>NC_054068.1:1380310-2721310 GCF_017639655.2 Falco naumanni | reverse complement strand
CCAGCCGCCTGCCAACGGCTCTGCAGGCAGAGCAAAGGTGTCGGCACCTGCAGCCAAGGGATGGGAGCGAAGGGGTGGGAGAGAGGAGGGAGTGGTGACATCTGCAGCCCGAGAGCAGCCGGGATGCAGGAAGGACTAAACTACAGATCTGCCACAGTTTCCCTGCTGTGGCTGCGGATAACTCACCCCACCCCACCCCCACCCCCAGCCCTGTAGCTTTCTGGCTTCCTATTCATCTTGCAAGCTCCGGCACAGGCTTGAAAGCACCCACACAGCATTTAAGAAGAGCTGAACGCAGGGTGTTTGCTGGTGGACGGCACTGTAGGACACATCTTGCCAGTCCGGATGAAAAAAGAGCACCAAGCGAAGGCAGCCCCGAGCACGCAGCCCTGAGCAGGTGGCGGGTGCCCAGGCTGGACCGGGCTGTCCTCACCTGCTGGCGTAGGCGCCCGCGAAGCGCCGCAGCAATGGCAGGCAGCACTAGGAGCCTGACAAGCTTTCAGAGGGGAAGGCAGCAGCAGTAATTGCATGGACATCAACCCTGCTGAAGTCCTGGTACTGGCAGTTTGTCCAGCACCGTTGATAATGTGACCTCCCACAGCGGCAGGGAGCTGGGAGAGGCACGGGTCCCCACGGGGGGAAAGGAAAGCAGCGTTTCTTCTCGCTGCGAGCCACGCGTTCCTCAGGGGGATGGCTGGCACAAGCAGTCCTGGTGTCTGTGCCCAGGCAGCCCAAGTCAGACGTGCTGCAAAGGCTCCCGCCTCACAGGCAGACCCCAGCCCACATGCCAGAGCCACCATGCCCGGGGAGGAGGGCTTGAGCCGCAGCACTGGAGGTAAATAGCAGCTAATGCACCGTAACGGCAATGGCTATAGGAGTGAATCCCGGGCACTAACAAAGGGGCACAGCCTGCACGTAAAGGCACACAGAAAAGCCATTAGGATGCACATCATACTTTTTAAGTGCTGTAGCTGTGAAGCAGCATGTTCAGTTTTCTCACATTCATAACCGAGGGTGGAACAGATGGTGAAGGTTTGGGAGGAAGCTAATGCAATACAGAGGAAGAGATAATATGTGGATTTAAATAACCTACAATGCCAGCAACAATTTGTTCTAGCAAGAATTGCACTGTGCTGGCAGGGTTTTGTTCCAGTGGCCTGGCAGGGAGAGGGGTGGTCGGACAGGAGCAGGGGAAGCAGGTGTAGGAGAGGAATGGGAGGTTTGGTGATTTGTGTTCCAACCTCCTGCCTAACGCCAGGACTGTGCCTGCATCTGCCATCAAGTATCTCAAAGCATTTCAGACTTCGGTGAGCACAGAGGGTCCCCGAGGAAGAGGAGGGGAAGGATAAGGGGGATCTACTCCCCAGTCCCCACACCCACCTCTCTCTGTGCACGCTCAGTGATGTGGGGCACTTGCACGCTCAGTCCCGCAACAAAAATCACTGCGACCTGCTCACGCTCCAGGTCTTTTCACACAGAATTAAAGCTCCCCAGCTTCCCCAAAGCCCCATTTCTCATGCCAGCCTGAAATACCCCTCCCCTCCGGACTCCCAGCAGCTCGCCTCCAGCGTACAGGCAAACCACAGCTCCCGGGAGAGGCCGGCTGTGCGCACGCGTGTACGTGCACGCGTGTAGAGCCCACGCCGTTTCAGCTTGCATGACAGCCTGCTTCCCTGTGATCCACAGCACTGCCATCTGTGAAGCTGCTCACTGAAAAGGGCATTTCTCATCTCCCAGACAGCTGGGCTCTTTCAGAAAGGTGCCTGCCAATGAACGGGAAGGATGCTTTTAGCTGAGTAGGGCTATTTTTGCCCTACCTGGAGTATCCCTGCGCAGAACTGAGGTCACCCACACAGGTTATCTTGTTTTAAAAATAATCTGCCATAACCCAGCTCTACACATGGCATCGATGAGCCCGGTGGGTTGGCTCTGTGTTGGAGTGCCAGCGTCAGCTTCGAGAGCAAGCACACCTCTGGCAGTGCTCGCAGGAATGGGGTGGGGGTGCAGGTCTTGCAAAAATGCAGTCTTAAAACTATCACTGATTTTGATCTCTACCTTAGAAACAAGGCTGGACCAGATCGGGGCTGTGGGGTGCCTTGGCATCCAACCTTTTGCAGTGCGTCCCCAGGTGGGAATGCAGACCTCTGTAAAGGAGTCAGACACATAGGTTGCTATATGAGCTACAGGAACTTAGTTCTCAGTCATTTTTCACCAGTCCCTTAAAAAGAAGATCCCAGAACCCCCCTTCGTTGGGGCTGCACGTTGGTAATTGAAAATTGCTTCTATATAAAGGTCATTTCTTGAGGCCACCACTCAATAACATTGATGAAATTCAGCACTGCTTTGTGTTCACTATCAGGGGACTTTGGGGTTTCAGGGTCATCAAGCCAGCGGTGCAGTCATACAAACCCTTGAAAATTGCATTTAAAGCCACCTGATCGTTCTGTGGCCCTGTGTGCGCTGACCCCGGCGTGCACAGAACAAACTCACATCAGTTGTCATCGTTCGGGCGGATGAAGACGGAAACCAACGTGCCAGGACCGGTGTCAGTGTTGTCGGATTAAGGGACTTACATGGACGTCACCATCCTTTCTGGCCTTAAAGGCCCACGAAGCACAAAGCTCAAGGTGCCTGAGCCTTTGAGAAGATCTAAAATAGGAAAGGAAAAAAGGAATTGTTGAGATGCTGGAAAGGAAAGAGGCTTTCTAAAGTGCCAGCAAGCCTTTTATCCATCAGCAGAAAACATCACATTTTTAGGGTTGGGGGGAAAAAAAGGAATACATCTCCTTTTCTGCAGGTGCTGAACATCTGCAGCTTCTAAAAAGGAAAAGAAGTGTCTTAGGCACAGAGGCCTCAGCGTGCCTGTGAGAAGGGCCAGTGCTCAGGCATGAACAGAGCCTGATTCATCTGCCTGTCCTCATTTAGCAGGAGCGATCACAGACATTCAGATGAAGACTTCTAGGGACACGTCGTGGTCTCACTAAAGGCACCCTGGAGATGTGAGTAGGCTTAAGACTTAGCCCTTTAAAATCCCCCCGTCTCTTCTCATTGAGACAGCCTGACAGTAGGGCAGCAGCCAAAAAAAACCCCACCCCAGCCACCCCTGACATTTCCTTCCATTGTCACATGCTGTCGGATAAAATCTCAGTGGTCTCAGCTGTTTTCTAACGGTACTGCCTCTTAACAGCAAACCAACCGGGGGGACCAGCTGCAGCAAATGGAGATGGTTGGGATCCCTAACTGCCGGGTTCGGGATGGCAGAGGGACCCCATTACTGCCTGCCGGTACCCGCCGGGGAGCCAGGCAGGGATTCCAGCTGCCGCAGCATCTTCCTCGCTCTCTCGCTGCGCGAGGGGCGTATTTGCCATCAAGATATTCTGAGCAGGTTTCGCTGTCGCTGGGGAAAGTGAGGAGGAGGCAGCCAATCTGCAGGCAGTGCCGGGCTGTGCCGGAGTGCCAGGCAGCCGGAGCCCTGCGAGGGAGGGTGCCCGGGCAGGGGCTCAGCCCAGGCTTCCGCGGAGCAAGGGAGGGGGCTGCAGCGCAGCCACACGCCCCAGGAATGGCACCATCCTGCCGATGTGGGCGATGGATGCTCCCTTCTCCAGCAGCTACGGGGTTATTCTTGAAGGGATTGACCTTGAGGTGGAGTGTTTTCCTTCAGAAAAGTTAAACATCTCGAGCCCTGAAGAGTGTAAAATGAGAGAAAAATAACTGCTGGCTCTTGCCCCTGCCCCGAACGGGCACCCGCTGTTGGAATTGTGCATCTTCACCTGCATCTCAGACCAGGCATGATGCCGTGCGTGGAGTCGCTCCCGTCTGTCTACCTCTGGACCAGTCTGCTGGGAAAGGGGCCAGGGGACCTTTCTGTGGTTCGCCTCCCTGGGACTAAACCCTGTGGCTTATCCCTGTGGTCTTCTCAGTCTTCTTGCTTCAGGTTTTTCCATTTATTTTTTTTCCCATTGGGAACCTTCAGCAGGTCTCCTAACACAGGCGCGTCTGGGTTTTCCTTATTTCTCTCGTCTCAAACAGGTTCAAACCCCAATCCCAAATGGCCGTGGCACATCCACACGTCCCTACAAGTATAAGCTGTAATTACACGGGAGCGAGGAGGAAGATCAGTCCTGCAGACACCCACGTGCCATCACACCTCCAGAGATGAGCCAGGTCTGAGCATCGCCACCACTGCAGCCTGCGTGGGCAGGGCTGTCACATGCGCAAAGAAAGGGTGCCAGGGTGTCTCTTTTTAAGACAAATCATAATCGGAAACTGTTCTTCCTCTAATTTCTTTCATGTACAGACATCGCAGGCATTACTTGTAACAACACAAGGTAAATAATGTTCAGAGAGAAATGTGATGTTTAACTTGACAGGGTCCTTTAAAAACCCTTTTAATCTCAGGGGGGCCCTTTGATGTACCTGAAGAGAGCACCCTGCTGACTATGCCTCTGTCATCCTGGATTCATTTTAGGGTTTTGAGCCCAACTCCACATCTTATACTAGCTTGGGAAAAAGTTGGGGTCAGGTCAAATGCCAGCTTTTGACCACACAAGAACCAAAAATCTTAAAACCACACATACAGCTCCAAACACACGGCTCGCTCCTGGCGGCGCAGGCGCCTGTAATGGGAGGGTTGAACCAGGGGTGACAAAACAGTTCATGAAGAGACACCATCTCGGGATAAATCCCGAGATTCACTAAATTCACTTTAGCCACCTTTCTCTGCAGGAGCAGGTTTCCCCGTACCACCCGACTCAGCTGCACACTGGTATCAAGTGCCTGTTCCCCTTGCACGGGCTCATTCAGCATCTCCTGGGCTGCCTTCCTCGAGTCACGGGAGATGCTGTAATACGCTGGAGAAAGCAAAGTGAATCCCTTATGTTTCTTTTGCTAAATGCTCCTTAACCGTTTCACAGCAGCCTGTTCCTGGCAATTATGTGACAATTCAGCACAAATGTCACGGAGCTGCTAAGTTTTCAGCACTTTCCGCAGTGCTGAGGCTGGAAAACAATGCATATATATTTTTTGCTGATCCAAGTCCTTTAGTAATTGCACTTAATAGATCCCAGAGGGATTCCTAGGTAACCTGCACTATGGTTTCCATGGCAGGGAGACAGAGCTTGTACCCTGCGATAACAGATAATAATGGATTGTTAATGCTTAAATTAATTATGCCACAATTGTATTTGTAAACCAGCTGTCCCTTGTATTCCCAGTAAGACTCCTGAGTTGCTACACAACAGTTAAAGGATAAAGCCAAACAAAACAGAGGGGACAGAAATGGTGGTGCTCAGCCACAGCTACCATCAGAGCTGCAGCGTGCCCAAAACCACAGACTGGAGGAAACCTTCACTCCTAACTTCTACAGCTACAATTACTGTTACCACCCCTGTGCCATAACAGGGGTTTATTTACATTTTAGTGTTTCCGTGGGTTTGGGTCTGTGTTGCAGCTCTCTAGACTTCGGAGGAAATTGTAAAAGTCCTTGGAGACCATCCCCATCGATACAGTAGGACCGTTTCAACGCAGCCGATACTGGTGTATGTTGCCTGTCCTTGGCAGATGTTTTCCTCCTCCTATGAAGGAGTCCAGGGACCTTATTATAAAAAATAAAAACAAGAAATCCCAGCCCCAGAGCTGCCTTGTTTTGCTGATGAGATTTGCCATCAGCCAGTATGCCGGATGATGCTTAGGCACACCAGAGCCTGATTTAATTTTTCCTTTCCTGGAGCCAGGCTGGTAACCATTCTGGGTGGAATTCATCTCACGTCACATGGTCTACAGACAGCCTAGATGGTTAGCGCAGACTAGATGTCTAACGTTTAGACAGCTAAAATTGGGTGAGAGGACGCTGCCAACTGGCGTCTGCTTCCCAGTAAAGCAGGTTCTGGACTTGCGGGCACTGCGCTGGGAGGCAGCACAGCATTTCACAGCAGAGCCCCGGCTCCTGAATGGCAGGCAGGGTAGTTTAAACAAATCTCTGCAGTTCCTGCCGGCCTGCTTGAGCACTACTATTTCAGGGCTAAAGAGAGTGTTGTAGCTTTTAAAAAGAAGGGATAAAAAGGAAGAGATTTGCAGGCTGCTTGCTGTCTTTGACACACAAACCCCAAGGCTCAGAAAATCGGTCAACTCCTGCCTTTCTAGCACCCCAGAGCCTGCGATACATCTGGCCTGGGGGTTTTGTTTGGGCTTTCCTAAGTCTCAAGGGGGCCAGAGATGTGATAAAGCCCCGCCGGACTACTATAAAGCAACATGCACAGTTGCAAATCAGGGGTCCTGTCTCTTCTTCCTAAATGTGGGTGGCCCGTGTTAGAGGGCGAGCATGTGGCGTGAAGAGTCGCCAAAGCTGCTAGTTCTAATAACGCTGGCAGTAGCTGCAGCAAAAGGGAGTTCACTGACCTATTGCCAGGCTGGGCTCAGCAAAACATCTCTTCCGAAGCACAAACCCAGAAGTGATTCATCTTCTGCTTGGGCACTGAGCAGGAATCATTTCTTAGAAGCAGATGACACATATCCCAGGACATCCTTGCCATCAAAGGGGAGAAGGGCAAGCGTTTCCCCCGAGCAGAGGTTAAGGCACAAAGACCTTACAAGTTAGAAATAAGCCAGACATAAGCATTTAGAAATGCAGCAGGATTCGTAATTGGAGCTAAAACAGAAGCTTCAGAGTCGCAAAGCTGCTTATCCACCAGCTGCCACAGGCAGGACTCCAGCCCCTGCCAAGATACACCAGCATCTCACCGGGGAGAGCAGCCCTACCTGCGAGTGCTGACGGAGAGCCCTTGGCGGGGTCGGCACAAGGAAGAGGGTGTTGAAAAGAGGGAACTGCAAAAAGAAAGCAGAATATGTAGGTTGCCAGACTTTCAGATTTGAGCTGTACAGTGTGCAGAGACCCCTCCCCTCCCTGGTCATCCTATTTCTGGGATGCTGTTGCTGGCAAATGCAGAAGGCCCCGCAGACGCAGGCAAGGCAAGCGTTTTCTCCTGCCTCTGCACAGAACAGAGGATGCAAGATGCACATAGACTGAGCCAGGGAGCTGAGCAAAACATTCGTGCACGGGAATCCAGTTGCTGCTGTGCCAGCGGGTACGCGCGTGTGGCCTCCTCCCGCTTTTCTAGATGGAAGGCGTGACTTTGATGTACTGGTATAGAAACGAAGGGCGCGCTTCCTCCCGGGACACCATCCCATCAGCATCCTCTGAACACAAGTTCAGAGCAACACAACAAAGGGTTGTGATCTCGGTCAGTCCAAGTGTCCGGTTTGGGGGAGCGGGTAAAACTCAAACAGCAGAGAACCAAGGGGCAGCCAGTCCTGCTCTTCGTCAGGGAGGAGGAAGCAGCCTCCAGATTATCCCGAGTCACATCAGGTTATATACGACTTTGCTTCCTTCGTGGTATTGAAACGAGACGGTAGCCCGAGCAGAGCAGGGGCAGAAATGGTTGCTGCTTCTTTGGCAGGGGAAATCAAATGGTGAGTGGACCAAGGCTAATGCAAGTGGAGAGAGAGCAATTAAGTCCTTCCCTGGCTGCGAGGTGGAGGGAACCAAAGGCATTTGTGTCTCTGTGGTGCCCTGCCAACAGAAACAATGACAGTGATAATCACTTGCAATCTGTTATTATATTAACACGAGCTCAAAAATCGTAAAACCCAATAATCTTTTGAAATGAAGCTAAACCCCCCAAATGTAAATAACACACGGCATCGCAGCGCTTGGCAGCAGCAAGGCTTGGGTAGGGGGGAGCGGCAACAGGGGGGTGGTTTCTGCCTTTGAAAGGCTTTGCGTGGTGCAGGCGGAGAGATTTGCTGGAAGCAGTCAGGCGTGGATACCTGGCTGCCAGGAGAGGCTCTCCGCAATCCCTCCATTTGGTTGGCTTCCTTTGACCCTGTTGCTAAGCTACAAATATGCCTTTCCAGCAAGCTCCAGCATCCCCGCTCCCACCCACTCCCAAACGCGAACTGAATCAGCCTGCTTAGAAGAGAAACGATCTCTGGCCAGCAAGGAGCTAATTTTTTTTTTATTTTTTTATTTTTTTTTCCCAGCAGCTCTGCAGAGTGGTACAAGGACTCGCTCAGAAAGGGCAGCCACCCCTGCCCCATGCCAACCCCACAGCCACTGGAGATTTGTTAGGAGGACAGGAGCATAGAGAAAAGCATTTATATCATTCCAGGCAAGGAAAGCTGGCACAGCTCCATTGCAGCAAGAATAGACAAGGATACCAGCTACTCCGAGAAATAGCTACCACCTACCTGCACACACGCTTGCTCACCCTGATGCAAGCCACGTTAACGCTTTAGGACAGCGAATGTTTTATGGCAGGGACGAGGTGACAGGGTGGATGTTTTTCTGACTGGTGTTCTGCAGAAAGATGCACGGGAGGGCTGCCTGCAGTCCCGACGCTGAGCAGTCTCTTCCTGTCATTCCTGGGATCTGTGGGGGTCCAACAGCCACATCCTCACCCGGTCCCCCACAAGCTCTCTGGGCTGCCTTTATGCTCCGTGGAAAGCCACTGATGCTCCTGGGGCGCCCTGCAACCTTGCAGGGGGTGTCTGGCCACGGGCCAGCTGCGATGCAGGTTGCTGCAATGGTTTCCACATAGTCCCCAGGAGCTTAATTTGGTCCGTCTGGACCTCAGGAAGGGTTCTCAGAGCTCTCCCAAAAATGTTGCCTTAACATAGACCACCATGTGCTGACCTGACTTTTGCCATTATCAGGATACCTGTACAATGAATGTTTATTGGGAAATGTGTTTTCAAGATTCCCCCAAACAACTGGATGATCCAATATAGTTTTGGGGTTATTTTCCCTTTTCATTGACCACCCCGGGTAAGCAGCCAATTTTAGTTATTTTTTTATGGCCAGATTTCCTATGTGTGTGACCTGGAGGAGTCCATAAGCAACCGCTATCTTAATCGACGGGTCTGGTGGGTGTGCATCCAGGTGTTGGCGTGGCAGACACTGGGTCCGGAGCTCACCTTGGGACCTGGATGCTGTTTGTGCCGATGCGCAACAGTGAACAGTCTGCCCCAAGCCTTGCAGGTATACACGTCTATCGAGGCAAACGGATGGAAAGTAAGCAGCTCAGAAAAGCCGGAGTCCAGCAGCTGTGCTGTCACTGAGGCGTAAGAGGGACAGTGCTACCAGGGGTGCTGCAAGCCCCAAGAATGCCTTGGGCTATGGGTCAGTGGCAGGGGGGAGCAAAGGGGCTCCCAGCAGAGCCTGATTGACTTCTGTTGGTGAAAAGGCAGAGGGATTTTGTCAGCCTTTGCAGAATCAGAGGGCTGCCTTAGGAGGACACTGTGCTTGGATGAGCCAGCGGTGTGACCCGTTTACTGCCTCAGGGACAGGAGCAAAAGATCTGGGTTTAGTCCCTGCTTCTGCTGGTCGCTCACCTCTCGGGGAGATCTTTATCCTTAGATCGCCAAGGCAGCAGCCTGCAAAACTTCAGCCAGGGTCACCAAGCGCTTCGGGATCGTTGGCTGGAGGGTGTAAAACAGCTGTTTGGGGTCTGCTCACCTGCAGAGCTGCCTGTCCTGCAGGATCCTGGACCCAGGGCAGCTCCCAGCCCCAGACACAGAGCAACCTCAGCCACAGCTTCAACCTGCCTTCTAACTCCTCTCCTTCTCTTTCTCTTCCAGGGCTCAGCTCCCATCCTGGTAGTCATGGTGATCTTACTAAATATTGGAGTCGCCATTTTGTTTATTAACTTTTTCATCTAATTCAAGACTGTCTTGTTTGCAAAAATAACAGTTACATGTATGAATGAGGGAAAAAAAAAAAACCCAAACAACAACAACAAAAAGGGAAAAATCATAACTCGAACTGTCCTATGACAATTTCCAAGTCTTTTCACAGAAGAACAACAAACGATCGAGTCTCACTCACAGTTTGCCTTTTTTCCTGGGTAATGTTTTTTGGATTTTAGCCAGAATTCTTTGCTTGTATAACACTATGCTGTGTGGCATGGCAAAATGCTATCAACACTCTGCCCCCCCAACACTGGAAAGGATGAGAAGGAATCCCAACAAAATAAAACCTCATTTCCCTTCCCCTCACCCCCCAAAAAATGTATTCATAACAACAGCAATGAACCCCGAAATGGAGACTAGATGAGGGGACCGTGGCGAGATTTTGTTTGAAGTATGTACGGGTCTTGGGATGCTCCAGGCTGAGTTTCCCAGGGAAATCCACAACAGCTTTAATGGTCAAGTAAATGCAAGAGAAAAGCAAAATCAGGCTTTTCTTCCTGCTGCCTTCACAAATGGAGAAACGCTGCTGTAAGGAGAAGGAGCGCGGGGAAGGCACGAACCCTGTCTAGATGTGAAAGATGGGAGGAGGGCAACGGGCCCCATTTTGTTATTTGTTTTTAAAACAAAGCGGCAATTGGTATTTTGCTAAATTTCTAGGGGCAGGGGGGGAATAGGGAACACAAGGTGTGAGCAGCAGCCCCACCACCCTCCTGCCTTCACTCCTTCTCCCCAGGCTGCTCCCCCCATGGCAAGGCTGGAAAACTACCCAGTGCTACTTCTGATACCCAGCCAATTTCTCCTGGTGAAAAACACGTGTCTAGATTCCCCAAAAACCTTGCAGGCACCTTCAGCAACACAAACTGAGCGGCTGCTGGTCATCGTGCCGTGCTCGCCGACACGTGAGGAGCAGCGTTATTTGAGCATCCCATCCCAAACGCCTGCGTGCAAAGAGATGCCGGGGAGCAGACTGGTGGGAAAGGACTGGGGAGAGAGGGCTCGATTCTGATCCACTTAAGATAACAATAAAGCAAAATAAGATGAAATTGTTTTTCAAAGGCATCCAGGGAGGAGCACTGGAGCATGTCCCTGAGAGGAGGGAGAGGGTGGTGGGTTTGTCTCTTACATCTTGCTGTGGACTGTTTCAGACATCATGCTTGGGCTCTGAGCATGTAGTATTTTGCACTTTGTAATGCAGGATGTATATTCCAGCTTCCAACATGTCCCTGTAAAAAAAAAAAGAAAAAAAAAAAAAAAAAAAAGAAAAAAAAAGGGAAAAAAAAAGAAAAAAAAAGGGAAAAAAAAGAAAAACAAAAAACCAAACATCATTGGCAATGGCAGCCTTTAAGGATGTATTCTTTTTTTTTTCTATGTCACTTAATTTGTTTGTTTATACCATCTTTGTAATATGCCTGCCTTGATTTTCTCCCCTCCCCTGTCCCCACTGATAATATGCATACTCATTAAAGATGCCGTATCCCTGTTCTGAGCTGTTATGGTCCCAATCGCAAGAGTCTGGTCTTGGCTCAATTACTTGGAAATGGCTGATGTCCCCTCGGCTTTTCAAAAATGACTGTACTGTTTCCTCCCTTCCCCGCCACGGCGATCGGCTTTGCCGGTGATCCACCATCACCAAGTATGGTTCAAACAGCTGGTTTGGGATTTGGTACGTCTAGGGACCAAATGCCACCCTCAGTTCTACCCACTGCAGCTCTGTTCACAAGGAGAAGGGGTGCGAGTGTGGCAGCAACCCCGAGGGTGGGATGAAACCCTTATACAGATATACTGGGGGGGGGGGGGGGGCGGATCCTTCTCGACATTTCACATACGGAGTGGTTGGGTACAGCCCTGACTTGTGGACTAAGCTTTGCTTTGCTTCTGTTTTAGCTGTTTCTCTGCTACCTTTTCAGCAGATTTCTTATTACACTGCACTGGATTGCTATATTTTTAACCAGAAATAAACTAAGGATTAGAGCATGTGCCAGTTAAATTCAGTTCTTTTCCTTACATGGTCTTATTCCCTCCTGTCGCAGTTTTTCTTCCTCTTTTTCTTCCTTTCCCTTTTCAAGCAGAGGGCAATGGGTGGACAGGGTAAATGATAACTGAAGGCAGCAGACCCCAGTAACTTTTTTATTTCATGTTCCACAGTTAACTGTCCATCATCTTCATACCTCTTTTTTGTTTGTTTGTGGGATTTTTTTGTTTTTCCTTTTGGGTCCTTAGTCATCTTTTTTACTCTTGAATGACTGCTGCGTACCTGAAACAAACCAAGTAACAACATGTTGTGATTGCAGCCCTAGGAACCTCATCCACATGTTTTCTAATTCTGGTTGCAACCCTTTCTAAAGGCTCTCGAGGACTTTTTTTTTTTTTTTTTTTTTTTTTTTTACACATTCAAGTGCATGACGCAAAGGTCCCTCCAGGAGCAGGTTAAACAGTTACGCAAACACAGTATGATATTTAGATATATATAAACAGCACAAAAAGGCCTCTTATTATCAATCAAATAAGTACTAGCGATTTCATGACTAGCTTTTTCACACTGGCGACTGACTGCTTATTCCTGCTCTTGCCCATGTACCAGCAGTTATGTGCAAATTCAAATGCAACTCGAATTTTTCATCGCTTCGTTCCACGGCATAAAACCTCAGTCAAGCTGAGGTTCACTCAGTATGAAAGATAGCCAAAGACTAATATTAATTGGGTCCCAAACCACGTGTTTAAAAATAATGATTCCTTTATTAATCATGGGGAGCTGAGCAATTTGTCTTAGTTCTGGGCTTTTCACATTTGCCCAAGGACAGAAATATTCTTGAGAAGTAGCCCAGAGAGAGAGGTAATTCACTGTATTTCCCTGTCCTGTGAGCCCTGGATTTGTGCTTATCTACCTAAGACACATGAAAATGTCTATCATCGTGGCATATAAATCTATGTAAATTGTCCATACCTACTGTTTTATGTCCACACTGACAGATGCATATGAACAGCTGAAGGTTTATATCTTTTTTTTTTAGGCTGCGAGGGTATTTTTATGTTCCTACAGTGGAACACGCAGCACCTGAAACACAAGGAGGGGCTGGGGCTGAAGGAACTAGCCCACCTCCTGCCATCGCAGTAAAGCCATGGGGAAGAGGGCACCAGTCCCTCCCCAGGGACAGCCAGGTCCTCTGGCCAGACCCCACCTGTGTGAACAATGGGCTGATTTGACACCACACCTTTGGGAAAGAAGAGAAGGAAGGAATACAAAAATCCTCCGCCTGCTCGTACCACGTCAGCTTCTCACCAGCCCATCTGGCGTCTGGTTTGCTTGTACCCGAGACCTAGATTCTCCGAGTGTGCTGGGACTCTCCAGGGCCCAATCTTTTCAAGATACTGAGCTGTTGCAGCATCTATTTACCTTGTGTGGAGTTACGAAGTACTGCTGGGGAAAAAAAAAAAAAAAAATCCAGACTGCAACAGAAGGGGAGGGGCAAGAGGAAAAATAATGTCATATTGATGAGAAAGGTCTTAATTGAAACTCAAGGACTAATTACATATCCTGACAGGCTTTGGCAAGTTAAGGGAAGATGGAAAAGTAGGAATTTTTGAAAACTGTCATAGGGCGAGGTTGGCTCCAGAGATTTGTGCTAAAGCAGAACAGAGAGAGGCTGGACCGGATCTCCTGCCTGTGCTGCACACGGGTAAATTGTTTGCACAGAAGATGGGCCTTGCAGACTCTCCACATGGTGGCACGTTTTCCTGGTGCAGGGAAACCGGTCAGCTCCTCACGCCGCCCCTAAATGAACTGCATCAGTCATGTGCCAGTCACTGACCTTCACAGCAAGGCTCCTTGACCGGCTCTGCACCGAGCCCAAGGCTTGACCCGTTGCTGAAGACAGCCCTGAGCACAGCAAGCACTAGGTAACATGACTCTGAAGAACAGATCCACCAGGTCTATGCTACCATCAGAGGCATTTCAAGCTCTTGAGTTCCTTTTAGTGGTCTGTTTCAACTAATATTAACCCACAGGCACTTAGCTGCGGCAGGACCATCAACCTGTTTTTCCAGGGTATGCGTAATCACCTGATTACCATGCCAAGCGAAGGAGTTTCAACAGGCAGTGAACCCCCCTGGCTACTAATCAGTGCCCAAAGGTCTGAATATGTAACTCGGGTACATGGTGAGCTCTGTCCCTTCACTCAAGGCATCTCAGAGGTCACGCTCTATAATGTTAAAAGAAACTTTCTAGATGTTGAGACATGTCGAGTGTTGCCCAAACGTTTTTGTTGGATGGGTGGCTTAGAAATGCTATGATGGGTTGCACATTCCCCATCTGGAGGTATCTATGGAAAAAAAAAAACTTTAGAGAGACTCACATTCATGCACAGGTGTTATATGCTCAACTACACTGCTACCTAGCAGACTCACAATCCTTATCATCTGCCTATTTCCTTTTATCCCCAATGTGCAGACCATTAGCAGCACTAACAGTCTAGCAAGGCTCACACTCTCTCGCAGACTTGCTTGTTTTAATGCAGTAAGAACACCCACAGGCAGCCCCTTACCTCCTCTGTAAGAGCAGCTGCCCACACCACAGCAGCAGCTGCATTCTGGTATCAGGTGTTTGGTCTTGTTGGAAGGGAGAGCTGCGAGAATTACTCCTGCAAGCAGTTAGGAGCACAGCTCCCCAACCTCCTCAGCGTGGAACATGTTTCAAAGCTCTTTTTTTGTTTGTCTGTAGAGTTAAGTCACTGTGGGTTAGTGATGAAGGATGCTGCAGCTGTTAGGCCAACAGCTGTTTCCCAGCAAAAGCTAAAGCATTTGATACGCTCCCATTCCCACTCCCCCATCCCTCAGAGACCTGAATTTGTAAGAACGTGTGTGTCTTTAGCCCTTCTCTTGCTGACAGACACAATGTGCTCAGGGTTGTTTAGTACTGGTTGGACCCACCCAGGAGCCAGAAAGCAGACGTTTTGCCGATACAAAACAGACTGTGAATAAAACCAGATTCTCTCAAAGATGAATGAAGGAGATGAGCCCAGCGTGTGCAGAGTACGACAAGCCTGACAAACAAGCATTTGCCAGCAGAAGGGTTTAGGACTGGTTTATCTCCATAGGCCACCACAGCAGGTAGGCAGCGCTGCAAGGAGACCAGCAACTCAGCATATTGAGCTGTGTTAACTATTAGCAAAATCCCACGAGCAGAGATGCTAGGAACGGTCTCTCTGTTTGCAGATAGCATTTATCTCTGGGTCAGCCCCGTTACCCTAATTGCTCTCTGACAAACTCCACAGCAAGGTTCACTTGCTTCACTTGACACACTACAATACACACACTGATGGGGGGGAGAAACAATCCCACATGTTACAAGCTAAGCTTGAGTTAGACATGGAACCACTAACCTTCTGCTGTGGCCTTTTTTGTGCAGTCCCTAAAGTAAAATGCACTTCAACTGGCACTCTCCTTTATTCGCTTTTCCCCTTCCTAGCTGTGCGTGTAAACGTAATAGAAAAATCCAATTTCACCGTGTTACTTACAGTGCAATTACAGTGTGTGTGTGGCCCAAAGAAAAGGGATTACTGAATAAATTTCCCTCGAGGAGCAAAAAAAAAAATAATTTACTTTCAGCCTTGTATTTCAGCTGAAAAAGAACCCCAACAGCTTGATTGTTTCCAGATATAATAATAAACTGAGGTCTGCCTCTCCTATGTAAATGTTTATACATTCACCCCTTTACAATGAGATGGGCAAAAGTAATAGTCTGATGGATGCCAGAGGAATAATTGAATTTTATCTGGGCATTCATACATTTTAAAAGGTACATGCTGTTCTTTGAGCATGTCAGACAAGAATAACTGCTTTTATGACAGACACTGCTGGAGTTCCTTGGTTCCTAGCTTTACACCAAGTCCTAGCCCCGGCCCTTTCCTTGCGTATCATTTTAGGCAAACCACTTAACCGATGTGTGTCTGCCTGCAGAATAACTACCTTCGTCTTTAAGGTAATTTTGGATCCAATACAAGAAAATGACCAGGTATCTGATCCAGCAACCCTGAACAGGCCTCAGGGGGCTTTCACCCAGTGCTCAGAGGAGCAAGGTACCATTACAGTTTGATATGAAATTATCAGTCTGCATTTCTTAAGACCATGGCAGAGCCCATCACCTTCTGACATCCTCTGTAGGCACTTAATGTAGTAGAAGTAATCAGTCACCCTTGCTTAGGTGTGAAGTTTTACCTTTTCTCAGAGGTTTCATTTCCTCAACCAACACATGACAGCTTCCACAGTTACACCACCACGAGATGGGCTGGGGGGTCCAGCCAGATCGCTGGCTGCAGGGCTCAAGGGAGTGCTGCATTTGTCTTGTTCATTCTGCTGAAGAAAGGCTGCAGATGCACCAGAATTAATTTGTCTCAAGCCCAATGGCTGCAAAGGCTCCAGTGAGAATGGACACTGTGGGTTCCAGTCCCCACACAGGCTGTGCCAGTTACAGTGCTACAGCCTCATTTTGTCAAAGCTGACCAACTAAGCCTCAATTTTCAGGCCAGGACAGTCTGCCGTGGCAGCATCCTGTCATCATACAACCTAAGGACAGCCACGAAAGCCTCCTGAACCAAGCTGTATGATCAATCTCAGCTCATCCAAAACCCCAGCTCTAGGAAGAACTGAACCAAGGTGCATGCTCAGGTCAACCCAACCTCACAGCAGAGCAGCGACAGCCCTGGGAAATGAACACCTCCCCTGCAACCCATTCCCAAAGCCTCCTCTCCCTCAGCAACGCAAGGCAGGCAGCGTGTTCCCTACAGAAGGCTGCGTGAACATGCTGCTGTACCACTCGCAGGAGTGGGACAGTTGGCCCATCTTGACTCACAGGTTCCTTGGAAGCATGTCTCTTCCAGTCTGTGCCTTCTCCAGTCACACTTAGCTTGGCATGGAGCACAACTAGGACTATGTTTCAGAGCCCTTGAGGAAAAGATGAAAGGAAAAACCTCAGATTATCATTGCACACGCTCCAGCTCATCTGATGCGTCTAGTTCCCTCATCTAACAGTCTACCAGAGAATGAGGAGGGAGAATCTTTTTCTGCGGCTGCAGCAGCACTATACAGAACCATCCTTCATCCTTGGCACTGCTGCAGCCCAACTTCAACCCAGGGAAAAAAAAAAATTCAGTGTGTATCTGTATTTGAAAAAGCAAAAAATGATAAAACATACCTGGCAAAACATGTGTTTTCCCCTGTCTGGTTGGGCTTTTGTAATGGTGTCCCATGCACGGACGCTGTGATTTTAAAACCACTACCTTTCAAATAAAGATAAATCAGTAAAAAAAAAAATAATCACAACGATCCAAACAAAATCCGCAACTCTGTGGCCGATTCCCCGAAACTCTGCACAGAAAGCCATGGATGTCATACACACATGAAGGATGAAATGCCAACAAGATCAAGGTATTGTAAACCAACCCGAGTGACTGTCAACAGGGCAACTGATGCTGTTAGCCAAGCGCGCGCGCTACGGATTCTCTCCTAGGCTATCAATAAATGGTTTGTTTTCAACTCTTGCCTGTTATTTTGCATAGAAGGTATCTCCCTATCAAACATGTTTCTACCTTGACAATTAAACCACACTGGCAGCCTGCTCTATTTAATCTTTCTTACATTCTAATTAGCCTTGCAGAACGTAGCACTGCTCTCCTGAGAGCTGGTTCCCTGGTGATGCCCCTGCCAAAACAATACCCATGGCACCCTGGATTTCTCTGCACAAGGACAGCTAGTGCCTTCTGGTGTCAACTCAAGTCATCACTCATTTGCTGCAACAGACACACTTGGATCCCATCTGTTATCCCTATGGACCACAGCACTGCTCTGCTGGAAAGAAAGTGATGCCTTGAGGAGAGGGGCTGAGTCAGAAAGCAGGAGTGAAAAAAAAAAAATTCCTTTGAGAGTGTCAGCCCACTCCCTCCTGCCCTCAACACTCCACCAGTCTCAAGGTAGGACATTTCACCGGTCATAAAGTTTATTTGTAGGACAACTGCTTTCTTGGCCAACATGTGAGATTCCACAAGCAAAGCCAAAACCTGCTACAGCTAACATTAACAAGGAAGAGACTTCTACTGTTACACGCATCAGGGGTTCCAGTGGCTCTCATACAGAGAAGGCATGAAAGGACGCCCAGGTTTCTCCAGGCAGCGCAGCCACATCTCAGGGCTGCATCTTATGACCCCTACCTGTGTATTTCACAGTGGAAACAGGAATCCCTCTTCCAGAGTGGGGGAAAAAGAAGGAGAAAAGCTAGGATGGGATTAATTGAGGAAACCAAGATGACGTAACCAAGTAAGTTTATTGTAGAAACCCTTGGAGACACATTCTGCCCCAGTCAGGATAGGGAACTTGGGACTAGTGAACCATTGTGATGTGCAGTTTGACTTACAGGCTCAAAACAACTTTTGAACAAAAATATGACCGCATTGTACATACTAGCCTCAGCGAAACACGTGCTTCAACCGCAATCCTGTTCCTCAAGACCCTCCCACCACCTCCAGGGGAATAACAGTGTACCCAGAGCATTCATCAAGGAGGCATATTGAGACTGGTCAGCCCAGAGGCACTCGAGTATGCAGAAGCTGGAGTGCCAGGACACCCCCTGGAGACGCTGACTGCCTGGCACACCAGGCTGAGTTCAGTGGGGCTAACCACCGCTCCCAGTGTGTTTCTTCACTTGTGGAACAGCCTCAACACCACCTAGACTGAATCTTCATAGAAAGTCTTTGCCATGGCATGTGCCACCTTTACCACCTTCTTCTCCTTGGCATCCAGTCCCATGTTGCTGCGGGCTAGTTTAATCCAATACTGCTCCGTCCTGGACAGATAGTCTGCGTGCTTCTCACCAGGCTGAACAGATGGGTGTTGCTCCTCTCCTAGTACACAATGGGAGGAAGACAGGAAGAGAGGTCACAAACAGCTAATGAAGGCAATCTGCTCTTCCATGTGTCAACCCAGCCAAGACTATTCTTCAGCTAATGTGTTTTGTAAGAGCCTAAAAACCCATCAGTAAACAATTAAACTTCTCCTCTACCCTTAGAGCAAAGTGTACTATGAATCCTTTGCTTTTCCTAGAAAACTCACGTAGATGCCAGTAAGGCCTTCCAGGCTGGCAGTGGAACCAGCAAGTATTGTATTAAAACCCACTTTATATTACTATGAAGACAACACCCATCTTAATAATTACCTTCCTCATCTTCACTCTCCTCTTCAGAGCTCTCCTCTTCCTCTTCCCCTCCCTCTGCACCTTCCATATCATCATCCTCTTCATCTGACTCTGACTCCTCCAGCCATTCCTGTGCTTCTTTGATGAGAAAGAAAACAGAAGAAATAAATAACGAGCTATTTCCCACTCGTACACCCAGTACTGTCATGGAGGATGCCAGGTAAGGTCAGACAGATGTGCTCCTTAAGAGCCCTGCTGTATTTATTGCCCTTGCAGACCTACTCACTGTACAGGGCCTGGATCTGGTGAGGAGCAGAGCAAGGAGATTAAACAGGGAGAAGTGAACAGCACAGAACAGCTGCAGAAGAAAAGCTGGTTAGTGCCGATGCTGACAAGAGTCAGCTCTCCTCCTCAGCACTTCACAGTTCTGTGATCATAAGCAAGACTCCCTCCTTTGTGCCCTTTGCCCATTACGCACATACAGACATGCAGGGACACCCTCTTTTAATTTCTCCCTACAGTGCCAAGCACATGGCCTGGGCTGAATCACTTTGCCACTACCACAAGATACAAATTGTTCTTAAGATGGCCCTGCAGTTTCTTTCAATAATGAGCAGAAAATCCATCAAATCCTTCTTCACTGAGGTGTCTCAGGTAACACTTTCTGCAACACTACTGAACACTCATGTAATGACCATGTAGCCAGGAATTCAGGGAATTGACTTCTGTGCTTGCCACATGCCCTTGGGCTAGCCTTCCCAGCACAGGAACAGCCCAGCAGGGTATGCAGAGTATACACCAAACATACTACACATTTAAGGTGTGGGGAGATCACCCTAGCTAACGCGCACATGCTTTGCAGTACCCAAGACCCTCACTACCCTGAGAAAGTGAGGACAGGCAAGTCCTCTACTAAGTGGACAAGCAAGGAACAGCAGGACTCCCCAGGCTAGAACTTGCTGCCAGTGAACACAGATGCTCTGTTTACACGTCTTGGTTTTCAAAGCAGACAAACCAGAGGTGGTCACACTCTACAGTGACTGCAAAGCTATGGACCAGACAGGTTTCTGTAGCAACAGTGACCATAGGACACTGCACATCACATACTCTCAAGCTTTTTCCTGCCCAGGAAAAAACACTACTCAAAGGCTTATCACCACCCTTTGAGGAAGCTCCATAGTTGGTGGGGTTTTTCCCCCCCAGGTAACATTACTACACTAAGGGCAGAGACAGAGATCCCACCATCAGAACTTACTTGGATCCATCTCCACTAGCACCTTCCATTCTTCCATCTTGTGTAGGTCAATGCTGTAGAGGTCACTGAGGGTGAACTGGCGATCGCCCACCTCAAACATTCCCCCATACACATAGAGAACCCCGTGCTTCACTGCCAGCATGGCATTCGAACGTGGGCATGGCTCCACTTGCTGGCCCAAGGCTCCATCTTCTTCCTCCTCCTCAGATTCAGACCTCTCCTTCTCTTCTGCAGGTCCAGAGATCACTTGCTTGATTGTCATGACAGTCCCATCTTCTGCTACCACCTCTTTGACTATCTCCACCGGGCCTTGTGGAGGTTGCTTCACCTCCTCATCTCCAGCACCCTCTGCCTCAGCTTGTCTGCCACGCCTTCGCTTCCTCTTCTCTGATTTTGGTCCCTGTTAACAGCAACAAGGAACAGAAGGAGACTGCGTGTGAACTGCTTGCACTGAATAGCACTTACAGCAGTTAATACAAATACTATGAACGCTGCCGAGAGGGAGGAGGCAGAATTCAATTATTTTTCACTACAATTTTAAGCCTTAGGTGATAGGTGCAACCTCCCACTCAGCACGAGCTTCTACCAGTCACAAAACAAGGAGCAATGAAACTCATGGAGAACCCATGGCGTGGAGTTGCTTCCTCTGTTAAAAGCATATGCTGAAAAGACAGAAAACAGCTCTTTTGCTCTCTATCTTGCAGGTGCATGCAAACACACACATGGAGTCCACTAGTCCATGATAGGAGGGAGAGAATGTAACCCACCATTCTGAGAAATCAAAACAATTGCTGGGTGCTAAATTACAGTGCATTACCAGGAAGCACTCCAGGTCTTCAAAGTACCGTATGAAAGGGCTGGAAAACAGTCAAGCTAGGAAGGCAGAAGCAAACATCTGAGTGTATGTTTGCCTGTTATTATGTGATTGACTTCTTTTTGAGATCAAAGCCAGAAACAGTGTGGGTGGAAAGAAGGAAGTTCAACCAGGTCATTTGCACCTCACTTGCCCCTTGAGAGTGGTTCAAACAAAAATCAAAGACCTGAGCTGAGGGCCACATTTCTGAAGTTCTTACGAGCTGAGGTTAGTATTTTGTCTCTTCTAGCAGCTCATCAACACTGGGGAAAAGAGGGAGGCTTTTTGATCCCAATGCAACATGACATTTTTTCACAATAGCTTTCACTGAACTATCTCATGTCAGACTTACACATCTGACCAGGAGCCGGCCTCCAGTAAAGCACCATTAATTACGTTTTCATGCCACTGTTTTCATTTTACATTACACAACAATGGGGCACTTGCAGCCTGACTCCCAGGGGGGGATTGCCTCCTGAACCACTCTCGCTTTGAGCCCAACCACCAGGACTCACAGGCTTCCCCTCTCCCCAGAAAGGTGACAGTCTGCATCACACTGGAAACAGGGCACGGAGAGCACAAGGAGCTACATGGCAGGGAAGGAGTAGGGCAGCATAAAGCCAAGAATTTAGTTGGTGTGGTGGCAAAAACCTACTAGAGTTGCACATCCCCAGCTTCATTTTTACAGTCTCTCCCCCTCTTCACAATCAGCGGGTCACAAATAAAAGCAGGCAGCCACACCTGGTGGCTCAGCTTCTGGAGCACCCCAAGTTATTAGAATTAGAAGCTTACATGATCAAGGAGAATGAACTGAATATATACATGTTATTTTTAAAACAATACCTTTAGCTGTCCAGGAAACCATCGGTTCTTCCCGATGTCATAGAAATAAATATCGTTGAAGAAGTCCCCTTCAATGCTTTCTTCCTCTTCTTCATCATGCACGCCTCCAAAAAGAAGGGAGCGGTTACTGGGACTGATGGCCACAGAGAAGCCAGACCTGGGAGTGGGTTTCACTCCAGACGGGTTGAGCCGACTCCATGCCCACTTGTCTGGTAACGGGTAAAAGCAAATATGAGCAACAGGAAGGGAGAATCCTTTTCGTACCTTCTAAGGCCCTTCAGTACTCCAGCAAGTAACTCAACAACCCGTTTTGGGCATCCTCAGATCTGTATAGTGCACCTTCAACAACAACATTAATCAGAACGACTTGCATTTCCAGTTCAATGATGTAGCTAATCCACACATCCCTTCTACCCTTGGAAAGCTGTTGCGCCTTCAGTAAAAGCAAATGGTGAGAGTTATCATCAGGTATGCTTTCTGGGGCAAGGAGCCTCCTGAAAGGTGTACACACCTTTACAAGAGGGCAGAGTTCAAACAAGGACTGATCATATATGGCCTTCAAGTACAAAGAACATGTACCTCAGTCATCCCAAGGAGCCCGCCCTACATAAATTCTCTCCACAGGACCCTTCTACTACAGTAACTTATCTGCCAGCTTCCACCACTGCCTTAATGCCCAGAATAAGTACAGTTCATTGTAAGGAGACCCAACCACACTTTGAAAAAGGCCTCAGCAGCAGGAGAAGGCTTGTGCTCAAAACCCTCCGCTGTAGCTGCAATCCTTTCTACTCTGGATTTAGAGCAAATCGTTAAAATGCAGGCTGGAAGAAGTATATGCATTGGCTAGACACTATGTTTCTGAAGAAACCACGATTTCAACAAGATAAACTATAAATAGGACATAATGCAAGCAGGGTCTGGAATCTGGACAATATATGTGACCAACCCTCCTCCTCCCCAAGTCCCACTTTAAGACAGTCACGTTTCAAGAAATCAATCACAATTTAACATTTCAGAAATTCTGCACAAAGAAGATTGTCCCCTTCCCCCTTTGCCAGGGACAAAATACACTCTCTCCTAAGAAAAGTGATGAGATTCTTATTTCTGGGGACATTTACAGATAAAACAACTAACCAGCCAAAACCCACTCTTGATAATACCCCTGCAACAGATAATCTCATGAGATCATACCCTACTACTGACACACCACTACCAAAGAGAGTTTGTCAAAACAGGAATTTCCAGTGTGGAGATGTATTGGGTTTGTATGGCAAGGTTTTGGTAGCTGAGGGGCTACAGAGGTGGCTTCTATGAGAAGCTGCTAGAAGATTCCCCTATGTCCAACACAGCCAGCGCCTGCTGGCTCCAAGACGGACCTGCCACTGACCAAGGCTGAGCCTATCAGTGATGGTGGTAGTGCCTCTGGGATGACATATTTAAGAAGGGAGGGGAAGAAGCAAAATAGAAGCAAAATGGAAAGAGCTGAGCAGCAGCAACTGGAGCAGGACAGAGAAGTGAGGATATGTGAGAGCAACAGCTCTGCAGACACCAAGGCCAGTGCAGAAGGAGGCCGGAGGGGCTCCAGGCGCCGGAGCAGACATTCCCCTGCAACCCGTGGTGAAGCCCAGTGTGAGGCAGGCTGTGCCTCCAGCCCATGGAGGTCCATGGTGGAGCAGATACCCACCTGCAGCCCACGGATGGCCCCGCACCAGAGCAGCGGGGTGCCTGAAGGAGGCCGTGACTCCATGGGAAGCCCACGCTGGAGCAGGCTCCTGGCAGGACCTGCGGCCCTATGGACAGGATTCCACACCAGAGCAGGTTTGCTGGCAGGACCTGAGACCCTGTGGGGAGCAGTGCTGGAGCAGGCTGTGCCTGAAGGACCGCACCCCACGGAAGGGACCCCATGCTGGAGCCGTTCATGAAGAACTGCAGCGCATGGGAAGGACTCATGTTGGAATAGTTCATGGAGAACTGTCTCCCGTGGGAGGGACCCCACGCTGGAGCAGGGGAAGAGTGTGAGGAGCCCTCCCCATGAGGAGGAAGGAGCAGCAGACAGCGTGTGATGAACTGACCACAGCCCCGTTCCCTGTCCCCCTGCAATGCTGGCAGGGAGGAGGTTGAGAATTCAGGAGTAAAGTTGAGCCTGGGAAGAAGGGAGGGGTAGGGGGACGCTGTTTTAAGATTTAGTTTTTATTTTGCATTTTCCTACTCTGATTTGATAGGGAAATCAGCTTAACTTATTACCAAAATTAAATCTGTTTTGCCCACAACGGTAATCAGTGAATGGTCTCTCCCTGCCCTTACCTCAACTCACAAGCCTTTTGTTACATGTTCTATTCTCCCCTGCTCAGCTGAGGAGGGGAAGTAATAGCGTGGCTTTGGTGGGCACCTGGTATCCAGCCAGAGTCAACCCACCACAGGAGAATTCTGAAATCCCGAAGATTTTCTTTTGTGAAACAGAAGAGCAGTGATCAAAATGTCCCAGAGAACGGGAATTTCAAAATGTTGTTTTAATTCCCTCCCACATACAAACCAAAAAAATCCCTAAAATATCTTTTTAGTTTTTCCTGAAACTGCCTGTGCAGGCCAGAGCTTCTCCCACAGTTATGCAAGAAGCCTGGAGACCCTCCACTCCATCTCAGACTATTCCAGGACCAACGGGGAGGTGTCAACACAGACAATGTTGTGAGCTAGAAATGATTCTCTAACAAAAAGTATAGCCCAACCTTCCTCCAGAGCTCTGCCAGTTTCGCAGCCAGCTCCCACCCCCCAGTGTTTCACTGTGTCAGAGCTACCATTTATATTACCTCCAAAATCAAGTCAGCTGGAGCTGAGAACCATGACTCCTTACAACCTTTGGCTAACCAAAAAGCTTTGCTCAGCAAAGCAGATGCAGCCTCATCTTTTCAGGCTGTAAAATGGAGTGTGAGAAGGGGACAGAACTGCTGTGCAGTGTACAGTCTGCTGCAGCAACAAGCACCTACTTCCCCGTTTTCCTTTGCAGAGTGCAGCAATGAGGAATTCTGTCTGCATGTGCGATGGCCCATCTTCCTTCTCTAGCACACAGACAAAAAAAGGAGAACATAATTCCCCTAATATTCACTTGCAACTGCCGTTTCCTTCACCCTAGCCCCCTTCTTTTTAAGCTAGAGTCACCGCACACAAATGCACTTAGCTACTCCTGGGAAGAAGAAATATTTGAATCAACCCAAAGCAAACACTGGGACATAGTGCTTTTCATTAAAAGGGAAATTCTGTTCCAGGCTTGGAGTTTTTTCGTCTGTTATTCAAAGAAAGAGAGGATTTGCATTCACAGTCCTGCAGCATCACTTCCAGCACAGCCCTCCCAGCTGTAGAAGTAGCTTACCTTCCTCCTTGCCTGCACCTTCAGTCTTCAGCAAGAACATATCTGTATGCAAGGTGCCTTTGTCAACGTCTTTCTTAATTCTCTGCAAAGAAAGGAAAGACCAGGATGCTCAGTTAAACAGTTTCAGTCACCCAAAACAGAGGAGGTCCAACTTTTCAAGGCCTAGAAAAGTCGCTCGTGCCAGAATAACAGTATGCGCCATTCTGAACTCACCATCCCACAGATAAACCTAATCTCAGCCTGACTCTGTACATTCCTGTGCTGAAAATACAAGCACTGTGACTGAGCAAGCAGAAGCCAAGCCGATAGTCACACTGTAGCTCTGGAGCATCAGTCAGCTCAAAACCATAGTGCTCAAACCAGGGCTACTTCCTGGGATGAGCCAAAACCAATTTCTGCCTGTGACAACCAGGAAAGGCTCTCCAGGCTGCAACACAGATTGTGGGACTCATGGCTGTATGAAGACTACGGGATGCAGTTTAAGGGCAGGAATTTTGGCACCTAGAGAAGAGAAATAATTGTCACAAGGGATTAAAACTGATTTTTTGTGGGAGGAAAGGAAGCACCAAGAAAACGACACCCAAGGTCCTGCCTTTTAGTCTGTCACAGACAGTACCAGATGCTCTCAAGGGACTAATTTTACATCTGTGCCTCAGCTTCTCTAGCTGTAAAAGACAGCAGGTACCCACTCCACCAAAGTGGCACACGATAACTTTCCACGGGGCTTGCAAGGCCCTCTGGGATTCTGCCCTTGAATGCTGAGAAGAAGCTCTGAGTGTCTGTGCTGTATCATTCACAAGGCCCAAGTTTCAGTAAAGATCTGTGACTAGCACGCAGACTTTCAGTCCCTGCCACCCGCCCATCTCCATCCCACTACAGGAGAAGCAGAGGTGACAGCTCGCTATCAGCGCCACAGCCCGACTGCAGCTGTTATTTTTAGCAGTTGGGGCCCCACAGAGCCTTGAGCAACAGTTTTTTCTCCTAAACAGAAATGGAACAGAAGCCCCACTCCCACCCCTACTAAAGGCAACAGCAAGACACCAGCAAGAGCAGGACCAAGCCTCAGCTGAGGCAATTAACTGCATCATTTTAAATGTGATTTTCCCTTGCTCCTTTCACCGTAAGCCCCTGTACCCCAGTGCCCATAGCAACATGCAGCATTTGAAAGCAGCGCTATGCAACACCACTGTAGGAGGTCTTTTAATAATGTCATTATCCATCCATCCTTAATGCAGAGCTCCTACTTGCTTGTAATTCCCTTCCTCCTGGGGGTGATGGCATTGCTGTGCTGTGTAACTGCTTCCAAGATGCAGGCAGTGGATCCCAGCAGAAGCTGGATCCAGTCCTCAGGAAGACAGGCAGGACTTGGGTGCCCCTGAGAGCACAACAGCACAGCGTTGTCCTGTTCTTGCTGCATATCTGTACCCAACCTTGTGCCTTGCACTTGACAGGTTTTGTTATTGCAGGGTATGCTGTGTTGTTACTGCATGCTCTGGTACCCAATTTGTAGGAATAGTACTCAATTCTTAGAAAGGCAGAAGAGAGGAAAGTGTGTTTGAGGCATTGCACAACAACACTGTAACTTGGATGATGCTGAGAAGCCCTGGGGAAGGCCGATAATGAAGTGCTGGAGGAAACAGGAGAACTCTGCTCACAGTGCAGCAAAAAGGAAGCTTCAGTTAACTTAAGGACCAGGTTATGCCTAGTCCTTGGGAAATTTTTTAGTTTGGGGCTGTGGATCACGTCATCTTGCTCTCCTCATGAACCTAGGCATGCCCATTAGCAAACTGAAAGACACACACTCTTCAACACAAGATGTCTACACTGGAAAGATCCTCTTCTATGCAACCACTTCAATGGAGTCAGCAATCGCACTATTCCACCTACTGTCCTCAAGCAACAGAAGGTCAGGCACAGAGAGAGACAGGAAGCTTGTAGGAACAAGTATTACTGACATCCTATTTTCTGAATAAGAGGTTATATAGTGACAACTTCTTCAGCCACTGCCAGTTCTCCAGCACATCGACAACAAGTGAGACAAGTTTCTGCATAAATGAGAGTTCTGAGGCATAGCTAAAGGAGCTCTGGTGTTGGGAGACGCGGTAGGATGGGCTGCGAGCTGCCCACTTTCAACAGACCCTTGAGTAGGAAGGGAAAGAAAACCTTCTCCCAGAAAGGTGCTGTAAGTATCAAGCACACCAATTCATAGCCTGGTGGTGCATGTATTTTGCCATCTACAGCAGGAGCTCTCAAGTTCAAAGAGCTGTGAGTCACTGTGCCGAGCAAGTGCCACGCTCTGGCAATGTCATACTTCCCTGTCTCTGTCGCACAAGTCTAGAGCAGAAGTCACCAGTGAGCTGCAGGCTGCAGACAGCTGAGATGCGGCCGCCTTTTCAATCTGTCCCTTACCTTAAACACCCTTCCAAGCCTCACCTGAGCAAACGGCTGTCAGGGATGGATGGGCAGAGGAGAGGAAGGGAGGGAGAGACAGGCAGGAGGCTTCACACCTTATAGGACTGAAGTGCCACCCAGAGACTGCAAAGTGCCTGCCTGCTAGCAGTAACAGAAATGGTGGTTGTTTCCTCCCCAGTCTCAGGCAGGCTGCACTTTGGCTTCAAATGCTAGACAGAGCACAGATTCATACACACAGGGGACACAAGTGTGGAGGAGCACAGTAAGATGTGTGCTGTCTGCACAAAAGGAGGGGAAATAACAAATACTGAGAGCGCAGTTGGCTTCACCGTCGTACAACCTGCACAGAATAACTGCATTACTTTTCTCCTGAAAACCACACATCTCCCTGTAGTAAACATGCTGCGTATACAACATGACAAAGCTTCTTGGGCTGAGAAAACCCCAATGAGGTGGAGTGGGAGTTAGTTATTTGTTGTCAAAGAGATTCATGTTTTCAACAGCTCACACTGGCTCAAAAGCAGACACTTCACCAGCAAGCAGTACACTGCTACTGGAGAGATCAATCCCCTCGCACCCAGGACACCTGCTTGCCCTGAACAAATCGCTCCACCAGTCACAAGAGACTCCTGTTTGCCCCACTGTCCTTCTTCCCTTCAAGTTCCAGGTGTTTGCTTTCAAGCACAAAACTGGCTTGGATATCCACAGCCTACTGTTTGCACATACAGGTACATTAGCAAGTTACAAGAGCTTTACAGGCATTAGCTAAAAAACCCCTAGCTCCACTGACAGCAAGATGCCTGTTTATCCCCCTTCAAAGAGCAAGAAAACCAAGGCATGGAGAGCCGTTCTTCAGAAAGGGAATCAGGATTCCCTGTGTATAAAGTGCTAAATGTGTCTGATAAAAAGAGATTAACAATGGCAAAATACATCGAATTAGCAGAGGCCCTTAGTAGGCAGAACTACAGAGGGAACCAGTCCTATCAGATCTAGCAATTCAGGCAAATGCTCCAGCCCTGCCACAAGCAACCTCCCAGCAGAATCCAATTCAGCTTTGCAAAGCTTGCCACTAAAAAAAAAAAATCATCCCAAACCCTAAAAAATAACCCAACATGCTAGTCTGCTTTGGCACCCAAAAGCCAGCCCTCCCATGGCTTGTAGGCTGCTTGCACCTGCAAGGTAGAGCAGCGTTAGCCTCCAACACCTCCCGGCTGCATTCGTCGTGCCAGTCAGGCACAGTGCGCTCACGTTGCCTAGCAATAGAGAGGTCTTGCTGCTTCATACAGCCAAAAATGCAGCTTGCTGCAGCAAGCCCCATCCCCAGCATGAGAAACGGGCGAGGACATCTTTTAAGATCAGCAGGAGAGCCAGTCTGAGCTCCTTGTGGGATTCTGAGGTACGCTTTAGGCAGAGCTGACAACGCCCACAACATCCCCTTCTGTAAGGGCTTGCTGAAGTTGCCTTTATCGTTTCAAGGCTGAAGATGAAACAGATGAACACAGGGACACCATAGTGCTAAGGATCATGAATTTTAAAATATCAAGACACACCCCTGTTAATTTGTGCACCACCTCAAGTTAAGTCACACTCAGGGTTATAAACCTCCTTTTTCAACACCTGCATCCTGGTGGTTCACTTGGTCAGCAAAATCTAGTGGCTGGCACAGGCAGCAGGATGTCTATGTACCAAGGTTCTCGTCCTGGCTCAGTATAAAAGCACTGGAGGGCCTTAGACAAGTCACTTGATCTTTTCTGCCTCTGTTTCCCCAACCACGAGAGATACTTTCTTACCCAGGACACATGAAGGAAATTCAGCAACACAGCCTGGACTGACAGACATTACTGAAAACTCACCCTCCACACTCAGTTCTGCATGCAAGTCCGGAAAAATCAAAGCAGGGACTAAACCTCTCTGCTTCTGCCTTCCCAGCTCCCAATGCCTGCTGACCTGAGGACAGGCAAACTGATCACTTGAGCAGGGCAACATCCTGGCAGCAAACTGACAGCGTTGCTCAGGCTTTATAGAGCCTCAGCACCCAGCTGGGTACAGAGATGCCTACAATTCCACCCATAACCATGAGCCTCCTGGACTCATTTCTTTTTGACCTAGGCAACACGCATTATACTACATCGCACAGCTGTTCTGGTACAGTACTTCAAAGCAGATTTAGACGGGCTAAGGAGAGCACAGGATGTAATCACAGAATCATAGAACAGTTTTGGTTGGAAGGGACTTTCAAAGAACATCTAATTTCAAGCCCCCTGCCATGGGCAGGGGGACCTTCCACTAGACCAGGTTGTTCAAAGCCCCATCCAACCTGGCCTGGGACACTTCCAGGGATGGGGCACCCACAGCTTCTCTGGGCAGCCTGTGCCAGCACCTCACTGCCCTCATAGTAAAGAATTTCTTCCTTACTATCTTTCGGCTTAAAGCCGTTCCCCCCTTGTCCTATCACTACATGCCCTTGTATAAAGTCCCTCCAGCTTTCTTGTTAGCCCCTTTAGGTACTGGAAGGCTGCTATAAGGTCTCCCCAGAGCCTTCTCCTCTCCAGGCTGAACAACCCCAGCTCTCTCAGCCTGTCTTCATTGGAGTTGTATGCACCAGAACTGCCCACCACAGGAAAGCAGCCTTGCCACATCACAAATCTCTAGCCATGCAACAGACATACCATGTTGGTATTAAAACAGAGGAGCTATTATGATTTCTGCTTCCCTTCCCTTCAAACCAATTCACACCATATACATGCCGAATAGCAGCTCTTGCCTCAGGAGACTTCTACAGAAACGTGCACCTTTTTTACAGCACATGTGCAACTCTGTCCTGCCTCTTATTAGAAGAGAAGTCTCTATACGACTGCGAATGGCATTTTTCTTGGACATTTGCCTGGCTGCATATGCAAAATATCTTCATAAGGCAAAAACGTCTTCATAGCACTCCTGAAAGTGCCATCCGCCTCTAATTGGCGACAATGAATACATCTTCTCCAGCTCCAATTACATATTGTTTCCTCCACCATCTACCTCTTCTTTCTCCCAAGAGTACCCCAGCCAGTGACTCTAAGGGGAATACACAAGCCAAATGCACTTTCTTCACTTCGACATAAACCCAAAGAGACTCAGCTCCACCACCGGCTGTAAGCAAAGATGGAATGAGAGTTAAATAGCCACACATTAATGAAGTTGTGCTTCTCCTAGAAGGGCTTAATCTTGCTGAATTAAATTTTCAGGGGCGTGCTAAAGGTTTGTTGCCTTTGCATCTCAAGAAAGATACAGAGAGAATTCTGTCCAGTGCTTTGGTCAATTTGTAGCTCAGCTGCACCATTCCTGCCTGAAAGTTCACTTGTGCTACAGAATACACAAGCAAAGTCTCTGTTAGGAATGGCACAGCAGAGAGAAGCAGACAGCTCTCTTTATTACAAAGAAAGCAGATTCGTAACAAGAGTGGTTATTTTAATCTAAAAGCTGTTCTCCGAGCCGGAAAGGAACTGCGCCCAGCTCTTATGCTTGCCCAGTGCCCTGCATAAAGGCTGAGGGCAGCTTTGCATTACCCCATCCCTTCTACTGCAATTGTATTAGCTCTAAGCCAGAGCAGTGTGACACAGCCCACCCTCGTAAAGTGGTATAGAATCAACTGCAAACACTTGTCAACTTTTATATTTCCATGGGGCTCGGTGTGCACTTGAAACCCAGCTGCTTTCAGTAGCCACGAGATCCACATCTAGCATAGCATGCAGGCTCATGCTTCCTTCCCACCCTCAAGCGTGAGGAAACAGGACAGAGAAAGGAAGAGGACAAAGCCCTTTCGGGCAGAAAATGCCTCTGTATTGTTACTGCTATTTAATAAAATGCACATCTGATGAAATAAGAGCCCTAAGCGCAGGCCGTGAGGAGGCACAAATGCTTCTAAATATATAGACAGACTATCTTCCCTTTCCCTGCTTTTCTTCTTTGTGCATTTATTCACGTTAGAATAACAACGCGTCCTTCTCCCCCAGCAATGCACTGCTGGAAGCAATGCCTTTCCACTGAGACAGCAGCAGCAGGATCCGGGTCTTCTGTCTGCATTTGCAACATTAAAGGCTTTTGCAGGAGCCTTTTGCTCAATGAAATATTTACTTCCTCCTGCCCAGCATGGAGACAGGGATACTTGGTCAACGAGGACATATGGTCTAAAGGCTATCCAGTATAAATTACCATGATTAACAAAGCAAGCAGCAGAGCAGAGGAAGCCTGGTGCTCATCAGAAGTCTTCCTTAGCTTATTGAGTTTGCTAACTAGTGCTGCTCCCTTAACCCTTTCACTGATGTAAGAAAATACAAGCCTCCTGGCAACTGCTGCTTTTAACCTGCAAGTACTGGAACACAGATGAGTACTACTTGAGAATGCTTTAAGTTGGCAGTAACCACCATTGCCAAAAAATGTCATTTCTCCCAGCTGCTTATTCCTACCTCTGTGATACCACCTTCTTACATTAGATTAGCAGGGAGAATAAAAAACATATTTTAACCAAGATAAGCTCATCAAACAGCACACAAAAGGCACAACTGGAAGGTGCCTCCTTTGGCAGTAGCACTGCAAACCAGTTCCTGTGTACTAACAATCCAAGGGCACAACTATACATTTGCTCCAAGCTGGCATAACCACAGGCTAACACGCACTCTCATTACCAGTGTTTTTTGGACATCTGGCAGCTGCCTGACACGTGGAAACACTGTCAGTCAAGCAGCAGGAAATAAAAGTGACAAGATCACTAAATCTTGCACTGGAGACAAGGCTTGCGAAGGAGCAGAGGGCAGCAGCAGTGCAGAGATCTGTGTTGCTCTCCCAGGCTGGAAACCTGCTGCCCTCTCCAAGTAGGGCTACGCAGCCAATACAGGCCAAGACCATTCCATCAGCCCCACTTATGCAACCTGAGTTTGTCACATTTTAGTTTTCACTTTAGCCCCTTAGTTTTTCCATCAACTATTCTGTTTAGAATCTAGGAAGTAACTGCCTTGCCTTACCACAAAAACTCTCCTACCTGTTTGGAGTAGCCTCCATAGATGATTATGCTGCCCTCAGGACTGGCAGCCATTTGACACCCAGATCTTGGAGCAGGCCCGATCCCCGATGGAGCCAGCTTGCTCCAGGTGAAGGAGTCCAGGTTGAAGGCATACACATCGTTGTAATAGATGTAATCTCTAGAGAGAACAAATTGGCACATCAAAGATTTTTTAATAGTCACCATTTAAGACAGCATAAAATATCATCTCAGGAACTGCACCAGGAACCTCTGAAGAGGTACAGCACCTTATTCAGCTTCTTGCATTTATGACTTTTCTCCTTCTGTAGCAATGCACGAAAGATTTGTTCCAGTGAGGATTATTATTTCAGTGCAACAATTTGCATTTGACAACACTCCTTTAAGCAAGGCCTCTCTGGTTTCTTTTTTACCCATGTCATTCCTTACTACAAAAGAGGTTTCATTAACTTATTGGAGTTAACATGGTCCAAGGTAACTTAAACCGGAACAGAAAAGATCAAAACAGATTAGAGCTACGTCTGTCTAGGAGAGTGGGAAAAATATACATATGCCCTCTCCTCTTTCTACTGGCCAGCTCACAAACTGCTAGCAGAAAACGCTCTGCACAGGTTAAACTCCCAAGGACACAGCCAAAGCGAGGGAGGGCTTTGCAGCTTGCATTGTGCTCCCAGGGACCGTGGTTATGCCACTTACTGTTTCTGAGACAATATGTAGCTCCACTCTCTTCACAGTCCCCATGTGTAACTCTGACCTTATGTAGTACGTGAGAGCCTACTGAGAAGATGCTTCCAGGAAGACAGAGCTCTTTGACAAGATTCAGAGGCCAAAAGTGATGTATTGAGCTTTAGCTACAAGGATGAGTAGCTACTTCAGTGATCAGCTAAGTGGTACAAAGGTTTCTCAAACACTTGAAGACTTTACATCAACATCACTTGTCTTTCTAACATAGTCCAGTTCAGTAATAGTACTGCTGAGGATAATCCTTCCATTAAAGCTCATCTTTCTGTTACTGGTGAAACTGTAAAAACAGAGGATTCAATACCACCAGCTACGCTGCAATAACCCACCTTGCACTCTCATGGAAACCTCCAAAGATGATCAGCTGTCTTTTGCAAGCAACCATTCGATGTCCGCTTCGTCCAGAGGGACCTCCTGATGCCCTGAAATGCAAAGAAATTCCACTGATCAGCAAAATTTCCTCTCTTGTTAATGTGTCAGTCCATTTTTGTTGAAGTCATTTCAGCTGGGCTGGCTGAGTTCAGCTTCTGTTCTCCTGAAATGGGAGACCACAGGGAACTTTGTTGTCTTAATACATATGTATGCTTTTCTCCAGAACAGTGTGTGCGCTCTTCCTGTAACTCTTAGTATTTGCCACACAGGCATTTTGCAGGAACAATTTTATTCCTAGTGATAAGCCGTTTAGTCTCCAACGGCACCCTAAGTCTTGAAGTCTTTTCTGCTATGACTCAGGAGCTAATTTTTCAGGAGTGTTTAACGAATAGCAGTTAACTCCCACAACCGTAGGTAAGACACTCCAGACAGATGCTTTCTCCAAGTACCAAGTAAGAGCCAGAGACTGGCTCTGACATCCACTCTCCTGCAGTCTCAGGAAATCACATGTCCATAGCATCTCCGCTCATCCACCTGCAGTTAAGATATGACATCAAACTAGTGAGAAGACTTTGTAAATTACTTGGATTTCCTCAAGAACAAAAGCACTGCAACAAAACAAGTCATCGTTATTATCTTACACATTAAAAAGCAGCTATGCATCACTGTTCTGCTCTTCCAAGCCTTCTTGACCTTTCAGTTAAATGTGCTACTCCCATTTCCAGGAACCAGCAACAACACCCCATCTGTCACATTCAAAAGCTTCACGCGAAGTCAGGCAGCTGGCAACAACATTCCTGAGAGGCAATGAAGAAGCACCTTCCTTCATGTTCACCAACAGACTGAGCACCATATGAGAGAGAACAAAAACAGCTCCAAGAACTCTTAAAACAAAGGCAACTTTAGGCCAAACTGCAGAGGAAACGGCATTTTGCTCTGTGTGTTCTCTGCCCCCATGGACTAATCAATCACATTTTCACTCTCGCTGTGGAGTTTCCCAAAGTGCACACAGTGAGCACCACTGAACTCAGCAAGACTTCTCAAATAGGCAGTGTTAACATGTGTTAAGTGGTTGCAGAATCAGGGCCTAAATAAGTATGAAACCTGCTCACTGTTAAAAACAACAGCAAAACCTAAACCCACAACCCTACTGCTACACTTTAACTGACAGCAGGTGGCTGTAAAGTGTGGTGATAGGTTTCTGTGGAGAGAGAAAAATGAGGGCCCTTATTTACCATCAGAAATTACAATCTCACACCAGTCATAATGAAAAACTCCAAGCAAGACAGCAGTGCTTGGTTGAGACTGAATTAATATCTATTGCTTGGACTTTTTATTCTAACAGAGAGTAGGGTTTTCTAGGAGTTTACTGGATTTTTAAGTACCATCCTACAGAAGAGCACCTCTAGTATTAATTTCACCAAGATCTGAAATCACTATTTTCTCTTCTGGAACAAAGCTCCCACATTACTATTCCAAAGGATGACACCTTTAAATTTTTTTTTTTTAAAGGAAAGAAGGAACCGAAAATCTACAAACATTAACAATCCTGTTCTCAGAAAGCATCTGCCTTGCTTCTCAAACAGGTTTCCTCCAAGTCAAAACTCAATTCCGAACAATGAAAAGTTTATTCATTGATGTGTGTGTTCTAATAAACAAGCTCCCACAAATGTGCAATTAACTCAGTGTCACAAAAAAACTCCTCCAGTCAGGGGCTGGGTTGGAATTCAATGAAGCCTCACTGCCACCAGCATCACCTGCTCTCAATCATAAGGCTGTGCTCTCCTTCCTTTAGACTAGCAACACAAGCTACAAGAACAGGTTCCAAGAGGCCTCACCCTGCACAGTACTGTATCACCTCAGCTTCCCTGGCCTCAACATCACACATTGCAGGGATCAGCTATAAAGGAAAGTTTATAGCCTTTGATGTAAGGACATGCCCTCCTAAACTTGCAACAGCTGCTCTTCGAAAGTATTTTTACACGGAGCTATTCAGACAAAGTCCTTTGTCCCCAGTCTCCAAACACAACACTGGAAAAACCAAATGGCACAGCAAAGCAGGACTGGCAGTAATGTCTAACCCTGCTGCCACTCCAGAAGGCACTTGCTGCAAGCTCCAAGACTTGCTTCCCAAATGTGAACTGCCTCCTTTTACCTGTATCACTGCTCACAGTCCAAAACAAGCATTTTGGAAATGGTTTCACAGACTTTATGATTAATACTCTACTTCATGGGGTTGACACCAGAAAGAAGACATGTGGGAGGGAGCTGTAAATTCTCCAGACTTTTTTTAAAAATAGATTCAAATATAAGTCTGGAAAAGGACTGGCTCTACACATGTACAGCATGAGTCTGATCAGAACTGCTCCATAAGGAATTTGCTTTTGCTTGTGGAGTTACTTTGGGACTTATAGTAACATAACAGGCCTGAATTCAGCCCCCAGATTCAAGAGGTACTTACATGTCACCCTGGCTACAGACCGCCTAAGCAAATTACCTTTTCATTCATTCCTTCATCCAGAGGATGCTCAGATGAATCTCGTAACCTTTCCATAACAATAAAAGTGATGATGCATAGCATATCCCATCAAAGGGGCATTTCAGGACAAAGCACTTTTATCCTCCAGTACTCGGGGCAGGTGAAGCCCAGGACTTCAGTGTTCAGTTTTAAGTCTTACACCTGTGAATGCAAACAAGCCTTCTGTCCAGCGGCACACACAGCATACCCACGTGCTCATACGCTCAGTTAGGAAGCACACCAGTGAAGGAATATGCAATTGCCACAAGGCACAAAATCCTCAAATCAAATTCCTTGCAAGGACAATCAACAGTTGTACATCTGGATCCTAATCTACCAAAGAACAAGCTCACAGGGCTCACTTCTGGGCTGACAGAGGAAGTCTACTCAACAGCACACCAAAATACCCTTCTTTTCTTCAAGCACCAACACACTTTTCTACCTTATGTCGCAGGACCTGATCCTTCTGGTGACAGGTAGCACATGAGCAAGAAGAGCCATCAGTCAGAAACAAACCTATGCTGAAAGGCATCCTGTACTGCAGTGACTGCTCCAGTTCTCTCTGTAAACAGCGTTAAACACACTTGTGAAATGCTACCCTGAAATATTTATAGCACCACATCTCACAAAACTGTTATGGGAAGTTATCATTAACATTCCAGTATTAAAGGGAAGGGAGTTATATAGGCTCAAAAGAATGACAAAGAACTACACAGAAGAGGGATCTGCCAGTTCCCAAGCACAACCCCAAAGCATGATGCTCCTTGTTCTCTTTGAGAAAGAGTGCACCGGGCCACGCAAAGCTGAATAAGAATGTTCTCTCTAGGAAGAAATGAGGCAATTAGGTTAAAATATTACTTAGCTCTAAGGCAGAGTAACAAACAGTTCATGCGCTAAGGCAACCTTGTGCATTACACACACAATAAGCTGGTTCCAGTAAGTCAAAGTCAGTTGCTGGCAAGTCTTCTAATGGGCTGGGATTTGTTCTGTTTGGACCATCTTTGTGCATGCAAAATGCAAGTAAATATAGCAATTTTTAACTCTGTCAAGCAGATTGGCACCACTGTGCTCTGTGTGAGGAGATAATGGAGATCCACTTCCCCAGCAGCCTTTGCAGACACTGCACAGGGATGTTATTCACAGGGAAGAGTCATTCAAGGTCTTCTCTTCAAAAGTGTTTTATAGCCAAGCCTCTTATGGCACTAAGATGGTCTGTGGCATGAACCGTAGGCCATGAAGGACAACATAATTGTCCGAAATATAAGCTGTGGCGCTGGAATACCTAGATTTCCTAGAACTGCAAGTTCAGATCACAGCAGGGTCAGCTTAGCTATTCAGTCCATGCAAACCAAATACATTTAAAATCACCTGAAACAGGGTACGTGGTTCTTCCCATGTGGAACAGAAACAGAAACTTTGTCTATTATACAGTCATTTCTTAATGAATAATTATGTTCCTCTATTATTTGCACCAAAATGAAGTCTTCCAAACCCAACTGAGTTTACCCAGTGCTGGTCTGTACCCCACATACCTATCACCAGGCATTTATTCAGGTAACACTGCTACCACATCAGACACATGAAATTATTGCTTGGCCTCCTATGTGAAGGCTTGTTACACCAGTTATATACCACCACAACCCACCAAATCCACACAATCTGCCCCCTCCACTTAAGTCTTCCCAAACATGTTCACCCTCCCAATACCACTAGTCCCCTAGCTGACCCCCACTGTCACCAGTCATCCCAGCTGGTTAATGACAATCCACAATAAGCAAGTGCTTGACTTCAGACAGCCGTGAGAAACCTATGTAGAAAAATGACAGCAGCAATGGAGTTCCCTGGCAACAAAAGCAAAATACTGAAGGAAGGGAAATGCAGCACATGTTATGATCATAGTTTTAAAAGAAGCAGAAAAATTCCTCGTACAACTCAGTCCTCCATGCCCTTTCCTCTTCCCCTTTCTATGCAGACTGTAATCAAGATGCCATATGGAAAAGCAAAGAGGCAGCAGAAACTTATTTTCACACTCAGTCAGGTTAGCATTAAAACAAAGACATCCCCTCCCAGCCTTCTCTGCCAGATGCCTCATCAATGCAGTTCTTGGAGCTCTGCCCAAGGATGGGGAGGAAATGTATGTTGTTTCACATGAACACTAAGACCAGGACACTCATTTTCAAAATTCCAGCAAGGCTGAAAGACAGACATCCACCCAAACACATCAGGAAGCTCCAACTGAGTAGATCCTGTATAGGGCGGGGAGAAAGAAAAGATCACCTCTTCAGGGCACTTTGAACCATGTAATTTATGATGCTCACTTAGTAGATAAGAGGATAGATGTTTTCTAAGAAACACTGAAGATCAGTGTCTCCAAACACATCGTCCCACTGTGTCAGGGCAGCCAAGGTGACATGTGACAACCAATACCTGGGAATGGAGGGCAGCTCTAGGCAGCTTGAAGAACATCATACCTAGAACTTGCTCCCTCAGTGGGACCAGGCACTCACCTTGCCAATCCGGCTCCCTCCCCACTAACTGTAACAACCCATCTCACCAGAATCTCTTGCCATGGTTTTAGTCCGCTTGGGGCATCCTGTGACTCACAGCACATGTAAACATCATGCTCAGCTCCAGGGAGGGAACAGGTTATTTTGCAGTATAAGTTACACTCAGCATCCTCAAGGCTGCTCTCCCTCATGGGATAAGATACAGGACGAGCAGAACCTCATAACCACCTCGTTTCCTCTTCCCAGGCAGGTCAGGTACTGCAGCATTTCTTTTGGGAGTGGAAAACCCTAAATCAGCTCTACAGCAAAGCATCTACAAACCCACAAGAGAACAATTTGCGCCATTGGTGGTGGAGCTAATGAAGCCTCATCTGGAGTCTCCAATGGCTCACAAAAAAACAATCTCCCGCCCTCACTCTCTGCAGCTGGGTATTAACACTGCTGTCTGGTGAGGACTTTCTCAACCAAGAGTTTGGTTGAAATGACAACCCCTTCTCTCAGCAGGGACTCTATGGCGAGCATCACTTCCTCCCCCTCGCCTGCTTACATGAAACCGGTAGGGATGTAATGCATTTGAGTTCATCCCCTTTATTTGGCTGAGACTGAGCAAGGGATTCAGAAGTTATTTTGGGGGAGCTGGGTAGGGGTACAGTCACAGTCATTACGTCAGCTTCTTCCTAACAACAACAGGCAGATCAGCCTGCACACTGACAGGTCTTTTTAATCCCTGCACCTCTTAAAGAGCCCTCCATCATACTGAAGGGTTTCTCTCACCCCCCACTTCTCAATGACAAGCAGGGCTCACTACAGTAAACCTGGCTTCCTATAACATTACAAATTAAAGCTGTTATTAGATTAACACTGTCAGGTCTGGAGCCAAGAACCACAATGATGGACAGGAACCAGCCACTTACAAATTGAAGAGTTATCCCTCAGCCTCCCAGAGCTACTCAAAAGGACGATCCCTGGATTCTTGCAGAGCAGTCAGCTGCCAGATCCTGTGCTGTGAGGCATCCTTCTAACCCAGCCGGTTTTGGACTCCTTGGGATTGTGTGCTTTGGCTGTATATGCCCCCCTTCCACACCAGAGTCACTTCAGTGCTACATTAACATCAGTAAAATTAGACCTTCACATTTTCCCCTTGTCAAGCAATGTCAATGCAACCATTTCACAGGGAGTGGGAAAAAGGCAGACAGGCACGATGACTCACTGCGTGGCCTCAGGCATGTGCCAAGGCAGAGCCAGAGTATCCATCTCTGTACAGCTCAGTCCTAACCCACCCTCTCAATTACTGTGCAAGAAGAGACAGACGCAGGTAACAGGCACCCACACCCTGTAAGCAGGGCGAAAAGTGAACGACCTAGGCAGATTCAAGGCTTCCCACCTGAAAGAAGGACACAGAGCTCATAACCACGACCTCCATGAGTCAAACAGATCAGCAGTGCTCAAAAGCTGCTGCTTTCCCCAGTGCCGCTTCAAAGGTCAGCTGCACAAGAAGTCACAGCACAGCTTTGGGTGGACTGGAATAATCTTACCATCAAGACAATCCCAAGGTCCAAGAGAAAGTTTGTGTCAAAGTCAGAACCAAAGCCACATGTCCTGCCTCTCAGTTCACTGGATGACCCACCAGACCTCTTCTTTTCTGATGCATATATAAACATAAGCAGCAAAGCCAAGAAGCCAAAGGTAAAGGAAATATTAGCAGAGGACTTTAGGCCAGATCCACATAAGGTACGTAGACACTTTAACTCCTATCAAAAACTACTAGGGCTTTTGGCACTATCTGCTTTGACAGGCCTGAATTATTGGCTTGTTTATCCCAAGGGATCTTGAAGCAGCAAATGTCAATTACCAGGAGCACAGCTGGCTCTGTGGATAGATACAAGCTGTCTTCTCAAGCAATGGTAAAATTGAGAGATCCTTGTACTGGTCTTGTACAACCCAGTCAGGAGAAGCCCAGACAGATGGAACAAGAAGTACCGTTTTGATGCTGGACGTCATCTACACCCACCATGTTTGGGAGGACGGAGTGCTTTTCATCATACTCCTTCCTTCAGTTAAAGTAACACCCAAGCAAACCCATGCTCCAAAAAATCACATACTAAATAAAATGGCTTTGGCCTCAATAGAGTTGGAACACATCTCTCATTTCCACTTCGTTCTGGTGGCTGTCCTCTCCACCATTCTAGGGCAGGCACCTCTGTACTCAAGGGAGAGATGGGCAGACAGCTGGGAAATCACAGCACTATGCCAGGAATCAAACTTAGATGACACTGGCACAGTTTCTCCTGAGGTCAACACCACTGACTTCAGAACACATCACAGAATCATAAAATACCAGTTGGAAGGGACCTCAAGAATCATCTGGTTCGACCTTTCTTGGCAAAAACACAGTGTAGTCAAGATGGCCCATCACTTACTTGATCTGCTCCCAGGTCTTGGTAGACAAATGCAGGACCCAGAGATCCTTGTAATGATAGAACTGTTCCCCATTGGGAGATGCAAACTCCCCGCCAAATATCCACAGCTGCCCACCGGCTGTGGGCACCACTGCTGCCTGCCAGAAGAAGGAAGAGCTGGATCAGACAAGGGTTCAGAAACCAGTGACAGGAGAACTTTCAATCAGATGTGCAGCTGTCTCCAAATACCAGAGAGCAGACAAGTGGCAGTGGCTGCTGCCGCCCTGCTTGACAATAGCAGCTCTCTGGGGCTGAAAGATGAGGAATGGCTGAAGGATGAGGAATTTCAAAAGCAGGTTACTCATTGTTTAGCACACCTTTCCTATTGCAAAGGAAAGCTGGCCAAGGAGCAGGGCTTTTCTGACCTCCTAGCATCTTGAATTCCAGTTCTACAAATTCAACGTTCCTTGGGAATCATCTTGGGATTTAGTTTAACCACAATTGTTCAGACCTCTCTGTCCACAAAAAGGAAACCTCCCCACAACTAAGGCTCAGCAACATTTCACCCATCCTTTAGTCACATAAATAGCATCCTGCAGAAGACATACTGAGGCTGGTGAACCCTAAGCCATGGGAGGAACAGGGGTGCTTCCTGCCTCCAAGACACATCTAACATCCCAGCACCACGCAGGCACAGTGATGCAAGGAAAAGTCTTTTGGAAAAAGCCATTAACAGTGCACAACTGCCCTTTGCAGTTTTTGTAGATTATAAAACAACAAGCAGTAAAGAAGTCAAGCTGCAGTACAAGTCCAAACCTGGCACCTCCCAAGACATGAAAAGCACTACTGCTCACTCTGAAGAAAAAACCCACCCCAAACACAGAAGGAAATGCACAGCATTTGGACAAGAGCAGACTGGTGCTGCTTTAATTAGGGCAAGTAGCAGAGAGAAGAATATCAAAGGGGTTTGTGGGGTGGTTTTTTTTGTTTGTTTTGGTGGTTTGTTTTCTTTTGGACAGCGCAGCACTAAAACACTGTTGCAATGCAAGCTGACAGCTGAAAGCAGGGAAAGAAGAGCAAGACTCTACTTCATTAAAATTATCTGTGTAAGCACTAAGAAAGAAGGAAGGAATCCCAAAAAGGAAACTATGCGACTATGCAAATTTCTTCTTGACTGGGACCTCTTTGGTTATTTACACTATAAATAAATTCTTCCACACGTGTTTTTTCCAGGGTACACATTACAGATTAACATTGGGATAATGATCTCTTTCTTCAGAAGGGCTTCATTACCTGCTAATCTTTCCCCCAAAACAGCAAAGATTTTTAGCACCAGATGCACGACTGTGATGCAACGTAAACCAGCCTATATATGCAACGATTAAACACATGAGAAAATATCAGGGGGGGGCAAGCAGGATTTGTGGGAACATGAAGTTACCTAAACAAAGGGGACACATGCCTGATTTTCATGGGTATCTAAGCATTTAAAAGTTTAAAGGGAAGGTATATGCAACGGCCTGCTCATACTTGTGTGTGACCTTTTGAAAAGCTGGGTTGAAATCCATTACATAGCCAAACCTTTTCCTTAAACAACTGACAACACCCATCCATAGCTATTCTCGCCTCAGCTCTGTTGAACTGATGGAATGAAGCCAGTGTAATTCAAACAGAGCATCATGTGTCAGAGACCAGAGATGACAAATAAGACTGAAAACATGCACATACAAACCCACAGACAAGCTTCTGTTTATTTTTAATGCATATTCTGCATTAGCTCAAAGTCACAAGGAAGACAACAGACCAGCCAACTAACAAGGCTGAACTGCCCCCTGTGCAACTCTAATTCTTAGACAGAAAACTTATTGTTGAAGCAGGACTCCTCAGCTACGTTTCTGATTTTATTTTTGTTGCAATCCAGGTGCTCCCTGATGCACAGTCTGCCCGCTCAGTTCAGATTCAGCTGCTAGACAGCCATCTGCTGGCTACCAACACCAGCAAGCACCTCTCAACTCCACACTCGCAAAGCAATCCCTGTTCGCCTAGGGAAACAAACATTCAGATTTATGGTCTCCTCCTGGAATTTGGCCTCTGAAGTCAAGGTCCATTTTAAGCACCACAAGGTAGCCCAAAAATCAAGTCAGAACCTTTCAATTCAAGAAAGGACACACACCTCAGAGCAAGACTGATATTTAGACATAGTATAACAAAGGTCCATGAACCTAACCAGGGTACTGGATCTTACCAGAAAGCTCTGAAGAGCTTTGGCCGTAGGTAGGAAAATAACATTTGCATCCTGTATGGCAGCTTTTGAAATGTACCAGTGACCCAGCCACTTGCTGCAACAGGTAAGATAATCTATCAGACAGCTGGTGAGGGCCACAGACCTGCAAAAAATACAAGTCTTTGGTCCAGTTCCTAATGTGCAGGTGTTCACATAAATAAAGAAAACAAACACAAATCCTTCACTATCACAACCAGTCAGTCACCTTAATAATACAGGCACCAGAGAGGTGAATTCTTGGGGAGTGTCATGATATCCCAGGGCAAACTTAGACAACTTTGTCTATTGCTCTTAATGACAAAAAGAAAAGCAGCCCATCTGCCAAGGAAAAAAAAAAAAAATCACAACCCAAAGGCAGGACACACGCAGTCAGTGCTAGCGGTCCATCATGTTGTACAGTTGGGACCCTTGGCAAAGCCCAACTGCTACATGCTAGCAGGGACACCCTACAGTAATGGGTCTTTCACACTGCCGGAGCAGCATTATCTGTAATGCCCATAGATGTAGGCCTGTGGGCATTAAGGAAACAATCATGCACAGCAACTCTGCCATTCACAGCACTTTGATCAATTCAAAGTTGTACCCTGACCAGCATTTTGAAAATTCAGTGCCACCCTGGGATTATGATGGATGATTGAGCTGGTCCCTATGTAATACAGCAAAGAGTTCATCTGCAGAAGAAAAGCCTCCCCCATGAGTCCTGCTAGGCCAAGAGATACAATCCCAAATCTTCATTCCACACTTAAAAGTTTCCAGAGGCCACCCAGTGATCAGAGAACACAAGCACCTTGGACAGGCTTGGACAGGCCCCCTCAGCAGAAGAGGTGAAGTGAAATGATTGGCAGCCCCTTACAAGGAGAATGAAAAGTCAGAAACTCTTGGGGCAGTGGGAATCAACTCACATCCATCTTTACCGCAGAATTAGAACAATTCCAACTGCTGCTCTGGCACCCAGTACTTTACCTGGTGAGCACATCGCCTTGGTGGTGGGTTGGGGATCTCTACTTTAGACCAGCTGTTCTTCCGGATGTTGTAAACATACAGTTCATTATACAGGTATGTCTGTTAGAAAGGAAGAGAAAATACACATCACCACAGCTTTCCATTGGACAGGGTCAGTCTGTCCAAGCACGGGCACCCCTGGATGTTGCCTGTGAGTATGGGGGAGAAGGAGCACAGGACCAGCTTTGCAAAGTAACAGCTCACCTGCCTCATCAGGCAGGGAAGGAGGACGACCACCTCCTCCACTAGCCTGCGAGTCAGGAACTTTTTCAGAGTGATCCACTAGACTGGACTGTTCTTTCCCAAACCCTTGGTTAAGCCTACGATAGCGTGAGATATGAGGACTTAAGAAGTTGGAGCTTAACGTAGATATGCAGGTTAAAGTTGCCCAAACTGCTGCTAAACTCCAGGGACCGGAACAGCGTAAGGTAGGGAAGCAAGTAGAATCAGTTTAACACATCACACTGTGTAATCCTAAGGCCGCCAAATATCATTGGAAGGCTTGAGTTTAAGCTACAGTACATAAAACTTCTTAGGGTCACAAAGACCTGTTTGTCTCCAGCAACACAAGAAACATTTGAAGCTTGCAGAAATTCAGTAACAAGAATGCCCACCTACAAATACTTGCTACTGTACAGATCTCCAGGGCAGGCAACGCCTTGCCAGCAGCAAAACTGCAGAAGTACCTTGTTTTTACAGATGGAAGATAGATATTCTTCAATAGTTACCAAAAATGAGGAGCAGATATGGCTACAATTAAGTCTGGAGAAATTATGAAGCCCTGAAATATTGATGCCGAGACAATCACTCTGACTCCTTAATGGGCTCTAACATGTCTCCTTCCTGCCAACTGTTCAGGCATGAGACAGTATCACGGCAGAATTAAAAGGCTATTTTGCTCTCATTCAGGAACAAATACATATTTTATGACTGCTGCCTTGAATTTCACTTCAAATGAGACTCATGCAAATTACAGTAAAAGGCAGAGAGTGGGTAGAATAAAGAAGAAAAAATTAAAGTATACATTACTTTTTGGCCATTGAAATATTCACCTCCAAAAAGGATCAATTCATCTTTCTCAGGGTGAGCAGACAGGGAGCCATTCAGCCTGCAAAACAAAGAGGGATGTCCAAAACAGCAGATGTGTAAGGGTTGTGCAAAACTCAGAAGCTTGAAGCCTTTAACTCAGCTAGCACTAGCACCTCTGCCCCCTAGCCACAAAGGTCTCTCCATCATCTGCCAAATTACTAGCCTGCGATACTCACCCCAAGGCTAGAAACTTCTCAAAGAAATTAACTTCTTTAAAACTTTCAACGAGATTAATTTGACACGGTCTGAAATCTTCTCCTATTTTAAGAACACACGTTACATTGTCATTTAACACGCTTTTTGACGTGAGCTCTTTAATTTTAATGCTGGTGTGTCAAGAACAAAAATTAAGTTTTATGAGGGCACATAACTATGGGTAGAACTGGGCTGTCTCGTATCAACTTATCTGCGTCATTATGCTGCAGTCGTCACTGGTCACTGCTCACCTATGTACCACCAGTGTTTTGCACCATCCGGAGATAGACCCCGACTACTCCCAAGGAAGAACTAAGTGACCACCATTAACACCCTTGTGAGATTGAAAGTAATGTACTGACCTCTCCCACTACATCGAGCAGAAAACAGGTATCACAGAGAAAGGCATTTATTTAACAAGCCACAGGAAACAGAAATACAGAACCTACAAGTCTGTGGACCCCAAGTTACACTAGATAAAGTGTCCTGTATCTCATGGCATATCCTTTTGCCTCTTAAGCCCCTTCAGCTTTCTAGCCCAAACCCAAAACTTCCTCCTAACTTTTCTTTTTCCTCAAAGCTCTGTAATCTAAACCTGCTTTGCCTCCTTTGTGCTGATGGGATGATTAAAAAACAGATTTTAAGGGAAAAAGAAAAACTTTTGGTCCTTTTTTTCACCAGGTATTCAATATACAAGATATTTCTGAAGTCCAGATATAAGCCGTGCCTTCCACTTTCAGGAAATAACTTCACATAAATAAATTTCATTTAAGAGCACCATCAACTGCTGTATAAGTGAGAGCCAAAGCCTCACAAAATCTCTTACCTGGGTGAGGGGGGTGGGCAGGATGACTCAATTACTTGGGTCTTTTTAGCATCTAAACTCTGGAATTCTGCTATCAGGGCTTCAAGATCCTCCTGAAAATAAAAAGCCAGACTTGAGTTCCTTGACATGCTCAGAGCCACCTGCACACCATACGAAAACAGCACCCACCCGCACAATTTCCCTTTTTTAAAAAAAAAAATCGTCTGCTTAGGTTCCCCTCGTTCCAACTACAATAAATGGATGCCATTTCCACATATGCCTTAAAGATTGGTCTCCCCTAAAACACTAACAAGCAAAGTGCATTTAGTGCATGCCTGCTTTTCCTGCAGCAGAAACACTGCACAAATAAGCAAATAAATGTAAATCATTTAACAAAGTGATGAGCATCTATATGCTCCAATCCAGCCGGTCCTCTTCTGTGTCTGCAATGGAAAAACACCTACATGGAACTGGCAACTCTTTTCTATTCCCAGCTCATACTTTAGCTGGAGAGAGACCTGCACATATTTTTATTCCCTTTCAACTTCCGTCAATGAAAAACAAAAACTGCCTCCACAACTGCACATACACCGAGTTGCAAGGGCAGATGCAGGACTGCAGCTAAGGGGGGGTTCAGATCCAAGGTCTCTCCTACAACCCCCGTTGTTCACCACCCCCCTTCAGTTACGTTCTGAAGGTCTGGTCAAAGTAGAGATTTCCAAAATCTACGGATTTTGCCTCTGCAGCGTGCAGCCAGTATACATGTACACAGGCACGTTCCTGTTGACATCACGTTTGGACCAGGGAAAGGTAGCCCGTTTAAGGCCTAAATACAAGCACCCAGTCTAGTCAGAGAAACAAACATTTTCCTTTGCTTTTAAGGGCAGAAGAAAAGGGTGGGGGAAATGGAAAGCAAGAATGACCCTTAAATCGCATTTTTTTCGTCCTCCTTTTACACCTGCTATCACACACTGCTCCAGCTTTTCACAGATACATGCAAGTCTTCCCGGTGGCAGCTTTCCTGTCACCCCTTACCCTCTCTGCCCCCTTTCCGAGGGCCCTCGCACCCAGGCGGCACAGGCCGGCCCCAGGGGGCTGAACCACGCTACAGCCCCTCGCGTCTGGAGACGCTCCTTTGCCATCAGGCCGAAATACCCCTGTCTCCGACCCACTCCTCCGACCCTCACCTCCACCGCCGCTTTTCCCTTCAGGCCTCGTTCCAGAAAACGCCCCAAGACCCACAGAGAGCCCCAAGGGAGGCCCAGGCCTCGCGGGCCGGGGCAACCGGAGCCCCCCGCTGCCGTCCCTCACCTCTTCTTTCTTGGCTCTGCGGGACACCTTCTTCTCCATCTTCGCGGCCGTCTTCTCGGCTCCCTTCCCCTTCTTTTCCCGCTTCCCCTTCTTCCCCATGGCTGAAAGGCCGAGCTAGGCCGCGACAGCAGCACCGCGCTCGCCGCGCCGCGCTGGCCGCCCCGGGCGCACCGCGAGACGGGCAGCGGCGCCCGCTTCGGCCCGGCACTTTCAGGCTGCGGCCCGCCTCCTGCCCGAGCGGCCTGGCCGCGGGTGCCCCCTATCGGACCAGCGGACTCAGCGCCACAGACAGCAGCGAGGCGCGGCACCCGCCCTTTTCCCGCCTGCCCTTTTCCCGCCCGCGGCTCCCTGCTGGGGTCGGGGCTGAAGGAGGCGGCGGCTGGCCTGGCCCGGCCCCGTGAGCCCCTGCTGGGCCGGAGAGAGGCCCCAGCGCGGCTCCCCACGCTGCCTGCTACCTGCCCTCAGCGTTCAGACCTTGCTTTGACATACGCTGCTATTTATCCTGCCCTGAGGAGGCCGTTGAACCCACAAAATGGCCCCCCTCCCCTCACACAAAATGGCCCCTCCTGAGGAAGCACAGGGCCTAGGGGTCACCTGAAGGCATGAACTAGGCCTTGTGCAAGAATACAAAAGAACCACGGGCTGAATAATTCAGGGGTAGGGGGGCTGTGCAAGTGTTTCATTTCAGCTGCCAAATTTTGAAAATGGGGTTTATCTGGGCTAATCCTAGAGAGCTGAGGTGTTGGGAGAGCTGGAGAGAATATGGTGGGTGCTGTGAGGTGATGCTAGGCAGCTGCTTTTTTCCCTTGATGGTAGGGAAGGAATAATAATTATTTGGGGTTTATGTGGTATTTCACACAGATAGTGAGCCCAGGTAACACCTCTGGGAGAACCCCTCTCTGAACACCTAACCAGTGTGTACGCTGTAAATAGGAGTTGAACTACATCTTTTAGCTGTTTCCTTTCATCTCCCTGCACTTCAAAATTGCCTTTGTGATTGTTTTTCACTCCTGGAGAAGGGGTACAATCATTATATTTTTAACTGAATTCCCACAAAAACCAGCATTGCCTGGAAGCAGGGTGATTTTCATTGCTGCCTAACCCAAAACCAGCAAGGATATCATCCACTGAAGGTGCAGCTCAGTGCCCACCAAGTTAACCCAAACAGCCAGTACGTGCTGTGGAAATTGCAGGATGAATCCTATGCTTTGAACATCCACCTACAATTGAACCTCAGATCTTGGAAACACAGCCCCAAAGCCCAGGGGGAAAAGCTGGGAAAATATTTTGAGGCTACAGACAACATACATCCCAACCAGCATTTTGTTTGTCTGGTGGTTCTGAAAACAATGTAGTTACATCTAAAGCTGCAGCACGTTGATGTTTACGTGCAGGAAGCAAACAGAAAACTATGGAGAGACCAGGTCAAGTGAATGGGGCAATTTCTCAGCCAACACAAAATGCAGGAGCTCTGCCAAGTTCCCTGGTCCTACCCACAGACTAGGAAGCCTCCCTGCTGCTTCTTGGTCTTTAACCTCAAAAAGACACCAGTGTGTGAAAATGCATCCCCTCCTGTTATCTACAGCACTTTGGTCACCAATTCCTCTGGACCCAGATACTATTGAAACTCATTTTAGGGGGACTTCAAAATGAAAAAGGCATCATCTTGGTGAAACCTGCTCTTAGGTCTTCACCAGACATTGGTTTACTGGGGGAGCAAGGGGTCCTTCACCTCATGCAGATCCTGCTCCACTTGCCCCCGTTTGCATCAGCCTTTTGGCTGCTGCTTCATTTGTGGTTATTTCTATAACTGTGCAGAGATCCTCAGCTGTGTGAGCTCACATTTCGTTCTCAAAACTTCTATTTCCATATATCTGAGTGTAGTTTCAGATGTTTGGGGTCATTTGGAGCTAGTCACCACGTGATGAACTGCGTGGGGCAGAACATTCTTGGTGTGAGTTCTCTGATCTCTTGAACTACATAGTCTAGTTTCTCATGGTTTATGTGAAAAAAGTGGGTGAAAGGACAAAGAAAACTTTGCACTGCGCTTTGAAAGTACAAAGCACAATATAAGCATGAAACAGGGCATGAACTTCTCTGGGATAAATATACCTCTGCTGCACCATGGTGAGAAATCCTGCTGTAGCAACCATGGTAAATGTTGAGATGTGTCTTCCTTGAAGAGATCCGATGGACGCCTTGACTGTATAGACGAGAGTAAAGATTGTGACATGAGAGCACCAGTGCCCCAAAACATTAATTTAAGACTCCAAAACTGACTTTGGTGAGCTCTTTTCACAGGCTTCCCGTCACCCTGAACGGGAAGGGCCACTCTGCATTCCCACACAACATGCACGGATGTACTCCTACACATTCATACAAACATCTTCACCCAGCTGGCAGACAGATGTGTGCTCCCAAACATGGCCGAGTTCAGGCGTGCACACATGCTCCCACGCACAGATGTCCTCACACTCATTTCTGTTATGTCTCAGGTTTTGTTTCCACTTTGTTTTGAGAAACATAGCATAAGCTCGACTTTGCCTGTGTTTGCACATTTCGTTCTACTGCTATGAAGTTGTTCTATGCTGTTATATCTGGCAGCCTGTCTCCAGTTCTGACCTATACAAAGAGCACGTGGTTTTACTTTGTTATTTTTTTATAGTCTGGAATATGCTCATTCAACAGGATGGTAAATCCAGCTGTATCAGCAAAGTAAAGAATAATAGGCATGAAAGCTTCAGAAAAGACTCAAAAGCTTTTTCCCACAAGTCTTCTTTGTGCTCTAACACTTGATTTATTTTTCCCTTGTTAATGCTTTCTGAAGCCAGTAGCAAGGAAGAAATTAATGACACAGATTAAGCGGGAGGACATGCTGACAGCACAGTAACTAAGTCAACCAAAAATGCATTGCAATTGTAGGAAAGCTTATGCATTAGAGTATTCTGACAGTGTCTGTATAGAAAGATGAGAATGAAGATAAGCCCTGCAAACAGAACCGTGGGACTGCTGAGTGGGGACTGCTTCAACCATGCTGGTAGGATCCACTGCAATGGGATGTTGGCGTAGGCCTGTGGACTGAAAGTGCTGCAGGGGAACACAAAATCATGCCGGCATAACGCCCAGGAGCACCAGTGTGTTGCAGAAGATCAGCATACGCAGGGCTCCGAGTGCCGCATATGCCCTGGGACACGTCAGGATGCCCAGAAAAAGCATTTTCTTTAGCTGCTGTGTGGTGTATAACTCATGCAGGAAAGCTCCAGGTAACGATCAAAAATACAGGTCCCTTTTTCTCCTCCAGGCTCAGGCTGCAGTTTTCCTCCTCCACGCATGTAAAGTAGGGAGGAGAAAACCACCGAAAAAAATGACCGGTAGGCTCTGGTGATAGTGTTCCAAATTCATTCATCTCCAAAAGCAAATACAACTGAGAGTCAGGGGCATGTCTGTAACCAAGGCTCAGTCTGACAAAGTCCCTCCTGTCAGAAAGTCTGGGGTTTTATCCTGGCTGTGCTCACAGTCCAGCAGAGGCCCCTCGGCCCCTGCTTATGCGTGTAGCACCTGAAGCTGGATTCAGACCAGGCAAGCAGCTGCTGCAAGCCGGCAATGGTACTTTGTTTCATTCAAGGCTCATTTATAACCAGAAGCTGATAATATCTCATGGCCATTCAGTTGGCTTCCTGAATTTTCTGATTGGAAATTGGTGCTTTAATATCTTGAAAACAGAGGAAGCAGAGGAAGGCAGAGGCTTCCCCGGAGGGAAGTAAGAAGTGTGGCTTTATTCAGATACACTTCCCAAGGGACATCAATCTAAATCCATCAGCAAATTGACACACTTGAAGCTACAAATTCCCAGTGAATCTGTGAAAGCCCTTACTTTTGCCACTGCAGGGGGGTTTCACTGGGTTTTCTGCACTTTCGAAAAGAAAGCTGTGGAGATAATATTAAAAAGCAAGACCGAGGAGAAGAGTGGTTTTAAAATTCACATTTCAGATCATTAATAATGATGCATCAATATTACATATTCTAGACGAGGATGTTATAGCACTCTGCTGTTATAGCGCATCAGTACCAGTAATAAGGAAGGTGGCAGCTCCAGTCAGTATGTAGAAAACCTATAGGAAAAAAAACCCCAGACATGGTAAAATAAATTCTCACCTGAAACCACCACTAATCTACAGCAAATAAGTAATATCTCCACGACTGAGCCAGAGCAAATGAACATGCCTCTCCCCTCTCTGAGCTCTGGTTTTGAATGCAAATGATTCCATTTCAGCACCAAAACGAACAGCTAATGCCGAAAATAGTTAAGTTTGGCTTTAACATCAAAAACTGAGGCCCTCCACACCATATATCTGTACATGTGGAGCTTGCCCAGCCTGGCTGTGCTTGCTTCATTTTTAATTAATTTACTCACAAAGTGCCAGGTCAAGAAGCGTAGAGACAGAGCAGGAAGCATTAATATGTATTTCCTGCTGCAATGTTTCAGTCTTCAGTGTCATGCCAAGCTCATTTGTGGGAGATAGCTCTAGGTTGGAAACAAGGTCATTTTGCACAAGCACTGGTTCTAGCCTTGAAGATGAAATAGAGGAGCCTTCTCAGGGTAGTAAAATATTCAGCTCAATGATAAGGCTGATCAGCATTTTAAGGGTGGCTATGTACTGGGAGAAATAAGTACTTTCTGATATGTGTAAAACAGCTGAAACAGCCTACAAGGGTGATGACTGAATGCTGATTGCCTTGTATTGCCAAGGGATCCTGTTTATGGGCCATGCACCTTCTCTTCCAGTGAGGAGCACAAGACTGCTGAATTATTTCAGCTGTTCACTGTGAACAGCTGCCACATGAGAAAGGTCTGCTCCCACTGTTTACTGAACACGTCTTTCAAATTTACCACCATGCTCACAAGCACCAGAACCCAGAAATTCTTTTCAAGGAAAGGTTTTGCTAACTTAATACAAGCATACATACGTGCACACACATACGAGTAAGCACAGGAGGACAGGACTCTTTGAGGAATTTGTTTTCATGCTGTTCATGCCTCCTGCGTACTTCCTCGTAGAACAGCCAAATTCTTCTGCACTTGTCACTGCCTTCTTTTGCTTGTCCTTTTACAGATGTCATGGATTGCTGCAGGGACTGGTCTTTGCCTCTGCTATTTCATCAGAGCAGCTTTGATGGTGGTATTTCAAGTGTGTTGGGTGTCAGTGGTGTCACTGAGCGAGCTCTGGCAGTATTTACCAGCCCAGCCTTGGAGCTGCTCCTGATTAAACTGCTCCAGCAGCTGCACAGAAAATCTCTGTCCAGCTATTGTCACATCTTTCTGTCACACTGGCCCCCATCAATCTGCTGGAGTCAGTGTGCCAGTTCCCAGAACAGTGATGAGAAAGCAAAAATGTTAGACTGTCTTTATGTCTGTCCTGGATCTTCATTAATTAGGCTAGTGAACCATTAATTAGGCTACCTAAGCTTCTTTGGAGATGCTTAATCTTCACTGTGTAAGGCAGTAGGAGTCACAATATCCGGCATGGAGTCTGGCTGATACCAGCTGAAACTCTTTTTCCTTACCTGTCATCAGGCTTGTTTTGCTCTATTCCCACTTTATTTATGACCATGGTTTGATATTCTTCCGCTCATTTGTGTACCAAGGTGACACAGAGGTGCTACTCTTAAATGCCAGTGTCATTGCACAGGTCCCTGGCTCACCTCATCCTGGGCTCAGGGTTTTGTAGAGAGATGGGGTTCACATGCACAGTTCGGGGCTCAGCCCCATTCACAGCACCCCAGGTATCTTTGAATCCACTTTGTCATTTCTAAAGAGAAGTATAAATAATTGGGTGAACAAGATAGAAACTAAGTGAGTAAAAGGAAACCCCAGAAAACCTGGGGTGAGAAGTGAGTTCTGGACAGCGAAGGTCATATTGCTCATAAAAGCAAAGTAACCAAAACCACCTTAAAATCCCCTGCCCTTTCCCTCACACACACACACACACACACACACCCCCATTATTCAAATCCTAAGCCTGATGCAACCCAGACTAGAATGTAGTAAGACTTGTAATGGCTTTCGTGTCCCACCAGATGTCAGCTCCTCTGCAGAGAAGGGCCCTGAGCCGGCTCCCACCGCACCATAGTGCAAGAATTGCTGAAACGTTGCGTCATCTGCGGAGGTGCAGAGCTCTTGCTAGTGGGAAGGGGATAACCGAGCCCAGGGTCAGGCTTCAGGATGCGAGGAGTAAAGCAGCACAATGTACTCAAGTGAGCGAAGGCTGTTTAGGTGAAGAAATCCTCTGTATTTCTGTTTCTCCAGCTTCTGTGTAGTTCCAGATTCACATAGTCCCTCCCTCTTCTTAAATCCTCAAGAATTAGGTGGCAGAGAAAGCGGTTCCAGCAGGTACTCAGTATTAATCCAGTAGTTTTGCTTGCCTAAGAACAAGTCCAAGCACATTCATTTTATCCAGGGAGACTTACTCTGCCATGAGGTGCCTGAACAGCCCGCACTTGGTTATTGAGATACACCATTTGCAGAGCCCAGAGCGTGCAGTGGGTTTGCAGGTACTGCTTTCTCTTGGACACAAAGGACTGGCTGCTGCATACAGTTATCAGTCCTGTTTTCCCTCAGTAAGCAGACACAAGTTCACTTAAAAATAATCAGTGCTCTATTAACACCTAGCTAACACCCTGTTCTGTTAGAAACACCTTCATCATGGGATCTCTGAATACTTTAGAGGAGTGTTTCACTTTAATGCAGAAGGAAATACTGGGGCCACATGATATCCCCAGTAATACAAAGGCAGGCTGTAGCAGAGCAGGGTTTAGTATCTCACCTGCCTTTTGTTGCAGCCATCAGGCTAGATACAATGTTCCCTTTCAGGTGCTCTCAAGCACCAATTTTTCTCTGTCAGCTCATAAGAGAGCACATTAACCTGGTCTTGGTGGCTTGCCTGACTTGCTTTCGAGTGAGGAGACCTTGTAGTGATCTCATGGCAGGTTGGATGAGGCAGCTGACGTATATGTTAGTAGAGAAAGGTTTAATTTAGACATTAGAGAAAATGTACTGACTGCTAGGTGAGTGAGACACAAGATGGGACTGTCTGAGGTGGCTGTGAAATTTCCAAAGACATGTTTAAGACCCCGTGAGGCCAATGTGAGCAAAAGATGGTTGGAGCGAGTTCAGCTGCCTTGTAGTGATGGTGGGCATGAGTCGTTTCTCAGTGTTCTCCCATGACAAACTTTTACAATTCTTTACAGCTGGGGCGATAAAGAACAGGGACTGACCCTCTTTGATTTCTACCTACCTCAGCCCTGATCACAGTGACACTGATGAAATTAATTCTGTTTGATTTTTCACAAAAAGCCATTTACCCTGCCCTGATAGACATTTGCTTTTCCTGGTAGTGCTGTGACAGCTATTGGGATCAGATTATCCGCTTACTGCTGTACCTGCTGCTGTCACCTTGATTTGACAAGGCTTCACCAGTCTGAGCAACGCACTGTGGAGGGATTTGGTATGTTCTGCTCCAGTTCAGTCTGGTTTTGTTAGCCCCTCAGTAAAGATAGCTCTATATATCCCTTATCATGCTAAACATTTACCTTCAGGAAATGATGACCCTGGCAAGATTCCTTGTGGTTTTGCAAAGAAAAGAAAATATTTGTTCATTCTCAATGGCTTAAAAAGGTATGCTTGGGTATATTAACCGCTCCTGTGAGCAGAAATGTCGCTAGCCTGTAGGAGGAGGAGCTGCTGTAGTGGGGTCTGTGCTTTGGTGTGATTGTGCTGGTTGTGGTGGGTAGGAGAAACCATGCATGGAGCAGGAGACGTGGGAGACGCGTGCTCCATGGTTGCAATTACATCAGGTTGCCTCATTCTTACTCTTCCATGTGAACCCCAAAAACTCAGTGGACCCTCTAGAGATGGTTAGCAATTTAAGGACAATGACATGTAGATAAAACTTTTTTCTTTCCAGCAGAACACTATGTGACATCTACAAAGCCCACCACCTTATCACAATACTGTTCTCCTGCACTGACTGTCTGGATAGATTCATACTCCACCAATTAGTATGATTTAGTTTTTAAAAGACAACATCACGTCCGCTTCTGAACATGTTTCAGGGTGTTTTTACAGACATGATGTAATAGGTGATAATCCCCTATCTGCCTATCACTGACTCGTTTTTTAAAGAAAAGGTTTAATTTTGACCTCAAGTTGCAATCCCAGTGAAAATTATACCTGTTAACAGGTTTTCTGTCACTGTAATGTGTACTGTTTTCTCTCAGAAATAACCATCTTGGGTTCCTGACCTGTGATGTCATTTCTCTTACTAGAAAAGAAAGAGTCACACAGGAAGGTGAAAAGCAGATCTTGGTGATATGTCACAGTGGGCTTTTTTCTGTGCTGTTTGAATGGAAAGCGCAGCTTTATTATAAACAACCACATGAAAAACAATCTGACACAATGTGCCACACATGATCCATTCTGCTGATGAAGCAGATGGGAATTAGGTCCCATTTAGAAACCAGTATTTACTCTGATATCTGCTGCTGGCTCTGCAGTGCTGTCTGGCAAGGATCAGGAGTGTAAACTGGGTTTCTATGGTGGCTGTTTACACTCAGGCCAGCTTCACGCTTTCCCACAAGATAAACTGTCACATTATGGGACCAAGGTGAAAAGCAACCCAGCCACACAAGGCAGGGAGTGGGAGCGTGGCTGGGTGCCTGGGTCTGGTGGGCTGCAAGATGCTCCTTCTGGTGCTATTCCTCTTGCCCAGGGTGTCTACACACCAGCCAGCAGAGTGGTAGGTTATACTTGCGTGCAAAAGGCCAGCTCTGATTTAATACAACCACTTTTCCCTGCTCTTCAGGTACAAAGTGAGGGACCAGGACAGGCTCCAGGAAGTGGAGAGCACAGGGGATGTATTTGTGCAATGCCAGCTGCAGAAGCTGCACATTCCCCTCTGCTGCCTTTGTGGACAGGCTCCTCCTGCTCACTTGCAGCACTGGGGGATGCTAGTTCATGAAAAAGAGTATGGCTATTTCAAGATGCCATGAAGTAAAGATGCTGCACAGCCCACACAGGGCAACGAGTCCTTCTGTATGACGCTGCTGCTGTGGGACATCCAGCAGAGAGGTCTGCTAGGAAGGTCATTTCTTCTGCACAGAGCTGTTAGCTCATATGAGCTGTGTTACAGCTTTTTATCTGTGGGAATTGGTACATACCAGACAAATACATAGCAAATCAATCTGGTGATGCTCTGAACTGCAAAGCAGCTACTAGGAGAGGCTGACAGCTCTCCCCAGGCACAGACTTGCCTGGTGAAGTGCTCAGTTGGAGGCAGGCATGGGCTGGTGCTGGGGTTCCTCATTCCTACCAAATCCCTCACCTTTATCCGCTGCACCTGGAGGCTAGCGGAGTTTGAACATGCCGGTGGTTATTTGTTGGGGAGAGGCAGCAAGCCAGGTACTGCCTGCATCTGAGGCCGTGAGGGGAACCTCACCAAACCCAGCTAGGGAAAATCCAGGTGATAACTCCATCGGTCTAAAAACATGGAGAACTTCACCTAAACAGTGCAGGGACTTTGGGTTGACCTTTAAGCCGCAGTCACTTTCCAAGGCACTGCAATCCAAACTGAAAGGTTGTGGCCCAATTCCTCCTGCCACCCCTTTGGGGTTATTTGTGAAGGAGGATCGCCAGCTCCTTTGTCTGCCCCACCACCAAACCTACCTGGCAGGGAAGCTCTTCCTGATGACCCTTTTGCTTTTTGATCTAATGCAGAATTAAGATCCCTTTTTCATTCCAGGTCAATTTTCCTCTTTGTCTCCAATGCCCCATCTCTTCCCAAGCTCTGTTTCTGTCACACCTGGTTGGAGGTAACCAGCCTTGAGATTAATTTTGTCATTTCATCTCAATGCTGTTTTCTCAGAGATGGGTGGGAAAGGATTTTCCCACCACGACTGTGGTTTCTTTCCAACACAGACCCCAAGAGGGTTTGAACATGCAGCCGCTGCAGGTTGCCAGTTGCAGCTCTGCATCCCAGCAGGGTTGCAGGGGCAAGGATGCTACAGATCACCCCTCACGGCACTTGTGTCAATGCTTGGAGCAAACCACCCTGAAACACCAACGCAGCACTTGCCCCACTGTGATTTGCACCAGGACCATGGCTGGATCCTGGGAGATGGTGGCATACAAAGCAGGGTGTGCAGCTCCACAGAAAGCCTGGAATTTGTTTAATAAGGGCAAGGAAAATCAAATGAAAGCCTCCTTCCCCACCTAACCCCCTGCATGAATCAACAGAGGTGGCTTCAGCATCCAAAAGCTCTCAGCCTGAAGCCTTTTTCCCAGGGCATGGGCGGAGAACAGGCCACAACAAGCAGGTGGTTAAATCACTGATAGTTGCCATAAATTGTGTTTCTGCCGGGGATCTTGTTCTGTAGCAAAACTACCGATTTCTGAGACACCGTTACAGCTCCGTACTGAGCAGCCTTGTGGCTGCTGGTTGAGTATAAGGCTCCAATCCTGCAGAGTCCACAGTTCTGGGGGAAGACGAGGCAGAGCTGTGCCTTTGCGGGCGCTTTCCTACCCCATAGCCTGCAAAATGGCTCTTGCTGTTTTCTTCTGGTGCAACAGCCTTTGGTAAGGTCTTGCGTCAGACACTGAAGAGGCTACAAGACCACGGTCAGAATTAGGCAGGTGTAAAAGTGGTTTTGCAGGCTTATTTTTCTGTGCTGAGGGCAGGGAAGAAATCTAGATGGTATTTGGCCCACACAGCAAGAAGAAAATCCCATAGAGAATATTTTGCAAGATTTTGAGGTTTATCTTGTTTGACTTGGGTGCAGCAGGTTCTCTCAAATTTGGTTTAATGAATAAGACAAGCAAAACCTGTTTAACCTTTGCTCAGCAGTGATAGCACCTGGTCAGAACCTCCACAGGGTACTAGAAAAAAAGACTATTTTTGCTGAAGTTTTCTGTGTTTTAATTTAAAGTATTGATTTTAATTAAACATGGAAACTAAAGAAAAGCTAGAGTAGTTTGAGGCTTGCCGGCTTTCTAACTAGGTAATGCCAGGCTTCTGGCTTTCTCTAGAAAATATTAGAGGTATATGAAGAAAACAAACATGAACAAGTGACAAAAGGATTCTTCCATCTCCAAAGCTTCCTTCTAAAGAAAAAAATGTGAGCAGTTATAGTAGTTTTTGGTTACCTGGAGGGTCTGACCTACACTGGGATTATTGTGGCTTTAAGTGGCTTTCTTCTAGGAACTGCAATTTTTATTTTGAAGCAATTATTTTCTCCACCTGAGGAAGGACTGTCCAATTAGCAGCTCATCAGACCTTTCCCTTTGACTTTCTTAGGTTCCTGCTTACCCCCTATGACCACACTGTCTAGAGCCAACACTGATTTCTGCAGTAATTGCACAACCCAGAGTGTCACGTGAGAGCTTAAACTCTTTACGTTGTGGAAAGCCAGTGCCTCTTTGAAAAGACTATTTCAAACAACTTTGTCAATCTGGATTATTTTTTCCCCCCCTAACGCAAACACAATGTTGGCAAATGGCTAAATACCATTTAGCAAGAGCAGCGCTGCAGACAGATGGACAGCCGGCAACAGCAGCGTTAGGAGACTGCAGTTAACAGCAGGGAGCTCAGCCTGGCTGAGCTGAGCCCTGCAATTCCTGCAGTTCATCGGGTCATCTGGGACAATCTTTTCAAGATCTGAACAATCAGCTGACTTCGAACATGCAAGAAATAGTGAAACAGTGAAAAGGTGGTAAAGCCCAGCATGTCGGGCAGCTTCTGGTCACCAAAGCATGTTCCCTTTGGGTCTCTGTGGCCCGTGGTGCTTTTTTCCTTGGTGCAGCCAGCCATCCCCCAGCAGTGCCTATGCCCCAGTGACTTGCAGGCAGCTTTCACAGCTGCCAGTGCCTGCCAGAGGGGCAACGCAGGGTGGACTGCCAAGTCTGGGAAATCTTCTTAGTCCTTGCAGGAATGTCTGCAAAGGTCCTCCTTGCATGTCTGTGGCTGCTGAGATCTCCCTGTGGCCACACAGCTGCTTCCCCAACTGCCGTTGGTACAACCCCAAAATGTTCAGCTTGATTTTCTCAAGACTCACTGCAGAAAGATTACATGTACTGTTGTTTTTATTACCCATGTGCAATTGGTCTGCTGAGTTTTGTTTACTGAAACCAGGGCCAGCAGCAACCTCACTTCAAGTCCTTGCAGGCCCAAATGTGTTTTGCATATTCTTTATCACACACAGACTTGCAGAGTGTTAGTCCCTATCGAATGAGCAGGAGCTTCACCACCTGCCCTTCTCCTGGCAGAGGCAACTCATGCCCTCCAGACATTGGGTGGTTTTTTTTAAACTGATCCAGTGTCTTTGCAGCACCGCTGCTTTCAGATACAACATGCACTGGCACCTCTATGAGCTCGTTACACCACAAAACCTCGTGAATACCTGAAATGCCTGGACCTGATTTATGAGTTCTGCAAAGCCAAAGGCTAAGAGGGACGAGTTCTCCTGCCTTTGCAACACACAGCGGTTACACAAGGCAAGGAGCTGCACAGGGAGAAGGATGAGCCCATGCTTTTCCTAGGCAAGTCAGAGCAGAAATGACCTCACTGAAATCTCAAGCCAGGCTCCTGGAGACATTGACCAAACCAGCCAGAAAACTGGTCCAAAGTGGAGAACACACTCATGTTCCCACCATGCAGTTACACTTTTACGGTTTGTACAGGCATATTGCCACATCCTTAGAGTTTGCTTATGGCACTTAGGGTGCACAAAGCTCTGTGCCTTTTATTGTTATTACTCATTTTTGTGATAATATTATTGACTGCTCTGGAGGCTACAAGATTCATAACTTGATGCTGTTACAGACAGTACCTCATTTTCAGAAGTCTGGAGAGGTCTTTGATGATACCCTACTCAAAACTTGCTTTTAATTGTGCAGAGAGCCTGGCATGATGCGTAGGCAGGGCACAATAAAGGCAAAGACCTTCTACTGGTCTGCTCAGAGGCAGACATGCACAAACACATCCCACTGAGACTCTTTGTGACCTGTGCGTGTCCTTGCCACTGCTGGCAATGTGGTCTAGCTCTGAAGGACACAGCGACAAGTGATGGCAACTCATGCAGGGAAGCTGGGGGAGTGGGATAGGATCCTCAAGATGGATCATTTCAGTGCTTATTGCTCTGGCTGCAAAGAGGAGGCAAGGGATCGGTTCCAAAAGGAGGTGTTGAAAAGAGCTCTTAATACAAAAGAAGAATTATTTTTCTTACATAATCTGTCATCCTGCCTGTTTCCGTTGTCTCAGACAGTGTCCCTCACCCCGGCATCCTTCCCCTGCTCAGTGCCCTGCCAGCTCCATCCAAACTGGGCTGCTGCTTGACTCTTTGCTGGCCAGCACTGCTGGCCACAGCTCTCGGTGCACACAGTGGGTAACTGGATTGTGCTGAAAGCACTTTCAGCTCACCCAGATCTGGGGACAAGATCTCCAAGGCATGTATTTAACAAGACTAAGGCAATAGGTACACTCTCTGCTCCAGCAAACCTTGACTGCAAGCTGACTTTCAGGGACAGGGTGCTGGCAGAGCTCTTCATATGAACACGAGGTGCCTTGCCCAGTGACCCCAGAAGGACAGCATCTGAAGGACAAGTTAGTTAAATCAGGCAAGAGAAGCTCAGGCAAGAAGAATTGTCATTTCTTAGTTGCCTGGTCTCTAATTTGATGTAAGGGTTCAAATATGGATTTATCTTTTGTATTGTGTAGCTTGGATGAAGACCAGGGGAATTGCCAGCACTTATTGCTCCACCTGATTCAGACAGAGCTTTTAATCTGCTCTCCGCAGGTGGGCAAGATCATTCAGAGCTGGGGAAGCTGAGGCACAGCCAGGCACAATGGTGGTTGGCTGGAGGAGAGCCCAGACTTTCAGGTCCCCCCCAACCACACCACCGTCTCTGGTGCCACCCATCCCCAGCGCGGCGGATGGCAGTCCAAGATAGGCAGAAAACTTGCATGTGCAGTAACTAAGCAGGGAGGATAAAACCGTATAGAAATCTGTAAAAAATAATCCCTCTGTTACCAAGGTCTGGTAATCAGGAGGTTGGAGGTACACTTTTGTTAACACCCACTCTTCTATACCACTTCAGTGCCACTGAGCTCTGACACCTGAAATGGGTCTCCAGCAAAACCAGGGCAGAGTGGCATGTTCTGCAGAGGCACCTTTATTTCATGGCTTTTGTGCAACAGGTGAAACATTAACAACTCCTTTTGAAAAGAACAAAGACTTCCAAGCGGAACTTCCATTGCCTCAATATTAAGGGGACAATTTTGTTGTCAGGTGTGTTTTGCTGCAAGGAAGTCTGTTGACATTGATTCTCCTTTTATTAATTTTCCTCATACCTGTATCTTGTTTTTGGTGTATTAATTTATCTGCCTCTGAGGATCCCTTTATTAGTTCTATACACAATTCCTTGTCAGCTCCTTGCTTTCATTTGTTTGCACCCTTGAAGCAGTTCCCAGCCCATGTCATACCCCACTCTTAATGGCTTCTTCCCAACCCAAACATATTTAATGCCTTTCATCTTTCACACAAATTTTCAAATAAACAACGGTTTTATTGCTTCTTGCTGGGCTTGCCTCCAGTTTGCAGAAGTATTTCTACCTGCTGCTCCAGGGTCTCACCCTTCTTTGGTGGCAGACCCCCGTGCCTCTCTCCGTGCTACTCAAACACACAGGCACTCCTGGGTTTGGGGAGAAAAATGTCATGTTTTTGGTTTAAGGGTGGAAAACCATCAGTCTCACTGCCTGTGTGTCCTCCAGAAGGGCTGCATTCCCACGCTTGCTCCCTCCCATCACCACTGCAACCTCCAAAAGACCAGCAGCCACAAGGCCAAAGCTGGGGACAGCCGTCTAGACAGCTCAGTGCTGGCTGGGGACCGTGCTGGGTCCATGTGTGGTCCCCACGCAGTGTGTCCTTCCCAGGCAAAGCCCAGCATGAAGTTTCCTCTACCACCATGGGGCTTCCCTTGCCACCGCTGATCTATCGAAGTTCACCCTCCAGAGATGGAGGCATGGCTGCCACAGTGGCACCAAAGGAAAGGACAGCTGCGGGGGAGCCAAGAGTCAACACATGGCCAAAGAACCATGTCTCCAGCAGCCATCAGTAGTGATCTTTTAGGGAAAACTCCTATGAAACATGAGGTCTGATCCCTTCCCGACTTTGTCCTTCCAGCCTCAGACTCACAAAGACAGTGCTCCTTGAGGCAGAGGCTGCACCAAGGCTCCTGCAGTTAATAACAAACCCTTTCATCTGAGCCCTTTTTGAACTTTAATGCACACAGAAAAGTCTCAACTACATCCCCTGACACCGAGCACATGATTAATGCTGCTGTGTGCAAAAAAACACTTCCTGCCTTTGTTTCGGGCCATCCGCCTGAGAGCTTGCCCCGTGCTTGCACAACAGTGAGTGCAAGTCATCTCCCGCTCTCCCTCGTGCAGCCCCAGACCCCAGCAGGGTGACCGGGCTGGCTCAGCACTCAGGACAGGCACACAGAGCAACATTACATAGCATCCTTGGAGTCTTTCATTCTCACTTCCTAACTTGATATTTGATGAGCCTGGAAAATGCTCATTCTCCAGGAGGTTTTGCCCATCTCCCTTTCTAGATCATGTGTGCTGAACTGGCCTGAACCAAGAGAAGAGCCATAGGCAAGCTCTGCAGACCACCTCCCTCCATTATGAACTACTTTCAGCAGTGTTCTCTCCCTCCCAAACAATTATGATCAAGATTAATTCCTTCTTTCAGACCCCGTGGGAAGCTCAGTGAGACCTGAGCCTGCTGAAAACCCAAGGATACAAGGGGCTGGAAGCGCGGTGGTCTGCTGAGGACTGACCTCCCTGTATGAAAGCTGCGTGCTTCTCCTCAGGGTGCTCTTCTCCATCTCTCTGCTCACTGTATCCTCTACACCGGCTTCTTGCAACCGGTCTGGGCTGCTCCTGGACCCCATACCTGTACTGGCATCACGTTTGCCACCTCCCATACCAGGGGCATTGCTGCCACATTGTGCAGTGGGTTGCACATGCCTGCTGGTAGCACTTAACCTGATCTGGGACCCTTTGCAGGTCTCGAGGGCCTCTGAATCCCACAGCTGGAGCTTTGCTCTGAAACACGATGCTGGAGGAATTCCTTGGGCTTGCTCCCTGTAAGAAAGGCTCCAGTACGGGAACTTCTCCAAGCAAGCCTGTAGCAAACACAGATGCAAATAACTCATTTTGTTTCTGTGCTACTGCCTTATCTGTCTGTTAAAGCGCTTTGCAGCACAGCACGGGGCCCACTTGTGTCTCTGGCAGGCTTCCTGCAGGCGTCACGGCCCTTCTTCTTCTGCTGCTGTCAGCGTCCCAGTTGTGAATGTACTGTTGACTTGTCGTATTGAGGTTTTATATTTAATTTGCCAGAGTTTATTCTCTCCTCTGTTTTCCTTCTTTGGCCACAGCTGTCACTTTTTGAATGATCTGTTTTACATGGCTGATAGCACAGGCTATTCTGCTGTTTAGCCATGCTGGCTTTTAGAGATGTTTTTCTTAGATTACTCTAATTCCTCCACTAAGAGCCTTTAATGCCATATTGGAAAGCCTCTGTGCCCCTTGGTGCACACGTTATCCTTGAAACTGCGTTCTCCTTTCTGCGTCTTTGACTTTGTCCTTTGTATATACATGTATCTATTTAAAGTTAAACGTTACCGTGGTAGAAGAGTTCAGCTTTGCGAGGACGTTGGGCTTGAGCATATAATACTGCAGATTCTCTCTTCCAGTGTTACTTTCTGAAACAGCCACAATGCTTGAGAGTAAATCAAGAATTGCCTTTTTCTTGTGAATTCTCTCATTGTTCAAGACATCGGTTGGCTGTTGCACCTAAAATTCACTAAGAAATTTGTCTATAATATCTATTCAGCCTATGTAGGCATCACTGAAGTCTCACTTTACTACTGGGTTTTCTTTGCAGCCTTTCAGAGCTCCATTAGCATTTCATACCCATTTCTTCCTCTAGTAGGGGTGTGTGTGTGTGTCCAAAGAATGGCCTGAGCACTGTCCCCTCCTTTAGGAAGGAAAACTTCTGAGCTTTGCAAGTCTGCAAGCAACCCTCATGCCTCCACCTTTCTGGTATGCCTGAGCCAGGACCCCTGCAGACCCAGTCAGCCCTGAATTGGTCAAGCAATTGGACTAGGTGATCATTGTAGGTCTCTTCCCACTGAAATATCCTCTTCTGTTGCATGGAAGGACATGGGCAAGAGGGATGGCAGCAGAGGATCCCCTTATAAAGTCTGATGCCTTCCTCCTTGATAGACAGGTTCCTGTGTAAACCTCATTAAGTTCAACAAGGCAGAGTGCAGGGTCTGGCACATGGGTTGGGGCAATCTCAGGCATAAATACAGGCTGGATTGAGAGCAGCCCTGAGGAGAAAAACTTGGGAGTTTTGGTGGATGAGAAGCTCAACACGACCCGGTAACGTGTGTTTGCAGCCCAGAAAGTGAACTGTGCCCTGGGCTGCATCCCAAGCAGCAGGGCCAGCGGGTCGAGGGAGGGGATTGTCCCCCTCTGCTCTGCTGACACCCCCTCCCCACAGTGCTGTGTCCAGCTCTGGGGCCCCCAACATCAGGACATGGAGCTGTTGGAGCGAGCCCAGGGGAGGCCACGAAGATGATCCGAGGGCTGGAGCACCGCTCCCCTGGAGACGGGCTGGGAGAGCTGGGCTGGTTCAGCCCGGGGAAGAGGAGGCTCCGGGGAGACCTTAGAGCAGCTTCCAGCACCTACAGGGGCTGTCAGGAAACCTGGGGAGGGGCTTTGTACAAGGGCCTGTGGTGACAGGACAAGGGGGGTGGCTTTGAGCTGGAAGAGGGTGGATTTAGATTAGAGATGAGGAAGAAATTCTTCCCCGTGAGGGCAGCGAGGCGCTGGCCCAGGCTGCCCGGAGCAGCTGTGGGTGCCCCATCCCTGGCAGTGTCCCAGGCCAGGCTGGACAGGGCTGGGAGCAGCCTGGGCTATGGCAGGTGTCCCTGCCCCTGGCGGGGGGGTGGAAATGGGGGGCTTTAAGGTCCCTTCCAACCCAAACCATTCGGTCATTCTATGATGTCTTTTGGCTAGTGGCTTTTCAGCAGCATGAGCAGTGTCTCCATCATGTAACCATGCAGATACACGCTGGGAATTGGGACATTCATGTTCTGCTCCCACCTCTTGCCCAAAGCTCATCCATTTTCCCACTCCCTTAGTCTTAACACATACAAACCCAGAAATGGTAACTAGAATTTTAAAAAGGAGGATGGTGACAGAAGAACAGATGCTGTCATCACTCAGCTGTGTTTCTAGACCCATCTGCAAGAGAAACACTTGGAATCCCAGGGCTCAGGTGCTGGTGGATCTGGGATAAACAAGGCAACCTTTTGCAAAAGACAAGTTTTAGAGGCAAAGACCAGCAACAAGAAAGTTGTAATTCAGCTTTCTTTGTTAAAAAAAAAAAACAAAACAATGACCCAAAACATAGAACAACCCAAACATTTAACAGATTTGTTAAACACAGACATAAAAGAATCAAGAAATACTAGAAAAAATCCATTGCAGGAGACATCTTGTTTTACAAGGCAATTTGATTAAGTTACTACTGGCTGACCAGCACTCAGTCAGTCGTGGAATAGCTGTGTTGACAGGAACACAAACGTTGTAAATAGACAGCGCTTACTGTAGAAGTATTAAGACTAAAAGATATTTACCCCTTAAAATAAATAGTCATCTACAGCAACATTTAAATTAGTAAAATATTTTTAAAGCAATCAAATATAACAAAATTGTAAATCAGATCTAGATTTTCTTCTGTATGTTAAGATCTTTTTTTTTTCTGTGTTTTTAAAAAACCAACAAAAATACAAACTTTAGAAGAACGGTATCTCTGACGCCTCAGATTATTCACTACAAGTGAATTTCACCCTCTTTATGTTCTGCGGGCCAGTGCAAGGTCTGGGTACCACTTGAAATTCTCCTTTTGCATGGATTTAGGTGGGACACAGACCTCACCCTGTCCTCTGAACAAATAAGGACTTTTTCCCTACATGTGATATTCATCCCAGCGCAGGAGATGCAGCCAGGTCCTGCAGTGCCACGTCCCGCTGGCTGGGATGCAGGAGAGCATCCGAGTGCTTCCAGAGCCCCTGCGCAGAGATGAACATCACCCAACAGGAACAATTTAGATGTAGATATAAAGTCTCTTTTAGGCCATTTAAAAATTAATTCAATATTTAAAAAAATAATTTTTTTCTCATTAACACTTCAACAGCTGGAGGAAGCAACACCCCTTCTCACGCAAGGAACAGGGGGCTAAAAGCAAAGAAATAATCCTCTGGACATTGGTTCCTTAGGGGGGACCTAACCCGAGCCACATTTCCTACTACTACATCTTGTGGGTGAGAGCATCTGCACCAAACGGGGAGCTCTTCGTTCCACCAAGCCCAGAGCATCTCACGCACACACGCACCCCCCCCACATCCCACCTACTAGTTCCAGTTTGGACCGTGTAAACTGGGAAGAAACTTGTCAAGTATGGGCAAAACCAGCATAAGGCTGGCGGGCTGTAACTCCTCAAGAAGCTACCAGAAATGGAGAGCCCTTTGAGCATCCCTCAGCGCCAAGGTCTCAAGGGATGCCCCAGCCTGGGCAAGGTCCCCAGCAGAGGCACGGGAGCAGATTCCCATCACCGCAGGAAGTCGGCTGCTGCGCTCCCTGGTCAGCAGCCAGGCACCGCCGGCTCCAGCCGCGCTGGCCAGGCCCACAGCTGGAGATGCTCGCCAGGCTCCCAGGGCCAGCACAAAGCTGTGATTCAGTACACAGGGCTCTGCCGAGGTTGCGACACTGGCCAGCAGACCTCAGCATGAGCCCTGCAGGGGAACCAGAGCCATCCCACCCCTGGGCTGCCCTTTCCCAAGCTCCAGTAGGAAGCTTTGTTCCAGCCCTTTCTCAATAGCCAACGTTGCCTTCCCCTTTGATGTCACTAGAAATGGAGTTGTGCAACGGGTTGATGAAAAAGCTGGCATCCCACAAGAATAGCCCCAAACAGCCAGAGTGTTGTGTAATGACATTTGGTAATTTCCTTTTTTCTTTTTTTTTTACTTTTATTTTTATTTTTTATTAAAGCCCAAGAACACTGCAGTCTCGGCTGAAGGCACGGGTACCTTCCCAGACTGAGTGGAAGCCTTCCCTGTGATTTCCCACAGCTGGACCAGGACTCTGTCACTGCAAACACCTCCCCATGGTTGGGAAGTGGCAGCCACGGCAAAGACCTCTGCTGCAAAACCACTGCCCCTCACGGGCTCTGCTCCTGGGCAGACCCACAGCGGAGGAGCCCAATTTATTGTCCTGCCTGAGCCACCCACAGGGAGAGGGCTCGGAGGACAACAAAGCCACTTATTACAAACCTCAATCCAGTTGAAGGGTCGTTAAAGTTTGTTCAACAGTGACAGAGTCCCTTTGAACCTAGTATCCACAGAGGGTGCCATTAAAAACAAAAGCGTGTTTACCAGAACATGGTATCCGAGATGGAAAACACTGCAAATACTGCAGGAAGTTTAAAAAAAAATAATAATACATTCTACCCAAGATGACCTAAATCCCCCCGACTTTTGGCCAGGAGATTTTGCAGGGCTGAGCGGGGCTGGTTCCCCTCTCAGTCAGGAAGGTTTCTTGTTCTGAAAGAGGAACCCAACGGGTAAGGAAGTGCCCGGCCCCCAGCTCCTGCACACCCCTGCCCTACTGTTGAGCAACCCCTGCAGGATGCTATTCCGTGCACACCCCAACAACCAACTGCCTGGGAGTCTGAACACTTAAAAACAAGCTAAGAGTAGCAATAATTGAAAGGGGGGTTTAGTACAAGGACCAAGGGGCTACTGCAGCACTGCCATTGCTTGCAGAAATACATGGCCTTGGCTCCACAGTTGGACCTGATGATCTTAAAGGTCTCTTCCAATCTAAGCAATTCCATGATTCCACTGACATGACCACTCCAGCTGTCTTTGCCATATGAAATAGATTCACATGGAACATCCTTTAACTGTAGCTACTGTTTAGGAAAATAAACTCACGGTCACTGTGGTTCTATGTATCCTTTGCGGCAAGGGTTTATCTCCCTTGCTGGCTTGCAACAGATGTGACTGATCACAGGCTCAAAAGAGCACAAGCAGAGAAACAACAGAAAAAAATGCCACATCCAGTGCTGGGAAAGATAAGAAATTTTCTGTGAAGTCTCTGTTGCTCATTTCACCCTCTGTGACACGTGTCATTCCACATTTCAGGAAATCAAGCAGCAAGGAAGTCTTCATGGGGATGTATTCTGTCTCTCTTGCCATACCAAAATCCAGCTGAACACGGCACGCCCCTGAGGGCAGGAGACACTCCTGTCTGCTGATCTGTGTTACAAGCTGTCACACTGGACAGCAGATGCTGTTAGCATCAGTTTCACCCACTCGAGAAATTATTTTATTGTTTTCTTTATAAAATGAAATTCAGTTTTACCCCCTTACTCTTTAGCTCCCTAGCCTCCAGGAAAAAAATAACCCAACCTCTTACAGCCGTATCACCAAGCTCTAGTGGTGCTGGGGAACTATTGGGGTCAATGAATCAGGGATAAAAGAAGTCAGGTTTTTGAAAGGTCAGCATTGAGATGTGAGCTGTTCAACATTTTTGTCATTCTGTGCTGGTACCTGGTTCAGTTTCTTCCTGTAGCTCTATTGCCAGGGAGATGCTGGCAAGATCACCATGAAACATATGGTATCAATGCCAGAGCCAGCAGGTTAGTACAAGAGAAAGATTTTCAGCAGCAAGTGAAAAATCATGAATATTCATAAAGAGCCAGCAAGCGAGTTAAGGATTTAATTAAGATTGGTTAATTAATAAAAAAATATTTCTCAGTGTGACATCTCCTTGTCAAAACCAGTGTGAAAGGTTTACCAAGAGGATATAATGTAGTGATGGTCTTCATCACTGATGAAACTCGTTTAAAGATGTGTCCAAACCAAGTAACCCCACACCTCTGGGAGATTTGGACCCATTTCTGAGTGCTCTGTGGATGGGACTTGAGTGCTAATTTATGTTGGACTGAGGTGGATGAGAGCTAAAATCCCTTTCTTTGCATCACAAATAATTCTGCTGGTATCTGCTAGCACTGAGTCCCTCCACTGAACCCAGGCCCTGCAGGAAGCTGGCTCTGAGACCGCTACAGCCAAAAAAGCTGCAGACCAAGTGGAAGGTGACAGACTGAGGTTCTCGCTCCATGACACAGGTCCAGCATAAGCAGCAATTTCCCATCACTACCCTGCCAAAACATCTCAGCCTTCAGCTGGACGAGGATTCCAAAAATTGAGTTTAGGTTTTATGGTTCATGACCTTATTTATGCAAACGCCTCTCCGCAGGCACTGGATCGGAGATGCTCCAATTCATTGCACGTAGGTCCCTGAACAGCCAGGCACTGGCCATAAACTTTGGGTTCTTCTGCACTGTAGGTGCACCCAAACCAGCTGCAACTCTCCACAGGTTAACTTAGCTCCCGGAAAGCTCAACGCTAAAACACATGAAGTGGCACCTGAGCTGGCCTGGGTATCTCTACATGGTGCTGCCATTGAATAAGCAACCTGACAGCAAAGTTTTTCAGCGTGATGATTGTCTCGCCCGTTCCTCCTGCACTGCCTCAAAGTAAAGACGCGTGGCTGATGAAGCAATAGCAAAAAGCTGCACATAGATACTCGCTGACATAGGCACGGTCATTGTCACACACACTTGAACAGAAGCTGCCACCTGCTAGAACACACACTTTTTTTTTTGCTAAGGAACTTCTTAACAGGACAAAGCATGAGCTAGTACCATTGGTGTCCTTAATGCCTCTTCATCCAAAATAACTCTATGCTACAAGGAGAATCCAGTAGAAAGCATTAGCTTTTGGAGGATCTCAGCTTCCAAACGGCTTAGGTTACAAAAATATTGAGGAGAAAAAGTAGTTCAACAACCCATTTGCACAAAGCACAAGCACAAAGATCTGTAGCAGAGACTGAAGCAGCTCCCTTATGGGGAAAAAGATGCTTTTGATTTCCAACTATCACCTTGAGCGCAGAGGCGTAATAAGCAAATTGTTCAAGAACTGCAGTTTTGCTGAAAAGGTGATGCTTTTGACCAAATGAAGCAATGTGTTCCTAAGAGGACAGTTTTGGCTACTCGGGAACTAGAGACATTTGGGGTGGGGTCAGGGGATGGGACTGCACCACCCACAACGGCAAAACAAGATTTCACATGCGGATTGTGGGTTTTATGCTCAGAGACCACTCCCTGAATGGGAGGGTGTTGGTGGGGGCATCTCACCAAGCCAAATGCTGCAGTTCCGAGGCCCCCAGGCCCTACTTCTTAGAGCCAAACAGACCATCTACAGCAGCCCAAGATTAAAGCCAGGCTCCAGCCGTTCCGGGGACATCTGCCCTTTACTATGCCCCCAGATCCAGCTGGTCCTATCTCCACTGCACGTTCTAGAAGAGACACAGCATAACGGAGGGCATGGCAACAGGCAATGCACAGACAGACCCCAGGGAATGAGCTAAGGGAATCCCACCCTTATTTTCTCTTTGCAAATGGTTCAGGGGAAAACACGAATCACACTGCAGGCAATGAACAGGGCCATTTGGAGAGCATGGTGTTGCTCATCCCATGCTGGACAATAGCTTATCTGCGGAAAAACATGGAGTGAGCAAGCCAAGGACTTGGCCTTCTGATAATTGCAATTTCCTGGGTTTATCAGGAGGAACTCCACCCTCAGGCCTGCACCTGCCCCAGTGCTAATTCACAGGGCCATGGGATGGACGTTTGGTGAAAAGCATCCCAGAGGACCGGCTCAGTAGCAGGGAGATGGCTTGGATCTGAGAGTTTAAAGCCAGACAGTGGCAGGGGACCCTGAGTGCTCTAGTCAGGAACGCAATGAAAGTCAGATGAGGCCTCTCCACATCATTTGTCTGACCCTGACACTGCTCTGCCTTGTCTCACCTAAGTCACTCCAGTGGACAGAGTCAAAGCATCCAGCAGCACGTATTTTGGTATGAGTTTGTGTGTGTGTGAGCACATGAGCCATCTTCAGCCAACCTTTGCTTCCCAACCACCCTCCCTTGACTAGGTAAGGCAGGAGGGCCAGGCTCAGAACCACCCTGCAGCTCTGTGACAGTCCCAGCCCCAGCCCCAGGCACGTTTGTAAGGCTGGAAACACTCAAACCAGGCTTGCAAGCAGATCTGCCATCATCTGAGGGATCCCAGACCCAAGCCCAGTAAGCCTACATGGAACTGAAGTACAGCTCTCGGTATCACACACACACAGAGATGCTAATTGGACTCGCTGCTGCCGGATAGGCAGGACCCCTTTGAAGCTGCCAGCAGGAATTCCTCCTTCTGACCCACGTTCGTACCAAGAACTTCTCATCTCAGGGCTGCTCATCTGCCAGGCTAAAGGGTGGTGATGGAGGGGCTGGAGGAGGCAAGGCAGAGCTGGGGGCGTGCTGTCAGACACGAAGAGCTCCAACGGGCTGCTCCAGTGCCTAGGTTTCGTTTACGAGGGATCAGAAGCATTTTCTCCTTGTGTTGTCTTAAAATAATATTGTGCGTTTCCTCGAGCTGAATGTCTCTGCTTTTCCTGCTTATGATTCTTGTGGAACCACTTCCATCAGCTTCTGGCACAGGACTGTTGCAGAGACTGCAGGGAAGAAAGCAAAGTACAGGTCAGAAATCGCACGCAGGGGCCCAACATGTATCTTGGTCTTGGTTCATGATGCTCTGCCTCTGAAAGGTTGACCCATTTGCCTCCCCACTGTGATTCTGAGCAAGATTAGTCCAAATACAATTTAAGACTTGAAAGCAAATAAGCCATGGGCTACTCTCTATTCATGCCCAGAACCTCAATGTGTAACACTGGGAGATTTGCTCCTGCAGCAAGGGTGCAGTACTGCCCCAAGAGAGCCTCTGGTACCTCCCAACAGCAGTTTCTAATTGTGTGGTGATAGGGTAACTATGTTTAAATGCCATAACTACAAGCAGACAAAACTGACTCAGGCACAACAGCACAAAAGGGCATAGAAAATATAAAAACCTGATGCTTTTACTTCCAATTTTGGAGACCTCGGCTCTATGTGCACATAGCTTCCTTAAAGGCTCAAGTACCCAGGGCAAAACCTAGGCAGAAAACCTGCCAGAAGGCAGAGGCCACTGCCCTGCACAGAGCAGGTGAGGAGTAAAGGAAGCATTTCAAATGCAAGTTTGCACAGGAAAGGTGCTAAACTGAAGTAACTTTATTTTTCCACCCATTAGTTCTGGTAGCTGGTATCCAAACACACCTGTGCTTTCTGCTGCTTTGCTGTGTGTTTGGAGATCACAAGATAGCCTTGCCAGGTAAAGCTAGCACTAATTCTAAATACACGCAAAGTCAAACCCAGATCAGTTGGAGGTGATCAAATTACCTGCAATATATTAATATATATGTGTTTAAAGTTCATATGTTTCTAACTGGACATTTGCAGGATCATCATTCCCGCAAAATGTTCCCAGAATATTTTCTATATTCTCCTTAAAGCTTTTGATGGTGGTAAACAATCAATATGGTAATTTGCCACCCAAGCACTGCAAAAATGGCTTTTCCAGGAACTGAGCCTAATACTCAGAATGAAAAAGTGAGTGTGTGAGAGAGGGAGAGAGAGAGATGGGGGGAAAGAATAACAAGTGCTGCTGAGCACTGTTGAAAGCCTTTTTCTTTTTCATAAAAAGCATCCAGCTAAGGCTGGGCATTTCTACTTGTCTGCTTTTCTAGGTCAGCCTGCTGTATGAGAGCTAGGAGGCAGATGGTAGAGTTTAGTTACTTGGACAACACGGATTGACTTTCTTGATTCAGTTGTTCAGACAGAGGTTACATGTGCCAAGCACAGCCTCTCTGTCCCTTCAAAACACACTGTGGTGTAGCATCAGCTGTTGGAAAAACTTGTAGGAAGGTAGCTAAAAAAAAAAACCTTGTAAGAGAATAAGAGAAAACGTCAAAAGGATCTTCCTCTCCCTCTGCCCTGCTGCCACATTTTGATGCCAAGGAGGGCTTTGACAGGACCAGAAACGTTAGCGCTGGCTAAGCGATGGATTGGGACTAATTATGCATTTTCAGCAGTCAAATTGAGGCCAACTGTGCTCAGAACGTTAGGCTGTTTCTTCTTTTCCTTTCCTACCCCACTAGAAAGGGACTCTCTGGTGAGAAAAGGCTTGACCTGCGCTTTTACAGGAGGCAGAAGAAAGGCAGCAATGTGCTCAGGATATTACGCTCCACTGCATAACAACCTGTTTGCCAAGATAAAAAAAATACAGACATGGTATTTGGCCCAAACTTAGCTATTATCACAAGTCAGGGTCCGTTTTGGGTGCTTAGTAGATACAGTAATCATCAGGTTAAAACTTGTTACCATTAAAGAAGAACTGATCTGAGCCAAGACATTGGAAGCCGCCACTACACAAAGGAGAGCCGGTACTAGCTACTAGCTGTAGCATGCTCACCGAAAACCTGCTATTTTTGGAGGAAAAGCCAAGGCTGCACCCTTGCTTTTCACTGCTAATACTTACAGATGCCTTGGAGAACCCACTTGGGCTTGTTTTGCCACCAGACCCCAAAGAAGTAAACAGGGATCCCACTGAAGATGATTGCAAAGCCAATCGCACATTCCTTCGGCGTCATCCAGAAGGAAACAGCAATGAGAAACAAGCAGGCCAGGATGAAGAAAATGGGCAGGCAGATGTTCACCTAAATAAGGACCCAAAGAACAGGTTAGAAGTTGTATCAGGGGAACAGGGTACACTTTCCAGGGAAGTTTATCTTGCTGTACAGCCCGGTGAGGGAAGAAGTTCATGTTCCACCAGGGACCCCTATATGGATGGTGCTCCTGTCTGTCCCAGTGCTCTGAACAAGGGGACCATGACCTTGAATTGCCATGGGGAAGGTATCGATATAGGCAGTGCTCTTTATCAGCCCCAGAAAAAGCAGATGTTAGGTTAACACCTAACACGTTCCTTTAAAACCAGTAAAACAAAGCACAAAGATGTGGCTTGCAAGAGCCGTGAGCATTTCTCAGCACCCTTTTTTTTGACCCCAATTCCATACTTGAATGATTCCTTATAAAAAGCACCTGTACAGCATCAAATTCAGCAGCAACCACAGCACAAGCCATAGCATCTTCACAGCGGTTTCTCAGGGGACTCGGCTACGCTGCTCTGAGCAGCCCAGGTCTTAGAAGAAAAAACAAAAAACAAAGGAAACATCCTGCCAAGAGTTCCTTTGGGAAGGCACTGGTACAGGTCTGAGAGTTTGTTTCTGTCTGGCTGCCTGTTGCCTGGCAGAGACCTGCGTGTGCTGCGGGATGAGTGAGAAACATGCCTTTAAGGAAGGCAGACACGCTTGTGGCTGACATGATCTTGGCCTCCTCCCAGATGGACGCAGTACTGCCAAGCTGGCCAAGGACAAAAAGAACAAAGTTCTCATCTCGGCAGGCGTGGGTTTGTCTGCTTTATTAAAAAACTATTTAAAGTTAATTCTGTGATGGTACAGAGTGTTTCACTGAGAGCCACAGCCAGTAATTTGTCCTGGGGAATATGTTAGTCATCGAGAGCTTCCTACTGGGCTACCCCACCATAACACGCTGCATCTCTGACACTCAGAGTCTCCTTCAGGCTGATGTCCCTATGGCCACGGCAGCTCTTCGTCCTCCCACCCTGATCTGCATTTAGCAAATTCCATGCAGCAGGAACACCTGTGTTAGCTACTACACAACATTTCCCCTGCATGCTTGCAACCCCAGTCCCTCCTCCATACAGGACAAACAGCCATACTTGAACTTGGTGAGAAGGGGCTCAGGGAGAACCATGCAATTACCACACTGTTCTCACCTTGATGGGCCTCTCCAGCTCTGGCTTCTTGTAACGCAACCACATCATGCCGATGATGGCCAGAGCCACGCAGAGCCAGTTGAAGAAGCTGAAGAAGTTGATGACTGAGAAAATGTTGTTGGAGAAGGCATAGAGCAGGGTCATGATGCACTGCATCCAAAAAATAAAAAGCCATTAGTAAAGGGAGTTGGCGGAGCCATGTATGTTACAGCACTAAATACAGGTATTTTAGAAGAACTAGTTGCCTGAAGCAATTTCAAAACAGAAGTGAAATATGAGGATATGAGGAGGAGGAGGGTCCATCCCCTCCTTTAGGTACATGCAGTAGTGGCTGTGTCTGGAGGTGGTGCCCAAGTAGTCCCCCTCCAACCGCTCGGATGGGATCCTACTATTTTTCAATACCAGGTCAACACTCACCACCACAGACCCAGGTACTTACCGTAAAGATGAGGGATGGCACAGGAGTGAGAAGTCTGGGGTGAATCATAGACAGGATTGAAGGCAAGTGTCCTTCTCGGGACCCCACAAAGAACAGCCTGGGGGGAGGAGACAGAACAATTATCACCTCTGCAACCTTATGCCCCGGGCTGGGGTTTGTCTTCAGCACAAAACAAGTGGGGACAGCCCAGGCTCAGCCTAGAGAGTGTCAAGGCAGCAAGACTGAGATGCCCAGGCTCCGCACACGTTCTCCACCCTGGTAGTGCCTTGCACAATGCCAGCTGTGCCCTTTTGCCAGTCGCTGGCTCAGGAGTGGGCCCTCCAGGAGCAGCCCCCAGCACAGACTGCTCTGCACATACACAGTGGAAAGTCCCTGTCCTAGAAGGAAGGCTGGAGACAGATGAAGAGTGTAATAAAAAAAATGTATTTATATCCTCCTTTGCAGAGAGGAATTAAGTGACTTTCCTAAGACAACCTGGGAGATGTGTGTCAGAGCTGGAACTATCTCAGTCCCTGTTCTGGCCCATCTTATCTCTGCTTTCTGGAGGGATTCTCAGCCCTGAAGTTTCTTAAGTTTCTGCTTTTCATTACACCACTTTCTTGGGCAACATCACTGAGCCCCAAACCTGTGTTTATGTTCTAATAACTTCAACAGGATTTTGCCTGAGGAATAGAAGACTAAGATCACTAAAAGGTTTTCCTTTAAACTGGATATGGTTTTAAAGCCTCACTTTTTTTTTCTGCATTCCCCACATGGCCTCCAGATCCTTTAGACTTTGTGTCTACCCACAGCCACTCTTTGGAGGACAGCTCCAAACGAAGAGGCATTAAGCACGACTCGTAAACAAAACCCACAAAATTGAGCAAGAAACCTACCGGGAAGAAGTGAAGAGAGATCCATTAACGGATCCAAAGCACGACAAACCAACAAAGACGGGTATGATCCAGGACATGACGCCAAGGTGATAGTTCCCAAAATCCTAAATGGGGGCAACAAGACAGATCTGTCACACCCAGAGCGTCCGAAAGAATTCACAGCTGCCTACAAAGACTTAATATTTGTGGAAATCTGAACAAATGACATGGCTTAGAGCTGAAGCTGTTACAGAGTTTTCCATATTGCCATTTGCTGCTCCTCCTTCCTGAAAAAGCATACTGTAGAATTGCAAAAAAAATCAGCAGCGAGCCCTTCTCTCACACACATTTATCAGAATGGCTACCCAAAAGTTCAAGACCAAACGGAAACTGCGAGGCAGATGTTGCCAGCTGCTGAGTAAGGACCTGGGACACAGCCCCTTAGAAAAACAGTGACCTGGAGCTGTAGCTTTTTATCACAAACTGACCCCGCACTGCTTCACTGCAGTTTTATGCCTTTATTACATTGCTTGTGAGTCTTGCAAAGGCACCCAACTAGAGCAACGCGACACAGGCTGGCATCTCCAGTAATTCAGTACTGCATAGGTGCAGGCTGGAGCCGGAGCTTGGTACTAACCCAAAGGATGGAGCACCTGAATGGCCCAGACCAGCTTATCCTGGACTGTGAGACTCCTCCTGAAGCACTGAACAGTCCTGGTCACGCTCAGACTGCAAGGTCATACCATGCTGCTCGCTTCTGAAGCAATCAGATTTCTGACTGCAATGGCATTTTAATTAATAGAAGTATTATTTTTCTGTCTTAATTAAAACAAGGAAGATACAGAGTGAGAACAATCAAGTTCAGTACTGACTGAATGACCTTTCCCCATAAATATCATGCTCTGGTAACTGATGAGAAGTCATGAGGCCAGCAGCAGCCCTGCATGTTTACAAGTGCAGTGCTAACTGACTGCCCACCCTTCCTATTGTCTGGGATTAATCCCCCTGGGTATCACGCTGTTCCTCCCTGCTCCCATCACAGATGCTCTTTAATTCCTGTCAAACATCAGCTTTTTTGTAAGCAGCTGTGATCAACCTGGAATGAACTAGAAGATGTATCCAGAGATTGTAAGTCTGATATAACCAGCCCTGGAAAACAGATGAGTCGCGTCAGAAATGCACCTATCTTACCACAGCCACGGCCTCGGACATCAGCATCTGGTCTGTCGACAGGGTCGTGAAGTAAGCCAAGTTTGTCAGCACATAAACCAAAGTGACTACAGGTAGTGAGATGATGATAGCCAGAGGCAGGTTTCTAGGAAGAAAATACAAATTGTAATGGAGCGCTGCAGCTCACAGAAGAGCTGTTGATGCCAGGGATCGGTGGCTCATGCTGCAGCCCTCCTGTACTCATTGAAAGTTTGCTTGAGCCATTTTGCTCCTCTGACTCTGCAGCACGTCCGGTTTCCCAGCCGCACACTGCTCCCCTGGGGGAGCAGAAGATGCCCCCACAGCAACAACCTGGAGACTGACAGATGTAGAGTGAAGGATTATGGCAGAAGGGACTTTTTGCATGGAGAAACTCTGGCTGTCTGGGCAAGCAATAATCCAAGCTCACTGCAAAGGCAATTAAAAATACACACACACACACACCCATGTCTCTTGCTAGCCAGTGGCATTAACACGTGTATTCTCTTCTGGACAAAGGAGAATCATTTGTGCTGGTGGGTTTCTTGCAGGAGATGGGAAGATCTGGGATTTAGCATGCAGTTGTTAGGCTCTAACTGCAGCTGGCTGGACTAAGGAAACTCAAAGAAAATGTGTTCAGACACAGTCTGAGCAGGTCTATAAAGACAAGGCTGCATTGGTACAAATCTGCCTTTCCAAATATTTTTAACTTCATTTGCGAACGGAAACTGAAAAAGGAAACCCTGCTTGATGCCATGTATAATTGGTCTAGTGGAGCTCAAAGCCACAGGAGGAGAGAGTCAAATACCATGACTGCATTCAGAAGACATGAAAGTAATTGCAAAGTGCAAAAACCTTTTTATAACTGTATTTGTGAAGGAAAAGGCATATCAAATCTTATGCTTCCCAGCAGGCACTAATCACTGCCAGGGCCAGCCAGGAATGGGTTCTTGCACAAGTGACCCCAAAGCTCATCTCAGAAGTGCCTCATAGGCACCTTCCCTATGAGCAAAACTGATTCATCGGTGATGTCCTGCTTTAGGGTTGCACATCCTTATCTCACTGAGTCCCCTGCATAACCCTGAAAGGCACGAGCAGGCCATGGCAAGGAAGCAGGACTTTCTAACACTGATAACATTAGCAGTACAGGAAAGCAGTGTAAGCAACAGCCCTCCTTATACAGAGATTATTCTTCCCCTTCCCCTGTTACAGGGAGGAACAATGCCATTAATTTATCTTCTTTTCTATTTCCCCAGAAAAAGGCCTTGGCTTCTGGGCTGATTAGCAAGCCCTGTTACACACATGAGGAAAGGCTTCCCAAGAACAACAGGATTCCCTCCCAGGGAAGTTATCACAGGACGCACACCTACCTGTAGGGATTTATCATCTCTTCTGTAACAAAATTCAAGTAATTCCTGTAATTTAAAAAGAACGGCAGTTAATTCTGGTTAGTCCATGGAATAAATGAAGCCCTTCATCTCACTCATCTGCAGGGGAATTTCAGGAGGGGTTGCGAGACTGACATCTGTGGTAAAACTTGTGATGGCTGATGCCCACTCCAAGACCCCCAGCACAAAACCTGTGAAGCACAAGCCCTGGATGGTGCCGATGGATCTAGCACACCATGCTGCCAGCTTCCTTGCAAGGGAGGGGGATGACTGCAGGTGAAGAGCTGGACCCACGAGTGACAGGGCCGTCCCTCCAGGCAATAAGGACAGCTGCAACCGGGTGTTCTCACAGCCAGCTGAGCAGGCTCCTTGTGCTTGCAAGTGCTCAAAGCGACTGCCAAAACAGCCCTCTGGGAGCTTCAGTTTTGTGCTCAAAGTCAGTCCACTGGCACGTAGCACATCTCTCTTCTGCTAGCTAAACCCAACCCTGCTGCTTTCCCCTAACACACCTAGGAGCTGCACCAAGCATCACGGTGCATCATCACCCATCATCTGCTGCCTCCAAAATCCCATGATCACCTCCACTTCTTTGTGCTTCTATGTCCCGGCTGGAAATGCGGTGTGAAGTATGACAATAAAACATTACTAGGCAAACCCAAAGCATCTACCTCACTGCCCTGGTTACGTGAAGAATGGAATATCCTGGACCACGCTCTTCCTCCAAACACAATCTGGGGACAAAAGGAATGGACTGCAATATTTAGCACTAAAAAAATATAGAGGGCTGTATCTTACCATCCTCCATAGGCAAAGAGACCGCTGTACAAAGCTAACACGATGTTCCCCACGCCTACTTTTGTGCCCTCGAAGGAGCGCTCAGGAGTCAGGCTTGTCACGTCACCTGCACAAAACAAAACCAAGAAAGGATCAATGTAGATGGACTGTGAACCCCAAGGGCCTTTATGGGTGTTGAAACAAAGAAACCTGGAGGCAAAAGCTGCTCTTAGGATAATTGTCATGCTGATGCACTTTGGGTTATGCTAGGGAGCATGGGCACATATTAGTATTGGGCTAATTTATCCAGTTTTACAGTGCTTAATTCATCGGGAGTAATGCACCGAAGAATCAGCCCCAAATACACTCGTCTCAAGCAACTGGCCATTACTGAGCCCTCAAAACTTTCTCACACTGCAACGTGCTATCATCGAGGTAATCTCCCCCATCTCTTCTCCCTGCAAAGAAAATATTCTGGGTACCTTCCTGCTGGAAGATGCTATGCAAACAGATATTGTCACATTGTCCTCTCAACTGAAAGCTGCTTTCATTCGATAAAACCCCAGGATTTCCTCCACTTCCACCAGCCACCCAGTAAAGCAGAAACCCAGGATTTCCTCTAGTCCCACCAGCCACCTGATAAAGCAGAAGGTTGTGGCAATCCCTTTGATTGTGGGAAGTCAGGTTCTTGGGGGCTTGAATGTCAGAAGTTAGCCTCTTTAGGGCTTGAATATCAAAAGTTCCTGTTATGTACCTGCTTTTGAAACAGAGAGCCATAAATAGACAACTCGATTGTACCTTTGGTAAGAATTCTCTCAGAGCAGCCAAGGGTTTATTTATTTTGCTTTAAAATGCTCTGCAGTTGTTTTGTTCCCTACCTTTTGATGTGGAGCCTGGGTGTAAGCCTGCGATGGCGAAGCCACGCTCCCCTCCCAGACCCAGCGCGCCCCTCGGTGAGGACCGAAGCAGGGAGGGAGGGAGGCAGGATTTGGCAGGGCACGTTTTCATCCAGGGAGACCTGTCGAAGCCCATGTGATTCCTCTTAGGGCACAGATCTCTGCTAATCGCTGGAGCAACTGCATCACATGGCAGTCAGCAGGGCCTGGAGCTTAACCCTTCATCTCTTAGTGCAAGGTACCCCACACGTGCATATGGGGAAAGGAGAGGGATGCTAACACACCAGGCGTTTTCCCTCTGGATGGGCTCTCTTTCCCATCTCATGCTGGGACCTTTCACTCCCCTATACCACCAAAAGCCACTTCTGCAGAGGCTGAGTAACAAATGCAGATGCACGGGCCTTTTAATGCCTTGCTGGTGGTGGGAAAGGCAGATTTTCCTGACACGCTATTGGTCTGCTGGTGCATCCCAAGGGACTGCTCCGCATCTGTGCCGGTGATACAGAACTGCCCTGTGTGCGTGGGAGAGCTACATCTTGTCTTTCACCTCCTCTACCTGACCCTCCAGCTCTGTCCCCATCCTTTCCATCGTGGGCATTGCTCCCCTCACCAACTTTCTCCCTCCTGCTCCTGCTGAGTCCTAACCAGGTCAAAAAAGATATTCCCTAACATGGGGCGCAAGGTGCTTTCTGCTCACAGAGATACCCCGGAAAGCAGCAGCCCTCTGCCTTCTTCCATGACCTGTCACTATCCCATTTGCAAGGGAATGCTGTGGGTGTGAGCTGCAAAAGAGCCGGGACCACAGGAGCAGCTCTTGCACTGGGCAATCGGGTCCGGGAAACCCCGTGCAGTTACGTCCAGCACATTGCGAGGCTCTGCGTGCCCAGATCCCACTGCAGGCTGCAGTTCCCCATTGGTGTCACCATGCCCCTCTCTCTCCAGAACCTCCTTGCGCTAGGAAGGTCTCTTCTGAATCTACCTTGGGATATGCTGGTTGTATTTAATGCCCCTTCAGCTGGTGAATCTCCTTAAGCAACATGCACCAACTGTTTTTAAAAAGCAAGGTTAGAAAATGCGCATCAGAGTGTAACAGGAAAGCCAGGAAATGCAGAGAGACTGATACAACATTGTGAGTTTAACCTTAATTCCTGGCTTATACGTTCAGTCATATAATCTTAATTTAGCATTAATGCCCTGGACTGGCTGTGAATAAAAAGGCTGAGCAGGAGGCGGGTGTGCACAGTATCACATTCTGCTGGGTCCCTCGGGCTCAGCTTTCCCGACTTTATTTTCTGCCCCTTCTGAATAATCACCAGCCTAGTTCTTTCCAGGTCTTTTGTTATGGGAATAAGATACACTTTTTGTTAACAGTGACCGTAATTAGCTACTGGAATGGCAGATGAACAGACTAGGAGAGCAGGAGAGCTCCCCAGGCCTTTCAAACACCTCTCGGGACCTCTCTTCTCAAAGGTCTGTCCACGATCTGCCAGCAGCCTGGCTCCCACCTGGACGTCAGGAGGATGCTGCGATCCGGGAGCAGCCAGGGCACAAGCAGCATCACGCCGTGGGCTCGCACTTCCACTTCTTGCCTAGAACCGGGCACTGGCTTCCACCAAGCCTCTTTCTGTTTGTCACAGGCAAAAAGCTCTCAGGCCAAATGTTCCTTTTTCTGAAGCATCTGCAGGTTTCACTCTATTGCCTTCCCAAACCTCACACAGAAACCGTGTGCTGGTGCTGCTGAGGAAGGGCTGAGCTGCCACCCTCGCCCAGCTGGCCGGGAGGGGAGGGGAGCAGAGCATCGGTGGGACCCAGCCCCAAACCAGATGCCTGGATTCAGGGTATGCCCCCTGCTTGGGAACCAGGGGCATCTTCAGCCTGTGGGCAAGGAAGGGTCCCAGCCCAAGTGGGTGGCCTGCTGGGCTGTCCAGACACGTTGGCTGTGTGTCAGGACTGCCTGCCTTCCAGGAAACATGAACAAAAGAGGAAGGAAAGGCAGCGCGGGACCGCTACAGGAGCAGCACTGAAGCAAAGAAATTAAAACCAAAGCCTGGCATTTTGTTATGCTGTGGTTGGGGGTGGCGGGTAAGAGGAATGGATGGGTGCAACATAACTAATTACTCGCACACCTCTTCCCTGAACCTGCCGCAGCATGCACCTAACACATCTCTTTGAAGCACTGGCACTGAAATGCAGCTACCGGCAAAGGAGTGGCAAGTCAACGTGGAGGCAGCCAGGAGAGGAGACGAGGTAGGAAGGAAGGGACTTTTCGTTCCTCCTCAACACTTGAGGAGCTGACACTTCGCTGCCTTCTCCCTGCCTCGCTTATCAAGAGTTGTAGCTCTCCAAAAAATTGCTGCACATCGCTGAACTTCATGTCTCTATGCTCCCATGGTAAAATGGATTTAGCAACATGTCAGAACACAAATAACCAGAGGAGCCAAGATGTTCCCTTGGAGCAGGAGGAGATACAAGCTCATATTCTCAGGTGTCCACCTGACGCTCTTTAGCAGCTCCCCACACAATTAGACAGAGGTTCAAGTAGTCGTTAAACAGATCCCTGGAGGAGGAATCATCATACAAAGATACCTCATCTGGTGCAGAAGACCCAGAGGTGCACTGGAGGCTGAGAAAGCATCCAGGGAGCACCACGAGTCCCCCTTGTTCTTGCACTTACCCACTGATGCTTGCTACTGGCCCCAGCTGGAGACTGGGGACACTGGGTAGATGGTCCAGCAGGGTCATTCTTACCTCCTTCCTCTAGTACAAACGCCCCTAGGAACTGCTGTTCCAAAGGGAGGCACGAGCCTCCGTCCCAGACACTGCATCTTTTTCAAGCCTCAATGTGCAATTCAAGGCTCCCAACAGACTTTGGATCAAACTAGGGTTACAGATCTGTAGGTGAGGCTGCCAAGCACGGCCCCAACCGCTCCCAGAGAGCAAGAGGTCTGCCAGCGAGCGCACCCTGGGCGAAGCCATGCTCTGCCCACCCTGCCGGCTCCCCTGCCCTCCCCCAGCCCACGCAGCCACCACTGCTCTCTAGGCAATGCCCTGCCCGTGCCCGGCACCCCAGAGATCTGAAACCTGATTTGAACTGGCTGTTCAACTGCACTCTGCTCTACAATTAACCAAATTAAGGTAACAAGCTCTGACATAAACCCCATTTGCTGATCTTGCCAGCTGCCAAGACTCTGGTAATTGCGCCGGCAAGCGATGGGTCACCTGGGGCCTTTCTGCGGGAGGGACCTATTTCAGGTCCACGCGCTGCATGTTCAGACCCTTTCTTTGAAAATGTTCATTTGCTCCCCAGTCATGTCCGTTCCGGTTTTAATAGCACAGCAATCTTCTCTTGCAGAAAGCATTTAATGATAATTAAATATTTTTAACTTGCCTAAACAGCGAGGAGAGGGAACATGGCCATCTAGAGAGCTCAGCAAGACCTGGGGGGCCCTCAGTGTGTCTCACTCGTGGAAGAAACTGAGCCAGGGAGAAATGTGTTGTATACATGGAAAAACCCCAGAGGAGAAGATCAACTCAGCTCTTGAGCCATTTTCTATGAAAAGCAGCGAGAGTTCAGTAGACTGATTCAGAATAACGAGATGGCAAGAAACGTGCAGGGGCCAGGGTTAGGAGAGCATCTCTTCGCCAGCTCGGAGCTCCCTGGGAAACGCACACTTGGTAGCCACATAAGCCGTTTGCTCTTCTCTGCTTGCCACCACTCTGCAGACAGCTTTGCATTAAGCAGGTTCGAACAGCAGCTATTAAACTTGAGTCCCACAGCAGACCAGTTTATGGGTCTGAAAGACAGCACCAGAACCTTGGAAGAGCAGAGTGGGCATCCAAGGAGGAGCCAGAGGCTCCTGGCTTACGTCCTGATTCTCACCAGCAGCTGCGGACAGGCTGTGACACTTCCCCTCACTTCAGCTACAACCTTCTGGTTTACAGAAAAGCTCCTCTCCTCCCAGTGCTGGGAAGCTCTGTCAATACCATTTACAAAGAGCTGTTATTCCTCCTTCAGGGTGAAACCATGGGTCTGGGCTCCTGCATTCACTCCACCCCACTACTCAAGCTTCACAACTCCTCCTTTTGCAGTTGTCCACCAGGACACCACCTGGGCCAGACAGCATTTAGTACCTTTCCCACCTTCTCTGCATCCTGCTGATGTCACCAGAAGACCTTTTTATCTTCCTCCTCAGCAAAAACCTCTCGATTTTCACAACCTCTGCATCAGCCGGCGTAACATTTGCTGATGGGAAAGAGAGAAGCAGACCAAGAAGCAGCGGTGCAAGCCCTGACCTCAAAATGCTGGGTTCCTCCGGCAGCTGGAAAGCACAGGGGCACTGCAGAGACCCTGGATAAGCAGGGTCCCTTCGATCCTTAGCATGGCGTGGAAAGGTGTTTCCTACATGTCCCCTTGTCTGCCCCTGTCTGGGCAAAGTCACAGCAAGGTGCAAACCCTGAACAAACCAGCCAGTGGGTTTCTAGTCACTTCCATAAGCTTTTTTCTTTTCATTATCTGCGCAACACATGCAATCCACATCCATAGAAACTTGGGACTGAGAACGACAAGCAAGAAGGAGCCAGCTGACCAGGCTCTGGGGGCTAACAGAGCCAACCAGCCTGGCGCGCAGGAGAGCTAAGAGCACCTGGGGAGGGAGATCCCCCTGCCCATCACCCACATCTCCAGCCCCACAGGCAAGGCCGCTCAGTTCAGCCCAGCAGCCGGAGGCTGTGGGAAAAGATCAGTCTCGAATGCAAGCGAAGGCACGCGCGCGCGCACAGGCAGAGCTATCGCTGACACACCTCAGGCATGAGCCACTGCTCCTGCTGCGGCCAGAGACTTCAGGGAGGCAGAGGGAGGAGAGCCCGACAGAGATGCAAAGAAGCAAATACCAGAGATTTAGCTGCTCTCTAGTTAAATATGTCTGCATTGCTGGGATAGCTGAACTTGGAAAAATGTGAAGCCACCAGAGCCTCTCACATCGGCTGCCCTAACACCCACCGAGCCCACCAGAGGGGTGAGCAGGGTGCCCTGTGGGTGCGCTCCTCAGCCTCCCACGCAAGGCACCTACCTTGATCCAGCTCAGCGCTTGGCACTTCGTTCCACGTGCCGAAAATGAGCAACGTGCTACGATCCACAACTCCTTGGATTAAAGCAGCAGCTTTCCAGGTGTCACAGAACAGTTCCAGCATGAAGAGCTTACGCAGCTACGAGCCTCAATACGCAACGCTAAACAAACATCGGTTCACATCATCATTAGAGTCCGAGCTTCCAGCGTGCGCATACAGAGCCACTCCAACTCACAGTGAGCTTAACAAGCAGCACAGGTCACTGACCGACCTGCTTCTGTATTTTGGGGGAGGAGTTGTTGTTGGTTTGTTGTTATTAAATGCATTTTATTTATTTTTGGACAGGCAACTTTGCACTTGTAAAATGCAAAAGTCCCAGCAAGCCGAACTGTTATCCTTGAATCTATAATTGCTGAAAATTTTCTGGGCAGAGAGGGCAAGAAAAAAAATTGTCTGAGCAGAAATGAACATTGCTCACTCCAAACCAGAGCAGGCAAGCTGCAGAGCACGCTAACCTGCTGTGCCCACCTGGCCTCAACATTTGCATCCACCTTTGGCTAGAAAAAAAATCAAACATAAGAGAGTGAGAGGCCCATAAAACATAATTGTGTTGCATCAACCCTCCAGTGTTAAGACGCCTGATTAATCTCCGACATATGGCTGATGTGATTTAGAGGTTCAGGATGCTGGCAGCTTTCCCAGCTTCCTTGTTTCTGCTCTCCTTCGGTACAGTCTTCCACTGTCCATGTGCTCCGTGAACAAGAGGGTGAGTAAGGGAAGCACAACAGCTTTCTTTCAAAGCTTAACGCTTTGAAAATCATGTTATAGTGGCATTTTTGAATGCCAGCGTAACAAGAAACAGCATGGGCAGCTGCAGGGCACGCTTTTCTTGCAATCTTTTGTGCGCCAGCCTCAGCCCCAACTTGCAGGGATGCACTCAAAAGCTTGAGGGACCTTTTCTGATCCACAGGCTTTGCCTCCCGTCTGCCAAAGAGGATCTACAGTGCGAGTTAGTCACGGGCTGGCTGGCTGAACACCCGTCAGTGCTGGCTTTGGGCTCCAAACTCCTCTCAGACACCTACAGCTCTATTATCACTTGATTCCCATGTCCCAGCTTGTGTCCTAGACAGAGCCAGTCCCTTGGGTGAGCTTGTTCCTCTGGGCACGGCCACCAGTGCAATGGCCACCACTCTGCATACAATGACAGAGAGTGTGCCAGAGGCATTGCTGCATCTACCCTCCATTAGCAAAAAAGCAGGTCATGACTGATGGGGCAGGGGAAAAAAATATTTTTAAAAAAATCAATAAATCAATTGAAAACAAACTCCTAAACATCAACCTGCTGATCAGGTTCACGCTACGGACACGAGAGATGAGACCAGGCCAAAGGAAAACTTGCAGCAGATTTCTTTAGCTGTGCTAAGGGCTCGTGTATCTCTGGACGGCCAGGCGTGATTAAACGTAGGTACAAACCAAAGAGACTTCATACAATGACCACTCTTGTTTTCTCCCAGCCTCTGTGCACCATTGTGCTTTGAGACCTGAGGGAGCCTGAGATTTTAATTATCAGCCGTGAAATCAAGTTTTCCTGCCGTGTCAGCAGGACCCCCGCAGAGCAGCCCTGCCCTCCCCATGCTCGGCTCTACCCTGGCCTTTGCTGCTGGCCGAGCTCTGCCCCAGCTCTCCCTCCACAGCTGCCTCAAGGGGCTTTTCGGGACATTCAACTGACGTTGCCACTGGCAGCAGAGAAGAAAATTTGGGAGGAAAGGAAGATTGAGTAAACTTTCTCTCCCTCAGTTCTTTCTTAATCATGGGATTTTTCATCAAAAAAAAGGCAGAGAAAAAAAGTCTGGGCAAGGAACTAGCAAAATAACCCTCACAGAGACAGACAGAGACCAACTAGGCATTTTCTAGCAAAATGCAAAGGGATTCGATAAATGAAAGCAGCACCCAGATGCACACACAGCCCCACGGCGCCAAGATTCTGCCTCACACCTGGAGTACTTAATGATATTTTTAGGAGGCTTCACCAACATGCTAAGCACACATTAATGACCGAAGGTTTGACTCGTCATTTCAGTACTTTCAGAACCCTCCCCCATGTCGAGTTCAGAATCTGCCAGCCACAAGTACACCTCTAAACATCTTTTTACAAAGAACACGTGATATTGGAGTGAGGGGTGCCAGTGCTGGCTGACACTGTATGCATCTATTTAAAAGAAAACCCCAAGATTAAGAACAAAACTCCCTGCCTAGTCTGAACTCTCCATGGCAAATGTCTGGAGTTCAACCTGCCTGCTTTGTCCTTAATTCACCCTGTGCTTGTTCAGCAGATGCAGCTCTGCTGGTCTCTGACAACCCAACGAAGGGACTTAAGTGAGAATAATGCTGCTACCATCAAACAGGCACTCGAGGCACCGCAGAAAAGAAATTTAAGATCAGAAATTAGGCATTAAGAGGGAAAAGGGACAATAAATTCAATAAAAATAATTCAATAAAGCAAGCGTCAAATTCTATTTCCCCAAGTCCCAAATGCCCGATTTCTTTTTTTTTCTTGGAGCAGAACTGCTGGTGGGGAATCGCAGCGAGTGCTGGAGCCCAGCACCACAGCACTCCCCAAACGTGCAGCACCTGGGGATGGCACCTCTCTGCTTGATCTGCCTGTGGGTAACTAAACATTTCAGAAGCCCCAGGACATCAACAATGGACAAGAATATATATGAAACATGGCTGTGATATGTTTGTTTAGAATTTTTTTTTTTTTTTACATCAAAACCTTTCCTGAATTTCCTTGCATGTAAAAAGCGTGACCATGTCCCTAAAGATTGGCACTTTTTTTAAACCACATCGCACCCACGTTAATTTTTAAGGTACCGGGAGGTGGCAGGGTGATCGGGTATGAAAAGCACAGCTGCAGACCTAACAGCAGACCGTGTCGCACCCAGTGTGGGAAGCATCCCTCAAACCTGCACAGCCACTGCCCAAAGCAGCTGCGCAGTCCGGTCCTGGGCATCCTGCTCCCCAGGACAAGAATATCGCCAAAAAGTACCCAGAGGTGGCTGGACAGAAGGCAATTTGTGAGAGCTGGTAGAACAGTAGAACCAAAAATAAGCCTAGTTTTCATAATATCAGAGTGAAAAAATACTGATCCTGTCTATGCTGTAAGTTATTTATGCTATTTAAGTGCTACAGACTGGTGGGCTCTGCCGTTGGGGGTCCATATATAAGGTTTTACACACCAATATACCAAGTTCAGGAGACCGAACTTTTAAAGCCACACAACTGCAGCCACCCAAATGCTTTTAAAAGTGCAACTTTTGTATTAGTAAAATAATTGCATCCCAAATGGGTCAGCTATACTGAGTCAACTTTCAAGCAGCTGAAAGGCTGTCTAAGTAGGAAACCAACTTCCACCCTTCTTTTGAAGTCGCATGAAAGAAGTGATGTAAAACAGCTGTCCACAGAAAGATCACAAGGAAACACTATTTTCTGTGTGGTAATATTGCCACATATTTCTTCGTCTTGAGATGTTAACTGCTTTTCTGAAAATAATGAAAATATCCAATGAAAGGAAAAAAGAAAAGCCAAAAGCTGAAGGTGGGAGGTCAATACAAAGACATACTTCTGTGAAGTCTCAGAAGTTTCCACATTTGAGCAAGAAACTGTGGCACTGCTCCTCTCCTCTGTTTATAGATAAACACAAGCCAGAAATGGGACACTAACCCTTAAAGCGAGTTAATCAGCATTGCTCAGGTGCTGTCCGGACCATCACGGGATACACAACCCCAGCACTGCAGAAACTGCAGCCCCAGACAAATCAACATGGTGTGTATTTCGCTCTGGCTTGGGACTTAATTTACCCAGCTGGTAGTGGTAGGAGTCCTCTTTGTCTGAAGAGCATTGGAACCAGTGTAACAGAAAGCAAGGGCACGCAGAGGAGCAGTAAAGGCATGGCCCTGTGGTTACGTATAGGAATCAGGATCAGCCACCTACCCAGGGGTGAAACGGGCTTTTAGAAAAAAGCTACCCGTTTCAAAGCATCAGTGCTTTAAAAGACTTGGTCTGGAGTGTTTTGCCTAGAGAAGACCCAGCAGCTCTGCACTGTACCAGTAATGACAGCATGGCCGCAGAGAGCACCGGCACAGCAGCTTCCAGGGGCACCGGCTCTGTCCCCCCTGCTCCAAGGCAGCTTCAACTCACTTAAACCACTCCCGAGAGAGACTGCTTAATCCGTCCTTGTGCATCTCCAGTGAGACAGCCTCTCTGGACAACCCACTTGACCTCTGAATATACAGTTAAAAGTGGTTTTCTAACAACTAATCTAAACACCCCTTGCTTCACAGCTTGCAGCCATCGTTTCTTGTCCCAACAAAGATCGAGAACAGCGCAGTACTCTCCCATTTTCAGTATGCTTTACGTGATGCTAGTATGCCTTCCTTGAAGAAAAAAGGAAGAAGAAAAGACAGTCTCTTGATGTATCCCTGCTACATAAAAGCATCATGTTACCTGGCATGATTTAAAGAAAAATTAGGAAAGTTGCAAAATGTAGGTGGAAGCTATGGGAAGGCATACGAAAGGAGCTTGCACATTCTTAGGGACTTACCGGAGAGCCTGCAACTTCCATAAGGAGATTAATACAATCCACGTTAGACCACAAGTAGAATCCCAGGCAGCACGTTGTAAAATAGGAACCCAGACAAGCAGTAGCGTGCCACCTGGGACAAGGTGTAAACGTGGACTTTGTGAGGAGCACCCTCTGTAGATCCCAAGGTTCCCACTCTAAACCAGTTTGCTTTACCTGGAGCACTGTGTGCACAGGCAGGAAAAAAAAGGTTTGCCTTCTGAGGTCACCAGCTAACTATCACTTTTGATCTTATTACCTTCCAATCTGTCCGAAGCGGCCGGATGGTTTAGCAGAAAACTAAATGTCATGTGCAATGGCCTGTAGTGCAAGATGCACACAAGTCATAGCTGCACCTCTCCAAGCTAGGAAAACCTGAAGCTGTAAGAGGCTTCGTAAGAGGTAAAAAGCTTCTGAGACAGAGGAATATAGGATGGGGGGGGGGGTGTGGGGTGTGGGGGTGTGTGCACAAGACAGAAATCTCTTATTGGTTACAGCTGCAAGTCAATGGAAATACCATGTACTTATACCTGGGGAACCAGGGCAGAAAGCGATCCACCCTTGACAAAAGGACAGTATAGAGGGAGGGAAAGTGATTCTGCAGATGCAAATTAAGATTGTCATCTGCAGACAAAAAACAATCATAAATACACCTTTACGTTAAAATGTTAAAGAACTAACACAGATTTCTGTTTATTTATCCTTGTCCTTCTAAGAGAGAAAAAAAGTTGAGCAAAGCAGCCTGGGGAGTTATGAAGAGGAAGGAGGTATATTTTGTGATAAGCCTCAAACAATGTTTCTGTTGAGTGTAGGCACTGAGCTGGAAGAAAATAAAACCTCTGATAAAGCAAGAAATTCTGCAAAGACAGCACTGGCTCCCATAGCTGAGACAGGAATTAAAAAGACCCACGTGCACACACAAGCATACATACATGCTTGCCAGTGCAGAGACAGGCAAGGCAGGACTACGGGCAGACTTTTATCCACATTTAACAAACAGGGCCTGTACTGTTCCTTAAGAAAAGTTTATTTCCACAAAACACCACCAAAAAAGCACACAGTAAAGCTTATCTGTGTGGATTAGTTAATCAGATGGATTTGGAACAAAATATCTCCCTAGGTCTGAGAGGACTTTAAGTGTGCATGAAGAAAACAAGCAAAACCACCAGAAATTTGCTTTATCTTCCCGTTTTTATCTCCTCCTTCAGATGCTAGTTGACAGACATGTGTGCTAGTGTCAGCTGAGAGCCCTAATATCACTGTTCATCATGTGGTTTCTGCAGCCTCGCCTGATCCCGTGTGACCCCACAGACCCAACCAAGCTTTTCCATACCTGAGGCAGGAGGAAGGGAAACGTGCAGGGGCAGTTTGTGAAAGAAGGAAAGTTACTGGGGGTTGGTTTGCACATGCAGATAATTCTCTACTAGCGAATGGCCATGACCAGCCACCAGTTACAGAAAAGACTTCCCAAGAGCCACAGCACCAAAATTTTCATTCCCTGTAGACTTGGCAGCTCTGCAGATCTCAAAGGGAGAGGCCACACAGTGACTGCACCAAGTGGGAAAGAGCTTGGGTGATATATGCTGGGTTCCAGTAGTGTGAAATCAAGCATAACTTTGGCTAGGTAAATACAAAATCTCTCAAATAAAATGCACAAAAGCACTCAAAGCACAAGGTGGAAGTATCACCCAACCATGCAAAAGAACGGAAGATGTTTGTAAAGCACTTCTGCTATCTCTTTATCCCTAATTCCCAGATTCTGCTTTAACTGCACACCACCTTCAACAGGGAAACATACTCACCCTTTGCAAGCTGCACGAAGCCAAGAATGATGATCAGAGCCAGCGCCAGCAGCTTGGCCGCAGCAAAGGCATCCTGAACACGAGTAGCAGCTTTCACGCTGTAACAGTTCACTGCTGTGAGGAGCACTGAGGGAAATGGACAAGAAGAGACACATCAGTTGTCAGTGAAACACTTAAAACGCAAACCAAATTATGACAAATTGGCATTTGCTTTCTGCTAAAACTTAAACAAACACAAAGACTCTCTTCCTAAAGTAGTAACTTTTCAAAAGCAAGGCTCTGCAGCCACACACTTCTCTGTTTCGTCTTTCGTTTTGGCAATAGGTGGGTTGAACAGTTCATACGCTCCCTGGGACAAGGAACTGCCCTGCAGCCCTGGGAAGTATGCTTCTGAGGACAGATAAATAAAAGCCCTTACTGCAACCATTAGCATCAAAGTGCCTGGTTGCAATCCCTGTTAAGTGGATCCAGTTTAATGCTGCTGTGGTGTGAAAACGCCATAGAAACATCAGGACAAGCTCCCAGAACTGATATATAGCTATCTGTGTAACATTAGCACCTAAAAGGCTATGGAGGCCACACCACTGCCTAAACATATTGGAAGAGATGTCCCTGGCCCGACCCGTCCGGCAAGTGGCACAGCTGGGAAGAGCAGCTGGATCTAAGGAGACCCTCATCCTCTGCCCGACCCACTCCACCAGCGGTGCCAGCGGCCGTGCCGGCTCTCAGAGGCGCTCAGCACGGCAGCAGTGGAAGAGACGGCTGCACAGAGCAGCTCAGCGGCTCCGATGTGCTGTGGCTGCTCTTGGACTTGATCGCGCTGCCTCCCCGTCAGCATTTTGCTTGTCGAGAAACTCCCGCTACCGACAAATTGCTCTGTGGTTAATGCACCTAATGAAACCTTTTTTCCTACCTTTTTTTGCCTTGTTCCTCCACCACCCTCCTCTGTATCACCCACTCCTGCTGCTATTTAGTGCGGCACTCCTACCAGGCAAGGGACAGCATGAACTAGGGTTTATCTAAAGCCAGATGCTGACTGGCCAAGTTTCACCTGCTTCACAGAAAATAATGGCTAAAGCCTTTACTGCTCTTCCAAACCACTTACTATTTTCGTGCCCTGCTCACTCCCAGCTCCCCAGCGCCTGTTGCTTGTTATAGAGGCAGGCAAATGTCACACAGAGAATGACAGTGCCCTACGTGCTGCATGCCCTCCCCTCCTCCTTGTCTCCCTTGCACGGAGCCACCCCTCGCTGCCTCCGCACCAGCTTGCCAGCAGCCCCCGGAGCTGACCCAGCACCGAGCAGCTCAGGGAGGAGCAGATCTCAACTTTTCGTCTTGAGCTGGATTTTCCCAGTGGGATCATTTCCAAGCTGGCTTCTGCCCTCCTGCAAAGGCCCCTTCCCGTATCCTGCAGCTCATTTTCACAGGACGCCACTGCCTCGACCAGAGCCAAACAGCTGCTCCTGAAAATATTCAGCTCGGAAGCAGCTCACCCTTCTCTTGAGGTTACGGGCTATATCTGCACTCGCAGTTTAAAGCCCAGAGCATTTGATGGAGATATTTCAGCCTTAATCAAACCCCCAGAGAAATGAGAGGGCTCAGCAGCATCCTTGTCAGGCCACCAGCCTCTCCAAGAGATTGCTGGTGGAGACTCTGGCCACAAGCCTGTCCCCATGGGGCTGAGCCACACGGGGTCCTTCAGAATGGAGGCAGAAGGTGATGGATAGGAGAAATCCCCACAGGAGGCAGAAATACCCGTAGCTGGATTGCTTGGTTACCACCCTCAAGAGCACCCAGTGCCTTAAGACCCTCAACACATCACAGAAAACCACAGTGCACCCCTACTCTGAAGCAAGGTGGCCTCCCAGCTACAGACCGGTACCCAGCTGAGTGTGCCCCGAGTGCAGGACACAGGCACCAGCACCCCCCATATTCGCTCAGCACCTGCAACACGAGGCGGTGGCACAGGACCGGCAGAGCCTGCCTTCCTGCCTTACAGCAGGACCAAGCACCAGAGCTGCCGATACCTCACCAGCTTGGAGCTATGGCACGTTCCCACAGCCTCACACCCTGCCTCCCAGCAACGGCACAATAAACTGCAAACCGAGAAATAAAACCATGGGAGGAGGAAGAAGTATTTAGGCATTTAAAAGGGCCTTATTGCCTCACTGCCATCCTGCCCTGCCTGTGAGAGAGCAACTGCATTGGTAAGAGTTCAGGAAGATGCACACAGAGCCCATGCCAGCGCTGAGAATAGCCTTCCTGGAACAGATGGGCACGGACAGGCTCAGACATACCCACAGGCTGGCTTCAGAGAGCTCGGTCACCAGGGACCACAGTATCGGGGTCTGACAGCAATGATGAGACTTTGTGTTCCTGCTCAAGTGAGCGCCGAGTGTGACAGGGCTTCCCGGTGACTCAGAGCACAGGCAGGCAAGAAGGGATCCAGTGTGTCGTTCATTCACAGGGGGCTGGGAGCTCCTACGCCCACTACGCGTCAGGCTGAGAGGATTGAAGTGTCCGCATGTTGGTCAGGGAAAGGCTGCTGGTAGGGGACCGTTGGGCAGGGAAGAGCAAAGCCAGCTCCATCTGCACATCCCAGAGCATGACGACTGCTTTGGGAATAGTTGGCTCCCACATCCCCAAACCCCTTGGATCTAGTGTCATCTCAACAGAAGAGAATTTAAAGTTTGGAGAAATGAAAGAGTTGGACATCTTTGCAAAGAAAACCACATGATCCAATATGTCTTACAAGAATGAAAGCCAGAAGGAAATAAGGCATTTCAGAATCACTTTTTTTTTTTTTTTTTTTTAATCATGCCTTTCAAGCCCCTTTGGCACTCTGGGGGTGTCTGGGTATTTGGAGTGGGTGAGACTGAAACAATGCAGAGCTGTTTCCATTCGGAAGGACACCCGTACTCCCATGAGCTCTTAACACAAGCCACAGGACAGCACGAGCTGGTCTTTGGTTGCCCCAGCCGAAAGCCAGCAGTGAGGAACCGTGCCAGCCAACCGGCCACACCACCTCCCCCCTGTGTAACACCCCGTCCCAGCGTCCCTCACCCTGCGCTCTGCAGGGCCGATACGGTGCATCTCACTCGAAAGACATGGCACGAAAGCCCAAAAAGTCCAGGCGTGGAGGCTTTTCAGCCTCGAGCAGCAGGCCAGCAGTGTCAGCGCTGTGCAGGGGCAAAGCTCTGTCCCCTTGCAGCAAGATTGCAATGGATCTGCCTCCAACCAGTACGCTAAAAGGGACACTGTCCAGATACACGGGGAGGGGAAAACAAAGGTAAGCAAGGTCAGCTTACATATGCCTGTGCTACAGGGGGGAGGTGAGGGGGGAGAAGAGGACACAGCGAAGTATCACTAAGCACAGATGACAATTCATCTACTAAAAGCACCTCTAGTGAACCTTAATGGGGAGGGGAGGGAGGAAACCAAAGATCCAGGATTCACTTCGACCAGCAATTACGCTAAAAATAAAACTCTCCCTGTTTACAGAGGGATATTTAAAGGATGAGCTAACACATCTAAAAGCACACTTTTCGTGTTGGTGAAGACAGCCCTCAGAGGTGTGACAGTGACATTCCCTTCCCCATTTAGGCATTCTGTGTCTTTGACAATAGCTGCTTCAGCCCCCACGGTAAATACTGACTTTCTTGGGGCCGTTTCTCACGTTCTGGTTCTGTACAGAGTCTCGGTTGGATGGACCGTGGGACGGCAACGGTGTACATAAAAGGCAAAAGCTTTCTACACAGTCCAAAACTGAAAAGCAATGGAAGTGTCAGTATTCAGCCCTTAAAAACACACTGGTGCCAGATAAACAGGCTCTGTAAAAATAAGAAAACACTTAGGGCCAAGACTATAAGCAGGACTGAAAGCTTCTTCCACGTCAGTTGTGATTCAGAGCCCTTTGAGTCACAATCTCTCTGCTTTGCTTTTCCCACCATGTAATAATATTTGTCTTTCCTAAAGGAGTGTGGTGGAGTTACTACATTTAAATGCTTTCAAGATAGGAAGGGCCAAAAAAAAAACCCCCAAAACAACCCAGTCCCACCCACCGGGAAGGATCCTACAGACACAGTGACGAAAAGACAGACCGAGTACTTTTTCAGTAAAGCTCCCTGACAAATTCCAGTGGTTGCTCAACTTCTCGGGAGACCAGAGGGCTGGGGTTTCTTACAGCAGAAAGTTTTATTCCTTTGATCCAAGATGCTACTCTGCAAAGCAGGGGCTGCAGGACTCCTCCTGGCACTGCTCCGTTCACCTCAGATGAACTGCTCCGCGTGAACAACGGGGGAAAGCTGTACGGCCACAGCTTTATACATCAGGGCAATGACACAAAGCAGGGAAAGATCGGATGGCACTGCCCTAATTTCTGCAGCACCTTTCCTAAGGCCACTGGCCCTGTCAAAAGCCGGCTGTGCAGCCAGGCATACTTGCAGCGTGACCTGTCGGGGCCATTCTCGGGAATCGTTCTAGGAATAAGGATTTCAGCACAACCCGGCGTGACACGCTCTGTCTGATCCAGCAGCCCCTCTCCAAACACTTTACATAATTGGGATAATAGGAGCTAGAAAGCTGCAGTGATTGCAGATATAAGATATTTATGTACTTCTGCCAGAAGTAGGAAAGATACCGGCTTTTGACTGCTGTCGAGAGAACGTGCTCACAAGGTGGTGTTCACCCCTTCATCTCTCCCAGTGACTGTCCAAGCTAGCTGAGAGTGTCATTGCAAAATACTCAAGCCACAGGGGATGCCAGAGGCTTTCAAAGAGAAGTTTGGCTTTCTAAAGACAACGGCGGGTCTGGCTTCAGTTATTTACTCTGTTCTAGCAGTCCTCGCTGGCTTCAGGCACGTCACTTAACCTTGCCCTGCTGGCACTCACCTGCCCAGTCAGGTAATCTCCCCATTACTGGGAGGAGCCAAGGATAAACTGATTACTACAGCATAGGACCAAGAACCTTGTCTCCTCGCAATTCACATTTTATGGGCATATTACTTTGAACTCAAGTTCCAAGATGCCTCCCAACCCTGATTTCTAGATCACAACAGGAATAAATCCTTACAAAGCAGACACAGAAAGGGATCATGACAATCCCCACGTAGAACAAGTCCACAACAAACACACGGTATGTAATAACGGCTCCTATGTCTACAAAGGAAAGGCAGGATGTAGTAAAGCTGCCCTGAGGGTATGTGGTTCTGCCCAAAGCAAATAGGACATGAAGGAAGCCCGCACACAGGTAAACCAACAGGGCTTGGCATTTATGATGCAACAGTCCTGGCAACTACCCTACAGAAAAAGGCAGGGCCGCAGCTTTCCTGGAGTAATGGAACACGGCCGTGGATCAGGCAGAGTAAAGACACTGCTCACGGAGGCTTTGTTCGGAGAAAAAAAAGCAAACAAGCAAGGAGCCGATCCACAGCTCTGCGCACTCGTCCTCATTCGCAGGGGAAAAAAAGGATCCAACTCCAGCACCATATGTAACTTGCTGATGGGGGACGGGAGTCTGCTCAACCCAAGATCTTTAGCAGCTTTTCATTGTAGGAATTCTTGAGGTACTGGCACAGCTGCATTCATGCTGCTTGTGAGGTTACATACCTCGGGAGCCTTGCACAACGCCACTTCTGTCCTTTATTTCCTCTCCTACAGGTTTCCCTGGTCTTGACCTGTAGTGCTTCCCATATAACTCAGTATACACCTCTGTGACAAGGATAGATGTAAGTAGCTTGCTTTAAAGAAGTGAACTCAATTAACTTGCTGCAAGTTACCCACGGATTCTTTTTTGTGATATTACAGGAACAGCATTAAAATGCATAGTAAGGTACGGGGCTTGTGGAGGGAAACGGGAAGAATGAAGGGAAATCCTCCATCTCAGCTTCCCCTCCAGGAAAACAGGGACTGTAACACCTCCACACACAGAGGATAAAGCATGCAATGATTCCTGTTTGTAACGCACATTTCCAAAGCGCTTAGCCCTTACGGTCCTAAGACGATGCTGCAGTTTACCATCCACCACGAGATGATGCTGATTTTCTCTTCACAGTTACAGAACAGTTCTCAGCTCCTTCCCATTTCCCCGCTCCACAGCAAGGCTGCTCCTTTCGCTCTTGACAAAAGCGCAGATGATGGACAAGCAGTTTCCTCTTCTACCAAAGACGGTGCAACCAGGTTTCACACAGGGACAATATACACTGAGCCTGTGGCCACCAAGAGCCAAACCACAGGGATGACAGCACCACGTGGCACAGACACAAACTGGTCCACGTGCTTAAAAAAACCCTGCTACCTAGGCTCACCAGAGGTCAGACACATGGAAAATAAAATTACTCCACACAGTACGAACAAGGAATTATGCTATACTGACTACAGCGGTTAAACTCAAGGGACAAGTCAATGCCTTAACCAGACGCTAAGGCCAAACTCCCACACTTTATATTCAGGTGGTTGTGACGCCGCAGCGTCTTCCAGTAGTCTCAGATGTCTTATTTCTAATAGCACAACCTAGCATGAGACATACAGACAAGAACAGAGACAGAAAACGGGTTGGGAAATTTCACCTTGATGGGTGTTGAGTGAAGACTTGTGCCCTGCAAGGCAGTAAAGAGAAAAAGCAGAAGGAAAAACTTTGCAGATATTTCTTCAAGGACAAGTCTCTGGAGAAACTGAACAGTCAGGGCAATGAGTCTGCAGAAAGGAAACGCTCAGTAGCACATGAGGCTGTTGGAAAGGAGCACTTGACCCCACAGCAAATGTATCTTTATGTATCAACTTATAATAATAAACTGGCAACTGTTTACAGTCTCCTTATTATTTTCCTTCCCAAAACAGCAGTGCTGGGGACTGGGGGAACAGCTGCATCGAAGGACCACAGGTGGAAGGAGAAGGTGAAGGCTGCCCTAACGCTGCAGTTTAAGAAAAGAGATTGCCTCCAGACCCGCCTTGAGACCACGAGCTCTGGATCTCCCCAACAAATGGCTGCAGACCCCTGAAAGTGTCACCGCTCCATCCCTGCACCGGCTTCCAGTTCCAGGAAGTCCCTGGTGCTGAAACAGGTCGGAGTGCGGAGCCAGCACCAGGAGCCAGCACCAGGAGCCAGCACCGCTAGCGCAAAGCAGGATGCTGCTATCATTTCATCATGTACCACAGATCCCAGCAGCATCCACACCCTCCGGTTTCCAGAATTCCCCAAGAATAAATTAACAAGCACTCACTTGCCATCCCTCTCTCTCACGAGCTGTGCCAACCAGTGCGGCGCAGGCAGGGCCAAAAGGCAGCGCCAGGACTGCCCGGAGGACGAGCTCAGCGCACAATTAACTGCACGGTGTGCAGGTACTGCAGAAGCTGGATCTCAAGCCTACGTAAACGCACCCGTTGCTTTGGTACCAGGTTCCGTAATAATGGCAGGTTCAGTTTACGCTATTCAGACTGTGTGGTTTGAATAAAAACTATGAAGAATTCATTAATATTAGGGGAGCTAACTCCTAGCTGCTAGTAGTAGTAGTAAACTATTTTGTTTCCTTAGAAAGAAGCTTGTGTTTTTACTGTCAAAGTTTCTAAATTACATGATGCCGCAATTTCACAAAACAGGTCATTTTACCACAGGAGGACAAACAAAAGATACTTTGCAATGGGAGAAAGAGATAGATTTGTTCCATTCCCAGCAAATTAAAAGGACCCCATAACTATCACAAGCTAAACATCTTTTCCACCATGCCCACCTGATATGAAACATCTTCCTGACAGCAAACAACACTTACTAATACGTTACGTGCACTTTAAGCCCCACAGACATACCACCATCTGTGCCGAACAGACGGTCAGCTACCAGACCTGCAAACCACGGCATCTTACCTGGCCCACAGAGACACCTCTCCATAATTGTACTGAAGCAGGTTCCACAAATCCACAGAAAGGTGGTTGAACTTCACCACTGAAAGCTAAACTCTGGGTCATGAACTCAATGAAAAATTCCAGGCAGGTTTTAGTCTGAATCACACCACCTATGCGAAGCAGGGGGTCAGAACTCAGCCCTGCACGCTGACTGGCGAGAACCCGCTTTCTCACATCCTTCTCATTTGATCTATTGGCCACATCTGACACTGGGACTATAAGACTCCTGGAATACTTGAAATACCTAGTGATGTTGCTTTGAATTAGACTGACGATGGAGAATTTCTCTGAGAAAGCCTTCCTAATTTGTTCATGTCAGAAGAGAAAGACTCTGAAGGATCTCAGTGGTAATGTAAATCATTCAAATACAATAAAATTTAATGGGACATTTGTTGCGAGAGCCAAGAGAGGGGTGCCAAGAAATGCAGTAGTTGCTTACTGTGCTTCAAGAGTCCTCCAAACCGTCATCCATTTCAGAAGAGTCCTACTAGTGTCAGAGGCTGTTTTCATTAACGCTACTCTCTCTAATTAAATACAGCTTTTAAAAAAGCAACCTCAGATTTGCAGCATTAGCATACAGCAGGGATTCTACAAAGGCCCTTTCCCTCCACTCTGATCAGACAAGCGCATATTTACTGCTAAAGCTTAGCCAGTTAATCCACCTTGCTGGGGGCTGGGGGGGGGGGGGGGGGGCAGCGGTGGAAAGTCTTCAAACTCTTTAAAGCTTCACACCCTGCTTGTCCTGGCAGATTAAATCCAAGTAGCGATGCTGCAAAATAAAACCCATCTTAGACAAGCACAAGATGTATTTTGTGTTTGCCTTGCTAACCATCTAATACCTGATGGGTTGAAAATCTACCCATAGCTTCACTTTGAACAGCTAGTCAAGCAGCCAAACTTGTCAGATTAAAATAAAACCTTAATACCAAATGAAGATGTTCCTGCTTTGAACATCTGCAATCTCTAGTTGAAATGCTGACAGTGAATATTCACTTATGGACTACAGCTATAATTTGGCAAGCACTCACGGCATGTGTTTAGACACTTTTGCCAAACCCCGGATTTGATACCATTCTCCTCTAACTCACAATGTACTCAGGGGGGTGTCAGGCACTTATGCTATTAGATATGACTCAACTCTGCGCTGACTGCTACTAATTCTTCCACTATTAGGCTGTTCATAACAAAAGAGACGAATGAGCAATAGGTGATCATGCTTGCAGGAATTTCATGCTTGCAGGAGAAGCGCCCAAAATAATATTTCAGAAGCAGCAAAGGAAGTCTAAAGAAATTCTGAAGAAGATTAAGATACTGTAGCTTTGGAAGAAGCAGATATTGCTGCAGCAATATTGGGGTTATTAGTGCCAGATAAGCATATATAATTAACAAGTGATAAAAGGCCTCAGAGGCTAACAATCAAATCACTGATTTGACATTGAAGATGAAGAGTAAAATTATATGCAACTGGCAGGGTTTCTCAAGCTTCTGTGGAGCAGATTACACTGTCAAGAAATAAGTAAATTACAGAATAACTTGTTATGTAGCACACAGCGGGGGTGTGGCAGGCCGTGTGTAAGAACCTGTGTACAAAGAACAGTTCAGGCACCAGCGAAACACCAAGCAAGAACCAGCTCAGGGCTGGAAGCAGCATTATTCCTCGTCCCCCTTATCTGCAGGGAATTCCCTGTACCACAGTTCAGAGACCTCTCACATGTAGGAAACCTGCAAATTAACAGGTGGAAATAAGGAACATGGATGTTAACTTTAACTGGGCAATTTGAAACTTTCCATCTTTAAGCTATATCTACAACAGACACTGTGTATTAGGTTGTGCTCTGTGATTTTTTAATGGTTTTTGTTAAGATTTATCAGTTCAGATTTCAGAAATGTTAACACAAGCATCAGCCAACTGTAAAAGAGGATCTGACCGACATGCACTGGAAGACATCAGGGATGCACCTTCAACTGGATGCTGTTCCACGCCATCTCTTCCATGGGAAAAAAAAGACAGGATTAAACAGGTTTACACGATCCTGCTTCTGCTGCATGAAGATGGTCCTGCAACGTATATCAACAACAAGTTCTTTCAAAGCTACACTTGCTACCTAAATGTTCTGTTAAAAGGCGTGTATTTTTTAATTCTAAGTAAAAATAAACTGTAGAAAATAGCAGAAAAAGATACAAGTGTGTTGGAAGTACAGTGTGAATGTACGTTCCGCTGTGATGCTTTCTCAAGAGAACAAGAGGAGCCAACAACAAATACAACGGATCCTCATTTATCTACGTAGATTCAAATTTGCACCTGAGACACCAAGTACAGAATCCTTAGCAGTTTAATTCTTTGCCATGTACAATACTAATACTGTAATGTAGATGTCATCAAACACAAAAACTCAGGACATAGTAACTGCGCCTCCATCCTCTATAGAAGGGGTAAAACTGGTTTAGATAAGATTGTATTTGGGGGAATTCAAATTATTGTTGGGTATTCACGCAGATGCACAAATTCTCAGTTTCATTAACTTCTCCTGTTCAAAAACGCTTGGATACCACGCAGACTTTGTGTTTGTTATCCCTTAGCATCTGCTTTTATGATTTATCAGTTCTAAAAGCATCAGCCAGCCAGTCTTACAGCTAAAATAACATGATCGGGTTTCTGAGTTTCCCAAGAAACCCGCAGCCAGAAAAGCATTAAGCCAAACTACCTGGAAATTCTTACAACCAGGGAGCACTGGCTGTTGCGCGGTGAACATAAAATACACCGCACTAATGATGAACAGCTTGACCCATCTTGCCACAGGAAGACTTCCCCGCAGTGAATTCCCACACTTTTATTTGGCAGCTATAGTAAGCGTTCACGTTGTCTTATGGAAGAAGCAGTCTTGCATACTAACTGGCTGGAGATCATAATCTTGATAGCAGAAAATACCTATTTGTAGTGAAATTTTACTTACCACCCACCTTGTTTTCCTCAGCACCTTAAGGGGAACAAAATTCCCTAATCCAGCTATTTTTTTCTTTCTTTCAAGACTGTGATTTATTTAGATTATCTTCATGCCTAGGAATTCAATTTCTGTACTTCACGGTGGCAAACACCAAACAACAGGTTATTTATTCAACTGTTCAACACTGGTAACACTCGCAGTGGAAACAAGTAACTGTTGTTATTTCTCCTGTTACTAGAAGCCATGCAGCCAATTGCATTTATGTTGAGATACAAACTTTGCAAAGAATACAGCTGGTACTGTTCTGGACGGCTGGGTTTTAGCTACATAGTAACTCAACTGTATTCCAGCCCGGGGCCCCACATTCCCCTGTTGCTTCCTAAACTGTTCTTCCCCTCTTTGAGGTAACTCATTAGTGTATGCTCTGGAGCGTATGTACAAATAGGCCATTTTTCCTACCCCAGGGCTCTTGAAAAAACATAAATATCTCCCTGGGTAGGGGTATGTTGGGAACAACCATGTAACAAAGCCGCTTGTTAGTCCATAGAAGTTTTGTGTGACTTGCTAAGTCCTTGGACCAGATTTACTTCATTTATTGTTCCTAGATCATGATGTGGTTTTGGCACCAGACAGTCAACAAGCTAACTGCAAAATCAAAGTTACAGAACACTAACTTGCTGAAGGCAAAGCATGACGAACTAACCTTTTGTAGCAAAAGAGACAAACAAAAATTTAACTCAAAGCATAAACAAAATAGTAGCCAGGGTGTAGGGGGGGATAAAGTTTGAAGAAGAAACACATGGAAATTACGCAGATTTGTAGAACTAGCAACTCTTTCCTCGGCATTTCAGGATAAAGGTTAAAGAACAAATTCTGCTTCAGGAAAACTACTAATTGCTAGCAAAAGGAGGTTGGAGACATGTTACTTATTAGAGAAGCTTAAGTAGGAATGAGACCTGGCATCAAGAAATTTCATGTTGCAATCCATGGTCACAGAACCAGATCTTGCCATGGGCAAGTCTGCTTCACCCCTGTATTTTTTTTTCTGATCAGTAAAACCTCATCCTACCTATTTTGGGAAAGATCTTGCAGAGGAAAACCTACTTATTATTAGAAACATGTTCTCAAAGGCTTTGTCGACTACAATATGTTCCTGCACAGGGAAACTTTGACATAAAACACCAAGAAAGCCCATTTAATCAACGCTCTAATTCTGTTAGCTTCTCAGCAAAAAAACGTGAATGCCACATGCATGCATGCCCCTTGTCTCTGTGTCACTGAAGAAACCACACTGCAGACTGAAGGAAAGCTCTAAAAAGAGGTTTTTCACAAGGCCCTACTTGAGGCAAGAAACCCATCAGCAGAACTCTTTTCTAACCCCGCTACAGCTTTCTCAGTTGGGTTAGTGCATTTCCTTAAGAGATGCACTTCATTTTGTTAAAAACTTGGATGGAAAGTCCACATGCCTGTCTACTTGTCCTTACGCCCCTAAAAATTCATCTGGGGAATGAGTAAGTTTCAACCTTGCCCAAAGAATGTACAAATTGCTGTCCCACCTGTTATTTATCTTATTGTCATCTACCAAAGATTTGGTCAGTGTGTGTATGAAGACAGCTACAGACAATCTATCTTCCTGTAACGACCATGTGCTGCCACTTTTGAATGCCTGCGATCCTCAGAGGGTGAAGGAATCTAACACAATCTCCCTTTGGACAGCACGAACAAGCAGCCTTCCCTTCACAACCTCAAAATGAAAAAATAAAAAGACCACCTGATCATCACTCCGTATACTGAACATGCACCTTACAAAGCCCTCACAAAAAACTATAACCTCTCCCAACGTACATCTTTACAACAGCACAAGAACTACCAGTGGAGTAGAACACAGACTGAACAGAAAACGAGAAGAGAAAGGCAGGAAATGATGCTGTATTTAAAGGATGAGAAATCTGGATAGAGTGACTTTGCAGTCACTGGAGGAATGGAAAATGGGGTGTCAGTGGCAAAACCGCAGACCTCAAAATACCAGCGATGATAAAAACTGCAGCAGGAGAGATCGATCCGCATGCCAATGGCAACATCAGTGGCCCTAAATTCATCACAGCATGACTGAAAGACAACGCCTCACGAAACGTAATGTTTGCTAGCAAAAAACCCCAGGTTTTGAGCTTGCTATCAGTGCACATACAGCCAAGAAACATCTCAAAACTGGTGCTGAAAACAGCCAGGCACTGCAGCACAGGCCATGTTCAGCACCAGTTGGTTGTGACAGATAATCTGCCAACTGCACGTTATCCTCACGTACCTCTGCACATAAACGCCCAACCGCAGCCCCCGCGGCCCCTCAGCACTGCAGGGCTGCAAAAGGATGTTACCCCGGCCAAACGCACCTCTGCGGGAGGGCAGGAGAAATCCCATTCCAGCACGAAGGCAAAACGCATGTTGCATTTGCTGCACGCTGCTCACTGCGTTGCTGGAAATCAGAGAGGCTCGCTAGCCTGTAACCAGCATTTGGGGAATATTTTGCTTAATTTATTTGGGATGGGACGCATTTTCCGCTCACAACAGCCCCCGAACCCCAGTATGCAGCCAGCGGAGCAGAGGAGAGATGGTGCACCTCCTGCAACGCGGCGGGCTCAAGGGCAGCTAGCCGTTTGGGCAGACTTTTGGGGAAGGCGACGGTGAGCGGGCAGCCACGTGCGGCAGCGGGACAGCGGGCACCTGGAGAGGGACCGCGAGTACTTACGGACGCAGAGACAGGCCACCAGCTTGGCAGCCTCGTCGGGCACCGGGCAGACGGGGAAGATGGGCTTGAGCAAGTAGGTGGCGAAGACCAGAGCGACGATGTACTGCGAGGAGGGCCGGATGATGAGCAGCTCTATCCAGAGCTTGAGGAAGGCGGGCAGGGAGCCGTACACCTCCAGCATGTAGGCGTAGTCCCCGCCGGACTTGGTGATGGTGGTGCCCAGCTCGGCGTAGCAGAGGGCACCCACGATGGAGAAGGCCCCGCAGACGGCCCACACCACCAGCGACAGCCCGGGCGAGCCGGCCTCCCGCAGCACGCCCGTGGGGGTGACGAAGATGCCGGAGCCGATGATGGTGCCGACGATGATGGCCACGCCGTTGAGCAGCGTGATGGAGCGCTGCAGGGTCACCCCCTCGGCCTCGGCGGAGGCGCAGGGCGAGGGCGAGCGGACGCAGCCGTTCTCCTGCGCCCCGCCATCCGCCGCCTCCAGCATCTTCTCCATCGCCTGCTTCTCCTCCTCCTGCGCCAGCGAGGCGGCCGAGCCCGCCGGGCTCCGCTTCTTCACCCCGCTGCTGCCGGGGCTGCCGGCGCCGCCGCTGCCCGACATGGTGGCGCGGAGCGGAGCGGGGCGCGGAGCGGCGCGGAGCGGGGCGGGGGGGCAGGGCGCGGGGCCGCCACCATGCAGCGCTGCCGCCCCTTTTGTTCCGGCGGCGGTGGGCGGCGTGCGCCGAGCGCCTCCCGCCCGGGCGGGGAGCGGGGCTGGCCTCCTTTCCGGGGGGGGGGGAGGAGGAGGAGGAGGAGGAGGAGGAGGAGGAAGGGTGGTGTCGCAGGGCCCCGGGAACCGGCGGCTATGGGTCCCTTTCCAGGCGCGCAGCCCACCCGCACCCCCCTCAAGGGGCCAGAGGCGCGGCGGGGAGGGGGACCAAGGGGACCAAAGAGCCCCCCCCGCCCCCGCCCCTGCCCCCGGGGGGCTCCCCGCTGCCGGGAGGGGAGGGGGTCACCCTGCACCCCAGACTGGGCTGCTGTTCTTAGAAAGCAGAATGGGTCTCTGTGTGTAAACCCCAAATCCAGCAACACACGCCCCTCTCAGCCCCCCCTGATCTCAGCCCCCCCTGATCTCAGTGCATTTGCTGTGCTCCTGTTCGACAGATCCATGGGCCAAGGCCCCTCGCTGCATCACCGTGCTTCTGCAGAGGCACTGCAGGCATCTTCCCGTCATCTCAGGCACCCAGACTACCAAAAAGATGCATTTGCCAAAAAAAATTACAATAAAACCTTTCTGCTAACCTGGCAAGCGTGCAGGCAAAACGGGCAACTTCTACCACACCACCTCAGTGAAGGCGTCGGGTTTGAACCCGAGGAGACTTACTCGGATAGCTCACAGCAGTGCCCAGGGAGCCAATTCTTTGTCAAATTCAGGCTCCCTCTGGTCCTTGTGGGATAGAAGAGCTCAGAGGCTGCAGCCTGGAAGCCCTGATGCTCAGCGAGGCTCCTTCCCACCCCGGGCTGCAGGCGGTACCTCTACCGAGAAGTCGGAGCCCGAAGTCTGAGAGCCAAGGTGTCCATCCTGCCCGGACCATCCCCCTCCCCAGCCTCAGGACAGGCAGTGGGTCAGGAGGTTTCTGCAAGACACCTCGGAGAAAGGTGAGATCTGCATTCTGGGGAAAGATGTAACCGAGTAGGAATATTAGAACCGATAACGGGCATCGCGGCCGCTCCCAACCGCGCCAGGAATCCCGAGCGGCCCCTCAGCACCGATCAGAACCTGACATCTAGTGGCTGCTACACACCAGCCCGGGGGCTTCGAACTCCACCGCTTCTCCCTTCAAAGAAGCATCCATATTTCAGAAGAAAGCTTGAACAAAAATTACTTTTGCATCCAGCACGTTTTTTCTAGTTTTCAAAGACAAACGTGATCCTGAAGGGACTGAAAAGACTATGACAATTAATTAAACGGGAAAGCATATTTATCACACAATTTTCCCGAAACCCCAGAAGCCTTTCTTCCGCCTCTCTAGCTTCACATCGGCCCCATCACACAGCCTATACGGCCGTAAGCTAAACCGGTTATTTCTCAAAGTAAGATTTACCAACATTCACTCGTTACAGTGTTTCATACTTTATCCTAGGCAAAATGTTCACGCAACTGTAAAATCAGGGAAAACGCCCGGTACCTGCAACACAGGGGACTGTCTCTGCGTTGGCCTCGTTAGTCGGGATCCAGGAGACGGGGCTGGCACTGGAGTAAGATGGATGCTACAGGTCTTCTCAGACAAATGCTCCAACTCAGTTGTGTAGTTGGGTGAACAAAACCATTCATAATGCTTTTACTTCACCAGTGCCCTGGACTAAGTTATTACCTTAAGGCAAATTAACTGCTTGATCATTGGCATTTTACACCTGATATCAACCTAATGCTTGATCATTGGCATTTTACACCTGATATCAACCTAATGCTTGATCATTGGCATTTTACACCTGATATCAACCTAATTCTTGATCATTGGCATTTTACACCTGATATCAACCTAATTCTTGATCATTGGCATTTTACACCTGATATCAACCTAATTCACAGACATTTCCATTAATTTTCACAAGGACGGGACCAAGTTATCTTTTTCTCTCTGCATCCAATTCTTCCAAAAGGGGATTTTTTAACAGACAGCTAAGAATTTGCAGACTTCAGTCTCAGTTTTGACACCATTTCCATTTGGAAATCCTGGGATCAAGCAGCAGTGGAGCAGCAGCCACTGAACTGCCATATTTAAAGTCAACCACATACTTGTCTTGCAAATTAATCGGCGTTAATTCTGCAACTGTTTCTCCGTTTCTATTACTGAGAAAATACCTGCTTTGCAGTCATGGTGTTAGGGCGTGTTCATATAGTGCTTTATATCTTCAAAGCACTTCACAAATGCTGAGTATTATTATCAGTTCTGACCACGAACATTAACTCTCCTCAGGCCCCCAAGCTATTCTGCAGAATCTTTGAAGACTATTTGATTATACAATCAGTTCTCCATATGCTAATACTCAGGCACTTCAAGTTTGTCACATCAAAAAGAAAGACAAAAAGAATTATTTGTCAGAAAGACAAATAATTACCAGTATTAGAAGTAAATTGGCCATTTGTTAAAAGTAACGTGTATGTTCTTAACCATGTATCAGCAAAGCTGCCTTGATCAAAATAAGGCAGCCTGCTGGAATCAAATAAGCCATTTTTTGAGCAAACACCTCAGCTATACTAATAGAAGAGCTCAGAAGCTCTTTTGTTGGAAGTGGTGGTAGCTTCTAGAACCCTTAAATAGTAATAACGGTGGGGCTGGCCTCACTTTTAAGCCCCGTCACCCTTTCTTCACCTCAGAATGGCTTGCCTACCACAAAGGGTAACAAATCGCAGCGTTTGGGAGGCCTTACCGAAAAGTACTGCCTACAGTTATTTTAGGGGGGGATTTCTTAACTAGGAATATAACCTACCTTTCCCATCAAAGGAAGCGGAAAGTCATTTGAATGAATTCAGCTAAACATATCTATACAATAACTAGACTCTAAGCATGGCTAAGCAGTCATGAGAAACTAACATCAGAGAAACTAACACTTAATTTCACCTGATTAGCCAACTTGTATTATTGATAAAAGTAATTTATTTTACTCAAAAGTTTTTTTCAGGTCATTTGATAAGATTCCTGTAGCCACATCCACTAAATGCAAAACTCTTGGGAGTTTCACATCAACGCTCCGTTTCATCAAGACCAATTATAGCACAGGAAAAGGAGCTTAGTTGCCACATCAAGTTTAATGATCAGTGTCAAATGAAGTAGTTTAGAAAAGATCCTCAAAATTTGTAATCCCATTTTAGACAGCACGCAGCATCTAGCTGAACGTAACAAATAATTAGACATCCTTCCATCAGTACAGCAGCAACAGAGAGGTCATTGTTCTTTCATTCCAATTATAATACAGTTCAGCAGAGTCTTTCATAGCTTTTAAGTATCACAGAATGTCTCACATTTGATTAGACTCCACTCCTAATGAACTGGTTCATTGTCAAGGAGGAATTGTATTATTTTCTTGACAGAAAATCTAATTCTTAACTTGGAGAGCTTAATAACACAATGAGATACAGGCACAGGTTTCTCTGTGTTTCTTTATTACATAGTTTGTACACTAAAGTAACAGTTTAAAATCCAGCAGCTAGAAGTTTCTTTACATCAGGTAAAAACTGACGGTAAAGGCCTGTATCTTAGGAGAACAAACGGCATTCCCGGTTACATATGTTGTCCGCAAAGACAATTACTTCCGTAAATTATGATTATGCAGATAACATACATTAAAATACACAATGTAATAACTGCCAGGAATACAAGAGGCACAAAGGAAAAAACAAAGATGTGCCAAGAAATACAAGTTAAGACATTCCAAATTAAAGGCATGCAATTTTTAAAGCAAATGCTATTGACTATTCAGTTGAGCAGAAGAAGGGACCCTTCCTCAAAAGCAACCTGTGCAGGATTCCAGTACTCTAAAACCCAGTAGATTTTTGGGAGATCAAAGCAGTCTCCATTTCTAAAGCTTTCAAAGCCAAAAGATACACTCCTGTCAGAACTGCAGTAAAAATACCAATGCAAACCATTCTTGACAGAAGAGAACAAAAGAGCGGCCAGGTACACGTGGTGGTGCACACCTGAAGTGCACCAGTGCGGATGCTCGGGAATGTAGGAACACAGAGCAACCATCCAAACGGCAAATTAAGTCATTCAACTACGAAGTCACCGAGAACGAGACTTCTGGTAAGACCAACACTGAACAGAAACATTGAAAGGCAACTGGAAGTCAGACCGACAGGGATGCAGACCTATGCCCAAAACCCTACTCCCTTTTCAGTAAGCTGTCCTCAAAATTATTTCTGTTACAGTCTTTAATTCCTAGTGCTTACCGCCACAGGAACGCCTCCCAGTACCCTGTTAAGTAACAGAAGTGACTACTATGCAAGGACAAACACAAATGTGTCCTTTGACCCTTTTGGACTGTACCATAAAAACAAAGAGCCCAAAGATTCCTATGCAGGCACTTTAGAGTTCAACTTAGCTGTGCAAAATCATTACAGGTCTTCGCTCTAGTCCAACAATCAAATCAAATTGGTTTTCCTCTCATGCAACTGAAAGAAGAAGGCAAAAGAATTATATCCCATCTCCTGTTTTACACACTTGTGCGGGAACGCAGAATTATTTTTCTCACAGTTAGCTTTTGCAAGGCCAGTACGGTCATTGTAAACTAAAAGTTAAAAAAACCCAACAAACAAACAAACAAACAATCTTTCTGTTAATTTTCAGACTGCTAATTTCAATGACAATCCACCCTGCAACTGAGATACTGTTGACCTTACCCAGAGATGCTAAAACACTAATGTGTAAATGCAAGACTCAAAAACCAGCAAAATAACTGTAACAGAAAATCCCTGTAAAGCTTATATTTGTAGCACAGAGTTAAGTTTTTCTACGTCGACCCCATTTCCTGATATTTGAAACTATCAGTGCTGAAATTAAAATAATTAGGTTTATGTCAGTACACTTAGATGTGATTTTATGTAAATATATATGGAGCATAGCTTATTGATTGTATGACTGGCTAATCTACCTATTCTCTAACAAAACTTCCACGACAATACTTTAACAAAGTAAATTTCTATGAGAATTTTAGAAAGATCACTGAAAATAGAGTAGTCAACTTCCTCTCTGATGGATGCATGGTGGTGAGCATCTTACAGAGATTTACACACCCAGGAAGAAAATCTGGTTCAGTGCAGCAAACCTAACCACTGAGATCTCAGTTGGGTGTGAGCATACTAGAGCGTTATGAAGCATCTGAAGATTAAACGTTTACGCTATGGTAGTTCCCTGGGAGCAAAATACTTTTTTTTTTGTATTTGCATATGCTAGGGAAGCTCTATTAACTAGTGAAACAGGCTCAGTAGATCAGATGTACATAAAAATTTGGTGAAAATTACCAAGGCAACTAAAAAACTTTGAGCAATCGTATGAAGCTTTTTAAAACAACCTATTTATATACGATAGGGATACTGATGCAGGCTACCTATATCTAGCTTAGTGCTGCTGAGTCACCTGTATTTTTAAATGTGAAGGCAACATTAAGATGTCTTTATATTACAGTTTTTCTTAACTGCTAATAATAAGCAGCAAAAAATCTCAAAGAAAGACAAGTTCTGAACCACTGCCATGTTTCTACGGGGTCCTCCTCAGAAAAGCATTTGCAGTAACAGCACTGAACAAAACCCTCAACCTTAACAATGACTACAGCACATACATTCAGGCAGAAAACAAAAGAATTCTTTTCCTATTGCCAGAATTGTAGATATCCCTTCCAAAATTGTTTTGGAACCTAGCATCCTCTGGCGAAACCATGACTGATGTGATTCTGCGGACTAGGAACATAGTAAAAAGCCTGTCTGCCTCAAGTTGCACCAGGGGAGGTTTAGATTGGATGTTAGGACAAACTTCTTCATCAAAAGGGTTAACAAGCACTGGAATGGGCTGCCCAGGGAAGCGGTGGAGTCACCATCCCCGGAGATAATTAAAAGACATGTAAATGTGGCCCTTAGGGACATGGTTTAGTGGTGGACTTGGCAGTCCTGGGTTAACGGTTGGACTGAATGATCTTAAAGGTCTTCTCCAACCTAAACGACTCTGTGATTCTAAGATGATGCCAAAGACTGTATAGATTCAACTGGGATGCTATCGTTCAACCAAGTTGGTATAGATGGCATAGCTCTACAGAGGTCAAGCAAGATGGGTCAACTGAGCAGTAAGGGCTTGGGAGAGGTAATGAAACCGAAGATACATACTGCCATGTTGAATGTACTACACAGTAAAAGTAAGTATACTACATTGGAATAGAAAAGAGATTTTCTTACATCTACCGTGTAGAGTCACTCTGAGGTGAAGTGGGCACGTTTCAGATTGCCAAGACAGAAAGGCACAACTGTTGCAACATTAACAACAGCCTGAGGTAGAGCTATTAAGGAAGAAAAGGCAGGACCTGGGCACTTAATTGGTTAAATAAGAACATAAAAAAAACTTAAAATCATCAAGGTCACACTAAAAAGTGTTAAAGTGCTTTTAAACTCAACACTTAGACTTAAAAAACCAGAAGTATCAATTCTAAAGTTCTGAATTTAGCATCGACGAGCTAGTGTCCTGGCTTCACTTGTGCTGAGTCACACCAGCTTAGTGACTTCGCTTACTGGCAGGAGCAGACCAAGCAACATCTGTTCTACAGGACGACTCCTCAAATACAATCAATCAAGATCATGTCATGAGTCTACAGATAGACCTGCTCCTCATCAGAAAATCTGACCATACGTGATTTTCATGTACAGGCACATTGTTAAAAACAGTAAAGCACAAAAAAGCCAGTGAGAAAGGTGCTTGAGAGAAAATTATGGCTAGTAGTAGTATGCTTAGAGGTAGATAATACTTGTGGCAATTGGATCGTAACTCTAGGATAAGGCTCCACAGCTGGCAGCTTACACAACAATTTTGTCTGGTCCACAAATAAATTTCAGCCACCACTGAACTTTGGTACCATAAGGTGCTATAAATATAATCTGGTCCCCAGTTATCTTGAAGCTAGATAACTCTCTTTATAAAGGAAGTACATCTTAAGGCAAGACTTTGAAGAGAGTGCACTGTTGCTAGATGAATTATTGAAGGAAAAAAAAATAACCTTCCAAGTATCTGAATGCTGCATTTTGTCCATACTCTCTTAGCACTGGATTAGGTTTCAGAAATTGTTTGGGGTTTGGTTTTTTTTTTCCCCCAAATCCCGTTGGGAAGGTCAGCTGGGGCATATCTAATTTTGCTTTCCTTTGATGTGATCAGTTTCCTGGGATCAGTTGGACGTTTTTGCTTAATTTGCTGCTCTTGCCAGTCTCGAAATACTGGTAAATTCTGTTCTGCTTTCTTCTCCTGGTACATTATTAACGCAGAAATGTAAAAGCTGCCAAAGCTAAAAACTTCTACATCTGTTATAAGGTTTTAGAAAAAGTCTGCTGACTTGTGGTGTAGATAGAATGGACATTCCATGACATCCATATCAAACAGAGATCATACAGTCAATACAATGGAAAAAGGTTAGATTCTGTAATTCGTTTTTCCTTCTCCTCTTGTCATCCTAAACACCAAGAAATAAGGAAGAAGATAAACTGTCTCTGTATATCAGACTAGAGAAGTTAGTTCTCAAACCTCTGAAACAATTCCACAAAAGGACCTGATCAGTACTAATGCTATTAACTTCTTCACACTTTCTGCTTGCTTACATGTTTTTAGTTTGGATTATTAATTCATGCAAGTTACTGAAACAGCATTTGAAGAGAGACAGAACAGTTCAGAAAAGAGATCGGGAAAGAGACCTCCTGCCCTTATTTTTCCTTTAACTGTCAAAATAATTCCTTACTGATCCTTGCTTTAAAGCAAGTCAGTTTGTTAAGGGTTAATATTATTTACTTCTTTGAAAAAGCAGAACTAAACGACCCCACAGCTTCTCTAATAGAAGTCAAATGGCACTTAGCAGAACTGAAACTGGCTGGCTATGAAACTGTACGGCATACACACACTGCAGGAAAAGGAAAAATAATTAAAAAATAACACCAGCCCAGGTATACGGATATGTCTGGATGAAATGTCCGGACTGATGTTTCATGGGCCATCTATGGCCTGATCTGCTCAGCACGGTCTTTGGGCTGTACTTCAGTATTTAAGAGATGCCTGATTTGGAAGGATGAACGGACGGTTCGGTTCATTAATGGCTGAAGAGGGCGGAAGTTGTCTACCATTCTCTTTTCTTCTTCGCCATCTGAAGTAAAGAGCAGCATCCGAAATGCTTCCAGCTGAGAACGAGAAACGTCCAGTTTTGTGACTTTACTAACTGGAGAATTACTTGAGTTCATGACAAAACACAATCATTCATACTTGGGAAAAAAAAAAAAAATCAAAGATACTATTACATTTGCATTCCGTGAAATTTTAGCAGGAACTTCTGGCACTTCTTTGTCACCTGCTGGTAAGGATTACACCATCCTCCGTATCAATGCAGAAGATGAATTGTCAATCATCTGCCATCTTCAGGCAAATTAAATCTCAAATGTGGCATGTCTGAGATAGAACTGATTCCCATTCAAATACTGGAACATATGCCGTCTTTAAATAAACCTCGCCAGCCTTCTTAATTCACGCCCTTCCTGGAGTTCTGTTATCTTCTACAGACATGCATATGCCAGCATCCAGAAATGGGGGAACCTCAACAAGCAACAATCTACATAGTTGTTTTCAGTTGTTTATAACTGGGGATTAAAATAAGGTATGCAGCAGATCAGCTTTTAATGCTCACAAGGGCGTTACAATGTTAAGTAAACAATAAGCCTTTCTATGCCATAAAAGAATGAGTGAAGAGCCAAGGGAAGGGGGGGAAAAAAAAAAAAAAAAAAAAAAAAGAGGAAAAGTTTACTAAACCATTAAAATCACATACATGCCTATTCTTCAGAATTAGCATTTGTTTGGAGCATGACTTTCTAGATGGACTAGCTCCATGCAAAATTTGTATTAAAAAAAAAATAATAATTAGTATTTTGCCTCATGTCATTGGACTCACACTTCATTATTCATCAAAGCCAAAAAACCCAAGAGACAACGCACAGTTAACTTGCAGTGCCTCTTAAATAACAAAAATATGGTAGATTTTGGGGGGGGTGTTCATTTTCACTTGCTTTGCAACAATCTCCCAGACTTGTTCTATGCTGTAACAGCCCTCAAAGTACTCCGCTTCCTTGAACAGACAAAAAAAAAAACAACACAAAAACTTCCAAAAAACACACAACTGTAGTACAATTCCAGTAAGTCTTCCTTCTGACAATTTTCTACTTGCCCCTACACATACTTCATACCAAGGAATAACAGTACATTGAAACATGAAGCACTAAAATTAAAAGCAGTAGAGGGCATATAGTAACAAGTTAGGGCTGGTCTCAGAACACACTATTGCCCACAAACTCCTCTACTTGAAATAACTTCTGCAATACAAACATTTGCTGAAACCTTTGTTTGTCCTTCCTAAAGGGGTATAAGGAAAAAGAATTCAAGGACAATAAGGCCAAATATAGAGTAAACATGCCTACAAAGGCAAAGGAGAAAACCCAGTGGGGACTCACCCTGTCTCCCACCATCGGAATGGCACGTGAAGGACTCCCAGTCACCCACCACCCCTTCCCTACCTCCAGGGTCCACCAAGGCAAGAACAGAGGATTAGCTCCGCAAGATTCCTCTGCAAATGCATGCAGCTATCAAAAGGTTAGAGTTTGGAATTTCACAAAACCTGCATTTTCTCCTCCCTCCCTACCACAAAAAGGACTGTATTCTGGTAAGGAGAGCAAAATTATCCAGCTTTTCAATAAGTAACTTTAGAAGTTTTCAAGGGCCAGCTTCCAGCATAAGGCACTGTTTATCACAGATCAAGATAAAACTATCACGAGAGCTGGAGAAGCACCTTTATTTACTTCCTGAAGACATCTTGCATCTTTCAACATTAGCTGTTGTTAAGTCAGGATTCCTCCCAAATACCTGGTGCGAAGCAGCCACTGATCTCTGTGTATTCACAGAGAATTACTGGTAATGGTAAGCAACTACTTCTGTGCATCTTCCCCTCCTGGCAGCAGGCAGTCCAACAGGTACGGTACGATGCTAGCATGAGATTTGAAACCTGAACATGAGATTTACCTGATTTTCATCAACCTCTATCGGCTTCTTTTTAATAATCCATGTGACTGATTCCGTAAGCGGGGGAGTAGTCAAAGAGCCTGCGTAGGTCCAATAATCAGGGCATGAAGGTATCAAACAAGAGGGATCAAAGACATCAAACTCGATAATAGTGTCCTAAACCCCAGGAAAAAAAATATTTTTAGAAAAAAATTTACAAAGAATTTCACACTGAGATTAAATACTGTATATGATACATATACACATGCAAAATTAGGTGTTGTGAATATTAATAAGGATCTACATAATAATTTAAAACCCCATAAGCTTATCAACAGTCCTGGCTAACGGGGAGGTCCCGGGAGACTGCAGGTTAGTGATGCCCATCCACAAGGAGGATCTGGGAAACTACCGACCTGTCAGCCTGACCCTGGTGCTGGGGAAGGTTACGGAGCAGCTCATCCCGAGTGCCATCACGCAGCAGTGCGGGACAACCAGGGGATCAGGCCCAGCCAGCCTGGGTTTGCAAAAGGCAGGTCCTGCTTGACAGACCTGATCTCCTTCTACAACAAGCTGAGCTGCCGAGTGGGTGGGGGAGAGGCTGTGGCCGGCGCCTGGCTGGGCCTCAGTGAAGCCTTTGGCACCGTCTCCCACGGCATCTCCTGCAGAAACGCCGCTCACGGCCGGGCCGGGGGCTCTGCGCGGGGTCGGGAGCTGGCTGGGCGGCCGAGGCCGGAGCGTGGTGGGGAATGGAGTCACATCCCGCTGGCGCCGGGCACACGGGGTGTCCCCAGGGCTGTACTGGGCCAGCCCTGGTCAGGATCTTACCGACGATCCGCACGAGGGGGTCGAGTGCCCCCCGGTCAGGCTGCAGATGACCCCAAGCTGGGGGGAGCGCCGGTGTCCCCGAGGGCAGGGGGCTCTGCGGAGGGGCCTGGGCAGGCTGGGCCCGTCGAGGCTGGTGGTGTGAGGTTCAACCCCGCTCGGTGCCGGGCCCCGCACCTGGGGCGCACCAGCCCCCGCAGCGCGACAGGCTGGGGCAGGGGCTGGGAGCTGCCGGGGGGGGATGGGGCCTGGGGGGCTGGTGGCTGCGAGCATGAGCCCCCAGTGTGCCCAGCTGGCCGAGGCGGCCAGCAGCATCTGGCTTGTGTCTGCAACAGGGTGGCCAGCGGGACCGGGGCAGTGCCTGTCCCCGTGCTCGGCACTGGTGAGGCCGCACCTCGAACGCTGGGTTCAGGTTTGGGCCCTCACGGCCAGAGAGACCCTGAGGGGCTGCAGCGTGCCCGGAGCCGGGCAGGGGCTGGGGCACAAGCCTTAGGAACGGCTGAGGGAACCGGGGGTGTTTAGTTTGCAGAAAAAGGAGGCTCAGGGGGACCTTCTCGCTCTCTACAACTACCTGAAAGGCGGCTTTAGGCAGGGGGGGTCAGTCTCTTCTCTCAGATAACAAGCAACAGGACAAAAGAAAATGGCCATAAATTGTGCCAGCGGAGGTTTAGACTGGATATTAGGAAAAATTTCTTAACTGGAAGGGTGGTCAGGCGCTGGAACAGGCCGCCCAGGGGGATGGCAGAATCACCATCCCTGGAAGCTTTTACAAAATGCATAGATGTGGTGCTTTGGGACATGGTTTAGCCGTGAACTTGACAGTCCCGAGTTAATGGTTGGACTCCATGATCTTAAAGGTCTTTTCCAACCTAAATGATTGTATGATTCTTGCACAAAACTGCTAAGCTGGTTTTGAGGCACAAGAGGCAGCTAGTAAGTAGACAAAATTTAAATATCGTGGTTGTCTCCACAAGCCATTAGGAATTCAGTGCAGAAGAAACAAGGAGTGCAAAGGAGTAACTGACTATGTCTTTGTGGGAGCTCGAAGCAAACAGGAAAAAGAATAAGTGGTACAGTAAGTTCAGGTAGTTCTGCCAGGTACACTTAAGAGACTGCAAACAATAATGCTTTTACATTTCACCACATGATTCTAGGAAGTGGGGAGAGGGAAGAGAACTAAAGTTCTATTTAAATCATACCAAGTATTCATGTCTCCAGAATGCACACTCCCACAAGTGAGATACCAGACAGTATGTAGGAGCTTCAGAGCCCATCATTTCCTACACAGACATTTTACTCCTGGGATATTTCCAGGATATACTGGCAATGCAGGAAAGGAAGATCCTGTGTTTCCTTAGATAGGCTTTACCAGTTCCCCACTGAGAATGAGAAATATTACAGCAAAGAATTTTTCAAAAATAGTTGGACTCTAGTTGGATTCTAGATTGGAGTTTTCACCCTTCACGTGAGAGGAAGGCGCAAGGACATCAGAATGGGTATTATCTGAAGTCCCTCCTTCTCCTAACCAGGGTGATGCTCTTCAGGGTTCAGTGCTTAAGTCAGTGATAATGCTGGCAAGGCAACAAAGGTTTTCAAATGTTTTAAACCAAGTGCTAATGAGTTACTGGGTGACCGACACTGTTTGGAAATTATATCCCTTTCCAAGCAGCCCACAGGTAGCTTGACAGCTTGATGAGCCTCATGTTTGATACTAATATTTTTTTTTTCTTTCTTTAAGATCTCTACTTTTGTTTCTTTCATATTCATATGCTATAAAATGTTATATTCTCATAATGGATATATATTCACAGATTTTTGTAGGTCTTTTGGTACTGAACTGACTTGTCTGACATTTATCTGACAGAATTTTCACAGCATTGCCATAAATATTTTTTGATTTGGATAAAAAAGAATCCTTACTGTTACAAATAATGGCAGAGCAACTTCAACTGCATGCACTTACAAGCCAGCAATATTCTTGATGTGTATTTTTTGTGTGTACTTTCAAAAACCAATGGGCACCTGGAGGAGCACGAGCTGCTCCTGAGCTCTATCAGAGACGCAGCGCTCCCTCCCCTGGCAGAAGTCAGAAATCAGCTATGAAGAAAGAGTCCCACCAGCACAAAATTTACAGCGTTTAAAAAAAGCAAGACAATAATCTCCTCCTCAAAGATCAGACAAAAATCAGAAAGCTTTAATTCCACAAGAAATAAACTACCACTTTTCACAGCACAGGAAGTTCCTTCAAGTTAAAACCCATATGATAACCATTCTAGTGGCACCTGCTTTCATAGAAGCAGAAGGGCAGGCTTCAGCAAGGGCCAGCAGTAAACATGTGCAAGCCTTTCTAAGTGGATACAATCTCCAGAGCATCACTTCTTAAACCAAGAGGTTTGGAAAGCTTGAAGTATACAATTCCTCCTTTAAAAAATAGCTTCCTCTCCTGCCCAGTATAATCAAAAATTCACCCAAGGTTTCGATCAGGCCCCCAACTGACATTTAAAGAAGAAAGCACTTATTAGTGTTTTGCTCTTCTCAAAGTATTCTTTATGTTGAATGACTGCGTTAGCTATGCTGAGTGATAACTGCTTAAAAAACACGTACCTTGTGTTTAACTGCCGGCAAGGCATCAACCAGTGTCTGCAGCCCTTCATGATGTGTTCCTAGCTGCAAAAGACAGGTAGGAGTTAGAGAATCAATAAAATGACATTCTACATATCTACCTTAACCAGTATTTTTTGAAAACAACCACTATCTGGAGGTATTTTGTCCTAAATTGGTTTTAACAAAATGAAAATAAAAAGGCATCATTACAGCTTGTTACATAAAGTGCAGTTACCTTTAAAAACACTCCAATAACAGCCAAGCCGTTACCCTCCATTACAGCTTCTTCAAAAGTTGGGTATGCAACAGCATTCCAGTGTACTAAATGTAACTGAAATATAAAATGAATGAGAAATCAACGCATGCACAGAGCACAATGATAATCTCAGGAAACTTGAGGTTTGATCTTTGCTATATTCAGTCCTTGGCAATCTGAGACACTGCAGCAAGCTACCTCAGAAATCACCCAACACAAAAAGGAGGACCAAAATGTTACTGGAAAATAATGGTACATACCCCCCCCCCCCCAGTTTTTTTTTTTAAGCAAAACAAAACAAAAAGACTCAAACTGCATTTCACACACAAAAGGGATTTTGACTGATTGATTACAGGAATGCTAGTTAAAGGCACAAAAAAAGTTTCATATACCTGAAACAGAAGGACTCTTCCACCTCTTAGCAGGAAGAACAGAGTATGCTATTCTGCTAAATAACATTCTCCTGCACGTAACATAAGCTTCCTCTGCAGTGCTTACAGTCCAATACAAGCATTCCATTAAGGGTTTTTTTGTATGAAATAGATAGACAGCACCAGTCCCAAAACTTAGTCCTGCTGTTAGTAATATCTTGCCAAGCTGACAGGCACCATTATGAACACATTAACAGTAGATAAACACCTTCTCAAAAATAAGCAATAATCATTTTTCAAATTCTCCACCTTTGGCATACCACTGTGTTTATACCTGTTACACTTTCCTCTCTAAGCAACTTACTCTATATTTTTCCCCATTGGCTCCAAGCTTTTTATTGACCCTCTTTCTGCCTTAGCAGTCACTTAATCACAAGTTTTGCTGCTTTAATAACTGCTGAAGAGTTGAAAACAGAAAATATAGTGATCATGATAACCACTATAATTACCATAGAACTCTGCTGTATGTTATTCTAAAGAAACACAAAAAAATTTGTCGGTAACTAGAATAAACTTTCCAACATTAGCCAAGGCTCTGGGCTCACATACAGAAGACAGTTACTATATACAAGGTAAGCAGGACCAGGCTTCTTGAGTTACAGGTATGGGTGTGAGCATTAAATTTTCTATTTTCTCTTTAAGTGTATTTTTAAAAAGAGTAGTTAGTATGCACTTTGTTTTCTCTGCATTTAGTAACAACAAAGTGATTTTTAAAGCAGCAAGGATTGGGAAATTTGGAGGTCCACTAGAGACAGCAGCTGAGATGCAGCGCACGCACTGTACTCCCAAGAAAACAGACCATACATCTTGGAATTTTTAGCTTACTGCAACTCAAAGGTAAAGCACTTAATTTTTTTAATTGAGATCTGAGCTTGTGCATTTACCTCAATATTGCTGTCCACCTGATCTGCATCAGATTAGCTGGGACCTGGGAGTTCATTAAGACCTGACTGTGCCCTCAGCCTGCTTTCTGCCTCATCCTTCTCCCCTTTCAAAGGAGGGAGGACAAGCAGAGTTGTGCCACTCCATCCAGACAGAACTGGAATAGCAATGATACTTTGCTGCCTGCCAACGGCTTGTCCGGCAGCTACCCCTGAGGACATTCAGGGAGAAGAAAACACTTCTCCAGGGAAAAGAAAAAACTTTCAGGAATGGGGCCAACGTTCAGTTTTAAGACTGTGTTCTTCTCCAGAAAACACAGTGAACATGAGCTTAGTAATAAAACGGTAGATGAGCTGCAGCACCCACTGGGTCTGATCCTTAATACTAAGATGCAGTTCTTCAAATCGGGAGTTTTCTGGCACGTGGTATAGTCACAGACAGCCTGAGACCTAGCCTCCAGTCCCCACAGGTTATTCGCATTGTTCGGCATTCGATCTCATACCTCTGCTGGGTAAAATTTACTGTCAACTGTGTGCTCTGAACCCCACTCGTTTATAGCTCCCCAATGGAAGTGGAACTGCTTTAGCCTGTACTGGTTTTCCAAGGGACCTCCAACGATTGCTAAAAAACAAAGCAAGACACACATATTAATAAACATGATTTACAATTGCCCAGACAAGTAACACAGCAAGGTGCTCCTTGAAGTAAATTTCCCCAGGAAAAAAAATCAGGTAGAACAACTATCTTAACTGAAACAGTCCCTTTATTGCTTCACTACTTTTAGACTTCACTTTGCTATGACAAAATTCTTCGAGCAAACACATCGCTGTTTTTCCCTGCAGTCTGGATCAACTATGTCAGACAAAAGATTAGCTAAACAGTCTCCTTACCCATCTCCCCTCAAGCAATTTGTTTTTCTAATTCACATCAAGCTTGCCAGAATCATGGTGATTACACGTTATGTTCTCCACTCTTCTTTTTGAGCAAGCACAAGAACTGCCGTACCATAAGCAACATGTATGAAGACAAAGCAATGAATACATCTATTTAAATGACATCCCGGCAAAGTCTCAATATCTATGAAAAATGTTGAAATTTCCCGTTACAAGACTTCAAGAATCCAATTTTGGCAGAAAAATCGGTACATTTTGTCAGATGTTCAACTCTGCTTTTTTTCCCCAACTTACAGAAATCCAAACATACTATTGTGCCTCAGTGCAGCTTTCAGATTGCATAACCAATGTTAAACGATTTCCTACCCAGTCAGAAATATGTTCACATCGTGCCTACTGTAAACTGTTCAAGCTATACTTCATAAAGTATCTAAACATACAGTCTGCCTATGGTCAAGATTGTGAGTTTCTGGAAACTTCAATGCACTTTTTAGTGAGTCAAGGCAAACATTCAGCCTGCTCTCCTGATTTCCGAAGGCCTCTCATTATTTTGCAAAGACATGAATGAAAAAGTCTACGTCTACTTTTCTGTGTACTGTTGGGTTTTACGTATTTCCTCCTAAATAAACCAGGAACATCCTGCAAAGTCTTCCTGCTAGTTATTAAATCACCGCATCTGGTAAATGAGAGACCATAATTACTTCCAAAGGGCTAACAACAAATATGTAGCTGTAGAGACTCATATGTTGATTTTTACTGAACTGTATGTACATCATGGTTCAATTTTATAGCAAACCACTGGATAAAGTACATAATCCCAACACTACTTCGTAAAAGTTAATCATTTTAATGCTAAGGAGAAAACAATGAGGGGCATTAAGAGCTTTTCTTGTCTCATTTTTTTTTTCTCAAAGCCAGCAGTCAGCCAGCCAGCAGTTTTGAAATTCTAACTAGATAGGCCTGCTTATGATAAAAGAATAAACTAAAACAAGCTATGTAAATTGATATTTATTTCATCCACTGCTGCTGACCTCTTAACATAAATGCAATGTTAACAATCACATTCACTTGAATGTTTGCCTCATGAGTAAAGTTAGGCACAGGAACATATATGCAGAAAACGGTTCCTATAGTGGATGCCAGAAAGTGACAGGAAGCAAACAGGAACTTAGAGTCCCTTTACAAGCATTCTGTCCATTTCATTTCCTCTCAGTTTACCACTCTTGATAATTTCAAAACAAAACAGAAGTTTAAAGGAGCTCTAACAACAACCAGGGAAATAATCACATCAGCTTTTTATTATAGCCCTGGTCCTGTTTCAGTCTCGTTTCCTTGCAGCAGATGGCTTTCAGCACATAGACAGGACCACAATCTGTACATACCTTCCCCACACCCTCCTTCTTCAGCCTCCTCCTCTGCTCGTAAGCAAACACCCCATAGCAGCACTACCTTCATCTTTTGCCCAAGTCTTGGTTTGCCTCATCTCAGAAGTTGGGCATTTTTGTCTATCCTGGGTGCATGTTTCATTTTGCTTTTTTCATCTTCTGTTTCAGTTTTCTTGCTTTGTTTATTTGTTTATTCATAAGCTTTCTTCTCTGGATTTCTATTACTACTAGACAGAAGCTGGCAGAAAGAAAAATCAGAAAAAGAAAGAGTAAAGAGAAAGGTGGAAGGAGAGAAATAGGCACTTGAAAACCTGGCCATTTATACAGCAATATCTTGTGATCTGTCATTTCTCTGCCATTTTGGAGTCCTGTCACTGACTGATTAATGCCATCCTCTGCTAGCTGTCATCACCCTTCAATTAATTTGAGGAAGATGATGATGATGAAAAGGCAGCCATCCAGAAAGAGGCAGCAAGAATGCTCACACTTACACATTTACCCAAATGTTCAGCCTTACATATGAAGCGAGTAAGATCTTTCAGAGTTGTCGTGTGCTCTGAAAGGCCAGCACCCTCCTAATAATATTTGACAGTCCTGATGATCCCATGCTTGCTTCTAAAAACCGTCCCTGTGTATTTAGCTACTGGGTATTTCTTAACCTCCTGCAAGAATTTGTTATCCATCAAACTGCAAACCATTAAGCTTTTCAGGAATGCATCCTCAATAGATAGTGGGGTACAGCTGCATAAATTAAAAGAAGGTTAAATTAAAAGCAAAATTTATCTAAAGTTAGTAAGTTAAAAATCGCTGATGAGCTAACAAGCAATGTCTCCATCTTCAGTCTATCCTCTAACCCCACCTCACTAACACAATTGCAGTTTGTACTGTAAAAACAGAAGGGGACTACTCAGTCTCTTCATTACATACAACAGTGCTCAAACGAATGAGGGCAAGAATATAGTCTGGTCAGAAACTAATAGTCTGGGTGACCAGCTATAAACAATAAAATCGAAAAAAAACCTCAAAGCCCAAACAACACACAAGCCTCTGAAAGCTCTGTGCATTCCACCACTACCATTTTTGCTGCGTTGTTTTATCAGCTTCTTTTGAAACATCAACCCAAAATACTGACATCACAGAGATGAAGCATTTGTTTATTAACATGCTGAAAGCTTCCTTCCCAAGAGCATTACTAAATTCCTTAGGACGTTCTAGCATCTCTCATGGTAAGCAGTCACCTTAAACATAAATTAATCAAACAGGTTCAAACTCGCCCAGGGTCCCTCAATTTTTCCCTTCAGGACAACCTGAGTAATCAATACGAATCATGTGCTTCACAATATCCCTGACCAACTGCTACCAGTTCACCTCCCTTTACAAAATATCTTCTTTATGCATACCAGGAATATCCTTTGGTAACGTCAACTTTTGAAAAGAACAATGGACAGAAAATCTGGAATTTGGTAGCAATATCTTGATTTTTAGTCACTTGATCCTATTAAGCATTTAAAAAAGATTTAGCTGCTCAAGTCAGAGTGCTTATTCACATTGAATTGCTGGAATGCATAATGTGATTTCACCTGCATTTACTCCTGCTTATACTGAACAACAGGAACACAGGCAACTGCTCCTTATGGTAGCAGCTCAGTATTATTTAATTCTCCAAAAGCTTATTGAGATAAGTAGGTATGCTTTCCAACTGAAAGTCATTTTGCTGTTGATTATTTCAAATGCATTAAATATATCTGCTGACACCGCAAAAGCGCTAAGTGGCAGATTACTTTATTAAAGTGTAATGATGGCATCTCATTTAAAATCAAGTAGATACATATGTATGACTGAAGATTGACTCAAGTAGACAAAGCTGTGCTATTACAAGACTAATCAAAAGGCAGGGCATTAAGGCTTATGCAATAAGAGTAAGTTTCAACTTACAACAGAGGATTTGTGCGCAACATCCGTGGTAATAAATACGTAGTAAAAATGAGGCTTAGACAGAACTTCTGCACTGCAATTCCCATCACTGTAAATCCATATTTAGCTAAAGTGTTCTTTTAATGTACATTCATTTTCAACATTTATCCTGCAGTTTTACATCATACAAATATTTCTCCTGTCTAAGCATTAATAAGACATTAAATAGATTTTTCGAGTTTTGCTTACTTGATCTATCAGTAGAATCATCAAACTCAACCAGGAATGAATATCCATTGTTCCAGATGTGAAGACACGTCGTTGGGTCATAGCTGATTTTCAGAGGCTTCAGAAAGGGGTCATAAACGCTGTCTCTCCACTGAATATTGATAGGAGACTGCCGGGTGCCTCCAGGAATTGTAAGCGGACTCTGCCAAAGTGGATGCACTGGAAAATAATGAAGAGAGTCAGGCTCTAATGCATGATACGGAACTTCCAAGTTAATACTTCAGAACCCTTTTGCAGGAGAAGGTGCTTTGGCATATTGGCTCCAAAGGCTAATTCAAGTCAGCTGATGCACAGGAAAGCAAAAAAAAAAACAACCCACCAAACCCAAACCAAAACAAAAAAACAACATTCCAGTTGCATGACTCAAAGCCACACAGGGAAGTGCAGTAATTTGACTTACAACTGTGTCGATACCGTTCTGCCTCTGCAAAAAGCGCGTTAAAAAAAAAATCTGTCCACTTATTTCCCAGTGTCATGGTTTAACCCCAGCTCCAACTAAGTACCACACAGCTGCTCACTCACCCCCACCCCCTCCGCCCCCCCAGTGGCATGGGGGAGAGGATCGTTAGAGTAAAAGCGAGAGAACTCGTGGGTTGAGATAAAGACAGTTTAATAGGCAAAGCAAAAGCCGCGCGCACAACCAAAGCCAAACAAGGAATTCATTCACTACCTGCCATCGGCAAGCAAGTGCGCAGCCACGGCCGGGACAGCAGGGCTCCACCACACAAGTTATTTGGCAAGACAAATGCCATAACACCAAACGTCCCCTCCTCCTTCTTGTTACCTCAGCTTATATATATATATATATATATATACACAGCATATATATATGTATACACACATGGTATGGAATGGTCATACAGTATGGAATATCCCTTTGATCCCTTTGGCAGTATCAGGTCAGCTGTCCTGGCCGTGTCCCCTCCCAACGTCCTGTGCCTCTCCAGCCCTCTCGCTGGCTGGGCCTGAGAAACTGAAAACTCCGTGAACAACCCAACCCATCAGCGCCCTACCAACATCATCCTCACCCCAAATCCAAAACACAGCCCTGCACCAGCTCCTGAGAACACCACTAACCATCCCAGCTGAAACCAGGACACCCAGCAGGCTGTTTTCCTTTTATTGCCAACTGGCTGTAGGGTGGTTTCTCTTTCGCAGCTTTGGCAGGGTCTGAGCACACCACGTCGGCTTTCCTCACGCCCCAGTACCATCCACTGAGGTCAGACTGTGCCAGACAGAAGGTAACTCCCACTAGAAATTAAAAACGCTCTGTTGAAGGTGCTTGTCTCTTGCCTATGTGCACTCAGGGGTTCACTTGGGGGTTACCCCCCAAGGTGCAGCGCTCCCGAGGCAGCCGTACCAGTACGGAGCAGGGCTGCTCCACTCGGGACCTACAGCTGAGCCGCACACCCCTAAAATACTAACCTACCAATTCTGGGGGCAGCTTGGGCGTCTCAAACTGGCACCAGCAGCTGGAATAGAGCTCCCACAGCATTTTATTCTGCTTAAAGACAGAGCTGGGCCCAGTGTGGCCGGGCCTGCTGACCCGCAGGCAGCGTCTGTGCCCTGAACAGGCCTGCGGGGCTCCGAGGCGCTGCGTCCCGGCCACGGCCTCAGGTACGGCTGCCGACGGGCTTTCGTGAAGGGAAAGAAAAAGGAAACTGAACCGTTTAACAAACCGCTCAGGCAAGGGGTGGCTAAAAACCTTCCCCTCAGTCGCCTCAGCAAGGGGCAAACTTCCCGGCTTGCGCAGGGTCGCCGCGCACAGGTCAGGCAGCGGCGCCCAGGGAAGCTGCCCCCCCCCCCCCCCCCAAGCGCCACAGCTCTGCTGCTGCCATCTCCTCGTCTTTCAAAAGAGGAAACTGTCACCGACAAACCGCGCTGGGCTCGGCGCCCCTGCCTGCCCTACGCTGCCCGCCCGGGCCGCGGCGGCCCCTCAGCCCGGCGGCCCCGAGGGCGAAAGGGACGCGGCAGTTACCCAGGCCCGGGCCCTGAGGCGGCGGGAGCGGCTCGGCCCGGGGGTGCGGGCAGCCGGGCGGCGGCGGCCCCTGAGGGCGGCCCGGCCCCCGAGGGCGGCGGCGCGGGAAGGCGGCAGCACTCACGGGCGTCTCGCAGGCGGTAGGAGCAGCAGGCGCCCAGGCTGCACCGTCGCGTCCCCCGCCGGCAGGCAGCGGCCACCCAAGCCCGGCGCAGCAGCGGCAGCATCGCGCAGCGCTCCGCGGAGCCGCCCTGCGCCACCGCCCGGCTCTGCCCCTTCCGGGCCGGCCCCCGCCGCCATGGCGCCCTGCGGCCGGGCGGGCCGGCCTGTGCCTGGGGCGGCAGCTCCCCCCGTGTGCGTGTGTTGCCGCCGTCAGGCTCACCTCGGTGCCTGGCACACCAAAGCTGTGGTTCCCGCCGGGGCGCTCGCTCCCGCGCCTCAGGGCTCAGCGTTTATTCCTGCCTGGTTAGTTTTCCTCGGGTAGCAGGTTTGGTTTCCCCCAGCCGAAGGTGGGCCGGGGTGTGATCCCACTCCCACAAAGGGGCAGGTGGCCCTAGCACAGCAAGGCCCCCGCCCCAAACCACACGTGGGAAAGTTAGGAAAAGTTAACATGATGCCCGCTTTCTCCGACTGCATCTGCCCCAAAGGCTGGAGGCCAAAGTAGGCCCACCCGGGATGGTAAAAGGGGCTAATTCAACCCCCTGTTATTTGGCAGCACCTGAGGCGGGCCTCACTCCGCACCTTCTCCTCCACAGCTGCCAGGGAGGAACACGCAGCGACCGGGGAGCCGCAGGGAGCTGAGTGTCGGAGAGCGTGGAGGTGGAGTAAGTGTCCTCGTTTTTGCCGAGTCTGTTGAGCTGCCAGTGATATGGAGAAATAGTGTGAAATGAGGACGCTTAACACCGACTGTGATTGTATATGTCTACTCAGGAATGTGGGTATGGTGACTGGTCATGGGTGCGGTGTCTGGTCACATAGGCACACAGCTCTGAGGAGACAACTACAGTTTTTGGCCTGCCCCTCTTCCTCTAACAAAGGGGAGACGCCTGCCCTTCTTTCTCTAACAAAGGGGCTATTTAAAAGAGAATGAGAGAAGATGAGAGACATTCAAATGCTATCTAGAGGGAGGGAGTGCTAAGTCTCCTTGCTGGAGAAGATCGGATGGTCACAAGAACATGAATCACCTACAAACCTGCAAGACCACCACAGTCCAGGAAACGGACTGATAAGCTAATTAACATACGAAGCGGGGTTTAGGTAACGAATATGTATAGGCGTTAATTGAATATTCATTTGTTTCATTGTATAAATGTAGGATGGTTCCTCACTTCTGGTATGCACGCTTGTGGAGGAGCGATCCCCCGTGCATCTGCGCGCAATAAACATACCTACTTTATAACTTTCGAGTTATAGAGTCTAATTCCGCACGTCACCAGGAGCAAAAACGGCACACCTCGGCTCCTGGCCTTCGTCTGGCTACCTGCTTCGAGTCATGTTTCTTGGTTACTGCCTTAAAATCATTTTACAAAACTGCATTTACCTTTTGGGGATTGTTAATCACGTTAGGGTGAGTACTACGTTTTCACAAGGAACCTGACGTAGCGTTGGGAGTGTTTCACTGGAATGGAGACAAGACTAGATACTCTACTAGAGTCAGCCAAGAAGTGTTTGCTCTAGCTTACAACATACTGCAAGAAGTTTCCACTGCATTCACAGCATAAACATATTTAAAGTACTCCTGAGTTGGGTAAGAAGAGGCTAAAATCTGACAGGCGATTTGTTTTGAGTGGCTACATAATCAGCAAACAGGTCGTCAGGAGATGTGCAAACAGCTTGTGATCTTAGGATGCTAAATTTGATTTTGCTTCCTCCCTGGCAAGATATGCCTTCTTTAAAGCACAAGGTATTTTTGTATAGTAGGATTCAATCGCAAACAATTAATTCTTGGTTTGACTCTCAACATTTTTCAGGATGGCTAATTTACTACCCTCAACATACAGCTTCCTGGAACTTAAAAAGAAGGGGTAGGTACTTGATGAAGTTGAAAACAGCTGCCCATAAACATAATTATTTATTCGGGTTTAATTACAGTTTGATAGCCTATTGATCATGGTTAGGCAGCTGCATTTAGGAAAGGTCAGACACGTCTGTTGCTGAACCTACTTATGAGTAGCCGGTAACTCCTAGTCATGAGGACAGCCCATACGAGCTTCATGCTTAATTGCAGCAGGGAGCTCAGACATAGCTTCAGGTACTTCAATATTCATCACAAACAAGACGTACTAAGTTTTATTCTCATCTGCTAACAAAACAAGATTGTCATTCCTTCACATTCCATTCTTCCATGATGTGTCCTCTAAATACAGTTGATAATCTTGGCCAGCTTAGAAGTGCCATCTACCAAACTGACTAACGTATGTATGCCCTATATCATGGTATAGGTGCTTACTGGTACAGAGCATAACCTGGTTTCTGTACCACTATCACTTTTCTGTACGATAAAAGCAGTGGGAAAAAAAGCCTCAAGCTCCACCGTTCTACACTGTGGCGTTAAGATCACCAAGCTTTGTGAAGCTTTTTATGTATTTGATCCTGCAAGGTTTTGAAAATATAAAGTTTATTATAGACCTGCTAAGCTGAACAGAATGAGTCATTTCTTGTGGGCTGAACAGCACAACCAAAGGACTTACAGCACAGGCTTTTGGAAGTGACGGGCTGTTCAGGTACAAAACTAAAGAGAAATAACTTTGACCTGCAACACATTTGTTTCCCTTCTGAATCATTCACAGAATCTGCATCCAGTTTTTTTACATGCAGATGTTATTTCTTACTTTGCATAAATTTCAGTCGAAGTTCAGCATTTAATGAAAAATCTTTTCTTCTGTAGGGGATTAAAAAAAACCCTTCAAAATATGAGTTCAGTGATATGGTTTCTTTTGGAAACTGCAGACAGAAAGGTAAAAACTACCTGTGGATAAGGAAGCATAAGCCCTCAACCTTGTTCCCTGCACTTAGCCAGTATGGCCAATCTTCTTTTCTGGACCATTCCAGAGACAGTTTCTCCTTGGCCATGTCTCAGCTAGAGATGGTGATTTATTCAAGAGAGACATGGCTCTCATGCAGCAAGCTGGAGAGAACAATAGCAGCCAGAACTATAATCTGTCTGTTGTTCTTGTATTTTTCAAAAACTGTTATGTTTCAGGACCATCTGGGAGGTTTCAGCTATGCTCTCTCTGTTCCTGAACTGAGAGTGGTTTGTGCGTATAGGGAACACCACAACCAGAAATCTGGCAGTTGGCCTATAGGATGAGTTAAAATGATGCAGAATCTGCATGGAAAGAGAAATCTAAACCTCGTCTACTAGGTCTGTTTTCAAATGTGCAAAGTTAAAAAGGAGAAGGAAAAAAAAAAGGGTGAGAATTAAGATAGCATGCAGTTTGCACCCTTCGCTTTATGCATGCCTCATGTAGATCAGTTCACTGAGGAAGGGTCTAATCTTGTTTACTTTTGTAATATGCATATCTATGGTATTGTCAGAACAGTTGTAGTAAATACTGCAATATAACGAGTATGACCAAGATGTGAGTCACCCGTGAAGAGAGATCTGCCACAAACAGACCTAATCTGTGCTTGATTTATTTTATTTTTTTAAACCTTTCCAGACAGACACAGTGATGCTCCATTTAATTTTATAGTATTTGGAGGCTTGTTACATTTGCACTGTTTTTTCCCCTACCTTTCCCAGCTGAAGTACATGTATAGAGCCATCCAAATAGTCCCAGTCTTTTGATTTTATTTTATATAATTAATTGCAGCTGTGGATGCTTTAGCAGGTCTGTTTGGAGTAATTGTTAAAAAGTTCATTTAGCATTGATACAAGTATCAAAAGCTTTGGAGTGGGATCCAGTAAGATCCAGATGAAAATTTTGTACGTTACTGGTTTATCATAATTTATAACACTATTTCCAAGAAAATATTTTGAAGACCACAGTTCTGTGGTAAAAATCCAAAATAAATTCAGCTAAATGAAAGGATTTACTGCCAGTTTACATTGTTGTAAACTTGATTTAAAGACACAAAACTTCTGTCAATGTTTCATTTTTAAATTCCCTTTAAGTATCCTGGGGAGGAGAGAGTTCTTACATATGGGTTACAAAATTAGAAGAAAGAGTATGGAAATTAATTCAAGTTGTCAAGTAAGAATGAGGGGTAAAATGACTCTGCTTCAGTGGATTTCAGTCTTTTGGTTTTAATCTTTAAAAGGGGCGGGGGGGGGGGGGGGAAGGAAAGACCTGTTGAATAAAGCACTTTGATTTGTTTACACAGGGACTTTCAAACAAGTGTCACCCAGCTCTGAAGTAAAACAGGGAGGACAGCATGGTGGGAACAGGTGAGAAACCCTACCTACCTGACAGAAATATGTTTTTGTCCTAAGTCGAGCAGGGGTGCTTTCCATAGCAACATATTCTGAATTAGAAAAATAAAAACAAACACATTACTGAAACGCAGTAAAAAAAAACGTTTTAAACTTGAAAGGACCATGGCTCTGCTTCAGCCACTTGGATTGAACGTGTCAGAGGAAATCCAAGATAGGTTGATTTCTTTGAAGCTTTTTAGTATGAATCAAGATTTTGGAGGGTAACCGTGATGGTTGGCTGAGATCCATTGTGACAAGGTGTTGAAAGTTCTGCTGAATTGATGTCAGATTTGGACTGATGTAGGCCAGTTTATTGATAAACAGTCCAGTGCTTTTTATCAAACGGATGTAACTGACAGGTTACTCTAAGCTCAACAGGAAAGCAGCCGCAGATTGTGAAATGCTGAGCTTTTCTCTGCTTCCAGAATGTTTGGCTGAGATAGGAGCCTGGATGAGAAGGCAGTGGCTGAGGCTAAGTCCAGATAAGGAGGAGGTAATTCCAGTTGGCAAGGTAAAGCAAACAGAGGCTTTATCTTTTCTGTATAAAAACATTTGCTAAAATTATGCATGCAGGCTTAGTAACTCCACATGGAAAGGGCTTAGAAGATATCTCGTGGACAATTTGTGTAGTTACTGCAATTGTAGGTGCAGTCCTGGAGATGGCACACCTGGATTGTGTGTTGTTGCTGTACTTATACAATTCTTTAGAAAAAACTTGAAGGATTGTGCTTTTCTTGTAACTTCTTCTAAAAGGACGAGAAAGAAAAAAAGCCACTCAGGTCTGCTCTGGCAATAATTATTAGGGTGAGGGTATACTCCATAGATTTAAAACCCCTATGAAGGGCATTTCCAGCAAGTCCCCCTCTATTGTATTAAAATGCATCCGAAACCACTGCCCCCCGTGGATTGCTACAAGAGATCACAGAGCTTAGTACAGACATCCAATGCGGTAGTTTGCATCACTAGAAATTTTTACATATATGCCATAATTCTCAGCAATGTTTCTATGGTTCTTTCTCAATGAAGTGCAGAAAAATACTTTTGTTCCTGTAGGGATGCAAGGGGAATCCAGAAAAGGCACTACAAAGTGTCAGCCTTTGAATTTTTTAGCCTGTGTCCTCACAGCAAATGTCTGCGTTAACTGCCAAGTGAAAACAACGCCACCCAGCTCTGTGAGAGACAACGTCTGTGTGTGGGAAGGGTGAGGGGAGAAAGAGAACAGATGAAGTTCAGAAAATGGTGAACTTTACATTGAAGATGTTACCTAAGAGCTCAATAGTCCAATTTTACTGTTTCTCTGATCATGTTTTTGTCACTGAGAGGGTTGTTCATACCGTCAGCTGGGAAGAGCAGAATTTAATTGAATGTGCTTTTTGCTGTGAATGCATGGTGCGCAGAGGGGCTAGCCACCAGATGGGAGAACCCACAGGCTGACTTACTCAGAGCTAGTGTCTATTCACTGGCAGCTGAAACCAGCCATTCCAAAGATAGTGTTTTCCTGAATCAAGTTTGTTTTGGCATTTCCTGCGTGAATGTCATGGAGTAGAGAAAGATTTAAGTAATAAATAGCATCTGTCTTACATCAAAAAGAGGAACACAAGTAAAAAGAGAGAGAGAGCAATTGTACTTCATTTAATCAGCAGTGGTCTTATGATGGAACAGCCTTGTATGATCTCTTCCTGGAATGTTTGTTACCATGAAGGGAGTTTTAGTTTCTCGGTAGTTCCCTGTGGACAAATTTACACAGCAAAAAATATGGCATCATGAACCCCTCACTGGAAACCGATGGACTGTGGGTAACCATAAAATAATTACCCTCTCCATCACATGTGGAAATCTAGAGATCTCAGCTTTTCTCCAGTTTCCCTTCTTATTCCACTGAACAATTTCAAGTTATTTTCCTAGAGTAACACCTTCACTGATGAAACAGCAATGTAACACTTGATTGTAACATGTTTCATTCCTGAAGTTTTTCATTCTATAGGCCATAAAGTTTTGTGGTATATTAGTACTGAACAAGCAGAAGAATTAGGAAGTGTGTAGAGGGATCCTGTGCTGCTGATTCAGGGGTTTCATTACTTTCTTAATGAAGGATGTTGATTTATATTGTCTGTGTGGCCTCTGAAATTGTAAGTCATTGGACTGACAGTGAATATTCACTTGCAATCTTAGTTAATATCTTCAAATATAACAATAATGAAAAAAAAAATTTAAAATACAGAATGACAGAACTTTTTAGCCATAATTACAGTGTGTTCTCTGGATTTCCCCTCTGAAGCAGTAATTTGTATCACTGCACCTGATGAGCAGTATTGTATGAGCCCAAGCATTCTTACTCGTACTGGCACAGGTTTTGGTTTTACCTGTTCAGTCTGCAACGCTGAAAAAGTTTGCTGATACATTGCAGATAAAGGAGACAGACGTTGCTTGTGACTGTTAGAATATGTTCTTTCATATGCACACATCCTTGGGTGGAGTGGGTGTACATACAGTTGTACAGACTAATTAACACCTAATAAATATGAATTCATTAGAGAGGCTACTATTACATGCACCTCATTAATATTAATTCATTAGAAGAGCTACTATTTTATAAGGCCGAATCATTGTTTTTCTCAACTACTGTAGTGCTTTGCTTTGAGTAGATGAACAGTGTCCTTTTTTCCTTATTTTAAGGGGGAAAATGAAGTTTCTGAGCATGCTTGCAAAGAGAAAACTGGTAGGGAAGGAAGTAAAAGTTTAAGAGACTTTTAAACTGTACTAGGTAAACTCTATGCAGGTCAGAAAAAGCAAAAATACTGTCATGGATGCACATGTGATCATTTAAATTTTGCCTTAGGAATTAGGCTCCTTCTTGTGGTTGTTTCCCTAATAAAACAATTCAATGCTAGTCCTGCTTCTAGAATTAGGCATCTCCTGCAGAGTTAAAAGGCAGCTTTTTAAAATGAAGGTGAAGTGTTGTATTAACAAGTTATGCTACTGTGTTGAAGTGCCCGTTCTGTTTTAAGCTTTCAGAATACAATTCACATTTTCTATTCTGAGTAGCAGAACAAAAAGAAAATATAGACTGAGAACTCCGAACAACACTGCAAACACTATCTTTCTAAGAACTGCTCTGAATTATTTCTGATGTGCTGAGTGACAGGGGAGCTTGCATGCTATATATATTACATAAAGTCTCCGTGCCTACGAATATATACAACAGTGCACATTGAACTTGGCAGTTAATCTACCAGGTTTTTTCAAATGCTAGTCACTCAGTGGCAGAAAGTATTTTGGCATCATCTTAAAAAATGCATTTACAAGTGTAGAGCTATTAGCCACTGACAGTTACAGAATATTTCTTCTGGCTTTCAAAATAAACAAAGCCTTGTGCTTGTCTCTGTTCTGCTTTGTTTTATATCTGTCACAAAATCATCTGTTTTACCAGTTAAGTAAATACAAAATTTGTCGTTTGATAAATTACATAGAAGGGAATCACAGCATTCAAGGAGGGATCTGGCTGTTCTTTGGGCGAAGTTAGCATATTGAATACATTTACAGAGAAAAAAATAGGCAATAAAAGTATTTCCTGGATGTAAAAAATTGCTCCTTATTTTTGCTTCAGCTGACATTATCTGCACACAAGCGAGTAAGACAGTCTTTGGCTGGCCTCATCTTATCTGTAGGTAGGTTAATCAGTATTTTAAGTAACTAAAGATTTGACATCTTCCAGTAGTGTCCTGCATCTGGGGAAGCAATTCATTGTAGTTCTATACACCACATTTGGAGGGTTTTGTGGTTTCTGCTTATATTAGGCCTTATTTTCAAAATGAAACATTGTAGCATCTGTTCAAAGTCACTCAGTATCAGTTTGTGCTAAACACACTTTCAATTACACTTAGAAATACAGTTTTCATTGAAACTAGTCAAAACATGGCAGGACAAAATTAAAAATGAATTGGTTTATCGTCTATTTCTTCCTTGTAGTTACAAGTGAAAATCGCAAACAACCCAGTAACACTGACACAGCAGAAATAAAAACGAAGAACATTTTAATCCTGCACATGGAGTTAAATCATGCAATTCGATAAGGTATTTCTATCTCTAGTTCCTCTCATTCTATTCACTCTTTGTTTAATCTTTCAGTCACGTTCCCAAATTTCCCTTTTTGGCTAACTGACAAATAGGAAAGAAGAGAAACAACTACACTTGTTGTCTTTGTACCTCTGCATCTCTTCATGCAGGTCTCCAATACTATTTTGATAAAATTAAATACACTTACATGCATCATTCCTGTTTTTGCGAGTGCAGGTGGCCAGGCTGCAGAGTCGTGCTGGCACTGCTGCTGGACTCCAGATAGTTTTCAGCTGCCTGTATAAATGCACCAGGGCATTTGCCTTCACACTGTTCATTGCTATTGCCTTGGCACTTAAAATTTTCAGTGTCTCAAACATCCAGAGGAGCTTTCCAGAGTCCAGCGACCTATCAACACAAAGCAGAGGGGGAAAAAAAAAATCTTGTGGATATATGGCTTCAAGTTAACTGAGGGGTCTCCAGACCTATTTATAAAAAATTTTGAGAGCACCCTTTCCTGGTTGGAGAGGTGGAGCTAACCAAGTAGTTAATTTTCAACTTGTCCCTGGACTGGCTTCTTCATTGGCTCTTTACTTTGTTGGAGGGCTAGCTAGTTGATGATTGTTCTACATGCGCTTCCCAGGTTTTTCCTTAACTGGCTCAAAGAACACCAAAGGGTTACAGAAACCACTCTTTCATATGCAAGGAGAGATTTCTTATCATTTCCTCGTGCCACATACTTTGAATTTGAATAGCTGTATATTTGAATGCTGATAGCTAAGAATCGTTGTCAGTAACAGCTGGAATTCTGGGAACTGCTCAAACTGAGGAATTCACAGTGATCTGGTGGATATACAAGTCTTGGCCAGGAGAACAGGAAGGGGAACAGCCTCCTGCAGGAGTGCTTTAGCTCTGAGTGTGCAATACAGTATCACTGCAGCCTCAAGGTGAGGAATTTGTTCTTCTGAACTTTCCAAAGTCCCATAAGAGGGATAATTTTGTGTAGACTAGAAATAGGAACAGACATAAGGAACCATAATTACTCCTCCCGCTCACACACCACTTTGACCCAGCTGAAACTTTGAGGTTTTTTCCTCCCAGTGAGGAGAACAGGTTGAGATGTTTTCCTGAGCTATGTTTCTTAGAAATGAAAGCATAAAGAATATTTCTGTCTTACTATTTCCACATGCAGTTCCAAGAACTTTTTTACCTTGTGTGGAAGATCTGTATAAAAATGGTATCCTTCGGTTTTCTTTGGGATGTTTGCTCTTTCTTCTGTAGCTGCAATCCATGTAAGTGGCACAGGCACAAACAGCTTCTGAGTCAGAGCTGTAGTTTCTCAGACTAAGCACAGAAACACAGCTAAGCAATTAATTCTCTAAAGAATTCTCATAATGTTACGGATTATAATAGGCCAAACAGGAATGAAGATGGAGAGCCATTAGAAAAGGGTGCCAAGGCGCATCAAGGAGCAGGAAGGGCCAGCTAGTCTCCAAGAGCAGGGGAGTGGGAGCCAGGGATGACCCCAGCACAGGCAGGGTGCCACCCTGCAGAGCCCGAACACAGCAGGTAGAGCCAGCTACTGGTAAAAGGGTCCCCTGGTAATCCCAAACACTGCAATGACAAACCAGGTCCAAGGTCCAGCCAGAGAACCCAGACAGGGGCAAGAGAAAGGCCAAAGACAAGCAACAACAAGGGTCCAGAGTCCTTCCTAAAGACAGGGCTGAAGGCAAGTGCCATAACAGCAGAGTTTAGGGCCGGGGCTTGGGCTTGAGTATGCCCCTGGGCAGGGCTGCGGGTGGAGGCTGCAGGTGAGCCTTGTCAGGGCCATTAAAACTTGTCAGTGACCTCAACACGAAAGTATTGTGGGGCCTTTAATAATTCTCATGTAAGTGTTTACAGAACCCATGTGATTATTTTCCTCCGTTAAGCACAGAGGAGGGCTTATTTTAAAAGCTACAGAGTATCAATGACAGAGCGAACAGAAATGATAAGACTTTCAACATTCTGCCATTAAAAATTTGCTATTAAAGACCACTCCTTTCTTAATCCATAAAATTATCCCTGAAAGTTTTTTCAATAGTTTGAGGTTTTTTTTGTCACTTAACAAATTGTGGTGTTTTGAATTAGAAGCTTATTTGCTTGGTGATATTTTCATTCAACATACGCATGTCTGTCATGTCTTATCACACAGGGTGTAAGAGCAAGGCTCAGGCTCAGGGAATCCTCTTTAGTATCCTAAAGTGGCAAGCTTATCTGTGCTATTTACTATTCCAAAACCTATTATTTAGAAGAGTCTTTCTTAATGCTTGTCATTTATTACCTTGGCTGCCTACTTCAGAGTATCTAAGAGCAAGCCATTTTCAGCTAGGAGTTTTGCCCTAAGAACGGCCAAATCAAACTTCTGTTATTGGTATTTGTGGATAATTACATATGTGGAGCATGACTGTATACAGTGGAAATGTGCTCACTTTGTCTTCACAGAAACTAGAGAAGTAAAATCTAGAATTTGCTTGCTGTCGTTACCCATCTGGCTTTTGCTGTAAGAGCCTCCGGAATGGACAGAGAGGATCAATATTGGTGTTTCTGTTTCTGATGCTTGCTAGAGGCTTGCCAGTACTTACATTCTGGTTAACTTCAAATGAATGCTGTTAATGGCAGAGAAAATTGCCTCCTTGATTTAGTGTTTCAAGAAATCTGATTCTCCTGGCATCATGCTTGTAAGGGTGTTCTTGTCCTATTATTGTCTCATTATCTCTCATAAAATTTATTCTTAAATTTTACACACACCCTTGCAATGATGAAGATTAATGGCATAGTGGGCTGTATCAGAAAGAGCACAGCCAGCACATGAAGTGACTACTCCCCACTACTCAGCACTTTGTGAGGACACATCTGGAATACTCTGTCCTGTTTGGGGACCCCTAATGCAAGAGGGAGAATGAAAAACTGGAGGGAGTAGAGGCGGTGAGCAGGCTGGTGAGATCAGCTGCATTACTAAGTGTCCTAGTGAGATTTGGACATCAAAGAAAGGCTTCCCATCGGCTGAAGTATACACCCAAGGTGGTTAGTGTGAGCCAAACCACAAGCAATGCATATTAAAGCCCACCCTGTAATGACCCGGCTGCTTTGTGAAAGCAGCCCTACGTGATATTTTTAGCTACTCCACAGAGGTTTCACATTGACCCCCCAGCAGCAATGCTATCCCAAGCAGCTTCCTGCTACCTGATTGATTGTCCTGTCTGCTGCTTTTAATTACAGTAAAACTGTAAGCCTACATTTTTTTCTGAGTTATTGGGTTTGACTTGCCAATGTTGCAATTTTAGGATTTGAGATCCTAAAATTATATTTTTTATGAGATAAATTGATGCTGTGTAACATTTTATATCTGGATTTCTGAAAAAAAAAAAAAAAAAAAAAGAAGTTGGGGACTACACACTGAACAAAAAACCAGTTCTTAGGCAATCCTCAGTCTGAAGAAAAGGATTAAATCCTCTAAATTCAGTGAGTGTGATGAGCTCCCCTTCAGATTTTTGATAATCCCAGTGGATTAAAGAAGACTGATGATGAAAATGGTACCTGACCAAGTAAACATGCTCTGTGGCAAACTTGAACAAAGCTGGGCAAACTAGCAAATACTGGGGAAAGATAGCAGCTGTGTGACAGAGGTAAAAGGGCAGCAGGAACAGCTGCGATCGTGATCCTGGGAAGATCACAGTCGGGCAAAGTGCGCATACAGAGCTTGTTAGAATGGTGGATTTCTGAGAAAGGAGTAATTTATTTTCCATGATGCATACAGGGAGATGGAACAATATTTAAATAAATAAGAGAACACTGAGATGACACCTGACCCTTCTCACCTTATTTCTCAGACTGGCAAAACTGACCTTACAAGACCACTAACTTTGACCAGCTAGATGACCAAATGTGTTTTTCTCTCTGCTGTGGGAATTCAAGGCCTTTTCTTCCATCCTCATTCATTGAAATTAGGATTATCTTCATTGAATGTAATGAAATTTACTTAGCCATGATACCAGAAGAGAGATCAGAGTTAGAACAGGAAAGTCTATGTCTTGCCCTAGGTCATAGTGCTAGCTGAAGTATGTTCAGGAGTAAAACCACTTGATCCTGACCTGTTTTCTGTAATAAAATCAAAGAACAATTCTGAGAGAATTGAAAATGGACACGATGTCTGAAAAGTAAGTGGTGAGGAAGTGTGTACTTGGAGGAGCAAAACTGACACAGGTTTCAACAGCGGAGAAGTTTTCTATGGATAAAAGGAGAAATGCTACAGCAAGTTTAAAAACAGCATTAATATTACCTTTGTTTAATAAATGTGTTTTGTATAACTTTTCATTAAGCATCACTATGTCACAAGATAGTGTATGCTGTGTTCACAAGGATGTGTTTGTGTCCCTCTCCAGTTATGAGAGTTAGTATATGGAAAATGAATAAAGTAGCTCAAACAGAAACTGAATAAACAAGGGAACTTCGAGTTCTTTTTTTTTATTTTAATAGCATAGGATGTGATCAAGGATTTTATCCATAGGAAAGAAAATTATTCCTACAGAGTTCTTACGGCAAATACTCTGGAGTTACTTCTATGCCCTGATCACATCTTCTGTGTTCTTCATGCCTTTGTTTCTATATTCTCATGCTCAGCAGTGAGAATAATTATGAATGCCTGTCACTTGTTTAAACAAATGCTTTGTTTGGCAACCTTTGTTTTTCTGCTGATGATGCAGCTGCAAAATTGTGTGCACAGTGTGTTAATTTTTTACCTTTGATGCTATGGTAAGTTTTTTTTCCTAACAAAAAAAAGGAAACAAATGAATGAGATACCGATCTCTCTTGATCCACACAGAACATGTGAAAGCAGCAACTTCCTTAGGAAACAATAGTAAATGAATGCTGATACAACAGTAAAATAAGCTAGATATTTCCTGGAACCAAATGATTCTTCGCAACATGACAGAGAAAAGTTAGCACATACATAAAATGCAGGAGAGAGAGTGAGAGAGAGAGACTAAAAAAAAAAAAAAGAGGATGAAAAAGGTGAGGAAATAACGAAAGAAATACCTGGTTATTTTATTTGGGGACAAGAGACTAATGGGGCAACAAGATGTATTTTCTTTTATAAAATCAAAAAATGTAGCTGACATATTAGCACCCTGAATTCTTATTCATTATTTTAAAGGAAAAAAAAAAAAAAAAAAAAGAATGTGTTTGCCATAGGCACTTGAGCAAGTTACTGTGGTTTAAATCAGAATATAATTTAGAGTGTATGAACTTCTTCCTGGTGCTTGCTCATGGGCACTTTCTTACCCGCCCTGAAGCCAAGCCCTCATTCACTAGGGGGGATTTACACTGAATTTCATTACATTCTTGCAGAAATATTCAGATGAGCACAGTTCTGAAAGCTTGTAAAGCTTCGGAGGCTGTGAGGCATGGGAGGCAATCGTCCTCAGCTAAGTCATTCTTGTGTTGGTACTGTAAGTTAAAGACTAAAAGGCAAATTTGGGCCTTCCGATTTGAGCACAAAGGAGGTCTCTGCTGCTAGGTTGTGAACAGAAAGATCCTCTTCCTTCTGCTGTTTACCAAAGTTTTCTGTCATACTTCACACGGCGTGAAGAGTATGTCATATCTGGCTGTGCCAGTCTCGAGGGGAACAAGGGCTAGGCTATGATAACAGAGTCTCTTAATGATTTATTGGTGTGATTCAAAATTTTAAAAGGAAATGCCCCCTGCTTTGTAAGAAATGCTAGGGGGGAAAAGATCTGGTCTGGTAAGAAGGGAAAAAACCCTTACAAGAGGTAAATTAATTGTATACTGCAGATTGCTGTAATGATCAGAGCAGACTGACTCGCTAGCAGAAGGTAGTGCTGCAGCCTTAGTGATAAATTGCTATACTATTTTTTTATTATGTTGCTATCTCTGATCAAAGATGTAGACATCAGTTGGATCCTGCCAGTATTTCCTGCAGTTAATCTGATGACTATAGGTGAGTAGTATAATTGGTTCATGTCAATGAAAAGTTTTTCTGGTTTGTGGTATTCTAGCTGAGAAGTGATTTACTGCCCATACAGAAAGGAGCTCACATCCTCAGCAGAAAGTGAGTTAATAATCTCTGGGAGGGAATGTACTGATGAGAAAACAGGGCAGTTTTTACATTAGATTATGGTTTATGACGACAAAGGCTTTTACTAGCAACTTTCCACAGCAGGTAGTAAGCTGATATTTGTATGGCTGTTTTTGTAGCCAGGACCTGGCAATTGCTTGAGTGCAGCAGAAACTGACAAATCTGTAGCAGGGCAAATCTGTGCAGCAAAGCATGAAATAATCCTGTGTGAAAAGTCAGTTTATAAGTAGTTGAACCTTTGAACTTTGTAATCTGCTTCTGAGGGAAGAGAACACAACAAATAAATGAACAGAATCAGCTAAACAGTTACAAATCTGGAAGCAGAAGCCAGGGTTTTCCTAACCCATCGGTGGTTAATTCCCAGGCCCGTGACAACTCTTTTATTACTGAAACCCCCAGCTTGAGAAGTCACTATGAGCACTTGTGAAGAAAGGCATGGTGCACGTGCCTCTGTCAGCATAAATTTCCCTGCCTGACACGTGAAACCACTCAAGTCCTGTTCTCTGACTCTGTAACTTCCAGACAGATGGTCCCCTGGGGTCTGAAACGCTTCAGAAACTGGAGCTTTTGTGACAGGTGCTGTTTAATTTCACACAGGTACAGAAGTCCTGCGGTGGACACCTTGAGTTCGAACATGACAAAGCTACAGTGCCTGAGGACAGCACTTGGAACCCCTAGCACAACCGCCCCAGCAGCCACTCCATTTAGCCATGGGTCTGTGCATGTCGGGGGGGCCAATTACAGCTGAACCCGAGTGGGTTCAATTGCACGTCATGACTCTGCAGAACGGAACTGAGTGTCTCGTTCAATGTTCAAGGAACGTTTTCGTGTGGAAGTCTGGAAATCACTGCTGGCTGTGCTGAAGCTGAGAAATGAAGTATGGTGATGGTCTTCTCTGGGCAACACTGTGATGTATGGGGATATAGTGAAATAAGCTAATCTTTATCTTTTTTTTCAGAGCTACTTGCATGCTTCCTCCGTGCTTCCTTTGTGTGCTTTTGCGTATTTTTATCATTCCCAGAAGGTTTTCCACCTTCGCCCAGTCATTCTGTTCTCACACCAAATGCAGGAACGAAGCAACAGAAGAATCGGTCTGATGAGCTAATTTAGCAAATTCCCACTTGCTGCCTGTTCTTCAGCTGTGCTCTGAGCGTGGAGACATTTTTCTCCTGAATATGACAGCTTATGTTCGGATCATCCCATTTCAGCGACGTGAGCGCTTGGGAGCCGTTTGAGCGGGAAGAAATTTATAATGGACGGCCCAGAGAAAGGAATACGTGAAGGGAAAGTGTCGGTGTGTGAGCGGCTTGGTGCAGGCAGTTCTCGAGGGGCAGGTACATGTTTCGTCTGCTTGCTGGCAACTCCGCGGGCCAAATCCTGAGGCTACATTGCCTGGCAGGCCTGGAAACGCTTAATAATAAAACCCCCAGATGTAACGTTGGAGTTTGCAGTAGCTCCGAGACACCGTCGGGGAAGGCATGGCCGAGCTGTGCCCCGCAGGCCGCGATGGCAGGCGGCGGGGACAGGGCCACGCAAAACACTTGTCTGCGTTGCGTGAAACACCGGTGGGTCTGTCAGCGCCGTGGGGTGAACAGCGAGCCCCTGGCGTGGCGCCCGGGCCGGGAGGAGCGGGTTCTGCGGAGCCCCGAGGGCTGCGGCAGGGCTGGCTGTGCGCCTCGGCCGGGAGCGGGGGGCCGCGCCGGGTGGGCGCCGTGCGGGCGCGTGGGTGCGCGGCGGACTACAGTTCCCGGCGTGCACCGCGCCGGGCGCGGGTACTACAGGTCCCGGCCTGCTCGGCGGGGGCGGTGCCGAGGGGCGGCGCGCGGCCCTCTGGGAATTGTGGTCCCGGCCGGCGGCACGGCGGTGAAGGGCGGCGGGCAGGCCGCGTGCCCCGTGCGCCTGCGCGGGCTCTCGGGGCGGGCGGGGGCCGAGCGGGCGCGGCGCGGCGGCGCCTGCGTGCTGAGGAGAGGAAGATCTCTCGCGAGGAAGGACGCCATTATCGCAGCCGCTCGACAAACACCACGAGAATTCGGCACCGCACACGGTAACCGCGGCGCCCCGCGGCCGGACGGCTGGGGCTGAGCTCCCCGGGGGCCTGGCGCCGGGCGTGTAGCCCCGGCCCTCACAGCCTGCCCGCTCCTCGCAGCGCCGCCCGAGCACCCGGGCCGTGAGGCGGCGGCTCCGGGGAGGGGCGGAGGCGGGGGGGCTGCGGGCTCCCGCCCCCTCACCCGCACCGGGCCGGGGGGCGACCGGGGACTCGCCTCCTCCCGCCGCCGGACGCCGGCGCAGGGCCCTCCGCGGGGGGCTGGTCTTCACCGCTTGGCTCCCCGCCTGCCTCCCTCCGGGCCTGGGCAGGGCTGGGGCTCCCCGGTGCCGGCCCCCGCTGTTGCCCGCCGCGTGGGGGGGGGGGGGCGTGGGTCGCCACCGCGGGGGCGTATGGCGGCCGAGGCGGAGCGTCTGCCCCGTCCCTCCCCGGCAGTGTCCCCGAAGACCGTGCCCGCTCTCCCCCACGTCTCCCCCGCGCTGGTGCTTTCCCGTCCTGAAGGACGGGGCGGGCCGGCGCCCCCCCCCCCCCCCCCCCCCCCCCCCCCGCCCGGGCAGCACCCGCTGTGGGGCAGGGGTGTCGCTGGGCGCCCCCCGCCCGCCCCGCCTGCCTCTCCGCCGCTTGCAGGGAGCCGTAATGGAAAGGGGCTGCTGCCTTTCACGTGCCTGCTGGTGGGGGGAGGGGAAAAAAGAAAAAAAAAAAAAAAAGTGTCTCCCCAGGTGCTGTTTTGCTTGTGTGGTCATTTAGTCATGGTAAAGGTTGTTCACATCCCTACCGGGGCTGGGATTCTCTCATCTCTTCATATTAGTGATCTGTTTGCCAACACATTCGGTCTTTCCTTTTCCCCTATTTGCAATTCAAGGGCTGCTTCTTAAATTTATTTTATTTTTAAAACCTTGTCCAGTGGGAACGGTTGTGTACTTAACCAAATATAGTAATTTTATCCTGCTGTGGGACATACAGTTTATGTATCAGTTTATTTTTAGAGCTCTCAAGCGAAGATTGTTTTTTTTTTGTTAAGTAAACAGTTTTGGAGGGGTGTTAGCAACTGAGTGACTGCTTCAGTGGAAGCAGCTTTCAAATTGTTGTAAAATGATAATTTGGAACGTTTTTTGCTCCTTTTTTTTTCCTTTGGTGTGAGGTTACCTTAGGTGTAGTACCCTGCTGATGTCAGGCTTTCAAGATGCAAACAAAAAATTGGTAGAATTTTGAGTACTCAAGCAAGATCTTAAAAAACAAAGACCAAGGGGGGAAAAAAAAGCGCCTTTGTCTTAATAAGGTCATAGCAGTACCTCTTGAAACAATGGATTTTTTCTGTTAGAAAGCGTTAGTATGTGTTTAAAGTGAATGTCCATGGAAATTGACCAGACTAACTAGAATTTGATTCTGAAACTGACTGAGCCTTATTCTGTACACTAAATGACAACTTGGCGATAGTTCAGTTTTCAGGAATACCTGAAAAGATGTTATAAAGAAAGACTAGTTAATTTGTTGAAGGGAGTAAAAAGATTTGAGTTTGGATTTTGGGAAACATTTAGTTTCCTTCAGAAGATGAAAATAGTTCGTAACTTTTTTCCTTTTTGTAATTTATAATCAGTTTTACAATAGCAGTAACTGGCTTTAATGTCTTCATTATTCAGCCGTGTGTAAGTTGTGTGGTTACTGGACGACTTTTAAAATTTAAGGTGTTTTTAAAAGAGTAATTGATGACTAACATTCAGAGTAGTAATTGAATAATAACATTAACAGTAGTAACATAATGAGTGCTGATTATCCATGTTCACACCTGAAAGGGTTCCATCAGCACATATTCTGCTAAACACGTTTGAGAGAGTCTTGTTTCCTGTCTGTGCTGTTTTTAACACTGGCCAATGTACTTGTTCTGTACTGTTTGGGACTGATTAGGTGAAGAAAGGTGAACGGCAGGTCATAGCTCCAGGTGGTGAGAAGTGCTACTTCACAGGTGCAGGGATAGTAGTGCTGTGGGATTCAGACCCTCGTTAATTACAGTAATTGCTCACATCTGCAAGGACTTGAGGTTGTCCCTCCTCTTCATCTTGAGCTTTTCCTTAAACTTGTAAACCTTCGTTTGTGCAGCCTTTATTTTGTCAGAACTTGAATGTCTTCCTGTCTTTCCTTGAAGACTGCCTTGAACTGAAAATGCTGTGTTGGTCCTTAGAAAGTAAAGACTCTCAGCATCTTCATTTTGAAAGGAAGAGATGGGTATTTCTCTTTGTGCACGGAAGCTCTTGTCCCAGAGGTCTACAGAAAATTTTTATGTGAATTGAGCAGAACAGCAAGAGCTACTTGTAGGAGGAGACAATGCAAAGCTAATGACTAGAATTAGAACAACAAAATGTCTGTGTATGCTAAACTTTGCCAATAAAATTTTTTTCACGGATTGGATTTCCTTTAGTTTGAAACTTGGTATTTAGTTGTTAACTGCTGAAGTAATTTTGATTTGTTCATTACGTATTCATTAAAAGGCTACATCATAATCTTTTTTCCAAGTAAAAATAAAAAGAATAAAATGTCTTAAGTTATGTCAAACACTTGTTTCCTTGCAGTTTCAGGTTTTTAAAGCTACCGTTAAGCACTTATTTTTGCCTACCACTTGTTAGTTCGCATGTTGAGCCGTAAAGCAGAAGTGCACAAAAGGATTAACATCATAAAATCCTTTGCATTTGGGACTTCAAATAAAATAATTTGTAATGTCATCTGAACGAAATTATTTTGCTTCCTGTTTGTAAAATCTTGACTTAGACCACTTAAGGGAAAAATACATTAAGTTCAAATTTTCTTCTGAAAATTGGAGCATCTGTATTTTATGATGAAAAACCAATGCATCTCTCCTACCCGTGGAGTTGAATTCATAGGAAACTGTTAAACACCCCTTCCTTCCCTGCTCCTTAGGCACAAGTGTATCTGTTCAATGTATCAACTTACCCCTCTTTAACATCCTATGAATTATAGTCTTGCAAGTTTAAAGCTGTACTCTTTTTCTAGCGGAGGGAGGGGGAATGGCAAAACAGGTTTGGTCTGTGCTAATGAAAGTATTTCAGAATGTGAAGAACTAACTGCTCTACATTTTTCTACTGAAATGATGCTCTTCAGTTTATTTTCATAAGTATTTTTGGACAGAATCTTAAAATACTAGTGTTGTCCCTTTATTTTAAAACAGTGCTAAGGTCTTTTTCAGCAGCTTGAATGTTTCCTTTTTCTAGACAGCTACAGGAGATAAATCTAATAGAAGACTTTTGAGTAAGCAGATTACTTGTGTATTTTATGTCGGCCATCATGATAGCAGAAGCCTGTTGCCGACATGGGTGTCTGTCCTTGTCCCCACCCCCCTTGGAACTGGTAGCTCAAAGATTTTTCCAGTGTACATACTAAAAAAAACATAAAATGATAAAAAAAATTAAATTATATTGCTCCTTTTGTTAAAGATTTTGTTGTAGGTAAGCTGAACGCATAAGAAAAAAGCATTTTGCACAAATTTCCCTGGAATTTGAGCCAGGTGGCTGTCATAGTGCATACTGGTCCTAGGGTGTTTGTTGTGTTCAGACTGAACAACTTCCCGAGGCAAAGCGTCCAAGTGATACAGCAAAGCCTCTTTCCTGCAAAGAGGCAATTAAACTGGAATGTTACAGTATTAGAAAGTCTTAATTCCTTCTGCCGTTGGAAAACATGTGTGCTAAGCAAGGATGTCTTACACACTGAAGGAGGTCAGGTTCACATACTGCCTCTGCGGTTATTTTCTGTAGAAAAGCTAGTTTTAACATGGTGAAGGAATATGATGGTCAGAGGAAAACAGATTTTGGCATAGGGTCTGTGCTGTGCTGCACAGATGTGACAAATGATGTATTATGGGAGAGCACCCCATGACGTGCACACAGTGTCTTGGAGCAGCTTGGGACGTAGAGCAGTTGGGCCAGATGGAAGTGGCTTCGCAGCAGTGCTGTTTTCTTGCAAACCAGCATGGAGCAAGATCTTCTCCTCGGCAGTGTCTGGCGGTTGGAATTTCGCTGATGGGGATTTTCATCACGCAGTTCCAGTCCCAGCATAGTTTGTTGTTGGTAGTGTGTTGTAGTCATGATGTTGGAGCTGCGCTTGTATTTCTTGGGGTGTGCGTGGCCCAAGAGCACAGCTCCAAGGTGCAGGGCTTAGTTACTGTGGCTTTCATTTTTACCTAGACAGTGACAGCTAATTTCTGCAGTGCTTCCCCCAATGTATGTGCAGTGCTCTGCACGAACTGAAGTTTCTAAATGATCTTTTACTTGGCTTTAAGTAGGGAACTTTCTGATTCTTTATGATTGGAAAGTATGGATGATGCTAAACTTGGAGAGATCTGTGTCAGAGCCAGTTTTTAGTTTCATCAACTATGTATGTACTTGTATCTGCCTCCTGCTTTGATTTCAGTTTGAAATGTATTCTGAAAATGGTGTTATCTTTAACTCTTTAGAGCAAATAATAGTCTCCAACCTAAATCTGATGTTTATGAAAGTGAATAGCTAGATATTTTTTATTAAAAAGTCTATTTCTATCTACCATAACTTAAATAATTTTTTTTTTTCACGTTTAATGCTTTTTCCTCTGAAAGTGTGGTTGTGTTATGCTTTTTCCACGTTTTGGATAATTGTAATAAAATTTCTAATAAAACAATTATCATACACCTTTATAGCAACATATTTAAAAGTAATAGTTTTCTGTTTAAACTGAACTGCAGTGTTTGGTTTGTAAAGTGAAGTAATATTTGCTTTGGCAGAGTTAGTAATACAGTGTTCAGGAGTTCAGTAGTTCAATCCTTCAGACAGAAGTTTACCCAGGTTGGGTTTTTTTCTATATAGTATGGTTGCTAGCTTATTCTTCACTCTGCCTTTCTTCTAGGTCTGTTTATAAGCCTGGAATAAATGTTGTTGGAGGTTAGAAGGTTTGAAGAATTATGTGCTTTTCCGATAATGTAACTGTTGGCACGTGGTCATTGGTGCCAAAATTGGTACTAAGCCTTCCTGTGGGGTCAGCAAGTGTCATGGCATATTGGTGTGCCTTTTCCCACTGAGGCAGAGCCCAGCCCCACCGAAGCTGCATGATTATGAGGGCTTCCAAAAGAGGGAATCTTCATGGAAAATTTAATCTACTCTAAAATTTGTTCTTTGGTAAACATTTCTTCTTAAATAATTGCACTGAGTTAATGGCCATGCCATTTCAGAGGTCATTTAAAGTACCATCTGTGATAACTATACATTATGCTGTTTTCTTGAATAAATATAATTACTTTTTTTATGAGGGGAAAAAAATTATAATACTGAAATGATTGGACAACTTAATGAAAAACTGGGCTTTCAGAGGTATAAATTGAAAACTGCTAATTTCCTTTAAATTTTTTTTATTTCCCATCTTTTGATCTTGACTGTATATTTCCAGTCTTGCAAAAGGGAAATCAACTTAATATAAGATCACATAGATTTTCACAAATATCAAATGGTTGCACGGTAAAATAGAATTAAAGGGTTAAGCAGGAAAGAAACTGATGGGATAGCTGCTTAATATTGAAATAGTTAATGAAGCTGCATTAGAGATGCTTGCAAATGCTTTTATCAGGTATAAATTGTTATGTAGGTGGTCAATATTCAGAAGCTGTCATTTGTTCAGCGAGTTTTAGCAAGTGGTTTAATATTAAAATTTTTTTCACCTCCTTCGCTCTCCTGGTAGCATCTGACAGTTTTTTAGAACTCTTATTTTTAGTGCAACCCTTTCGTTATGCTATTTATTTCCCACTTTCCAAAAAGGGTTCAAATATTGAATAAATAGCTGATATCTAGATCTGTTATTCTTCTTGTACATATATTCCTTAAAAAAAATCCTTTTGAGTTGAACCGGTGGTTGTACAGAAAGTATCTCAAAGACTTTCTAACCAACACGCGGTATTGTTACCTAGAAAGCAGCTACAAATGCATCGTGTACAGTCTTAAAAAACTTTTTGGGTTTTTGGTGTCTACTTCATATGGGAAATTAGAATTAAAATTTTTCAAAATTACATCTCTCTGTACCATTGTGATTTCAAAATGTTTTTAGTACACTTTTTCCTCCCTAAAAATGAAGTAATAGAACTGCAATTTGATAAAAATTGCATTCTTCAAAGTCTCTCATTTGCAAGTTGAGGGTGAAAGGTCTGGTGATAAACCTTGTTCCATTCTACACATCTTTGCTGGGAGAAAATGTGTTCCCTTGATCCTTCATGAAGTGACTGATGTTTCGTGAGCGTAATGCAGATCCCTCTGCTGCAAAGGAGGCTCATCTGAAAAAGACTACGTTCCGATGTCTGTAAAAGATGTTTGTACTGCTTGTACCCTTCCTCCATGTGTTTGATTCCTGGGACTGGAAGAAGACCTCACACGTTTTCTCAGTCAGCTGCTCAGCTACCTCTGCAGACCTTTTGAATAGCAGCAGCGGAGCTCATTTGCAGCATTACTTTGTCTTCAGCTTGTGAAAATCAGTGTGGTGCAAGAACTTTGGGTGATACCTGCTCTGAGTTGGTACTAAGTTGATTTCATAGCCGGTGATACTTCGGCTACCTGTGTTTTCTGGAATGTTGGCTTTCCAAAGAAAGTTCCCGTTTTCCCCCCATCACCTTGGATCTTAAATCACTTCTCAGGGAAGGTTCTGTGGGATGTTTAAAAATCACTGTTGTTTCCTGTCTGTTTCCCTGCAGGAGGAATAATACCAGCTCTTGAAATAACACCTTTTATTCAGGAACCAGGCAGGTACTGCACCTTGGTTTTTCTTCTGGGGAGGAAGGGTTTTTTTTCCTTTTCTTTGCCAAATGGCAAAACTGAATGCTGAGCAGTGTGCACGGTGTTTGCGCCAGTAGCACACATTGTACTAGACCTGTCATTGCTGAAGTCTGTAGATTACCATGGCTTGTTTGGATTACTGAAGCAGCCTAACATTGTAACGTCCTTGGAGTTTTGTAGTGGAGAATAGGAAACAAAGCACTGAGAATTCAAATATTTAAGCTTGATTGCTTTATAGTCCACTTACATTACAGTATTAAATTTCAAGCAAAGTTTTTCTCTTGCTCATACACTCAGCGTTCTGGTAAGAGCTTTCTGCTTGTGGACAACATGACTATGAATCGGGGTGTAGCTGTAGTTCTGTTCCATTATTTTTCTTATTTGTTTGTTTCAACTAGAAATAGCATGAGTGTAGTTTTTGCTTTTGATTTTACATTTTAAGCAGGAATGTCAGTTTGCTAGGTAGATATGAAAGTACACCAGAGTAGGAAATTCACAGGACCAAACTTACTCTCAGGATAGTTGTTCCTGGTGTAGAAAGGCCCAAGGGTACAACCACCTCTGTGTAAAGCCATGGGCACGGTGGATTAGGTGTGACGTTTTAAGGTCTGCTTTGAATCTGATATTGTGGAGCTGCCTTTGTTAATTGCAGTATGCTTTGCAAGCATTCAAGTCATGCTGATACTCTCACCAAAAAGACGTCCTTTCCCAACATCAGCAGGATGTTTTGGAGTTTATTGAGGCACAAAAGGAAAATAGTTTTAGCACTGTGATAGTTTTTGTAAATGCCTTAGATCTGCCTCAGATAATTCTGATTGTGTTGGGCAGTGGTTTGAAATCCTTGAAGTCGACATGAAATACCACAAAAATAGATTGAGATTAAAAAAAAAAAAAAAAAAGTAGTAAATTCTAACTTCAAATGAAGGTACAGTTACCCAAAGTTCAGAGGACATCTAGACTACCTATCTAAAAAAAAATAATTCTAGTCAGGGGTAGAAGTTCCTTGAGGCTGGGAGACACTTTTATGTAAAATAATGTGAAGCTAATTCTGGAAGTTTGTTCTTTGAATTTAAGGACTTGCAGGGGTTTTTTTTGAGCTGTTACCAATAAAGATTCTCCATCTAGTGGATGAAAACAATAAAACAACATGACTACATCTGGTTCTGCATACTGCATTTGCTGTCTGGGCAGTGCTTGTTTTGTGTTTGCTGGTTTTCAGCCATACAAACTGTGCCTAGCATTAATGAATGTGTCCTGAATAATTATACCTGTCCTGAATAATTATACCATGAAATATACCAGAAAACCGACCTCTGCTTTAAGGCACTAAATCTGCGAACACTTATATATACCCAGTTCATATGGGTAGTTTCATTAAGTTCAATGGGATTATATGTCTGTAAAATTAAATTCAGACTTTTCTGCAGGTGTAAGCACCTGAAAGTGTACTTGTAATAGGTGTTAACACATCCTTCCTAGCTTGCTTGGGAGTTGTTGCATCAAGGATGTGGCAGTGTGGGTGTTGGCACATGGCAGCAGAAAGTGTTTATACAGGGTTCACAGAGCGAGTTTGTGCTTGAGTTGGTGCGTGTGGCCACACGCTCAGCGCTGTCATTCTGTGTGCCAGAACGTGTGAAGCTGGTGTGAGCACACTGGAAAGCAGGACAGTGGTATTTCTGTTTCAGTTTGTTGTACGTTGTGTTAGGATTGTGGCCAATGGCACTGTATTAGAAAAGTTAGAAAAAGACACCCAGGCAAAATAATGGTTTGTATCAGGTGGAATGAAGAAAAAAAGAAAAGGGGGGAGGAAATACTTTTAGAAGCAAAACAATAATAATAACAATGTGAGCTTTCATAGCGGTATTTGAGAATTTCTGCCTCCCTGCAAGATCTTGTACTCCAAAGAAATTCCAAGTTCGTTTATTCTTGGACCAGCTGTTACCTTTTTTCTGTTGCTGTCTGTATTTTAAGAACTTGTACTGGAGTCCATCAGCATAGCATCTCTGTGAGTGATATTTATTTTATGTATCTATCTCCAGAACGTTATGGCTGATGTCTGCTCCCACAGATAAAGAATGTTTCTGTCATGTTTTGGGAGGATAGACTTTTTTTTTCTGATCTTTGGCTGAACCAAAGATTGCCTGTGTATTACTACACTAATTTCTAAAATTGTTAAACTGAAATGCATATGTAGTTTTACTATGACGTTTATTTAAAACACAATGTTTTTACTTGCCTTTTAAGGTGGATTGAGAGTAAGGATGACAGCTAAACAGATGCTAAGAAAGATTAGAATATTCTCCTTTTGTTTTTAGTACTATTAAAGTGTAAATTCTGATCTCTTCCTCCCCTCAGTTCCTCCCCTTGAAAATGGTTTTCAACTTCATATACTGATAGACTGCAGCTCCAGAGAGTTAGAGCATAAGGGAGGCTGGTAGCTCTTGTATTTACAGTGCATTTAAGCCTACATGCTATTAAATTGTTGCTTTTGGTTATGTTACTCCTCACTTGTTACACTGTGTTAACATTTGCACAGATGTGGTTGGTTGGGGAATTATTAATTAGCGTAGGAAGGCTCTGCTCCAGCTGCCAACTGAAGTGACTTTATCTTAGAGAGAAAGTCAGACTTTGGGATTACAAAAATGTTGCAAGTCACAGAGCAAGACTAAAAGGGCATTGTCAGGTTCTGAACCTTGTAATACCCATTAATAACTTCATGTATTGAATTACATGAGCGTTTCCCAGTTTGTTCCATGGGACCACGCAGAGATCTTTCCTGGGAAGACACAGCAGACTTGTTGATGCAGATCCGTTGCCAGGTCAGCCAGGGCTGTAACCTGAGTGTGCAGGTTATTCTTTTAAGATTATGCTGTGAAAAATTTTGTTTTGTACTTGGAGTGCCTTTTTGCTGGTTTTGTGTAATTTGCTTCCCGAGTGGATTTAACTGAGCTGCACAAAGGCATTTTTGGTGTGGATTATTCTTTGCACAGAGACTGAAAGCCCAGTGCTCCTTCTGAGCTCGTTCCCTGAAGGGACAGGCACTCTGGGGAGTTGAACTGACTTAACTAAAGCGGTAAAGTTAATGAGTGTTACACCCTCTGTGGATCTTTGCTTTCGGAGGGTGCGTGGTCTATGTACTGTAATCCCTTTACAGCATAAGGTCATTTTACTTCTGCACAAAGTTGTCCTCATAGAGGATTAATGCCCTTGCATGCATCAAATACATTCTTATCATTAGGCTTGCCCTTGCAGCCCAGCTGGTTTGCTGTTTTGGAAGACTTTTTTAAAGTGTTGGCAAATTGTAGCTCTTTGCAAGACAAGGACCTTTGTTTGTCCCAGTCATGGTAGGTATTAGGCTCAGAAAAATGGGCTGATTGGCTAACAGTGGTTGTATAGAGGAGAAAATATATTTGTAACAGAAATTACATATTTGAAAATTGGCCTTAATTGATTTAAAGGAAGAACGAAGAGGAAAAACATTTCATAGACTCATAGAATGGTTTGGGTTGGAAGAGACCTTAAAGATTTGGGGCTTTTGGGTTGGGCAAAGTAAAATGGCATTCTTCAGCTTTTTCACACAATTGGGACTAAATTTTTGTCATAGTGCAAGCTGAAGTTTACGAGATGGTTTTTTCCTTCATCAGTGTATAGCACTGAGAAATAGTGATTAGCTGCCTGAGTAAGAGAAGTTCACTTAAACACCCTAAGTAGACTAGAGCTCTGGAAAAATTTTTTTTAAAAATATATTGTTTACCCTTCCTAATTAGTATGAGAGAGAAGAATTTTTGTGCATGTTTTTATATGTTAACAAGGCATTGGATGTTTTTGATTATACACTTTGGAATGATGCCCTGTGACTTTGTGAAGCCATCAGATATTTCAGTAAATAGGTTTGTTTACAAGGGACTGCTCAGAAGAATTATTCTGAATTAATGTTTTAAAATAGATTAATTAATTGCATTAAACATGTGTGTGGAAAAGCTAATCTAGAGTTCAGGTGAATTTAATTTAGTTGCTTACAAATACTAATTTCCTAAATTAAACAAAGGCTACTTTGATTCTGTGGTAAGTGTATCAATTCTGAGTAAGAGTATTGGCAGAGACATTTAGTGCACTTTATCTAATCTGCTTTAAATTTATACATTTAGCTGTCTCTGATCACTTTTTCTGAGCGTTCCAGTACCAGAGCCACCTCCTTGCAAGTGGCTATAGGGATGCTGTAGGCACTTTGCTCCCCTTTTTGGCTTTGATTCTGAGTATGAAATGCCAAGAACAGGGAGGAGTGTTTGTATTCACTTTCAACTCAATACATAAACAGGGAAATTGATATTTTAAAAATTTTGATGAGTAATGAAATAGGCTATATATTTTTAGAAGATTTAGTTCTGTTTCTCCATATTGATGCTTGTTGTGTCTTGAAATCTTAGGGCTGTTTTCTCAAATTTTGAAAAAAGATGTTACCTTTGGGAGGTAATAAGGGGCTAATGCAGTATGTTTGCTATGTGTGATTATTTCCATTATTCACTGTGATTAAAGCATGAGACAATTTTTAGTTTGTGCTGCTTTATACAACAGGAGTGGGCTGCTGGTGGCTTTATTAGGCCAGGTTTACCACAGTAGTGCCTGGGCTGGGGAAAGGGTGGGACAGTAAAAGAGCTGATCCGTCAGCTACGTGCTGCAAGAGGTCTGAAGGGTTTAGAAGCATCTGAGGTAACTGAGAAGCACCCGGGGCTGAAGCGGTAATGGAGGTGGGAGGAAATCACATCACTCTGATACACACCATAAGCTGGTTTTCAGTTTTGGCGTTGGGTAGGACTTGAAGCAGTCTCTTCCAACCCCCCAAAAAAGCCCTCCAGGAGAAGTGATGAGCGCAGTGTAGATCCACCTAAAAGCTCAGCTGGAGTCAGTTTGAGTTTGGCTGGCCAAGGCCTCCTGTAGTGTATGTGTTAATGGATTTTCCATTGTCTGGTTATCAGCTGTCTTCCCATACCCATCCCTCAGATAATGGCAAATTGGCTATAAAATACTGCTCTGTTGATCCAACTTCCATATGCTGCTTGGGGGAGAAGTGGGCATATCTCGTGTCCCTGTTGTAGTTTATCCTCAGCTTCCTGGCTTTCTGTTAGTATTTCTTTCTTATAGCTAAATGTTTGTTCCAGGTAATATTTCAGCATTGGCGGCTTAATGCCAGTGTACATATATGTAATTTAGATTTAATGAGGACTAGGGTTTCAGCCAGAAGAAAGAAAGGAGAAAAAAAACCAAAAAAACAAAAGATGCTTGGGAACATATAGCAAACTTCAGGCAAAGTAGTGTTTTACAGGAGGAAATGGTGGTAAATACTTCACTGAGTAGAGTATGTGGTAACTGTATTGGCAAAGTTATTCTGAATTTGTTTACTGAGGCTTTTTAAAGCTGATAAACTAATCTAATGCTGTTAATTTTTATCGAGCTTTTAGTCTTGGTTCTGAAAGGAAAGTTAGACCACTGCTAAAATTTTCTATTATAAGTTGAAATTCTGAATGTGGAAGATGGCCATGTTATTAGAGTTGTTGGTTGCAGTACCCAGTGGGCGTTGGTTTCCTAATCCACATGTCTAGTGTTAATAACAAATTTGTTTGTTTTCCCCTTATGTTTTGATACAGGAGCTCGCTGTGTCTGGTGACAGCAGAAGTGTATTTTGTTCTGCCTGTTGAGAAGGCAAAAATGTGTTCCATCAGGATATTGGCTAATTGCCTATAAGCTGTGTCTTAACACTGAAATTGTAATAAAATTTGTTTAAATGGAAATAAATACTAACGTTATGAAGATACATTGCTGTGTATGTGTAGTAGCTGTTCTACCAGTCATAGTTTGGTTGTTATGCCTGTGTTTTAAGGCTCCGTGACAGAATATTCCGGTGGTAGTTTTCTGATGTGAGATTGAATACTTTCAGACTATGACCCATGAGAGCTGGAGAGCAGATGTCAGAAATGTGAAATTATTTTTTGTTTGTGTTGAAGAAAGGTTGAATTTCAGTGATTTTTTTCTATAATGAATTTTGGAAGGCTAAATATGTGCATCACATAAAGTATTAAAGTGGATTTAAACAAAAGCATTGCAAATCCTTTGGAATGTTTTATAAAATATTGATGTATTTGTAGCTATAACTGGTTTAAATGCAACGTGAAGTATCAGGGAAATCTTGATTTGTGTAAATAGACAGTTTTAAAAGTTGGGTTTTGTTCGAGTTTGTCCTTTTTTAGTGTTTGGAGTGGTGGATGTCTTCCTTCAAGTTAAGGGCAGGGTTCTTAATATTACTAGCAGTATGTAACATTATGAAACAGTAACTGTAGCACAGCTGTTTTATTATGTTAAGCCTGGCTGGTTACCAGGATTTCTCAGAAATGGCAAATACAATTTGCCAAAATGGCATCCATATGCACTAATGTATTGCCAGTTTTTTTGGGCGTGCTGCCACAGTCTGTGCTGTCCCAACAGTTTTTCACCATGATCAGAATTTCAAATGACTCAGTATTGGCAGTGCTGGTATTTTGAGTAAACAATTCTGATGTGTGGGGAGTCCTCCTCCTGAGATGGGCTTTCGCAGTGTGCAGCGGTTGCTCGGGCCAGTCTCAAAATTCTTCTGTAGGTTGTGTTGCTCTCGTCAAAAATCTGTACTCCACCTGTCTGGCTTCATGGCTTTCTTGCACTCGACTGGAAGAGGGAAAGAGGAAAATAGGAAAATCTGTATGCATAGTTGGCTTTGATTGATTGTCAGCATTAAGGGATGAATTACCATTTCCATTGGTAAACCTCAAATTACCTCCGTAGTGTTTTTTGCTTCAGGTTAAAAAGGAAAAAAATGGGCCGATCCCTCAGTATTCAGTGTCTATCCCTTTGTAAACTGTGGGAAAGCACAGATATGAATGGTTCCAATGTTTTTAATTCAATTTTACAGGCTGAAGATTTCTCTTAAAACACTAATAAATAACCTTGACAGAGAATTCCAAGGGAGCAGGGCTGAGAAATATTTTTGCTTTAAAATCAGGACCATATTCTGAAAATGGTTTAATTAGAGCTGAGCTGTAGAAAAACCAGGCAAGTTCAATAGCCAAGTAACAAAAAGTCAAGTTTTACTCTAAGTCTAGTTACAATTGTCTGCAAGGAAGTTTCCTGTCCTCACTGAAAGTTTATGAAGATTTTAGAGGCCTGTTAAGATTCATACATGTAAGGATCCTGTGTGGACATAGGTCTGTACAGAATGCAGTAATTGCAAATCTAACATAGCTTGGGAACTTCATATGCTTTTGCAATCTCAAGACTATATTTTTACCAGCCAGTTCTAAATCCAGTTCTTTTTTGTTACTGTTTTCTTCAAAATGTTTACCTTCAGATGAAAGGCTGTTAGAACCTTTAGGTCTGCACTAAAGTCTGATCACTTCCAAGACCGAAGTAATAGTTTGTGAATTAAACCCCTGCAATTTAGCAATGGTCTCGTATGCTCTTAAAACTTCTAAAAAAAAAAAAATTGATTGTAAAGAAAATTATTTTGTATTTCGTACTGATGAGCTGTCAGATCTCTGAAGCTAAATGTTCTCTTGATCCTTTTGGAAAATGCAGAAAGGTGGATCAGCGAGGAAAGCTTGAGGTCCTGTCTCAGTCCTAGTGTAGAAAGATTTACTCATAGAGGTGATGCAGGTAGTTCTGTCCTTTGCTCTTTGATGAGGCTAGTGAATAAAGTAGCAGTTGATACCACTGAATGATCACTTTGTAGTTTGGTTGCTCCTGTTGGGAACTGCATCTGCTTTTATAGAGGAAGAATGAAGAAATCAAGGCAATACTGACATATCAAGTATGTCTGTATTAACACTCTTCTTGCTGCTGTTTTTCAGGATTGCATGACTTGTAAAATTCCTTACTTGTGGACCTGCAGTGGTGTTTGACTGGATATTGCTGCCTGGTCCTGAATGATGTCAGAACAGGATTTGGCAGATGTTGTTCAGATTGCTGTTGAGGACTTGACTCCAGATAACCCAGGTACAGTAGAGATTGTAGCGATAGCATGAGAAAGATCATTTATAATATTGCCAGTTAACAAGGTGGAAATCACTGTTGAGCTTTCCTTAAAAAATATAAAGCAGTGCTGCAGATTTTTTTGAGGTGCTTCTTAAGACTACATACAGGGTTTTCAATAGCTTAACTTGTATAACTTCAATACCTTTTAGATCAGTGGTTTTTTTTATTATTTTATTTTACTTTTCTTTTAAAGGCTTTATTGCCTGGGGCTTTTTTTGAGCAGGGATGGACTAGTCCCGAAAACTTTGAAAGAAATACGGCCTCCTGCAATCTTTTCTCCAGACCAAACACATGTTTTAGGCTTTCCTTCAAGTGAAAACTATCACCCATCTATTATGAATGGATATTCGCTTGTAAAATAGTTACTCTCATACATTATTAACATTCTTTGTACATACAGCAATTACAATAAAATTGAAAAACAATTCTGAAAGCAAATATTGTGACACCTCTTGCTTAGAACTTGACCTACTAAGTGAAAGCCTGTTGAGATCGGCTGTAGACGTTGATCTTACGCTGCCATTACACGTAAGTGACTGCAAGAACAGTAACTACAGTTACGGAAAATAGAAACACATATCAAAAAAACTATGATGCAAAATGGAAAAGTTGCTTCAGAAATGTTCCCAAAGAGCTGGAGGAGAAGCGGGGACCTGCCTGTCCTAGTAGCTTGGTGTTCAAGATTGTCAGCTGTGGTATGGTCAACCTTAAACAAGTCTTCCTTTGCTCAGTTGGGTAAAGGAACTTGAACCTGGTCCAAGGTGATGCTCTGACCGGGAAGCTGTTCAGGGCTCTACCTCTGGATTTTTATCAGCCAGGTCTTCCAGTTCTAAATTCCAATACTAAATTCTTTTTTGTTAATGTTTTCTTCAAAATGTTTATCTTTAGATGAAAGGCTGTTAGAACCTATAGGCCTGCATATGTAAGTATTTATTTTGGAACTTACTAATTCTTTTTATTGTTTTATGTAAACATGAGGGTTGAGAAACCTGTAGTGTCTGTCAAAGCAGAACAGCCAATGTGGCAACTCTGCTACGTCGTGGTAAGTTCCTTATAAAAAATAACCAAGGTAACGCTTCAGAGTTAAATCTTCAGAGCATTTGAAACAGTTTTAGGTTTGGATAAATGTTTTTTTGAGAAGCAGTAAACCATTGCCATATGTTCAAGAGAAAACCCAAGTGTAAATGAATACATACGGTATGTTAATTAAATGCCTTTTACATTTGTTTGTTTTATCCATTTAATGTATCTTCCATTTGAGCCTTGTCCTCTTGTGTTATAAACTATGGCAATGTTTATTTTTCTTTGCAGTTGTGTTGGAGAATCATGAAGTAACAGATGATGATGTAGAGCCTGCTCTGAAACGTCAGCGTATAGAAATTAACTGCCAAGATCCCTCTATTAAGGTTATGATAATGCCTTTTTCTCTTTTTATCTGTAACACCAATGAAGTTAGCTTTCTTAGTGAAATACATTAAAAGAGAAGAATGTAAACCAAACTGTTTATATGTAATGCTGGAATTATTCATAACCTTCTTGTAAATGTTTCTTCATTTTTGTGCATAATGATTGCCTAATTTTTCAATGTAAAATCAGTAACACAAAATTTATATGCAGTATAAATCGTCATCAGAATTAATTCCAGTGACTCAAACATCACTATTGGTACATTTTTTGAAAAGTGAATAAAGTTGGCCTACAAGATAAACTTGAGCATGTGATTATATTAGAATTTTTAGATTCTTTCAGCATATTTGAAATTATTATTTTAAAACAACATTCTCCTAATAGTTAAACCATATTTGGTTCAGGCTCAGTAGCTCAGGCTTTTCTGTACTTGCAGAACTTCCCCCGCTGTTCTTACCAGTGTGCTTTAGGTGGTGTGGTTTTTTTTTTTCTCTTGGAGCATAAGTATATGGGTAGTATTTTATTGCCACACACGTTACGTAGTGTCTAATTCTGTATTTTTGAAATGGCCATAGAAACTGTAGCTCTGTACTGAAAGAGCAGCAGGGGAGCAGCACTGTAAACCAGCTTCATGAGGTGTGTGGCTTGTGATGGAGGGCCACAAGATGGCACAGTTGCTGTTTGCAAAGGACAAAGCAACATTACCCTTTAATGGCCTATTTTTCCCAAGAGAAACCAAGTAGAATATGCTTTCTTTTGAATGAAATTGCTTAGGAAAACAGATTTTATTTATTTGCTTTTCTTGATTCGCTGCTCAGGGGAAAATGTAAGTGAGTGGCATTAATTGTCTCTGAGGTTATTTGTGTTGATATAATTTCCACTGTAATCATCTGAATTTATTTGTTTGGGCAGGAAAAAACCCCTTATTTAACTTTATCCAGGAGGATGTGTTCATAGATTTATAATCCTTTTGTTTTTATGTGTATCAAATGAAAAGCTTTGGCATGTCATTTTAAATGATTTTGTGGTGTATGAAATCATACTAACAAAGTGCTTAGGTGAAAATGTGTTTGGCTCAGATGCTTTTGGCTTCTAAATAAAGATCTGGAAGAATCTGAGAATGCTAAAATGCTCCTGGATGTCATCAGTTTTGTACGTGGCTGAATTTTGTCACTAGGCACACTGTTAGTTCCTTTAGAATTGTTTTCCAGTCACATTTATCTGGAGCTTCCTTACGTGTATGTTGCTGAAGATAAATGTCTAAGTCTTTAAAATCGGTTTCTTTTGCATTCTCCCCTTTCTAGTCATTCCTGTATTCCATTAATCAGACAATATGCCTGCGGTTGGATAGCATTGAGGCAAAGTTGCTGGCACTAGAGGCTACCTGTAAATCATTGGAAGAGAAGTTGGATCTTGTCATGAACAAACAGCATAGCCCCATCCAAGTCCCCATGGTGGCAGGTTCTCCTCTTGGCGCTACACAGACGTGCAATAAAGTACGATGGTAAGAAAAGAACAGATTACTCGTCAGTGTGCTTTTTAAAACAAAGTAGATCCATTTCTTTGGCATCAAGCTCTCCAGCTTTCTGTATAGCTGTCAAGAGCTTGGCATGCTGTTTATGAATGTAGAGTTAATTTATCTTGAAGGTAGTTTTTGTACCAGTTTCATGATGTTACTTAGAATGAGACACTGGTCCATGGACAGTTTGCAACTATTTCCACATTTCATTTTGACTTAAACCGGACTGATTCATCCATCCTCTGGAAAAGTCTCATCAGCTATTTTAGACAGGTTTTTTAGACTTGCCTGGCTTTTATTCATGTGCCTGTTTTGAGTTAATGAGTTCATAATCATTCTAATTGCTTCTCATTTTTCTTTTATTCACTAGAAATACAATGGTATTTGGTTTATGTGCTTGTTTTCTAAAGACTCTTGCTAGAATAATATCTGTGCTTATTTTGGGGTTAGGAGCCAGAGGTGGAAAATCTGTTAAATAAATCTAATCCACTTTGATGAAAGAGCAAGTTTTACCTGCAGTACCTTTTATGTATGAGTTGCCTAATATGGTTTAAAATATCTAAATCTTGACGTACATGTCATTTTACCCTGGACATGAAGCCAGCCAGAGAAGTATGCTTATCAAGAGACTCTTCTAACAACTTTTTCCTCCTCATTCATATTTTTATAGCTAAAAAACCCTTAATGCTTCTCTACATAATTACGTTTTATTCTCCATTACAAAGGTGTATAGACAACTTCCACATGCCATAGCATTCTAGTCAAACTTTGCTAACTTAACTAATATTTTGCCAGTCTTTCATCACTCCCCCTGAATTTTGTCAATATCTGAAAATTATTTTGAGTGTATCTTTTGGTGTGTTATACTGAGTATATAGTGCAGTGTTTCAGTTGCACTACTCTAGAGGTCTATAGAAAAAAATCAGTACCTTGCTTTATGTTGTGGGTCTTATCCATGTGAGGTAAGGAAGAAAAAAACCCCAACCCTCCATAAACATTACCCTTTTTCTACTGGATCACTACTTGGTCCCTGCTGTATTTTTCTTTCTTTTCTTTCAGTATTGCTATTTTTATAACAGGTATTTTATGTTAAAAAAATTATCTCAAGGTTGTAATGGCATTTCATTATGGTATCTTTCAGTTCATGCATTTACAAAACAGGTTGGAGCATAACCTTACTGCGAAAAGGGTTCAGAGTTTGAGATTTTTGTGTAAGAGGAATACACTCTGCTCACATAGCTGTACCTGTTGCATAATGCAGACTGTTACTTTACAAACGTTCATGGAGTATGATCACTTCTGATGAATGTAGTGTAACCTTTCTAAAAGATACCTTACTTGTGTTTAAAAATCTAAAATTATACAGAACCCAATGTGGTTTTTTATCTGTTTTAAAAGTTAAAATGTCCTTTTTATGTTCAGTGTAAATTTGGGTACTTTCTGCTCCTTTTGTTGTAACAAGTCACCTGTCCAGTTAGGAACAGTTGATGTACTCAAACTTTTCCAAAACAGTATTCATGTTTAGATGTCCAAATACAATATTTGGGCTCCAGTTCAGAATTCCCTTAGTGGTCTTTGTTCTTGTGCCTGTGATGAGCATTGTGACTGTTGGACAACCTCCTTTTCCCTTTTTCCAGTTAATTTTTCTTTAAAATAGGTGCTGTATCTACATTTACCTATGCTGTTGAAGGCTTCCCAGTCATGCACTGTAAAGGTCAATTATGGATAAATTCTATATCAAAATAAATAAAGTACAGGGAATAACTGTTTGAATCATAGAGCAAGTAACAAGAACATTATACCAATGTTTTCACTTAATACCCATTATCAACAATTACTTCTCAAGGAAGCTTCTTTAAATCTGTTGTTAATTTTTCTGTCATTGTATTAGCGAACTTCAAGTTCTTGTGCATAAGCTGAACTTCTTACTGTGGTTTGCACACAAAAGGCTTCAAAAACACTTCCAGAAATATTATGGCCCCTTTAGGAATCTATTAGTTTGTGATCGGTGAGTGCTTTTCTCTGTAAATTGTACTATTTTGAGTTTCTTAGGGGATTTGTCAGACCTGAGGTGTGGGATTTTTTTGTTTGTTTTTTTAAATTTCTGTAGCCATCAGTAATCTCTCCTGTGTGTTAATGGTGAGTTTGGTGTTTAATCTTTTGTTTTGGGTGTATAAATTTATGATGATGGCTTCTCAAACAGTCTGAACATAATTTAGATATCAGTCTGGAAGACTGTAAGATCCTCTGCCCCGAATACTTGTTAACGTTAGTATGAAGTTGCACATTATCGAATGCATCTTGCCAATAACACACTGAGGACTTTTTGTTCCTGTAGCAGTCTGTGGCCTATATGGCTCAAAAGAAAACAGTTCGGGGTGTATGTGTTTAACTTGGCGTTAGTAGCGTGTCAGTTTCACAGAGCTAGAATGTTTCATTGAATTCCCTGTTTCATTCATAAAAACCTTCAAGGCTTGTTGATTATTTCCAATTAAAGCCTGCAGGGACTGTTCTGTTGTATCAACTCTGTATAGTTCCCTGTTCCCCTTACCTTGCAGATGGCAATGGAGAGCTGCCAACAAGAGTTAGTATTTTGGACAGTGATTTTCAGATTCTACATCTCAATGATATTCTTGAACTTCTTTCTCCTCTTTCTACTGCTACAGTAATATACCAGGTTTGCCACTATTGAAAATGTAGTTAGCAAAAGCGTGTCAACCAGATGGTGCTGTGCTGCCAGTAAAGCAGACTCTTTTTTTTTTTTTTTTTTTTCTTTTTTTTTTTTTCTTGATAAATAACTGTGTGGTCTTTTCCACTCTATAGTGAATTTTGTTTATGGTGTTTCTGGCAATTTAGTTACGTGCATTAAGTTGTTGCAAATTTTACTTAATCAAAATCTGTTTTACAGCAGTGCACACAGTAAAGCGTATGAACCATGCGTTATAAAAAACAGCTTGATTGCTTTGTGGTATCTGTGCTTTTAAAATTAATTTCCTAAAACTTGTCGTTTGAAATATGCTTAAGTCATCGTGTGATGAAAACAAGGATGACTTGAACAGAGGAACTTTTTTCTGTGTCATCTTGGGTGGAACTGTGTAGTTGCAGTGTGCCAAGTGAATTCACAGCTACGCACTATGGCCTGCCTTGACTATGATGCGCTGTGTACAGCACTGTACACTGGCTGCTTATGAGATGGAGCGATAAAGTATAATCTGTCCATGTAGCTGCATTAGGGCGGCAGGTGCCTTGCTTTGTAATGGCTGTCAGATTTATGTTCAGTGATCAGTTGTCTTTTCTAGTAAACTTAATGTTGATTTTTTTGGGATAACTTATGCCTTTTTTGTGTGCCAAACTGATGTTTCCATGTCTTAAAAATTCTTATTAGGGAAATGAAGCAGAAGTTTTTATCAAGAACCACCCGGTGTTATTAGGTCCGAGGACAGAAATGCAGCTTTCTGTCTCTTTATTAAACACATGAGGAATTACATGCGTGGAAATCTTCCAGCATCCTTTCCTAGATATGTGATTTCTGAAGGCTTGCTGATGTTTCTTGAAAAGCGATGAAATACTGAATTCAGAAGTTACAGTACTGTTTGTTGCTCTTGATATTTTGTATAAGTACGTCTTCACGAAAGCTGGGTTTTCTCAGTTCTTTTGTTCATATTGTTTACTCTTACCCCCCTGTTCATTATCTACTAGTTAACTGCAGTACAGATGAAGAAAATAAAGGTTATGTGGTGCTGTATAATGAAAAATTTGTAGGAACAGCTGAGATAGAGAGGAACAATAGGCTAACTTTTAGATCTCCAAGTAAGAAGTTAAGCTACAGCAAAAATTAACAGGAGAACATTTCCTTTGAAAGTAAGTAATTCTGAATTTGCGAGATGTAAACTGTTCCGGGGGAAACAGCAATAGGCCATAAACAATACAGAAAGACTTGTAGCTGTGGTATTTCAATGAATTACCACATGAAAAACAGAACTAAACAAGCGTGGTTTCATATAGGGTTTTGTCCTACGTCTTCTACCTTTTCACTGGAGAAGCCTCACATTCCGTGCGGTCCATGATGCCTCCTGCTGTGGAATTTTGAAATCTCCCGTGACAGCAGCATATGTGACTGTTGGAGCTAGCTGCTGTGGGGTAAGGGATGAGACCTTTCTGACTTTCCTGTTAGTGGGGTGTAGCATTTGGGCTTGTCCTTACCCCAGCCTCAGATTTTAACAGGTGTTAATATCTCTGACCTCTTTCTTTTAGTCAGATTTGGACGTAAGAATGCAAAGTATTAGTTGGGATTGGAGAAACAGCATGATGTTAAATCTCATTTTCTTTGAGGGGGGGGAAAAAATAAGAGTTTTAGAAATTATTTTCTCAATCTTTAGTGGCTGCTGCTTAAAAATATGTAGTTGTCAGGATTGCCTACAAAGGCATAATGTTAATAGAAATTTTTAAATTTCTTAATTGGAAGAAAGACTGTCAGAAGGTTTCAGAACTAGTAGAATGGATGGCAAAAATCCTTAGATTGCAGAGAGTTATGTTGAACTATATGGAGCTCGAAAAGAGCCAAGAACAGTAGCAAAATAAGGTAATAAATTAGTGATGGGAGTATGTGTATTGTCCCTGTGTTCTGAGCTTTGTCCAGCTTTGTGCAGCATTAGTACAGCCCTGCTTTTCCATCCAGGAAGTGATTGACTCTCTTCCTCTGTCTGCAACATTTCCTGGCAGTATGGCTATTAAAAGCCTCTAACCTCTTTTCTTTATGAGGTACCATGCTGGTCAAAAATTCCAGTAGCTGCTGAAAGTTTCTTGGATATGAGAACTGGTGCAATGCCTGATGGCCTGTCAGAATGGCAGCCTCAAATGATAAGTCTGAAATTTAGCATGTGCCCAGGTCTTGAGATTTATAAATTGATGAACACACAGTGTGACAGTGCAACTGAAATCTTTTATCCATGTTCTGAAGTAAATATTTCATCCGAAAGATTTCAGTCCAGAAACAGTGTTATTTTTGTCAACGTCTTTCCATTCATCATTTTTGTGAGTGGGTAAGCCCTAGTGTAAATGGTTAAGGTTGATTGCTTCAGATAACATAGGAATTTGTTTTGGTTTTGCAGAGCCCTCCATCATTTGTTTTTACAGCTATTTTGTGCAAATACTACTTTGTACAATGCTGGTCTGTTACTTTGGAAATTCATGTTGGGTAAATAAATGTAATTGAGAGCAGTTTTAAAAAGTGTATTCATTTTGGAGAGGATTTAAATTTAAATTTTTTGTTTTCTTCGTACTTAATTATAGAAGTGCTTCTGATGAAATGCGGAGATTCATAGGTAAATGGAATTTTTCTTTTGTTCAGGCATTCTCCTTGAACCTTTGTTATGATGAAATGGAAACCACATACATCTGATTCTTTACCATATGCATTTGTGGCTAACTGATTAAGGATACTGATCCCTGAGAATTGCATGTATTTTTATTTTTAATGGGAGCTGGAGAGTTAAATGGAATTGCAGTTTAATGCAGTCCGTTAATGTGCAAACACGCATCCTTGAACAAGACTTGTTAGTGGGCTGGACATAAGCTTATTAAATTGGAGGTGCTTCAGACTGTCTTGTCTGCAGCTAATTGGGGTGTTGGCAGGTTCAATCAGCTAGTTTTAGAAAACAGCATTTTTCTTTTTTTTTGTGTGTGTGTGTGTGTCTTAAGATACAAAGCAAGTTTTTACATGCAAAAGAGAAGGCTTGATGCAGTTGTGTACCAGATGGGGTGTATGAACTTGCTTTATTTTTGTAGGTGTAGATCATTAATATGTTTGTTTTACCATTAAGTTTAATCAACAGGGTGTCATAGGTTTTGAAGAACAGGATTTGTCCATCCACTTTGTTTGCAGCGTGCCAGTTGGCAAGCCTTTTGGCTCTGGATTTCCCAAGTTCCAGATCTCTGTTTCTGGTGTGTGATAGTTTCGTTGTTTACAAGTGGTTTTTGTAGTCAAATAATGCAAAATTGAAAACTGGGATGATTTTAAGTGAAGTTGTAAAGCAATTGTAAAGGATTTGGGGAGGAAAGGACTGTAGGATGACTGTTCCTCTAGATCTAGCAAAACTACTGTTGCTCCTGCATAAAGCCTTTAGGAAAACAAACAAACCAACCTAAAGAAATATAATCAAGGTATTGTTATAAAACCCCAAATAGCTAGAATTTATTTTTTAAATATTTTTTTCCTGTGAGTTACCTCTTGACCAACCTAAATTCATGTTATCAGGTACTGAATAGCTTTTTCATTTTTGTTGTACTTTTATCATAAGGATTTTTATAGTTTATAATAAATAATCCGACTATGCTAATCTAGGCTTTTAGAAAGAATAGTAATTCTTCAGTCCTTATCGCTAAATAGTGGCTGTTGAGTCTCTGGTGTATATAGTTAACCTCTTTCCCACATCTGCTGTGGTTGATACTATAACTCATTAGGTGATGTAAACCACCATCAAAGATTAATTTATGGCTGGTTTTTTTGGTGTGGCTTTTTTTTTTTTTTTAAATTCAGTGATAAATAAATTAACACCGTAAACCTTTGGAATTGCTACTATCTTTAACTGAAGTTAAGAGCTAACTGTCTCTTCCTGGAAATACACCCTCTTCAGATCTGAATACTCTCAATTTCCAGGAAGATTTTTATTTTTTAAGTAGCCAGTTTGAAACAAAGCATGTATTGAGGAATTATAGTGTCCTGAAAGACGTATGGTATATGGTTTATTTTCAAGTTACAGGTACGTTACTCTGCCTGCTGTGAACCTGATCTCATGCACTGAACTTTAGATCTGAAAAAATATTTCTCTAGGAGCCAATTCAGTCCTGAAGACAACTCAGCAGGCAGCTCAGTAGAAGATGTAAAATTAAGCCACTATTTTGGGGGTGAGAGGGAGTGGAGTGTTACAGATGATGTCTTGAAAATACAGTCAGCGATTTGGGGTGTTCGAATGTATTACAAAGTTTTTATTTGGAGAAGCTTTGGAGCTCATCAGGTTTTCAGAAATCCTTGTCACTTTCTATGAGCAAGCCAGGTTTATTTATCCTTTATCTCATGTTAGAGCCCCTTTCTGGGGCCTCATCCAGCAGCGTCTTTAGTGCAGACCTTTAAGTCTGGGAGTGGCCGACAAAAACACAGATGAGCTGCTGTCATTGTTTTGGATTGGATCCTGTGGTATCAATAAATTACAACCTTTCCCTGCCACTTTCTGTCATCAGTCAATGGTGCTGTGCGCAAACATTTATTTTAAATTACCAGTTCAAGTGTCATGTCTGTAGCTTCAGCCAGTAAGGGTTCTGTTTAAAATTAACAGGTTTGTTTCATGAAGAATTGGGGATGATTGTGCTGTCCTCGTGTGAATAGCTCTTTCATGCGAGCCCACTCTGTTTATGTCTGGGCATGGAAGGGGTTGAAGGAAAATGGCATGATTGTCTGTGATCTATTTTCACCATGTTCATTTCAGGTACGCTCACATTTAGGGGACAAAGTCAATATTAACAAAATGTAAAGATCATAGTTAAAACTTCATGACACCAGAGGATTTTACCCATTTTCACGAATTTAAAAATTTTGTTTAGAATCTCAAGTTTTTAAAGAGCACATAAATAGAAGGAAAATTTTGATACTGTGCTAAAAAAATTGTGGCAAAGTGGAATTTTGACTAAGGGAGTCAGAATTTAAACTGCCATTCATAATTTTATTGATTGGTCCACGATGTTACTTTTCATGCCTTTAGGGGCCTCTGTTTTCTGTTCTGCTGTCTCCCTTTTATTTTTTTTAAATCCTTGCTGCAAAACGGGTGATAAAGGTATTTCTTAACAAACGCATTCATGTATAAACACATTCACTCACTCTTGCTTTCAAGTTGAATGTGTGAAGCATGTTTTGCATGGTTTTCTTAAAAGAAGGAGGTTAGCTACTATCACCTTACAATGCTAGCAAGTGACGAGCAGTATTTTAGCGTGAAGAATTGTCGTGGCTTGAAATATATAAGTGAACTAATGGAAAAACCCAAATACCTTCTTGAGGTGTAGTAGACATGCTTCTCTGAAAATTATAATTTTTGTCTTGCATTCAAAAATTCAGTTTATGAAACTGAACTGATCAAATAGAGGCATTCTTTGATTAGATGTCAGCCCCTCTTTCTTTAGCCAGGGCTGCAGAGTTAGATTCTTTGGCTGTGGTATGAAAAAACCCAGCCACTTGACATCTTTGATTCCCAGAAAACCACAACAGTGTTTTCCAAAGTTTCCTAATTTGTCACAATAGCTTGTCAGCCTCAACATCTAGAGATTGATTCTGGTCCTGCATAGCAGTAAGAATGCTACTTTACAACTTATTTTGCTTGCATTGGAACATGCATTTCATGTGTAAGTACCTGCTATGAATTAAGCGGACTTCTGTGATTCATTATACTTAGGATCAATACAACTTTATACTGAAAATAGTTTAAGAACTCTCATGACGGTGATTTTTTTTAATTATTATTTGCTTTATCCTGCAAGATCTACAGGAGCAGTGCTGCAAACAATGGTAATTCTTGCTTTGGACATTTCTGCTGGAGATTTAGATACTTAAAAATTAAGCCTGCCCTGTTAGTTGTCTGTCTGGAGTTTTTGTTATGGACCATCAGCAAGTGAAGATTTATTTTGTTTAAAACCATCAGTCTGAGAAGATTTTATACTTTTTTTGCTATTGGGAGTTAAAATTCACACAGGACTAAGGAGAAATGGCATCTTGGATTTAAGAAGCTTGCGTAGCAGTGCTCTCATTAGAATTTTGCATTCCATTATTGTTGCACTAAGATATTAAGGAGCCAAGTGTTTAGTAATTTGTTGTTGGGATTTGATAAATTGAGAAACAATGTATAACTTCCAGATAGTGTTGAGGTTGAGAGTGCAAGGTCAGTTATGGAATTAAAATAACAATTCAATACCAACATTTCATCTGTGTTTTGGAGAGTTCAATAATTCATGCATATATGGGATGGAACTTAATCTATAAAAGTGTTCAAACTGACCAAGATTTGAACTGTGTTGATTCATTCTCCCAAGTCCAACTTTTCTTAAGTTAATGGTTTCTGATGAAATGTCATTTATAGTAGCTCGATGATTCAAACGAGAGCCTAGCAGGTAGCAGCTGTTAACTTACGTCTGAGAAATGGATGCAAAATATGTGGCTTGGATCTCTTTAATTGTGGTGGCGGTGTTTAAAATGTGCCTGTAAGGCTTAAAACACTAGAAATAATATTTCAGAAATATACAATCTTGCACTCTTAAATATAATGCTAGCTAAGATTTTCAGTAGTACGCACTGAAAAGAAAGTCTTAGGTAGACTTCCTTCAAGGTTTAGGCAAAAGTTTCAGTCTTGTAGATGTGTTACGAGGCTTAGTATTTTACTGTTTGCCAGGTAATCGTACAGTAAGTTTTCCTGTTGTTAATTAGCCCATGACAAACGTGAAATCCATTAAATTAGGAGGTTTAAAGTGTTGGAAGTAATTTGTGCTTGCTCTGAACCACATGTGGGTAAACAGTTTATTTATTCCCACTTAGCTAATACACAGGAACTTTGTTCTGCATCTGAGACTTCAGTGAATCCTTTTATTTTGTAAAGAAAAACCTTATGTGAAAATTATGTCACGAAACCCAGGAATGCAGTTGTATGAAGTCCCGTGTGGCGCAATATACTGCTATTCACAACAGTACGCTCGGGAACAAGAGAACTGAATGCATACAGAACTTGCCCCTTGTGCCAAGACATTTTAGAAATCAACATCCTTTAATTGTAAGGGGATCTGAGAATGAGAGAGGGGCGTGTATGTGGGGATCAAAAAGGCTTTGAGTTTTATACACAGATTAGAGGGACATTTACTAGTGTAATTAGACTAAGAACATTTTAAAACCAATTATAGTAGTATTAAAATGTGGGTTAACCTACCCCCTTGCCAAATCCCGTAAGGTCATATTAGATGAATTCTGGGGAAGGCAGAACATTTACTTTAATTCTATGGTTCTGTGAGCATAACCAGCTCTTGCATTCAAGGAATAACTAATGGGTGCAGACTTGAAATTTGGTTCAGGACAAATGCCTTCATATGGCTCATGCTTTTCCTTTTGCCTAAATAAACACCATCATTCTTTTCAATCGTTTAATGGAAGTGGACATTGTTTACCTCATGAATGTTCTAAAATGGGTGAAAATGATTATTAGGATTATATTTTAGTGAAACTAAAAATTTTCATGTATTTGTAGTGCACTAGATTGTGGAAGCGTATGTTACATAAATTAATTCTTAAAATGTATAGTATATCAAGCATATAATAAACAGAAGGGGGCAGAAAAGCCTTATATATTCATTTGGACTCCCGTTTTGAGAGTTTAAATATTTTCAATGTTACGGTCTCTCAAGATGTTTGTGAGTTTGAAAATCCAGAAGAGCACTCCCTGGAAACTTTTCCTGTAAGTTGGGGTGTTTCATTCTGCGCGTACAACAGAACAAATGAATGAAGCAGAAAGCAGCGGATCTACTTGTGATATTAAAGGGGGCAAGTTTTCATTTTCCTTTGGAAAGGACTGAAATTTAAGTTGTGTTCGAAAATAATTTGCATACCAGTTTACACCAGATTAAAGTACCAGTAATACTGTTTTTATAAGTTGTTAAAACAGCTGGTCTTGCTACTTATGGAAAATAATGCATAGTAGTATAGTTTTAAAACAAATAGTCTACAGTGTTTTTGGAGAGTCCTACTTTTGCTTTAAGCAAGGTGGAAAAGAGCTATAGATGGATTCAGAGCTTCAAAAGGATGAAACAGCCTAACATCTAGCAAGGTCTCGGCAAGGTTGGTAAGATGGCAAAGAGCCAGTCTTCCATCTGCTTTATTTGGCAGCAGATGCTATTTAACTGATACATTTCCAAACGTAAAAAACACACTGTTTGGAATCTGAGTGTCTTTCCAAACAGAATTTTCCCTTTTTGTAGAACTGTACATTTTTGCATATCTTTAGCTAAATCTCTTTGTTCCATATTGAAGGGTGGAGTATGAGACAGGAAATCTGCTCCTAATAACTTCTAAAATTGTATTCTTTGTAAAAAGTGAAGAGTGGTATTTCTTTAACATCCCTGCAGGGTATATGGAAATTAAAGATTCAGTACCAGCTCTGAGAGTAGCAGCATCCATGGCCTTTCTATAAAAATGTGTGTGTGGTGGCAAGTGTACGTAGCTGGTTGGGTAATTACAAAAAGCCAGAAAAACTAAGATACATAATGGAAATTATTTATGAACCGGCTCTGTAAGAGCTGATTGAGTTCTGTCTGCAGAAACCTAGTGTTGTATTTATTTGCAGTTTGTTATCTGGAGACCATTGAGGCTTTCGTTGCTGTAACTAGTGTATTGAAAGCCAGTTTATAACACTGCTTCTGTCACCCCCAAACTCCTAGTGCCACGTAAGTCAGACTTATGCTGATATTATATATTAGAATTTGTAAGAAAATTTGGAAATTAAACTTTAATTAAGTAGCTAATTATATAATAAAGGGTTCAAAGTCTTTACTTTTGTTTCATACAATGTTTTCTAAACATATAGCAATTTCTATTTTAGTACTAAGGCTGCAATGGATAATTTCATTCCTAGTAACTATGTTCAAGATCAGCCAAGCCTACATATTTTGTTACGGAAAATGACTGTCCTTCCCTTATAGATCAGCCTTTCTCATTTCATGTTTAATACAATCTCCAGTAGGCTGCAGTACTACTGCTTATCTAGTTCAGGAAGTTAAGGCTCAAAGAAGGGTAATAACCGTGAATTTCTTTCTATACGGTCTGAAAAAAAGATATCTTTGCTGTTGTATTTTTACGAGTACATTTATCTTTAAAGGGGCTTACATTGACCTGTTATTTTAAGTCATGACCTGTCCTTTTCTTGTCCATAATTAGAAGACTAATAACAAGTGCCATTTCTGTTACAGTATTTTTCAGTCCTAGTTGTGTTGCTTGCACATGGCTGGGATATACTGGTTTCTGCCGCTTTTGTGTATCTGCTTAGGCCAAAAGGTTCTTTGGAGACTCTGTTTCACTGTGCATTTAATTTTTATGGAATTTCAGTTGTGTTCAAAGTAAGAGAAACTGTTTGTGGTGGTGGTTCTTTTTCTGTTTGTGGGTTTTGTTTTGTTTTTATTTTTTTAAAGCAAAGCTAAGGTATGAAGTTGCTTGTGTACCCATGCCGGTGTTGTAAAATTTCTGAAGTAATACGTTTGACTTTAAGTGGAGGTTCTTTGGGTCACTTGCAGCATTATCTGGCTGTTTGTTAGTTGGAGAACTAGTTGGAAATCGGTGTTGTCATTCATGAATGATTACACTTGGTTGTACAGGTGTGTTTAGCTTTTATCAGAGTGGAATAATCCACAGCAGATCTGAACAGCTTTTAACATTGGTTGATAAATTTGGTCTTAAAGCTAGCAATGGATGTTTTTTTGATTGTCAGCCAATTCAGAGGCTCTCTCTGTAGGTAAGGCTGAGTACAATAAACTCTATATAGATGTATTTTGTAACTTGGGAAATGTCTGGCTCATACATATTTGAGCTGAATATTTGATATTAAATGTTCTTAAACTGTTAACAGTATGTTTTAATAAATTCTGCATTTGCTTTATCTTTATTATAAATTGATTACAGCTTTCTCGGTTTTCAGATCCATGAATCTCTCTCCAGTGATGGCTAGTGTACTTTGGCTTGTCTTTTTACAGGACCTAATCATTAGTGCTGTCTTCATAATGTCTGCTCATATGTGATGTTCCAGATGCAAAGAATGCAAAGATAATTTTTGATGACTGAACTCTTACTGAGAATGATGGATAGCACTGCTGCTTTTCTGGCAATTGGCTGTGACTAGGCGAATGCATGGTTTAGGGACATTAAAACTTTTAACTGTTCAAGTGCGTATACAGCTCCTTACCCTACTGCAGGTGTCCCCCAAGTCTTCGTCTTGGTGAATGGTTTGGTTGTTGGCAAGCTTGTTTTCTCCTGGGAGATGAAGAGCTGTATTCATTTTTTTGGGCATAAATCCAATGTAATTTTGTGTATGCTTTGTGGCTTTGTTCACGTATACTATACTATAAATTCGTAAGTCGGTTTTCTCATTCCTGTTTGGATAGGGGATCTTAACTGTGTGTGCAGAAGGCAAAGGAAGCAGGTGGTCATCAAGAGGAAGGAGCATTTCAACATTATCTTCCTTAAAAGTGATTAAAAGATCCAAAGAGTGGCTGCTTTTGCAGATGGACACAAGTGTTGGTGAAAGATAAAAAAGGAAAAAAAAGCTAAGGAAAACACCACATTTCTAAAATGGTATTTTTCTGTATAATTTGAAAAATATTTAGATTTTCTTCATGGTAGGGCTAATTGTAATATTCCTTCAGAGCCCCCACACATGCATGACCTATACATTTAAGTTTTCATGTTTGTCCCCAGCAGTAAACTGGAAACTATTAGAGTTCAAGGTCTGTTTCCCAGACTTGCCCAGACTTAAAGCTGTGTTTGGCTGGAGATCTCTGGTACAAGCAGTCTGCCAGCAGTAACTCTGACTCCTGCCTTCCTGATCTATTCTCTTTCTGCATCTCCTTCTAATATGTACACTAGAGGAAGATGAGAATGATATCCCCAGGAGCCCTGCCTTCCAGATAAGCAGCACACACTATGTGGGCGTTGCAGTGACCACAAAGTATTATATAGGGAGGAAACAGCAGTTTGTGTAGGTGCGGCTAGCTCAGCGTCCCTAAGCCCAGCTCTCTGAGCTCCAATTTACCTATTTGCAGATGTTCTCATCTGCAAAGGAGGCTCAGAAATGGTCTAAACAGAGGGCTCTCTTCTTTCTTTTCTTTAACTGGTTGAGCGCTGCTACAAATATTCCATTAACTAGTCTATATTAGCGTGTCTAGGAAAACAAGAAGAATAACTTCTTGTCTGAAAATTTTGGTCTGAATTTTTCCAAAAGTAATTTTCATCCATTTGGAACGCTTTTGATATTGTACCTTGTGAAAGGTAGAAATGTCACTTAGTTTCTTTTGCTTTATTTTCTTTCTAAATGAAAACCTTGTCTGGGAAGAGGGAGGAGATGGTGGTCCTGGCATTGCCAAAAGTTCTTTTATTTCATTGGCTGCATTCTGTGTGATTGACAGGTTATTGGCAATGAAAAACCAACAGTTAAGACTAATGATCATATCTATGACTCACACGTTTTCCATACTGAAAAGTACCTTTGGCAGCAGTTTTCTTATGCAAAATATAGATCATCCTTTTATATTTTTTTAAAAAAGGTGGAAGCTAAATATGCACACTTGAAAATGTTTATTTTTTAAGAAATATTTTCACCTGTAATTTAACAGATCATTCTGTCAACTGCCTTTGAAAAAATTTCCCAAAATAATAGTATCTGTAGGTTGCACACATTTTAAGTTTCTTACTAAGTTGTATCCAAGAATAGGCAAATTGCAGAACCAGTCTCTGCTTATGGGGAAAGGAATATGTGAATGCAAATGGAAAGTACTAAAGCCTGTGCAACAACACTGGGTTTCTGAAGCACTCCCACTGACCCCCTTTAATATTTTCTTTCCATTTTCTCTGTGAGTATAGTACTGGCAGCAGTCATAGGAAGAATTGCTTCATTTGGGATCAGAGTGAATATCAGAAGCTTTCTTCCTCCTTCTCTGTGATTTTTGTTCTCTGTATTTTAGTACATAAGTAATGGTTAAAGTTGATTCACCTTCAGTATGAGATCTACAGACTGGAAAAGGAAATAATCCAGTATGAGGATGCACTAGGCTGTAATAAGTTTTAATGATATTTCTGATTTGTTTTGTCAGGTTAGCACAATATTTTGACTTTACATAGAACTCCTTGTTTAATTTTGTGTCTCTTCAGCACATTTATTTTTGTTGTCTCTTTAAAATAAATAAACAAACCTGAAAATGGAGATTAGAATGTCTCACAGGAAAGTTAAAGGGAAGCACATTCCCGTATCTGCAAGGAATCTTGTGGATATCCATTTCTTCTGTGTACTAATTGGAGTCTAAGCCAACCCTGTGCAACTCTCCTGTTTCAAGCATAATGGTGCCTTTTTGTATCGGTCCCAATTATTACTTTCTTTTTCTTCCAGGTAAGTAACTGCTCAAGTTTCACAGCATCAGCTCTGAAAAATTTCTGCCTTGTGATGCCTCATTTCAGAATTTGTCAGCAAATTCTGTCACCCTTCTTGTTCCATGTAGAACATGGACCAGAACTGTAGTTTCTTGGTTAATATTTATGACATTTTGAATGGAAAGGTTACCTCATCCTCCTCATGCAGACTGTTTTTTGAAAGCGTCATTCTTCAGGAGTTAAGCATTAAACATAAGAAATTCCTTTTCCTTTAAGACTGAAAACAAAAGAATTGAGTGAGTTTTACCAGAGTCATTGTGTTAGTAGATGCAGAACACAGAAATAATCTTTTGTCCAACAAGAAACTTCTATTTAGTTATTTTCAAACTAGATGTAGAGTTCCTATTTAGGCAGGTTAATCACAGGGAAAGGTTAATTGGAGGTTATAGATTTCTTGTGTTGAATGTTTCCAAATGCTTATTTTAGCTGTTCTCTACCACTGAGCTTTGTGTGACTCTGCTTGCCAGACTGCTTTATAGATTCTTTAAGTGCGTACAACTTGATAACAGTTCATTTCCAAATGTAAAACAATTGATGGACAATTTGGTGGTAGCTGTGGCTTGTGACAGAGGTTTTCCTTGTGTATGTGGTGTCTGGTTTTGCCTTTATGCTGTATAGCCAGGAAAATACGTGTCAGTAAAACAGTATGTTTAGTTAGTGGCTCCTCCCAAAACAACTGTGAAGGTGGATTTTTCCTGTCAATAATCCACTCTACTAACTGGGAAAAGTTAATAGCTAGAGAGGAGCCAGTGTTTTCATGGGTGTTTAGGGATAAATTTGAAAGAAATACTTACGCATTGGAGCAAGCTACTTGTACATACATTGATGCATTCATTGATCAGGGGATATATCTGTGCTGATGGGTTGTATACAAGTATTGCCTTACTGGAGGTGTGCTTAAGCTAGCTAGATGCTGTCCAGCTCACTCTTTATTGTCTTCCTTAAAAATGAATATTCCTAATTAAAAAAAATGAGCAACCTCCCCAACTTCTTCCTTATTTTATGCCAATTTTCAGTGCTAAGACTTTTTCAAATATAAACTTAATATGAGCAAAATCCTAAGGACTGTATAAATGTAATTTTATTGCATTTATCTCTACAGCTGAAATTAATTATTCAGAGTATTCATTAAAAATAAGCTTTGGTAAGTGATATTTTAAACAGGCATTCAGAAGTGATTGCAAGAAAGATAGTGATAAAGGAGAGTGTCTAAAAGGAAATGTAAAATTCTTGAACATTTTAAACTGGCCTGTAAAAACTTCAAACGTAGCTATTTGGACAATTTGGGAAACATAATGAGAACACATATTGCTGCTAGAGTTGGGGGACTGCCAGCATCGCCACGTATCAATGTTTTATCAAGTAATTGGTGCATATCTGGGGTGTGTGGGTTGTTTTTTTTTTTTAAAATGTTCAGTGCTGGTATTGAGAAAATAGAAGTTGCCTTTTTTTTTAAATAAAAAATGTGCAGTTGTTTTCCCCTTCATAATGGGGAAAATTTTGAAAAGGTGACCATGAAAACATTGAAAACCCCTATACTCTGGATAGTAACTAAAAAAAAAAACCCAACAGAAAACACTCATTTATTGCTTAATACAATTTGAACTTCAAAGCTATAGTACAGTCTGTACTTGTCTATGATCAGACAAACATCTTCCAGAGCTTCTCAAGGTTTGCAGTCCGACAGATCATTGGCAGTCCATGCGGAATCCCATTTGTTGCTAGCAACAGATGCAGCTCTTGTAAGAGGGAGGCAGGGCATTAGGCTCCGGGGCTTTTTGTATGCAAAACTGCTGTGGTCAACCACTTTATCTGGGCTAAAGTTGAGATCCATTTATTGTTAGCTCTTATGACAGTTTCTTGTCTTTTCTCTAGGTCTTAATGATGGATATCGTAGTGCCTAAAGTCTTATGTAGACACATGAATATTCAAGCAAGCAGGCACTCAATTACAGCTGAAATAAACAGAGTTGCTGTCATCAGATTTGTTTAATTTGTTTCAACAATTAGCTGAGGACTACAGTTAGGAAAAATAAATGACTGTCAGTCGTGTTTGAGATGTTGGACCAGTAAAAACAATAGCGGACTATTTACTGTGGGAAGCAAAGAGAAAAGAAAGCCTTCTCTGACACTGAAACACAAATTATCTTCCAAGTTTTCTCCTGAAGTTTACCATGAACACAGTGAAAACAGTCTTAAATATCAAAACCATGCCTTAGAATATTGAGTAATGGTGTGGGAATAACGTTAATCTCTGAAATCAAATTATAGGATAAGATGCATGCTGGAGATAATTATTTACTTCATATTTACTTCTGTATTATAGTGTAGACTTAGTGCGTTTTTCTGTGCAACACTTCTCTAGTTATTTTCTTCTACATTGTCATCATAAGCGATAAAAAAGGCTTTCTGGTTTCTCACACACTAAATGCTGTTCTGTTGCTTGTTTCAGATTTTTTTTTCTTTTGTATGTGAAATGCACGTAAGAAATGGTTAGGTTTGTCATTCGTTAAAGTTACAGTCTGTCCCTTTTCTGCTCTGATGCCCTAGTACCACACTTGTCTCCCTGCCCTCCACAAGCCCCCAGCACTGGAAGACAGTATGTGCTTTTTAACTCAGCTCATAATCCAATCAATAAATAATTTAAAAACTTATTTCCTAGGAATTGTCCTACTGAAGATGGTGTATTACCATGTGAGCTGGCCGTAGTCTCCCTCTGAAAATGCTCACTCTCAGACCTTGCAAAAGAAGAATGTGGTCGCTTTCTGGAACTGCGATTTGCAAACTTTCTCCTGTATATCTTGAGTTGAATTCTTTATCGCTTTGCCAGGGGTTGTGGACTTTTATTTAATTCCATTGAAGCCATCCATCCTCTGAAAAAAAATCTGAGTACTTGAAATGGTACAGATGTCAAATTCGATGGATTACCAGCTTTAGCATTGGATGCATAACCACGATGCTGGGATAAAGAGCGAGGCTTAGAGGCATTCTCTGTTTTTAAGTAGACTATTTAAGCCGTAAGACTGTGTTAATGTATTATTTATAAGGTTTGTTCCTTTACATTCCATTTTCCTTTCTGATTTTTGTCTTGTAGTGTTGTCCCTCAGACCACAGTAATACTGAACAACGACCGGCAGAATTCAATTGTAGCCAAGATGGTTGGGCAGGAAGAACCATTGAGCAGAGCAGCGGATTCTCTGGAAAATATCCTTAGCAAGTTAGTAGCAGTTATGGGAATCCTCCCCATTCCTTCCCTCCCTCGTTTGACAGATCAGTATCAGTTTCTGCAGCAGTTTGAAGTGGAAAATAAGGAATGTTCTAGGTAATAATAGTGGGAAAAACGTTGAACTGGTACTTGAATATGTTATTTGGCTGACCGTTCTGCCTAGGGAAGCCTCTTATCAGCAGTATAGGTACACTCTTGGTTTGCTCTGGTTGGGGAGAGAACATCCTGGAGGATCTGGAATTAGTTCAATGGCAGCAAACAGTTGAAAGAAAAAGTGCCTATAGCTACATATTTTTTACAGATGTACGATTGCTTGGGAACATGCCAAGATCCTGTATTTAACCAGCTGAAGAAGGAATATGCAGCAGCCCAGGAAGGCTTGTTAGAGTTTGTACAATCTAAAGCAAATTTTAAATTAAGTGGAACTTGAGATTCTGGGTAGAAGCTGTTAAATAATATGTTTTAATAAATTATTAAAATATTTTTGTTTTGCACACGAGGCCTAGGCTTTTCCATTGATGCAAATTTAGAAAGTATGCATCTACATTTTTTTATTTCTTCTGCTATTTTCCTTCCATTTTATTTTGTTGTGTAGCTCTGAGTTATAAACAGGAGTAGGCTTGTGTTTAAAGGAGCATGCTTTTGTAATGCATTTACTTTTGTCAATTAGTGCTTTTAATTCCCTTATAATCAGTCGTCTTTGGTCAAGGATTGTGTTTTCCCAAAGTTACATACTTTTCTTTTCCATAGTGCTGTTCCTGGACGTAGGCAGAACACCATAGTGGTGAAAGTGCCAGGGCACGATGACAGTCACAATGAAGACGGAGAGAGTGGCTCTGAGGCCAGTGACTCAGTTTCCAACAGTGGACAATTAGGAAGCCAAAGTATTGGGAACAATGTCACGCTTATTACGCTGAACTCTGAAGGTATGCTGATCTAACTGTAAGGCTACTCGAGCAAAGTCAATGTGGTGGTGGAATGAACTAAGATTCAACTGGAAGCTTCAGAGATGGTATCGTGGATCCAACCTTGAATTGTTAGGCAATACAGCAAGCATCAGATAGGAGTGAATGAATAGTTTTTTTTTTTAATTATTTTTACTAGTTTTGCAGGCAGAACAGCTAATTAAAATTCCTTATAAAAATCTAAAAAGTACGCCCCACTACAGTAGTGTATTTTTCTATTTTAAACCCTTTAAATTAACACATGCAATCTGCAGGATTTCCTGTCACCAAGTTGGAATATTGTTTCAGGAAAAAAAGTGTCCTCTCTGGGAAATAAAATCTACTAGTCTATCTCGTCCTGAAACTTTAATAGTCCACTTGTGTAATTCTCATGAATGTGAAATATTTATTTTAGTGAATGTAAGCAATTTTTATAAGGAAATTTGTATTAAAAAGAGTGTTAACAGGATAGTGTGTAGTGTCAGATTTTTCTGAAAATTCTTTAAGCCTTGGACACAGAAATCAAATGTAGAGAAATCTAAAAATTTTAGATTAGCCTAATAAAGATATTCTATTTTATGTGGTTTGAAATATTGAAATAAATGTTAATTGCTATTATTTTAATCAGAAACAAGATGATGTAAGGATCTCTGAGTTTTAGGTGAAAACATAAGATAAATTAAAATTTGAAAGTATCAGTGATTTTGTTTTTATGCAGATGTAATTTGAATCCTAGAGTTCAATTTAATAGTTTTCCTAATTATTTTTTAAAACTTATTGATTGAATATTTACTGAAGTGTTATTCTGGATGTGGTAGTTCATATTTACATTGATGTACCAGAGAAGAATAAATTACTTCAGGGTAATTATTGCAGCAGAATGCACTTAGGAGGTGACCCTTGTAATTAAGAGGTAAATGCGTTGTCTTTTTGATCTCTAACGTTGAAACAGAAGGACTCCTTAATTAGGAGTGATTCAGTTTCTTCTGCATGATCTCCAGCCATTGGTAAAAGCGTGTTGGGTGTGAACAAGTTAGGATACAATTAGTGGTAAGGATTAATTCAAGGTAGCCAGAAGCTGAGTATTTAAGAGTTGCATTCATAGATTTCAGAACTGACTAACAATTTGACTAACTAATTTGACAACTAAAACTCTGATACTTGGAGAACTTCAGAAGTCAGTCTACTGAAAGTCTTATGCACCAAAGATAGTTTTTGAAAATGTTGTTCTAAGGCATATGAACTTAGGATTCTTTGACTTTTATGGATATTTGTACAACTTATGCATATTATAAAGTTAGGCTCAGTCTATTTGCGTGTTGTGAGACAAAGTTGCTTCCAAAGGGTGTTTGATTTTGGGTTAATAGGGAACTAAAGGAGACTGAGACTGTTTGAGGAGTTCCCCTCAAAAATAGGGTCAGATTACAGATAGTGCTGATATTTTGATGTGAAAATATAAAAGGTACTCTTTGTGGAGTCTGTTAATATTTCATACAGCTCTGTCAGCTATACCAGGAACGAAGTTTCTAACGTTAGGAGGCTATTTGTTGTGTACTGCCCTTTTTGACTTGGTTGGCACAGATTTGCACAGACAAATGTGATGTTGGCCTTTTATGCCATTGTTGTATATGTAAATTTTGAAGAAACAGGTAATCCATTAATGTCTTCAGATCTGATTTTCTTCAGACCTTTAGAACACTCATCCATTAAAAATCTCTCTGAGATTGATGAATGCTTTGAGAATCAGATTAGTAATCCCCCACACCTACCTCTTCTTGCCCTCACAAAGATGAGAGAGGACCGCTTGCACAGAAGGAATGCTAAACGAACTAGCCTGCAGTATGTCACAGAAATTAAATTATTAATAAAGGAAGCGATGAAGAATAATAGGTCTGTTGTGCAGACTTGTTTTCTTCAGCAGTAAAAAGCAACAGTTACAGCACCCATCAGCTTGCTTTCATCGGCTGTTGAAGAATTCTGAGTGACTTGGAGTTGCTCAAAGGAATCTCGATGGATTGTAAAATACAAATGGCATACTTCAGCCCTTAGGGACTGAGACTAAACAACAGGCTTTCAGCAGGACTCCCATCCATCATCTCGTGTCCGGAAAGCAAAACTAAATCGTGTTTATAGTTGGGCTTTAGCTGACTTTGAATATGGCATTGACCTGTGGATATATCAGAATTTACTTAATAGATTTATGTAAAGACATTGTTTGCACTCTGCAGGCTGTTTTCAAAGAGCATTTAATCACGTCGGATAGTTTAAAAAATATTAGTGTTATAGCATTTCTATTCCTGAAAAAGAATTACATAGAAGCATAGAGCCCAGTTCCAGTAATGGTCTAGGATAAGGTTGTGTTTTTGTTGTTTTTGTTGTTTTTTTTCCTGACTGAACACTCTGACTTTACTTGATCTTCAGTGTACATTACTCTTCTTGCATGTGCAGTAAGGTGTGTTCTGTCTTTTCTTTGAGCAACAGTTACTTGATGCTTTTGCTTTTCAGAAAACTGAAAATGCTCATCCGTTTTCCAGATAGGGTTAATGGTCGGACAAGCATTGATTTTAAGATGTAGTATTTATGAGCTGAAAGCATGTAGACATACCGAATCTCTGATTTTTGTGAAATTTTGTGAATTTTTTCCAAAGTTCACTTTGGGATAATTAATGTCCTTTTGTATAGGGATGGTAGAAATATCAACACCTGACATATTCATTGGACTGCAGTTCTAAAAGTGGAGTAATCTTTCACAATTGAAGATAAAACTGAGCAAGAATAGAATTGTTCAGTGTTGAATTACCAGTTAAAATAAAATTAAAATAGGCTAGAAGGCTTACTAGTAAGTGACTTACTATATTTATGTCATATTTTTGGCATAGAAAATACCAAGTGTATCTTTATTCAGCCAACTAAGAAATAGTGTTTTTTCATTTAACTTGTAATTTTACCCCATGGATTCTAATAACTGTCAAAAGTGATTAGTCTGCTGTTGTTTTGAATGAATATGTTAGAGTGTGTTTCTTCTCTCTAACTTTGTTGTACCCCAAGTGGATCTTCTGGTATGGATGGTATAAACAGTAGTGTAAGTTTAGTGCTTTAGTTGTAAAATTACTTCTCTGCAAATGGGAGGGTAATTTAATACTAAGATCACAGCTCAAAACTCTGTTTTACTGAAGAAGATCTCTTCCTCCAGAAATACTGTTCGAAAGAACTGAATGCCGTTGAGCCTGTCAGAGTTTAAATGGGGAAGGGACATCAACTTAAAATTGATTAACTTTGAATCTTTGGTTTCTGGAGATCTGGATTGGAGCCCTCATTTAAATCCTACTGAAACAAGGTACCGAATGAAGAAGCCCACGTGTGACCCACTACCGAACTCACATTAGAGTAGAAGTGAAAAAGCCAAAAGGTCTTAAAGCAGCAAACGTGCAACCTACCAAATAAAATTGTGTCCAAGCTGCTCTATTCCGGTAATTTAAACTGCATAAGCAGTGCTAAAGTATTTAATTGTAAGTGCTGTCTGTAAAGTCTAATTGACTTAATCATCGCCCATCTCTTTTCTCTTTATTTTTCTGATTTAGTAAGAAATCTCCTTGTATTTTTACATGGTATGTTGATGATCTTTTAAGAGGTCCTCACTTCAACCGGGAGTCATTGTTTCAAACCAGAGATTTTTATGTTGTTTAATTATCTTGGTTACAATTTTAGCTAAGGAGTTCTGATTTGGACAAGTGTTTGGAGAGCAACTCTTACAGTTGTGGAACTGTCCTTACCCACAGTGCACTCAACTAAATAAATCTCAGGTCTGGTTAACCTTTTTTCCCTCTCTGTCTTTTGAAACATCAAAGCTATAGAGGTAACTTGCATACCGTGGTAGAAATGCAGCTAAGCAGTTTACGTCAGGAAATATACCTTTGTGTTTTGATATAAATGTTTTCTTTCTGAAGTGGCTTTTAGAAATTTGAAGTACACAGCTGTTCCCACGTTTTTAGAAGTCTGTTGTGTGGTGGTTATTCTCTGAATACATGAACGTGTCTGTTTGAGCAGAAAAGTTTTCTGGAGAAAAGAAATGACCTAACATGAGTTATAGCATGACCTGTCAAACTTACAAACCATTTTACTGTGTGAGTATCTAAAGAATTTGGATAGAGGCTGATTTTTTGAAAGGTTTTAGTAGATAAAACCAATGTAAATATAATGAAAATTAATGTTTTTGCTGTATTCGCCTGATGCACTGTATGCTTTTTCTTTAATCTGGAGGAAACCTGTGTTTAAAAATACAGGGAACTTTTCTTGTTCATCGTCCTCTCTTTGTTTTTTATTTTCCCGCCACCATGGATTACACATCTATCTCATTTAATGGAATAAGAAAAAATATTTATTACTAAGAAGTGTTTAAAGTAAATGCCAACAAGTGATAGATGTGCTTTTCTCTTTTAAAAGTCCGGTTAATTTTGACATGAATGTGTTCTTACTCTGTTTTGGAGTACAGCATATTCTCAGTTTAAACAAAGTTGTGCTTTTTTTTTTTTTTTAAATCTTGTACTTTCTAATTAGGCTTAAAAATGAGCAAATGATTAATGAAGAACATTTTTGAAACATCATCGTTTGGGCCTGGTGTCTATGTACATGCTGGTTTTGTAGATCTTCAGGAACTGTTACAAAAACCTTTTTTGTCCATTTGTGAGTATTTAGTTGTGATGTGTGTTAAATGGTTTCTAATGCAGTGACTTCTGTCCATCTGTTCAGCTGTGGTTGGAAGGGAGTCAGTATTTCTCAGGTGTATTGGAGCTGTGCAGAATGATGTGACTTAAATGTCATGGGCACCCTCCAGCTCAGTGCAGTTCACTGTATTATGCAAAGCAGAGAGAGCACAGATAGAGATTTTATTAATTTCACTGGTACGGTTTTGGAGTGGGGGAGCCGTTAAGTTTTATATACTAAACATGCTGAAATTTATTTTTTACTAATTGTGTGTGCTAAATGAAGCGATGGCACGATTCTGTTTTCCTTGTCAGTTTTCAGATACTGTACTACTTGCACTTTCAGGGTGGTAAGATAAGGAAAAGATGAGACTGTTATTTTGAGGAGACTATTTTTCTGTGCTTTCCAGAAATGTTGTACATTTATAGAGGTCTGTAGACTCTGATAGAGTAGACTGTAGACTGGGTTTCCACAACCTAAAATGCAGCTGGTATTTAGTCCTTCTTGCACAGAACTTAATTTGCGAATTGATTCTTTAGGCCCTTGGCTAATTATGTGGTAAGAAAGACCTTGTGTATAGTCTCTGCTCATGACAGCATTCATTCTAACATTGTTCTTTTGGATTTTGCCTTCCACTGCAAAAAATAGTATCGTGAAGAACATTAGATCCACACTAGTTTTAAATTACAGAGGTTTTAAACCTATGATATTAAGTACCTATATTGTTTTCTGACTTTAATGAATTCTCTCGTACTGGTATGTGGCTGTAATCCTGTCAAGGGTTGGTTTTCAATTGCCTAAGCTATAACCTGGCAGCTGTACGCACTTTTATGCTCACCACAAATCTGTTAGAAAGTATTCTGACATTCTCAAATATATTTGTCTAAACTTTTTAACTGAAGAGTTTTGTCATTAGATAAAGAAAAGCAAGCTGCAGTAACGATGAAGGAGTAAGTTTTGTTAAGAAGGGTGAGTAGATTTCCAAATGCTTAAATGGAACCTTTTATGTCCTGAATAGATAACATCTCAGATGAAAAGTACTCTTTTGTCCAGGCTCCAGTTACCTCCCGGCTTATTTACTGTGAGGTCTCCTCTCCGGCCTTACATTCAGAAAGCTGTTAAGATTTTCCAAACTCATCATTTTAACCCCATCATCTTCTGCTTGCATCCCTTTCCCTACTCGGTGGCACCCTTGTTCTCAAGGAAGACCTGACCCTTTGCCATTCCCAGTCACTCCTAGAGTTGCTCTGACTTCCTCAGCTATAGGTGACAGGTTTCCTTGCTTGTAATCTTTTCACAGAGACTTTTATGCTTTCTTCTGCTTCCCTGGGAGGAGATCCTTATAACTATATACACCCCCCTCCCTCAATCTCCTGTCCACGATACTCACTAATAAAATTGTCTTTTCTCATGGTGTTTATGTAAAACTTAGCCATAGTTAAGACACATTTCTTCTAAGATACTTTAAGATACAGTCTGTTTTGGGAATGCCTACAAGCTCAATGTGTGTTGTCACCTGCCTGCCTCTCTAATCTACCTATTGTCTCCTGTGTTATTCTTGGATTGTAAAATTCCTGGGTAGGGATGTTGTATTTGTTTTGTACTTACAAAGTGCCTTCTGCAACGCTTGATTCCGATTTAAGTATGTTACGCTCTTGGATTTATGGGAAACTGTCAAAAAGTGTGGCGGTTGCTTACTTGTGGTTTCTCATTTATTGGGGAAACCGCTTGGGACTGAAGCATAGAGATCACTGTTCATAAATAACTTTGTGGTAGGTCTTGAGCTTGCACTTAGTAGCAGTTTCAGAAATTTACATGAAGTACTATTTTATCAAGAAACAAGTGCAAACAGCAGAAAGCAAAGAATGGATAATATCCAAATACATTTACTGCTTTTGCTGTGATCAGGCGTTTCATGTTTCCTCTGAAGGTGTTGAATTTTACTTTGAAAAACTTGACAAGAACTTGCTCTAGAATATTGCTAAAAAATGGAATTGGCTTTTTTATGCAGTTTATGTACAGAAAAAATACTAACTTGAACCTGCTTCAGTTCAGTTCACCAAAGCTCAAATGTTGAATACTTACTATTCAAAAAAAGAGTAAGCTATCGAAGGGCACTGTGATACTTGCAGACTTCTCTAGGAGATACGACGAGAGCATTATTTTGCTTAATGCTAGATACTGCTTTCAAGAGTCAAGGTGCTTCAAGATGTAAGGAATATTGTATAATAATGTTCTTACACATATTCAGTTTATGGCAACATTTAAAGTACTTAATCTGTGACTTGCTGTACAAACAAGAGGAGCATCTGTTCCTAAAACATTAATGCACATTATGTTATCCATTTAAATCTTTCACAATAGTGTTAGTGTCCTATTTTTAAGATGGAAGGAAGAAAAAGCAGGACCTCTCATCTTTGTAGTGTAAGAATGTCCCATTCAGCGTTACTATACTGCTTTAAAAGCAGATATTTTTAAAAATGTCTATGCCAAAGCCAAGGCTTTGAAATTGCTGAGAAAGAAACACACTGTCCTTAGTGTCTCCCAAGTATGTGAAATGGTCTTGAACAGAGCTCCATGAAAGCTGGTTTTAAATGATATAAATAAAACAGCATGATCCATTGATTTAGAATTTGGTTCAATGAACTTACCACTTGATACACTGACATATGATATTTGGCACCATATATGATGGTTTTGTATTGTATCTGCTTTCTCTGCATTCCTTTTACTGCATTTTAAGACTATCAGAAATACAGAATTAGAAACATAAACATGAATATTTTTTGAGAAGATAAGGGAAGACTGGTCTATGTAGTATGTTAATTAAAGGATGAATAATATTTTCCCAAATAATTGTCACACATTCTCTTCGACTTTGCTTCTGAAAGAGTCATTTTATGATAGTAGTATTAAATAGTGCTTTTTGGAATTTGCTTTCCAAATGTGAATCCAAGCTGCTCTTTGTACGTGCCCCAGACTTACCTGTTCACAGGGTTTTCCAGTTCACTGTAAGATCAAATCTCACATGTTGTATGATCGTTTGCAGCACTTTGCTTTTGCTGCCAAGCTCCTTATGACCAGATACAGACAGCGAGAATGAACATTTAAATAGCAAACTCTTGTACCTTTAAAACAATGTTATTTATAGCTGATGCAAAGACTTTGCTGAGACTTCAGGAGTTTCAGCGGCTTGTTAAGGCCAAAGAAAACTATAGAAATTGAATTGCTTTGATTTGTAATTTTTTTTTTTTTAATTTTTTGATTATTGGGAACAAACATGAACAGTGGTTTCTTCCAGGTATCGGAAATCTGATTTCTGATATGAAACATTTTCTAAGGGTTTTAAAAAGCCATCTAAGTGCATGGATTTTCTCAGTTTTATCTCGATTTTTTTTTTTTTAGCTGATCATTTTAAGTTACAGATGATCATGTAGTAGTCCTCATTTTCTGCTTCTGTTAAATGTATTCCCTGGCCTTCCATGAGTCATAAAGTAAATGAATCTTTTTTTGCCTCTCATGGATTTAACCATGTACTAAAACAGAGGTCTTATTTTTAACAGACTAAGCAATCTTGCTGACATTATGCTGGGACTTCTATGCACACTATAGTGTTTGCAGAGACAAGTATGCTTTGGTACTGCGTGCCCACAGGGTTCTTTCATGCTGTGTGCTGTCTGTCAGACAACTGAAGAAACCACGAGCGCAGGATATATTTTCAGAATATCTTGAATAGTGTACCAGTCCTCTAACTGTAGGGGCTTAGAAGTTAACTTGAACTATGTCTCTGTTAGCCAAATCCTTTCTGTTGTACAGAAGATTATACCTGAGGCATAAGATTCTTCTGGCTATCTTTCCTTTATATTTACATGGAAATTAAACCCTTTTTATCCCCCATGAGAACAGTCAAGCAAAAAACTCCAGTTCTGTGTCCGGGGTTCCTGATGTTTGTGGAGTTGTGTGTGTTCTATGCTTCCTTTTGCCAGAACTCCCAGTGTCTTAACTGCTTTTTTGGTGGGAGGTTTTGGTGAATGTAGTTTTTTTCAAGCCAGTCTTCTAACCTTCCTTTTAGCACAAGCTTTAAATCACATTGCTAGATTTGTAGGTTAATGTACAGGCTGATTATCACCCTGTTCCTTATATTTAATGATTGAAAGTCAGTGCTTTGTAGTCACTGTCAGTTATTCACTACCCTTGTGAGTTGTTGGGGTAGCAGAAGACTTGGGCTAATGAACAGAAGTTTATTTAAAAAGATTATGTTTAATCTTCTGTGCATCAGCTGAAATATTATTTAATTTCTTTACAAATGGGGGTTTTTGTCGTTAGGATTTTTATGTTAAGGTTGATTCATCTTTCTGCCTTTGTGCTGTAGCTACCAGTCATTTTTCTCTGCTGGGTGCAAATCTGGCATTTGCAGGCTTGTTATTAAAAGACACACAAGTACTCTGAATAACGGAACATGTTAATTTAAGTGTTTATGTGGGCAGGCATTTCCTTTCGTTTTTCCTAGTTTTAAAGGAGCGACTGATGGCACCTAGCGAGAGAGTGAGCCTAGCTTTGCTTCTGCTCTTACTCCTAGTGTTCGTGTGTCAGTCTAGGGGAGCGTATCCCAATGGAAAAACGTGAGTACCAGTGAAATGTCTGTCATCTCCCTGGGCAGGAAGACACATACACGAGTTGAGAGTGAGTCCGAAAGCCATAGCAACTCTTGTCTGGATTTTGTTTCCTTGACATAGGTTTTCTTAATACTAACCTTAAATCTCGCTGGTCCTGTTTCCATAGAAATGCTTGTTTGCATGGCAGCCCCAGTCACCTCTCATCTTCTTGCGTGTCCCTGCTGAAACAGAGGAACGGTCAGCTGTGTTGTGAGATAAAAGAAATGGACTTAATACAGTAAAAAAAAAAAGAGTTGAAAACTGTGTTGAAAAGTGAACTAATTCTGGATTCAGTAGAATGGAGATAAAGGTAGATTTTCTGAGCTGAGAAAAACATTGAAGAGAAACTAGGAATTAGTCTGTCATCGAAATGAGCTTCAGAGTACAGAGAGGAAATCGGTTTAAATATCAGGACTTTTAACACTACAAGTAGAAATGATCAAGAGCCACTTCTCTCATGATGTAATATTTGATGTAAAGAAAAACAAGGAAGTACCTTTCCACATAGCACTCAAAATGCATTCAAACTTCAGCAAGGCCATTAGGAGAATTAACAAAAGGAAAATACTTCAGGGCAAAATGAGCGAAAACCTGTGATTAACTGAAGGAATGTGTGCATTTGTGCTTTTTTATTTTTACGAAAAGTGTTTTTGGATTGTGTTCTTCATTCCCAGTCCTTCACATGTTATTTGTGTTTCACTAGTCTTTAAGGAATGGAAGCAGCCGTGTATGGTTGTACAATGCCTCCTGACTTGGTATCTGGCTATTACAATGTATGTACTAAATAACTTGACCCATCTAGATTCTATCTAGATATTATGTATAATGCCTAATAATACATGTAAAGTGAGGATAAAATACACATTTCAGTAAGCATAAGAGGATATTTGAGTGCTAGGAGCTTCAAATGATGCAGCTTTAATCAATAGTATTTATGTATTCAATTGTTTAGGGAGAAGTTCCATCAAACTCCCAGACCGTGTTTTTTTTTCTCTTTCCTTATTCAGTCTGTCTTCTCCCATACCACACGACTTGTTCAGTGTAGTTCTGCCTCCCTCACTCTACTTCCTCTCTTCACCGTTCTTTTTCGGTGCCAGCCTCATTAAATTTGCTCTATGCAAAGTGCTAGATGTGTTGGCAGACCGGTAGGAATTATTTTTACGTAAGATAAGGAGTAGTTTAGCTTTTGTGCCCTCAAGTAGCTGTAGTGAGACAGTAGAGTCACGGTTAACTTTAGTCTTGCAATTTCCACTCTAATGTAAAATCATTGTAAAGCAAACTGCCTTTCTGTTGAAGCTTTTAAAGCAGGAGGAAAATGCAAGAGGTAATTCTGTGGGGCTTGTGTCCATAGGTCAGCATAACAAGATAGTGTCTTTTTTCCAGGCTGTTAGCAATAAAAGAAAAGTTGAATGTGGTAAAAACAGTATGTTCTAGACTCTGTGCCAGTTGTGGGAGAAAAAAAAAAGCAGCATTATTTTGCAAATAGAAAAAAAAAATCTTTGGTGCGTGTAGTAGGTTGATCGCATTTGTTAAACAAGACTGCAGGTGAAAGGTGTTCCTTAAGTAGTAACTCTTATGTCTAATAGTAATTCTGTGAACTGGTAAGGTTTTGATAGAATGTAGAATCATTTACTCAGGCTTCCTAGAATTTCTTTGAAGAACTTACACATTTATCCAGGAGGTGTTTTTGCTTTGCCAGCTCTGCCCAAATTTTTATAAAACAGTCAGTTTATCTTCAGGAACAGACTGCTGTTTTCCCTGATAATGTTAACCAGACTTGTGGTGAGGCCAGACACAGTGGCATTCAAAACAAGTCGTAATTAATCTGAACCACCTTATTTTTCAGATGGCACCTGGTACTGTGAGCAGAAAACATCTAGTATGCCCTATTACATAGTTCAGGATAAAAAGTAAGGTTTAAATAAGAAAAAAAAATGTATTAAAAAGATTGTGAGTGTATGAAAATATATTCAAAGCAGAGCATTAAGTTCTGATTGCAACAGAAAAAAGTTCGAGGGAGTAGCTGCTATGTACATGAGCAATAAATATTTTTCTTTGTAAATATCGTAGTTGATAATCTGATGTTTATGATGATATCAGTCTTGCATAATCTAACATTTGCTTCATACGGTCGTTATTCAATGCAATAAACTCGCATCTGACATGTGGTATGACTCAACCCAAAGGTCATATTAGAAGAATGTTTTTTAGTGTTTCAGTTGCTTTTATGTTATGTTTTATTGCGTACTTTTGGCTTGTAGTCTAGTAAAATGCCGGCTGCTTAGCCTATGCCAGTACCTGGAAATACACATGCTGCTTGCTCAGGGGTCCCATTCAGTGTGAAAAGGATAGACTCATCTGTGTGAACTCTTGTCACCCTATTTTCTGCCTAGAAGAGTTATGGAAACCAGGAGTTTGTGACTTTGTATATACAATGAAACGCTAAATGCATTTGATGAAAAATGAATCACGTAATCGAATGACTTGTTCACATTTTTGCCATTCTGAAGGCGTGTGAAACCATGAAATACTGTAAAGCTCTGGTGCGGAAGGGCTGTGGGACTCCTAAGTCAGGAAGCTTTGTTTTACACCACAAAGTTGAGCAAACACAGAAATCAAATCCAAATGGTCTGTGTCAGGAAATAGTACTGGAATGTTCTATCCAATTCCTATTAGCGTTGTCAGATGCGTACTGGAAACTTTGATTTTATCTGGAATGAGAGTCTCTTCCTAGGTCCTGTGTTGCATCCTCCACTTCAGTAGGGGTTGGTCATCCTTATGAACTCTGTTCTGCTTTCTGGTTAATCTTGAATTCACTAACTTTTGACATTGTCTGCAAAGATGAATTTCCAGTGAGGGCTTAGTATTCCTCTTAAAAATAATAGGTTGTTTTTTCCCACCAGGCTGAGAGGCTGGGACAGAAATCAAAAAACTTCTTTATATACGTAATGTGTCTGTGTGTCTATACACAAGAGAAGTTAGGCATGGTTCTGCTGATGAGCTTATACCTGGATAGAAGGGAATATGCACTTAGCAGATGATTAGCAATCGATTCCTTATCTTTATGCTGGGCCTCTTCCTTGGTTAAACGGGTTGTTTAGGAAATAATGCAGGCTACTGGCCAGTAAATTCGAAGAAAGACCAGTATTTTGATTGGGATCTCTGGCTATGTTTTGAATGATTGTCATTGCTTGAAATACTCTTTTAGGTGGTTGAAAGAGTTACTGTTCACTATTGATTATAATTTCTTAAATTTATAACCTTGCTTACACTCATTTTAATCTGATGCTTTTGCGGAAAAAAGTGGTTCAAAGCTGTTAGCTTCCTGAAAGTAGCTATACTTTTAAGAATATTATGTGGTTGCAATAATCTTAATTTTTAGGGGATGACTGACTTGATGAATGAGAACACTGTGAATATAGTGTGCTCTTTCAGCTGTTGGCGTCTAGTATGAGGTATTTTGAAAAGATATCTGAGAGCGAGTTAAACATCTGGACTAATTACATTGATTCTCCATGTAGGCCAGAATGTTAATGGCAATAACTGTTGTGGACCATTGGTGTGAACTTGAGAATAATTTTTTTATCTGCAGCAAATCTTATGAGCCTATTAGTCATGCTAATTTGTACAGAAGTTTATGGAGACTATGAAGAAAACTGGAAAAGCTCCTGATAGCTTAAGAAATGTTGACTGTAACTTGAACCTGACTGTTCCATTCTGTGCCACAACTAGAATTTCCACAATCTCTTTTTAGAGGATTACCCCAATGGGACGTGGCTTGGAGATGAAAATAATCCTGAGATGCGGGTCCGCTGCCCCATCACCCCTGCTGACATGCTGCACATCAGCACGAACTGCCGCACAGCCGAGAAGATGGCACTGACATTGCTTGATTATCTCTTCCATCGGGAAATTCAGGCGATCTCCAACCTTTCAGGCCAGGGGAAGCATGGGAAGAAGCAACTTGATCCTCTCATGATTTATGGAATTCGCTGTGAGTATAATACTGAAACTTTTGAACTTATACGGTGTAAATAAGGCAGAAACTGTCTGCTACTTGCAGTTAAACTAAATTTTGTAAGAATGGGTTATGTATTGTTCTTGCCAGACAGATGTTTTATTAACTTTTGTTTAGTAAAGAATCCTAATGGGCTGATTTAATTTAGTTTGTTGTGGGTGTTCATCAGAAACTCTTCAGTCTTAAAATCTGAGTTCAGTTTTCTTTGTAACTACAAGCTGTGAGCATACCAAGTGTAGTAAATATCAGAGAAATATAACTTTCTCAGCTAATGGAATGAATAGTAAACCACATAAATTTAAATATTGTTGATGCGTTCAAAACAGTATGGCCTTGAATCTTACGTTTTTTACTTCCCATTTATGTGTATTATTTCAAAAGGCTAACTGACATTGACATAGAGGAAATCTGCCATCTCTATTAAAGGAGAATCTGTTTATTCATAACGGGAATGCGTATGATGCTAATGTACTTCTGTCTGCTCCGGTGGCATAAGGCTTTTGGTTATTAAACTGTTATGCAGTAATGAACAGATACTACTTGTACTGAAGATGCAATTCTTGTCAATTTAAAAGGAATCAAGCGTGTGTTGCGTATAGAATACAGTAAGCGTAGCCACTAGTTTTGAGTGCAGAAGAATCTGTACATACGCAGCTTGCTCTAATAAGGTGACTTCTAGTAGAGGATTACTCAGTGGATACGTTGAGGACAGCCAAGTCTGTTCCATGAGCTATGGTGTAAATATTTTCCAGTAAAGCAGGTAGATGGACGCGTTGCAAAGAGCCAAGCATCTGACACAAGTGTTACAGCTCTTGCGTGGTACTTTTGCAATGCATGTAGAGAGGAAACAAATTTAAATGTTAGTGTGGAATTAGGACAGAGTCTAAAAATGACCAACTTTACTAATTGAGCTAGGGTTTAATATACCAGTAGATCTTACTGTTAAAAGATTCTTTATAGTCACATCTTATGTAGGTCACCAATGGATTAGTAGAGTGGGAATAATTTGTTATACTAGAGTGTTTTGTATGCAATTGCCAATTTGGAATGCCAATTAAGCTTTAAGAACATAGCCAGAGAGAGCTTATTTTGAATGGTGTTTGAAGAATTTGATGTTTTGTTTTTATGCTTCTGTTAGGGCAATGTGTGTGATAGTTATGTGGAAGAAAATGTGAAGAATATTTGATGATGAGACTGCTGTGCTTTCTTGCTACTGAACTGAGCTGAGGAAATACTGTCCTACTGACCTGCTTTTGTTTCTAGTAATTTGCTGGCTGTCTCAGGGAAATTGATAGGCAAAACTAACCTATTCAGTTCGCTGCATTAGGCCAATTTTTGTCTCATTATGTACCTGAAGCAGACTTCAGGCTTCTACTGTAAATACATTAGGTATGTATTTTTAAGGGAGATTATGATTCAAAGTAATTTGGATCTCCAAAACCATTATCTATTGATCTCATCAACGTAAATGATCTTGTTCCATTGTATTTTTAAAACTTAGATGTTTGTTGACAATAGTTATTAAAAACATGAAGAAATGAATCTTTCTTCAATGCTAAAGCAAGTCACTAACAGCCCTTTTCCCCATTGCTGAAATCTGTGAGTACAAATCAAATGATCGAGTTTATAACTGTCTGTGTAGGAAGAACAGGTTTTTGAAAATGTGAGCATGGGGAAAGAATGTGCTGGTGTGACTGAACGCTCGAACTAGGGATTATGTCATTTTTATGAGGCATTCTGGCCATGAAGAAATTGGATTATAGAAGTGATCCCTGCAGTTGGAAAAGGTCTGCAATGGCAGAAATGTAACAGCAGTAGATGGTAACCAGCAGCATTCTGAATGATGAGCACAGAAATCACTGTCTGCTTCTTTGTCGTAAGCACCGTTCGGAAGGTTTGGGATCCAGGTATCGGAAACGTATCTTTTTCTTCTTTGTGTTGGCTAGTGCGTTGCTTTCTTTTGGGAACCAGTCCGTAACAAACCAGGGATTGTGTGTGCCTTCTGGAAAAAAACACACCGGTGTGAATCTGGCCAGAGTTTACCTTTTTGGGTACCTAAATCTTAATGGTTATTGAGATTTGGTATTGGCAATGACAAAGAATCCTGTGGCAACAAATGAAGAAAATCCATATAAACCTGATGAAGCAGCAAACTTAATAGTAACAACGTTGGTTCAGAAATGATGACTTCATGTAATAACCTAGTATGTCACCGCTGTGAGTGATTAAGTTGGAATGAAATTTGATTTCAATAGCCTGTTTATGAATTTGCTATGATGTGAGTGAGCATACGAATGACTTATAACTTTCAAGGGTGACGTTCTGGCCACGTTCAGTTCAGTGGCAGAACTCCTGTTGCGTTCAGCTGTGCCACGATTTCATCCCTAATGTTTGTCACAGAGGTACTGGGAAGAGCCTTGCCATGCCATATCCACTTTGCTTTACCAGTCCACAGACCATGTGGGGTTTTTTTATTGGTGAAGTATTGTTCCATAAAATCTACCAAAAACTGAGTGCAGTGCTAGCATGGGAACTAAATTAGGTTGTTGTCCTAACAATGTAGTTTGCTTCTGCTCTGAGCAGTAATACTTTGATGCATTACTTTAAACTTAAATGAAAAATCTAATGTCATCAGCCTTGCATTTGCCAATCATAGCTAGAAAAGCTCAAGCCAATATAAAGGATTTTATTTTTCCTTTTGTTTCAATTTTCTTCAAGTTTGTCAGTGGAAAGAGATTCTTTGCTTTTTCTAGGAGAAGAAAACACCAACCAAATCTGTATTTAATAGAGAGAATATTTTGTGTAATATGGAAAAACTATAAAAAATGAAGAGATCTATGTTTATTAGAAATTCTTGATACACTACATAAAATTTACCGCAAGAGAGATGAAAGTTTATCTTTGGAAGTATACATTTTCTCTTGTGGTATAAATTTGCTTGTGGGGTGGCAGTGGTATTGAAGAGAGTTTTTGGGCAAGAAACCAAAATGACTTAAACATACTATATGCCATTAAGTAGCTCATTACTTCAGCCCTACTAAAAATGTAGACGTTTCCTGGTGAAATAGGATACAAGAACATCCACAGTTGTAATTTTCTTTGTGTTACAGAAAATACAGGTTTAGCTCTTTTGGGATTTTATAGCAATCTCCATAAACAAGTTTGAGAAAAACAGATTTCCAAATTCAGAATTTTGCATTTATAAAAAACTTGATAACACAAAGAATGCTTTTACATATTGTCTTGGAATAAAGTGAGAGGGGATTTCTGAAGTTCATAAAAGAAGAGTCTATCAATAGTTCTTATTCTTTAAAATAATTAAGTGGAAACAAAATAACATTAGTTATTTCCTGTGTGTGTAACTTTGTTAGTGTGTCATTTCTGTGAAAGCCTCTTGCATCTGCACATAGGTTTTTTGCAGGCTCTCACCAGTCCATTTTTAATATAATTCTCAGTTTTGCCTAATTATGACAAAAGGATAGAAGATCAGTACCTATAAATTACATGCAGAATGAGTGGTTGAGTGGAGGAAAGAGTTTAAAATTCAATTGATAGCATTAAGGGGAACCTGCACCCTTAGTTCAGCTGTATAATTGGACACCAGAAATCCTCTTTGGGCAACATACAGTTGTCTGTTGCTCAGGGAACTATTTATGCATATTGAAATAACTCTCATATTAGGGACATGATTGTTTTTTAAAAAAACAACAAACCACCCCAAAACCTGCAGTACCTGTAGAGGGGAGGGCACCATGGTGCAGGATGTCCGAGTACTGTTAGAGCCAGCTTAGTACTATTCTCTTGAATTTTTCCATCTGCTTCCAAGACTACTTATAGAGTGAATTTTTTGTGATTTCTGTTCACGAGTTAACATTTATTCCATCCAGTATGCATCCCTGTCGTTTAAATAACATAGGAAAAAAGTGTGACCTGAAAAGACCTTATGTAAAGTCTGATTTTTAACTGTATGGTAAATGGTGTATATTCTGTTTCAAACGGCACTTAACTTGACTTCTTAAGATGCAATTTAAAATGTAGAATAGAAAGAAATTTGTAATCAAAGCTTGGTGTTGTAATACTGCTTCCAGTAAAGATGGGACTGCTTTTCTACTGTACTAGATGGAGATGTTAATATACATTGATGGAAGAATGAAATATAGCCATGTCCTCTTCAGAGGGCTGCTCAAACAGAATTAAGCACTGTACTCATTGACACAATACTGCTTGAGACGCAGACCACCCGCATTTGTTTAATAGGAAACACATTTGACTCCTGCCTGATTGTGTAACGTATGTCTGTTAGATCAGTGTCTGTATATATATATTCATGCACATAACCCAAACATAAAGCAGGTTGGGCCAGTTTTTAAGCTGCTAATTTGAGTCGTGTAAAATCTGCAGATCACAGTAAGTCACTACTGTTTCAGCTTCTCATTTGCTTTTAATGAAGATTTTGATCTTAATAAGCGTGCGGGATAAACAATGAGTATACCACACTTTTGTTCCATCTTTCTTAAACATTACCTTGCTTTTAAATACTGGAGGAAGAGTCGTAAGTTGCTTCTCACAGAGAAACTGTTAGCTCTGATGTTTCTCACCAGTGGATCTGTTTTGTGAGATACTGCAGACGGTTGCCATTATATAGCATGTTTTATATAAACAGTTACTGAAGATATACACCATAAATACGGAATGCATTTAGTATTTTCTGTGCTCTTTTTTATTTTTCCACTTTAAAAGACTTACTGCTGTATTTTTATGAAGTATACTTTTTTCCTTTTTATATCCGTTTTCCCTTTCTAATCTTTGTGTACTACTTTTGCACACTTTCTGTGTCTTCCTTTCATTTCCTGTTTATAATTCTGGGCTTTGCGTGTCTCGTTTCTGAATATAGTACCACTTAGTAACTGTATAGTATATAGAGAGTGGTTTAAAACAGTGTTACACCTAGATACAACAGTGGTTGCGACAAGTCTTGATTATCAGCAATTGTAGTCATGCATCTAGACTTTGGATTTCATCAGGAGACTGTTGGAGATCTTCAAGAAAAAACGGATTTTTTTCCAATTGCCATTTTGTCCTCTCTCTTCAATATTTCATCAGCACTAGAAATTGATGACTTTATGTAATTTAGATTGTTGTGACTACATTGCTAATTGTTGTTTCAGTCCGTCCCCCTTGACAGACTAGCTAACTGAAGAATCAGTCATGTTCTGGATGCTCTTGAGGTTTGGAGGGAAGAGGAATGGGTTAGTTGCAGTGCTCAAGCTAGTAATTTGTTAAGGATCTCTGATGTTTTCTGTTTAACCCGTGCTTCTGTTTCCTCATTATATAGGACGTTAACTAATCTTCCAAGCTATAGTAGTCTGACAAGAAGTTGCGTGGCTTGTATCCACATGGATGAGCTAATCTTGTGGTCCCTGGAAATACTTCTTGCCAACATTTTCTTCTCCTAGTAACAAATACTATGGACTGTAGCTCTTTGGAAGTAAAAATTTGCTTCGGCGTTTTCCTTTGAAGACTGTGGTATTACCAGATGCTGTAGTGCATTTCTTCTCAACTGCCAGGTCACGGCTCAGAGGTAGGACAAACTTCATTTTACAGGTTGAAGGGCCGAGTATAAGCAGACAAGAATTTACCCAATTCTGCAGCCTCATGTCTGTGGCAGAGGGGGAGTGGAAGCAGGTTCTCCTGAGTGGTGCACTAGTCGAAACCTCTACTCTGAATCTTAGCAAGTGGGCCGCTTCCATCTGACAATTTCAGGAAAGCTGCATTGTGCTTCATTCTGAAGCCCATGAGCATGGTGACTGGTGTTAGGGGCACAGCTTGGGAAGAGAGGAGGGAGAGCTTGCAGAGGTGTTGAACTATCTCGTACTCAAGAAGACAGTGAGAAGCAAAGTCTTGAGAGTTCAGCACATCTTTAAAGGAAAGAAGTGAAAGAACACATTTCTTTCATGCCTTTCTCATATCCAGAAAGTTTTTTTTTTTTTTTTTCGTACAGCACCCTCGGGAAAGGTCTTGTGATGCAGCAGTGCTGCTTTTTTCAAACATGTTGTCTTCCACAAAGCTGTGAAAGTCTGGCTTCAGTTCCAAATAGCTGCTGCTTTGTGAATCAATTAAATGCTGCCACATGGAGGGAAGCGATAACCTCTTTTGAGGCTAGGCAAGAAGATAATATGAGAACCCATTGAGTTTATCTCAGTACCGCAGTTCTCATAAATGGCATCAATGCTGGCACTTGCTTACTGACTTTATGTAAGCACTGTAATTTAATGCTGGCTGTTGTTTTCTTCTTTCCTGGGCACTTATGTTTATTTCAATTACTTTCCTGGCCAGTTACTGTTTAATAAACTGAAATAAAGGCAGCAATCTTGGGAAGTAAAATAAATTGTTTTCTCTCTCCTTCTCACACTTTTCTGGTTGTTTTTGCGTGATACAAGCGGTGAATTTAATTCTCCATTCTTGAACGTAAGCAGCTGCTTAGCTTCTCAGTTGCAACTGTGATTGCATGTAACTTGACTGTGTGTGATGTGCTGTCAAGCATTTGTGAGTTCATAGGCTCTACAGAAAGAAGAAAACTTAATGCATTAGGTCACTTGGACCATCTCATTCCAGCTGATGCACAGTTGTTCCATCCTGTCAATACTTTTCTGCTTTGGCTGGACTTATTTAAAATACATGCTGAAGTGTGCTGGTCCTCGCTTCTTGAGAGGCAGCTGAAAACATTCAGATAAGTCTGTAAGCATGAAAGCAGTTTTCTCAATGACTTCAAATGTTGCTTCTGGACTGTAAAATGAAAAAAGGGGCAAGATGCGTAATCTGTAAGAAAGATGCGCTCATTGGGAAAGTTACTGCTACAAATACAATAATTTAGTTGAGCAAGTGCTGTTTCTTTCTAGTGAAAATCAAGGGAGTCTTGTGTAGGTTTCAGGATTCATTACATATTCATGTATTAACAAGCCCCCAGCCCTGATGTCAGCAAGCAGTATTGGACCGTTTATAATTGATGCGTTGAGTGTGATGTCCAAGGATCATCTTTATCAATACTGAAGACCCATATGAACTATGAAGTGACAAGTGAAATAGAGGACTCTTTGTACCACAGTTGAACTAATCGCTGTTTGCTTTGGGCTGATTCCTCCAGGCGTGAAACTTCTCCAGTGTTACGACTGTTGGCAGGGTAGTTACTCCAGTGTACAGTGATGATGTCCCTTTAGGACCTAACTCAGAAGGATGCAGAGCATGCTTTCCTCTCACCATCTACAGAGGAGGCTGGTGGTTACCCGGTGTCACTTGGGCTCAATTCCTGCATAAATAAAATCTCCTAATGAACTTTCAGTGGACTCCGGACAAGAAATATTTTCTTTGCTATCAAAGGCCTATAAATGACAAAATTGAACTTCTGCAGTGTGGTTTTAGAAGACACGAAGAGTCTAAGAAAGTATTTGACCCCTGACATTTTGAGAGGAAAAGCAGCTCAGCCACCAAACACAGATTGATCAGCGCAAAAGTAATGTACATTCGTCTGGAAAATGCATTGCTGCATGCAAGGAGAGCTGTGATTTTACAAAATCTCATGAACGGAATTCCAGAAAGTTGCATAGTTTTTCCTTTCCTGGCTTTGAACTTTCTTTTCTCCATTTCACAAGGGTTAAGAAGTGAAGTGAGGAGATGCCTCAAGCTGACTGCAAGTAAAATGTAAATAAATTCCCGCAGCGTTCAGGTTTCTGTCGTGCCAGTCTTTTCCAAAGCCACAAGCTCCTTCGGAAGGGGAGAAAGTTTCGTTGTTGATTCATAAGTGAGTTTTTCTTGGCGGCACGTGTGGTGGTGTTTGCCATCCAGATGGGCTCCCGAGGCACTGCGGCGAGGGCTTATGTAACGCGATGTCTCGGGAAGGGGGTGGTTAAAGCAACAACCCTCCTTTTTCCATCGGTTCTGCTGCTGGTTCTGTCAGATCACATTGTGCTGCTGTCTGAAAGACAAACAGCTGTTTAATCAACCTCTCTGTAAAACTGTGGCTATCAAAAATGACCTGATGTGTGGTTACTGGCAGCGGCTCCTTAAAATCAGAAGTATTTATTTCGATCAAAGTTATTGCTTCAATTTAGGTGATTCCATTTGTTTTGAGCATCAGACTGTGATTTGAAACAGTAAGTTGATCCTTTGGCAATAAACACATCATATACTTAGGTATGTTCCATTCCAAAACAGAATGATGTCTGATAAGCCTTGTGGGATTATTTCTCCCAGCGAGTAAAAGAAATAGCGAGATCTTTGCTTGCTGACTGCGATCGTAAATGAATGCTCTCACATTTTGAATGTGCAAAACTAAAAGGTAAATTTAACTGAAGACTTAAAAGCACAATGTCCTGTAAGTGCATTTTTATTATGCAAAAAGAAGGTAATAGTTATCATGAGCACATTAGGTGTTTTATTTGGAAGGAGATTGTTAGTGGCCGGGTAAGTGAAATGATCGTCGGAGTCTTTAGGTCCTAATCTTCATGAAAAGCCATTTCAGATAAAAATGCTTGTGCAGTCTGTATGGAATGCTGCCACTGCAATTTTTATCTGTACAGCTATAGCTATATGAAGTATGCAATTCTGCTTTCTTACTGAGATCTAAATGTTGCATGAATGTATACATTTTGGGAGGAAATGGAACATACATCGTTTTTCAAGGTATCTTGTTTTATTTGCTCTGTCTTTGGATTTTTGCAAGATGTTTTTTAGAGCAAGCTATGTGTTTTGAAAATGGGGGGAAAGATAGAAGCAAATGTCACTTGTCTGGTATCATTGTAGTGGAGTACCTCTCACGTAACCTGTGAACTGTAGCAAGTCTGCACTGGTTGACATGAAGAGTTTTCTATTTTCAGATTACAAAGCCTCTGATTTGTTCTAGAATTATTTTCTTGTGGAGTTGATGGATTCATTTAATGAGTTAGACACTTCATGTTTTTGATAATTTGGTTATTAAACAGTTACATTTATGCAGCTGTTGATATTCTGTCACCATCGGAGAAATGTGATCAAAAGATCCTTACGGGAACGCCTTACGGCTGTTGCTGTAAACCCGTATGGAGCTCACCTCAATCAAAGCGTGCAACCAGGAACATCAGAAATACTCTAGTTCTGTAGTGAGTGATTTGCTCGCTTTCATTTCACAGCATATCTCTGGTTCTGCAGTTCTGCTAACCTTTTGTAGCACTTGGCGTGCGCTGCGAGGGAGTCGGAGATTGAGCAAACATACACATGCACGGATAAAAATGCGGGTGTTTCTTGCCAGACTGGTAAATCTGACGTTCCACTAGATGGCATTATTTGCGTGCTTATGGCTGTCTCTTGATGAGTCAAAATAAACCAGGTTCTGCTCTTGGTAAAATAGATAAAAATAGACGGGCTGGTTTTCCAGAAATGTGATAAGATGTGCCTGAATGTAGATGCTCTTATGTTTTAGAAGAGGATACGTTGGTGGAATTTGGAGATTCTAGACGCTAATTACTTTTTTTTTTAAAAAAACCAACTTCTGGTAGGGTCCTGTAGACCTTCATGTGTCCTTTTAACTTGTAGAACAAGGGCATTTAAAATCATGTGTAACTTCATGTTTCCTCTGGCTCCGTGATTTGTTAAAAATGAAATATTCAGGCAAATATGCTAAATAAATATTAGGAAATATTAATGAAATATCTGGACAAATTAACTTCTAATAAAATAAAATTACATGTTAAGTATTCTGGTAATGGAATACTAGTTATTATTTCTTTTGAGGAACAGCACATTGCCAGAATGAAATAATGAAATCTGAGCCAGATCTGCGTATGAGCGTCAAGAAGGTGCTTATTTTTCTCATGTAATGTTTGGTTTAAAGATCTAAAGCTTCTAAAATACAAGACATTCTGTCTATGGTTTACAGAGAGCAAGAACAGAGAAACCTCATGCCTTTTGGGTTGTACTGTGTTCTTACAATGTCGTCGTGAGTTTTTTTTTGTATGTGTGGGGGGTTTTGTGGTGTGGTTTTTTTGGTTTTTGGGGTTTTTTTTGTTGGTTTTTTTAACCCAACAAAAAGGCAAAAAACTGTCTGGGTGTTGGACACCATGTATTTTGCTTGAAGCAGAAATACTTCTACGAACCTCTTGTAAAAGGTGAATGGTCTCCTGCAGTATGTCTTTGACCTGGTATGCTTGAGACAAATGTGAAAAATAAGATGTGGTTACAGCCATCTGTCTGCATAGACCAAATCATCGGATCTGCAGCTTCAGGTTGACAGAGAAAGTTGTAACAACTGAAGCAGTGAATAATTCACTTTCACTTTAATTTGTTACTTGAGACACAAGCCTATATGTGCAAACACTTTTTGTGTTTGGTAGATATTTAAAACAAGTTAATTTCTGAAATGCTTCTTCGATGTTTTAGAGTAATTTGACATTATTGAGGAAAACTTTCTTGCCTGTTCTTCTAAACGCTTTAGTGTTCTACTTGCATAAGATTGTAATCAGCAAATTGTCTAAACAGTGTAATTAGCATTTTATAAATAGTTGCTGACTGTAGTTTAACATTTCTTCTGATCTTTGATGCTGGTACATCAAAATGCACCCTTTTGATCCCGGAAAGTATTCCTACCAGGCAGATACTTAATTTGAATTTGGCTTTGTTTTGGGAGCTGAGATGAGAAAACATTCTTTTAAGTGGTTAGTTTTCCTGAAGTAGCTAACACGCAGATTTTAATTCTAAAAGGGAAGCAATGAGTGACAGGGTGTTACCTCTAGCCGTCCTGTTCATGCACTCAGGGAGCTGCTAGCAGTTATGGTTAGGGACAGGTGGTGTGTGTCTTGGTCATTGTGAGACCTATAACAGCTGGGATTTGGGGGGAAGGGGTGCTGGTAGGCTGATGTCAGTTCAGTCTGCAGAAATCTATGTCCACAGTCTCACTTGTGTTCCAGTTATCTGGAATCCATTTCTATATCCAGTTACCATACCAGTAAAAGGTACGAAAATAGAATGTTTAGAGTCTGGTTCCTTAATGTGCTGATGGGTGTATTTATATAAGATGCACATCATGATGGCATCTGGAAGCCAGGAGAATTAAGCAATATGAGCAATGCACTCCTGGAAGAAACAATTTTTTGGTGTCCCTAAAGTTAGTCCTTGTTCCCTAAATTGTCTAATCACATGCTCACACTTAAGGTCACTGACTTCACTGACATTTTTCACATCTAAAGTGTTTTGTTGAACATGCCTGGCTTTTCCAGTTATGCTTTTAGTGATATTTATGCATTTCCTTACTCTCTTGTCCTGACAGATTTAACTTTCTTACTGTAGGTAACCAATTTCTAGGTATTTGTTGTAAAGCAGTTGTAAAATTAGCAGTTAGGTGTTTTGTCATAAAGGTACCCAAGATAAGACTCCTTGTGATCTCTGGTATAGAGTTGAGTTCCTACTGACAAAGTAGAAAGGGATTTGATTAGCATGGAATTTTGAGGTTTACATATTACTATAACTTATTTGAAGAGTACAGTAGAATAATCTTTTTCTATGGAATCTTATTTGCAGAAATCCTCCTTAACCATATCTCCTGTACCTAGGAAAACAGGGCATCTCTTTTCTTGAAAAGCTGACAATTGAAAATTTCATGGAAAAGTTCAGATTTTGTGAATATTTTAGTGTTTGATTTTTATATTTCACTATTACAAATATTCTGGTTACTGACACAGGTTTAGTAAATTCTCCTTTAGGTATGGGTAGTAGAACAGGACTTCAGTTGCATTTAAGGCTGTTCATAACTACCCCCCTGAACACAGTTTGTGCTATAACATGTGCACCCTCTAGTCTCTAGTAGTCTATAAATTTATTGCTGTTTGAAAGGTATGAATGTAATAGTTAAACAAAGGAACTGTAGAAATAAAATGGAAAACAGACTAATTGCTTGGTAGCTGGATTTTCCTTCCCTCCTCCCTCTCTCCAAGTTTTTAACAGCTCCCCCCGTCTCTTTTTGGATGCTGTTTAGCCTGTGGATGAGAACAGTGTTATGGAAAGTGATTATCTGGTGACATGACTGTTCACAAGCATGTGATGTTGGAGAAGCTGCCAAGGTTCTGCCATCCCACCGATTGTAACGGGATGAGTTTTCCCTGAATGAGGATGATGTTGCTCTCTCCTCCTGCATCCCTTTGCCCAACCGTAAACAAGCCTCAGTTTTGGAGGGGAAAACTGCCTCCCAGCTGTGGAAATTGCACATGCACACACACCCCCCACCCCCCACCCCCCCCTCCCATCCCCCCAGCTGTTAAATGAGTAAACAATTCCTCTTTTTCAAATTGTTTCAATATGGTCAATGTATGACCATAATTACGTTTGAAGAATTGAAGCCTGAAGGCGCAAGAAGTAACTTCAGAGGTGCTTAATTTTTTCTCCACTGTTCCAATATTTAGTACAGCAGATTTTGTTGTCATATGCTATTCGTTTAATAAAAAGAACTCCAAATGTATGACCCTTATGTGAAAAAATGCGTTTTGTTAGCCAAACCCCCAAATAATCGCCCCTCTTCATGATTCTGTGCAAGCAGAATCTGAAGCCCTTGTTTTTCATAATATCCATCATATGCTTGTCAATTAAAAAAAAAATTCTGTTCATCAGTTTAATGATTTGAATTTTGAATATGACATCCTGTTGCTTTTTCCTCTAGATTTTAAAAATTATGTTGAATTTGGAAATGGGAGGAACAGTTAACCAAATCTGTTTGGATTACACATACAATGTAAATATGTCTTTATTTTAGGCATGTGGCTGTTAAATTCTCTCTAGTGGTAATACTTTCCCTAATCTTTCAAAATGTAACAGTAACAGAGGGAAAGTCTGTGCCATCTCACTATAAAGGGCAGCAGAGGGAACTCTGCCAAGTCCATGAAAATAATGATTTACCTTTTAATCTTCTAAAGCAGGGTGGTATTCATGGAGAATGGGAAGCAGCATGACCTAGCAATATCCAAATGAAAGCTGTTGACATGAAGTTTGGTTTTTAGGAGGCTGATTTTGAATGCAGTATCAAGATGGAGTATTTCGTGTCTGGTTTTGATATTACAAATGTCTTCTCTTCCTCCTCAATTTGTTCTTAATTAAATTTCTTTACAATTTAATGTTTTTATGTGGATTGTTTTGTCTGCTGACTGACTTCTGACCTTTAAAAAGGAGAGGATTACTTTCTCAGGAACACTGTTTTCATGGGGTTTCCTTTTTTTTCCTCCTAATTAGTCCTGTTTTCAAAAACCTGAACCCTTTCTCCCCCAGCTTTGTACATTAGCTGCCCCAGAAGTTTGGCAGTATATAGTATTTCAGACATCATTGCTGATGATCTTTGTGTCAGAACCGGATAATCTTCACTGCATTCCCAAGCTTTTTTTTTTTCCTTTTGAACCACAGAAAGATTTATTTTGTGGTGCACAGGAAGCATTCTGGAACTTGGGTCAGTCGTCTTTTTAGTTTTATAGCAACTTTGGCAAAACTGCTCCCTGTTTCTGATCTACGATGTGGAAGGCAAAACTTAGTATGATGCACCTGTTGGCTTCTAAAGCTGACCTTTAATTTTCCTGGTGCACACATGCCTTTCTCTTAAGCTTTTGCTTGATAAGATTTGAACGTTGGTTCTTGCTTGCAAACCGAAGTGATTTCCTCTTTGTGCATTTCAGAATAGCCTGTGTCTGTGAATTCTTTGTGCAGACGTTTTTGTCTCTAAAGCTCTCGCTAGTATGTATCTGGTCTATAGAAATCACTCAAGCTCTTGCAATTTACTAAATAACTGAAGTATTTTAAGTCTCTGGTGTGTTTTCATAGAAAGCTTTGTTTAGGAAGTGAGGTTCCCAAAGAAAGCAAACTTGGACCATAAGTGTTTAAAAACAAGCACATCCTTTGTTTTGAATGTTACCGACAACCCATTGTCCTAAATGAAAGATCGCTAAAAACAGTCAGCCATCCTTAGATGATCTAAATCCTTTATTTCACTCTTCTTCTATAAGTGCATCTGTCTTCCAAAATATGGTTGTCTTTTTGCCAAAGTGCTGAATTACATTGCTGAACGTATTTTTTATGTGTTTTTTGCAGGGTTATGTGGCTCATAGATAACTCTGCTGCTTACAACTTACAATACTTCATGCTGCTTTTGACTAGCAAATGTTCCAAAAAAGTAAAATCCCTTCTCAGTGAAGTATTTCTGCCTTTTCTAATATAAACTTCCCAAGTTAAATGTCTCATTTGCAGTATCTTGCTTTAGTGCTGCCTTTCTAACTTTGTTGGTATTTGATATACTCAGAATGAGACAGCTGAAAGCTCTCATGCATGTGGTCATTTATGGATAGAGAACAGAAAGTCAGCATGCTTCAGTTCTCCAATATTGTTTGCACGTGTTTTTGGGATATATCTATTACAGGTAAATCATATTTCTAATGTTACGGTGAACTTATCTACTTAAAAAAGTCTCCATTGTCATGGGCATTAGATTTTTCTTCAGTCATCGGTGGACTGTTATGAAATGTGGTTGCTAAAGACCTCTTTGTAGAATAACATTTTAGACTGTAATACCAACAGGATAGATTTATACATCTGAAATTCATTTAACCTTTATATCAACTATCTTTGTACTTAAGGGCTAATTTTTCATGCCTAATTTGCACATGCACTTACTGTGACTGAGTATGCAGTTATGGTAAAAAAAAAAAATATCTGTGCAGACAGCAAGCCTTTCATCTATACCAGTTTTACACCTTTGACCACCGTAACAGCTAAGTAGGAGTTTCACGAATAAGGGAAAAGAAATAAGTATGCCTGGCTTTGAAAATCTGTGCCTGATGTCTTAGGTCTCCCTAGCCTAAAATCTTCTCTGACTCTAGCCTGTTCAGCTTGTTATCTGTTTTCCATACTTTCCTCTGTAGTCGTGCTCTCTCCGTTAAGGTAGCGGTCTCTATCCAGTATTTCATGGCTGTTCCTTATCATATCGATTAAATTATAGCTTTTGTGATCACTAAGTGGAAGAAGGTCTTTTCCTGTCTTCCCTCAATAGAGCAATTTCTGGGACATTTTATGTCACAGCTCTGGCACTCAGCTTTCTTAAGCTCTTGTCCTACATGGTGTGGGTCTCCTAGTATGAACAGTTCACTGCACCTGAGACTTATCTTGTCCCATATATCTATATCGCTTTTGATTTATCTTTGAATTAAGTGACTGCCTGGAATATGCCATGGATTACACTGAAATAGTTAAAATTCCTAGCTAGACTGCTTTTCTGTGAGAGTTGTCTCTGACCTACAGTTGATTCAGTCACTTCTCTAAACAGAGCACCATACAATGTGAAAGTCATTAAAATGTATTTATGAATGAAATATGGACATTTTTTCGAAATAACCGCAGAGCATATGACTGTTTTATGTAGGACTACACAAGTACTTTTGTACGTACTGACAGCTGAAGTCGTGTCAAGAGTTAAAGCACAACTATTTTCATTGGACATTACTGCAAACATTTATAAACCCATTTCTCTGTGTAGTGCATATTAGTAATAGATTACACTGAGAAATGTGGTCTCAGTATTTACAATACAGAATGTGCTTTCCATTTGCTGACACCTATGGAAAGGAAACTGTTGCACAGCAGCAGATGATAATTTCAGTAGATTTTCCTCCTTTCCGACTTCCACCCCCTTTTTGGACACATAATGTAGGGGTTTTAAAGCCGTCTCTAACGTGCTTGCCGTCACTTGCCAGTAGAAAAATCTTGGGGCCTTTAAAGCACTTTTGAATTAGCTTTTTGATGCCAGTGTTTTCCTCCTGTATGTTCTCTACTTAATTTCAAATAGCTTTTTGAACAGAATGGAACTTAAATGTGTTTAAAAAATGATGATGACTTAGTAGATACAGGACTCCATTTGCCTATGTTAAATGCGTAACCTGCAAATTTCAGGTTCTGTGGACTCCAGGCTCATTTGTGACAAAGTACAAAGCTCTTAGCCTGTGCAAAGCTGGAATTTTGCAGTTGTAGGCTTCAAATGATTTGTCTTAAAGGAACAGACCGTATCTTGTTTGTAGGACAATACAACAGCTTAAGTACTTCACAGGATCAGGATCCTATTTGAGAGTAAGACTGAAAACCCAATAAGTCAAAAAGATTATTTTACTTTGCAGGGTACAGAAAGGAACTGATACCAAAAAGAATCCTTCAAGCATAGTCATGTTGAGTAAAAGCATGTATTACAGCCTTGGATTGTTTTTTGAACTGCAGTATTGCGTATCTCAATCTGGAAAGCTTAGAAGTACTGACATTTAGAGAATGTTAAATGTTCAGATAGTTGTTTTAATTCACGGGTTTTGAATCTTCGAGTTTACGTTAAGTGTTTTTTCTGCAGCCATAAGGATTATAAATTTCTCTTAATTTACAGTCAACTGCTAGTGCTTTAAGCAAAATATAAACCACACTGAAGCTTACAGTGAAATGGTAAACGTATGTAGCAATATGAGGAGGACCTTGAAACAGCTGACAGTGCACATGTTTCCTTCCCAGTTGTAAAGCCACTTGTCCAGATGTCGAAACAAGTATTTCTTGTCATACCTGAAATAGTCTTTTTGCTCCCTCTGTTTCTTGTATAACTAGGCTTCCCCTTCGGGTGCAGAGGTTGCACATGATAATGAACCTGGTTTGAGTTGGCCGTGGGACTCAATCCATATGAGCTTTGTTTCAAAACACTCGGTTCAACTCACGAGTCAACACTGTGTTAATATAGCAGTTTGGCAACTTAGCACCAAGTGCTGGAAAGTGCATAACGTGGCTCTTTAAGTGACTTAATACTGGTAGTAACGTGTCAGAAGATTCTAATTTTGTGTGTTCCATTTTTATTGGTTTCTGATGAATTTTGAACTAAGTTTTAAGAGGCTTTTCTTATAGGGAGATACATGTATCTTCCTACTTCTAAGACCTGCACATATTGTGGGGCACTATCGGTGAGAAATAAAGCTTTATCCAGTTTTGGCTTTGGGGTGCTGATCCTTCTGTGGGCTAATGTTGAACAGCTTGAATGTGATAGTGCAGTTTCCATGGATGAAAGTGTGGATTAGAAAACTGCGTAGTCTGCTGACATTTTAAAATATATATGTATGATTAGTTAATTTTGTAAATGGTTGTTGAAATCACATCACTATAGTTTTGGCGTTTTTCATAATGTCATTGTATTCCTTTAGGCAGTGTCAAGCATGAGGGCGGTTGTAAAATTTTCACAGTTGCTTTGTTCGTCTTGTCTGTGAGTGTGTCATCTGCATTTTCCAGAAAATAGGGATTTATGCTGGTTTTCACCCCTTTGTGTTTCTCTCTAATTACAGGTCATCTATTTTATAAATTTGGAATCACAGAATCTGACTGGTATCGAATCAAGCAAAGCATAGACTCCAAATGCCGAACAGCTTGGAGGCGGAAACAGCGAGGGCAGAGTCTTGCTGTGAAAAGCTTTTCAAGGCGAACACCTTCATCATCCTCTTACAGCGGTTCAGGTAAAAAACAAAAGAACACCCCCCACCCCCGCCCCGCCAAAACGCAAACAAACCCCAACAGAAATGAAAACTTAGAGTAATAATGCCCTTTGTTTTTCAATGTATCTCAAAATTATTTTGATCTTTAAGTTATATTTACAACAGGTGCATGTAGTATCCACAAATATGAGCATTTTTGTGTAACAAAGAGAAATGGAGAAACTCATATTTCTCAGAATTGAATTTTTGGAGTGGTTTTTATATTAGTGCATGTTTTTTTTGAAGTACCATTTATCACTCACTGGCGAAGAGGCCTCTCTATTACCGTGTGTGTATGTCTGCGCTGCTACTCAAGGAGTGTATCCAAGTGTACTGAGGCCAACCCGTTGTAGTTAAATCATCATGGGCCTTCAGGGCAAGCCAGCCACCTCCTGGTACATTTGGAATCCTTTGCTGCCTCACGGGGCTTGTGCTGAAGTACATGCCTGGTAGGTTGAGATTCTAATCCTGTTTCATCTATGAATTGCGGTCAGGCTCCTAGTTGCAGTGCGTTGCTGATGCTGGAAAGGAAGTGAGATGCGTGTGTGTGTTCGCAAGGAGAAGAGGGAGAAGGGAGTCTGTCTCTAAAACAGTAGTAAAGAACAGGTTTGCCAGAAATGAAAGTGTGGCACATTCCAGTGTGTGAGAAAGATTGGTTTTGCTGATTTGTACCTCATCTGAGTGCCTGGCATCACTTGAGGTGCTTGAGAGCATCCATCCACATGTGTTAACTGAAAAAATCCAGCACATGCAGCTCTGTGCAATCATATGGGTTTTTTTACCATGTTCATTTTTTTGAGTGGGAGGTCAAAATGTTTCTGCAACTGATGTTCATAAGAGGACTCAAGCGAATAAATCTTTCTCAGTCTGTTCACACCATTTAGTAGGACGTGCTAAGTTTTGTTCCTGAAGTATTTTCCTCTGAAGAAATAAAATATGTTGTAGGTGATTCTATATTTCCATATAGGTATGTAGGCATGAATAATAATAACAAATGAAAAAGACTGACCTAAGTGTTCTCATAGGACATTTCTGGCTCATGCTTTTAATATAAAGTGGTGTTATGGGACGTTTGTACATCATATATTAAAAACAGTGTTTTGGAAGTGAGCCCAAAGAAAAGGAAGTAAGTTTATTTGCCTGCATAAAATTTTTGGTTGCATGTTAACACTAACCACTGTATCTCATGCAAAGAATGCCAAAATCTGCTTTCAATGGAAAATTTTATGTGCTGGAACTGGGAATCATATCCAAAATTCTCAAATTAAAACAACTAATCAACGTAATGATAACCATAAGCCATATATGTTGATGCGATTTTTAGTTTCAGTCTCTTAGCAATTGGTATTTTAGAATAAAAATGCAGTAGTAAGTGGATATTATGGGCCTGTGCTCATTAGACCATACTCCTTGACTGTTGTTGAGATTTATTATTAAAAAATATTAATCTCCTTTATTTATTTAGAGATTTAGGGAGACCAGTGTAGAGACATAAAACACAGACTCAGTGAATTCTTGTCTTCAGGAGGCCATAAGATAAGTTTTGGTGGAGTTTTCCTGTTGTTGTGGTTAAGCTGAAAACTGAAATTTCCCCCCCAATTCCGCTAACCTGATTCGTAAGTAAATTGTTGCATGGGTACAAAGACACCTGAATTAAAACCTGGGATTTCAGCAGCATGTTATCTGAGCAGGTGGGAATAGCGTGGGACAGACACTCATGAGCTGGTTCTGCAGGAGCCACCTTGGTGTTCTGTGTTGTGCGCCCAGGCCAGCTCCCGTAGCTGGGGCTGAGCTGGCTGCTGTGGCCCGTCCGTCTCCAGGATTTCCCCAGGAGTTTTTATGCCACCTGCATCTCCCGCCGTACAGGTTGTCTCATCTCCCAAGTCCCCTAGATAGCAAAGAGGTGGCTGCACGTCCTTATAAAGACGTCTTTGGTCCTGAAGATGATGAAGGTCAGTTGAGGCATCTTTGCATGTCCTTGGCAGGTCTGTATAGACTGCCCAGCCAAAAGCAGAGTACTGGCAATAGCATTAACAGCTGCCTTTGGTAATGGTGTATGAAAATGTTCCCATGGATCCAGTCTTTTGTTAATTTTCTTTGAAGTATTGCTCTTACTCAGGATGTCATTGGCTTCGTTTTCTGGGAGGCTGTAAAGATGTTAGATGAGTTCACCACTATGTTTGCACCCACTGTGAAAAAGCTCTTAGAAAGACAGACTGCTTTTTAGAATCAGGTGGTATTTTGAAAAATTAATTTCATTCCAAAGTCAGGTGGGAGTGGTATTTCACCTGAAGAAGGAAGAGGAGGTATGAGGAAAAACAAGAGAGTGAGTTGAGATGCTGAGTGAGTGTATAAGGAAAAGAAGAAGAAAAGATGGAAGGACAAAATGTAGATTCACACTTGTTTAAAAAGGTAACTTTTGCATGACAGGGATGTAATTTCACCGAACAGTGTTCAGGTGACTTCACAGACTGCTCAGACTGCCTTTGTGGTTTGACAACCCTGGAACCCCTCAATGGAATTACAGCATCATAATTCACAGGCATCTGTTCCTTATTATACACACTGTATAGTGGATATAGCAGAATTCCTGCTGCCAGCTAGCAGGAAAGAGAAGTAATATTTCACAGCTCTGAAGTAAAGGAGGTCTGTATTTCACAGTTATGACAACATAGCTGTCAAATATGGCTTTTTAAAGTGTTACATATGAACCCAGACAGTTTTTATGGTAGCATTTGTTTCAGGGGGCAATTTAAGGTGAGCCTTGAACAGTCTGAAATTCAGCTACTTGAGAAACTGTCTGTCCCGCTATTGTTAGTTACAGCTATTAAGATCAGCTTCTAGGTGCTAAACGTCAGGTCTCCGCCCAGCCCTGGTTGCTGCTGTCTGCAGAAACCTGTGTTTTGTTTCACCTCCATGTCCGTTCACATGTAACAGGCATTGGAGTTATCTGTTGGGTGGAATATAGCAACTGCTTCTCACGAAAGATATAATGGGAAAAAAAAAAAAGCTCTTAAACAATTGTGAACGGCTACCATGTCATGTTTACGCGGTGAAGGGTGCGAGGACGTGCAGTGTGGATTCTTGCATAATGCTCTCTGAGAAGCTCTGGCTTTGGCTCCACTCAGTATAAGACTGTATGAATTTTATTCAGAGACGCTATTGTTATTTAGTTTGATCAGGACGTGTAGTAGCGCCTGGTTCTGTGACTAGTCAGTTTAGGTGACTGTGCACCTTGAGGTAAGTGTGTCAGCATCCCTGATAGTTTAGATACAGCAGTGGTGTCGCACATGTTCAGTAGGAAAGCACTTTTCATTTCTTCTGAACAAGCATTTCAGATTATGTCACGTGGGGGAAAAATTCACACTCTCTCCCCTTTTCCCAGTTTAAATATGATAAGCCTAAGCTATTTGTGGAAGTACTTAAACCCACCGATTCTTAGCTAAATGATGATAATTCCTAAGGAAGTTTCAGTGCTTACTCTAGAAGATATTCCAATAATCTTCATAAAGCACTTCTCTTTAAGGTGCGCTGTTGCCATCAACAGATGCCTTGAGCAGCCCTGTAGCATCACTGTGTCTGCCATGCAGTTGAGCTGTTCTGAAAATATCATTAAGAGGTTGAAACACTGTTTCAGTGTCCTGAGTGTGAATGAACGACCACCACTTTCCCTGTATGAACTTTTTCTGGAGTTTGGTAACGTTTTCCCATTTCTGAACTTGTGATTGTAGAATTTCGTATTAAAATTATGTTCAAGAGGTGCCAAAAAAAAAAAAAGCTCCTATCCAAAATTATTGTCTTTCATTGGCACAAAGTAATATTTTTTTCGTCAGCTATCTCTAGCAAGATAGCTTTCTGTTATATTGTAGTACAACAATACATGTTTCAATCAGCAGAAATATATTGGCACTTCCTTCAAGAGTGTTGCAAAGGAGCACCATTCTCTTATGCTACAGAATATTTTCTTAAATGCTGGTATGCTAAAAGTCTAGAATAGCTTAGTATTTTCTGTTTGGCAGTGAAAATGGTTGACTGTTTCTACATATCATTAAAAATAATATTTCTGTTAGTCCTGAAATAGTTTCAAGTCAGCATGGTCACTGCCCTGCTGGACATCCTCCCCTGTGAATTAGGGGACTTGATTTTCCAGAGCTGCCTTTTAGCAGCAATGAATTTGCCTTTATTTAAATAAATAAATGTAGCAGCCTGAAACTCACCTGCCTGTGACCTGACTTTGATTTCTCAGGCTCTGAGGAATCCTGAGGGTGGTTGAACACCGTCACAGGTTGCCCAGAGAAGCTGCAGAGACACCATCCCTGGAGACAGTCAAAATCCACCTGGCCATAGTCTGAAGCAACCGGGTCTGGTTGCCCATGCTTTGAGGAAGGGCATTGGATTAAATGATCTCCAGAGGTCACTTCCAAACTCATCTATTCTGTGATTTTGTGATTTTTATCAGTTACTGCACACATAATAATTCTGAATTATTTACGTCTAAAGAAGATTACTGTTCTTGAGCTTTGTTCTTGCGTACTTGTTGGACGTGCCAAAACCTCTAGGCTTTTTCTGCTTGTTGTGTGTAAAAGTTTATGTAGCACGTGGCTTTGATTTGAGTCATGCAGTTAAAAAATGATAACAGATTTCCTCTCTGCTGTGTTTATCGTATGGAAAAATTAGCCATGCAAATGACATAGAAAAGCAGAGACTGAGCCCATAGTCCTTACGTAGCCTTACAGATTTTTGGCGTTGTACTTCTGTGATAGTGTTCAAGTGTTAAGAGCTCAAGGGGAACTGATCTACAGACAAAAACATGTTTAAGGAAGCTTGTAGGAAAATATGAATGAGTATCTCTTTTGTGTCCTTCACCCCCGATATACTAATTGAGATTGTTCTACATTTAATTGACTGTGCAGCTTTACAGTAGCCACAAGATTTATGGGTTGCATAAAGTTGTCGTGGCAGGCTGTTGTGTTTAAGCAGAAGTTGGCTTTCCTTATTTTATCTGGCTCTTCTGTTTGAAGCTGTTGCCTTTTGTTGCAATTGAGGTATTAATTGCTCAGCTCTTGTTGCTTGTTAGAGCCAACAGTTTGGTCCTTAATGTGTGTTTTTTCTCTTCTGTTTTTTTCTGACAAGGGTTGTACACATGGCTGCCATGATAATTTAGCTAGATAGTCTTTTTAAAAATGCTAGCAGTCTGTGGAGGGAAGGCAGTAGGAAATGAGGTTTTTGGGAGGAGGATTAACTGAAGAGTGCCTTCTTCCTTTCTTTTAATTTCTCTTAAGATTGTTAAAGCTGTTATCACGGTTTTCCATGTTGGAATTTTTAATTAGTTCTATGACTTTGGGATTTATATGTAGACTTAGGCTGAAGTGCTCAGCCTGTGCTGAGATGTCACATATAAAAGTGGATGTGTAGCCAAATCTTCAAAGCTGTTCTGCAAAATTGGAGGCATTTAGCATGGGATGAGTCAAGTTGAGATAATGGTTTATGGTATACAGTTTTATTTCTATTAATTGTTCAGTAATGGAGTTTTTCCTGCTTTTTGTTTTTGAGGACTGCTTTGCTACATCTGGGCATTAACCTTTCCTTGCTAGGACTACGCAGCAAGAAAATTCGTCCTAGTTTGTAAGCAGAAGTGTGAGGCTGGGAGGCCTATACACTAGGAAAACAATTTTGAATAAACATATAAGGTGACTAAGTGTGAATCCCCTGTTCTACAGAATCTGTACCTCCTACATTTCCTTTCAAAATGAGAAGCCAGATGCTCAACAGATAAATGTAAAGTAGAATAGGAAAGAATTGGAAAATGACAACGGTTTTTTGCCTTTGAAGTGAGAATTTTAAAACTGATCATAGTTGAGAATTAAACACACGTATTCTTGAAATGGTTACAAATTATGTTTGTCTGACAAATCTAATCTTGTTCAGCAGTGTCCGAGGAAGCTTAGCTTTCAGAGGTGTGGCAGAAGTAACTGCTTCAGTGGAGGTGATTTTGCCAACTCTGAACATTTGTTGAGAAGACAGGCTCACCGGCTAAATTTTCATTGACTCATACGCACATGCAGTAAACAAATGGAAAATGTCAAAGGTCCAGTTCCTACTTGGGAGGAAGGAATATTTCAGCAGTCAGGTCCCGTGTCCCACCCCCTCCCCATATCACACCTTAGTCACCTGTGGAATGGTCAGTGCAGCATCTTCCGTTCTGCGGGTGGCTGCAGAGCTGTTCCGTCGAGTGGAGGGTGCTTTGGGAATACCATGGCTGATGTGCTCAGGAGTGGCACTGCATAAGCTGTTCGGTTGATGTCAGAGCACCCCTTTATAACTAGCACGATGAAACATTTCAAGGCAAGAGTTCAGCTGTATGGCTTCCCAGTGCCAGGGATTCTCTAATATATCAAAGTTATAAATGTGAGGCTAGATAGTTTACATGATAGTGATTTATAACTGTTGACATATCCTCTATTCAAGCTGTGTGCTATTCATGTTTGTGTTTGTTTTTAATGGGGAATGTTTAAAAATGGATAAATATTACTTTTGTCTGGTCAGAGATTTAGAGGGGAAAAACAATACTTATAAAGGATGTTTTGTTTTCAGACACTGTTGAATCCTCTCTCTTCTTTCTTCCTAAGAAGAAAAAACTCCCCACCAAAATCCAATAAAAAAAGAAAGAAAACCCAACTGCTGTTTTTGCAGTGAAGCCAAACTGAAATCTATTTATAAGTGACCATGTGAGATGTACAGTGTGACTGCATTCAGTCTGTCTCCTGTTCCCACCTCTGAAAAGCATAATTTCTGGCATCTGTGAAGCAAAAGATGGTTTACAAACACAGGCTTTTGGACTTTACAGTTACATTATAGTCTGCATAAAGATATATAAAGATGCATTTATAAGTTATATTATAAATGCGTCTTGTAAGGAAGTGATCTACAATGGAAGTAGAGTGACACTGTATCTTAAATATTTCCATTATTGTTTCCAGTACTTGGGACATCTTGAAAGCCATATAGTATTGAATGTTACTACATGTTAGATGTTAATGTTTTACATTACCTTGTAGCATAAAAGTAATTGTCAGAGCAATAAATAATCATAGAAAAATTGTAAAAGACTTAGTGCTTCGGAGATTTCATTTATTGTATTCTTGTGGCACAGAAAAAGGCAAACGTTAAAATTGTTTATAGGAATACTGTATATAAAAGGTAATTTATTCAAATAGTACATTATTCTGAAAGTCCTTTATGATAGTCTTGTTCTCCGATGTGTTTGAAATAAGTAAAAAGAAAGGGAAGAAAACTAGGACTGATGCTGAATCTTAGTACGATATTATTATGATATTGGGACATTTCAAGGTTTTTCCTAGCAGTGTGTACTTGGAAGTTGTCACATGTGTTGCAAAAGCATCATTGAGTGGTAGCCCCAGGTTTTTTCCCGATTCCTAAAAGGATATAAAGTATCCAGCAATACACTTCCTTGCTAGTGGTGTCTTAATCTGTAGGAAGATCCATACACGGCATTAATCTCTGGTCCATTATGTTCTAATTCATCCTTTTAGTACAGAATTATTGACATTATTAGTCTTCGAGTATCACTGACATGGAATGCATTAAAAAAGTAACGTCCTCCCCTGTGCGCGCCCCGCCCAAAAAAACCAACCCACAAACCCACACCAAAAGGTATGAATGCTTTTATGCTAAGAAAAATTAATTGTATTTAGTTCTTACTTACCTTTTTTCCTCTTTCCATTTAGAAGAATCCTTTCCCTGCATCTGAAAACCTAGAAATGAATCTGTGATAAATCTATTTCTAATGTAAATCGTTTGCCACTTGAAATCATGTGATGGTTTTCCTGGTAGCTGTCAGTGTTACCCGAAGATAATACACATGTGTCTTTGTTTTCGTAGGGGCATTTTCAGAAGGCTTCACTTTGCAGTGTGAGGTACTGTTTAAATTCATCTAAGTAATGAAATCCACCTGCCATGAGGTTAAAAAAATGATTTCCAGGCTCAGTATCAATTATAGATGATGGATCTTGAAAAACAACTGAGATATATCCTTTATTGATAAACTTCAGTTTACAGGATGGATTTTCAAATGTATCCTTGTGGTGATGTGGCAGTAAAAGTTCTCAGCTACATGGGTGCACAAAAGTGTTGAACTGCTTAGGAAGTGTATGCGTTTTTGCTGTGATACGACTTTTACAGTTGCAGAATTGTTAATCTAGATTAAAATGATGCTTTTTAAACATATGCTTTCTGAGAACAAAATAGCCTTTGGAACTCCTTTGGAATTTGTAGCACATCTACAGGTGAGCAATGAATGTGCATAAGAATATTAACATATAAAAGATCTGCATCTACTTACTGACTGCATTTGTTTTCCACAATGTTCAAGTATGCATTGTTGCATGGCCACTGGCATGGGATATACACATATAATAAAGCTGGATTTTTGTGTTTCTTTCAGAGGGTTCGCAGAGTTCAGTTTCAGCTTCTAATGAGATCCAGCAGAACCAGCCGCAGGCACTACACTATGCACTAGCCAATGCTCAGCAGGTTCAGATCCACCAAATAGGAGAAGATGGGCAAGTCCAAGTAGTATGTACTCAACTTTTTCTAAATTATGCCATTTAAACAATCTAGGTTATTGCAAACTTTGGTTCAGTTGAAACATAATTTGTTATTTAAAAAAAGTGACCTTTCATCACTTCTTAAGTACGATTTTCAGAAAATAAACATTGAAGTCTTATGAAAAAGTTTTAGAATTATTTGGCAGAAATCTTCATGCAGGATTTGCTCACGCAGTTGTTGTAAATGAATGCACATTCATTACTGTGTGTAGAACTGACTGGTCTCTACCTGGCTGTTTGCTTGCACTTGCCGTAGTATTAATAGCAGACCTACTAAGCGTACGATTTACGCTTCAGAGGTAGATCTAGCTCAGACTTACAAAACAAGCATGCATTTGTTTATTTTCATTTAAAAAAAACCAACCCTGCATTCTCAGGCATTTTTGAACATCTGTTAGCTGAATCCTTTACATGTGTATTCATTTAGATGCATGTATATATGTAAAAGATATAAATATTGACATTTTTTAAGTCTGAGACTCCTACCATAACTCAGGCCATGATTATTTTTATGTATGGTTTTAGTGTACTCTGAAAAAAACTCACCTTGGCTTTAGTTCCTGTGTGCCACAGTTTGACTACAAGGATTGTTTTAAATTCCATTTTTAAAAAAAAAAAAGTAGAAGGAAATAATGAAATGATGGATTGTGTGGCGTTTCTGACATGCAGCATTCAGAAAGAGTGAATTATATCTGCACACTCATTCTTTTGTGGTAGAAACCTGGGAATTTAATGTGTGAAATCTGTCTGCCATGAGTTTTCAAAAACCTCAGGCTTTGCAGTTCACAGTGTTGATACGCAGTCATATAAAACACAGCAACTTTTTTACTGATGGTATTAGTGTTTCGAAGCGACCCAGAAGTCGGAGTATGGGCCAGCACTTGACTGTGCCTGGCAGTGGCCAAGCACAGAAAGAAACGTGCATGGACATGTGTGTATCCCTTCCCCACGTTCACAGAAGCCCAGTTTCCTTAGAAACCAGGCTAAAGAAACAGGTGGAAATGGGCAAATAAACAAGAATTTTTAAGACATATTATTCAACAACATAAACCGTAGTACCCAGTGGTCGGGCTGTTGCAAAGGTTTTATAGTCAATGCTGTTACAAAGGGTCTGAAGTGGGATAGTAGATCATCTTTGGGTAGATACTTAGAGTATTCTCTCCCCAAGTAAGAGGCAATGCAGGGGAGAGGGAGCAAATGTGCCCAATTAAATACTTTACACATGAAGAATGAAAACTCTCTATCAACACAAGGAGTGCTCGTCTAGTCGTATAGAGCCGCAAATAGCCAGTGTGGAAATGGTGAAGTTGCTCAGAAATGTGATGAAGAAAAAAGGGCGATGAAGGTCAGGTGCTTTTGTAATGCTATCAGAAAAGGCACACCTGTAAGTCTGCTGAAAGGTTTACCTGAGGAGCAGTGGAAGAATCAGAGGAGAGAAGTGTCGTGGAAATTGGGTGAAAATTTCAAGATGTGTGGCCCACAGCTGAGGGCAATTGACAAGAGTTTAAAAGGAGGACTGAAATATATTAGCCAGAATGTTTTTTGAGGAGTGAATGGAAGTGGAACGGGTTTGAGATGAAAGTGATTGAGAGGAATTCCAGATAGCAACTGCAACACTTGTGGAGAGGAAATTGCAGTAGAGCATATTTTTCCAAAGTGAAGAAAGTTGTGTATAAAGGAATGAAAGACCCGAAGTGTGGGTGTGACAGGTGCTAGGAACCATTAGCTGTGAGATTCAGATAGGGTTGGAAAGTCATAGAATCATTTAGGTTGGAAGAGACCTTCCAACTGTCAAGCCCACCACCACATCACGTCCCGAAGCACCACATCTACACATCTTTTAAATCCCTCCAGGAATGGTGACTCCACCGTCTTTCTGGGCAGCCTGTCCCAATGCTTGACCACCCTTTCAGTGAAGAAATTTTTCCTGAAATCCAATCTACACCTCCCCTGGTGCAACTTGAGGCCATTTCCTCTTGTCCTGTTGCTTGTTAACTGAGAGAAGAGACTGACCCCCCCTGCCTAAAGCCGCCTTTCAGGTAGTTGTAGAGAGCGAGAAGGTCCCCCTGAGCCTCCTTTTTCTGCAAACTAAACACCCCCGGTTCCCTCAGCCGTTCCTAAGGCTTGTGCCCCAGCCCCCGCCCGGCTCCGGACACGCTCCAGCCCCTCGGGGTCTCTCTGGCCGTGAGGGCCCAAACCTGAACCCAGCGTTCGAGGTGCGGCCTCACCAGTGCCGAGCACGGGGACAGGCACTGCCCCGGTCCCGCTGGCCACCCCTTTCGTGTTCCCAAGGCCTTGCCCTTTCCTGTTACGTGCCTGGATACCATATGACTCAAATAATTAAGTTAAAGAGCTAATCCTGGAGAATGATTGCTTAATGGAATAGATCCTAAATGCTTTGAGTTACTATTCTCAAACTTGGAAGAGGGCTAAAGGGAAGTTCAATAAATGAACTTGCAAACTCTCTTTTCCCCTCCTGTCAGTTGTTGAGAGCATCCTCTGTGAAATAATGCTCTTTCTGCAGGAACTGGGTGTAAAGGTTCCATTTCCACTTTGCTTTTGGCGTAGCTTTACAGGTTTATCGTGTGGATTTCTTTGTCTCTTGGTTTCTCTGTATATTTTATAGAGTATATCTTCTTAACTGCTGTAGGCATCTTTTTATGAGATTTTTTTTAATTGATGACTGAAAAGTATTTTTCAAGCCTTGAAGACAAGATAGAAGGAAAAACTTTATGAAATACATGGATATAACGACAAAACAACTATGTTTATAGATGTGATGAAAGTTTGCCTCATTAAAGGATCTGGAGCTATCAGTTATCCTTTAAATTGATTGTGAAATCCAGCAAAAATCCACTGCGACCCACAACCACTATCTACGTGTTTTCATAAGTTGTTAAACATGTAGAGGGGTCCTGGGTTGAAACAGGACTATGGTGTTGCTGTTCCAGCCCTAGGGAGCGATACACGTAGATCAGGCAACAGTCATCAGTAAGGCAGGAGTTATTTACACTATGTATGTTTGAAAAAAACAATCAGTGTTGAATTTGTGAACAAACTAGAAGGACTGTCCTTAAAGGCCAGTCATATATCTGCGAAAGATGAGTGAGCAGTTCTTTTTTGGAATGCTGCATGATACAAAGGTGAATGAAGTCACTGTCTCCCCCCTCCCTTTAGTTAGAAAGGTTTGCTTATATTTGAAAACACTATAAATGGATCTTTTAAATGTTCAGTGCTTTTTCCTGGGAGCCCTGAGAGTTTGATGTTAAGGAGGGAAAGTGATTCTAATCTCAACATGGACTGGGCTGTGCTATGATTTTATATACAGTCCCTATTGTCAGAGTGATACTTTCAGTATGTTTTTTCTCCCTATAAATAGACAGTTTCCTTCCAAAGGAAATGAAACTGTTTGAAATAGAGGGATCTGTGTTTCTTTGAAAATCACATGCAATTGTTCTTGTGTTATAAAATAAGAAGAGCCTTTGACAGAATTCCAAATGATTATCTTTAATCTCTGTCTCATGCAGGCATATTAAAATGAACACAAAGCCTTATAAACCTTGAAGTAGGTTATTTAGAATCCAATCTCCATTCAGGTAAATCACAGTAGCAAAGACTTCGCCGGGCTAGTCAGGATGCAGAGGAATTCTGTCCACTCTCTTATCCGTGTTTGATCAAATGGTAGGCTTGATACTGTTCTGAAATCGTGGGCGTGGTCAGCAATACTTTAACATTATTAAAACTGTGAGGGCAGATTCTCCACTGCCATAAACGACTGTAACTACATTCAAATTAATGACTTCATGCCGATTGAAAGCAGCTCGAGAGAGAGTCTTTAGCATGATACTGTGCTTCACGGTAACTATGTGAATGTGCAAGGATACGTGTACTTACAGGTAGCGTTTAAAACCTTGCTCTTAGCGAGTAGTTAGTCTTGGTGTATTTGTTTTAAAAACTGAGTTTCCAAGGTCTTCAGATGCGATTAACATTTCAGACACAATGCTAATCTACCACAGCAAGTGAGCTCCATGCTTTATGTATCAATGACAAATGCAGATACCATGTAATATATAACATACAAATGTTATTTATTATTATGCCTGTTTTCTTTCCTCTTATGTGAAAATGAAGCATTCTTTCTTCAAAGTCACTCTGCTTACACTTTGCATAAAAAAATTGGGGAAATATGGATGCACTTTGTTTTTTTTAAAGCCATCTTTAATGTTTTTAATGGAATAAGCATTTTGCTTCCATACGCTAAGCTGTATTGAATCCAAGGTAATAGCTTCTTCCTCTAGTTGTGATTTTCTTCTGATGCTCCTTGGTGTTTTCTTTTGTTGCGGATCCCACAGGGCCATCTCCACATAGCCCAGGTTCCTCAAGGCGAGCAAGTCCAAATCACACAGGACAGTGAGGTGAGTCAAAAAATTTGGTTGCCTGTGGAACAGATGTTGTTTGGCCAGGACTTGCACTGCCATTGAGAAGTGATATTATTCTAGTTAGGTTAACACTCAGTGTCTTTAATTGTGGGAACCTGGTGACCAGGAGTTGGAGAAACCTTCAGATGCCATCTAGTGAAGATATATTGCAGAATGAAGTGAACTTACCTTTGGTACTGATCAAGTAATCTGGCACTGCTGTATTTGCAGGTCATCATTTTTTTCCATAAAAGTAGCACAGTAGAATCAAAATGGATAAATGCAATACTGAACACTCCAATTTTTGATCTTTTTCTTCCCCCACTCGGGCAAAACAGCGATTAAAGCCAGATGAACGTGCCCGAGTGAGAGTGCTATTGTAGGTTATTTAAGAGTATACAGAGGCTCCTGACTGCTGTTAGATTTCTTGTACACTTAGCATGTTTGCATGAAGAAGCAACAGCAAAATAAGGCTAAACATAAATGCAGCCTACAACTACAGCCTACATAAATACAGACTACAACTTTAATCTGTATGATTTCCCTGTAGAGTTTTTTACTCAGCGTTAAGCATATCTGCTTGTGGGTTAGTTTAATCCATTTTCAAAGTACCTTAAATCACATCTCATAAAACCACTTTTGGTGCGAAGGAATACTGTTAACACTGGGAGCTACTGTAGAATAAATATTATTGTAAATATTATATAAATATTTTAGTTAAAGGCAGTGTCCTTTGAAGAGCTTGTCAGACCTAGAGAGAAAAAAGAAAGGATCAAAACGTTCCGAGTCTGAAGGAATGCATAGTGTGCTACAGTAAAGTTGAGGCAGTTCTTGGGTAAAGAGCCACTGGAAAAACTGTGATTCAGCAGATACTGGCTGTAATTGATCCGGAGGTTCACGCACACCCCAGTGTCCGTTGGCTTCAGCTCAGGTTCCCGTATGTAAGACTTTTAAGGACTACATTTGCCTGTGACAGATGAAAACATCTGGTTTTAAATTTATTACAGTGTACACAGCTTCAAATAAGAGGAAGTGCTGCCAGTAAGAGAAAATGCAGAAAACATGCAAATCAAAGAATTCCTCAAAGAAATGTGCTATTTCACTGCAAGTCTCTGTGTTTGGGAAGCTGTTTCTTAATCTAAGTGTACTTTTGAAAAGACATTTCTGAGCATATGAATAGAAACTTTTGGAGAGATACTGCATTCCATTTTAGACTTCGTAGCTACAGTTTCCTTTAAAATTCTTTACATTATTGAGAATTTTTTGTCATAGATTTCAGTCCTGTAATAGAACTGTGTTGGTCTTTGGTAATGAATGTTGATAAAAACCCTGTTAGTACAGGCAGTAACTTTAGAACAACAAATAGTAAATAGCGTTCCATACAAGTAGAAATGTTACACTTCTAGTTTAGTAAGGCTTTGACTTAAATTTGCAGTTACATGTAAATCAGGAAAACCAAAAATCTTACCTGCAAAGCCATCCCAGCAAACTTTGCACAAAAATACTGTACATTATATGGTAAATTTCAAAAAGCAAAACGTGCTGGTGCTGGAAAACCTCCTTGCTTTTTAGTCTGCTTATCCTTTGTGGTTAAAGTGCTGACCATCGACTTATAGCCGGGTTGCCAAAATAACCCTCAGCAGAATTTCTTAAATTAATAGATTTCCTTAATATTGGAGTTGTTTAATAATGAGATGAGAAACAGGCTTTTTCCAGGACAGATCAACTTTTTAAATTCCAAAGTTGTGTTTATTGTCAATGCTCTTGTTTTACAGGGAAACCTGCAGATACATCAAGTTCATGTGGGTCAGGATGGGCAGGTAGGAACAGAACTGAGTTTTAAACAGCATTTTACCTTGGTCTTGAAAATTAATGTTGCAGTTGGAATGATCTCACGTTATTAGTGGCTGTTTTATAGAGCAAAACCTGTTCTAGTCTTTCTGTTTAAATAAACAACTCGCAAAATGATAAAACATAAGCTAAGTATTTTGTCTGTGGGCTCAAAGTATTTCACCAAGCTTATTTCATTACTCCTGCAAGATACTTTATCGCTGTGTTTTATACTTCCTTGTCTTTGGCTTCTTCGCTCTTACATTTACTAACTGGATTGATTACGTTGTGTACAGTATGTTCTTTTCTCTGTTATCAACTGTCACTATGGCCAGATGTGGACTGCAGTCCATGCAAACCTAAGAACATTTATTGCTGAGGTTTAAGCAGCTATTTTTCATTTTATGGCTGTCTTGGGAGAAACAGATCTTTCACATCTGCTTTTCTTCTTTTTGAGAAGATGGCTTTATTAGGTGCTTATGCATACATGAGGTAAGAAAAAGAAGCTTTTACTTTGAGTGGTGAGTCAATAAGTGATTAAATAAGCAGAATTTCCATGTCAGGTGTCAGCAAAATTGCTAACATTTGATCTCAGACATACTTTACTAAATGTTGAGCTATATTAAAATATCCACAGCACAAAAATATTCCTGTAAGAAGCTTTCTAGCTAGGCCACTTGAATAAATGTTACACAAAATTTTTTTCATTCCTGTTGAATATTAACAAGTTGTGAGACATATGGCTAGAACTTTAATACTGCCCTGAAGTGAAAAGGCTCACATCATGAAGGTTCTTGAACTCAGAGGCCTTGAGAAGCTACCAGTACTCTGAACTTTTGACCACCTACAGTATTTATGTGGGGAAGCAGTCTAACTTAATTAATTTTTTTTTACCTTGTAGATATTTTATATATTTTCAAATATTTTAAATTTTTATTTTTTATATATTTTCATATATATTCTTTAAAATTAAAAAATATTTTAAAAATAATAATAAAAACCTTTTAAGTGTTCTTTACTGAGTCTTTAATCAGAAGTACTTTCATAGAAGTGAGACTAGGAAAAGTGATTGGTTTTGGAGAGCTATCAGAACCTTTGTTTTAGTACTTATTGTTCTTCTTTCCTTCTTTGTGAAATACTGCTGTCCAAATAGTGTTACCTTACTAATACTGAGCGGCGTTATGTCTCTGAGTGGCATTAGATTGTTACTTTTTTTTTTTAAATTACAATCTAATACCATTATTTTTCCCCTTGAAATACCTATTTTTAACAATCCACAAATCACATCTCTCTTTCCTAAATAGAACCAAAGAATGCAGTTTAAAATGCTGTGAGTTCATGCTGTTTCTAAGGGAAACGCTTGGATGGCTGTACATTCCTGAAACCCTTATTTTAGGCAGGGAGAGGTGAGTCCTTTCATACAACAATAGAATTCAGCCATGTCTCATGCTGAAATAGTCATGAAGTAAAAAACTGTGAACTCTAGAGTAGTAAAATGCTTCGGAGCTAAATACCTGTAAGTGGAGTCTTGCTGATCATCTGAGCAGTTGCATTAGTATATGGAGAATAAGGCTATACTGGAAGAAACACGTTTTAAAAGTATATGTTTGTAAACGTGGATATACATGTGTCTGTGCGTATATATGGATACATGGTACATGTTTGGTGAAGAGTGTGAGAGCACGCACAAGATAGGGAAGAAAAGCATGATTTAATTGATTTTTTTTAAAAAATCAACATCATCTTATCTATGTAAAGGCATCTATACTTGGCAGTATTATATTTATGGTTGGACTCGATCTCAAAGGTCTTTTCCAACCTAAATGATTCTATTATTTTAATCTGTGATTGCATAGCGTATCATATTTGGGATAATCTTGGTTCTGCCGAAGTGATTGTGGCTGTGCATGTGTATGTAGGAAATCAGTTTAGCATCCAGTTTTTTTTCCCAACAAACTGTACTCTGGGCCCTGCTTTGAAACTTCCCTTGAAAACAAATGGTGAAGTGCCGAGTTTTTTCTTCTGCATGTAGCCAGCTGCATTTTGGTGCAGAATAGTTACTTCTCTCTTGAGCATGGACAGCTAGGTGTTGTCAGGCTTGGGCTGGCATCTCTGCAAATTCAGAGGAACCCTCAAGCTCCTCCAAAATGATTTGCTGCCTAACTGTTTTCCAGTGGACCAAAAACTAGGAGCAAGCGAATATTTAGGGGACTTTTCTCTCCATTCTGCATGAAGTACGGAAACCTTCATCAGCAGTTTAAGCCACGTGGGGCTGTTTTGCACTGCAGCAGATGAGTAGCACTCACATGATTCCTTGCAACAGCAGCAGTGTGTGTGTTAGGTAGGGCGGTAGAGGGGAGGTCTGTGGCTCAACTGGCTTCTGCTCATCAGCTGATCTGTGTTAAGCGACCATTTTTTGAGCTATTAGCTAATAAAAATTGCAAAGGAAAATGAGTTAAACTAAATTGTGTTTGTGGTTTAAGAATGGAAGTTGAAACTAATACATTTTCCTTGGCACTTGTAGTGGGATAAGAACACAAAAACCTGTCATATGATACGGTTCAGTGGTAATGTAAGTCATAACAATCTAGTAGCTTCCAGTCATCTGTACATGACCTGTGATCAAAGAGACCTCTGTAGTTTTCCCACCTGTCCGTTACTTTTCAGGAGAGTGGCTTTTCCTTCCATGTTTTGAACTCTAATGCATGCTGCCAGGGGACACCGAAGAATATTGATAACAAGGAAAGTGAATGATGTGGACTTGTGTTACTGAATATTTTTAGCTGCCTAATATATACTTACTAATGGTACTGGATCTTAGCTTGGCTACTGAATATTCCCTTTGAAAATTCGTCTCATGCTGCAGTTTTCCACATATTATTGTACACTTAACAGATGTTAGACATTCTCTCTGTTCAGGTGAGGTTCAGTAACTCTGCCTGATGCAGGCTTTCTCTTGAACCGCGAGTAAAAGGTTTACAAGAACCTGGGACTGCAAAGACTAAAGTTGTTAGCTTTGTATGAACTAAAGTATAAAGTGGCATAAATCTACTGTGAAATTTTATCGGTAAAATTTCCAAGGTGATAGATGTATTTTAAGCTTTGTGATACTAGCAATAAATACTCGCTTCTCTGGAGAATGCCTCCACTTGTTGCTTTTAACACCCCCCACCCCCCCCTTCAATTGTCTGTCCTGGTAGTTGCACTGAATTTAGGTTTTGTTTTTCTGGCATCGTTGTTCATGGAATTAATGAAATCATGTCAAAAAACCCGCTGTCTACCTACACATGTGTTCTATTAGCTGAAAGTCTCATATTTCAGTGCACGTTTAATAAAAATACCAAACTGAAAAAATAATTAGACTTTATATTAACTAACACTTGAAGCCTTGGACTAATGGGAATTTCTTTGGACTTTGCATTTTATACTTATGAATTACCAGAAGTTTTCTAATTTACCTCTCTCTTTCCTCTGGTTACCTGCCTTCCTTTCTCCCTAACTCCATCCTTTCCGTCCTTTGAGCTTCAGTGTTCTCATCCCAGGAGGTGTTCAATGGGTGTCCTGGACAAGCTGACGTAGTGCCACAGTGTTCACGAATATACGTGGGGTGTATATATATAAATATATATATGTAAAAACCGGAAATTCCGAGTAGTTTGACATTCCTTGATTCTGCATTTTAGACATTGCATTTTTGTACAGCCTTACAGCCAGTGTTTCTCCAGCTTAGAAATTAATTAAAATGACACCAGGCAAATGGTCTTCCACTAATAGCCTTAGTTTTTAAATTAAAAAGTTAATGCACTTTAAAATCTAAAATATGATCATATGTATTCCTGGAGAGCTGACAATTTGTTCTGCTCAATGAATGAAAAAATTAATAAGAGGAGCAGCATGTAGTTCATTTAGTATCAGTTTCTGTAGTTAAAGAAGCAGGAGAATCCAGAACAAACAGCATGTACGATAGGTTTAGCAGCAAAAAGTTAGCCAGCATAACGTGCTTTTGTAGTATCAATCATCTTACCCTGTGCATATGAAATGAACATGCAGAATTGCTTCTGCTACATCACATTTTTCAAAAAGAAACTTGGCATCCTACACATCTGTAGACACAGTCTCTTGCAGATAAGTTTGTAATCAAAGTGGTGCACTGAGACCCATCCATAACTTGTTGAGTTACATATACGTAGAAGGAGAGGGAATCACATTAATAACACATTTTTCTGCTGCTTAATGAGGTATTTGTATGGAGCAGGGATTGCATTATCTTTTTCTGAACTTTGGCCTTGCTGTTCTGAGCTTTATGACAGCTCTGAGGTCTAGGAGAGTTCAGATACAGGGCTGTGGAGGTAGCTCACCATGGAAGCTTTAGAAAAGCATCCTCATATGTGTAAGGATTGTGTGAGAGTATATGAATCTGTGATTAGAAAAGATATTCTTGGAAAATTGCTGTAGTGATGGAGAAAATACGGCAGACTTGAGTGCTGCGAAGTAGCAGCTAGCTGCTGTTGGGCCTGAAAGGTCAGAAAATAGATGTGTATGAGAAACAGATCAGTGAGAGTTTGTCTTTAATGTCCTCAGGAGGAGTATGAATCTGATGTCTCGTTCAGATCTGTTTTCAATACACATAGTACACGCTGTAATATAGCTCAGAAGGAGATATGACCTCATCACCTCTCTTTGAAACATCTGTCCTATTTCTGTACTCTGCTGAAGTCTGAAGTGAAGGGCAAGCTGTTAAATCTTAGAGGAATGGAAAAGAGGTTAAAATGGTTCCAAATGTTCAGGGGGAAAAGAACCCCTATTCTAGTAATTCCATGTAATATCCAGTGAATCTCACTTGCGACTAGGTCAAACTAAAATGAAAATAGGTTGGTTTGTTTGGAGGAAATTATGTACAGGCATACGGGACAGCCTTAAACTGAGTCTTAACATCTAGTTGTTGTATCTCTGTTTACATCCCTGATCATTACCAAGATACTCACACCTTGCTTTTCAGTGAGGGCACCACATTTTTTTAAGGTCCAATTTAATCTGTAACTCAAGCATGATTTTAAGTTATACGAACAACAATGTGTGGAGTATTAACTTTGGCTTCTGCTCGCTTTTATGCATTTTGCAGGTGTCATTTGATTGGGAAAGAAATTCTTCAGTATATTTTGTGAATATGCATTCTAATTGCCTTTACTAAACCATTGGAATAGATACTGCAGTTTCTATCAATAAGAACAACTTCCATAATAAAGTTTTATCCAAAACAGAGGAGAGAGCTGTCTTCCACAGTTCTTCATTTTCATATAATGCATCTAATTAAAAAGTTCTAGATTTTAAAATACTAAAATTCTATATTTGAGTTCCTCAGTCAAGAATTAATACAATAGAAGAGGTTTTTTTCCTGTCCCTAATTGTTAAGCAGTAGAGGGCAGTAGTATTAAGATGATTGTCAGTTACTTTCTCTGTGAAAGCTTGAAGAAATGAGGAGGAAATTTGAAGTGCGAGAAATGTGCTGCTCCGACATCAACCTTGTAAACTGTCGTACCATGGGGACAGAGACACAGTGACAGTGTGAGTTTTCCTGCATGCGTTGCTGCCGTGGGGTCTGTGTGTGCACGAGCGTCTGCCTGTGTGCAAGTGAGAGGAAGGACGAAGACGGCAACTTCTGCCACAGCTGCTGTAGCGGATTGAAAAGGCTTTTTCTTGTTTCAGCTTATCTGCTTTGAATAATATGCCTGGAGAAACAAACAGGATTGTTAGAAGAAAACCAACAAAATTAAAGCCCCAATAGAGTTCAGCTGGAACTTAAAAACGGCTCATATGGTTTTGAAAAGAAATAAAGTATTATTTTTAACTGATACTTCTTCAGTAATATCTTGCACTAAAGTCTTGTAGGTCTGCTCTGGTTTTAGGAGCAAAAATGAAGAGAACAATTTTTTTTTTAAAAAAAGCGAGCTTTATGCACATTTCATGTAGAAGCACGGTGTATTTATGGATAAAGTCAGATTACTTAAAATACTTCAGTCTGAAATTTTAATTACAAGAATCTTTTTTTCTTGAAAATAGTCCTCTGTGCACATACACTCTAATTTGGCATTCCACAGAAGAGGTGTTTTCCCCTTTGTTCCTCAAAGCAGATCATCAAAAACACTCACCATAAGTTCTGAAAATTCAGTTTGCTAGAGAAAGTTTATTTTAGCAAACTAAAATTAAGACATTGAATTTGGAAGCAGTTAACTGTACTGAAACATGCAAATGTGAATGGATTAAAAAAAATTGGGGGAAATCCCTACTATTTAAGGGATCAGTAGTAAACAAAATATCTCTAGAAAAATTGCTATTATAAGAAAAACTTAACATTTGTGTTATTAACTATGAGTAACTAAAAAAGTAGCTGTAATAAACTTACGTTGGCTATAGATTAACTGCAAAATTTAAAACGTGTTTGTAGAAGGTTTGCACCTACTTTGTAACTGTAAATCAGGGTAAGACGCTGTCCAGTAGAATGGCAACTGATCTCCAGCGGTCCTTGTTGTCATCACTCTCCTTGAGATTCCTGAAACAAATCTGTGCAAATTGTTTCCTTCAGGTTGTTATATTTGACAGTAGAACAACAAGATTCTTCTACCCCAGTATGAGGAGACAGTACTTGGTGAAAATACAGTCCTTCAATGGCAGTCAACAAAACATAACAGAAGAGGAAAGAAAACACAGGAGGGAAATTGCTACTTAAGAAATATTGATGGGAAAATAAATTCTCTGTGGTTACAGAATGTGAAACTAATTCTGATATTTAATTGAAAATGCCATATGTTTTTTACTACGTAACAAATTTATCCACTTTCAGGGAAAATGAGTGATTTAGAAGCTCATTGAAAGTCAGCAGGCCTTGCTTTATAAATGAGTTAATATTTTTCAAAAACACCTGTATTGCAAATCCAGGGATTCTGTGTTGTTTCGTTAAGACTTAAATTCTAATGCAGGTATGGTGACAGGATGGTTTCTTTCCATGTCTGTGCCCCTGAGGTGGGGAACCCTTCTGCCTTTTAGCTGTCTTGGAAGGCCTGGAAATGAATGCATTTTTTAATAACAATTATGTCCTGCTTCTCTGTGTAATTGTACTTCTGTCCCTGTTAATAATGTAAAATTTCAGAAATTAGTTACTGGATGACTAAAGTTCATCTATCAGCACAGAAAGCTGTAGCAGATGCTGAAAGACACCATGATTAGAAAGTAGCTTCAATTTTTATTCTTACGGTTTTAAATCTCAAAATGTATATATTTTTTTCTTTAAAGAATCAAAACCTGAATATTTTGCTTGCACATTTTTTAATCTTCTATTAATTAAGAAATGATCAATAGTTGTTTAGGCTTTTTTTTAAGTCTTTTGAGATATAAGGTAAAGGAAAAAAAAGGCGGGAGTCTTTTTATTTATTTATTTAATTATTTTCTGTGGGAGTTTCACTGCATTAACCTGATCACATCTAGTAATTTTTGTCACTTTTTGTGTGGCTTAAAGATGTATTGTAACTCTTCTTAAACTAAGATTTGTTAAAAAGGGGGTGGGAGGGGTGACCCTGGCAAATTTGCGATACCTAGTTGCTCCTATTTATACAAGTGTTCTCCTTCACCTTGTTGAGATTTAAGCTGTTTTTCTTTCCGTTGTGCGCTCTCCATCTTCTCACTCATTTCTGCTGCATGCTGCTGGGAAGGCAGTAAAAAAATCTTTTGTACCAGAGAGTCAGCGGTATCAGATCCCTGCAGACGTTATTGGGTCATAAGTTTCATTTGCAAACTGGCTGCATTTAGTTTTCTTTCTGCGCTCCTTTGTGCCAGAAGATACTGCTTTATTTTATGGAGAAAACCAGCTCTGTCCATGCCTAATACGTCACCAAGAACAGTATTCTGAGCTGGGTCAAAAGGAAAAACTTTTTTTCCAGCAGCATGGCCCTTTCTCAAATGTAGTAATTGTTACACCTGACTGCCATCAGTACTTCAACATTTTCCACTCTAATAAGACATGTTTATTACTACATTTTCTGTTCCAAGGTGTAGCAGGTATACATTGGCACTCCCTTGAAGTAGTTTAGTCCTCTTGAAATTGGACTTTATTTCATTCATCATGGTGAATAAATATTTCCCCGTTTTCAGAGTGCTTAGCAGTGACTTCCAGAGCCTCTGCCTCTTTTCCATATGTTATTTAAGTTTACATAAAATTGGTGGAAGGACAGACAAGACAAAATGAGTCCTTGTCCTGGTGTAGGCAAAAAATATACAACTCTGCTTTTTAGGGGTTTTGTATTGAGTAGTAGTGGCACCATTTCCCAGCCTTTTCAATACCAAACTAAAATTAGCTATCTAATTTTATTTAATTTCTCATGCTGCTGAGAAAAAAATTATAGCTTAGATGCCTTTATTTTCTTTACGATATCTCCAGCTATTGAAGAGAATCTTTCATTGGCCAGTTCTGATCCTGACTGCAGGGTTAACTTGGTTTCCTTTAATCAACCTTGAGTAGGGACTGAGTAAAAGACGTTGCAAAATTAGCAACTATTTTTGCATTTCCTTCTTTCAACTTGAAAGCAGCCTTTATATGATGATGAAATAAATGGCAACGTTTTTGTGTTAGCATGGGGTGGTACGAGCAGTAACTATTAAGACATTTATGCCCTTCATGTGCAAATACACTGATCTGATGTGTGGTGAACTTTTCACCTAAGTGTAGTAGAGGGTGGAAAGAGTACTTTATGTTCAGATAAATGAATCCAAGTAGATTTTACACGTGGGAAAGGAAGGAAACGGGGAAGAAAGAAATAGGCTTAGTCAAGTTTATCAGGAGTGGAAGAAAGGAATCGCTACTTTGGAGATAAAACAAATACTAAGCTGTTTTAGTGTACTTGAGGTTTGGTGTGTAGGTATTTTTATGTTGTAGTCTATCAAAGGTCATTAATTGTTATTAATCTGTGGTTCAGCACCCATTTTAAAATGTGAGCTTAGGAAATCATGGGTACGCCTGCTCCCTGTCTCCACTGAAGTTCAGTAATGCTCATCAGGTGCCAAGGATGGTCTGAGACTTAAAAGGCCATTTTTGTTTTAGCATTTGGTGAAAAGATAAGCATCTTCAGTCCACAGTGCTTCTTGAAAAATACTCACCTTTCTTCTGAATTCCTCGTCAGCCACTTTGTGATGGTTACTTGCTGGTATTTGCTCTGCTTTTCTTTGTCAAGTCCTTGATCTTGTCTCGTGGGCAGCTGTAATTGTGATGCCTTTAATTTTCTTGTGATAACACTTTGTCTCATCCAGGATTTTAGTATAGTTCCTAAGGGACAACATGCAGTAAAGTTTGCAGTAACCTTTCAAGTAAACTTGCTTAAAAAGTTTTACCCCATCTACTAATTATCATTAATTACCATACATCAGCAGCCACACAGTGTTTTGTCTTTTTCTTTTGTCGTTTCTAATTTGGGACCCAAAAAATCTCTGCTGAAGGCAAAGTAAACCAAGTCTCCGACAGCAAAATCTTAGATTTATGGCATTTTTTTTGGTCACTTCAGCATTTGGCAAAGTGTGACAATAAAGAAATAGCTTCCCATTAGTATCAGAGGATTCAAGTTTGACCCTGCTTTCATGCTTCATCTCAGTGACGCAGGTAAAGATTTGTTTTGGGAGCAAACAGTAAATTCCAGCAGATACTTGGCTGTAAGCACATAATATAATGTCTGTGTTTTAAACACAGAGTTTTTCCCCAGCGCTTCTCAAGATTTAGACATTATGTCACGCAACTATTTTTGTCGTCTGTTCAGAAGCCCCAGTTCCCTATACAATATCTCTCAATGACGGGTGGAGCTGTGCACCGTTACCTTTCTCACATCACAAACTTGGTTGTTTTTCTTTGGCTTGCTCATCAAAAGTAGTAAAATATACAGAGATAGGTTAAAATTGGCCATTATTTTAATGCTGATATGTATGAGGATTTTTTTTTTTTTCCCCTCCCGATTACTTGTTCCAGTTGTAAAAATGTTCTGACTGGTGGTGAGAATTCACAAAGGTGATTTGTTAATCTCTTATAGGTGATTTTTTTGATACAGTCCCTGAGCAAGAGTCCATAGAGTGATCTGTGGTGGTTGTAAAGCAAGACTGTTTAATGAAGGTTTTGGATAATATTTTCTGTCATCTTTTTTTATTTTTCTCCTAAGAGGGTGGGTTGTTCCATTAAAATTCCATTCAAGCAGACAGAAGCATTTATAATGCTCCAAAGAATATGTTCTCTATTTTGGAGTATATTATGTTCTTTATTCACCCAAATCTTGTTTTAATATTGCTGTAAACTTAATAAGAGGAGATGAGATATGAAGTGATAATCTTTTAAATATAAGGAAAAATAATTTTCTCCACCTTGATAGAAGGCATAGGTCTAAGCTGTCTCTTATTAGAGATTTTGGTAATAAAAATCTCTGCTTGTAGAATAGCAGTCATCACAAAGCTATCTTACTGTGCTAATCTAGATAAATCATTTCTTTTTTGTTTTGTTTATTTTTTTTAGTGCTTTTCATTTATGATTTTTCTCATCATGTGATATTAGCCCTGTCTTTATGCTGCAGATTTGCCCTTATCCCATCACTGTTCCACTTCATATGCTCTAATAGTGCCATGCTCAGTTACTTTAAATATTAGAGATGCCTCTAGCATCATGAGTATATTCAGAATTCACTGTCTCACGTTCCAAATTCCAACTCAGGAAGGGTTTTGGTAATGCTGGTTGGACAGTCAATGCCCGTGGTGGGTTGATACTGGATATATTATAATGCTAATATCCTTGGCTGGATACCAACTACTCGCTTGCTCTGGCAGACCCTGATGATTGCTTAGCTGTTGAATGTGGAGAGTTCTCGTTTCATCCTGGTGAAAAACAAAATAAGTGTGTGCATGCGTATGTGTTGTCAGGTTACTAAATGGCGAATATAGAGTTCAGGCCATTAACAAAATTAATCTTTCCGCTATGTGAAGCGCAACAGTAAATCTTGATGACCTAAATCTGTTCCCCGGTTTCCATATTGTATGCCTAGGTTAAACAATCAATAGGATTTTGTGGTATTTCACAAAATTTCACAAAAATTTCACAAAAGTATGGGGAGATGGGAAACGGCTCCCTTTTTTCCTCCTCTCCATTAAACCAATATTTTTTTGCCAAGTTAGTTCACAAAAGCGATCCCTTTTGAACCACAGTGGCTCAATTGCAAATGAAGAACGAGCTTATCTTTTTAGAAGAAAACCTGTGTGATTTACACAGAGTTTTTAGGATTTTAACAAGATAATGTTAAACATAGTGAGATTCGACCATGAACATGATTTGTTCATGTATTTAAGCCTTTCCATAGTTCAAATATATGTTCAGTCCAGTTTTCCAGAGTCCTTAAAATATTTCAAAGTAGCTGAGTGACTGTCTAATAAATTGAAGAAGGACTGTCAAAGAGCCTAATTTTGTGATTTGTGTGCTGTTTGGAACAAATGATATAGGGTGCCATATAGTTCAGTGTATTTTTTAATAGTTAATGTGTGTTTCTATTTCAAGTGCCTACATTAGAAAAAGCCTACAAGATGACCACTTTGCTTATTTTAGACATTGAAATACCACATCAACAGCATACTTTTCATTTCTGATCTCAGATGCTGTTTTAATTAGCTGAGAGATATTTACTTTATTCAAAGTAGATCTATGTATTACTGTGAGTAACATTTGGAAAGTATGTTTGGAAGATCATCTGTTGTAGCTTGCTTTAGCATTTCTTTAGTGTTCTGTGAACAAAATTCTTCTTTGTGGAATAAGTACTTTAAATTATAAACTTGCTTCATTTTATTTGATCCAGTCTGCTGGGATTAATTGTTGTATACTGGCTCCATCAATTATTCAGCTAGAGCTATCAATTCCTGACTGGTCTGGAAGCAAAAAGCAGTACTGCTTTACACAATATTTACAAAATATTCTTTTTATTTGATAGAAACTCTGGGCTCCAAACAGGGTTGAGCTATGAATGAATTTGTTTTATAAATTGCTTCATTTTTTTACAACTATTTTTATTCCTGAAATATGTCATTCCATGCTTCTGGAATGTTGCTAAATATTTGTGTTAAACAGCAGAAGTGTTACAGAGTTCACCAGGAGGAAGCGTTAGATTTAAGTTATTTATCATGTTAGTGTGATTTTTCTAGTTAACCGTTTTGTTTATAGGTGGATCACGGTGACACAGAAGTACCACCATGTTCGGATCCCGCCCATCTTACACTTAGTTTGTGTATGGTTTCCGAGATTTGTTGTGTTTTGCTTCCGAGTTGGTACTACAGCGTTGACTCTAAAACTAAGTCAGTTCACGGGTTTTACGGGGAAAGGCGCTGAGGGCTGCAGAAGGTGCTGTAATGCATCAAATTCAGTCAGGGGCAAATGTGGTGCCAGTAAATAAGTGCATGTAACAGCTGGCAATGAAAACATACTGATCAGTACTTCAAATTCCAGAACTGTGTTGTGAGATTTTTGCCTTTTTTTTTTTTTTTAAAAAAAAAGTTTTTCTTTTAGCAGAAGGCAGGTATTGCAGCATTTTGCACAAATAACAGTGGGAAGACACTAGCGTACAGTTCAGGGATAGGACATCTGTTACGCTGTAAGTATGGACAAAGGAGATGCCTGTGTTAAGACTGACCTAACCAGAGACCGTGCTCTCAGAAATAAATGACTTTGTTTCAACAATGGCATAGCAACTTTTGCTGTTGACTTTGGTGGGATCATGTTTTCCTTCAGGGTAAGCTTGTTTTGTAACGGGTCAATACATAAAAAAGACTTTGTCAGATTGTAGAAATTGGTTGTAAGCATATAGAAAAGAGAATGTGTCCTACTGCTGCATACAGAGGCGTGGCAAAGTCAATAGTGGAGACAAAATTTTTGCCTATGATATTCGCTCTGTGTAGGTCCCTCACATCTGTGTGCTGACAGGTTGCTTTTTGGCATGAACAGCAAGTCTCCAAGAGGAATGACTATTCTGTCTGTATAGCTGCATGCTGCCAGAGAACAGAACGCTGGCCTTCAAAGGTGTATGGTAAAACACCAAATGATTTTACTTTTTGGTGTATATTTTTCATTGTGGATGGTGATATGTCAGACACGCTATCTGAAGCCTGAAGAAAGGAGTGATCAGTGAATCATCTGTTCTTAGTTAAATGAAGTATGACTTAGACTTGTGTAATGGGAATGGAAGTATCAAAAACATTTGTCGTTGGCCTAATTCTTTTCCAAGCGATACTAACAGTTTTACCATTATTTGGAGTCCATTTAGTCCAACACTGAACTCTTTAGTCCAACATCGCTTGTGAGTTTCATGGTTGTATTGCACGACCATTCATGTCAGTGTATACTTGAAAAGCCCCAGAGGCACAGGGCATAGATGCTCCTTCTTCCATGGAGACGTTCCAAATTAAGATGATTCTCATTTGGGTCCATGTACGTTATCTGGAGTAGGCAGGTAGTGTTTGATGAAATCCAAGATTCTGAGTGCCTGACCTAGAAATGGGTAGATGAAACTGTTCAGGGGGCACTTTCTTCTGTTGCTATAACAAATACTGTTCTATAAGAACATTTAATAGGTACATCAGCTGTAAATGTCTTCGTTAGAAGTGTTCCTTTCCTTTTGGAAAATTCAATTTAGATCACTTGTTTTGAAGAAAACAAATCTTGGCATACTAATATCTGGGACTTTCTGGAATTATTTTATTGAAGATACACAGATGCTTTAGTTTTGCATGTGTTGAATAGTGTCTTTTTCATTATTGCGGGTAGATAGTGGAATATATTTGCAGACTGCTGTCAAACTTGATTCCCCTGCCCCCAAACCCATCACTGGCCTTTAAAAGAGCAGAGTTTTGTCTCACTGATGATAGTGTGGATCAAGACTGACTCGGTTAATGAAAAAGGAATGACACCCTTACAAAGTCAGAACATCTGCGGTCAGAGTTGGGCACTCGTTTTCTGTGAACATATCTTTTTTTTTTTTTTAATAGTCACACGACATATTTAATAGCTTGCAACGCTGCTAGAAGCGCAGTTAAATACCACTAAATTTTAACTGTCCTCACCATACAGTAACTTCGTCTCACTTGATTTTCTGGAAAGCTGTGACGAAAACTTGCAGCAAAGCTAAGAGAGGAATAGAAGAATTCCTAGACGGTTGCAGAAGAGCTGACGGAGCGGCCGCTGTTCCTGCCGTGGGTCTGGCTCCAGCGGCGGCAGCACTGGTGCCCCTGTGTCAGCCCGGCGGCTGTGGTGGCACTTTGCAGCATGCAGGCAGGGCTGTGTTAGCTTTGGGCAAGGCTGTGACTTCTGAGCTCCGTTGGAAGGCAGAGTCTTCTACAGAAGAAGTATCAATATTCCGTGTTTTTAACAGTTTAATCTGATTTCCTGTTCCATTATATTTGACTAAGCCAGATTGTTTCATAAGTGTTTATTGTTTGTTTTAGAACTTTTCCCCTGCCTGAAATATTAAGTAGAAAAGCTTTTCCTTTCAGCATCTATCTCAAAGTCTGTATAAATTGTAGAATTATAACAGTGTAATTCTAATCCTCAGACTTCATCAATACTGACGGAGAGAGATTTTGGCCTTCCTCATTGTTTCTTTCCTCAAGTAATTGACATTTCCAGACAAATCTGTATTTTTTTCCCTCTTCAGAATTTTTTATAATGAAAAACTCGCATCCTGTTAACTATGGACTACTGCAGAATTGTAAAAGAAGGAAGTATAGCTCATAAAGAAAATCAGTGCTATTTAAATTATTCCCTGGAAGTGAATAGAGTCCCTTTAAATCTGTTTTGCTTAGACCAGGAAAACACAAGTGACAAGGTGGTTTTCCCTGGCTCCAGTTCTGCAATGGCACATGGCATCCAGCAGCCCTTATTCCAAGCATTTGCAAACACTAGTGATCAAGAAAAGGACTTAAAAGTCACAGACTTCCAGCCACTGCGGTTAATTGGTTTGTTTTTTATTAGTAAGACCTTGATGTCAGTACAAGAGCTGACATTTATTTTGATTTTTTTTCTAAATTCATACAAATGCCATATTAATTCCAAATGTCGAATTTGTTGAGAATTGCATTTTCCATTTCAAGTAAAACATTTTATTAAAAAGATAAATTGATTTGTCATCTGTTTGCATTTTTACTGTAATTATTATTAAAGCAGAAATTGGTGCAAAATATTTGAATGAAATGAAAATCCTTGCTTTTTTCAACCCAACTGAGTTCAAAAATCAAAAGCTAAAAAATCCCCAGACTTCCTCTTTCCTGATTTGGAAAGTTCTTTCTGTATTTGCTTTAGTGAGGAAAAACTGCAGTATAATAAGCAGTAAAAGTAGGGAAATATGGGAGTAAAAACACACACACACAAATACCATTTTGCAGTATTCCAACCAAAATATGTCAAAATGAAATGTTTTTGTGAGGGGAAAGAATTGTTTTCAGTGTTAAAAAAAAAAATAAAAAATCCAGTGTGCTTTAGAATCACCTTTTTAAAGAGTATGAACTTGCATAGTAATAATAATAATAATGATAGCCGCCTCCTGTGAGGCTATGATGTATTTACTTTTATGGTCCATTAAGTTTTATGGTTCATATGACACTATCTGCTTTGTTGTCGATAGCATCTTCCTGGAAGGAGTGGTTCGTGCCAGGCTGTGTAAAGCAGCAAGAGCTCGTGTTTGAAGAGCTGTCTCTGTTAGATTTTACTAACATCTGTGGTCCCTATTTCTGTGAAATTAAGAGTACGGGCGGGTGCAGGCTTTCTCAGGTGCGTAGCCTACTTCGCTGGGTTGCAGGTGCTGTTGAAGATCAATCCAAAAGCCCCAGAAAACAGCAGCGGGGAGTGGTGCGCTGTGGCTGTGCTCAGCGTGCTGCTGTGGCATCCAGTTTGTGACGCGTTTTTAGAGAAAATTGCTTTAAAATAATGCTTTTTCCTTCATTGTTATGGTTTTATATATATATGTATATATATGTGTGTATATATATATAGTAATTCTTATGGCCAGTGCAAAGATTTCAGTCTGTAGCTAAGAGGAAAATCGTTTTGAGGATAGCCACTTTAAATAGGAAAAAAAAAAATATGCAGAGGAGCAGTTCCCATATGCCCCTCTCCGTGACGCCTGTTACTGAAATACTGTTGGGGAGCGATGGTGTCACAGCCAGCACAGCAGTTACAAAACACAAACACACTGCACGTTGTTTTCTCTGACCAATAGATGCTGCGAGGAGTTAAAAGAACAGTTTAAAGGCATAATTTGGTAGCTGTGGGCTTTCTCAGATGGACTGTTTAAGCTGTAAAGCAAATGTAATGTTGAACAAAAATATTTTGTTTTAGTGAACAAAGTTTTACAAGCTAATGATAAAAAACAGAGCTGTAGGGCAGGGTTAACAACAGAGTGGGGTTCTGGAGCATTTGGAGACATTTGCGAGCCTCAGCAACATAGATAGATGAGTCTGGCAGGGCTATTGTTGCAAACAGGCAAACTATTCTGTTGTTCTGGAACCTTCCCCTGAAGTGTGAATGCATCATCATTGAGACCAGCCCTTACTACTGATCAAAGAACAGTGCTCCATCCAGTAGAAATTCTGTGGGAAATGTGTAACAATTAAATATAAATATATATATTTTTATATATGGGTATAAGAGAATTTGGTTATATGATTTGCACCTATGTTGTCTGGACAGCAGAGCAGTTTGCTGCCCCGTAGCAGTTTGCAGCATTGATCGGCTTGTTTTGATGCTAAATGTGGCCAGAACTTGAGTTACGGAGAATTTTCAGTGTTACTTCCTTCATCTTCGCATATGTCAGTGGACACTAAGGCAACATTTCTTCTACAATCTCTGTTTTAAATTGTGGAAGAGATGTAGCATGTCTTTTAAGCTATAATGTTCCATTGTAGCCTCAAGAATACGAGTTGAACAGAGAACCCGATGAACTTGGGGACCCATATGCCTTTTTGAATGAGGTTGAATTAGATGCATCCCTTAAAAATAAGGCCTGTGCTTTTTTTTTAATTTTTTGGAATGAGTGTCGATAGGTAGCAGGGAAGCTTTCTTTTTGAGAATATGGGCTTGACAGAAGCCAGCTCTTTGATTTGCATGGTTTTTACACAGACTTCTCTGGTACTAGAGTACTAGTACTAGTGAGAGCTATACATTTATAGGTGCTTTAGAATTGTTTTGATTGCAGAGGTGTTTTTCCTGTGGAAAAACAGGCATGGACCTTCTATTCTCAGGATTATATAATACTATCTTAACAATTAGTTGAAATTTTTATTTTTGCCCTGTTCTTTGAGCGGCTCTTTTTTAGGGCAAAAAGTAGACTTTCTCTACTCTCCTACATTTCATTTACAATAGTCATCCATATGTCTAATCAGGGGCTTGTTTCTCCCTCAGGATATCTTTGGCATCTTTTTTCTTCAGTTGCTCCAGGAAAAGTTTGGCTCCTTAAGTATCCTCTGACTTTGGCTGTGCTTTGGTTTCCCCTGGTCTCTGTTCTCCTAGCCCCATCAAAGGCTGCCTTCCTGGCTCCTGGCTGTCCTGACATTCCTTCTTGGTTGTGCTTTTTTGCTGAAACTTGATGAACATACTGCACTAGTGCCTTTGAAGTGTGCTCGTGCCACTTTTGTGTAACTGATTTCAAAGACCTAACAGCTTTTCTCAAATTCAGAGTGATTTGGGCAACCTGGTCCCTTGGGTTCTGCAGTGACTGCCAGGTAAAACCTCAGCAGATCGGTCGCTGTCAGGCTTCCAGTTCTTTTATCCCCGTGCGGGCAGGAGCACAAAGGTTCTGGCACAGCACCATAAATGTGATCTCAAATTATGACTTCATGTAAAAATCACAACATTTGAGTGTGAGTGGTAGTTGAGATCAGAAAATACAAGGGAGTGCCACTTTTTTTTTTCCTTCACGTTTTCTGCATGGTGGTTTGATATTCCTGTTCAGTGTCATTTCAGTTGAGTTGCTTGAGGCTGCCTTCCTCATCAATATCATATTTTTCCTTATGTATCAGTCCTGTCAATGTATGTTATATAGTCAATCCTTCTTCTGCAGCCTTTCTTGGTAGCAATGGGAGAGCTCCAAAATACTTATTTCAGGAAAAAACCTTAATGTGCCAGGTCATCATGCTCTTAGCTGGAAAGGTGCAGTGTTAGGGACAGCTCCTCTAAATGCTGAGGTTTTGAGACAAAACACATGTATAGGGCTGTAAAGGTTATGTTGTTATTTTGCATAGCCAACTTGGAGCAGGATGTATAACTAAAAAACCCATCACAACCATGCAGATGCAGTCTTTTAAAAATCTCATGTGATGACTGAATTCCTTGTGGTACGAGGCATAAAAAGAAAATAGAAGATATTCTCAGTGGGAGAACAGGGGATGTAAAACATGCATTGGAGTTGAAATTTGCCAGGTGTACAGGAAAGTTTAGATGCAAATGGACTGAGCATAACAAAAAGGAATACTGGCTGGACAGTAACAGCAGGTTTTGACACACTTGAGACACTTAACAGGGTTTTTTTAACTCTGAAAGAGAAAGTTAACTGTGAAATTGAATCAAAGAAATTTGAACAGTGCTGCATTCCAGTAACATCTGAAATACAGGGGAGAGATGTATTTTTGCCTTTTAAGACAGAAGGTGCTAAAAGTGGTTGAAATTGTAGAAAACCCCGTGACTAGTAACTTGTGGTTGTAGTTTCGAGAATTTTTTTTCCATTTTGTAGGGTTTTTTAATGTTTTCATTTAGCTTTTTTGTGTCAGTGATAAGAGAGGAAGAGCTTCAGAAGCCAAATGCTTTTTGAAGCAGTAGAGTTTGTCCATTAATCAAGCCATTCTGTTGTGGTAAAAACTGTGGAAACCGTTCTGCTGCGGTGGCCATGAGGAAGGATACAAAACGCTGCAGAAGAGACGGGCAGCCACAAACCATGTGGATCATAGAGCTGGAGTCCAGCAGAAATCTATCTGTTAAGTATTTTATTTTGTTTAATGCAGCAGCTCTGCCTCCTCATGAGGACAGGAGGGTCATAACAACAGCCCATAAAAAGCAGAAGTACATTTTTATTTGCATTTTAATCTTTTTGAAAGAGACAGTTTTCTCAGATTATCGTTTGAGTTCGGTTCAACCCCAGAGATGCTCTGCTGAAAATTACAGCGTGGTTTTGATTGCACAGAGCAGCGATGGCCAAGGGACAGCCCAGGGGGACAATTTGGCCTGCCAGAAGTGTTTATTGACTGGATGGATGGTCATTGCAGCAGTCTCGTCTGTATTCATATGCTAGAAAAATCTCTTTTGAGCCTGAGCAGCACTGTCGCTGTATTTGGATGTGTACTCAGCTGGCAGGAGAGGCGATACAGAACCTGCTGGAGCTGGTCTGACCTACGGTCAGCAGAGCTTGTGAAAGGGCCCCGTGGAGAAGGCAGAAGGTAGTGTGTGGGTTGATCTAAGGTGTTCAGGTTGTGGGTCAGTTTGTGGAGGACTGGAAGCAGAAGAGGAGAGGGTACCGTCTGCTGGTAGGGTGAGCCTGGGAGCAGAAGGAAGAGCAGCGCAAGGAGGAGGCTCAAGGGAGAGCCACTCTTTTGGGGTTTCTCAGCGTGCAGCTTGTGTTGGGTAGGATAGATCCAGGGCTGGTAAGAGTGGAAGGAGAGGAGCTGCATCTGGGTGGCCGGAGTGGTCACTTTCAGAAGAGGTGGTATAGCTGAGTTTAAAAAAGATACAGAAATCTTAGTGTAGAGTGTCAGATCCGTGTTATGTTGGTAGCACATTTGGAGGTGCACCAGAGAGTGTGCAAAAAGGTCCCACTAAAGGTGTAGCTATTACTACTCTGCTGTCCTAGGTAGACTAGGAAGAGATGCAGAAGAGGTTCCTATGTGAGAACCTGAATCAGCAGCCTGAGGGTGCTGATGGGTGAAGATAACGTCCAGACTTGATTGTAAATCCACAAATTCTGCACCCTGCTCTCCCCCCGCCACCCCCAAACCAACCAAAACATGGGAAACCCCGGGACCGTGACAGTACCGAAATGACTTCAGCTTCTTGACTTTGTACACTACTTTTACCTCTGTGTAATCAGAGCCAAAACTCAGCAACTGATAGATGTAGTTGCTAAAAGAAAATAAATAATTATGCACCGGTAGAGTCAAAAAGAGGAGGAGGTTTTGGCTTTGATTCAGCTATGTGAGAAGTTTTCATGATTCGTCTTCGAGAGGCCAGCTGACCATCAGCCACTAACTGGTATTGCCAAATAGAGCAAATGGGTGATATCCCACTAGAATATAAAGATTGCTGTTTTGACTGCAGATATACGATTAGCCAATGAAATAAAAAACTATTAGACATTTTATGTTTGCAGACATTGTTTCTAGAGCTTTTGCCAAAAGCACAGTGGAACAAAGACCAGAGTTAAATTTAGTACATGTCAACCTGATCAAAACCAACTATACACAAACAAAGCCTGTCCAGATTCAGACACAATGTGGCCTGCAGTTGCCAGAGCTACCACAGAGGATGGGAGCTTGCAGAAAACACTTCAAATTATTACAGCAGGAGGCTTGAGGCAGTGTATCTCCAGCGTCAGTGTGTGAATTCAGTAGGCCTGGTAGTCACTAGAGGGATTTTATTTAAGGCAGCAAATTGGAGTTCTCATTGTTTTGTTCAAAACAAGTGTTGAAAAAGATGCACTATGATGGTTCAATTATTTTTTGTTTAATCCAAAAATTTACAGTAGCCTCAGATCCATTAAAACCCTTGCAAACTCGATACTGTTAAATTGCAAAATAGCAGCAATGAAGCACTGAGTATCACCTTTTGACATTTTTTCCAACAGAAGAATGAAAACCAGAATGCCTATACTGCATAGAAAGTGATGTCTGAAAGACTCGCACTGAAAGATCCCAGATGACTAACATTAATAAATGGTTTTGGTTTTGTCTTATGAAAGTGACCCTGTGTGGGTCTGCAATGGGGAAGAACAGCGGCAAGGAGCAGGGACGTCACGAGAGCTTGTCCTGTGGCTGTGTGTGAGAGTCGACCCAGGCAGGCAGAATATAGAGTAGCAGGAGATTGATGCACAAATTCCGGGAGAAAAGAAGGTGATTCTGCCAGAAAATGTTTCCAACCAGCAGGGGCTATAGGATGAGACCAGGAATGCCAAGGCGAGGAACTGGTGAGCAAGCCCCATTTGTCACCTTAGCAGTACCAGTGCTTCGAGGGAGCCCGGAAGGTTCAAGCAGTGGCACAGAGAGCACTTTCCTAACTGAACTGTAAATAATTCAACCGCAAGGTCCACTATAGATATTTCATGTTATGTTGATGTTACTCTCTAAATCTTTTAATGTGTTTCGAAGGTCTGACTTGGAAGGGGGACGTGATGTCAGGGACTTTTAACAGCCGAGCTTCCCGGCTGGAGGCTGGGCGAGGGGTGCTGAAACGCTTTCTGCCCGTAGGCAGCCAGCTGGAAGGAAAGGCACAGTGCAGCCGTGCTCCAGCAAGTGTTTCAGCACTGAGTGAGCACAAAACCGCCACACAAGGCCAGAGTGTTCCAGCTTCTTAAATTTTTCCTCTTGAGCTGATCTTTTAATTCAGGAGAAATAAACTCTTCCAGCTGTGCAGAGCAACCTGTGTTATCTTGTCACCTTTCCCTTTGAGTGCTGCCTGTCTGAATCTCATCAGCAGGAGAAAATGATGATTGCTGAGTCTTGCAGCTTTCATTTCTTCCTTCGGAAGAGATGAATCTGTTCAAAAAGGTTTTCGCTTGTTTTGTGTCAATTAATACCATGAGATTGTTCTTAGAGTCATTTCAGACAGCCGTTATCTTTTGTATCTTTAGGGTAGTGTTTGTGTATCAATGTTTACAGGGAATTGTCTTCACAACAGCCTGTGTATTATCTCTAAAGCAGATTTTATTCATTAAGCCTTTTTTCAACCACAGAACTGATCAGAATATGAAGTATTTCACAACAGAGTAAACAAAGGCAAGTTTGCGGTCACAAGTATCCGACATGTTCTCCCAGACAGGCTGGGAAGCATTGGTTTCACGTTCTTGTCATTGCTGTGGCTTTTAATTCCCATTGCTTGCAGGCTCGTTGAAGCAGGCAGGGTGAGGATGGAAGATACCATAAATTTCTCAGCATTTAAACTCAGGGAGTGTGAATCATTTCTTTCTTGGAATAACTTTAATAGAAAACTAGAATCTGACCTGATGAGAAAAACGTGCAAAACCTTTTTCTTCCCTTTTTTTCCCCTGTTTAAATGGTTTTTTTTCCAGATTATTTTTATTGTGAATGCATAAGCACTTTGAGAAACCTAAGAACCTTTTGAGTTGTAACACTTACAGAATGAGAGCACTGTAAAGAAATATTTTGTTAGGAGGTTGGTGTTTTTTTCAACTAACAGTAGAATTCCAACCCATTAGAGAAGAAAATTATTTGTGTCTGGGATAGCTTGCTCTAGATTTTAAACAATTTTTGCAGCTTATGGAAGGTTAGAAATTGGTTGGATTTCCTTCTGAAAAGATGTAACATCATTTCTAATGTGTTTTACAGCAACATCAGATGTCGAAAGCATAAGAGAGCTTATATCTCACAGAGGCAATGCCAGAAGTGTAGCAATGTGTTCAGTAATTCTCTGGTTTTACAAGAAGCAGTGGATTATATTCACTTGAATCTTACTCGGTTACGATGTCATTATTTGGACATTTTATCTTGATTTCAAAATACTGAACAAGCGAAAAACACAACCAGCTCAGTGAAGATCAATTTAGTAACTCCCATTCCAAAAAGAAATATTGACATACTTTGTTGTTTTAGGACTTGAATTTATGGTGCTTGGGGATGTAGTCCATTCCTTAATGTCATCTAATCCATTGAGTGCTGGACAGAAAACCAAAACTACTCCTCCTCAAATCCTGTGCCTGCTATTGCTGAGTGTAACTTTAGAAAAAGTGCCTTTCCTATTGGTACGGGGGAGAGCAGCTGCTAACAGAGTTTATGTAAAACGTGAGGCTGTTACTGCATTACGAAGCTTCTTAATATGTAGTATTTTATTGTCGTAAGAACTGAGCTGGTCCAAAAAGTTCATACAAAAAATGCAATCGTATGATGTGCAGTTTGTCCCAGCAACAGCGCCAGAGTTTCAAACGTTTCCCTTCCTGTGCCCCCTCTGTTGTGTGTGGAAAGGAGATACCAAACAAGTGCCTTGCATCTAACTTAATGAGTCTGAAATTGTAGTCTTATAAAAGGTTACTGTGTTCTTAACAGGGCTTGGATTCATTTTGCAAGGTGGGATTCATTCTAACAAGCCGAAGGAATTCGGGGGCAGAACCACTCATTTCTGAAAAATTGAAACTAGAGTATTTCTAAAAACTTGAAATTAAAGTATTTCTAATTCAGTGTAAACGACCCCAATGCTGCTCTGCCCCAAATCTCTGCGCTTCCTTGGTACTTCTAACTTTGGCGAATTGACAGACACAGTTAATAATTGGGAAATTGTTCATCTATCTGAATGCCCCTTCTTTTTGAGTGCCTTTTTTATCGTCTCTCTATGTGCCCAGCACCGCTTTTTAACTCTGCAGGGTTATTCAGTGGTTTGGATGCCGTGGTGGAAAGGTAGCTCAGGATTATCCCAGGCCAGCTTAGCCTGCACCAAGGAAATGAGCTGTGATTACAGTCACTCGTGCTGTTATTGCGGGTGTTACCCATCGTGTTTGGCTCTCACACTTACTGTCATCTTGTTTGGTAGCTCAGGTTCCACAATAGAAAAAGCCGCTGTTACAGTGCAACTTGGCAGAAGCAAAGCTTTGGTGTGTCTTCCCTGCACCCTGCCATTTCTAGGGCACCTAGAGCTGAGTAGAGAAAATTGGAAAATATTTAAGGTAGGAATTAAGGAAGACCAAAGAATATGGAGCAAAAATTCTGTTTGATTTACAGATTTACAATGAGTTTCCCCGTGATCTTTTACTCTTTAGTGACAAGCACTGAGACAAAATTTCATCTTAGCTGATGAGACTTGGCTAAATCTCAGTTGGAAAACTTTTGTATTTATCCATTGAGGAAGTAGCTTTTAGAAGCTTTTGTGAAGGAATTTAGATAAGTATTTTCTTTAATATGTTTACAGGGCCAAGCTGTAGTTGTTATAACATCTTTGACTTCTGTAGGTGCTCTGCTTCTTATTTAAGCTCCTTTAAGATCTTTAGCAATTAGGCTATACTGATAAAGCTATGTGTTCTTATCTTGTCTCTTCTCTTAGCTTAGAGGAAATAATTTGCGCATTATATCAGGGATAAGAGCTAGAAAGTGTGAAATCTGATCCCAGTTCTGCCACTCGGTGACCCATAGGAAATTGGTTCACCACATCGTTTCAGTTTTCTTGTCTGTGTGATAGGTAAGCGCTAGTCTCATCTGTCTTCCAAGGCATTCTGCAGCTCTTTAAGTATTTAAAAACAATACTAAACCTTTTAATAAGCTCTTTTATATCATTTTTATTGAAGAAAAATAAAAATTAGGTTATCTGGAGCTTACACTAACTGTGAATTTCAGATTAACTGTGAAATCTTTCTGCTTGAAATCAGTGTATCCCACTTGCTTGGAAAGATTTTCTATTCCATTATTCATTACAGGGGCCTTAAAATTATATTCCAGTGACAAAGCCTCTATTTATTTTTAGACAATTGGCATCCACTTCTGGCTGACCTAGAATGTTTCTTTGATGACAATGTCTGTGATCCAGCTGGGTTTGCTGAATGGTTGAATAAACAAAGACAGATAGTAAAATGTGGGAAAGAAAAGGCTATTTTTATTATATTAGAGAATCTGCCCAGCCAACTCCAGGCCTGATTCTGAATGTCATATTGGTAACAACAGTACACTTCAGTTAAGCGCCCTTGTGGTCTCCATATCATCTCTGGAATTTTATCGTTATTGGATTGCAAGGTTATGAGAAGGCTAAGATCAAAAAGTTCAGAATGAAGGTGATTCACAACAAAAAGCAATCAATATGTTATCCGGCCTCTTCCTTCCTGAAATACGTAGGTTAAATACGTGGAAGTAGGAGGGTAAGTCTGAGCTTGTTGTTTTCTCCCTCACCATTTTTTCATTGTTGTTGCGTTTGCTGGTCATTTATGTTTTATTGCAACAACCTCAAAGCCAGCTTAATTTTTGGATGATAATGCTGCCTGTAGGCAAAGAACTCCAGGTACTAGAATAAAGGGAAGTCTCTTGATTGACTAAAATCAAAAGGGTATTTCACTACGTAGCATCATGATTTGAATTTCTCTCTCTTCTTTGAAAGAGCCTAAATCAGTTATTGATTACCATACAAGAAGGTGTCAGTGGGCAAAATTTGACGATGGTTCAGATTTCCCTGTAAATTTAGGGGAAGTTTTCTGAGACTTTAAGACCAAGTGGCAAATAACTTCCTTGCGTCAATTTCAATTTAGTTTCTACAGTGCAAATAATACATAGTAATGAAAAGAACATACTGAGATTCCAGTGCTGACACTTGAGTTGTCAGTCAGAGCCTGTGCCCTTAATGTGCTCACAGCACCCGCCAGGTCTTGCTCGAGCTGCCGGCAGAGGGGACCCATCCAGCCCCATTGTTTATGGGCTGTAGTAGCAGCTTGGGCCAGTAACAACCATTACTTCCACTGTCAAAAGCAATGGCACAGCTCAAGAGTTCCAGCATGGATATTGTCAAAATATTTTACCAGGAAAAATAAGGGGTTTCACCGTTTGTTTGGTGTGGGGTTTTTTTGTTTGTTTGTTTTAGTGGTCGTTGCATGTCTGAACAAGAAACCATTTTTAATTTGTGTAGAACAACCAGATGTGCTCTAGCTTTTAGCTATGGCTGCTGTCCTATCAGTGGAAGGGTTATTTCTACTGCATGAAACAATTACAGTACCCTACAAATGCTCTGCAGGAGCATTTTACAGTCATAATCATCATGTTTGTCTTGGATTAGGAGCTTTAAAGGATTTATTTAGAAGCCTTTCTGTTTATCTGTTTCTAGAATGTAAAAAATGGCCTTTCACATATAATACGCTAAGCTTGATGGCTTCAGTGTAATTTTCCATGGTTCATACTTTGTGCAGTAATAAATAAAATGTAATAAGAATAAATTATAAATATTTATAAGACTATTTTTGTCTTTTATTAGGTTTAGAATTTAATATCCCAGCCAAAGCTTCAGTCAGGAGTTCTGTTCTTTAACATCAGAACGACTGCTCAGAATTTTACAGTTGGAGACTGATCTAGTTGACTGCAAAACCCTCACCTGTATCAATGCCAAGGAAAGCATCCGGTGAGATAGACCAAACAAAGTCAGCAAACCTTAGACATCCACATTGGGGTTAGGAAGTTCATCTGACCCAAGCACATTCCAGCTCCCATCCTTGTGCTGCTGTCTCTGGGTTAGTCACTCTTACGGACTTGGTTGCGTGCCAGGTGTACCAGATTGGGGTGGGTTGGTTTGTTTGTTTTTAAATATTAAAAGAAAAAACCCCACAAACTACTTATAGAAGAGTTGCTTTTTATAAATGAATAACTTTCTATGCTTAAATTCATATCACAGTTCTAGATTATTTAACAAATATTTTCTGAATGTTCTTCTTATAAAATTTGGGCTTAATTTATATGGAAAAGAATGTGGTTGATGGTGCTAGAAACAAAGTAAACACAGTTGTCTGTTAGTTTCTGAAAAATACTTAGTCCCTCTCATTTTGTGCCCAGGCTTGAAACTGAAATATCTCCTTAATTTGGCTTATGCTGATGTACAACAGTTTTGTTTTTTGTTTCCCTTGTAAAACATGTTGTTCTCAATGTAATGAAAACCCATCCATATGTACGTTCCTCTGTGGTTGTTCATATACCTCATACTCCCGAACTGGGAGTTGAATTTTGTATCAGTTCTGCCGTTTCATGTGCCTCATGCTGAGGGCTTAAAGGGCAGTGTCTGCTTCTTTTCACCCCTCATATGAAGACATAACATACTGAGATTTTTCTGCAGTTTGCATCACTTTTTGATTAAGTACTTTTATACATCAGGGCAAGGAAATGAGGTTTTTCAGTTGTCGCTGACAACCTCCAAGATTCTTTTAAAGCCGGGAAAAAAGATCTCTTGGGCCGACAACGGCTTCCCTGTTGTCTCATGGATTCGGATTACTGCTTTGACCGTGAAAAAGCCAAGCAATAGATAAAAGGCTGTGAGTACCTCCACTCATCTGGAGGGAGCCTTGTATCCCAGGAAGGCCTGTACCTGCAGGTATTTCACTTGACAAACCTGCAGCAACAAGGTTGTAGACTGGCAGATCTCTCTTGAACAAGTTGATGATGCTACTTCAAATGCAGATGCCAAGGACATCCCCAAAAGGCTCTGAGAAATCTGAAAACTCTTAGGTGCCTTGCCTTCATGCAGTTCTTCAGTGTTAAACAGGGAAATGCTGTTTTAATAAGATAAAGGACTAAGCATGCCGAAGCTAGAGCTTTGCTTTTCCTTCCACCCACGTAGTCCTCCTTCTCTTATTAAATATTGGCAGGGTTACAGTAAGACAGCAGCAAAACATTGTGTCAGGAAACTGATGTGTGAAAGACTGCAAAGCCCATCTGCTTTCTCCCATGCTTTTATCCATCCCTTGCCAGTTCAAGAGCACCGCTGGTATTCTCCCCTGAGTCATCCTTGACCATAGAATGATGGTAGGTAGGGCAGAGTAAAGCCACAAAAAATTTGCAACGGGCTTACAGAAGCTAAGGGTTTATCCTGAGTGAACCTGGTCGGCCATGGTTGCAGAAAGCCCTGAAATCTCAACATCTTTGGAAACTTTTCCCAATTAATCGTGCTCTCAGCACCGTTTGTTACTGCCAGTGGTTATAATGCACTTGCTGTTACCTGCCTCTTCATTGGTGAATGCCGTCTGATAACATTTAGGTCATTGCATGGCTCCATGGGTTTCTTCTCAGCTGTTTTACAAGGCAAAAACAATTTCACCCCAAGGGGGACACTTGGATAAGCTGCGATTTCAGTGTATTCTGCCACTTGGGACTGTGTTGGCCTTAGATCTTAGTAACAGTTGTAACGATGAAGCTGGATTGTAAAACATGAGAGCAATTCAGTGACAGTGCCTGTTCCAAGACTGCTAGCAGCCCTCAGCAGCTTGGCTTGGTGGCTGTCCCAGTACAGGCCCAAGATTCAGAATATGCAGCTGTACAGATAAAGAAATACTCAGATGTTTTTACCTTCTCTCTCCCCCCACCCCCCCAATGAGTTGCAGGAAGCAGGAGCTGCTCTGCACATCCCAGAGCTGTCAGAATTCCAAGATGTTCTGCAGGAACAAAGTATGGATAGTTTAGATTTGTCCTCTTCAGTTTAATTGAAGGACACAGTCCTTGCAGCTCTTCCCTTGAACAACTTGATTACACTAACTTCAGTCTCAGAAGACTGGATTAATTAGGTAATAAGCACATAATTTTGTGCCAGTGGTTTAAGGTCAGGAGTGGCCAAGCCCTGTGTTAAGATCTGTGGCAGACTTGCAAGCAGCTCGTTTTCTGTACAGGCAAGTTACTCCCCGGTGATGGGGAGGAGCTGTTCTGCTGCTGCTCTTAGGTCAGTTTGCACGGCGGTGTATGTGTGTTGTCTGTGGCGGTCACGCTGTGGTCAGTCCGGCTGCTTGTGTCAAGCTTTTCCAGCAAAAAATAAGTGCTGTGAGCTTCCTGGCTGAGGTGTCCAGCTCTCGAGCTGCCCCGCTGTGGTTTGTAACCTGGAAGGCCTTGAGGTGACTCTGGTGGGCAAGGCTGTTACGGTCTAGTGAAGTCATTGAGTGACTTTCTAAAGTAATATCTTAATTAGCAATGGGCTTTTCTGTCAGCTCAAAGCATCCGCATTGCTGAAAAGCTCATCCAACACAACACGTGTAAGGCTGTATTCAGTAAATTAGCTAGAACTGATTTTTTTTTTTTTTTTAATTCCAAGAACTGAAGTCCAGGTGTCACTAATGTTGACAGCACTTGCACCATGGCTGTGCAGAAAGAACTTCCCTGGTACTGATCCGCTAATACGGGTTGCATTGCTGGCGTGCGTACTCCATAGCCTGTGCTTTTCAGAAGCAGGCGTCAAAGCAAATCAAAAGCAATCAAAGCAAATCAAAAGCAATCAAAGGAAAGGCGTTTGGGGGGGTGATGAAGCTCTGCGCCTCCCAGTGCTCTCTGCCTCTCCCCAGTGCCCTGGGGCATGTGGACCAGTATACCCTGCACGCAGCTTGCCGGGAGTGTGTCAGGCGGTGTGAGGTGCGATACGCTGAAGATCCTCTGTTGCAGGGAAGAGAAGTGTTCTGGCAAAAGATATCAGTGGTCTTTAGTACATAAGGAAATAAAAATTCTAAGGAAAAGAGTATTTTTGCATGTTAACTGTCTGTTATGCTGGGGAAAAAAAAATCCTACAGCCTAAGTGGAAAAAGGGAATACTTAGTAATACCTTTGTTAAAGCTGATTTTTGCAAAGCTTTAGCACATTCCTGCCAAAGAAGAGAACAGGTTGGATGCTTTTTTATATTTTTTTTAAGAAATGGTAGAATAACAGATGTTTTCCTGATCCCTTAAGTAATATATTCCCTGGGCAACATTCTTCATTGATAACATACATCTTTTATTTTGAAGAATGATACAAAAACTGGCTAGTATATGATAGATTAAAGGAAATATTGCAAAAATACCCTACTGAATATATGCTTTCTGTTAGCATTTTACTATTTATTAATATCCTGTATAAAAAATTTTAAACCCATATGGGTGGAGGTAGGATTTTACTGATTGGTAAAATACATGGGCTTACATAAAAATACTTGCTAATTTACTACCACTGTTTTTACTGCTATGTCTAGGCTGAAGGATTTTAAAACAGAAATTTTATTTTCTTGATGTCAAACAGATGTGTAAAAAAGGAAAAAAAAATTTTTTTGTTTGTTATTATTTTGTGCAGATTTTAGTGATAGAAGGGGATTTTTTTTCATGGACTGTTTTGGTGATTTTATCTGATGTTTGTAGAATGTGCAGGTTATGGGGTTTTTAAAAAGTATTTGGATATTTGTGTAAACATTCATAATATGTAGGAAGAAAGATACAAGGCTGTGTTTATTAAACTTAAAGGTGGAAGTTTTCTAAAATTTCTCTGTTTTAGAGGGTGATTAGAAAATAATGTTTTCTCTTATACCTGCTTGGCAAGGAGAGTCCTATTAACTGAAGAACTTTGCATGCTAAAAGTTTGTCTGTAATGTCTTTGTTTTCTCTGAGCCATATTTCCAGCTGTGTCTGCTTTATTTCAGTTGACATTGTTTAAATCTGTTCGGCAAAGTAGTGAGAAATATGTATCTGGAATGAACATCCTGAAGATTTTAGCTAGTAGATGGTGAATTGCTGTAAAGAGAGTGCTCACGTTTCAGGAGGAATGTTAAAGATGAGCCATTTTAGAGTGAGGAATTCTTCCTGACACTTAGCTTAGATTCTGCACCACAGCCTGAAATAGTGAACAGCGTGAAATTGGTAAGAACTTACATACTTTTCTAATATCTAGTAATTATCTTTTATTCTCTTAGTTTTCCCAATTGTTTTTTGTTGAGGGTGCAATGAATTCATGTGGCAGGCTTTGAAATCTGTTAGTAGTTTTTAATAAAGTTTTAGTAGTGACCAAAATGAATAAATTTTGTTGTTAGTCACTTCAGCTGTCACCATACATCTGTTTGCTAAAGATACGCGGTGCTCTGATACATGGTATCAGTTTCAGAAGTTTTGTCACACAGAAATATAACTTTAAGTTACAGCACTTGGACATGGTTTTCAATTCTTTAAATCTTTTGTTCTAAAAAACCCCACCTAAATCTTCCTGCTGCTCAAATTCAGTGTGGAGTTTTTCTTAATTTGCAACAGCAACGAAGAAAATAAGTTGACTGTTTCAGAAGCCTTTTTTTATTCATTTCAAACATGGCTTCATTTAAAGACTGTTCCATTCTTTTTATCCAGACTTTTTTCCCCTTAGCACTCTTGTCCTCTTTATCCTCAGCTCACCCTGCTGTGCTTAGGTGTTACAGCAGCAGTTTCTAGCGCGGTTTGTGTAGAGAGAGGACTTCAGCAACATGTCAGCGTAGTAGCATGAGCTAAGAAGCACAAGAGACTCGCTTAGGCATGTGTTGCACGGCTCTGCACGGTTGAAATTAACCTTTGGTAACTGGAACTGATGTTATTGGATACATAAAACGTGTGCTACAAGAGCTGAAGTAACTGTCAATTTGCATTTGGAAACTGCGTAAAATGCTGCAAAAACGCAAAGCTGAAGAGCGTCTCATGATGCTGAACTAGATCAGGATGTGTAAGGAAATACAGCCCTTTTGTGCCTGTTTGTCTCGGTAATCTTTAAACTTTCCAACCTCTCTTCCACATGAAAGAACCTTTAGGTCTCTGATATGTTTTACTACTTTTCCCTGGGCCACTTTCTCTATTTTCTTTTTGGTTTGTTTCTAAGATTGAGAAGCTAGACTTGAATGCATGCTTAAAGGCATGGCACTAAGTACTATTTTACAAAATGACATGACAGTTTTAATTTCCTTGTTTCCCGTGCCTTTCACATCTGTTTAGCTTGACATTACAACCTCTGTTTAACGTTTCTTTTTCATGAACGTGCATAGTTAATTTGTAAGTCTGTGTGGCATTACCTTGTGCTTTCAGGGGATGAATTTCACCTGCCGCTGTGCTGCTTTTGTGTGTCCCTAAGTTGGTTTGGATTCTTTTGCAGAAGTTTCTGCTATACGTTATCCTGTTGTCATCACAATGGTTCAGTATCTCCCAGGATGGGCACGCTGTGCTGTCAGCCGCCTTCCTGAATGTTAAGGTTAAAAAAAAAATCCTGATAATTTAAAAATCCTGTAGTGTTTCTCCTAATATCAGGAAATGGATGCAGCATTCTTGGCTAAAGATTTGCCCTTTCACAGGTAAGCTGACTAGCTACCATTCTCAGCAGAAGTTCTATTTATACTGTTATGAAGGTACAATTGAGAAGAAAAGCATTCTGTAAGCAGTTGAGTTTAAGTAAAAATATTGTAAACTAACATATTTTTTTTTCCATGAGTAAACATGACTACAGCTGAAATGGGGGCTGTTTTCCTCCTTTAAGTTGTTTACAGATACAGTCTGTTACTGCAAAGTTGTAAGTTCTAGATTTCTGGCATTTCTGTCTCTTTTTTTTTTTTTTGGGGTGTGTGTGTGTGTGTGAGTGGGTAGGTCATTCAAAACACTCGTGAGGAATTAAATTCATTTTGTAAAATCACTTGAGGGGAATTAGGTACATCTGCTTAGATAGTTCAGTCTTTCTAAATTGTATTAAATGCTCTTGAACAAGAAACACTCCACATGCAGCTGCCTGGGGCAGGACGTGGAAGGTAAAGCTGCGTGCTTTTTAGCAGACAGCCCAGGTCTCTGTAGATTTGGGGAGTAACGTTTTGCGCCGCCACTTAATTTACCAACAGCGCATAGCAGCTTTGTGCTCAGATCTTCATTTTATTCTCAATGTGTTATTGCAGACCTCAGGCAGACAGTAATGAGCTTGTGAGCAAGCCTGTGGATAGCCAAACTTGCATCTCCAAACTGGGGGTAGATTGCGACCCAAAGAGAGCTCAGACTGTAAATGTCCCTCCTCCTATATTCACATACACAGGAAAAGAAAAAAGAAGTCGTCATATTAAATGAGGAGATGCTTGTTCTGCGTGCTGTTGTGTGGTTTTGTAGCGTTAGCTGCAAGGCTTTGGAGGAAGGAAGAGAATTGTTTTTGTGTCACTTATCTCTCTGCAGATAGAAATAGGTTATCAACACAGTTTCAATTATGTGTGGATAGTAGCGCTTGCAATTACGTACAGATCGTGTACAAGCTAATAACTGAAGACACAGAATTCAGAGTAAGGAGACCTAGGTTCTGCTCATGTCTAATTATTCCTGTACTCTTACTAAAACAGGAGTAAAAAGATATAGACACTGTTTGCATCATGCGGTTTATGTAAAACACAGAGTTGAAGCAAAATTCAATTTATTGAGCCACAGCTGAACCTGAAGGGTTTTCTTGGTACAGAACTAGGACTGAATCCCTTCAAAATACTTTGTATTGCTAGTTCAAAATAATGAGCCTGCTAAAAAAAGTAACATACATATATCTATATCTATGTCTCCTTTGCATAAGACATCCTTTCACGTGCAGGACTATTTTCACCTGGGGGTCTCCCTCCCTCTGTCCCTGTGAGCCCTTGCTGCTGCACTGTGACACTGTACACATTGCAAATGCTAGTAGGGATTTTTTTTTTTTTTTCCCTAATGCAAGAATTCGATCAGTGATTCCTGTGGGCTCTAACTAGGCTGTTCTGAGGGAGGGATTCTTGTCTCAAACGCAGGTAGTGACTCTCCCCAGGCTTTCCCCTAGCAATCCCACTTTTAAATCTTGTTCCATATGCATTTCTGAGCACCAGTCTGTGCTGTATGTGCATGGTCTTGGACTTACAGGTAGGAGAAGAGGGTACCACCAAGAGTGTTCAGACCATATCTTTAACCCATCCTTGTTTCACTAAGAACAACACTTGGGTCATTTCTCTACTGCTAAATCCCTCCAGCTGTACTTGAGCTCTGACAAGAGGTGGGTTTTGGGGAGTTAAAGGTTCCCTCTGGCTGCAGCCCTGTCCTGTGAGTCCGTCAGTTTCAAAATTTTGCATTTTCAACACAAGACAATCTCAACTCAAGTGAATTTACTGGTTAAATCACTCCTTGCCTGAAACATCACTGCAGAAATGCGATGAGAACTGATCCAAAAAATGCAGTGGTTTCATGTCCAAATTTTAAGGCCTAATTAACTAATGTCTGCAGGGGTTTTAAGATTCTTTGGTTGCAGCTGGATTTAGAAGGGCAGAATAACAGTAGCAGGGTGCTAAAGAACTGCTGAAGAATTTTTTTGGCATTGTGTGTCTGCTCCATTGAATTGACAGTTCAAAACTTGGCATGAAATGAAAAGATGAGCTTTGGATCGTATCCAGAGTCACCGAAGTCACTGGGTTCAGGCTTTGAAGAAGCTTGAATCCAAGTATCTTCTCAAAAGTACTTGTTAAAAAGGGCTGCATAGGAGCTAAGGGGACTTTATCTGTGGTGGATTTTCTTTTTCATTTTCTGTTTTCAAAATTGTTGAGTGGTTTGTGGGGTCCCCACCCCCATATAGACTTGTATACCGTTATCTCTGTTTTCAGTTTGTGTCTTTTTATGGTGAGATTGCATATATAAAGCTTTTTCCTGCGAAAACACTTGCCAAGCAAATCTTTATTAGTTATCCAAATGAAAGGCCATTTTTACAGAGAGACTTCTCCATACATTTTTTCAGACAGCTCGCAAACAGCCAGCCAACAATAGCAGTGGCATCTTTCAACTTTAACCTTGTGTTCTTTAGAATTTGTTTAACAAAAAGAAATTCTAAGAACTTCGATCTTTTCCATGAAGTGACTCTTTTGAAAACTCAGATAACAAAAGACTAGGAGAAATGCGATTGTTCAACTTTTTATTTTGCATGCATGAAAAAAAAAATTCCATAGCAAAAACATTTTGTGTAGCAACTTCCAGAAGTATTTGACTCTGCGTAATAGTTTGCCATACAGAGCAGAGTAATACCAACTCAATATACAGGGTAATTTGTTATTACTCTTGTAAAGAGTGTTCCTTTCAGGCAAAAATGTTCTCGTCTTGCATGCTAAAACAGAAACAGAAATCTTGGAGAGCCTAGGTAGCACAGGGAATTAATCCCTTATGGGAAACCCATCCCTACCAGAATTAGTGGAAAATAAATTTTAAGCCATAATGAGTCAAGAAAATGGGTTTGGTGTTTACTAGTTCCAAGAAACACCCTAGTAAAGTCTGAAAAACAACTGTACATCAATTGTGAGTCTGGCAAAGGTGAAATGTGGCCAAAAGAGGCCCAGGACAGCAAGAACAGGACAAATATCCTCTTTCAGAACGATCTCAGCAGGCGATTGTGCTTTGTCTGTCCTGCCTTTTGTGAGTGCTGGACATGGAATTCTTCTCATCGCTTTTGTGCTCCTTCAATATTTAAAGTTATGTTCATATCTCTCCCATAAAAACGATTTGCCATTCCTTTGAAAGTTTCATTTAAAAGGTGCAAGTTGAACTCCAATTTTGAGGTTGTGCCTGGCCAGGCAAACGACCGTGTCGGAGCTACGGTGCGAGTGCTCGCAGAGAGCAGGGCAAACACGAGAGCCTTGGCTCTCGGGCCACTGCTTCGACGGGCTGGCTTTACCTTTTTCTAAATCTAGTGACAATCCCTAAGACGCAGCTGTCAAAAGTAAGCACAGGTATCAGCAATATAGAGCTGGCGTCTCTTTTTTGGGCCACGGGGATTTAATTGGTATGGATTTGTGTAAACTGACGCATTCAAATTGTAGCAGGTTTTGTTCCAGTTTCTGTGTAACAGAGTGTGTTGAAATGAAACCATAATGTATTTGAATGAAGCTTTTCTGAAGATTTTCCATGGAGATATTTCTTGCTGCCATTAACTACAAGTATTTGAAACTAGAAACAGAGCCCAGGAATCTCCTAGAAAATAATTCTTCATCAGGGACAGGCATCAGCTTCCTCTCTGAGGAGGGAAAAAAAGAAACCTTTAAACATTCTATGACTCTATTAATTAAATTTTCAGTAATTTCTCAGACCGTTGAAAACGTGTAGATGTGCTTGATGGATATGTTAGGATATTCACTGCAGGAAGCTTCTAGGTAAGTGAGAGGTTTTTTAGATTTTGCTTTGGCAGTATTTCAAAATGGATTGTAAGTAGATAAATGGAAAACGTGAGTAGTGTTCACAAAACGCATGTGTAGGTTATGCTTATACACAAGATGTAAATGCTCCCGGCTTTCTTTGCTTTTAATGCATGAAAAGCTGTATTGTGCTTTAGATCATAGTAATTAAATAGTAGATTTGTGATCCACGTGCTAATATCATATTACTGTATCTTGTCATGGAAGTAAGAGTGGGTGCGCTCCGGTTGCATGGTGGTTTATAGAGCAGTGAGCTCTTTATTTGTGGCTTAGTAAAGATGCAGGACGTGGCCAAATGCTGCAGTAATTAAAGGGTAACATCAAATTGTAAGTTATCATTTGAATGTTAATCATTCCAGAATGCCTCGGGACTTTCCCTTCTCTTCTCTGTCTCTATTTTTTTTAATTTAACCTGTGATGTTGGAGGTGTGACAGATGGAGGAAGAAAGCAGTATGTCCCCCGCAGGTCCTGGGGATCATACACCTGCAGTATGATCTCAGGAGCATTTTCAGTTTATTTCTCATAAAGCAGAGGGTGCTGGTTCTCACTCCGGACCAGGACTTATTTTTGGCATCAGTTCCCACGTTCCAGGAACGTTTGCCTCCTGGAGCGTGGGGAATACCCAAAGAGATTTGTTTGGACGGAGGTAATGTACAGTACTAATAGAGTTCTAGCTGGAACTGGCCAGCCTCCAAAGTATCGAAGCATAGCACTGCCCAGACATTATTACAAGAAGCTGGTGGTGGGAGGGAGGCCTCTTCTGTGGCAATCTCGAAGGGGAACAGAGTGAAAGTAGAGGATTATAGTCGATGGACGTGGGATTACTATATACAGTAAACAAAGCTTTCTAATAAACAGGGAAGAAATTGCATTAGAGAGAAAAGTGTCTGTTATGGACATGGATTACAATAATCTTTAAGATAACGTTCTCGAAGGTCAGATTTATTGTTCCCCCAGAAGTGCATTTCTGATATAATTTTTACGAATGTTGGTGCTCCTTTGCTGACTGGAAGTCTGAACAGTAACGGGGCAAGTGTGAGATGCGCTGCATTCAGGAGACTGTTTGCGGGGGGTGGTGGTCCATCCAGGGGCGCCTGCAGCAAGCATTGAGTAAGCATTGCCAGCAGTAAGCATGAAGCTCTAGCAGGTGATTTTTGTGGGCACCAATCTGCATGAAAAATGTGAACAGATCGATTTTTATATTATGTTTTAAAAGCATAATCCAAGAATTGTAGATTTGTGTAGGAGAATACCTCTGATAATTCTACTGAACTCATCCTTTAGAGAGAACCTGTGTTCTTTTGGGCCTCTCTGTACAAGAATACTTCAAAAAGCTTATCTAAATTAACCAAAGATACACATTTAGTGGATTATTTTAAACCATAATAAACCCCTGTGTGGGCACTATTTTACAGAGTTCAAGTGGATTTAATTCATATATCTTAATTCACTTTTGAGTCTAATTAGATTGAATTTAATGAAAGTCACTTGAATTATGACTGAGAGTGCTGAGGGATATAATGTAGTTTAGCTTATCCACTGAATTATTTTTTTTTCTGTGTCCTGTAATAGGTAGGCACTCTTAAATGTTTACTTTTACATGTAACAGGACGGTCTGCTCTGTGTGGTAAGATAGGGTTTTTTGAGCTGTGACTGTATAATTCCAAGTGATCAGAAGTACCATGCAGTGTTCTTAGTCTGCTTATTCAATGTAAAAGCAACAAAATATTCAATATATACTCACTATTTGCGGGATGTGTCACACTGCAGTTGAAAAAGATGCAAGATTTTGTGTGTGTGTGCGCACACTTGGGGGTATATTTTATCTTATCTGTGGCTATAACTTGCCGAATAACGGTATCCAAAGACAGGGAATCGGAAGGCAGAGTGGAGGTATTAAAGAAGTATTTAGTTATGTACTTGAAGAAAAAGCTGTTCTGGCCTTGGACGGGATACAACTTGCTGTGTTTACCTTAATTGTAGAGGTTGTGTCATGCTACCGCACCTTTTGGGGTTTCATCTTGGGTTTCCCCAGCTCGCCTTGTGTCCCAGCTCATGTGTCTGTTACTCGTATTCTCAGCTGAATTGTTTTTTTCGGAGTGAGTATCGGTTGTTTCTCTTCATGCTTTCATTTCATGCTATTTCATTTCAAGCTGTTGGGAACGTTGCCTTGGATTTGACAGGCCCTGGACCAGACGTTGAAGTTTTCAGCTCCAGCTACAAAAGTCTCTTTACTTTGGTTGCTTGGTATTTTCTAATTTGTCGTTAACAGGTAAATCCATCATTTGGTTACTACTTGTCGTTGTGTGATGTATCAGCTCTGGGTGGCGTTTTATTGAGGCACACATTACTGTGTTGTGTTTCACTGAAACTTTTGTTCTGCACTTGGAGCAACTAGATGAGATTAGCAACGGATTATCTTTTTCTCTTTTCCTCTGCAGTTGACAAAATTGGTTCACTTTTGGGCCCCTCACTGCCAGACAGACATCGAGGTGCTGGAGCATGCCCAGAGGTGGGCAGCGGGGCTGGGGAAGGGTCTAGAGGATGGGTGATGGGAAGCGGCTGAGGGAACCGGGGATGTTTAGCCTGCAGAAAAGGGGCTCAGGGAGACCTTCTCGCTCTCTACAACTACCCGCAAGGAGGTTGTAGCGAGGTGGGGGGCAGTCTCTTCTCCCAAGTGACACATGACATGACAAGAGGAAACAGCCTCAAGTTGCACTAGCACAGGTTTATTGGTCATTGGGAAAAAATTTCTTCACCGAAGCCTTACTGAGCACTGGAACAGGCTGCCCAGGGACGTGGCGGAGTCACCATCGCTGGAAGCATTTAGAGGACGTGTGGATGTGGTGCTTGGGGACGTGGTTGAGTGGTGGGCTTGGCAGTGCTGGGTTAACGGTTGGACTCGATCTGAAGGGTCTTTTCCAAACTAAATCATGCTGTGATTAAGTCCTGCAGTCACGCTCCTGGCTGTGTTCTTTCTGCCTTATCAGTTCAAAGTTTAAGCGTTCCCAAATATTCTGTGAAAACCCGTTTGCAGTCTGTTGTATGTCCTCTCAGGATTCAGAGTCCAGGAATGAAATACGTGTGAAGTGTCCCCTGAGTTTTGGGAGGAGGTAGAAGTTGGTTCAAATTGGAAAAATGTACACATCTGACAACATGAGGACTTAAAAATTTATCTTTTTTTTTTTTTTTTAAAAGAGAGAAATTAAGAGCATATTGAACCACTTGCCCTAATTAGACAAACTAGTGAAATATGTATGTATGCATATATATACTTATGCCATTTAAAAACACTGAGGATTGAAAATATTTTCACTCTATTACAAATGTAACCATTTGTTACTAATTTTTCATAGTTTGGAGTTATGATAAACAGTGCTCCCGAGGCTGGGAGAGTCAAGGGGAAGAGGAGAGGAGTGAGTTCTTTTGTCACAAAAATATCATCTCTGGCTGGATTTTTGCCCTTCTATTTGTTGTTCTTGCAAATCACCTATGAAAATGAAAATAATATTCACAAGATAAATCAAGCAGAAGTAAAACCCTTTTATTCTGACAAGTTTGGTTGGTGGTTTTTTTTTTTTTCACTCTTCTGCAGAATGCAGAAGAACGGGGTGTTGGCTGGAACAAATGCTTTATAAACCTTGGTATATTTGCTTTTGGAGACACGCTGTGGAAAAAAAGTTATTAACTACAGGAAAATGACAGAAAAGGTTAAAAAAGAAAAACGATGAGAAGAGGGATTTGTACAGACCAGGTGTTGTGAGCAGAGCAGTGAGGATAAAAAAAAAATAAAGTTTTAGACCATACGATACGCTAAATTAAGCAAAGATTCCACAAAGAAACCTGATCTTTTGACTTTAAAAATATGGGTTATTTCTGTGGACTTAATTACATTAAGGTAGAAGTTACGTGCTTTTTTTTAGAAACTTTCTAGAAAAAAATCTTTGAAAAGTATCGCTGCATGTGTAGACTGATGTGCCATATAATATTCAACAAATATAATGAATATAAGAGCATCTGAAACAGTAGAAAAACTTGTGGTTTGTGCATACACACGTATGTCAGCTTTTTAATGTTCAGTCTGCACAGATTTTGCGTTGCTTTGTTTTTTCATTGAAGTTGTGAATTAAAGCTGTCCAAATAATCATAATTAGCACACCAAAATTTGCCTGCCTTCAGCTGAGTGGAGAATTTACTTTCCATGGTACTGGCAAAATTTTCCCTCTTGATAGGGTAAGAAATAATGTTTGAGATCGGTGTAAGGAATATAATTTCTGCCAATTTTAAAGCAGAACTATTTTTGGTTAGTGATGCATGATTTGAAATCCATAAATTCACAATTAGAGAGTAATTGCAGTGTATCTCATTAAAGATACTTTGACTTACTGCACCTCTTGCATTTTAACAGACCTCAGGAAGAATCTGAAGGGGGTTAATCACAGATATTTTGCATTATTACAAGATCCTACTGTTGTTATAATTTCAGAAGTGTATCAATTAATGAGGTCGTCGTCTTCAACTTAAACATCCACATGCAGGTTTTTGGCTGTCACTGTGTCCCTTCAGTGGTAGTCAGTTACTGTACAAAAGGTAGCTGAATTTGTGTGCACCTACTATTTAGTAATGTTTTTTAGGTATTTACTAAGTTACTTAGTAATAACTAAAGTATCAATTAGCCGCATGGTTAATAGCAAACCAAAATCCCAGAGAGTGCTTGTGTGAGTATTTCCAACAATGGAAAAGCATATAGCCACAGACAGATTTCAGCTGAAGCTGGGATTCATAGGATCCTGTAAAAACTGAGAGAAACAAAGGGCAGAGGAAATTCTGGGACATAAAACCTCATCCCATCTAAAATTTCATATTCTAACTTGTTGCTTACTTCCAGAGGGGGATAGGGATTTATTTCCTGTTTTAAATCTGTTTTTAAGTGCAGCTCTGACAGCGGAGTCGCTGCCAGATATCTGTAGCTGCTAGAAGCAGCTCGTACCCTTGTTTTTCATCTTCCGAGCCTTTATGTCTGTCAGCCCCCCCAGTGTCCCTGTGAGGGGGCAGCAACCACCTCACCATCGTACTGGTGAAAGGGCAGCAGCGGTGACTTGCCCGGGGTCACTTCAGTTGGTAGGGAACTAAGATGAGAAATGACGAATTCTGGATTTCTTCTCTGCATCGTCGAGCGTATTCTCTGTTTCATAATAGATTTTGTCCTGCTTTTACCAAGGAAGAAGCCAAAGAAGTTTCTTGCTTTTGGAGGAAAATGGCTTGATTCCTTTCTGCTTAGCTTGAGATCACATCTCAGCCCTTCTTCCTTGCTGAGCAGCTTATGACTAATAACAGAAAACTCTTCCAACTTTTCTTCTTCTGTGAATTGGCCAAGCGTGTTTTGCTTTGCATAGAATTATGTAGGAGCCATCCGTAGTACCCTGACCCTGCCAGATTTGAACCAGTTACATAAAACCTCTTGGACTTTGATGTTCGCCGGCGATTTCAGAGCTCTCTGGTGCGTGGTGCAGGTTGCAGTGCAGTTCTCCAAGTTGACAACTACGTTCACATGCTTTGTGATTCTCAGTGGACAGAGAACCTTGGCGTATTTGTGATAGGTTTGTCCCCAGAATCTTTGGGATGGATTAGATTTCCTGGTTGCATTTCAGATAAATGAATTCTCCTTTGTTATGTTGCAAATGCAGTCATTTCAGGAAACTTTAAATTGAGTTGACAAAGTGACTTGTGTATCCGAAGTTACACACACATGCATATATGAGAATCAGAAATAAGAATTCAGGGAGGGAGGGGTTAGGAGGTGCCACTTGCATGCTGTCCCCTGTCTGTTCGGAACTGCCCTGGCAGGCTGCACCCCAGGAACGGGCAGCAGCGCGGCCGAGGAGCGGGGTTGCTGGCCCTTCAACCCAGAGCCCCTCTCATTTATAACAGAATGACCGTCCACGAGGACAGGATTTAAATTTGCACTGGTGATGGTAAACTGGGTGCTCTATGACTTCTGTGTCTTTGATTTACAATCCAAATAGTCTGCTATTTTTGTTGCTTTAGACCACTTATTATACCAGTTTTCAATATTAGTTTTCGATATTATTTTCAATCCTTTTATTTATATGTCAATATTATTCTTCCATAGTCATTGTTACTTTCAATATTCTTTTTCCAACCCAAAAAAAAAAAAGATTCTGGCTACGGTCCATATGCCTGTACAGTGAATTTGAGCCTCCTTGAGAAAAACTTGTTCATAATTAACCGCAGTCCAAAGACTTTAGAAATCCTGCTTAGATTCTTTACATCCCTTCTGACATCCCTTCTGAAGTGTTACCTGAATGTTAGCAGAAACAGCCTGAAGTCAGCTATTGGTGTCTTTTAATAAGTTTGTTCTTAATATCTCAACTAGAAATATTTGTTTCTTGTTAGGTAGCTGCAGAATGTTTCATTCATCTAGCAGTTGCCTACAGCTGCATATAAAATAAGTACAGGAACATAGAGGCATTTGTTTTCAGCTAAAATAAATACTTGCTTTCAAAATGTTTTTATTAAAAAATAGCCATGACAACTTTGGAATATCTTCATCCTTGGTTTTTATTCACTCTTTCACATCATTAATTTACAAGCTAATGAAAAGGTTATGATCACAATAAAACAAGATAGAGCAATAAATTACTAAGTCTGTAAAAATACTTGGCAGTATTTAGTTAGATACTAGGTGAGATAACATTATATTCTGTTGCAAAATTTATTTACAGTTTATTGTAAAAATTTATTTACAGTTTGATTACAAAAGGGTATGAGAACAGGGGACCCACCTGGAATTTAAGCTTCAGGTGCCCAGAGGTCTGTGTGCAGCTGGTCCCAGTGTGCCCAGGTTGAGTAAACTGGGATTGCTGGATCTGGGTGGAACACAGCTTGTTGCTTCTTGAGAGTAAAGTGCCCCCGAGTGCTTTGCAAGTGGGAGATACAGGTTAGTGAAGTGTTAAGATTTCCTGCTAATGCAAAGAGTAATTTTTTTTTCCTTCAGTTGTAAAATTAAATCCTTGCAAAACCTGTTACTTTTAGCTGGGGATGTGTAAAATAAAAGCGTTTAATGCATACTTCTAATTTTGAAGATTCCCCCTGTTTATAGAGGTGAAAGGGACTTGTTCTCTCTTCACTTTTGCCTTTAAGCAATACTGGGAATGGGGCTCCGTGGTCTGTCTTTCAGAATAGCTGGTCAAGGCTTTTATACTGACCCCTCATGTTATTTGCTTAGCATTTTTCATTATTGTTGTGGCCATAATGTTTTCCCAGGTTATCACAGAATCCTTTACTTTTATGGAAACACTCTATAGAAGAAAAGATGATAACACCCTTTAGGTATCTTGTGAAATTTAAAACGTGATGTGTTTTTACAAAGAAAAAAAAAAAAATCAGGTTTCATTATATAATAAATCTTTCATAGCCTTTGAACATTCCTGCAGTTCAGCCTGTCCCACAGGAGTCCATCCCCAAGTCCTTCCCCTGCATCGTGTTTCCAAAACCACGCAGCTCCTCTTGAGCCAGTTTCCACAGTCTTGGACACTTTGCTAAGAACATTCTGTATCTAGGCAGTTCCTATTTACCTGGGATACTAGTGACTTAAATTCATTGAGTTACTGGACAATTATTCACTCATTAGCCAGATATTTCAAAATCCTCAGGTTTTTTTCAAAGACGTTTTTGGTCATAGTGCCGCCCTGTAAATCAAAAAAATAACAAGGTAGACGTTAAATGAAAGCCCATAAATATTCTTCATTTGAAATTCTTGGCCTTTTATAAAAACGGACAATAATGCTGTTCAAGAAATTGAAAGCAGAGCTTTCAAAGTCAGGAAAATGTGTCTAATCCCCCAAAATTGTTAATCTGATGCTTTTAGCAGTGTTAGTCATAGGTGACCAATTGAAACGATAGGCTATTAAAGAAATTCTGGGACCATTCGCTTTTGTTACCATTGAGTGAGCAAAGGCTTGGAAACGTGTAGGAGATTAGCAGCTTATTACTCATTTTCATTTGTGCTTTTGAGGTCCGAGATAGACTTTCTCTAACTAGATTTTGAAGCAAACTCATCTTCCCTTTCATTTTTTTAATAAATTATCCCAAATCGTTGTGATAGCAAAGCTGGTTTAGCTTTCCAGGTTGCCTGGCATGTTCAGTAAATCAACTTTACGAAGGTTTTAAAAAACAGAGAACACTACTTTTTTCCCGGTCTGCGTGGCAGGTGTGCTCAGGGTTGCAGAATAGTCTGAGTTGTCCCGGGGCTGATGATGGGTCACAGATTTAGGTGCTGGTCTACCAGGGAACGGCTGGAGTGAGCTGGGATGTGTGCCTGTCCCCTGCGGGAGGGGACGACAGGACCGGGAGCACTGCACCACGCTGGATGGCTGCGCCTGGCTATACTGGCTCGGTGGCCAAAATCTGCTTGTACTTCAGTTGGGAAGCAGCTGCGCCCGGAGAAAGATCGAGGCCAGAAACATTTAGAATATTGGATAAGCGTGAGAAATTTTTGGTCTGTAAAGCTCAGAGCTCTTTATTAGCACGTAATTTAACATGATTTGTATCCTTAGTATCACACAGACTGAATCCTCTCTCACCCTTTGGTTTGTTAGGTCGGGTTCGTTACTTTATTTTCCTTGGATGGAAACCTCCCCAGTTATCAACAGTGAACAAACATATTTAGACATAATACCGAGTATTGTTTGTCCTTTCCTTTCAATCTAAAATCTAATTTCCAGCCACAGTAAAAATAATAAAACTGATGTTTGCTCCCTACCCCCCCCCCCCCCCCCTTTTTTTTTTCTCTCCAGTGATAAATATGATGTAGTTTGAATTTTATCTGTATATCTAAAATACTCCGTTGGAAGCTTTGGAAAGATCGCGTTGCTTTTACTGCACAGCTGGCTCCTGGTCAAGTGGGTTAAGCTGTATGCATGAATAGAAACTTCGGTTGTTTATAGTAAGTACATCCGTTGCTGATGTACTTTGTAACTTATGTTTAGAACTGAGTGTAATTTCTCAGCTTTTTAACTATTCCAAATTGTTTCTCAATACAGAACTTACCCTCTCTGTTTTAAGTTTTTAATGGATGTGGCACAACAAGAACTAATTGCAATTCTACTTACTGCTGAATTATCTTAGAATCTAATAGTTCATCAACATAATGTCTGCAGTTTTTCTCAGCTGTATATAGATATCTCTCTGTATTTCAATCCTCAAGACATAAATCCTATTCACTGTGCCCTGCATTTATCTTAACATACAGTAACACATTTTTGCCCTGTTTTGTGTAACTACAGCAACAGCAGTGCTTGCCAGTGGGGTATTTTGTTTTGTTGGATTTTTTTTTCTTGGGTGCCATCAATATTCCACCATAATTTTTATCCTGAAAGTACTCTGTTAAAGTCAAATAGACGAGGGTACTTGGAACTTCCCATTTTCTTTCTGAATTCTTTTTGTGGAATTTCTCTTTCTCCTTGCATCCTTACTCTCTGATTCTTTAGCTAGAGGTTTACAATGTGTCTGAGCACTGAGATACACCTTTCCTGCATGATATGTGTAAACATTTTCAGATTAATTTTTGTGCCCCACGTTGAGTATTTTTACATGCACCTTTTATCTCCTTCAGTACTGAGCCTTTGCATTGTTTGCAGGTACTGAGAAACTTTCCTTCTTAGTAACGTGTTGAGAAATTCTACAGGTTTTTCCAGTGTCAACTGATTGTTTTTAATTTAATCTTTGCCTTTGTGAAGATCAGCAATGGTTGCTTGTCCGAAGAAGTGATGGTTATCAGTAGTATTGTTACTAAGCTCTCTAACAGATATTTTTCAATAATGAGCAAAACTACAGAGGGGTGTACGACCTCAGTTGTAGATTTGTTCCGTTGCGACGCAGCATCGTGTACCGCACGGGCGAAGTGACAGCGCTGCCCTGTTCCTGTAGGCAGCTGCTACGTTCTGGTCTCTTGCTCATTAGAGACCCTGGGAAGTCCAGAGGGAACTGCCTGACCTAACCGCTTCCCTGTGCCCTAATGCATCAGAAATTCATTTATGAATGTCAGCAACTGCAGCTATGTTTTATGTAATGAGATCTGTAATGGTTTGAAGACATGCATCAATCTATATGGAACTGGCTCGTACTCTCAAAGGAGCTCTTTGTAAATAAAGCTGTAATCGGTCTGGGGCTGGTCTCTGTGGGTCTCTGAAAAGACCGCAGTAAATGTCACCAGTAGTTCGGTTCAAAATGATGGTACATTTTTACAGTGGTGGAAATTAGCACTGTAACAAATTCTGAACCAAGTGAAGAAATATCAAAGGTTGTCAAAGGTTCAAATTACGGTATTTCAATTGTAAATGTTCCTTATGACTAACCTTATCTTACAAAAAAAAAATAAATTGAATTTTTTTCCTTGAGTTGCCTCTTGACATTTTGGATCTTGTTAACATAATATGCAGCAAAAAATCCGCTCTGTGAACCAGAGCAGGGCTGGCGTTTGGCGCGGCTGTTGAGAAGGCACGCAGGGTTTCAGGAGGGAAGGACAATCCCTTGGAGCTGAGATGCAGCTTGAAGGGGCAAACCAGGAGCGCATTTGGAGTGACAAACACGACAGCTGAATTCACCAGTCGGGTCGGGTCTGCTCCCCAGTAATGTAAAGAAGCAAAGTGTCAGATCGTGGAGCCCTAATAACAAAAATTTGGGGATGGCAGGCAGAGAAGGATCGTCCCTGGGCAATGCCAAAGTTTGCTTCTCTAGAACTGCTGGCGAGATGGACTTAAGCATCTTCTGCACGCAGCAAATGTGCAGGCATAAGCTGCTGCACATTTGCCATATGTAGCTCGGACTCAAGGAGGGTGGGACATACTGTTCCTCACCTCATTATTTCTGTCTGGACACTCAGGCAATTAAATTAGCCCCTGATCCGTCACATACAGGATGTTGTCATATTTATGAAAATGGCTAGAAATTTTCATTGCCATGTATTTTGAAGATGAAATTTTTCACAAAGCGTAGACTCTCAAGCCTATTAGAAGGCTTTACCTGTTCACTGTTTGCCTGCTAGATTCTGCCTACCATCATTTAAACTTTAAAAACTAATTATTAAGTATTACTGCTTTTTTTTATAACACTGGCTAATTGTGCTCTGTGATGTACAGTGGTTTATTATTTGAAATGCTAGGATGGATAATTACTAAACATCTTTTAATATGACTGTGGTTTAAAGAAATTTTAAATTTTTTTCCAGTGCCATTTCATTAGTTATCTCCTCTGTGGCTTCTTTACTATACAGTGGGTTTCTTTGGGCTTTGTGTGATCCAGTTTTGAAGTCAAATACACGAGGAAAAAGCAGTATGCATGTTGGTTGGTAAATAAAAGCCAAGTATCAGAGGGCATACTTGGTGAGCTATACATCTCCTGCACCCCTGGGGAGTCTGATTTACCCCTTTCTTCTTTCCTGTGCTTTTATCTTCTTGCTATGGTAAATGCTTAAGTATGACCTATTACCCCCTCCTCCTCCTTAAATCCCATCTCCCCAGAAAGCATCCCGGAGTGTGAAACTTGGATTTAACGGAGGTTGTGAAGTAACTCCTGTAGTACGCTGTTGGAGTCCTTGCACTTGGGCTGTTCGGGTTACTGCAAGGTACAGCCGCGGGTTTTTCTAGAGTAAAATATTGGTACCAGGAGGAGAACAGGTTTCTAGGAGCACCTTGGTGTTCCGAAAGAAATTACAAATGTAAGAGGAAGTATTTCCAGAATACCTGTATTAACTGTGATTTTGAGGCCCAATTCTGCCTGTGTTACTCAGCTGGAGTAATTTACTAAGTGTAAGTATCTTGGTGCGCTTGGTGCGCTGTGGCAAGGTCATTCAGGGTGCCAGTCTTAATGATCTTATTTTGCTGGTCTAATATGTTGATTTTTTAAGAAAAAAAGTAGCATGTTCTGTATTAAATATGAAAAAAATGCTTTTTATGAGCACATGCTGTATGGAATCTTTATATTAATAGCATCTTGGCATTTTACACTCCCAAGGCAGTCTCAGAAACCATGCAAGGGCTGAAAATCTGGTTTGTAAGTGCTGTAATTTGTATCAGGACCAGATTTGATCAAGTCCAAATGTTTTGGGTTGTTTTTGTTGGTGTTTTATTTTTTTCTTTTCTTTTCTAAAATGCTGAATCCATTTTAAGCCTTTATTCATCTCTATAAGAACAGCCAGCGACATAGTGTCAGACTCAGTCTGTAGGATATAAAGTTATTGTGTGAATAAAAACCTGGTAATCTAAGTCAAAATAATTCATGCATTAATGGGGTGGAAGAAGGAGTAACTTTTGCTGACACTTCTTTAGTAACGCTTTACAAATGGCTTTCAAACTGAGCTCACTGCGGCCCTTGCTCCGTGCATACCTCTTAGCAGCCTTCAGGATAACATTATCAGGTTGTCACTTTTATTGCTGCATGACTTCTGATTTACGTTTTGGCCATCAAAGTTGCCTGAAGACGGTGATTTTATATACAAGAGTACTCTGTAGATTCGGCTTGCTTTGTTCAGCAATTTCCTTTACGCACTTTAGTAAGCCTTAAGTTTTCCTAAGAATTAAAAATGTTGTTACCAGACGTTTGTGCTTCCCATGGACTAGAAAGAAGTTTTGAGTTGGTCAGGGAAAAGACTGTCAGCAGCCCGGGGAACATTCCTGCAATGCACTGGTGTTAAGACACTTTGATAATTCCTTTCTGATGTTGTGAGAAAACCACATTTTAAATTTCTTTGCTTTAAAAACTTGTGTTTTGATTGTAAAAATCAGTAATTTTAACCTTCTAAAAGCAAGATTTTATGCTGCTCTGGTGAGCTTTAGTTCTGTTTTCCAATTGTGTGGCCACACACATGCACGGTGCCTAGTTTGGGGTGCAATTTTTGTGTTTTTTTTTGTTTTTTTCTCCCCCTTCCCCTCCCGCCTCTTCCCCCTTCATTGATACAAACTTTTCAGTATGCGGGTAGAACGTTAGTCAAGTTGAACTTAATGCAGACAAGTATTACTGAACAAAAATATGTGCTTCTAGCATTTATTTTAGGTTATATGCTAGTTTTACATTATCCCAGCTGGGTATTAAACTGAGTTACAGAACTGGCAGTATGTTGGGGAAAACCAGATGTGTACTCTAAGAAAACAATAGTTTTGGGTCCAGAGCTTTCATTGAAGTCTGCTTCAAATTCACACTCCATATTCCTCTCCCTTTTCTCACCGAAAAAAAAAAAGACGATAAAAATTGAGAGTTGTTCAAAAATGCATTTTAAAAAATCCAAAATGATGATCGGAAAGTTTAACATGTATGCAAATGCTATCTGGATATGGCTTCAGAAAGTAAAGACCTTTGGCTGGCCTGGAGGCTCAGCTGGTAGCGAAATATATTGCCGTGTGGGAGACCCTGATTTAAGTTCAACCACAGGCCATTAAGGTCTGGAAGCTCCACATAGGTGAAACTTTCAGCTCTACAGCAAAGCGGTGGAGGGTTTGGAGGCTCTCTTACTGGTGGTTGGCTCCTCCAAGTACATCCCGAAGTAACACTCTGCCGTGGATTCCACTGAAGGAGAAAATGAACACAAATGGTAAACAAATGGGCGGCTACACGGGGGCGCACGGATGGGTGCGCAAAACCGTGGAGAGCCACCAGGGCTGGTGCTGTTGAAGGGTGAAGTTGACCTGACAAGAGACATATGGTTGAAGTTTAATTCACTGGGGATAACAGGCACTTGGCTACTGTGCCAATTGTTTTCCACCCCCAAAGCAGAGAGGTTTTAATGATTTATAGCAGAAAAGGGTGTATGTGTTACCTAATGGGTTTAGAATGACTTGATACAGTTTTCGGAGCAGTGCGGGATGTGAAGTGGATAAACAGTCGCTTCTTACTCTTCTGTGTTCAGAATTTCAACAGCAGAGTTCTGGTCATCTTCTGTAGCGTGGGTTTCTCTGAAAATGCTTTTCCATGCAGAACTTCATGTTGTAGGCTAAGACATGCAAGCAAAAAATAAATTTTGAAAATCACTACCAGGAAAGTGCTTTTACTTGTGTTCTCAAGGTGGAATGTGACTGGCAATTCACATTCTTAAACATTTGTATAATTCATAAATGTCAGGTTACTGGCTCCCACTTGAGGGCAGAAAAAAAAAATAATGGAGGAAATCAATTCAGTAACCAGGAATTCATTTGCAGAATTGGGAAAGCATCATCTGCAGTACCGTAACATGTAGTACATGACTTAGTCAAACAAACTGACACTCTGTTAGGATTCATTTTCATTTTATGACTTTAAATTAGAAAAAACATGTTTGCATCATTGCAAAGGCTGGTGTGAAAGAAGCACCAATTCCCAAGCTCTTCTCCAGGGTATTAGAAACATTTGTCCACTTAGTGCATTGACTAAAGGGAAAGCACATGTGAGGTTGCGTTACTGAGCGGGCTTCTGATGGCGAGGCTAGGCAGAAATGGTACGGCTCGCGTGGAGGGAAGGATGTGTAACCGATGCCTTATCGGTGAGCTTTGGAAATCAGAGGATGGTGATTTGTGTTAGGCTGACGTTATTAAATTTGTCAAAATGATGATAGTTTTAAAAATGACAGAGGCTGTATGTAAGAACATCCACTGCGATGAAAGAAATCAATCATTTTTCGTAATTGCTTTTGTTTGAGAACTATTGTCTGAAAATGTTTCTGACATGAAACATAAGATTTTCTGAGGTGGAACGTGATACATAGCTTATAATATACATCTGCTTTTAGTTTTGGTCTTCGTTGGAGCACACTGAGCAGTTCACAGCAACGCTATCTTTCAGTGTGAATAATTTAAATGAAGAAGATAAAGCTTCTATTATTTTGGATTATTTTTACATGAACTTCACTAATAGATAAAAGCCCAGATTAGCGATATAATTGGGTATTTCAATTATCTTTCTACCCCTATCCTGTAAGTTTTTGTACGGGTATTCTGAGGAGTCCAGGTGTTCTTCTCATATGTTTTTCATTTGAAAAAACCAGCCGTTTCATATGTTTTATTTCTAGCCTAAATTCTGGAGTACATATTGCCCTGATGTGAACAGAACTCCCTGTGTTTGAGCACCTACAGCTCTGTCATCGCTGAGATCTGAGTGGAAAAGCAGAACTAAAGACGATGGAGACTGATGGGGCTGGGGACGCGGTGGCTGTCGGTGGGTTGGGGAGCACCTCCCTTCGCTGGAGGGGAAGAGCCCTGAGTGTCTGAACCTGCTCTTTAACTTCTCTCAAGTTTACACTTTTTCTTGTCCTTCCTGGGATATTTTTTTTCCCCTTGAATTATGTCTACAGCGTTCTTTTTTTTGTGCAAGTTACTGTAAGAAACTTATTAATGTAATTCGGGTAATTCTCAGGAGTACTGCTTTCTTACTTAAGTATTCTTTAATTGACAGCTCCTGGCTTAGAACTTTCTTCAGCTTCTGATTTATAGTTCAGGCACACTTACAGTTAACTCCCCACCATGGTGTGCCTACCATCCTTCTTCTTCTGCTTTTCTTTTGAAGCCATTCTGTCCTTCTGATACTGATTGATACAAATTGAGCTGATTACATCATTTCGTAATTAAAGTGCAGGAGGCGATACATTCGTTTTCTTCTCCTTAGGACTTTCCCTGAACGCTGCAATACTAGAACTTTTCTGTTCCTCTGTGTATAAAGGGCTCATGCCGTCGTCGCATGTGCTGCTTTTCCCATCCATATTTCTCAAATTTAATAGGATCCTGCAGTGTACGGTAGGAGCAGTGTTTTGTTACCCTAGCAACGAGAGCCAAACTTTTAGATGTTGTTTTGCTAGTATTTTTTTAAAAAAATAAATCACTGCCAGTTATGATGTAAACATTTGCAGTTCCCCCCAGATGTCTTTTCTTTTTGGAATCAAAGTAAAATCACCTTTCTGAGGGGAAACCGAGAAATTGTTTTAGACGCTGTTAAGCACAATAACAGATGCATGTGATTCTGGTAGATCCTCAGTGATCTGCTCTTACTACTTTTAAGTGGCATATTTACTACTAGCCTCATTGGAGACGATGTACCCTCTCATCAGCACTGCGTCCAAATTGTAGTTTTAAGTTATTTATGAAAGGATTGAATGCTGTTCCTGCTGAAATTGCCTGACGACTTTAGCAGAATTACATAGTAAATGCTGAAAGTACTTCAGCGTTTATCTTGACCTTTTGTTTTAAGCATAACTAATCCCATCAGGAATTTGAGACTGGAGGATGGGACCAGCAGGGTGACATTTGAAGCCATGTTTACATTTGTTAGGCTAGCAGGGACTTGCCACATAAAAATGTAAAGGAAGACAGTCCTTTAGGACCGAGGTCTCCTCCCCCCCCCCCCCCCCTTGGCTATGTTATGTCACAACAAAAAATTTCCCACCAACCAGATGCTGTGTGACTCACCATTTATTATTCACTGGAATAACCTTTGCCGGTGCTGGTCAGTTGAAGGGAGTCTGGGTTGCTCATGTGTGACTTGTTTCTTGAGCTTTTGCACTCAGCAGCTACAGTTTAGTATTTTTCTCTGAACTATCCAGCCATTTCTTAATAGCACTCCGTTGTACGCTGAATAAAACCCAAAAATAACATTCTGTTGGGAAAAAAAACATTCAAGCCAAAGGCTTCTTTAGTATGGCTCAAAATAGTGAATTATCATAGAGACATTTAATTGTCCACTCTTGAAAAATCTTCCTCTTGGAAGCCGTTCCATCGATTGTACCATACTTACTGTGAACAGTAAGCCGTTTAATCACAAAATGTTGTAATTGCGTGGATTTGAATGTTATTTACTGTTCTTAGATTGAATTAACTCAAAAGATTTTGTAAGCTGTAACAGAAGGATGAGCTGAAATGCTTAATGTTTTTTTTAATATATATATATATATATATGTTTGTTTGTTTTTCCCTTGCCAAAAGATTATAGGGGTATATGAAATAATTTTTGGTGGGTTCATCACCCGGCAGTCACAGCTCCATATGCGTGCATGGAGCTCATATGATGTAGAACATGGGTTCTCACCAGAAAAGAAATGAAGCGATTAATTAACCAGAGCCTTGAGAAGGTGGGCACGAACTACCGTACCCACCTAATTGAGGGAGCCCTGGCACACGCAGGCACGTCACGCTGCCTTTTGTGTGACAGCTGAAATGGAGCTGCAGGGTACGGGAAGCTCTCTCTGAGGAGAGCTGTCAGGGAACCCCAGGCTGTTCTGGGGAGTTCCCCGTGGTGGGCAGTTTGTGAAGAGTGTCTTCAGACAAAAGGTGGGTCAGATGTACGAGACCACGATACAGATTTCCTTACAAGCCTCGTACTTCCTAATAGCCTCTTTAATTTGATGCAGTGAAGTTAGATGAGGTAACTCTTCTTTCCGTAACCAAGTCATTTTTACTGAAATTACATCTGCAGTTGAACTGCCAATTAATTATAATCAAGTCTTGCACGTGTGCTAGTTCAAAATGTATTTTCAATGGAAGCCTGTGTTTTGTGTTGATGTATTTTACATCATGACCTAAACCCATGTCTGCCTGAAGCCAAAGGAGGGACCCCACTTGGCTTCCATGGGATGCGACCCCAGAGCATCTTGAGAACAGTATCTTTCTTTGCTTCGTTATCTGTTGATGGTGACAGATACTTTGCTGTCTGTCTACAGGTGATACTGAATTAAAATACTACTGATGTAAACGTGGACTGCTTACAATTAGGATTTCACATAATCTCATTCTATTTCCATCACATGATACAAAGCTTGATTTAGACTTTTATTTCTTAGTAATTAACTTTGCATCTCTTTCAGCCAGTGTAATAGTTCACAGATAAAGTTTTAATTACACTGATTACCCTTTTGTGTTCAATACCGATGGCTTCTCCAGGGAGCTGTTAGTCTGTTGAGGGACCCCCAGTTTGCCACGGAAGAGTATGTGTGTTGACCCAGTGAAAGCGTGAGATACTTCTAACAACTGCGCCTTTGCTTTAGGCATCCACTATAAATGTAGGCAGGACGCGTTTAACCTGGAGAGAGATCGTGAGCCCCATGGGTTTATTTGCATATTATGTGTTTTCCAAATACCGTATGTAGAAAAAAAATTGGGTCAGATTGCTTATTTTAGTTGGACTGTGCTTAGGAAAGGGTCAGAGAGACAGTGCTGGTGGGAGCAGGTGCTTTTTTAACAAAAGACAACATGAACTGTATTAACTGGGTCTTTTTCTGCGCCTTGTGTTTGTCCTGTTTATTTACCAAATTCGATATGAATGCTTTTCAAAGACTTCAGAATAATTATTTCTAAATTATTTAAAACAGAAAAAAAAAAAAGCTTGTATGGGGAATGTTAAGAAAGAACATGAACTTCTGCCACGCTTACCCCTTCAGAACTTCACGCAGCGCTGTGCATCTCATTTTTCTTTGCTCAGGGCCCATGACAACATTTCACCGATATCTGCTACTCTCCGTAAAACCATAGTGCTGGAAAATATCGGCGGCTTTACTCCGTGACGTTAGTCTCCAGAGGCGGAGGCTTGCTCCTGGGGCTCGCTGAGCCTCGCGCGCTTTTGGGGCTCTCGGAAGCAAGGCGGTGTGTCTTGAAAGGGCTTTTGAGGGTACAGGCGGTTTATATACACTAAGCCACAATTTGCCGTCACTTATCTAGCTCCGTCCAACCGCAGCAGCCGGGAAGATGGACGGTTTTTTGTGAAGTTTGTTTAAGTAACCACAATACCTGTAGTTTGTGCTCGTGCATTTCTCCGGTTTGTGTCGAGGCGCATTAAGGGAATCTCAGAGCAGACGTTACAGAGCAGAGCTGCGCTGCGGTATATACTCCAAGTAAAAGCAGATGAAGTGGTTTATTATTTGTTATGCAAGGAAATAATGCCACTGATAAAAATGTACTCTGGAATTATTCTTTTCATTTTTCCACACTTAGAAGAGCTGAAATCGGTTTCACTTTTCATGCCTGTTAGTTTGGGGAATTTAAAGGAGGTGCTCTCGGTTATATGACTCTGTAGGGGTGTTAGTTAATGAAGTTTTGACAGATTTAAGGTCACATTTTGCATGGTTCAATTCAGCACACTTAGTAATGCACAGCAGGGAGAGTTCCTCTCTCTCTGAACTGCTATATATTAGACTTTTATATATGCTGAATTTATTTTTGTATTGGCACACTTTATGTAAGAAATAAATAGCAAATTTAGGTACAAGTTGTTGTTGGAGTAAGGAAAGGACTCCAAGTAACGCTTTATGAACTAGATCATTGACTTCAGAATGATACTTTAATCTTTAAGAGCAGTGGATCCTTTTTATATTGCTTTCAGTTCCCTTAGATCAAACATACTTTTATTTTAAGAGAAACTTACGGGGACATTAATGGGAATATATTACCTTAACATTACCAAAGCTCTTGCTGTGTGATTTTCTGCAGAACCCTTATCGTACAGCACCGCAGTATTTGTGGACAGGTGAGTGGAGCTCTGTGGGTTTGGGTGATGGAAGCTGCTAACAGGACATGTGATTCAGGGAATCAGGCTTCGGTGGCTGCTTCATTGCTGCTGGGTCTCTCAGCACCCTTATTTTTTCTCTTTCCTTCTCTCCGTAGCCCAGCCCATACCTGGTACCTTGCTCAAGGGGACTTCATAGATGAATCTTTTCTTGGGCATCAGTTGCTTTGACGTTTTGATATGACCTATCTGGGCACAGACATTCCGAAGAGTGTGATTTTTAATTCAATAAATATGCTCTGTTTAGAGGAAGTGTTTAGAAGGCAATTAGTAAAGAATTAGAACATTAGCATACGTAATGTGGATCAGCGTTACTTATTAAAAATGGGCTATTTTTTATGAGTTTGACTGACAGTATACTGATGTGCTTTCTATTTCCGATGCGTTGTTCCAATAATTTGAAAATGTAGCCCTGTAGCAAATGATTGAAGCCAGTGTGAACTTTATTCAAAAGAATTTAGTTGATGTATTGCAAAAAGCAATTTTAGGCCTTCCAATTTTTATTTTCTGGTGTTTTCCCACAAATATCTTTGGCTAATGCTATTCAGCATTTAAATCAAAGATATGAAAGGAAATGAATAATTAGTGATGTGTAATTAAATGCTAAGTAATGAAAGTAACAGGTCACTTTCACACTCTGACCTAGATTACTAGATATGATTGACTCAGCTTTCCTTTTAATAAAGCTAGATGCAAAGTAATGTATTTTTCTAAGAATGAATAAATAAATATTCCAGAATTATTTTAGTATACCAGTGAAGGTTTGGTGGCCTGCTTGACGGACTAAAATACACTCTTTCACCTCCCAAAGGTGATTTTCCTGCAGGGAGCAATGAGAAGACATCAGAGATGGGGCAGTATGTTACATGCTCCGTGCTATTCTGTAGGCTGAAGTATTTAAAATAAAGATGGGAAAACCTCTAAAAGAGATGTTCTACTTCAAAAAGCAGTTGTGGTTTTAGTGGAAATTGCTTTGTGTAGGGGTCTTTAATTTATGCCATGTAAGACAAACTAGACAATGATTAGCCTTTTGTAAGAATAAAATAGAAAAACCTGTGAATTTCTGGAAGCTCCCTGGTGGCTGGATATGAAACACGTTGTTGGAGTACACATTATGGCCTTGGAGGGGTTTTTTCTCTTGTGGTTATGCTGGTAAAAATGAAATTATAATCAGAACACGTTCAGCTTGAAAAACAAAAAACTATGATGTGTAATTATTTTGGAAAAAATGTGAGTGGTATGTATTTTTCTTTTTTGCTTTGTTTTTAGCGTGATCTTAGTAGTTTGTTGTCAGACATACAGCCGTAAATGTGAACCTTAGAAAGAAGAGAGGCCTTGTATTTTGGAGGTTTCTGCTTAAGAAAGGGTGGCCAGTAAGGGACCCTGGAGGATGGGTTACATCTGCCATGTGCTTACTCGCACCTCGGTGTGCTTCTCATCACTGATTACTGGGAGAGAAAAGCTGCATATTTTGTCTGCAGCACTGTGAGCCATCTGTCTTCCTTATCTTCTTGGGAGAGGAACTTCCAGTCTTTTATTGCTGTTCGTGTTTTGAAAAGTTGGGAAGATAAAACTTAGTCCTTAAAACTCTCCTGTAATTCTAGCAAAATACTTACTGCTTGATTTTAAATACAGCACAGAAAGTATGCAGCAGTGTGTAGTGATCCTTGGTCCATACTGTATTTGTTCTGAAGAAGTACAGGTTGAATGTGAATTTATTTCTCCACAAAGATTACACGTCATCTATGCATTCATACTTTATATACATGTGGGACAGATTAAATAAAGCGCAGGGGTCACCGTGGATTTCATTGAACACTGCTTGATCTTAGCGTGCTGATGACTGCTGCTTCGAGAACAGTTAGGTCAGTCCATCCTTTGCTGCCACTCCTTTTTGGCACATTAACACTTTAATTTTATTGGAACTGGATTGTAAAATCATCAAACTAACTTTGTATCAGCCAGCCTCAGATCTGAGCTTTTCAACACGGTTGACCTTGGTTAAATTGAACCGAATAGCTTGAAGAGGAAGGGGTGTAAAGTAAGAGCACGTTGCCAATTTTCCTTTGTATTTTAGTATCCTCCATACTGGACGTGTTTCCTAGTGTTGGGTCTTGCTCTGCTTCGTCAAGTGAAATGAAGAACTACAAAAGACAATCTTACGGAAGAAACTCTTCGTTTCTTTCATACAGCTGCGTTCTTGCGACATTCTGGATTGTCTGTTCCAGATTCCTCAGTAAGTGCCAAGGTGACGGAGACCTTGATTAGTCTAAGCCTCTGATGGTTTTAATGGAACTCATTAATTTCTGATACTAAAACGTTTTGAGTTCTGGACCTAAATACAGAGTCTAGTGGCCCCAGGTAAGCTCATCTCTAAGCTTGTAAATCCACTAAATGAGTGTTTCGTTGGCAGTAAATACAGTGGATGTTTTTAGTCTTACGGCTCCATCAAGAAGGCTTTAAGACTGAAAAGAACCAGCTAGAGGGGGTTATCTTCTTTTTTTTGTGAACATGTTTATCAACAGAGCTTCTTATCACTTGAAGGAGCTGTTTTTGCTGTTTCGATATATTCATGTAATTTTGCCATTGATGAATGACAGTGTAGGAAGATGATGGGCAGGCATTTTCTTAATTTCTTGTTTTCTAGGAATCATGTAAACCCATAACCACCCTCACATTTCTGTTTTGCCCAAACTGTTGTTTTTGCCAATCTTTTAGCTGGAGCATGTCACTGAGATCTTTCCCTTTTCCTATGCACAACTCATTTCTTTCGTGCAACATTTGCTGAAATGGTTATTTGCTGGCTCTAAGTGTTACAGGATTTTCAGATGTGAACCTTCTATAAACAACCACTCTTTCAGTGATTCAAAACCTCATTTTTTTTTTAGAAACGTCATCTTTTATTGCATTCCTGTGTTAGAAATGGGAAGAAATGATGGAAAAAAGACACCAAAATGCCAATGTGTCTTGTTTTTGAGCTTTTTATAGGTAGGCAAACATATGTGCTTGCCTAGATTAATAAAAAAGCTCACAACAGCAGTAGCAAGAATGTGTTTTAGAAGGCTCAATCTGGCAAGGACCAGACTGAGGAATGGGCTTTTTTGATAAACAAACTCCAGCTATCCCAAAACAGTTACCTATTTTTGAAGACTGGGGTCTAGAGAAATATTTTGAGTTATGGGCTTCTAGAAGAATCATTCCCAATGATAAGTAAAATCAGCTGAGGATGTGATATGAATTGAAATATGGCTGGAAACTATGCTTGAATAATTTTGGAAGAAACTGAAGGAAAACCTTTTACATTTTAATCTTTTTTTTTCAAATTTTATTTCCTGCCCTGGCAGTTGAATGTTAAATGGGAACTATTAGTTATGGGCTAAAATGGTCTTTAAATGGAAAGGAAGGGAGCAGAGAAAGTAGCTGGTTTTCATTATTAATACTAATTTTATTATTATGTTTTATATGGCAAGCATCTCACTGAAGAAGGGACGAAAAGCAGAAATCCAGGACCTTCAGGCTCAAAAGCTCGCATGTCCCAAATCATCAAGACTTTGAAGGGAGAATGATAGAGGAGAAAAGGGGGAGAGGGGAGGGAAAAAACCCCAAGACTGAGGTCAGTGAGGTGCCACTGCAAGGGCTGCGCTCCTGCTGCAGCTCCGTGAGGAAGCCTGGGTTGGTTAATGCGCTGTGAGGGGGGACGGGACGTATGGGCACAGTGTGCTTGGGGTGGGCAGGGGGGAGCTGCCTGTCCCTTAGCTCGTTCTATCAAATCTGTCAGCTCTTGTGTGGCTCACTGAAAGCTTATGGAGCTTTCAGGAAAATAAATGTTTGGTGAAAGAGACTGCGGTTCTGTATTCACGAACAATGCCAGGAGTTCACACTTCATTTTAAACATCCGAACAAAATACTTTTCCTTCTGGTATTTCTAGCACCATTTAAAATCAGAACTAATAGAAATGCATTTATATTTCTGTCTGAAGGTGTTAGGGAACGTTCTTATTCTGTCAGGCAATAGGACTAGTGAGAGAAGGGGCTCTTTCATGCTTGCTTTTTAATTCAGGCAAGTTGTCTTCACCAGGGTCACCGTGCAGTGTGGTGATCTTTGAGGCAGCAAGGGCTGGGACACGAAGGCTTGCCAAGACTGGGCCAGGTCACAAAATGTGCTTGAGAGCATTGGTGGCTTCCAAACCTTCTCCAAGGCTTACATCTCTAAGATACTTGGAAGTATCTTACAGGCGTTTCCTAAACTGTTCGGCTTTGTCTTGATAAATGTTTTTTTTCGCTAGGTTTTGTATTTGGGGAAAAGCATGTATCTGTGGTTGTAACTGCAGGCTTTGAAAGAACAGAAGAATTTCGCGAGCTGCACCATTCCAGCTGTGCAATTGCTTATGCTTGCAGTGGAAATAATTGTGCAACGTAAAGAGTGGGCTCCGGCTCCGTGAGAGCTAAAGGTCTTGTCACTGTCAAGACAAATCTTACTGCTGACAGCAAGCAATAATAGATGGCCAAATGTACTTTTTCTAAATACTCTACTAACAAAGAAAACACTTCTTGTTCTGCTTGTCCATTTTAAAGGCACTCTTTTTTAGAAAGATTAAATTTGTCTTGAACTCCCACTAGCCTGCGTTAGCTGGAGCAACACTCCATGTCAGATACCTCCGTGCTTTTGTGCCCAAGTGAAAGGGAAGGGTGACTTCAAGCTTCTTGTTCTGTGTGTGTGTTAAGAGCATGAATTAATCCATTTTCTTAGGCGCGAAGTTGACTATTTTCAGTTTAACCGTATTGCGCTACCTGTTTTGGACCAGTAAGGCAGGATGTTGGAGAAGCCCTGTGGAATCGGGAAGAGAACTTCTTTTTCAGGGTGGGTTGTTTATTTTTTTGGTACAATTCCTTTATTTTAAGGTCAAGGACAGGTAAGAACTACAGAGTTTAGTGTTGGTTTGGAAGTGAAGCGAGCAGCCAAAGAAAAGACATATACTTGTACCTGCCCCATTTGCGAAAGGCTCTGCTACCCAGCTCCTCCACAAACCCCACGTTGTGTAAAGATGTTGATCCCTTTATGTCTTTCATTTTTGCAGCCTCGCTATAGTTTGATATAAAACTTATGACATGAACAGAGCAAAACTATCAGGCGAGGCTGATTGAAATTATAGGGCTGAAGTTAAATCCTGTTTTTATCTGGGGAAGCATGGTTATACTGATTAGAGAGCCTGTTCAATCCACTTGAATCCACTCCGTGGACTCTGTCCTTTATTATGTTTGTTTGTAACTGTCTTGTCTTTCTACCAGCATGTATTTTGAGATAACTTACCCCCTGGGACCTTTCTCCCCTCTGTTAAAGGAAATGGGGATATCTGTTTTTATAAGGCACTGTGAATACCATGGAACAAAAAGGTTTTTCAAATACAAGCAGAATGCAAGGACCATAACGAAACTTGCCACTCTAGTTGCCAACGTCGGGCTTTTTCTGAACAAAACATTTAGTGCTGTTTGTGAGATGCAGAAAGGGTGACATCAGTCATAGTTCCTCAGCATAACAAACTTGTAGCGTATTTTTAAGCTAAGACAGAAGCATAATAAATTTATCATGATCCCCAGTAATGCGTAGAGAAAATGTAATTTATTGCTCTTTTTTATGTCAGTTCCGTTAGATTTTCCTATCTGGATATGCCTGAGATCATGATAAATTGTGTTATGAATATGGTGTGATTAGGTAAGCGCTATCTTTAGTAAGCTGCAGGTCATGATCGTGTCACATTTGACAGAGGCACTCAGACATACAAAGTGGGATCAAGTGTTCCAGGCTGAGCCTGGGACTGGGTTGATGCTCTGTTTGGTTTAGCAGATTAATCACAAGGTACAATGCTATTGAGGCTACAGAAACAGCTTTTTTTCCAAATCCCTTTTTTTAAAAAAAAAACAACTAAAAAAAAAAGGGGGGTAAAGATGGCAGTTCTCCCCTTCTACTCTCGTCCATTTGTATCTTAATTTCAGAAGCTGTACGGTAATTCAAATAGAAATTGCAAAACAGTAATTTTGTTCAGAGTGCTGTATATGAACTCTGCAAATATTAAGAGCAGCTTGTTGCTCATTCCTTCATTTAAAGTTCCGTCAGATGGTTTAATTTAAGACTGGGATCTTTTTCCTGTTCTTGCTTTTATTCTCATTTGTACAGTGACTGGTTATATAGCCTGTTGCGCCACAACAACAAGCTAGGCAGTATTTAATGAAATCTAAGACAGCTATTAATGTTAGCATGTATTAAGTGGAAAACATTAAGAAATCTTTTTTGGCATTAGATTGTTGTTCTTTTAATTTTCAAAATCATATTTTTTCATTTCCTTCCCCCCCCCCCAGTGATTTTGAACACATATTAAGTAGTCTGTGCAGGATGGACGAATGGATAAAGAGAATCCTAAAGAAGCAAAATGGTTCTTAGTTTTGAAAAATGGCCCTTTCCTGGCTTCTAAGCGTCCTGACATATTTTCTAACTATAGGGAAAAATGCAAAGCTGGCAATTGGTAGAGAATAAACATACCAGTGCAACATCCAGTGTAGAGCCAATCACCTGGTGTGCAAATCCCAGATAGTCTGGCATGACGCTAGTGGAAGTGGATCCGCCTGGCTTGGCCACGCACCTTCCAGTAGTGAATACTGAAGCCCGTAGTCCCTGGGGTCTGTGTAACCAGGACGTGACAAAGAAGGAAAACCTACACCGACGGCAATGCTTACAGGGCTGGATGTCTCACCTCTCCCGTTACCAATCTGATTTTTTCAACCTATACAACTGCAAACCAAGCACAGTGTGTGCAGCTATGGCTGCTGTGGTTTGGAGCGCAACTAATCTTAACTAAACTGGTTTTAATCTGGCTAGCTGGGGGGAACGGAGCGGCAGCCATCACTGTGTGACCTCGGCAATGGAAATTCGTAAATACCTGGGTCTGCCAGCCCCTGCTGATGTTGGCACGTTGTCCATTTTACCTCTGTGAAAACTAGCTCAGCTTCGTCATGACATCCTATAAAATGCTTCCCACTTCTTTGTGAGGGAAAGAGGAATTACAAGTAGTTTATCCAGCAGGAAGGCACAATAGGAAAAGCACATAACCGTTTACATGAAACCAACAGGGAAGTGTAATTTGACAGTGAAAAGTATTTTATGCAAGTACTGTTGGGGTTTGGGTTTTTGGGTGTTTTTGGGGTTTGTGGGGGTTTTTGGTGTGAGGGTTTTTTTTTTTTTTTGGTAGGCAGGATGGTAGAGGTAGGTTATCACTAGGGATCAAATAGGTTTGTTACAACACATAACAGAGTTACTTCATCTTCTCCAGAGTGTTTGCTGTAAAAGGGAGTTCTGCAGTGCACTGGAAGGTGTGCAGTTGAGAACATACAATAAAAGAGGAAAGCTGGTGTACTATTTAGGCTTCTTTGTTGTAAAACTGTACATGAGAATGATGGTCTTGTTCAGTCACTTACAGTGGTTCCGAAGTTTGTAGTTCAGAAATAAATGAGAAAAAGTACATTTAACTTGCAGGTAATCGATAGGACAGACTGTGACGTGGTTCTGACATTATGTATCGTATAGTTCCAAAACAAATACTCTAGCACGAGAGGATTTTGCTTACTTCTGTAAAAACAAAATGTAGCATCCTTCTGCAGTTTGATGTTGACGGTATCTCAGAACACCCAAGATCCCTATAAAATCCTGACAACACCCCTTAAGGTCACTTATGGAGGTCACCTCTCTTTGCCTCCCACACTCTCTAGAGAAATTCTAGCCTACCCACTCCTTCATGGCCACCCACCCGCAGATCAGCTGAGAAATCATACTTTGTTAAGAAAAACCTTTGTTAAGAATGTTATTTTTTGTTCTTTGTCCTCTCTTCATTTGAAAGATGTCTTTTATTTTCTGCAGTTCAAGTACCATATTTTAGAAATACATCATTCGCAGCATATAGAAAGCAAAACTGAATATGTGTTTTAGCTGAATTTAAAAAATGAGATCGGTGACATGTCGTTGTTTACAAACATGTATTTTATTCTGATGTGTGTTTCAAGAAGTAAATTAAAAGTAGTCTCATCACAAGAACATTTCTAAGCAAGCACTTATAGAATCAACTGCTCTTTGGTTTTTAAAGCCTGGAGGGGACTTACAGTCTTCACCAGTCAAATGCAAATATGTTCAGAGTCAGCATTAATCAGCAGTAATTCTTAAATCTACACCTTTCTATGCGACAGGAATATAAACATGACTGTAAGAAATTGTCAAAAGTTGAATGCCTTTGGGTGCGAGGAGGAGTATCTTGGATCTGTGCCAGTTTATGTAACAGCAAAAGCATTACTCAGTGATACTGTTATTTGCTATTGACGTTATCATACTCTTGGTGTAACCTGCGCTCTCTGTCCCACTTAGCCCGTGCAATAATCATTAACAGAATTACGAATCTCATAAGGCAAAACGCGGCAAGCATCTAGTATGGGAATCGTTCCATATGTGTACCATGTCCTCTTGGAAACCCACATGATTTAAAGCAACTGTTAGCGATAGACAAGTTTTCTTGTGTTTCTTTTTAATAGTCGTTGGGTTTGCATCTGTTTTAAGTTAAATGGTTCATAATGCATTTCTGATTATGGTTGTTTACAAGCTGCTTTCTCTGTTGCTTTCCCTGCAGGTGTTGCAGGGCGCTCAGCTGATAGCTGTTGCTTCTGCTGAGCCTGCATCAGGGGGTGTTGATGGATCTCCGCTCCAAGGGAGTGATATCCAAGTCCAATATGTGCAGCTGACACCAGTGACAGACCACTCTGCGACTAATCAAGTATGTATACATATCTTTTTGCCATTTGAAAGTGCTTAACTGGATAGAAACATCTGTCAGATGAACTATATATCTAGCCATGAATGCTGCAGTCCCAATGAGTTTACAATCCTTTTTCCAAACAGGCTTAAAAAAAAATTTATAATAAGAAACATAATTTTGTTAAAGGTATAAATGATCTTTGACTATTCCTGCTTCTATGTTCTTGCTCAATGCCTCTAGAGAATAGTTATTTTGGTCATCATTGCTTTTCTGCATCCTTGAAGGCCGAGAGCCACGTTAAAGGACAGGGCAAAAACTGGCTCAGAATCTATCCAAGAAGTATTTTTCAGGCTGAGGTTTCTCTTCAAAACGTTACTCCCTTTCTGACAGCAGTTTTCCAGTTATTTTGATCAGCAGGCTGGATTTCCCGCAGAAGTCACAATGTTAGCAATTGTAAGTGAACACTTGATCCTCTCAGTTACAGTGGAGGAATATTTTTTTTTTTCCTTTTGAAATCAGTTTGAACAGTCTTGTATCTGAGTCTAGAAAAAGTTTCTCATCGGCTTGAAGCTGTGACTGGTGACAGCACAAGAATGCTGACTTAAAACAGTTGTAAGAAGTATTTCTGAAGATGGTTTGCACATTCTTCTGTGAACCCCACTTGGTGAGCGTCTTCTCTAGAGAATGCCAAGTGATTGTGAAAAATAAGCTGCTGCCTGCGAGCCAAAATATAATGGTATCCTTAGCAGCCAATATTTGAGGGGATTTTTGTCTGATACATGCCCAGTTTTGTAGAGAATTCTGATCTGGCTACAAACATTTAGATATTGAGTCTCCTTGCAGGGAGGGAGGCAGGAAATCGCATAAGGAATCACGGGAATCACGTCCAGACTTTGCATGTGTGAAATGCAAGTGCTCAGTGCTGCTTCCATGGGCAAGGCAATCTGCAGGTCACTGCGATACACGGAGTTAGAGCACGTTAGTTATCCCAGCGGCAAAGGGCCTCGGACAAAAGCTGGGGCCGTGTTGGATGTTGCCCAAGTGCCACCTGCACTGGCTGGTGCCGGTGGGAAAGCCAGAACTCCAAACTCTCTTAGTTGCTCTGGTCCACACTGGCTCCCCACCTGGATGCTACAAAGCGCTTTTCAGAAAAATCGTGCTTCCCGGCAAAAAGCATCGGACTACGGTGTGTGGGTGTGCTGTGCTGCAAGGCGACGGTCCGGTTGTCTGTCCGCTGATCTTCCTGTGCAGATGAGCCCTTAATAGTAATTTTTCCCTCTCTTCGGCTTTGTCTCTGAATTAACCTTCTCGATATTTTATTTATAGTCATTTGTAATAGTACACCTGACAATTAGAGTGTGGCTTACAGGGAATTATGCTGTATTTCTTTCAAGTCCTCAAGTACAGCGGGTCCCGTGCAATTAATAAAGCACATAGACATCGGGTAGGGGGAGATGGTTCCCATGGTGCTGTCCTCACCCCAGGCCTGGGAAGTTCTCAAGTTCACCTCTCTCAGACTTCGTCCTGGGTCTGTTCCTCGTGCCCTTCCCGGCTAGCACCTCGTGCAGGGCAGGGGGTGAGTCAGGAACCATCTCCCACACAGCTGGCAGCCACCGGAGGAGTTACTTTTCTCTTCAGGGACACTTTGCACCATGTTAGGTTTTAATATTGTGGTTAACCACAGAGATTTATACAAAGCTGAAGAGAAGCAGAAAAGGAATGTGAAATAAGAAGAGTATGAAAGGAAAAACAGACAAGACTAGAAACAAGTTTGCCATAAATATTTCCTCAGTTTACACAAACTGAAAACTAAGGATCTGTTAATGAATTGGAGAAACCAACTTGGTATTTACATTACTCTGAGTTATATGGATAGTTCAATAGCTTTTTTTTGGCTAAAGTTATGGAATAGTCCTGCATGATCTTAGAAAGATCTGTTATCTGAAAAGAAGAATCTTATCTGAAGGGAGAACCCTCTCGGTGAGGCTGTAGTGACACTTTAATCTGTTTTCTTTGGCTTTTAGTCAGGGTACTGAGAGGTTTCAGTGATTTTGTATCTATTTATCAATCAAAGCTTATAAAAATGGAGTTTATTATCCACCTGATTTTGATACAGTGCCCTACGCAAATTACATGTTTCAGACATCACAAGTGTGAATTTATTTTATGTCTGAAAACACTGTACCGGTTTTTGTACCGTTATTCTTGAAAGCCACGCCTTTGAAAGCAATCCCACATGAAAGCTGAAGGTAGGAGTGAGGCTGTTCGAAATGAATCCCTTCTGTGACTTCAGCTGAAGCAGACAGCAATATCCACTTCACTTTAGTATTTTCAATGTATTCAAGCACGGTTTTGCATTTGCAAATTAGCTGTAGACAGAAGTATTAGTAGTTTGGATTCTGACAGTTCTTTAGTGACTCTAAGCCACATATATAAACACAAACTTAATATACGAACAGTGTTTTGCTGGCATAAAATTGCAAGTTCTTGTTCCGTGGGAGGAGGCGTGGTTTGAAATCAGATGCATTTTGGAGATGTAGGTTTAGTTGGCTTGTTTTCATGTCTCAATAGCGTTCTTACTTAGAGCAGCTTGCAAAATTCAGAAATACAGAATATGCTGATGTCAAAGAATATTTGGATTAATTCTGTGCTCAAATTCATATGCTGGTGGTAAACACTGTTAGATTTGGAAAAAAAAACATAATTCCAGATCTAAAGTGTGCTTCTAATCTGGTTGGGCACTCTTCTGCTTTTGCTCTGAATCTTGGATAAATACTCAGTACTGCTGTTGATAATTGTATTACTTCAATACAGTTTTCCCCTAATGAGAAAGAAAACTTCAGTGATCCCTTACCTGCTATCAGATTTAGCAATCTGATAGAATTATTCACCACTTTGGCACTAATTTATTGAACAAGTAAGTAAACACCAAATTACCTATGAAGTTGAACAGGAAAAAAATCTTGTACCTGTGTGCGATCGCTGGCAACAAGGCAGAGAGATGAAGAGAAGTAATTTGACAACAAAACCTTAATTTAGGAGCCATGCTTTATGATTTTGAACCTCCAAGTACTTTCATTCAAATAAATCAGTTGTGCCTGTATAGTAGAACGTAAAGGATGGGAAATCCGGTTGAGTTTCCACCCTTGTGTCTTTGTGGATCATCTTGCAGATGCTAGGCAGAGAGCATAAAGCAGGGCTTCAAGTAAGACTTTTTCATAACAGAAGCACTGCCACAGAAATAATTCTGTATCCAGAGTGTTACATAAAGCATCTATTAGATGTATTTATGGAGGGAAAATCCATCAAGGGCAGATCTCTGGAATCTGTGGGAGTGTACAGGAAAATACCATTAAATGCTTGCCCTTTCCTTGTAGTTTATCTATGCTTGTGACATTGGCTGCTATCAGGGGAAGGCTTACTGGGTGTGATGGACTTTATCCAAGCCAATACAGCTGTTCTTAAATGCTATTCATCTTATAGCTCTAAAGACGGAGTTTGTTTCATAATCTAGTTTTCCTTACTCCAGCTAACTTGGCTAAAAGGGCAGCTTGCTATGGGATTATCCTTTCACAGCATAGACTACTGGTAGGCAGTAATTTAATTTTTAAGGTGACTTCCTTTGACAACAGGAGTCAGTTGTGTTTACTTCAGATTCTTACACGGAGGACTCTTTTTGCTTGGACACTGAGTTGAATCAGACCTGTACGAAGAATTATATTTGAGAAAAAAGTTCACTATAGTAATGCTGTTCTCATTTTACACAAAACAGAGAAAGACTGCAGTGGGTCAAGTCAGCAGTTTTAGGCTGTGTCCTGCATCAGCTGGGGAAAGTCCGAGCACAGGGCAAACAGGTCATTTTACTCCTCTTACCTACAATAGTTCTGTCACTCTGGGACTTTCTACTTTCTTTTCTGTGATCACCTTTGGGGGAGTTTAGTTCCGTAACACTGTTCAGCTCTGTGCCCCCGAGCTGTCAGTACGTACATGGTGCTGGGACAAGTCCTTCCGCAGCTTCGGCGTGTGTTCTGCCAGGCACGGGTTTTATTTTGTTTCTTTTTAGGGCTGGTTCTTTTTTGGGAAGAGAGAGGGAATAATTGTTGTCTGTTTGCTCTTTTTGTGCCACTCATGGTCTTAAAGATCCTTATCATGATTCCATTATTTCAGCCGTCTCTTTCCAGTCTGAAGGGCATTAGTCTGCTTAGACTTCATGTGGACTCTGTGGTTTTTTTGGTGTATTTTTATGAGTGTATTCCCATTTTGACTCTGTCATAGAGCTGGTATCCATGCAGATTTTGCACTGGTTTATACAAGAACTTTATATTAGTATGATATGTTCACATTCCCTTGGCTGCAGCAATGGAAAGCACTTTTGCATCGATTTACTGATTTCATGTTTCCTTTTGCAGGGCAGCGATACCCTTCAGTCAGCAATCCAGCCAGAAATGCAGATAGAACACGGAGCAATACAAATTCAATAAGAGAATTGTGAAAAGCCGTGTCAACCAAGATGTCAGCAAACCACAGTCAGAAGTTAAGCGCTGTAGTCTTCGTGCGACAACAGGAGAAGGGAAATGCTTGTTAGACTAATAGTGACACCTTGAACGTCTCCTGCAAATAGCAGAGTTCTGATGATCTATCTGGTTGTCCTCACCTGGAATAAATCAGGACCCAGTTACTTAAGCTGGAGCTATGTCACTGCATCCATCAGCTGAGGATGTGGCCGTCAGAAAAAAAAATAAATGGCCAGCCCTTAGGTACACTTAAAGAGGAAAAAATGTAATGAATCAAACTGTGAGACTAAATTAATGTTTCATCCTGTTCATTTCTTCTGTGAAATACGCCTTTTGAATGTCTGCAGATATCTTAGGAAGGGTATTGCTGCTTTGCAATACCTGCTTTACCACCTATAGAGGATCAAGAGCTCAAATATTTTTCACTGTTTAAACAGCTTTTTTTTATTTGCTATGGTGTTTATAACAAAAATGGAAAATATTTAAAAAAAGGAAAATCCCATAACTGCAAGTATTAGCCTTTTGCTGGTGTTTTCTGTTCAGTGTAATGAAAACTGTATTTGCAGAAGACTAACAATTTTGTTCGTACTGTTGCTTAACTACTTTTCTAGGGGAAAATGCTTTTAATGCTGTAATTATGCATTTCTAATGAAAAATAAATGTGTATTTATGAATAGTGCAGCTCTAAGTTGCTCTCTGCCTCAGGAATGAATACGGTTTGACTGGACTGTGCTGTGGGAGAGTAGTTCTGCAGTATTAGAAGACAGATGCTATCTGGCAAGCTCTGCTGTCAAACTGAGAAGGAAGATTAAGTCTGTAAGGAAGATATCGATCTTAGATCATGCAATTATCTAAATTTCCAGTGCAAGAAAAATGCGATAGTTAAGCTTTTGAGTCTGCAAATCCTATTTTGTACAATGAATTTATGCTTTTTTTTTTTTTATGTGAACAATTCTTCTGAGCTGTTTCCCTTTTAGTTCCACCTGCCTCCTTTGTCCAGCAGTGGCAGTACCTCAGTTTGGGATTCATCCATAAAAAGCCGGGCTGCAAAAGTGTGATACCTATCTTGTTAGCAACAGCAAGGTGAAATCCTCTCGCCACCGAAACCTATGGGACATTTGATACCTCTTTCAAGAAAGCTACATTTTCATATTTGCTGAGTTTCAATGGAAAGGATACGTTTGCTATAACCTGATTATCTTTATGTGCACGTTTTAGAAAAATAGTTACTGGGGGAGGCATTGCTTTGTATTTGTTTTTCAGCTGACTTGCTATATGGTTATTGTCAATATAGGGCTCATAAAGCATTTAATGTGTTAATGAATGAGACATAGCCACAAATTCTAGATGGTTGAATTCAAGATAACTTTTTTTTTTTTTTTTTTTTTAAATGAAAGAAGGGGTTAAGCACACCCAGTTTCTGGGATTGTTGTCCCTGGTAAGTATTATACTTTATGTAAATTCCTACTTCACTTTAGGCTATTTCTTGACGCACGAGTACAATCCAAACTGAACCACAGCCTATTGAATACAATGTTTGCAACAGGCCAAGAATTTGGCTACTCTTCAGTTTCTTTTTTTAATAGTGTTTCTCAGAGTGGGTAATGTTTGAAGAGCCTGGCATCCAAACAGAAGCCTAAAAATAAAGCGAGGCCTGTACATTTTAGCATGGCTGTTTAATAATAATTTATCACTTGGAAATGACAGTGAGAAAGCTGGGATAGCAAAGCCACTGTGTGCTGCCACATACCACTGTCTTGCTATATTTGTATTGGCCACAGCAGCTTTCTTGTCATCTTCAGAAAATTTTACTCTTACCCGGCTTTTCTTCTCTGTCCTGGGTATCTTCTCCTTTTGAGCGGAACACAACGTGCATTTGAACTGTAGGGTATCTGTCTCTGTTTCACGGTGCAATTAAGAATTCTGTTCTCTTCACGTTTTTCAGCTCAGGTACAAGATGAAATTGAGTTCAGGAGAGGTTTCCTTTAGCCGCTAGCCTGCTGCATGCACAGGCGTGTCGAGCAGTGAAGTAGCATTCACTAGATTACAAGAGAGTGGAATCTACTTCATCAGTGTGGAACAGAGATTTGAATCAATTGAATCAATTGAAATAGGTAAGGAGCACAGCTTAGTAAGATCCTCCACTGCATTCGAATGTTAAGACTGCGTGTTCCTCAAGATTTGAATGTTTCTCAGTGTTACGTCAACGTTTACGTTGGTCTAAGCTGTGTCACACTATGTTTATACTTAAGAGAGAAGAGGCTTCAACGTTGAGCTAGGTATTCCTATGAGTAATCCTTGTCCCTGTTCCCTTTCTGTAGATTTTGTGTCCTTGGAGGATTTATGTCCTTGTCCAGGGAGGAAATGCCTTCAGGAATGTTTTATGTGTTCTCTAGATGTCGCAGGGTGTGTAAGGTACAAAGTAAGTAATTCCTGAGAAGGGTAATTTTCAGGAATGAATTCCCTTCTAGGAAACGCTTGTGACTGTGAAGAGTCTGAGGTTCTGCGCGAGGGTGAAGAGTGTGTTCGTGCAGAGAGTGTCGTAACAGTAACATATCAACATAACAGTAAGAAATCCTAAAAGTATTACAAGATAACTCAAGGAGTTAAAATCTTGCGGGGGTACTGCAGGCTTTGCTGGCGTTCTGCTCAGGTGCCTTGGTGGTGTTCCACCGTGGATGTACTTCTACCCTTGAACACTGTTTGACAGTTTTCAGTAGGTCAGCTGGAAATGGAAATTCTCATTGTGCCTGCTGCTGTTATTCACAGCCTCTGCCTTTAAAATGGCAAGGTTCAAACCTTCTGACATCCTTGGGTTTAAGTGTTCTTTTTCTCCTGATGCTGCTTTTGTTCAAGAGGCAGAGATTGAGAACATATGACCAAGAGTCTTCAGGGGGACGTTTTGTCTAAGGTTAGACTAGGATCAGCTGCATGCTTTATTTGTAATTCATCTTGTGACCTGCAGAACGCCGTTTTCATGGGTTTGATTTTGTTGTGTGCAATAATGTGTAGTTAGGCAGGCAGGCTTTGGGGGAGAGGAGCCTCTGGTTATCCTGCTCGGCATCACTGGTTATTTTTGATACCAAGTTCACTGTAGCCAGGACCTCACCATTAATCTTGGTGTTGTACTAAAGTTTTTGACATGCAGTTATGGCTGCACAAGGCGGCATGGTACCATTATAATGACCTTTCAGATCATTTAATCTTGAATCCCACCTGAAAGAACATCCATCTCATAAATTCTTAAGGGCTTCTGTGGTCCCGATGTAAAAACTAATCAAACTTCTATGCTTTGATGGATTGTACTAAAAATTGGTTTAAAACCAGTGAAGGATGTGGGTTATTTCTTTGCTGTTTTTCTTTCTTCCATTCCTTGTTAGTTTTACATATTTTGTCTTGCAAAACAAAACTGTAAAAATGAGCACCCTTCTGTGACCCAAATAAACTGGAATGCCTTCGTTAGCTGCATTTTTAGGCATTTCATTATTGACAGTTTGCCTATAAAGCAAGGAATGCTGGCCAAAATGTTGCTCTAGTGTTTGTCTCAGTCATGGAGACCCTGGCATGTGTACGGGTGTGCTCTGGTGGCCCTGTGCTTTATTGTCTGCCTCACAGAACTGCTGTGGTTTCACGTTAGAAAATACAGTGAGAAAACCAATATCTTCCAAACAACAAAAAAAGGCCCAGATCACCGTGGCACAAACTTCTGTTGGCAATCAGTATTCCTCCTGAATTCCTAATTATCTAAGTACTGAAAATTTAGAGCCCGAACTGTAATTCAACAAAAACTGTTTCCCATTATCGACAATAAGAATGTTCCTTTCATTTACTGCAATCCCAAAGCGCTTCTGTAAGCGCTGCTGATTTAGATGAGTGCTCAACAGTCAAACCTCATTTCCTTCAATAAAGCCGGGAATAAGAAAGTCATTCAGTTAGAGTGGTGCCTGGGGTAAACGGAGAGTGCTTTTTTAGGGTGCTGGTACAAATGGATATACTTGATTTTTCTGCTAAACGAGGTTCGACATCTTTAGAGGCTGTTTTATACCCCAAATACAGGAGTAACAGACGGTGCAGCAGGTGGGGGCAGAAGAGTGGTGCGGAGCTGAAGCTGTACCGAAGGGTGTGGGATGCGATTGCCCACGTACAGTTTGGCCAGGGCAAGGGGTTAACGCTCCTTCCCCTTCAAAAGGTGCCAGGGGATTTTTAATCAGGTCTTGTTCTTCGGTATGACGAATCGGGTGGAAACTGGATGAAAACCCTTTTTTCTTCATCTACAACTTCACAGAGCAAATGTCTCCTTTGACTTTTTTGCTGTTGTCTAAATTTACGTAACTTCAACTTTTGAAAACTTTCTCATGTTTGTTTCCTGTTCAGTTTTTCTAAATTTACACTTTACAAATGAAAGATGTCCTTCAATGGTATTTAATACAATTTTGTATTTTGGGCAGAAAATTATATTTTAAGGTTTCATCACTATGGATATTTTTAAGTCACCTATAGGCTGGGAAAAGTTCTGTAGTTGTTCCGGTCCCTCAGGTTAATCTGTGGTTTTGAGTGTTTAAACCGTCCCATTTCATCTCTGTCCATCAGCTCAGGTTGAGCGTGAGACTGTATGTTATATAATCTTTCAGTACATGTTTCATTTCAGATTTTTTTTATACTAGTTAAAGGAAGGTGAATGTGGTTGTGAAACAGATCAACAAAAGCCTGGGTGGAAAGCTAACTTTCGCCTGACATCTCTGCATGCTGTGCTGTGATGCCAGCTGTAAGGACAGACTCGTCATTGTCCCTCACTGTGCCACGACCTGGACATTTGCGGTATTTAATTTGAAAATAATAATTATCACTGTTTTCCATGCTGGTTCCCTGCTTTTCTGAAGGAGGGAGTCTTTAGGATTTCTGTTTTCAAGATGCACGGGGGTTTGCTTGCCAAGCTGTTGGGTGCATCATATCAGGATCTGAGAATTGAAGCAAATACACTGAAATCAAATGGGCTTTACTCTTTTGTTATTACCACAGGGAAGACAAATTTCCTGTATTTATATTTAAAATAATTTAATTCTTAATTGATGAACTATATATTAAATTTACCATTTGGCTTTCTGGGTAAAGCAGGAAAAAAAAATAAATTGGGAGCTGGCCAGCACCATTTGACTAGCTGAAAGGTGCACTTCAGCTTGCTTGGTGTGGGTGTGTGTGTCTGTATATATATATATATTTTTTTTATATGTGTTTATCTTCTTGCTTGTGTGTGCATGGGGGTGGCTCACCTCCTTACCACTTGGGTCCTAGAAGTCATTTCTCCCCTCCTCTCACTTCCTTTTGATATATTTTTTTACTCTCCCATTTATATAGCATTTCATTTTATTTTTATGAAAAATGTAGATCCATTTTGCTGCTTTGATCTTACCAGAGGAGCTTGGTTGGCCACCTCTAATTAAAAAGAAATAAATCAGAAACTCTTGGTCTGCTGGATTCTAAATTGCATTTAACAGGAGAAAAAAAAGTTACAGACACGACCTTCTGCCCGGGGAAGAAACTCTCTTACTTAGTTTCTTTAACAGTTACAAAAATTGTCACAGTTGGAAATTATGTGCCTGCCATTAATTAGTAACATTTTCAATTTAGTAACCAGATTTTCCCCTGCTGTTCCCACGTGGTAGCAAAATTAAACCCACTTTTGCAAGCACCCAGGTGAATACACCAGTAGCCAGTGCTGTGAATTGCACTTAGAGTTTTGCTAATTTCCAGTCTAGGTTAACCAGCAGCTAAACTTGTCACTTGATGCCTTTCCTCCCCCAAATGCCTGCTTCCATCTCCCCGGTGTCATAACCCTCTTAGGGTGGCCCTTCTCTAATAATCACATAATTGGTATGATTTAATCAGACACAAATGATGTGCTCTTGCTAAAGCAGAGCAGGCTCAGTTCTGCTTCCCACCCCGGCGCGTGTGAAACGCTGTGCTCTCTCACTGGGGCCATCTGCCTTGCGTAATTGCTGTTATTTAACAGCAATTTTATTACTCAATCCTACTTCAACTCTCTTAATCCCCCTGCTCTAATGGGCTCCCTGCTCTCTTCAGCAAAACCGGAGGAGAAATAAAAACCCCAAAATGTTCATAAAAGGGGAGGCGTGAGGAATCAAGGAAAAGATGAGAAACAGTCTGTTGATTTGTTTTGAATCCCTTCCTCCCTTTTCATTCATTCAGGTTGCCTTTCGCTCCTTCCCACAGTTAAACGCGCAGCCCAGGGAGGTGGTTCACATTGAGAAGTTCTTCATTTTCTGAAATACAGTAGTGACAGAAATATCCTACTTTTTTCCGAGGAACAGCAGCTTTGGAGGTAGGCAGGGGCAAGGTTGGAGGGTAGAGGTTTGGTTTTTTGGGGTTTTTTGTGGTTTTTGTTTTTTGGTTTTTTTTTAATTTTGTTTATACCTTACTATGTTTTTATATAGCTTGTAAGCATCTGGGGGGGCTTGTATCTGTTTTGGGTTCTGCTTGAAATTCCTTTGAGTCCTGTTAAATTGACCATTATAATGAAATAGGAGCTTCTCCGGCATGTTCTGTCTCAGAATTTAAAAAAAATAATGTGCTTTCCACCTCTGACATTTCCTTACATTTTCATGGAAATTTTCTTGTGTGGCAGAAGGCTGAATGCACCTTATGCTAGTGAAAATATTTTCCTCTTTTTGTTGTAAAAGATGGGAAGGTATTAATCTTTTCTGCCAGAAAATCAACTTTTGTAGGAGTATTCCCATAAGAAACTTTGACCTCTCTGAATGTCTGTGCGTGGATTGACAGATTTCCACGTTGATTCCTTTCTTTGAGCAAATGCAACACACTGGGCACTGGTAAAGGTTTGTAGATGATAAGTGGCAGTATGTTTGATGAAGGTTTTTCGTGTGTGGTTTTGCTTTTACTTGTTTTGGGGTTTTTTTTCTACCTCCGTCATTTCACTGGATGGCGTGCTCTGTGCTGCACAGCAATGAGCCCGTCAGAAGCGTGTGCTTGGCTTCGAGCTCCCTCGTGGCTGAAGGCTTTTGGCTCCGAGTTCCTCTAAATCTTTGCAGCTTTAATCAGTGTGCAAATTTGGACAAATGGAGGGTAAGATTTAAAAGCCCTTGATTGGAGCGTGGCTCTTGGGAAGGAAACGCCGGCGAGCAAAGAGCTGTTCGGTTTGGGCAGAGAGGGAGTCGCAGGAGCCACAAGCCAGTCAGATCCTGGTGGGAGATGGGGCAGGGTGTTCAGCAGGGGGTGTGAGGGAGGATTAGCAGCGGAACTAACTGTCGAGAGAGGTGGATTCCTCATCTGTAGGTACTTTCTGCTCATGGCTGGTGACGGTAATGGGAGTGTGCCCTGACCTATGGAGCCTGGCACTGTGATACGTGTTCAAGGGTTATCCCGTGGGATGCCCGTGGTTCCCGCAGTCTGGAGCTTCACCAATCTCACCATGATGTATCCATGCAGTAGGGCCCATAGTCATTACATCGCTCCCTGGGCTCGGAGAACATTGCGTTGATTCGCTCACTACACAGCATGTGCCATAAAGCACAGCCCAACAATGTATGAAACACCCTAAATTCAAACACCGCAAAATTAAAGTGTACAAGTAAAAAAAGTATAACAGACTGTGCGCTTGGCTGCTGTCCTGGTTTCTTGCAGTGGCAGTCTCCTGTGACATCAGAAATTCTTTCTGAGCCTTTCGGGTAACCAGCAGGACCCTGAGCCCTGAGATGCACGTGGTACTGACGGGGTGAGCAGTTTCTCCTTCGGTCTTTGCCAGTGCCAGTAACTGTGCAGACTAAACCCTCACGACAGCAGCAGAGGCTGGCATTTTTGTTATGTCATGCAATCCATAATTCATGAAGGTATTGAGTTCTGCCTTGAAACGGTTTTTCTCATGGCCATCGCTGCCCTGCTGGAAAGCTTCTCTGATGAGAATTTTCTCTTTTTCTCTGTTAGCAAAGTTCTGGTGTAGGTCTTCGGTGCTTATTTCTGTCATATATGGGTCTTTTCCAGTCCATTTCGCTATGGTTTTAGCTTTAATCGACTGAAAATCTTAAAATGAGTTTCTGCTCTATATCTCAAGCACTTTTCCTCCTTTCAGATTGCAGCTATGTGAAAGTGAGATTGGTGCTAAAACATCTAGAAACACTAAACTAATCACGCGTTTGTTTACCCTTGCTCTGGATTTACCAAAAAGGCTCAGCTGCCAATAGAATAAATTCCTAAATCACAGAACGGTCAGGGCTGGAAGGGACCTGTGGAGATGCTCTAGCCCAACCCCTGCTAAAGCAGGTTCACCTCGAGCAGGTTGCACAGTCGCATCCAGGCGGGTTTTGATTGTCTCCAGAGAAGGAGACCCCGCAGCCTCTCCAGGCAGCCTGCTCCGCTCCTCTGCACCCTCGAAGTAAAGAGGTTTTTCCTCCTATTCAGTTGGAACTCCCTGTGCTGCAGTTTGTGCCATTGCCCCTAGTCCTGTCGCTGGGCGTTACTGAGAAGAGGCTGCTCAGCTAATGTCAACGTGCTGAAAAAAGCCCAGAGCAACTTCGTGTCTTTCACACAAACTGGCTGCATTAGCTTGGGCAGAGAGAAAACACGGGCAACAGCTCACTGGTGTGTCCAGGGTCATTTCTGTCTGCACAGCTAGCGAAACGGGCTGGCCAAGGAGCATCTCCTGCCACTCAAGGATATTTCTGAGCCCTGGGTGTTTGAAATCCCTGTAGTTACTTGGAAGGAGCATTGAAAATACAGACCTACATGGAAATACCGAATGTGCGTAGCAAAGCGTGCTGGTGGGCAACACCGTTCTGTGTGAGGAAGGATGGGAAGGAAACTTTGTTGCATAAGTTAGTACTTATTCTGTCTGGAGCAACCAATCTTCTTTATGGTAAAAGCTGCATATTGGAGTTTTCATGTGGCTGAGGGACACAAAGCAGGTATCCTTCCAATTGCTGGCAGGGAAATTCCCGAGTAGCTCATAGCCTGGAGATGGCAATAGCTCCCACGGCACCAGTGCAGCCCAAAGTGACCATTTAAAAGATGTGTAGATGTGGCTCTTGGGGACATGGTTTAGTGGTGGGCTTGGCAGTCCTGGCTTAATGGTTGGGCTGAATGATCTTAAAGGTCTTTTCCAACCTAAACGACTCTGTGATTCTGTATGTGCTGGCTCCAGCAGCGCCCGCCAGCTACCTTGCTGTGGCTGCTGGGTCTGAGCTACCATCTGCCCACATCTCATCCTGGGCAGGGTATTTTTTAGTTTCTATTTGCAGTTTGTGTCCTTTGTCCAGAGAAATACAGGACGGCAGTAGAGTTTGTCATGCAGCAGAGATGCTGGCTCTGGTGGGTAAATGGAAGCTGTAGCACGCAAGGTAATGTGTGCGTTCGTCTACGTATGCCAGGTTTGCTCAAAACCTTTGGAGCAGTTTGAGCTCTGCCGTAAGGTGCTGTTCCTTTTTCTGTCGGTCTGTGCAGATCTGAGCAAGACGATGGAGTGCGGTTAGTGGCAGGCGTGCCTGGCTGTGTGGCAGGACTGTCACGTAGGAAGCCTTTGGCTCAGGAAGCAGGTGACAGTGGCAGCTATTTCATCCTGCACAACTCTCCACGGGGGGGGGGGGGGGAGCACATGTTCTTGTCTGCTTTGCAGCTCTTGATGTATGAGGGTTGAGATGGGCTAGAAGTGCATTTTACGGGATTGCAACTACTGAAACAGAAAAGTGATAGGTTCTTGTGCACAGATGCTTGTTTGTAGCTGATGGCAAAAGTCTTACTAATGAGCAGTGCTTCTGTCCGTAGGTGGTCTGGGAACCGAGGAAGGAGGAGTGGGTTGATAATGATCATAAGAAAAAATTCAAGACAAACAAAACTAAAAAAAAAAAAAAAAAAAAAAAAAAAAAAAAGAGAGAGAGGAAAAAAAGACTTGAAATCCCTAATCCTTTGGGACTGGTTTCTAAGGGTCCATAGTTAAAAATATCATAATTAAAAAGAGCTTTCTTAGAGCGCAGAGTTAATAAGCAGAAAGCATCTAAGAAAACACTTTTTTTCCCTTCTAAAATGCTGCCTTCCCACTTCCTGCTTCTCTGCCGTCTTTCGTACCTAGGAGGGGTTTTTGTGGGTGTTTACTAGACGCTTCCAGCAGAAGGAGGGTTAAGTACACGAGAAGGGGGTGGAGAGGGAATCCCAGCTTGGAACTTGAGACTTTCCAGCTGAGAAAGAAAGATTCAGAGATGCAGACGTAATCATACAGCACTGCAATCAACTCCTGTGTCAAAAGAAGTCAGGAAAAGCACATAAATAACTCCACAGCCATACTTAATGTAGTGCAGGACATATATCAGTAATGCCACCACTTCCTCCAGGGTGAGTATAGAAAAAGCTTCCTGTCTAAACGCTTGCAAAATGGTTTAAATACTTTGAAATGGCTCAATGTAAACTTCAGCAACTGAGGTAGCTTTGAATTCAAATTATTTGGTACCAGATCAAATAGACACTCTTTTATCTTAATGCAAGTTTCAGGTTTCCTTGCAAGTAGTCTCAAGAAATAAACCGTGGTTGTCTGAAGCATAATCTGTATTGTTTCCTGCTGTAAATTCAAAAGTCCAAATGAGCTGCCAAGGACTGAAAAGCACACTCATTTAGCGGGAATGCAAATTTGTCTGTATTCTTTAATATAGGAATCTGAGCATTTCTGTTTTAATGGCTTAACTCCTTCCAGCTGATCGCTCGAGTTGCTTTAGTTATCTGCCTGCTTCGGTGTAATGAGCTGAACGTTTTCAGGTAATCCACGTGTTTAGGATGGGCTTTCCTGAAGCTGTCACTTTGAAGCAGCTTTGAAGCATCCTCAGTGTAAATCTGGTGTAGCTGTACGTTTTATTTGCTGCCTGTGTAAGGTACAACAGCTTCTGTGAGGGCTGTGGGGGTGCCTGCGGTCAGTCTGCCGGTCTGAAGGATCCAGAGTCTTTTTGACTGATACGGAGTGAAGGATGGAAGAGGAAAGAGATGCTGCTGTCTTGCTTCTCAGTGGGGCGCTTTCTCCCCTGCCAGGTGGATGGGGATGTGGTGTTACAGATGGTGTGTGATTTATTGCATTATTAGTATTATTATTACCAGTCTTTATGGAATGGTTCTTGGTTAACGCGCTTGAGTTCATAAACCATTTCATGCTGGGCTTTGTGTGTATGTGTTTGTAAAATGCCTGTTTTCCATTACAAAACTGGGAGATAAACGAAGATGACAGTCACATTTTCCTAACATAAATTTCTCCCTCTCTCGGTCCTCGTTTGGAAACCATAAATTTCAGCAGCTTGTCTCTGTGCTCCAGACATCAAAAAGCCACATTCGGGCGGGCAGATTTACAAGCCCTCTGTTTTCCTTGGTCAGGTCCTTTGCAGAAGAAAAGATAGACATCCAAATGATAATGGATGGAAAGCTGGGGAGGGAAGCAGGGTTAAAGGAGGAAGCTGTACAGTGCGGGAGGGGAAGGAACGTCTCCTGGGAGGACTTGTCTTAGCAGATACAATTCAGGTGGTGGATGAAGATTTTCCTTCTGTTTCTGGCCAATCAGCATCTTGTTTTCCTGTTCCTGTACTAAGTGTTTTCAGCCCTAAGTAGTCAACCTTTTCTTCCTCACAGCTAAAACTCTTGTCCAAGTTGTTATCTCATCATGTCTCGATTAACGCAACATCCTTTTCTCTTGGCCTTGATGAACACTGACTTTTGCCCAAATCATATCCATTCAGAAACATCCTCTCATTTGGCTTTTTCTTCTCTATCACATCAAATACTTGTCTGTACTTTTCCGGTCCTTCTTGGCCTGTCCTCATCTTACATCCTGTTTCTCATTTAAGATTTGTTCCTTCCTCCACGCTGCCCCTTGCACTTGACGAGTACAAAATGCCACGTGCAAACAGCCTTTACTCCGTGCCCTTTGGTCCCTTCCTGTGGTGCGTTGCTCTCTGTGCCCATCAGGAAAATCTTGACTGTTTCAGTTGCTGGCACGCTAAGACTACTTCCTTTTAGGCCTAAATATTATGTTAATATTATTCCTAAATGTGATGTTATCTTCCTGCCCTGTATTCCCTGTCTTTATGGGCCTTCTGTCTCTTTGAAGCTTGGACCATCCCGTCTTCCTTGTGCAGCCCCTGGCCCTATTTTTAGGATACAAGTGGCTTTGGTCATTAATGCATAAGAGGTGGTATTTTTCTTTTTTCAATAATTGTTATAATTATGCTAAGGCTAAGTGTAATTAGCTTGGAGTTAGCACACGTTAATAAAACCAAAACTCAAGGTTGCAGATTAGAAACCTTCTGCTGGTTTTTAGCCTTCTTTAAAAACTTCGGTGTCTGCTGCGGAGCAGATCATTTCACCGATACGTTGAAACAAAACCTTTCTTGCGACTTCAGTCTGCTGGGTCCTTATCAACAAAATATTTGGGAGGGCACACAGGCCACAATCCATCACCATAATCACCTCCCTGGACAGCGGGGTCTTTGTGGATTTCCTGGCATGGGTGTACTGGGGGGACAGGAGCCTGCAGCTCCGCTCTCCTCCCCTGTGTTCTGGGACTTCTGGCTAGCGCCCGGCTGGACCCAGGGGGACTTTCAGACCCGAGTGGTTTGGACTTGCACGTGCTTTTTTCAAACACGGAATGGGTGCCTGTGGGCTGGCTGTATCCTTGACACGACAGACTAGCTGTGCCCGTTCTGGGTACGATGCGTGCCTGTGGTATCACCTGGGGTCTCCCCAGCGGTGTGTCCACGCTTTCGTGTTGCACCATCCAGCTGTGGCCACGTCGCTCCACACCAACACCGCATGCATTGGCATCGGGCTGCATCTTCCAGAATTTCTCTTCCTACCAGGTTTTTCCCAGGGATGATGTTTTCTAGCCTTTTAGGAGGCTCCAGCAGAATCAGGAGCTGAGCTGTGCAGTAATGACTTTGAGCCACAACATTTAGCAGAGACCTGTTTTGTTCAGGGCTTCATTCTGCGTTGCTGTAACATGAGCATCTGGGCAGCACTGCCGCCACGTCCAACTGCTTCTTGGAAGTGCCTGTGAAAGGTGTCCCTGCTCACATTCTTCTTTGCTTGCCAAACATAACAATAGTAGTAACAAAATATAAACATTTAAATGAGAGTCTGACTCTGTAGCTTTTTTTAGTAAGTCCTTCACTGTTTTGGCATTTTACACCAGCCTGTTACACTGATGATAATAGGAGCGACTCAGGAAGGAAACTCCAGATCCTGATTTTACTACTGATGACTAAGCCCATCAACAAGGACTGTTACTCCAGGTATTTAGCAAGAATCAGCTTGATCTTGTTAGCTGCCATGTCTTCTAGCGAGCTGTATCTTGGAAAGAGATTTAATAATCCAGATCACCCACAGTTTTCTTAATGAAAATATACCTGCACTGTTTGGTGAGAAGTTATTTAGACCACTGATTTTTGTCCTCCTGTTTGGCTGGTGTTGCCATATGTGACTATCCTGACCTACTGCTACCAGGTGACTGGTTATTTCAGCTAGTGAAAAGCATTTCTATTAACCTAGTGCTTTCAAACAAAACCCCATCACCAACCCAAAAGATCCTATCGAGATTAAAGATGCGTTAGGAGTGTACTCGCTTGGTCCGGTGCCTACCTGTGAGATCTCATCTTCTACAATAGATCTGGCATTTGCAATCTGTGTTTTTTCCAAGAATGTGTACAGACTGGTTTGTGGTGTTTTGTAAATATTTTGGCTGTGAGACTTACACATTTAATGCTGACAAATTTTCTAGAGCAGGAGATCCCCGAATGTGGTAGGTCTCTTTCTGGTAATGTGGGTGCTGGGTGGGCAGGTTCTTCTGGGGGTGAGCTGGGGCAGGGTGTAGTTCTGGGGTCCCACCTCTGGGGCAGGAGGAGATAGCAATCCATCTCTTCCATCGGCAGGTCTCCGAGTACAGGTGTGGTGGTGGTGCTGAAAGCTGTTGGCATTACCAGAGCAATAAATGAGGGAGTGTGTCTCTGCAACCACCAGGCGTGTTTATCTGCTTTGCAGATCATGTGCTTGTAGCTGACACAGAACCGTGTTCGCCAGGAGTGCCTTGTCAGCATCTTTTTGGCAGCAGTGATGGTCATGTTCATGGATCCCAATCGTGTTCATGTTTGTGGTTGATCGCGGATAACATCTGTCTTCCTCAGGAGTGACTTCTGCTTTTAAACACATAACCACCAACCGTGGCCAGCACCTCCATCCCTTTTGAGCATACTAGTTCTGTCAGTGTCGAGGTATGCACGGCACAGATCTTGATTTTGACCATGCTGGTGATGGAGACTGTGCCAATATCCTCTCTAGCTGTGTATCGCAGCAGCTAAGGACTGAAGCCTCGCTGCCCCAGTTCCCACATGTCGTCCGTTAAGATCAGCATCCTTTGTTCCTGGGACAGCTCTCCGTGCGGTAGTGCTCTCGGGTTGCTAATTTGAGCAGCTGAAGTAGGGCAGCCTTGTTTGCCCATCATCATTCCAGGAAATCCTTGAATCTCCTCGTCTGCTCTGGCAGCTGGGTACATCTTGCCAAACTCTTCTCTGCCTGATACCTTTCCTTCATTTCCAGTACATGGAATTCAGCTTTAGCTTAGGAGCTCCAGCTCTTTCCAAAGTGGGTTGGAGCTTTCTGTCATGCGTTTTCTGCAGATTTTCCCCAGATGTAAGCATCAGCTTTGTAGACTTTGGAACCCTCCTGGATACACCAACAAAAATATGTTGTATTTTCCAGTGAAACACCTCTGGTGCTGAACTCGACCCAAGTGACAGGCTGAGGAAAGTGTCTCTCAAAGAGAGTGTTGAATGCCCACAAACATGGACTTTATTTTTCTAAGGGCACCTGCCAGAACACTGCTGATGCATCAAGCACAGAAATACATTTGGCATTAGACATCTCTCCAAAAATTTCTCTCTTTGTAGGTAATGGAAAATGTTTCTTTTTAATGTATTCTTACAATTATGTTGTCTCTACAGAATTTTTTTCTTGAAGTAACCTGTGAGTGTAACAAACCTATTGCTTCTTTTCCTGGCTTTGTGGTTCATAATAATTTTATCTTTTCCAGCTCTAGGTGCCATTAGTAAGACCAAGCTTTCTGCACCAAACCTTGAGTTTTACCTCATTACTTTATGCTCGGTCTCCCGTTGCTGGCTCCATGCTGCTTTGTGCACCTTAGCTTTAAAATCTGCTTCCATTGCAGCACTGTCTCTTGTTTCTATGAAGCCGTCCCTGAACTAATGCCATTGTCCTCTGGTTTTGTCAGCCTTGCATTTGATTCGTTTCTAGTGGATTTCAGCTCTGGTGAGGCTTTTTGCTACAAGGTTTTCCTCAGGACAGACTTTTATTCTTTGTAAAGTGGTTTTGCAGAGCCAAGAAGCTAAAAAAAAATAATAATAAAATAATAATCCCAGAACCAAAGATGCATCAAGGCTACCAAGGCCATGAGGCACTGTCTTGCATTTGCAGCACTTGTGGTTAGTGCTCCTGTAAATCTGCTTCCAGCTCTTCAGAGTTGTTTAGCGTAAGGCCTCCTTCTAGCACACCAACTTGTTCCAAGTAGTCCACGCATGACCTTCTTGCAGCACGGCTTACGCAGGGAGCAGCTGGAGACAGCTGCTGGTCTTCGCTTGGGATCACAGGAATCCCATGGATTTTTGTAGGGAAAGCCCAGGGCTCCTTTAGCCGCGTTTTGTGCAGTTTAGTTTTATGGATGCTGAGCCCCTTTGCAAGCAGGCTGTAGCCGAGAGGTTCTTGCGAGCTCAGGAGGTATCTCCGTGCTTGGCTCGGGTTTGGTGTGCAATAGCAGCTGTCTTTTCTTCCTGTTACTGATGTTTCCTTGGGTCCAGGGAAGAATTAATCATCTAGGTAAGTCACCGTAGTCCTACATGGACTAAAGGAACTTGGAAGTGGCAGGCTGTTGCTGCATTGATTGTTGGAGGGGACGCGAGTCTGGGGATAAAAGGCAACGATAGATGTCAGTGCTCAAGGAAACTTGCGTGGGAGAGAAGCCTAGACCCAGACTGGTGTGATCACCGTCACTGGGCAACAAGTCAACCTGTCCTGGCTTTCATCCTTGGCTGGGTTATTAATTCTGTTGGGCTCTGCGTCAAGCAGAGCCTGCCCCCGTGAAAGGTGAACACTCAGTTCATCCAGCTACGTGATTCCTGGGAGGGGGAACAGGCAATCTTCAGTAACCAGCACCCTGTTGTAGCGTATGGAAGGAAGAATCCTGTGGTATGTAAACACGTCTAGCTTTTCCCTTTCTTCCATGCCTTTAGGTCTTAACATTTACCATAAATAAAGTCAGTTTCTAAGTAGTAGTAGTAGTAGTAATAATAACAACCATAACAATAACAGTAACAATAATGATAATAACAACAACAACCACCCCTGATGGTAGTTTTATGTTGTGGGGTGATGTCTGTCCAGTTAGTCTGAGCTCTTGTCCTCATGTGTCTAGAAAATTTCTATTTATATACAACGTACAGAGGCTTTTTCCAGTTTCAAGGTGGGGATTTGCTGAGGGCCTGATCTGGGTTGTAATGGAAACTGCTGGGATAGACTGACTCATTCTGCTGCTATAAACAGTTAATATACATAAACTTTTTATTTCTGTTGCACTTGTTGCTACCTCTTTTTATCCTGTGTGTCTTAAATTCACTTGTTTTTATGACAGGGAGGTGAAGCCAAGACCAACTATACTCATTCAGCCCCTCCCAGGGTTTTAAGCCTCGTCCTTCAGCTACCTGTGGCAGTGTCTCACCATGTGCACTCGTCAGCAGGACAAGGGGCTAATTGCAGACCTTCCAATTCACGGTCCTGCAGCTTCATTACATGATTACTGTGTCTTTTCTCATCATTAATAGATGGTCTAAGCCCTTCTAGCTCTGATCTAGTCCATTCTCTTAGTCCCTAGTCTCTCTAGTCCAGTGTTGCTTCCTGCAATCCACTTTCAGTATTTTTTTTGTTTGGTTTAGTTTCATGTGTTCCCAGAAATGAGTCTTTCACTTCAAGCTGTGAAAGCTCCCACTCAATTAACAAGCGAGCTGAATTCGGCTGAATTCCCTTTTTATCTTCATTCCATGATCCTGTTTTATTCATTAGCAAAACAGAAAATATTTCCGATCTATATTGTTGTAATTCATCAACACCACAGTTTGGATTTCAGCTGCTGCTGAAGATCCTTTTCCATCGGGAGGGCCAGCGCCTTTGGCAGGACATCAGAGGCACGGGGCTGTCCTGTGGAGACATGTCCTGCCCTGAGCTCACCGCGCCGGTGCCTGCGTTCATCACTGTCACGCAGCACGGCAGTGCCCCTGCTCTGCCCTGCCGCACGCGGCGGTGGGAGGGCCACCGAAAAAGTTGTCCCTTCCATGTGCAGTGGGGTTCCCAGAACTTCTGTCGTCTTCTCCTCTCCAGCACGTGTGAAGCTGTGACACAGAGATGTGAATACGGGCGCCTTCGGGTGTAATCTTCTGTCCTCTGTTCCAGCTCAGGCTTGGCCGTCAGCCTAGAAGAGACGGGGGTGGAGGGACCAAGCCGGGGGTCTCCTTTCCGCCAGTGGGAGAGCTCTCACCGTGGCTGGTAGGAACCGAATCGCAGATGTGGGTAGCTAAGGTCCTGAACTTGGAGGTGTGACAGATCCCTTTTCTGTCCTGTGCAGGCTGGGCGCAGACCGCAGTCCCGTGTCCCACTCGTCCATCACAATAGTACTTTTCAGTGCAGGGTTTTGGAAACAAGTTTGGTTTTTCCCCCACCTCCTACAGGCAAGGCAAAGGGGCCTGTGCCAAGGTTCTCATGCACAGACCTTAAAGGACCAGTGGGCAGTGTGGGAGTTTGGGGGTAGACTGCAGGACACAATGGTGAGGACTTTGGATCTGTAGGCAACAGCCGCTTCATCCCAGAGAGCTTGGAAGGAGCTGGATCCGTCAGTGACGGCATTTTTGTTTTCCTAGAAGAAACCTCACTGCTGCTGCAGGAATCACGCCAGGCTGAGACCAAAGCAGAAACCCCAGGGCAGGGGGAGCTGGTTTCTTTTCACTTTTGGAACTTTGTGAGCCCTGGAGAGTGGGGAAGTGCTTTTGGGTAAAAGTAACCTTCATCAGAGCAGCAGGGTGGCCTGGCAGCCTGGTGTGACCATCTGCTTCCATTTTAGGGACCAGGTTGGAGCTGGGCTTCACCCGTCCCACTGCAGCTGCCTGGAAACAAACCCGCACTGGTCTAGCAAGGGCTCGCTCTCTGCAACTGGGAAAGGGGCTCAAGCTGTGGGGTGTGACACTGTTCAAAAGTCACGTCCTGTGACACAAGTGTTAACTATTAACTGTTTGGTGCTAGGAAGTTGCTAGAGAGAAACCCAACTCCTGCCATAAAAGCAGCACCGATCCACAGCCGGCTAAGCCGATGGTGCTGCCTTTCTTCCTCTGAGCCAGAGGCCTCCCCCTTCCCTCCTCTGGTGTTGCTTTATGGTATATTTACCTTCGGAAACTATTAAAGCAATTCTGAGCCAGGGGATTTGCTGCTGCTACTGTAGCTGGGCTTTAACTGATGGGTCGCTCCTGCGTGAATACTGGCTTCCACCCGTAGCCTGACTTCCCAGAGATCAGGGAGATTACGGAGGTCACCAGGTCTGTCCAACAGCAACAGAGAGAAGCTTTCGGCGTTGTTTATGGTACAGATTCAGATCTGTTGCTCTATAGATTTGTTGCTGAACTCAGGCTTGCTCACAAGCACATATATGTGCGTGGTGTGGGTAGGTGTCCGAAAAGGACAAGCTGCTTGGTGGGGCTGGGGGGGCTGTCATCTCTAGGATTTAGGGAAGAACAAGGGAAGAAAATACATGTCTCTTTCTGTATTGCAAGTGTTTGAGATGCACGTGATGCTGAGCCTCTTAGAACTGCACCAGAGGCCTGCCTGGCAGAAATGTGGTGACGTTACAGGTGAGTGAATTACTAGGCAAGGTAAGCAGCAGGTCTTAAATGCTTTTAGCCACCTGAGAAGCTGCAGGTTGGCACCCCGGCAGGCCCTTTGTGGGAAGGTACGCAGTCATAGTGGCTGCCAGGCATCTTGTAGTGTGGCTCCTTCCAGGTCAAACACATTTAGAGCCTGTACCGATGATGTTTGCCAAATGGTTCTGAAGGTACACCCTGTCTCAGTGTGTGTCTGGTAAAGATCGTGGAGTGTAAAAGCATTAACTCTTAAGTTCCCTCCCTCCTGTCCTGCTCTCTTACTAAGTGCAGGGTGTCATCCTGCTGGTGAGTTGGTTCCTGCCCTCTGCCACTGTGGTGGCCGTGTTGCACAGCTTGCAGCATCTCATGGAACATGATTATGATCCATTTTGGGATAAAACACACTGGAAACTGTAAAGGACTCCAGCAGTGACAACTGAACCTCACCTTCCACAGAAAGACCCGGTGCAGGTTATTCTTAGTTCAAAAGTTCTTTTTCACCCGTGAGCTGTTTTATTTGGTTTCCTCTCTAAAACTCTGTGAGCAGCTGAGCTCCTCTTCACCCTCGCAGTGTGGGTGTTTGGATGGCTTCCTTCTGCGCAGAAACCAGATATAAAAATCTACTCTTTCTCAATTACCTATTTATTCATTTTCTTTATTTGTTCATGGATGGGCACCTTCCCTTGTTGCTCTGCATCTGATACCCATATGGCAGAGGCGTCTGCTCTCTTGCCGCCAGACTATGACTCAGGGTTCCCATGGCTTGTTCACGCTGTGGTGCTCGGTGGTGATCTTACCGAGGCTGGATTGTGACCTTGCTTAAAGAACTGTCTGGTTTTTCTGTCTGCCAAGTACTGCAGAGCAGCTCTTACTGCAGAAGGCATATGTATCGTGGTAGCGTCTGACCTTTGCAGTTTGCTGTTGAGAAGAAGGAGACAAAAAGGCAAGAAATAAAGCAAACAAAACAAGGAACAGCTCTTGAAGTGCCAGAAGCAAAACTCATTTCAGATAGCAGGGTTTTTTTTCTTCTATTTTTAATCCACTAACTTTCATTTTTTCTGTGGGACTCATGGAAAGAACAAGCTTCTGGATAAGCAAGAGACTGAACTTGTGCTTAGACGTAAATAATCTTGTTAATCAGCAATGCAAGGAAAGGAGACAGAAAACTATGTGACGATTGAGCTGAAGTTTGGTCAGATCCCTCTTGGTTTGAGACATTTTGCCTGATTTTGCAGAGAGCTGTCTCCAAACCAGAATCCAATATAAGTTCAGCGTTATTAAAATAATTCATCTCTTAAACCTCAGCAGAATTTGTTTGGATTGTTAATTTCCTCAAGGCCTCAGGCCCCTGTATATGTTGAAGCAGATAAAATTCATGGTTAGCACACAAGGTATCCAATTGCACGGTCTCTCGGGTAGGAAATCACTTTACAAGCATGTCTAATAGTCATAGTGTGTAGAATTTGTTAGTGGTGATTATGCAGTAAAAAACATAAATGATCAAAGCAGATACCACACAGTGATGCGGGTGCTGAAAGAAAAGGAAAATGGATGGGGAGAGTCAGGAGGTACGGGCTCCACACCAGTATTGCCATTTTAATCCCCCAATTTGTCCCGGGATATAGTGACATCAGTGGCTGAATAACACTTTTTTCAGCAAAAGTTGCTAGGATGCTTGCAGTTAGCAGGATGGAGGAGTCATACATGCCTTTTATCCAGGTTCTCTCCAGCTTTCTGGGACCCTTGAGATGGAAACCAGTTCATTTTTAAGTCACACCGGTGTACTTCCGACTGAGCCCTCGGGTCCTGACCGTGACTGGTTGAGCCAAAGGGGCTGTGGAAGTGGAGGTTACTGTCTCTTCTGTCTCTGCCCTCCAGACGCGGGATGTGGTGACGCTGCTGCTCATCTGCCCCGGAGGTGGTGGCATGGGGGCTTCACCAGGCCATACTTGGTGCAAGAAGTCGAGTGTTAATACACATGGATGTACGGCAAAAGCAAGAAGCGACCTGGGTTAACCCTCTGACCTCCGCAGCATTCTGCAGACCCTGTTTTTCATAACCTTTATAATCATGGAAAAGAAAGGAAAATACTGCTTTGGCTACTAAATAATGCTTATTTTTCTCCTAGCTGTCTCCTGCAGTTCCGGCCCTGGCTTTCCCGGCTGCTCTCAGTGCCCCCCCCGGTAGAGCTTTCTGTTTTCCCAAATTTCCCAAATTCCCAAAAAGCACCTTAATTGCACTGTATGTTTTGCTTCCTATGGCTTTTGTTGTGAGGGCTGTTTGGGTGGCCTCCCCCTCTCCCTTACCTTCCCGAAGTCATCCTCGTCCTGGTACATAAACACCTTACTCCTTTCCAGCTGCTTCGGTGGCCTCGGGCCAGAAGGCAGGGCTGAGAGTCGCTGCCTTCGGGCACATGATCTGCCGCGGGTTTGCTGTCCCCTGCGCTTGCCTCGGGAGGGTTGCGACGGGGGAGAAGGTTTGCAAGTGGCACGTGAGAGGAGGAGGAGGAGAGTGGGGCGGTGAGCCTGGGGGAGTTCTGCATTTCCTCCCTGGGAAATTTTGTTAATTGTTAATTTCCAGACGATGCGGGGAGCTTATACTTGGCTGTTGGCTGGTCACAAAGCCAGTCCTTCCCTTCGTCCCCTACAGAAAGAGGAAAGCCACCCAGCACCCCCTTCCAGCCAGCAGCAAAATGCCTGCGGTCAATTTTGCTCAGCTGAGAGGGTGACTAGATTTTGTAAATAAAGAGGAAGGTGTGAGACTCGGAATAACCCTGATGTCAGAGTGTTTGTAGAGGAACATGTTGGCTGTTACAACCTGCGTATGGTCCCAGAGTCTTGGCCTAAGAGGGGAAAGCCAGGAAAAATCACACATCTAAGGCAAAATACCACCCCAGCAGGATTGTTGGGGACTGTTGGGACAGTTGCAGCGTTCCAGTCCGCCCCCATCAACTTGGGGACACTTTGCCCTAGTCTTTATACCACCCACGTGCTTCCTCTGATGTGGATATACGAGTTGAAACTGAGACAGTGAGCAGTGAATCCCATCTCTGTTATTCTCACTGTGCTCCAGTTCTGCTTCTTGCAGAGTTAAAATTACCCAGTAGTTTAAGGACGTTGGTTTTTTTTTTTTTTTTTTTTATGACAAACTTCAGCATGGAGAGGAGCAGCTGATTCTTGTGCCTTTTTATATAGGCTTCCTTTGCAGGGTTAGCTGGAAACATCTATAAAGTGTTAGTGCAAACAGAGCTGATAAGTGCTGCAATAAATGCCTGTCTGGATGTTTTCCATGGGCTATCTTGAAAACACCCCAAAAGTTGTTTCAGTCTGAACATAAAAACTGACAAAAGGGACTTAAACCCATTTTTGTTGGTACTCTGGCTGTTCTAGGTGGTTCAGCACCTTTTCCTCAGCTCTTAACTGCCTTTTACTAATTACATCCTTTCCAGACAAGTGAAAGTCATGTTCTAGATTGTTTCCTTCCCGTGCCCGTCCTCTGCCTTTCTCTGCCTGCCCCAGCTGGATGGTTGGACGTGATGAATTCGTTTTCACGTGTGGCTGACTGGTACCTCAGGCTGAAGGTTTCCTATTGCTGGCGTGTTCTGCTGCAGCCCTTTTCCTAGCCCAGGTGCTCCCACGTTTACGCCTCAGAGCACCTGCGATAGAAAGTGGCTCTTCGCTCGGATAGAGGCACCAGTGGTAGGTTAGAAAAAGGACTGTATGGAAAATACTGTTCTTTTTTCTTTTTTTTTTACAAATATGGCTTCTGCTTTACAGTATAGATTTATTTCCACCAGGTTTTATGGTTTTCTGTGGGGTTTTAGAAAAACCAAACATAAGCCCGAAATCACCAGCTATAATATCTTAAGTCTGCAAAATGTTCTGAGACAGGGAGGCTCAGGGGCTGTGGCTTTCTGCCTTATGCTGAGTGATTTTTTCCTTAAGAATTTAACCTGAGGGTTCCGAGAAATGCTGAATACCTGCATTGACACGTACACAGATGCTCCCGTCTCTCCCGCGGATGGCCCAGGGGCTGCTTAGGCTCAGCCATGAGAGCGTGAAGTTTGCATCCTCTCCTGCTCTATATCCTGGGGAGACCTGATGCTCCTGTCCGTTTTCTTTACGTAGCTGTAGATCCGCCTGCCAGCAGAGGACTTTGGTGTGGTTATGGGTGACTGTCACGGGGTCTGTGAGAGTAATGAAGAAAAGCAACCTCTCGTGCTCCACGGCAATCTGCAGATGTGCCATTTCTAAAAGGAATGGGCACCCTCCCGGGAAAACCTCCTTGTTTTGACAAATGCAAAAAGATGAAAAACAATTGTGTGTCGATGACAGAGAGTTTGCACATGTCATTTATTAAAGGAGTTGTGTGTGCTCACCAAACCCGGGCCACCTGTGTGTCCTATCTCGTAAGATCGGACACATCTTGAAAACAACAGCATAGGAAAAATTCTGTAGAACTTAATAGAAATCAACTGTTCCCAATTGTTTCTTAACCCCCTTTATTTATTTTATTTTCATGTCTGAGGTGGAGCTATGTCCCAGAAAAAGCCTGTCAACACACAAACTCATTCTGATCCTTCTCACCAGGCAGTTTTGTTCTTGCAGTGGAAAAAAAAAGGTTTTCTTCGTGAATGAGAGATCCGCAGAGTGACCTGTGCTCTCAGCCCACAGTAGTTCGAGGTTAATTGGGTTTATGTCACATCCTCTTAAGAAACATTGGAACTGCAACAGCATATGAAATTACCTGTTGGAGAATAAATATCACCTGCAAGTTAAGTGTTTGCAGGGATATGCAGATGTGTTTCAAAAACAACAAGGTAAGCAGATGGATCTCTTTCTCCCTTATTTACTACCTCTCTACCGTTCTGGTTGGAAGGTGAGCATCTGTTTGTTTGCATTTTGAAAGTTAAGTAATCGGTGCTTTACAAGTGGTGGTTGTAACTTGCATGAGTTGGCCATATCGTAAAGGAAAGGGTGAAACAGAAACACCAGCGAAAGCGTGGAAGGAGCTGGGTGTTAATTATTCCCTGCTCAAGTTTGGCACTGGGCTTCTTATGTTTAATGGTGCTGTGTCTAGTAATGATGGGTTTAACAGGAATGAGTTAATTTGCTGAGTCTCTTCCCAGTGCTCAGTTTTCCTTATGCTTGAGGGCTACATTCAGACAGCAAGAGCTTGGATTTTCTCTCCTATTTTGTGGAAACTATTATATAAAATGCAGTGAAAAAAAAAAAAAAAGTAAGTTGTAATTGATGCAAATGCAAATTACCAAGTGAGGGGGGGAAAAAATGCAAACCCTTTTGCTGTGGCACTGGGAACTCCCACTGTTTGCCTCCCCAGTGTGTGCGGACAAGAAAGTGAAAATAAGCAGAAATGGAAAATGCGAGTCAGTTATCAGTGGCAGGGAAGCCACTGACGGCATGTTCCCCACCTTGTGGGGAGACCCCTTCCCATCATAGCCCCCGTCCGTCCCTCCAGTCTTTCGCAACGTCTCACACTCCAGGATATAGGAAAGCATAACAGGTCAGGAAATGGTGAGAGCAGAATTAGATTTTAATTTGCTTTCGCCGTTTTTTAATAATCTCTGATGCTGTTAATAATACAGGAGTTATATACCTCTGAAGAATAGAACTAATAAACTTGCTTTTTTTTTTTTTTTTAAGTAATGCTTGTTCAGAGGGTTAAACCTTCTTCCAGACGCTATTCTAAAAACCAGCAGTGATTTAAACTCCAATAATTTTAGTCTGCAGGACAGAAAAAGACTTATTTGAAACTTGTATAGGTCTCTTTTTTTCTGTGTGTACAACCTCTTCCCCTGCCCCCAGTAACACTTTAGCCGCTTGGAAGGAAACCTTGGGCCAGGTTTTACAACTAACCACATGCAAAAATGCTCCTGCAGTTGCTGTGTTAAAAATGAACTAAAATTTCGTGCAAAAATTAGAGTTTGGTGACACACCTTGTGAGTGGATGAGGTTATCAGACTGGTCTCGTGATGTGGTGGATGCCAGAGCCGGCGGGCACGTTTATGGGCTGCACACCTTACCAGCATCATGGGACACGGCGTCCAGGAGGGAGCAGAAGCCCCGCTGCAGGTGCCCACCCTCCCTTACCCAGTTAGGGGAAACTCTCCTGCGGTTTTAGCAAAGTAACGTCAAATTTGGGAGTGAAGTAACATCAGATTGGTCTGATGCTGTTCGCCAGAGGACGGCGATGCGAGGAGGTGCTCACCAGCTGGCTCCTGAGTAATGGATGTCAGAGGGGAAGAGGGGTCTTGGCGTAGTATGTCACCCTTTGAGGTTTCCTTAGGGAGGTTTCAAATACTGAGTGTGTTGTAGCATCCCTGAGCCTGTCACCAGCTGGACAAATCACAGCTTTGGAGAGGCAAATCTCTGGTTCGTTGGGTTTGGGGTTTTTTTTTGTTGTTGTGCTTGCAACTGCAGGCTCTGTCCTGGGATGTAGGTGTGAAGATTCGGGATTTACCTCGGTGGTGTCCCTGTGATAGTGTTTTCTGTATCTCTGCGAACGTTGTTTACCGTTGGGCAGAAGGAAACGTAAAGAGATGAGCTGCCCCTCCTAGAATTACTGTCCGCAGGTTAAAATAATGCCATTTAAAAAATTAAATAATTAAAGCCCTCTCTTCCAGATGGTTACCTCTGGGTGGTCTGCTCCCCTGGGGAACTGCTGCCTTGGAAAATCTCCATGGCTCTCAGAGGGCTGAGGAAGATGTGCTGGAGGGGTTAATTGCCAGCTTATCTCTCCTGGAGACCTTTGTTTGAGTTTGGCCCAAGCCACAGAGGTCTTGGTGGCCTCATGGTTTTTTGATGTGACTTTGCCGGTGCGCTGAGCAGCCCCGGACCGCGGGCGGGGGGAAGGCGAGCTGGGCCAGCTCCGCAGAGCTTTGTGGGGCCAGACGGAGCGGTGGGACGGGTACGGCGAGTGTTTGGCTTGAGCAGGGAAGCGGCAGCAGTGCCCTGTCGGGATGGCAGCGCGTGTCTGGGCTCCGGCAGAGCCTGTGAGTCCAGTAACTGTGCAGTGCCCGGGTGCCGGCCGTAACAATCCCTGCCGGGTCTCCCCCATCCATCTCAGCCTGCGCTGTGTCCGCAGGGACCACCGTGCTGCGCCGCAGCAGCCACGTGTTTTCTCACGGGGCAGAGGGACCCCCGGGCACACCGCGGGCGGCAGCACCTTCTCCCTGGTGCGGCGGCGGAGCCGGTGCCCCGCTGCAGTGGTGCGGGGCTGCCGTGTGTGCTCGGGAGGGCTGGGACCCACGGCCCGTGCTGCAGGGGGGCACGGCGTTCACCCGTTCGCTGAAAAACAAACAAAGAACCAACGCAAAAAGCAAAAGCAGAGGACTAGAGTTGAAGTTTTGGCTTTGACCCAGTCTGATGGATAGTCAGCTCTGGCCCGAAGACTCTGAGATTAGCAGATACTTGTTTTCCTTGGGGATTGAGGAAATCTCCAGATTGGCTTTTACAAAGGCTGGTTTTCCCCCTGTCTTGTGACAGGGGTTCATCCTGTGGACACACGTTAGTAAGAAGCAGATGATAAATTAATTGCCTCCTGAGATTTTTACTTTTTTCTTTTTTTCTTTTTTTTTTCTTCTTTTTTTCCCTTTCACACAATGGCACCAAGGCCTTCCAAAGGGAGTTTATAGTTGGCTGTGGGCTTCCAAATGAAAATGACTCCACGATGCAGAATTAATCAGAGACAGCTGTTACCCACAGCGCGGCCGGCCTCACCTCTTTAGCATCAGATTAAAAATCATTAATAAGAATCAGCGAGAAGCCACGGAGGCCGCTGGCGAGCTCCTGCCTTGCGGTAAGCGTGCTCCCCGAGCGCCGTGGCAGCCCGGGGTGGGCACGGACTCTCCCCGGTGGCCGGTGGTGGGTCGGGATGACCCTGATGGGCGGGTGTGAGCACACATGGGTCTTGCAGCTTTCGGGCACCGTAATGCAAAAGTGTGAAGCGAGCCATCCTTTGGAAAAATGCAAATGAGGATGTGAGCGTGGAGCTCTGCGTAGGGATGGTCTTGGCTTCGTGTTTTGTTTTCTTACCGAGAGGGAGCTGGATTTGAACAACACAACTGGCAGGCGAGTGATCCTTCTCCCTCTGTTTCAGTTCTCTGTGCTTTTTATAGCAACCTCTCTCAGCTGGGTCCAAGCAGAACAAAGGGGGGTTTATTAATTTTGTTTTTCCCTTTTTAAGTCACTTGCTCTCGGTTGCACAGGCTTGGAGGTCCCTCTGTGGTTGCCCCCGTCCACATACGAAAGCCCTCGCCATTTGGCAGACCAGGCGGTCACACGAGCAAGTCAAAGGAAGCAGGCAGCTCCTTTGCTGCATCCAGCTCGTGTTTCTTTCTCCCTCTTTGGTGCTGTCTGGAAAACTGTTGGCTTGGTGTGAGTGGAAATGTGGGTAAGATTTATTTGATAAAATGGGGTGCACTGGGACACCTGACAGATGGATTCAGTTTGCAAAACAGCCTCGTGTTTCGCACATGCTCCTATGCTGTGTAAGGCAGAACAGATGCCTGGGAAGGGACTGGGGCTCAGAAAACGAGGGGTTGAATCCAGGCTCTGATGCAAACCTCGTTTTGGTGAGTCATTAAAGCAAGTTTCTTCAAAGTATCCAGGCGCTGACCTCTCACAGCAGTCTCTTCCGCTCCCTGCTGCAGGCGCTGGGTCGTGCCTGTGATGTGCACGGCTCTGTTCACCCCGGCGCGAGCCCTGCGGTGCTTCGCTGAGAGTGGCCTCTCGCTCCCCGTCCTCACAGTGGGTCTTGGAGCCCAGGCTCAACGCTGAGGCATGGATGGTATGGAAAAACCATCGCGTTTCAGTTGTGGGCTGCTCGATACGCAGAGACGGACCCTCTGGGGATGTTACAGCACTCGGTGCGAGCCAGGGAAGGACTGCTGGGCAGACACCTATGCAGTGCTGACATCGTGGGTAACGCTCAGCAAGCTTTCTCCAACTGCTGAGGCTCGGTGTTTGGATTTAATTAGCTCCAGAGATCCAGCAGCACCCCGTTGTATTTCTTGAGCTCCCACAGGCATGGGGAATGAAGGGGTTTCTTTCAACACCCCGGAAAAACTATGAAAAATGACCTCCAAAACGTTCAGAGCCCACTCTGGCTTCCACCCACCGTTCCTGCGTGCCGGTGGTCTGCCAGGAACCTCCTGAAGGAAGAAAACCCCAGGGCTGCTGGGCAGGCTTTGCTGGAGTTTGGGGAGGATGAATCATTCACCTTCGGGGGCTGCAGGTTCAGAGATGAGCCCGGCCGCGGCAGTGACAGCTGTCAGTCATATCACACCTTGCCATAGCCCAGCCCGCTCCCAGCAGAGCGGGAACTATGGGTTGCCTTGATGCCGATGAGTCTGTTGAGGGTCTGGGCTGTGGCGTGGCAGCAGTGTTGAGTACGGGAGGGCTGGGACAAGACGGGCTCAGCCTGCTCTACAGCCCTGGAATTTTGCCTTGGGCTGCAGGCAGGTGCTGTAGCTTCCCACTTTTAGGAAAAAAAAAAAAAAAAAAAAAAAGGAAAAAAGCGAGTCTCCTTCCCACTTTGGGGGCTAAGCGCCGCTTCACTGCTGCAGTGCTATGGGTTCTACTTTTGTCCTATTAATTCCTAGCAAAATAAACCCCAGGCACCTCCAAAAAGAGCTGGATAGCAGGTGACAGCATGTGCCAGTGTTTCTTCTTCACTGCTCCTGCCATCTGGAGCAACATATGCCTTTATCTCCCTATCTCCTTCCAGATCTCAGCTGAAAGCACGTCTGTTCTTCTTTGCCTGCACCTCTTCATTTCCTTCTGCTTCTGCTACTATTTATGACTTAACTCTGTTCCTGTAATAACTCTGGTGTACCCAGATGCCCTGTTTCTACAGAAGTGGTGGCTAAGATGAAGCCATGTTGGTATTCCCTCCTTGAAACGTGCACAGAGAGTCCCTCAAGCTCTGTGGTGGCCTTCCTAAGGCTTTTATGTGCTTTTACTGTTTTGACTATGTTACTGTTTGAGATGCAGTGCTCTCACCTGTGTTGCCCAGAGCTCAAATGCGTTGGAGTGAGTTGTGCAAGTGGTTCATTGATTGTACGCCAGAGCAGAGGGAGCTGATGCAACCTTCCCCATCCCCTCTTCCTCTGCCTTTGTCGTAGAGGCACTGGAGATGCTAAGGGAGAGTTTCAGACCCACCTGCATCCTCTCCAGCCCCTTCCAGCAGTGAACACTTCCCAGAGATTTGCTCCCAATGGATTATATTCCATCATTTTGCCTGGTTTTGAAACGGTAAAATACCCTAGAGTCCCTCAGTTTCAGGCACCCTAAATCTGAGGTTACTCAGCCCGTAGTTCCTGCATTAGTACCACATCTAGCATCTCTCCTGAGCAAACGGGGAGTCAAAGTCATTGCTGTCTTACATGGCCACGTAAAGTGCAGAGGTGGCAACCGTAGGAAGTGTTCGCGTTGGTGGGAAGGACGGTTGGATGCGTAAAGGCTGTGCTCGAAAGCCTGAACCTTTTCCCCTTGCTCTGTTGGGAGCACTTCATTCACAGTGGATGAATGATTTATTTGTCGTCAAATTAAGGACCAAGCTGGTCCTTTGGCTTTGCCTGTCCATTCAGCAGTTTTGCTTGTGTCTGGCCAGAAAGTGACTCAGTCTAACCATGACTGAGGGGCATGAACGTTTCTAAAGGAAGGCAATGAGAGGAATTAATCCTTCAACAAATAGTTAGAAGCTGATATCTTGATTCAGTACCAAGCTTATGAAGTGGAGCCACAGGCAGTGAGATTTGAATCGAGAGGCAATCCGTGGGGAGAAAATGGTTAGAAAAGAACAGGCTGTGCTGATACAACACCCCGGATAAGGACTTGACTAGGGTCCAGTACTCCTCTGAGTGCTCTGTGAGCTACCAGACAGCTTTTCAGCTGGGTGGGATCCAGATGGAGAAGCCAGTGAGAGCCAAACCAGTGTGTGGGTTGCTGAGGATGTCTTTCTCTTCTACGACCCCATCTTGAATCGCAGAAACAATTTTTATATTGTAGTGAAGTGAATGAATTCTTCGCTTCCACAGTAGCACGGGTCTAGCACTGGGTCGTTTTGTGGGTCTGTAACAAACCTGAGGCGGTTTAGGGACGGGTGATGCACGAAGCGAAAGCATCCCCAGCCAGGTGGCAGGGGGGTGAGTTGGCCAGTGTGGGAGGGACGGATGCTGTGTGTCTGAGTGGGAGAGCAGGCTCCCTGCTGCAAGCTTTTTGAGTAAAAGCAGCAGGAAAATGGGGACAGCATCTGTGCTGAGCAGAGACTCCTGCAAGGTCCCCTGGAGGACCCCAGCACTGCGACTCAAAACGTAAAGGGCCTTGTAGGAAATCTGCTTTGCTCAGCTGTCCGTAGCAACAGCTTCCAAGAACCCCCCACCCTTTCTCCCACTCTTAATAGCTTGGGGTGCATAAAAAAATTTCTCATTAACTATAAAACACCCAAACCTCAGCAGAATTACAAACAGATGGATAAACAAACCAAAATTTCAAACAACATGAGAAAAACCCTTAAAAAGCAAAACCGAGGCAGAGTCCTGCCCAGCCCTCGGAGAGGCAGTCCCCAAACCTCAGCCTTGGCATCCCTTTGTCAGAGCCCAGGTGGTGGGAAGTTTTGCTCACACACCTCCGTCGTCTTCGTACAAGGGTAACTGCGCCTCTGGGAGGCTGGAAGGGGCTTCTTGCAGGACTGGGCTTGGTCTGAGCTGGTAATTCAAGCTCTGGGTGCAGTGGGGTATCAGTGACCATGCTGAACCCAAGAGAAGGTGTGGTTTTCTTCTTTTGCTCCAGGCATGAAGTTCCTGGGGCAAGGAGTGGGGAAATGTCTTCTCCTCCTTGGGGCCCCGCAGGCAGTTGGGAAGTGGCCGCCGGGAGCAGACGCGGGAGGGAGGAAAGCCAAGAGCTGCCGCAGCAGAGCTGGCGCTGGAGCAGGGCCAGGGCAGCAGTGCTGGCGCTGCCACCGTCGGGTGGATCCAGCCCTGAGCGCTGGGCAGGCTGTAGGTGAGCCCTGGCAGCAGCCGCAGCAGGGTGGGGAGACGCGAGGAGTACCGTGGGAGTGGATCGGAGCTGCTGGTGGTGATGATGAGGTCGGTGATTGGACTTTGAGTAGGGGTTATTATTATTTTTTTTTAAGACAAAAATTGTTGGGATGCTTTTTACACAAAGTGATGCTTGGCTCCGTTCAGATTCGTAGGGCAGACTTGGATTGGGCTTGCCTTGATGCTCGTATACTTGCAGAAATCTTTGTAAGAAACAGGAAAAGGTCTAAAGTGTCACTTCATGGTTTTTACCTCCAGCATGCCTGAAAAGATACTAGAGAGCAGTGAGTGGGAAGTGCTGCATGTTCACTACCTGCAGAGAAGCTGTATCCCTCTCGGCTTTGCTGTTCCTGAGCCACATCGCGGTCCCTGCCCCCACCCCTAAGTCGCTTCTCCAACCGTGTGATGATTATTTTCTCTATTCTTCCGTGGCCTTTTATGCAAAGAGGACCTCTTGTTCCTTAGAAATATGCACCGTTGTTTCCTGCTGCTTTAATGGGCGGAGATTTTGGCATGAAAGGGCGTGGGATTTGTTCCCATCATCAGTGGGAATTTCTGAAAAAGAGCATTAAAATTGGTGGCAGCTCCACATTAAGCACAGCGGGGCTGCTCTTCCCAGGAGCATCCAAGAGCTCTATAGCCTTCATCTGGCTGGGCCAGCAAGTTATGGTCACGGCCCCGTACTCAGAGCCACCGCGTGTCCTGGCAGCCCTCCTGCCTCAGCTTTCCCTGCTGACACTGGGCAGACACCTGCCAGGGATGCAGCTGGCATCAGGGAGTGACTCCAGTGTCCCCCCGATTTTCGGTCTGATGGGAAATAACGGTGCCTGCCCACATAACTTTGTAATCATCCCGACCCTTCGCAAGATCAGGGGAGGGGACCACCGGTTCTTCGGGGCGTCCCTGGCCCGCAGCCACAAGCCCTGTCCCCTGTGTAGTTGCAGTCACCATCAATCATCTTCTGCCTGAGATAGTTCCTTCTTTTAGTCAGGCTCCTGCGACAGTGGATGGCAGCTGCAGCCTTTCGTGTGGGGTTGTTTTGGCTTGTTCAGCTTTTATTTCAGGGAAGCGGCTCATTTCTTCCCTCTGCGCAGATGTGCCAGTGGAAGCCCCCCCAGAAGTCAAACTGCTGGCTGGCTTGGAGGAGCTGTCGTGGGGTTGGAGTCAGGGGCTGACGTGACCCAGTGCCGTGAGAGTTGTTTGAGGTTCCCCAGCGGGTGGGATGGGAAGGGCACGCGCTGAACACGGGTGAGCTGAGCTTGTTGGTGCTGGTGGAACTTTTGGCTTCTTGCTACGACAGTGCATGAGGGACCAACCGCTAGAAAAAGTCTGTGGGATCAAGGAGAGGAACAGAAACCAGAAGAGCTGGAATCTGGTCTTGGCTCTGTGGATGGACTCAGTGCAATGCACTGAGCGTGTTGTTTAAGATCACCTCCTTAAGAGAAGCAGCCTCTAATCCGGGGGTTAAGTCAGGCTCTAGCCGTGCGCTTTTCAGAGGTTCTGAACTCCCACTGCTCGGAATTGTCTGCTGGGAAGCGTTTGAAAGGGCAGCCCCTCCGTCTGGCACTTCAGCCGCCCCGACGCTAGAAGCTGCTCATGGGCAACCGCTGTATCTCAGCCCGACGATGAAAAGCGCGGCTAGCGATGGTTGCCTTCAGAGGATGGGGGAGGATAAACCCACACTCGTGGCTGCTTGAAGTTCTCTACCGAGGTCGGACTCTTTGGACCACTAGTGGACTTGAGCTTGGCGGGAGGTGTGCGGTAACTCGCAGCGGGGAGGAGCAGCATCCCCCTGCGGTCTCTTGCTAATGACAGCTGGGATTTTCCATGTAGCTCGAGTTTTTTGTGCGCTTAACTCCCACGGCTATTTGTGAGCGTTTGGTGCCTGCTCCTTTTCAGGTCTTTGGAAAACTGCTGCCAAAATCCACCAACGGCATTTTCTGTGAGAAAAACGTGTGTGCCACTCGAAACGCAGCCAGCATACCGTGGTGATGAGCGTGTTAAGAAAAACCCTGTGGAGTGAACTGATCTCTTGGCTCAGTTCTGCACATGTTCATTTAATTGCAGCGAAAAATGAAAAGTTTCTCTGTTAGGCAGGGAGCAGTCCTCTCGCTGCAAGGCCCCACGGATGGCTGGATCTGGAGTCTGAACTTGGCCAAAGGCAGAAACACGTTGGTGCTGCCGGGCTGCATGTGCCAGGTCTCCAGGTGCCTCTCCAGGCTTGGTGCAGGCGGATCTGGCTGGTGGGGCGTGTGGTCCGTGTTGCTGCACCTGCCGATGGGATAAACCCAGCCCCAGGCTTCCTCCGTGCTCAGCTGGCTCTGTTCAACCTGAAATAATGAGCTTGGAAACTTCTCTTGAGGGGCTTTTTACAACCGGAGCAGCTTTCTCAGTTGTTTCCTTGTGAATTGGTTTCGCCACCTCCTCGGACCTGTTTTGCACGGCGCTGGCTGGGCTGCTCCGTATCTTGGCCTCTGCAGGGTTTGTCTGGCCATTTGATCTCGGTACGATGGGTCACTTCAGGAGCATAGTCCGCGATGAGTATGTCGGCTCGAGGGAACCATAAAGAAGGAACTAAGAGTTCAAGCAAACAAAACCTGGAAGCTTTGATAGAGTAAGGTCAGTGGAGACACCCTCTCCGTGGCAGGACACTGTGTTTTTTGAGACTGGGCTGCTTTGCCTGGCTGGAGACCTCTGGCACGTTCCAGAGTTTGCAGTGGACTCTTTCGTTGAGCTGGATGTTGGGTCTGTTCACGCTGCAGGAAGCAGCTTAGGCTCTGGGTAAACCAAGAAGAGGTGTTTGATGCAGACAGAGTTGTTAACCAACGCACAATGCGCAGGGAGTGTGTGCATCAGATGTCTCTTACCTTTCCCGACCGGTGCTTCCTCCCTCTCTGCTCAGAATCCAGCCTGTGCAGGGCACGGAAGGATGGAGGGTTTCCTAGAGAAATGGGTCTAACCTGCAAAACCAGGATCCCTGTCTCGGGCAGGGAATTCGCTTTGATTCACTTGCTGTCCCCGGAGCAGCTGCCACACTTATTCCACAGACGGGGAGGTCTGAGCTCTGTCTGAATCCTGACTCGTGTTGCGTTGTCCCAGCTGATGGGTGTATCTGGACCTTACGGTGCCCAGCATGGGGCTGGTTTGCCTCCCTCGTGGCTAGTTTGGGACTGATTCTAGCAGCCTAGGGTTGCCAGAAACCTGGTGGAAGTGAGGTTTCCAAAACCCCTCTTCCCTTCCAGTGCACAGCAAGCCTGGGGCTTTAGGGACCTGCTCCACCATTCTGGTGGCATTTCCCCACCTCGAGCAGAGGGTCCTATCCAGAACAGCCTGGTTTTACCAGGTCACAATGGACTGTGAACCATTTCTCCACCCACGAAGCGGGGCAAACGGCCTTTCATCTCCTTCCTAAAACCCTGTGAGACCTGCCGGCACGCAACGCTACTGCGAGCGAACCCCTGCTGTTAACGTTTAGCATGTCCAAATATTATTTCATCCCTGTACTGCAGCCCAGCCGGCACGAGAGCCAACAGAAACGTGGCTGCAGGACAGCCCCAGCAGCGCGGGGAGGGCGGGGGGCTGCCAGGCAGGGCAGGCTCGCAGCCCCCAGCCCGCAGCCGTCGTGTTTGCAGCTCCCGGGGTCTGCGCTCCCTGTGCGTGGCTTGGCCCTGCTTAGTCTCCCACCAGCGCCGCCGTGTTGAGCGGTCCGGGCACCCCACGTGCAAAGGGACAAACTGGAAACGAATGCTGATCTCTAAGAGTTCACCCCCCAAAATGCACCAGCTCAAACAATCCAGGCCCTCCTGGGTCTCGTGGCCTTTTAGTTTGTCTTCTTGCTCACAAACCAAGATGATTTCTGTCAGAGAAGATAAATGTTGTCTACAAAGCTCAGATAAGAATGATGAAATCTGTCCTTTTCAGAGGGCTTTGCGCGGAGGTTTGGGGGGATGCAGATGGAAAGTCGGGACTAGACTTGCCGAGAACAGGGAGACTGATCAAGTACATGTTAAGGGGTTGTATTGGTTGGGGAAAATGGATGTGAAATGCTTTATTTCTAGGTCATTTGCTTATTTCCACCCCAGTCTGATTGCCGTTGAGCAGTGTTCCTGTGCCATGCGTTAAATGCAGGCTGTGCCGGTGTGCTCCGGTGATACAAGTTTTTGAAATGGAAGGGCAGATCCTGCAAAGGTCTTTCCCCAGCTGGCGGGAGGCTGGGCGTGCTGGCCTCCCTCCAGTTCAGACAGGGCCAGCATCCATCTCGCAAAACCCCGACAAAACCATCAGCACGGACACCCCCCTTGCCGGAAGCCTCAGCAAAGAGGCCAGGGGATGTCTGCGCGATGGAGTCTGACCCGCGCACTTCCCCGCAGTGGGGTTTCCCCCAGGATCAGCGTTCAGGGTAGAGACGTGCACATGGATGTGGATGGAGTCATCACTAGGATTTTGCTGCAAGTAATGGAACGTGCCTTGCTTTCGCCAGTGCTGTATCTTGTCTGAAGACGTGGACCTTTGATCTCCAGAGCTGTTAGGATGCAGGAGGAGAAGTACCGTGCTGCCCTGCGGGGCTGTTGCTCCCCTCTTGGCCATCCCACGCTGGGAATGTGCTCAGCATCAAGTGGACTGGAGGGCTCCGCAGCCCAGTCGTGGCTGCATCTAGCCTGGATGCGCCCTGTTCGCCAGTAATAAATGTGCTTAAAACTCAGGGAGCCCTACTTAGTGGGTGTAGGTGGTGCAAAACATGAAAATTCCACCAAAAAAACCTGCAAAATGCTGTGTGGCAGCCGCAGTTCCCTGGGTTTCTTTAAAAGCACAGCTCTTTATTTATCTGCTGGAAACTTTCTGAAAGATGCTGTTTGAAGTCTCTGTCTTTTTATGTATTATGCAGGAATCTGGCTACAGGAAGTCTTAGTTCTTTCACGTATTTTCTATCAAAATCCTTTTATAGACCAAATAATTACTTTTCCGTGGTAGAGAGACTGTGACCCATACACAGTGAGACAGATTGCTCCAACCTGTTTGTGCTGCTGAAAGGAACTGGAAAGACAAGTCTGTAGCTTTTCTGTTAAATTCTCAGGCTTTACTGTTTTTCAGGGACGTTTTTCAGGGGAGATGAGAGGGCTCTTTGCAAAGCTTTCTGCTTGCTGCCTAGCACGCTGGCTGCATCCCTCCCAGAGCATCACTGAGGTGTTCAGCAGTCAGAGCATTTTGTCGACGGCCTTACAGTCACCTTCGTTGGCACATAAGGAAAAGATTTGCGGAAAATTTCTGTCGTTTCTGAACTCTTGGGCTCTCGGGGAGTTTTCCACCTGCAGCGAGTCTGTCTGCTCCATGCTTAAAAGCAGACCTCACATTGGCAGTGGTTAAAGCCACCTTTCAGAGCCAGCAGCTGCTGATGTCCCTATCCCGCCCAAGATGGGCTGATAACCAGCTTGGCGAGCGCGTTATCACGCCCCCTGACATTGAAGCGATGGCGATGAATGCTCAGGCTGCTGGAGGGAGGGAGGCGAAGGGGGAGAGCGAGCTTCTGGTCCTCCGTGTGGGACGCACGGGCTTGATCAGGGCTGTGCTCACCGGGGTGGCACAGCTTGGGGAAGGTGACATGCCCCGTGCAGCCAACTGCAAGCTGCAGGCACTGCCCTCCCTGCAGCGACCAAGGTGCCAGAAGGAGCGAGGGTGAAGAAAATTAGTTGCAGTGAGACAGGATGACAAGAGGGTAGAAGGAAACGATACGTTTTTAATTTCAACATCACATTAAACGGAAGGAGAAATGTTTCCGTCCCAGCAGCTTGTTTGCAGTTAGTTCTGCATCGTGCCGTTGCAGAGGCCAGGAGGGACCCAGATGTCTCTGGGAGTGAAATCCCGGAGCAGCTCTGCCTCTTTAAGGGATTGCGAATCCCAGCTGGCTGTCTCCCCTGCGTCTGCATGGTCATTTACGCTGAGTGACAAGGGTGGCAAGTCACAAAGTGGCTTTGTAAGGCTGGAAAACCAGGAGAAGGCAAGCTCCTGCCTGCCTGTTGCAGGGACAGCTTGGCTCTCTCGGCGTTGGGCTTCGGCAGGCTGAGTGTGCTGGCTCACAGGCTCCCGGGATGGGAGCGGGAAGCTGCAGTTTCAGAGGGAGTGGACAGAAATAAAACACACCGTGACGACATTAAGTGGCAAGGAATGCGCCACGGACATCTCTCTGCACCACTGTCACCCTGGGTTTCTCATGGGGGTGGCTGTTAGGAAAGTCTCCCTGACACACAGCTGGTGGGGCAGAAGAAGGGTATTGCCAGATTGCCAGGCTGGAGCAAGCTGATCATCCTTGGACCTTGTAGCCTCTGCCCAGCCGCAGTCACTGCAAGGCTTGCGAGTGAAAGCGTTACATCCATTTTATCCTTTGCCCGCTTCCGCAGGGGCACCTGCCCGATAGTGTAGTTAAGTGCGTAGCCTCAGATGCTGAAGAGGAGAATCTCTCCAAGGCCAGCCTTTGGTGTGCCAGAATCTGCTCTGCAGAATTAAGCATCTGTCTCTTCTGCTGCAGACAGCTTGCAGCTTTGCAAATCAGAGCCCTGGCTATGAGGATTTTGAACGTGCACCTGGAAAAACTGCAGGAGCATTATCCCCTACCAAGAGAAGTCATTGCATCTCTCCAAATCTGGCAATTACTTTTCCCACCCTTCAAATCGCTCACGCTTGGTAGCCGGTGGTGAGCAGTCAAGGTGCTGCAGGCGAGCAGGTTGCTGCCTGTCATTGGGCTGTGGGCCGCTGGCGTGCTGCGGCACGGTGCTTCTTACAGTGGCTCAGGAGGATGCGTCCAGGCTGTTACCGCAGCTCAGCTGATGGATGAGAACTGATGAAATCATAGTCCCAGGACACTGGTAATCTGTACATCTCCCGAGACGGATTTCAGAAACTGCTGGACAGGCTTACCACCCCGTTTCCATTAGAGACGAAAGGCTTGAGGTTCCATAAGGACTTAATTTTATATTTTGCAAAGAGTACGAGATTTATTCCCTTGACCAGTATTTGTAATTACTAAGGCCTGATGCAGGGAGCCAGGTTCAGTTTTGCTTGAACTGTCAGTGCTCTTGGAAAGCCGGGACTCTCAGTGCGCGCCTCTATCTGCTGACCTTCATCGTGTGCTAACATGTGCTGAGCAGATCCGTAGCCTCACCCGCACAAAGTGCATCGTGACCTCAGTTAAGAAAACACTTGCTGTAATCGCCTCCAGATCTGCCGCTGTCTTTGATCAGTTTAAATATTGGTTTATCTTATGATATAAATATGTAAAACATCCATTTGTTTTTCTGCAGGATGCAAATAAATCATTGCGTAAGTTTATACATGAGCTAGGAAGTGGGGGGTGGGGGGTGTGTAGCGATGGGTTCATAACTCTTAAGTCTCCACCTCTTTGAAGGTCATTACTTCACGAGCATGCCGTTTCTCTTTCCAGCAAGCCCCTACTTTCCATTTTCAATGGTCCGTGTTACCCACGGGTACTGCCCCAGCACTGCCGTGACACCTGCCTGTGCGTAATCCGCTGCCCTCTCGTGGGTGCAGTGCCTGTCCGCCCGCCGCTTCAAGAAACCCATAAAATTAAAAAAAAGCTTCAAGCACCTCCTGAGACCACACGAAGAGACGGGGTCGATCCGCTGGTTGTCTCCCAGCCCTGCTGCAGGCGCCCCGGCTCACCTGCGGCTGCACTGCGCTGGTTCCCACCCCTCCGCTTGTGTCCACCTGTGTGCACCAGCAGTAACTCGTTAGACTGCGGCCTCGGTGCTGCAAAGGATTGATATCATTTTAATCCTATGGCTGTTTGCTGGCGCTTGCCTGCAGCGTATGCCCATTCCGGAGCCTAATCTCCATCTCTTGTGTGTGGTGGTCCCGGTGGGGTGTAGCCCTCCATCAGCACGGCTCCGCTACAGGTTGCACGGGCTTTGCAAGGAGGTGACCCAGCAGCGTGGACCTGCTTCCCCAGGGATGCTGCTCTTCAGCTCGAGGATGCAGTGAAGCCCCCTCAGAAAATACAATTCCCACGTGTTGTAGGGTCGGCTTTCCAGCGGGGAAGTTGAAAGCGTTGTTAGCGAGATGGGCTTTACAGGGATTAAGCTGAGCCCTGAGCTCAGCATCTCCTTTGTTTTGGGCTTTGTATAACACTAAGATGGTGTCAGCTGGGCTTCTGCTGCTGGATCAAGCCCTGCTGCTGCTGGTCGTTTGATGGGAAATAGGAATTGGGGCTTTCTCTTTCTGAGACTTCTAAAAATCAGCTTTGTTCCCAACCAGACATAAACAGACCCCGTATTTAACATGTCAGAGAATGGACTCTGTTGCCAAGAGGTTCAGTAAAAACTGTAGAAGCACATAATAATTGATGACTGGGGATTCTTGTCTGCTGAGCCATAAAATGTGCAAATGAACACTCACATTTTTTCCATACCTAATGAAGAATCAGGGTCTCGCACCAGTCATGTACTTCAAAGGTCTGTTAGCACTTTCCCAAGAGGGAAGGGATTCTGCGTACTTGTTCTGTCGGAATTCCTACTTGTGCCCTTATTCCACCTCCTCACGGCCTTATATTGGTCATCATTGTTAGAGGATTTTCCATTTATTCCAAATGCTCTGCTGGTGGGCAGATCCCACCCAGGAGGTGGCTGTGTTCTGGCGCAAAGTAATGCTTGTGTTTGTGTCTTCCTAAGTAATAAAGCAATTTCAGTGAAGAACATCGGTATATAATAATATTAATCAATATTTTACTGCTGTCACTTCTGCTCACAGATGTCCTGTAAAAGAGAGTATAGGGAGCAATCTGAAGATAAGATATGGTGCATAAAATACTGCAACATGATTAATGAACCTTTTGTCCTGGTGAGTGAGATAAAATATCTAGTGCTACTGCCCCATGCTAACAGCATTTATATCACATTTTAAATATTTTTTCTTATTTCAGAGGTATTTCACTATCTGTCTTTGTTCAAGGGCAGATGAGAAAGGGATGATGCAAACACTGAAATTTGAAATCTTCCCCAGCTTAATTTTATTCTTAGATCACAGTGATCCTTTCTTTGCTGCTTGCTTGTTTGTTCTGTTTTCTCACCTTTGCAGACACCAGAGTTGGAAGAAGTCCACATCAATGACAGCCCCCACCCCCTACCCCCTTCCCCACCTCGCCAAACCTCCTGCATCTCAAGCAATGGATCTTATCTGCCAGCTGCCACTGCTGACAGGTCTGGAGGCTGGCCCTGAGGCCACGGCCAGCACCGCTCTGGCGAGCAACTGGGAGGGAGAAGCAGACCCGTGCCAGAGTTTTGTAACGCCACAAAGTGAATTTCAGCTGGAAAGCAGAGGGGGATGAGGCAGAGCGGCCAGGGCAGTGCCCAGGGCATTTAAACCGTCGATGGGGTGGGGGGGTGGGAGAAGACGCAGGGCTGTAGATGGGCAGAGCTTTGGCTCAGGCATGCACGTAAGCTTGTGGAACTCCCCTGGGCTGGTGACTGAAAAAGGCTTTTCTCCTTCTTCTCCAGCTCAGCTTTCTCTTCTCGTTCTTACCTTTCGATTTTACCATCATTCATCCAAGGGAAACCCTTGCAAGTATGCAAGAGATGTCAGGCGGGTGCTGGGATTGCTGCTTCTGGGAGAAGAAATCCCCGGGGGAGACAGTGGGTACAGGGCTCTGGGGCTCAGGACACTGTTAAGAGTCACGAGAGCCCCAAAGTCACAGACCGTGGGAGCCGAGAGCTGTCTGGGCTTTGGTGGGGGGTCCCTGCGGCAGAGGGTCCCCTGCAGCGAGCATGGTGATGAGGACAGGTAGGACAGGGTGGCGTGACGGGCAGTGGCAGCGGGTAGCATCACCACCTCAGGGGTGCTTCCTCCACGTGGCAGGGGAAGCTTTCTGGGAGATGCTCTCCCATCTTCAATGGGCAGAGGCTTGTGTTGATATGGAAGCGTGGGTCACGCCGGCGGGAGAGCCTGCCTGTGCTGAGCAGCCTCGCCGCACAGCAGCTGCCTGTGCAGGGGCTCGGACCTGCCTGATTTCCACTGCCAGTTGCAGAACTGTGGTGTAAGAAAAATCTGATGACACCAGCATTATGTTCCTCCCATAAAGACAGGCTTGCACCGTGTCCAAGACGAAATGAAATGCAGTGCTGCAGTGGCACTGTTTGACCTTTCCCTTTTTCTGGGTATTGAGTTTTATTTGAATTTCAACCTTTTCCCCGCTGTTTCTTGGCTCTCTTCTCAGCAAGTTGACAGATATTTGCTCTGCCTGGAAATCCACTCCACCTCAGGTGCTTGCCGCTGCCGTTGAACTGAAGAGGAGCTGCTGCCTTCGCTTCACATCTGTTCCCGATGCCACTGCAGATGAGGGTCTTGCGGAGGGTGGCACCCCACCCGTTTGGAGTTGTGGATGCTGCAAACCTCCCTGCTATCTGCTTTTTCACATGGAATTCACGTTGAACTCTTGTTGCGCAATTAGCACAGGTCTGTGGTGCTCTCCCTGCAGCGTGAAGCTGTTCGCCTATCAAAGGCAAAAATGTTCTATCTCCTGCATCTGAAGCGTTTTCTCCAAACCCTGCTGTTGCGGAGCAAGCTGTATTTTCTCACTCGTGTCCACCAGTTTTCCTAACGGACAATCAGACCTAGCTGGGTGACTGCACATGCAGTTTCCTTCAGTTCTGGCAGATTTTACAATGTCAAATCAGCCTCCAAGCACATAAGTGATGAGCTTTCAGCTTCTTCTCTGTAAGGTTAAGACTGAAACTGGGACAATTTATAGCAACATTTCCTGCTGGGGAGAGTGGTGCCTTTTACACCCGTTCGATACTTCTTGGACTTCAGGGAGTTTACTCCCAATTTGTTCTATGCTATGTTGGGTCAGAGTCAGGCCACTAAAAGAAGATAAATATCTTTAAAAATGTTAGCTGCCTGCTTTGATGAAGGGAATGTAATGGCTAAAAATAAATCTGAAGTGGAAAAAATAAGACTGTTTTTGGAGAGTTGGGAAGGACACAACAAAGCCAAGGACAACGTCGTTGCCAGCAAAGGAAAACAAGGTGCAGAGACAGTGATGTCTGTGCAGAAAAAAATGGTGATTTGACAGATGAAAAGCAGGAATTTGCAGTTGTCCTCAGGTTGTGGAGTAGGTACGTTCACAGATTCCCAGGGTTTCTGGCTGAAAGTTGCCCATTTCTGATCATTGCCAGGGGCTGACTCCTAATAATCTCCAATGTGCGGTGCCTGGGGATTTGCCTGGCGTGTGCGTAGCTGATTTTGGAACCAGCCACCCATCCATCCATCCATCCATCCATCATCTCACTTTAGGGTAACTACGATCAGCATCCCACAGCCTTCTGGCCCCGGCCGCTCCCCTGTTATCGCTTTCCATCAAGTGGATGGCCAAAACCTTATTTTAGGTGGCTAATTAAACTGCAGCGATTTATAGCTGCTGCTGCTCACGTGCAGACCTAGACAGGGAAAATATTCGTAGGCAGTGCTTGCCAGGCTGGCTGGGGTCTCCAGCTCGTGGGTGACCTGGCGTGCGGCTCGGGAGCACGCAGCATCCCTGTGTCCTCCTCAGGGTGCCTGCGATGGCAGCTCAGCTGCGTGTGCTGAGCGTGCCGGGGCACTGTGGCCGTCCCTGCTCCGTGCCCACGCTGTCATGAAATAAATATTTGTATGTGGTGATGGTTTTAGCACTCACCGAGTGGTGGCCCGCTTCTCCTGAGTGGGGAGCGTTTTGGGATAGCTGGGATGGCCTTGCCAGTGCTGCTTCTGTCACCTCAGGGGAATCCATAGCCTGTCTCTGCCTCTTTCTCTCCAGTGCTATTAACAGTGCAAAAATACTGCCTATGTGAGCAAAAGGAGAATGGAGAAGAAAATCCTCTCCAATAGCTAAAATGTTGGGTTGGATGTTAGCGCTGAAGTTTATCCTCATAAAAGGCACGGTCTTCAAAAACACCTGGAAAAGTAGTGCAGCATGGAAGATCCCCCTCTCCACAGGAGAGGCATAATGGATTTCTTGGGCTGGGATGGTGTTAAGTGTAACCTAGTAATTCATGACACGGTAAGGAGAAAAGATTAGTGCATTACCAGCTTTCCTGTATGGATGCAAACCCGTCATTTTTTTTTTTTTCACAAGAAAAAAATGTCTGGGGACCTAGTTTGCTGTCTCAGCAAAGAAAAAGAAGACAAAACGCCGTGTTGGTTCCTGAAACTGTCATTTTGAAGTGTCTAAAGGGTGAGGAACGTGGATTCTACTAACCTGCAGGAATTTGTGCTCCCAGATCCCCGAGGGGGTTGGAAAATCTGCTCTCCAAAATGAGCCTGAAATGGTTGGGAAATTCAATTAATGCTCGCACAGATAGCTGTTCCTAAGTATTTACACAGTACACCTATCTCGGTGGTATGTAAACACTCTGCAGGGTTTAGCAGCGTGATTACAGCTGACCTGCCAAGGGCAGTCATTCCCTTTACTATTTTCCTATAAGTTGAGTCCAGGCTATTGAAGCTGAGCCCATTTTCTGCAAGTTTTCATTTAAAATTCAGAGTACGGTCCTGCTCTGCATGTCCGGATAGGTGTGGGACAAGATTTCAGGAGTAGAACTTGTGGAAATGTGACCCCCCCAAAAAAATATTTTTTTAAAAAACATACATGTTTTAAAATTTACTATTGGGCAGTGGTTTATGCTGAGAATTAATTTTTATTATAGCTGATTTATAACCCCATGAAAATGGGCTTTGGTCTCGGAAAAAAATGCATACACTGCAAATACCAGAGGTGTGCTATCCAGTTTCCATATAGCCCTCCAGCATTCATATACAGCATATTTGTAGGGGTGTCACAGCTGGCTTTCTCTTGGCCATATTTTGCTGGGGAACTAGGAATCTTGGCAATTCTGAATTTTGCTGCTCTTCCAAAAGCAGAGTCGACACCATTATTGTGTGGTGAAAGGTTTCTCCATAGGAACTACATCTCATAAGTTAGTCTGCGAATGCAAAGCTGGAGAAGAGCTGTCATTCTTGGCCTTCCAGAAATAGCATTTCTCTGTGTGATTGCTCAGGGTCCTGCTGCTGCAGTTGCTGCACATCCACAGAATTGTCGGGGTCAGCACAGCGTGCGAGGTTGAGGAGGAGCGCGGTCTAACAGAGGCGGTCAGGAGAGCAGGCTGGTCGCATGGTTGCGGTGAAGCTTTGCAAGGAGACTTCTTGCAAGGGGACAAAGCATTTAAGCCCAACTGAGCCATCTCTCAAGAGTCCCGTGGAGGTATAAATACCTCCTTAAATATAAACGCGCGGGCTGGCTCACAAGAAAGTGTATTTCAAAAGAAACAGACCCAGGTAGAGTGGCCACGTGTCTTTTAAGCAAGGCTGTGATTGTGGTGCGGCATCCCGGCACTGATGTGGTTCAGTGGCTCGATGAGGAGTCGTGGTGGCTTGGGAGCAGGTGGAGCGGGTCTGTGGTGCAGGGGACACCCCTTGCCACGGCTGCCTCCACCCTCCGTTTTTTACACAAGGTCGCAGGAGACGGTTGTCCAGGCACCTCTTGGATCTGTTTGCGGGGCTGGCAGGGCTGTGTTTGACAACCTCCATCCTCTGCTGCCGGGGCCTAAGCCGCAGCGCCACGGTGTGCTCGCCCCTTCCACGGGCGCTGCTCGCCTCGCTGGGACACGCAGCACAAGCAGCTGCTTCTCCTCTGTCTCGAGAGAAGATGGAGCAGCATCAGTGGAAGAAGGTAGAGGAGAGAGAACCTGCAGTAGTTTGGCGGAGCAAGGACGTGCTTCGGCTGCAGAGGCAGCGTGCTCACGGTTGCCGATCACAGAGGTCCTTATCACTGACTAGCAGTGAAACTGCTCGTTGCCCGTGGCATGGAGCGCGTTTGCACAGAGGCACGGAGTAGATGTGCGGAGTAGACGTGCGTGGTAACGGCTGCAGGAGGAGCTGCACAAGGCACATGTGTGGTGTGAGGCTGCGCTCCCGCTGCGGGATGGAGCCAGGCGGTTTCGCGAGCCCCCGGTGCGGGCGGTGGGTAGGGTGCTGTTTGCCAGCCCGATCTGCTGCGCGGGGTGGGCTCAGCGCTGGGGCAGGGCCCGCGTGTCCCTCGGGCAAGGCTTTAACCACCATCCTTGGCCAGTTAAAAAAAAAAAAAAAAAGTGGCGTATTTAGTCTGCAAGCAGACGGAGCTTTTGATCATTGGAAATCGTTTATACTCACCTCCATGGTCTCTGCCTGCAGATGGCAGGGTAGGTGTCTGGCCTCACCTTTCACATAAAACCTAAATAAATAAGAAAGTGAAGGATTTAACACAACCGTATCCAGTAGCTCTGCACATTTCACATTCTCTACTATGTCTCTGCTCACCCTCACAGTATTGCTGGCCCTCTTCATCAGTTGTGACCTGGCTTCCAAATGTACAAGGCTGGTTTCAAAATTATGAGGTCTCATATGTCTAATAAATGTGGGGTTCTTTTCCTCTACCTCCCCTTGTTATTTTAATTTTTTTTTAATTTTTTTTTTTTAGTTTAAGCAGCATTTTGCTGTCATTTTGAAGTTCCCTCTGCAACCTTACACATTGGAATCTTAAGTCCTGGATTTTAAGCAGTAGTTACTGGAGGTTAATTGTTGTGTTTTCCCATGGTTCAAAGCTCTTGGATTTAGGGAGCAGCGCTGATAGCACAGGCTACGCGGTAACACGGCGAGAGCTGCCAGCGCTGCCTTTCTATACATTCCGGTGTCTGAGCTTTCCTCTCCCTTTTCCAGTGGAAACTTAACCTTCAGCTTCTCAACTCTGCAGACATTTCTGTTGCTGAGACACTGCCACGTTCTAGAAAGTCTGTGCTTTCCTTCCCCTCCCCGTCCCCCAAATCAGCCTCCGGTGTGATGGCAGAGTAACACAGGTGGTGGCGAAGGTGGGGTTAGGGTCGGGCTCCTTGCACAGTCCCGGGGCACTGCTGCTTGCTGGGGTTCCTGGCTCTGCGTAGCTCTGGACTTCGTGCCTCCTGCTCTAGCGTTGGGGTCAGCATATAAACGCACACGCTTCTCCGGCGTGCTCTGGAAGGACTGCGGCGGCTTTTAGCCAGCACGTGTGATGAAGACACCCACCCCTCTTAGCCAGGGTTTGCAGAAGTGCCGCTGGCACCTTGCTTGCACCGTGTGCGAGGGGCTCTGGGAGCTGCTCTGACGTTGCTTAGGCTCCCAGGGCAAAGCAGGTATGGTGGAGGAGGAAATCGCCCATCTAAGGATAGACAGGGAGCACTGCTGGAGAAAAACCCAAGCCCTGAAATGACCCTTAGGAGTAGGTGCCTGTAGGCAGGAGGGCAGCCGGGCTCAGCGGTGCTCTGCAGGAGGTACCAGCCCTTGCTTGGGTGCTGCCCCCGCTGCAGGGTGGCCTGGAGCTCCCCAGGTGGGGGGAGCAGGGGCTGTGGGCAGCTGGAAATGGTTAAGGGGATGGGAGAGCCCAGCCCAGCCCAGCCTCCCCACCTGGCAGGGGGCTTGAAATTAATGGTAAGTGCTGGTTCCCCTCTCTGGGTCTGGGGTGAGTGTTTGGGGAAGGTGCTGCCTGGAGCTGGGCTTTTATTTCTTATTTAATAGCTTGCTACGACAGTGAGGAGCTGGGGGATAGGTGGTGAACCCCCTGCTTCTGGGGGGCTGCGCAGCTCTTCCTGACCCCCTGGATTTTGGGTTGTGAGGTGCTGTGCTTGGGCGGATGCCGACCTTGGAAATTTTGCCATCTCTTTGGGGACCTGGCTGGAGCCCTGGACATCTTCTTGCCCTTTCCTTCCTGAGCAGCAGCCTCCAAGCTCAGCAGGTTCGTGAGGTATCTCTCTCCTCTGTGTCCCGGAATTGCCTTTATTTGATTTTAATGGTTTGTGATTTACTGGTGTGTGTGTGTGTGGGTGGGAGGCTGAGCTGTGGTTTGGTTTTGCTCCCTCTTGGTTCAGTTACGCTACTGTGCTGCCTGCTCTGAGTTAAGAGAGATTATAGCTGTCTCGGATGTAAAGCTCGTCTTGTTCCTTCCCCCTCTTGTTTGCAACAATATTTGGTGCCAGTCTTTCAGCCCTGAGGCTGAGAAGTCTCAGAACATAGAAACTGTTCTGGTTTCAGAGGTATATTCCCTAGTAATAAAATAGCTTTTGGGTTTCCTCCTTGGTTCTCCCAAAGCCTCGCCCCTCTTGGTCCTGTGCTTTTCAGAGTCATCGAAAGGTACGTCTCTGTGTTATTTTTTTATGAGCCCCTTCTTTGTAGCCTTCAAATGGTGGCAGGTGGAAGTACCAAGTGCCTTGCTTTTGTCGTGCTGGATGGTGCTGTTATCCTCTTCTGTTCTTTTCCCTTGTGAGCCTGTAAGCCTGACCGAGGGCGGTGCCCCCCTGCAATCTTAAATAATTACAGGATGCCTCTGGTATGCCCAGCGTTACCCTCTGCGGTCAAAGCACCAACTTTTGTCCACTGAAAGCTGTCTTTTGTGTGTTGCAATAAGGAAGCAAGTGCAAACCCTTCTTGCTCCCCATGAGAAGGATGGGGCTGGTTCAATGTCTCCTGCCCCCCCACTGCTGTGTCTCCTGTGGGGAGCTGGAGTGTCCACATCCCAGGCTTTGCCATGGCGACCTGCTCTGCATCAGCTTTCTCTGTTCCGTGGTCTCCACATCTGGAAAATGGGAACAAAAAGGCTTTTTGTTCTCTCTCTAGTAAAGTCATTGTGAACCGTGGATGAAAAGCAGCCTCTGGGTCTGCTCCAAAACCTTTGGAAGCTGTCTGAAAATCTTCCATGGATTTAATGGTCTTTGGAGTAGACACTGCGATGTTTGCCTTGCTTTTGTTTTAAAGTCTCTCTTGCCTTCCTTGCCCAGCTGAACGTCGTCTTGTCACAGCTGCAATCACTTGAGAGAATCGCCACCAAGCACCTCGTAGGCAGCTGAGTAATTAACTCCCTTGTGCTGTGTGCTGAACAGATGCCTTCACCTTGTTGGTCTAATTAAAGAAAAAAATTGCCCCATGCCTTCTCAGATGGGATCATTATCAGAATGTCCTGAATCTTGACTCTCTGTTCCAAAGAGAATCTTTCCAGCACTTCATGAAAGGAAGTGGGGGCGAGGAGGGGACACCCAAACACCACGGCCACGCTTGTTTGTGACTTTATATCTGTCTGTGTTTAATCCCTGGCCAGAGGGCATGGGGCTGTGCAGCTGTGTGGAGGCCAGGTCCTGACTCGCTGGGCATCTCCTAGGAAGGATCAATCGCTAGGAGTTGATTAAGTCTGGCAGTAGGCGTTGAGTTGCAGAGTAAAATCCATCTTGCCTGACTGGAAGCAGAGCATCGGATGCTTGGAAATCTTAAAAGTTGTTTTGAGCATCCGTAGGGCCTAAATGTTTCTAGGATTAGGCAGCAGCTGAGCTGTGATTTTTGGAGAGCCTCTGGGGAGGTGTCATTGAAGGGCTTGCCTTCGCCTGGTGGGGATTTGAAGGGCTCTGGAAGCATGGTTTAGGGTTCCTGGCACTTATGGTTGGACTTGAGCATCTTCAGCAGGTGCTATACCATACTTGGGTGTATTTTTCTAGGGGGAAAAAAAAGCTGTTTCCTCAGAGTTGCTGTCTATTAAGCACCAAACTCCTGCAGAAGTTGTTTCTTGTTCCTCCTAAGAGTAGGAGGCAGGCGGGCACCGGCTCTGGTGCTGTTGGGCAGCACCGAAACTGCAGAAACCTGCAATAGAGAGTTGCTGGTTTTCGTGGGAGCCATGGAAAGGGGCAGCATGAGCTGTGCTGCAACCCCTGTGTGCGTTTGAGTGCCCTATGGTATGGCTTTCCTCTGAAAGTACTTCTTAAAGACTGGAACAACTGGTCTGTTTTGTGGTGTTTTTTTTTTTTAACCGGAACATTTTGTTTGATCTGTCCTGCTTTATCTACAGGGTACGTGTCTCCTTCGCAACAGTACTGGCCAAAAATAAAAAAAAAATTCCTGGGGGAACAAAAAAACCCAAACCCACCCAGCCATCTTTTGTTAAGAACATTGCTGCTGGCACTGGAGAGTAGGTAGGCTTGGCTAGTGAGTGTGGCTGGGTGCAGAAACACCTGGACGCCAACCCTGTCTCCGAGGGAATGGTAGGACTCGTAGTAATGTCGCTAGTACCAGTGTCGCTGCTTGATTCGGCATTAGGGAGTGAAACATTACTGTAGTCCAGGCTTCAGTATTATCCTTGTCTGGGAAGCGGGTGTGATGGTACGTACGTTGTGCGTTTGCACCCGAGACCTTAATTTCTTAACACCTGGAAGGGCTTGGTGATCTCTGAGTGAAAAAAGAAGTGCAGTGTTAACAGCTGGGAAAGAGAATAGGATGGATCAGGGGACCAGGCTGTAGCAGGGTGTCTGATCCCGTGTGGTGCAAAGTCCTGGCAGCTTCTAAAATGGATGTTGAGATCTATTTCTCCGTGCTGAGACCAAATTGCCCGTAGGATGTGCAGGGGCATTCACCAGGGAGCCCAGGCTGTCCACCCCCGGGGCAAATGGGAGAGCGTGGGCGCTCGCCAGGCTGCCCACCGAGGGGGGCCCGCGGCACATCCCACCCTCATGGCAGGGCTTGGTGTAAGCTGTCGGGGCGGAGGAATTGTGCAGTCTACTCCTGAATTACACTGCAGCGCAGCCCGAGTAAATTAGCATCCCATTTTACATAGAGAGGCACACAATCTCGATGGGGATGGAGGTATCAGTATATCACTTTAATGGACTTGTACTGAGAAATACTATGATTCTGTTGAAATGTGATTTTAATAGTTTCTCCATTTTCCCTGATTATCCCTGCAAAGCCTTTTCAGCTGCGAAGGATGCAGTGGATAGTTTGAATACTGATTCTTTGTGGGCAGCCAAGTTAAAATATAATTATACTGTTTATCATTCAGTAAAAGCCTGTCTCCGAGAGAAATCCTTTTAGGAAAAGAGAGGGGTTTTTCTTCTATTTGTTAGAGAGCAAAAATGAGGTGGAACACTTGATACCGTAAGCAGTGCTCTATTCACCCATCTTCTGCCATGCTAACAAAAAAAAGAAAAGAAAAAGGGAAGACTTGATGCTTCCTCTAATGCCAAGAACGACAAAGAAGGTAATTTAAAGTTTTACTGGCTTGTTAATTCAAGCTGTTAACTTAAAGTCCATCCTTCCTATGCAATGGCACAGTCTAAAAACGTTCTTTCTTTGGGTTTGGAGATAAATGGCTCATGGAGTGAGACTGCAGACTCTGGAGATGATAGTGGGTCAGAAGAATGAAGGAGATGTATGTGATAGATGAGAGTATGCAATAAAACCGGCAAGAGGGGCATAAAACCGATGCCAATGGAAAAACCAAATCCTTTGCTAAACACAGGATGAGAAGGTGGATGCAACCACTTCGTTGTGGCTGGCTGGGGGACGTTACCCCATCAGGGCTCTCTCCCTTGTTCATATATAAGGTAGCAGCTGGGGACGGGTTGTGACTGGCCCTGTTGCGTCTCCTGAGGCTGGTGGCACAGCTGTGTGAGGTCGCGCCTGCATCCTTCAGGACGAACTTGAGCCATGTCAGGCACCTGTGCAGACGGTGCGGGCGATTTTATTAAAAATGATGTCGTTCCGTTTTCTTCAATGGCTGGAATCAGAAATGCTTAATTGCGCTGGCGCTGTGCGCGGTTCTCCCGTGTTTCTCCTGGTGAGCGTTCCCATCTCGGTGCGGTGCAGATAAGCAACGTGCCGGGGGGTGTTCCTTTCCAAAACAGGAGTTGGGGGTTAACAGAGCCCCAGGGGTTCTGTCTGTTCGGTCTGAGCACTGGTACGCACTGACGGAAACTGATTTTAGCTGCTGCTTGGCAGGTGACAAAGGCAGCGCTGGCCGAGGGCACCCCTGGAAGTCGTTGGTGTTGCTGAAGCAGAATGAAAGCGCGGGTGTGAAGGGGACGTGCCACCGGGGGAGGGGGCCCTACCCAGGCCTGGGAAGGCAGAATTGGCACCCAAATCTGCACACCCGGCTGCTGGGAAATTGCTGCCCCCCCTTTCTCCTCTCATCCCCGCCGTGTCCTTGCCCTTGCCCGCCCGGCGCAGCTGCGGTCCCGTGGTACATGCAGCTCAGCCGGGCTCAGGACCTGCCTCTTGCAGGGCCAGAAGGTTTTGGGGCTGGGGGGGAGGGGGGATGGTGGAAAGCTCAGATGGGATGGAGCTGGATCCTGGTGAGGTGCGGTGAGCCTGTGGGGAGGGTAGAAACTTTAACCTTCCATTATTTTTTTTTTTTTTCCTTCCCTAACTGATGTCCCCCTCCCCACGTCTTTATAAAGGCCAAAAAAGATTTGGGTGTTGTCTTTATAGTCAGAGCTTTTTCTCTCCTTGTGGAAATAAGGAAACTCATCCCTTTGGCCGGAGGGCCGGGGAGTAAAACCCTTCCTGGCTCTGGGCTCCCTTGCGGTGGCTTCCAGCGTGTGGGGGCTCCCCTCGGTGTCCCGTCCTGCGGCATCACCTGCCTTTGGCAGTGGGAGCTGATGATAGAGCGAAAGTTATAAATGACCAGAAAACAAAAATTTCCTTCGTACAAACACAGAAGTTTAAAATGTGGTTGAGTTTCACAAAGGAATGAAAACAAGACCTTTTAGTACGAGGGATTTTCTTTTTTCCTTTTTTTTCTTTATTTTTTCCCTTTTTTTTTTTTTTTTTTTTCTTCTGAATGGAATGGAGACAAAACATTTGGTTTTGGATAGAAAAAGCTCCCCCTCCCACCAGTTTGCCTCCCTTCATCTCTCTGGAGGCAGCAAATGGCTCATGCTGGACCTCAGATTCTTTTCCACCAAATATTGTCAGAACTAATACATGTTTCTCTGGACCGTTTGGGCAGAAAATGTTAAAGTTCCTTCGATGCAGCCAAGAGGAACCATGTCCTGAGTCCTAGTCCCAAAGAACTGGGATGAGAAACTTCATTTCCAGCCAGCAAAGACGATCCTGCTTAAATCAAGCACCACAGGAAAAACTTCCTGTGACTGGTTCCCACTTCAAATGGGTATGGTGCAAACTTGGGATGCCTGCAGCTTACGGGGAGATGGGTGTCCCGGTCCAGCGGCTGCGCCCCTGGATGTGCAGCTGCTGACTGGGGACCTTGGGCAACTGGGTTGGCATCACCTGCAAGGAGAGGACACCTCTCTTGTCGGAAGTGCCGTGTGGGAGCTGCAGTTATCAATGCATAGCATAATCTTTTTTTTTTTTTTTTCTTTCAATAAGGGCAAAGCCAGCCTTGTTTTTCTGACCAGCTTAAAAGCACTTTTTGAGTGTAACTTTTGGCTCTTTGAGCCTTTGAGAGAGTATTGAGTTGCAAAAGGTGGTGGCTGCCAGTTCCTATATAAAAACACTGCATTAGTCAAAAATCCCTTTGGAAGTGCCACTGATTAATATATCAGTTCCTATGAGAGCACGCTGACCTAGATTTTGCTTGAGCTGTTTAGGTGGAGACTTGACTACAATGTGGCTTTTATCTGTTCACAGAACGGATTTAGAGGATGTGGAGTCTACAGAGAGCTTTTATTTCCTTTTAAAACCATTGTGTTCAAACATGCTACCATATGTGTTGGGGTTTTGTTGGTTTGGTTTTGTGTTGTGGTGTGGTTTTTTTTGGTTTTTTTTGTTTTTTTAATCTTGCTCACTGATCGTTTTGGGGGGGTTAGAAGCTTAACAGCCACCTAAGAATGGTTGGGGAATCCATTAATTTGCACACGTTTCATGGCATAACTTCATTATCAGACACCTGAAAGATACTGGAGGGCAGGGGCTCTAGCAAATATTTGCTGGGATGAGCAGTTTTTCCTCTTTGGTCTCTTTGAAGTTCAGACGTGTTAAAAGTACGATCATAACACTTGTAGGCAGGCATTCCTTATCTGGCTTATTTTTGCTGGGGGAATATAATGCAATGTGAAAGGAGTTTATATGGAATTTCTGGAATAGCATTTTACAGGGTGGGAAAAGCAGGATGTCTGCAAAAGAGTCCAGCCTGTGGATTTGCAGGCGAGGGCTCACTGGAAGGGAGCTCGGTGCTGCTTTGCATTGTAACTCTTGCGCTGCAGAATTTCAAAGCCCTCACAGAACACCGGAGGGGTTAGCTTCCTGATGCTGCTGGCCTCCCCGTCCTTACGCTGAGACTGAAAATAAGGCAGGGAAGTTATTGCCATCTTATGGATTTGAACGGGGGGGCAGGGGGATCCCTGGTTGCTGAATGCGGGAGGATTTCCCCAGCTCGACTCCTGTAATCTCTGCGGTTGTCATCTTGCCTCCCCGAAAGGGCTCTCCTCCACGTCTGCATCCCGGGCAGCATCTGGGCCAGGGGAGATGGAGCTGGGTTGAATGCTCTGCTCGTGGGGATTAGCCGCGGTCTGGGTGCCCATCAGCGTGTGTGCCGATGATAACGGCTCACCTTTTAGCTGCTGGCCAGGTGATGTTACGGAGGAGGAAATGGTTGGCATGGTGGGTTGAGTATTTCTCACTGCAGCCTGATTAAAAGATTCCCCTGTCTGCCTTTGATCTGCCATGTGTACTCTCTCTGCTGTTGAGACAGTATATAAATTGTTTCTTTGAATAGCAGTATTTACAATGAAGTCTTACTCATTTTGAGTAAAGGACAGCCCAAGCACATTTCCTAAGTCTTGATTTCATTAGCGCAGTGCTGCAGTTCATCAAACCCCGTAAATATTTATCTTTTCAGCATTCTTTGTATGATTTCAAAATGCTGGCCGTATTTTAACGGGACGCTTCATGTTGTTTATTGTGCAATAGCTTTGCCATAGATACGCTGACAAAGAAGTCTCTGATGGCCGTAAGGAACGGGGAGGCAAGTTCCCCTCCAGACGTGTTTATGAACCTGGTAGAAGTTTGCCTTTGCATCAGCCCTCCCGGCGGGTGTGGGGAGCGGGGGCCAGTTGGGGATTCCCCCACGAATGCTGTGAGTCAAAAGGATTTGCAGCTCTGCCAGCCCTGTGCACTTAGAAATCATGAGTCGGTTGCTTAAAAATAATGAGATTTATAATAAATAAATAAACGGAAGGGTATTTCGGCTTGCTTTCGAACAGCTGTGGTTCTGGGTAAAATCAATACTCGCGTTCTGGATTTCTCTGTGACCTCAGTGGCTTGGGGTTTGTTCTTCAATTTTAATGGCAGAGCCGAAATATTCGCTGACAAAAGGGCCTTTGGGTGTTGAGGCTTTTGAAAGATGCGTCAAGTGTTTGAAGGCTTTTGTAAGAAAACAGTAAAAGCTGGCAGCGCGGGCTCTGGGGAGAAGCGATGGGGCAGGCACGCCTGTCCTGGTGGTGCTGGGTCTGCAGGCTCTCTCGTGTCTGCTCTCTTAGAGGCGAGAAAAGCCGTGATCGTCCCAAAGGGGTAAGGACCTTGCTTGGCTTTTAGTGGCATTTGGATTTTGAACCTTGTTCCCGCTGCTGTAATGAAACTGGTTGGTGGTGAAGCCGCTTCACACTTGTGGAGGACACTGCTAATGGCAATCACTACCATGTCCCTGAAGCTTTAGGTGTGTTTAAGTGTTAGATCATTATTTTTAGTATTATTTTAGATGTTGAGGTAATTTAAAAAAAACACCAACCAAACAAAAGTGGTCTTTCATGAAGGTTTTTGCAAAGTTCTGTGGAATGAATGGGATGTATGGTCACTGCTAACGTTTGTACTAGCGAGAAGTTGCCCGATAGACTTCACACTGACATGAAGGAGCCTGTTCCTGAAACTTTTGCATTACAGGATTTTTTTTAAAGACTATTTCAGATTTTTCTTCCAAGCATTTTATTTGTTAGAACAAAATATTTTGGGGGACTAAAAGAAGGCTGAATTATTATCATTGTAAGCCTTGGTAACTCTTGCTCTATAGGAAAGAGGGAAGTTCATGGTGCAAAGAAAGAATAAACCCAAGGTCTTTACTACTTAATGAATGAGTGTGCTTAATTAACATTGAAAGTTTTAACGAGTCAGATGATTTTTATTTTGTTCAGTTATGGAAGATCTTTATATTCTGAACAAGCGTTAATGACTTTTCCCTCTCTCTTTCCAGGCAGGATTATTGATTCAACATTCCAATTCTGTCCGGTGTGATTCCATCTCCTGAACTCCTGCACCAGGTGGTACTTTCCTTTCATCGCCTCTTTGTGCTGTCTGTGCTCTCTCTCCATTTAATGGCACTTCAGAAAGGTCTTTATGCTCTGGTAGGTGCTATGGCTGGATTTTAATTTTGCTTTCAGGAAATTGGGCTCTGTATTTTGCCCTCCTCCTGCTGGCATCCCAATTTTCTTTAATTGCAAGAAGATGCTTCTGCTCATGGAAACCGGGGGTTGACAGGGCCCTTAGAAATATGGTGTGGACGTTGTGGTTCAGAACGAGTCGAGCGGTATGTGGAGGCCTTGCAAAAACCAGGATTTTTATTTCCTGCTGCTCAAGGAGCACGTGGCTAGGGCTGGATGAAGGACCTCGGTGTCCCCGCTGGTTTGGGTTGTGCGCTCACAACTGTGAGTACTGCGCCTGTGGAAAGCGATCGACTTCCCATCTGGTTCTTATCACAGATGTAGCATGTCAGGAGGAAAATCCCCATGTGTGACCTGAGACATCCCACATTTCTGAAGTGTCTGAAATACTTTAATGCTTTTGTCAAACTGATCCCCAAACTCTTTTCATCATGTAGAAGTTATGGCATGCTGCGATGGCCACGGAGCCTGAGGCAAGGCTGAACCTTGGCTATACGGTTAAACTGCGGGAAGTACTTCACCCATTTACGTGATAGTTTTCATATGTTTCCTTATTGATATTTACTGCTATATGTTACCTCTATTTTTGCTTATAAATGAATGAATGTGCGGCTGTGAAGATAGGGCGGGGAGAAGAAAGTCACATTTGCCCCCTTGCCCTGCACGAGGGGGGACTGTAGTGCCCGGGCACCGAGCCATTCCTCGTCACACAGTCAGGATCATCCTCCTGGAATATTTTTCAGTCTAGAATTTGCTGATCTGCTTTGCTGGTATTTTTTGACCACACTTCTTTGTTTATTCCCCAACTGCTTCAGATGAGCAAAAATTGCGCTGGCAAGAACATTTGTGGGAAAGCAACATCACGTTGCATACTTGTGCGAATAAATATTCACAAGAGAATCCACGTCGAGAGCGCTCGCACGGCCGCTTGTGAATTCTCTTCCGATTACTCACAAAGAGACTTGCTGAATGTTTATAGCTGGTTGGTGGGCAACTGGCAAACGAGTTAGGAAGCCTTGTATTTTGTCTAAGCTTTTGATCGTCAGGTCTGGGGTAGAAATGAAAGCATCTGGCCTGGGTTGACTAATCGAGTGGCACTGGTAGCCCAGACTACGAGCAACTCATTTCTGCCTGTAGTAACTCCCGTTTGTCTGCTCAGGCTATTCATCAGGGCTGGAGGAACTTGTGGGAGATTTGCAGTCAGCTTAGAGGTTGTTATGATTTAAACAGAGAGCTGGATTTGCTGGGGAAATGAACGGAGCACTATGTTAGGGAGATGTGAAGGCTATTTACCTTTGTTTTGAGTGTTCTTGAAGCAATTACCAGCTAATGCCCATGCTTCTGGAGAGCTGTGACAGAGCCATGATTATCTCTTGGGAGTCCCAGACTCTCTGCTCTCAGTACCCTGCACTGATGGATACTTTTATCTGGCTTTCTGCTTCTCTCCTTACAAAGTACTGGGAAAAGCAGCTGTTGCCTTTGATACTCGGATTGGACTTCACAACTGAGTAAACTGTCACCGCTTGATTGCTCGCTCTGTTTTTCCTGTAGTGGATGAGAAAGCACTAATAAATGGTTCCAGTTGTGGTTCTGTAGACAAGTGTGGTTTTTGGTGGATGCTTTTTAAACGGAGGTCAACTGTCACACAAAAGTTGTCTCATCCTTTAAGGATTTGGTTGACAGAGGTAGCTGAAATAAAGTTGGAAGTCTTTCTGAAGTGCTGGACGCGTATCTGAAGAAAGCAATTAGCATTTTTACAGCATAAAGCGCGCACACCAAATGGACTAAGAATTGGCTGATACATCTGAAAAAATAGTCATCATCGGGGAGCCCTCGTGAAATAAGAGAGGTTGCTTGCTGGGCTTCATGGAGCTTGGCGCGCTGTTATTCCATCGTCTCATCAGCGACCTAAAGTCATGGTAAAATTACTGCTGATGAAGCCTTTGTACAGCTCAGGCTTTGGCTGGCGAGTGCGGAGTGGTGACTAAAGAAGTAACGCCGTGTGGTCTGGAAGGTTTGGTAAGCTCAGCCCACGCAAATAAAACACGCTTGGATGCAAGATGTCGCTCTGCATCGGGGGACGGGGCAGGCGAGCGGCACCGGTGGCACTGCCGGCTGTGCGGCCGGAGGGAATGCCCTGCGAGGGGCGGAACGAGCTGCCGGTGGACCCGGCTGGCAAAAAGAGCAGCATGCTGCTGGGGTGGGCGTGCGGGAGAGCTGCGTGTGTCCCCACCACACCGTGTGGGCTTGGTCCTCCCCACCCGCCTTCCAAAGGATGTCCCCAAATAGAAATCGGTGTGGAAAAGGGCTTGAAAAATTATTTGAGAGCTGGGGAAAGCAAGATATTTAAGAGCTCTTGATCTACTGAATTTATTAAGAAATGAGGTGACTTGGTGTTTATGCACTGGGATCATTTTGAGAGAGAGAAAACTTTGGAAACTAAAGGAAAAGACACAGTGAGAGCCCTAGCTGGAAGCTAAAACCCAACACATTCAATCTCGGATAAAAAGCACGTGTTTCTGCGTATGAATGCCACAGAGGATTTACTGTCTCTTGGTGCTTGTCAAATCAAGCCTGCCTGCACGGGAGGAGTGCTTTTGCCAGGACCCAAATGAAGCTTTAATTGTGGGGTTTTAGTTCTTGGGCTTTGTGCAGCCGGGTGAGTGGGTGAAAGGTAGCGGCTGGGGTGACGCAGGAGGTCAGAACGGATGATATCATGGTCCCTTCAGGACTCCAAGCTTTATGAACACACGCGTTTGAAAATCCTATTGTAGTCCAGCGGCAAGGGCTGGCGTTCCTTCGGATTGAGACTTGCAGCCGCGCTAACGTCCCCGTCAGCTGGGGCGGCGCAGCAGGCGGTGCTGGGTCAGCCCCCCTTGGCTCCTGCCCCCCATGCTGTCATCGAGGCGCTTGGAGCCGATGCTCCTTACCAGCCCTATAGCTCTGGAGTCTTACTAGAGATCACAGAAAATAATATTTAGTTGAAAGACCAGTCAAGTAAAACAGCTGGTTATTAGATATCTCTAGGTCTTTACAGAACAAATCTTTGAAATCAAGGGCAGTTTTATGCCTTGCTTTGGGAGCTCTGAAACGCAGGCAGATCTGTTTTGTCAAGGCAAGGGAAACTCGGGGTATGTTTTTCCTTCCTTTCATATCTATCTGATTCTTAGAAGATCTCTGTAGGTACTATTCTGTTTGTCACGTTTCCAGTGTTTCATCAGAAGAGACTGTTCTGATGAGGCAGAAAGTGATAATAAATCCCCCACCCACCAAACCAGTTTATTGACTTAAAAAAGGATGTACTTTATTTTGGGAAAGCAAATATTTTAGGCTGTGTAGCAAAACCAGGAAAAAATATTTTTGGGTCAGATATGTGACTTGTGATGATTTCTTGTTCTAATCCCGTGCTATACTACGTTGTGATGAAGCTGAGGAATGGATCCTGGTGATGCTGTGCTCCCTGGGGTCCCTGAAAATAGCAGAGCATTTTCTTTTGCAGGCTGCAACGTGCCCATCTTGCGCCTCTGTGAAATTCCATTTTGCTTCTATTATCATAGAATTGAGTAAGGAAGTTTGATTATCTCTATTGTGTTAAATGATTTCCAGATCGGAGGTAAGTGCCTCTGAGCAATAGGTAAAATAATGTTATCCATCTGCATCCCTCTGGGATATGGGTGAAGGATGCTGTGTATCTGTTGCTGTGATGTTATTACCTCTGTAGGTTGTGTGGCCCGGGGACAGCGGGCTCGGAGTCTGTGACTCGTGATTAGGGGGTTGGTGGTGTTCTTTCTTTTTTGTTGCTGTTGTTTGGCTGCAGCTGGAGAGGAAATACCTTATTGTTGGCAGCCGAAATGTAAACAGAATGTCCATCATCGATCAGGAGTCATTGAGGTTCATCGGCTCTTGTGTTCTCTCATAACCGTGAGAGAGGCAGATGAATGTGAAAAATACTGATGCGTGCATGTGGTTTTGTACATTTAAAGCTAATCAGATGTTTGAAACCTCTTTCTGAAATACAGATGATGATATAATGACTCCATAGCCATGCAGAGCATTGGCAAGGGAGACACGAACATCCCTCCGTGTGGCATGTAGGGATGAGCGCCTGATTCATCGGCTTGGAGGAGCTGAGGAAGTTCACGGGCTACCTAAGGACAAAAGATTTTTGTTCCAGGCGTGCACTTTGTCCTTGGTAACACACAACACTGCTGGGCTGAGATCATCTTCAGGTTATTTAACTTCAGAAAAGCCTCCGCTTGACAATCAACTTGGCACTCGCAGGATGCCTCTAATCCAGAGGCTTTACACAACACTTGCTCTGCTGTGAAGTCTTTTTGGTGGGAGGTGGGTCAGAGGGCTGTGGTGCTGGGGGAGGGCAGTGAGGGGGGCTTGCCATGGGGGCAGTGGCAGGCTGTGCCCCCCCACTGTGGCGGGACTGGGTGCCCACCTCCAGCCGCACCCCTGGTGCATGCCGGGGTGCTCGCTTGGTCTGCGAGTGCAGAAAGTGGAGCAAGCACATGACAACCAACCAGACACGATGACTAGACTGATGGGGGGTTTTGGGTGCTCACCTGTAAGACTTTGAAAGCTAAAATGTGAATGGGAGGGAAATAAAATGGTCTGGGGTGCAGGTATTCCGGTATGGAGGCATTGGTCCCAGTTCCTCCGCAGGAACATTATTATCTTCAGAGAAGCCGTGCGTACATTTCTTTTTATACCAAATGAACAGATAGCAATTTCCTGCCTCGCTTATGTTGCAGGGCCATAGTCTGCCTCTGTCTTTCCCCCGTTGCAGAAATTCACGGCAGCGTGAGGAATGTGGCGTCTGTCAACACGTGCTGCTAGGGCAATACAGAAGCCTAAAACTGGGACTTGACAGGAGGTGAACGACTATGTTTTAAATAATAAAATACCCTTTCCTCTTCGTTTTGTTTGGGTGAATTGCAGGAGAAGGGGAGGAAGGCTGCAATGAATGCTGTGCTTTTGTGCTCAGAGGGCAGAGAACGTGTCGGGAGCGCAGCGGGTCGCGAAAGGGCATCAGTCTGGGGGTGGAAGCAGAATGTAGCCCATGTGGTCCATGGCAAGGTAGATCTGGAATGGTGTTGCTAAAATGAATAAACTTCAGCAGCTTTTAGTCCAGAGCGACCGCAGCTTTGCGTGCTTTTTAACTTTGGTTACACCTGCTTGTTGGTTTGCTTTTTTGGCTAGAACCCAGCTCCTGTCCCTCCTCCTGCTTCTGCAGCCGCTTAGTAGTAGGCAAAGGTACCTGAGAAGCTGGCGCCTGGTTTCTGGCTGACGTACAACTTGGAGGTACTGTGAGGTCACTTCAGTTTCTAACCAGTTACTTTATCGTTGACTTTCATCAGAGTTTTTTGGATCAGTTTGTTTAAACTTTAAACACTCGGCTAAATCTGCGTGGCCGCATCGGACCTGTGAGTTGCCGGACGGTCTCTGCGCCGTGTGTAACCTGCCCACCGGGCTTCTGCAGGTACCCGCACCTCTCGTCCTGAGGGGAGTCACCTCCAGTCCTGCAATGTCTGAAAAACGATAACACTGATAATTGTGGTAAGATAAATAGCTTGGATTTTCTACATTTTCTGCAAAAAAACCCAGGTAATGCCGGTCACTGAAGTGAAGGATCACCTCAGGTGTTTGAAGACGCTGGTTTAATTGGCAGGTTTGTGTCTAGCTACGCAGTTAATTCTCCAGAGAAGGTCTAATTGCTTGGCGTTAGCACAACAATTTTCATCTGCAGCACATGATTAATTTGTGCTGCTTTATCCCTGAGCCTACAGAACAGTGCCCTCTCGTGTGCAGCACCGGGGAGCTGGAGGCGCGTCCTCCCCAAACTGGACCTGGGCTTTGGAGGGTCAGCAAGAAATTCAGACTGACCTGTCACCACATGTTGCCTTGCTCTTTTTTTTTCTCCCGGTGCTCTACGTGGCGTGATGGCTGGAGAAGCTTTTGTGTACTGATATTTCAAAAATACGTAAAAGAATCGGCACTTTTTTTTTAATGTCCTTCATAATTCAATATGCTGAATGAATGAATTTATTCTGGTGGGGGGGAAGCCGAAAGGTTTTGCCTGTCTTTGACTGTCATGTTGTAGCTGGCACAGATTCTAGTGGTTTATATGCAGATGGCAGCAAGTGTGCTCATGTGCCAGAAACTGGGGATTCAGGTGTAGAATGCAATTTCAGAATAGTCCCAAAAGAAAAGATTCAGCATTAATATGTGGATGACACATGGCTGGGGTGTTTTTTTGCATTGTTGTTTGCCACTGTAGTGGGACTGCTTCAAATGCCTAGTGAAGCCGAAGTTCTCGGTTTGCTATGGACTCTACAAATGAGAGATCTGCGTGCTTTCTCCTGTGCCCCTCTTTCAGTGTGATCTTCCTTCCAGTCCTGGCTTGTTGCTATGCAAAATCGCAATCATTATGCTGCTTAGGCTCTGTGTAATAAATTGCAATCCCCATATGGTAGCAACGGTCCTTGTGTTCTTCTGTCTCCATCTATTGTCATGTTTTACTCTTGGCTACTCTTGCAATTAGCTAAGTTTGCTTTCTCTTTCTGCGAGGACATATCTGAGTAAAGTTATCCAGCCTAAAGCTCCCGGGTGCTTTACGGAGAAGCGTTCTTTTAATATATGGCTAGACAGGAATGAATAAACCTAATTACAGCCCGGTATGTATGGTGCTGTTATGTGAACTAGAAATGCAGTAGTGCTTTTTGACTAGTGCTGTAATAAAGGCACCTACAAATTGGTGCCCTTTAAAGGTGACGGATCTGAGATGACGGTGTGTGACATGGGCTGTGGTTATGTCACGCTGCAATGGGCAGGGTGGTATCGCAGGAGAAACTGTGCTGGGAATCCGCTTGGGATGGGGGGTTCTTGCTTTCTGAACAGACTCAGAATTAATCTATCTAGGGGTAAGACTCAAACCTTTTATGAGGCTTATAACGCCACTTCTCTGGTGCCTGCAAACTTTGTTGCTGCAGCACGAGAGGGAGCAGAGGGGTGTTTTTTTGTTTGGTGGTGTGGTTTTTGTTTTTTTTTTTTTTACTGTGTTATGGGAGTGTATGTCTAGCTAGCTGTATTTAGTTTCTAATGAGGTGGAGGAATGTGTGTTAAATAAACGTTCGCTTTGGGCGCTTTCTAGAATTGGGTGCGTTTGCCTCATTTTTAGGAATGGTGATGCGTTTGGGTGAAGGATTTATGTTTTGCGGTTGGGTTCCCTTTGTGCTTACCCCAACGGGTGAGATTAGATGTTCAGAGCCAGGGTGCTGCGCTCAGCCAAGGGAAGTCATCAGGGAGCAGAATGACACAAGCCAGAGACGTGGTCCCGGTGGGTGAGCCCCTGGAGCGCGGGGTCCCGGTCAGCGGGGCTGTGTATGAGGTGCAGCACCTGCCCTTCAGGATCTCACTGTTGAGCTGTGACTTGCAGTTGATGGCATTTCCCTGCGCTTCATCCTATTTTTGCTTCCAGCAGACTGCTTGTATCAGGCACTGCTTGCGAGGCTGCAGCCTCCGGAGCGGCACTCCTGAGCAGTGCTTGGTAGCTCCTCCGTTTGGAGCAAGAGGGAGGGATACCTACCACCTCTTGCACCAGCTCGGTGGGAGAAACATTCAGACCTTTTTTTTTTTTTTTTTTTTTTTTGGCCAAGATAACTGGAACAACAGAAAGGACCGCTCAAAGCACTGTCCTTGCAGAAAGCCTGACTCCAAACTGACTGGGGGTAACTGGAAGGGTTTTCCCAGCGTGTGGCTGTTAGCACAGGGCTGGAGCTCTGACTGGCTTGTGGGTGTGCGAGGCGATGTGTCAGAAGTGGCAGAGGGGCCAGGAAAAATCCACAGAAGTGATGGTGCTGTGCCCCAAGAAGATGCCAAGAGCAGGAGAGGTTTCTCAGGCGGAGTGTTGGCTACGAAGGTAGGCTTGGAAACGTCTGCGAGGAAATTCTCCTTCTGTTCCTGCTTGATTCAGGGGAAAAATGACTTTGCACGCACATTTTTTCAGTGAACAGGAAGCTACTTGACTCTTTCTCTTGAAAACCAGGCAAGATGATCCAGGGTATTAGCTAACCGTGCAGGTTGAAAGGGCCAGTACTGCCCCTCTGACCCTCCTGCCTGTTAGGTGACCACCAGAGCCCTTGCTCGGAGCTCACCATTGAACCCGAAGCAGAAGGGTGGTGCTGAGCCCACTGTTCAGACCCAGGGTCTGTGTATGTTGGAAGCGGTGCAGAGATCTTCAGAGGAAGGCAGAAGCTGAATGATGCCCGGTGTCCTTGCTGGGAGGCCAGGCTGGTGCCGTGGAGTGCAGGACTGGTCCATGCTGGTCCGGTCCAGCAGTGTGCTGAGGGCTCAGAGGTTGAAATTTCCTTGCCTGGTACGGATGTAACACCAAAACTGCCTCCCTTAACACTGTGCGTGCACGCAAAGGGCTGTAACAGGAATTCCACGTCCTTATAATCCTTCTACTCGGATAAAAATCAGATCTTAAAAAATGTGAGCACATGAGGACTAAAGACTTTCATTACAATATCTTTTTAATTATCAAGGTGGGGAATCACATTTTACAAACTACCATAAATTGAATTTTATTATGGTTTATGTGAGGACTTATTTAATAGTAGATTACACTAGACACTAACAAAATTTTTTCTTTCTCTAAGGTTTATTTGTCACTTGTTGAACTCTAGGAAAAATGAGCTGTGAATTGAACCAGAGGGTTACAGATATAGTCCAAACGATGGTTCGTGTTCATGGTTTACATTAGCCTAGTTTAATTCCAGATTGTGAACGCTTTTAACATCTGTGAAATCCAAACCAGGCAGTTATGCTTCATTAAGATCTAGCTTCTGCTATTTTCAATAGGTAATTTGCGAAGTCTTAAATACTGAATTATGGCTGTTTGTTTTGGAAGGAGCTTTGCTTATTTTTCTCTTGTCTGTACTCGTTGGTAATCCTGGTGTTACGATAACTCGGGGCTTCTCTGGAACCTGCTGCCATAGGCAGATCTGGGGACAGGATGGCTTTGGTAATGGGGCATCACCCTAGGGTAGGAACCACTGGGTGGCTGCACCTCCTGTTCGGGGCTTGGCTTATTGCTGGTCCTTGTCACGTTCTCCTGATGAGCAGCAGCTCTCTTCTCTTCCCTCTTCTCTCTTCTGCTTTGCACTTTGTCATGGAGACCGTGGGTCCATTGGGTGACCCATGAAAAGCCCATTTCCATGTTCATAGGGTTTTTTCCTACCCTTTTGATGCTTATTTTTTTGAATGATAATGATTTTGATGATTATATTTGGAAGAATTTCCAAAGGTCTGTCTTCACCAGTGTGAAAGAGATGCCTTGCACTGGTGTGCTCAGGCTGAGGTGCGGCAGTGTTGCGTAGCTGAGAAGTTGGAGAGGTCCCATCTCCTCTGCTGAAAGGAGTGGAGGCTGCCTGATGCTTAACAGAAGATGACAATTTCTTAAGTAGATCTTTCATGGGACCTTGGTATCACCTGAAAGACCATCTCTTAAAAAGATCATCTCTTAAAGTGGGGACAGAACAAAGTAAAAGTTTGGGATGTGGGTTAAAGGCGATGCTCAGAGGTTGTATTCGCATAAACAAGTGCATCGGACCGTTTGGTGGATAGACTTACGGAACTTTGCGTATTTTTCTTGTTAAACAAATGTGTTGAGTGTGGCCCCTCAGTGCCTGAATTGGGAGGAAACTCCTGAAAACGGAAGGGTCTGTGTGTGGCAACTATAGGTGTCACAGCCACTGGTGCGTTGGCGTGGCGCCTGGCGCTGTAACTGGCCACAGCTGGAAGGTGACTTGCTACGGGAGCGAGAGGGTGGCTTCAGGCTCGGCAAGCTGGGTGACACGGCTGGGACGGCCCCATGGTGTGCAGCAGCCGCAGGACTTTGTGTTCTTTCTGAATAACGCCGAGGTTTGTAAAAGCTTTTAACAGTTTATTCAGCTCTCGGTGATGAAAAGTTCCCCTCTCAGGTTTCAGCGTGGTGGTGTCTTGCAAAGAACTGATGTATTCCTTCATTCTTAACACTTCAGTCGCTGTGGTGGCTAGTCCGTGCGGGAAAGATGCCTGCAGTTCTGCAGACACAATTTGCAAGCAAGTGTATACTGGATGACAGTTTTTGTCCGTTGAGATGGTGCTGGCATTGGGGAGGGGGTCAATGTCCAAGTCCCCCAACGTGCTCTGTGTGCTTTGAAATGTGGCAGGCGACAGAACTGAGCCCTGTGCTACATCACTGGGAAGACATAGGTTAAACAACCTTGCAGGTGCGGTGGGGTGCCAATGTGATCAGGTTTATACTTCCTTTTTAATTCAATTCCCTGGGAAAACTTTGGAAAAGAAATCCAATAAAACTATAAAGAATGGCAGATATTTTCTGGCCCAATGGCTACGGCAAGTATTTGCGTTTAAGAGATTATTTTCATATGCATCTTGAATTCTGGATGGGAACAGTTTGCCTGTGATTTATAATAAATTATTCATCCTTTTTTATTACCATAATAATCACTTTTTATGGTTACCCAAGTGAATGCTATTATGAAAGCACAGAAAAATCTATTAATTATTTTCCAGGATTTTATAGTATTTAGGTTTTTTCCTAGAGTTTTCCCACTCCGTAGACTTCCGATGTTATCGGAAAGCAAAGCATTTATTCTTTTCTAAGATAAGTCTCTAAGCACACTTATTTTTGTGTATTGTGCCATAGCATCGCTGCTTGCAGAGCCAGGAGAACACCAGAACTCCTCAGCGAGGGAAGGTGCTGGTCCCTGCAAGAATTGCTGGATGCCTCTTGCCTGCCTTTTGCTCCCAGACAAGTAGGATGGATTCTGGGTGTCTTTCCATTAGCCTTGTGTAGCAATGTAATTGGTTTAGATAAACATCTCAAACAAGGGGTGACTTCTTATTTTTAAGAAGCACTCGACTTGTGCCAGGACCATATGGACTGGTACGGAGGATTTTCCCCTTCGACAGGGAGAGGTTCTAGTGCTGTTTATTTGGGCCCCAGAGCCCAAACTGATGGAAATTTTGATGTGGAGGCTGTGCTGAACTTATAAAACCCCGTTTACAATGAGGTTATATGGGGTACTGAAGGATTAGAACCACTGCTAGACCTGTGTTGTGCTTGTTTGTTGGCTTGTTGGGGTTTTAAAAATAATTATTTAGTAGCTCAGCGGCTCCTAGTGCCATTCACTGCCGTATCTCTGGGAATCTCCTCTGCCGTCACAGGGCGGAGCACGGTCTGGGTTATGGCACTGAGGTGCAGCTGGGCTGTGTAGCAGTCCTGGATTTGGAATTTAAAGCCTCATGAAACGTCATTGGACTGGTATATAGCCGCTGGCGTTAGAAGCTAAGCGAGTCTGAAAAGGATGCATAAACCTTTCTTCTTGACTCCGTCTTGGTTTCGATGGGCTGAATCTCATTAGCGCAGGCGTCGCTGTTGCACATAGCGCTGGTTTGGTCTGTGTCTAATGCTCAGGCTGTGGAGCGCTGACCTTTGCAGTGAGTGGGACCGAACGCAGGGGAGTCTCTGCATAACCAAGTAGTAACAACCTTGGACCTCTTTAATGCCTACAAGTCAGACTGAATAAAGCTTCTGGAGCTGTCTGCCTCTGTTCTGTGCAAAACCAGGGCTTAAGGAAATCGCTTGCTTGTTCTGTGCATTTGGGTCTCCTTAAAGCGAGCCTGCTGGATGGATGCGTGCAGGTCTTGTATGACACCATATGGCGATGAGATGTTAGAGTGTAAAAATTATAATAAACGCCCAGCACAGCTGGGAGGTGGGATCTTGGTTCATCCTGTGTCTCTGATTCACTGCTCTCCCCTGCTGCAAGCACAATTTTTGACCCAGCGTAAATCCAAGAGGTCACAGTTCAGCAGCGGAGCTAAGCACATTCCTAGGTTAAGGCATGGGACTAACCTTATGTCCAGGGAGACTGTTCTCATGCTGAAATAACATGCTGAACCGAAGCCTAAATACCTAAGAAAAAAATATTCTGAGAAACCTTTCCTTCGGAGCTTGTTTTATACTGTACATCTATTTGGCCTCTAAGTGCCGTGAGGGTTGGGAACGTGTCATCTTCTGGGGGCTGCGCGGAGCCAGATCACTGCTTAATGCAGCCATAATCCTGTCAGCTCTGGTTTAGATCATGAGCCTTTCGGAGAAGGAGCTCCTCTTTCTTTTCTGTATTAGCGGAGCACCAAGAACCCTGTCAATGCTCAGTAAATCCAGCAGCCTCCTGGGAGTTGGCCTTTCTATTAAAGCGCTGTTCTGCTTTACAAATGATGGAAGAGCCGCAGTTTGTAGCGAAAAGGAGGAGCGTGCGAGAACAATAAGGTGTCTTTTTATGTTATGTAGCGTGTGGTGCGAGGAAGGAGCACAGAAGAGCAATTAAAAAGGCTCTGCTTGAGTCAGGTTTGAAAGAGACTTTCTGGCAAGCTTTGAAGCCATGTGATTAACCAGTCAGGTGAAGAAACCTCAAATTCCTCTTAATTTGGAGGGAGGAGGCGGCTGTTTTGCCAGGAGAGAGGATTGCAGGGAGCGGGGGTAAGGGAAGAACTCTAGGCTGGATATAGGGCAAAAGGAGGGAAGGATGGCCAATACAGTGGTGATGGAATGAGTCCAGAGAGACTTGGAGAAGTGATCCAAGGATGAGATAGGAGATGGGACCCTCCTGCCCATGCTTCTCAGCTGCAAGACGCAATGTTTCCACTTGTGACTGGCACGCGGTGGGACAGAAAGCAGCGTCCTGGTGTGAAGGTGACACGTCTTTCGGTAGGAACACTGGGAGTGCCGTGAACCGCCAGCGAGTGACACGTTGAAATCCTGATATACGGAGTGCCTACGGTCTAGGCTGATACTGACTTTATGCCTCTGTGTGTGTGTGTGTCCGTGTCCTTCCAAGAAATAATGTCACTCACATTGGCACTGAAATGAGCTGCAGCCTTTAACAGGCTTTTCAGAACAAAACGTAAGTGCAATGTTAAACTGTCTGTCTGCAAACGGTCTGGCCTCACAGCTTCGTTTGGAGCACCCTTGGCAATTTTATTTACCTATGGAGACTATTCTACCCTTCTCACGTGTAGGTAAATGCGGTTACCAAGGCATTAGTCTCCATAGTACACCAGCAGAGGCAAGAACCATACACAGTACATCCCAAGTCTAAATAATAATAAAAGCTATTTAAGCCTATTTAAAGCTAAATAACAAAAGCTATTTAGTTTGGGTTTCCCTTCCCCCCACCCCCATCAGGCCACAGAGGACATCTTATGCCAGAGTTTAAAAATGTTAATTCTAAATAATAATCTACACTTGTTAAGAAATCAGCGGGTTCTGGCTAAAATTAAGGAAACTTTTCAGTAATGTAGCTCAGATTAGAAGGTATGGCTTTAAGGCAATCCTGTCTGTATTTGTGGAAATCTACTTGTGTTACATGACGTACCTGCAGATACACAATTTTTGCTTTTCATGATGCTCCTTTTTATATAAATGATTGAGCACTACCTTTTCTCCTGGTGTGCTCAAACATTATAAGCTCTGACCCTCCTGTATGTGTGTTGAAGCTGGATTCCCACCAGCATATTAAAGGCCTCCTTGTGAGCTGGTCCAGGGGGGTCGGGGTTTTGATTTCATGGAAATACTGGAAAGATTTGGAGTTGCTGGTACATCTGCAGTCACAACATCTTGCTGGTGAATATGCTGACTTGTTCAAGGCTTTGGTTCTAGAAAACTGACAGTGCAGAAGTACCGAGTGCATGCAGTCTCCTTGCCGTGGTGTTCACTCCCTTCCTCTTTCACACCCAGTGGATCCTGGCTAAGTGCACATATATATGCTATTTTATGATGCTTCTAAGTGGGCCATTTGTTTCCTTCTCGGCCCTGCCTCCACCGGTGGACCAGCAGGGCTGGAAGATGCAGTAGCCTTTTGGCCATCTGGTTTCAGCGTTGGCTTCTTTCCAGCTTTGACGTGGCACTAGAAGTGAGCACGGTTTGGGTGCTAGGAGGAAGCTGAAAGAAGCTAATAAGAGATGAATTCTTTACTGACAAATGCCAAGTAAGCCACAGTAGAAGAAATAATTGGAGCTGCTTCTACAATTTTTCTGTTCTAACTTTATTATATTAATCGAGAAGAAGTACTTAAACTTCTTTGTGGTTGCTGAATGTAGCCTTTGGCACCATGCACAACAGTGGTCAAAAAAAGCAAACAGAAGTGTTAAGAGGCATGCAAAACACATGGAAAATATCTTGCCATTATATAAATCGGCTGAATGCCTGTGCCTGAAACGTTGTCTTCCATTCTAGTAAATTCATCTCATAAAGGAGATGGCAAAGTAAGAAGGAATTCAGAGGCATGAGAAGTGAAGAGAGTTTTTATATTTTAATATTTTGGAGCTGTTTCCCCATAGTGAATTTTAAAGTCATTGGAAGGAGTATAAAGCAAGGAGATAAGTTGACTTAAATGTTCTTTCTGAGGAGAAATGCAGCAAAAGAGATGCTCAGTTAAACTGAAAAATCGGCAGACTGGATTGTCAGAAGCTGTTGTGTACCGCGCAGATTCACACCATGATCATGAGCTCTGCAAGTTGCCACTGAGATGAGTTAAACAAGACTCAAACCTCACCTCAAAACCCACAACTAAACAAAACCCCAGATATCTTGGAGTAAAACTACTGAGGCAATCGGAATCCAATGAATCAAGACAAAGGAGTGTATAAACAAGCATATGTGGCTTGGATTTTTTTTGTTTACTGTTGCAGCGTAGAGGAATTTCTTCCTCTTCACAGGGTGAATGGGGGCAGAGGTGCTTGCTGGGTGTAGGTGAAGCCCGTACAGGAGAGGTGATGGTAACCCTCTGGTAGTTGTTTCAGTAAAGAGATCTTTACCTTTGTGATTACTTCTGTGAACCAGGGTTTTGAGCACAGAGCAGGCTTGGGGTTTTGGGGGGTGAAGAATCCCATAAGCTGTGGGCTCTCGATGCAACCTTCTCTCTCCATTCTCCAAGGAATGTGCTGCCTCTTATCTGTCCTTTCTTATCCATTCTTCTACTTCCATCATCTTTCATCTGCCCTTAATTAACTTCTCCCATTCTGCTGAGTGTACGTACTCCTGAGATTAACGTAAGAGGGAGTGCAAAGTTTCCAGAGAATTGAAAATCAATTTCTTTGTCTTCATGTACCTGTCAAGGATTGAGTACCAAGGCTGGAATTTGTCCTCCAGTAGCTGATGGTATCACCTTCACCTAAATCACCTTCCTGGCACTGCTTAAGATATATTAGCCTGAGCCCCCTGGTTGCGATCCAGTTCCAGTGCAGAGTGCCTGGTGGAGCAGGGAAGCAGTGTCTGCCCGCGGGGGGGGGGGGGGGGGGCTGCGGGCAGCGCTGCCAACCCCACGTCTGCAAAAATGTGGTGGTGGAGCAATGAGCAGTCCCAGGTCCTTGGTCCTCACCACTGGCAGAAGCCGTGCCCTGGTGTTTGTAAAAAGGATGGGGCATCGGGGCCCTTGAGTTAGGCTTATTCTGCTGCTGGTCTATGGGAACAAGGAGGGGGGTGTCTGTTTCTACATCTAATCAGTTGCAGGCATGTGATTACAACATTTAATGATCATGGACTAGGTCAGTTTTTAATTAGCTGAGCCACATGATAGGCTTTCGCAGTGCCAGCAAACTCTTTCCTTATTGATGTGTCTAGTCTGATGTTACACAATAGCAGCTGTGCCAGTGAAATCATAGATTTATGGGTTAAATCACATTGTATAGCAGATTGTATTTCCCAATCCTAAGCTGTTTTGCCCTGATCTGGATGGGACACGGTGGGTCTAAATTTCAGCATGCAGCAAGTCTCTCTGTTTCATTCAATGTGTTGCGGAGTTTGCAGTAAATAAGAAAAATAGTGCTCGGGAAGTGAGGGATGGGGAGCCACGACTGCTACAAGGACTCACATGATAGTGTGGTCTGGTGGAATCAAATACTGTTGCTGATCGAATCACATGTTTTTGTGCTAGTAACAACCAAGAACGCTCCTTTCCTCCCCGAAAAGACTAAATATAGCCCCAAGAAACTCCAACCGGTGAGGGCTGGCACCAGCCAGTGCCTTTTCCACGAGCCCTGTGTGACGGCCGGCGTTGGACCGTACCGCTCCAGGAGCAGATGGCAGAGCAGGCTGTGCCTCTGAGTCTGGCAGCTTCCCCCTTGCAAGGAGGAAGCCTACACTGGCTTTATGCATCGCTTCTCATCCATCATCTTGCATTGGAAAGGGCAAGCGTATGACTTTGGTTTTCCTGGCGCACAAGTGGAAGATAAGTCGCCCCGTTTCCCTCCCTGCTGCGTGGTGGGGTGGGGGAGATGATCCCACAGTGATTAGAAGGGCCACGACCCTTCCAACTTAAATGCACAGATTTGTTTTCCTAAATGTACATCTTGACACTCACGCAGTGTACGTTTGCTCTGCCCTTGACCCCTGTTGCATGCTAGCTACAAAAGTTTTCCATTTGTTTCCTGGAGGTCTGGAGATTTCAAACAATGCTGTCCCTTTGAGCCATCCAGGTCTGGAGTGTATTTAAGTGCCGAAGTATAGCCAAGTTTGAACACACTGAGATCTCTCAAACGTGCACGTGAGCAAATCTTTCCTTATCGTACTCTTCTGCTGAGCCAAGGGAGAAGTCCCTGGGTGATGCTGATCTTCAAGCCGGGGCACATTCTGGGGAGGGTTTAATTTCCCATGGATGTCTGGTGCTGATCACTAATGAAGTCAGGGCTTCCAACCTGTTGTGCTGTTGATAGTTCATAAATTCATCAAATTTGGGGCTTGGAGACCACTAGTATGATTACTATTGATATTTATTTTTTTTCCGCTGTACCGTAGGCTGTTGCATTGTGGTTCTTCAGTTGTTACGCTTTATATGCTTTTTTCCTTATTTTTGTAATTGGATTTGGCTTAGTTTGTTGATGCCTTGCTTCCTGCCAGCCTGGAAGCTCGTTTGATCAAAACAGGAGCTAGGGCTACATCCTCAGACCCTGGACTTGGGCACTTCCCTGCCCTAAAGAGGAAGGGATGGATCTAGTGCAGACCATTTATCCACCAGCACGGCCAGTTACTGACATCCACTGTTAGCATTTCAAAGGAGATGTGCTGAATGAGCAAGCTCTACATTGCTCTTTTCAGTTAGCTCGCCCACAACTGCGAGCTTCTCGGGACGTGAGATTCACGGTAAGAAAAAAAAGCTCAGAAATGGAAGCTTGTCCCATATCTCCACTAATTTAATACTTGGGGATTTTCCCACAAAAGTTCTGTTTGACCCAAAGCTCATTTACACTGCCTAAGACTCAGTAGCTGACTCCAGGATCATAAACCACATCTTTAGTCCTTAAGTTGAGCAAGGTTTTGTCCTCTGAGCCTGATCTGGAATTGAAATTCTTAGGGAAATGGTTGGAGGGAAGAAAGCAGAGACGGGAACTGTAGATTTGTCTTTCATTTTTCCCGTGTCATCTCCCATTTGCTGTCACCAGGGATGTGCCTGCAGTGCTGTGCAAGGATAACGGCTGGGGCAGTGGTTTAGCTGGGTACCAGAAGCAGTTTGGCTGCATCAGCCACGCTAATTAGCTAATATGGAGTTCTGTGTAAACACAACCTGCTGCCTCCGGTTTGCTCCGATCTCAGCCAGGGCTGTGTGCCTTACCGCCTTGGTGGCAATGCAGGGGAGCTGAGGAAGGGCTGCTTGGCTGTTAAAGTCCTTTCTCCTCGCCGTTTGCTCCTGAAGGTTGGAGGTCCTAAATCTGCCCTTACCCTTTCAGTTGTGCTCCTGGGTGAGAGGGAGCTGGTTTTGGCACGTGCTTCCACAGAAGCGGTGTATGTGTCCCTGTGCAGGACAGTTTGGTGCGTGCAAACTCTGTGGGTGACGATTCACTGTCCAGGATAACAAAATCTCACCTCCATCCCACTGAGCTTCAGACCCTCTGCAGTCAATGAGAAGACGTGGGCATCTCCAGCTCTTGATTTCAGCCCAAGTTCTGAATTATTTTTTTAGATGTCTAAGGAGGAGTTACACGAGAACTCATAAGAGCAACTGGACTCCTCATTTAGATACTGCTGTGGATCATGCCTATAGACCTCTTCCTTATTTTGGAGGTGCATTCATCTGTTTTATTGAGCCTGGAGTTTTGGAGCATGGTGTGATAGTGGATAGGAGTCTATAGCTGCAGATGTTTTCCCAAAGGCAGCTTTTCAGCAGTCTTTTTTTCTTTTTTTTTTTTTCCTGCTTTTTGAAAAGCACAGTGTATGTGTATGCATCTACATTGGTATGTTGCTGGTGATTATACAGACTGTGCGGCAGCCGGGGGATAAATAACAAAAGATGTGTGGTCAAATAGCTGGTTGCATGCCCACGCAGCTTAATTTTTAGAAAGCCATCTCTTCTGGGCTTACCTCCCAGTGACACTGGTGCTGTCGCTTGCAGAAATCATCAGCTTATTGCTTCAGCTTGTCTGAGCAGGGGCCGATAGAGTGGTCTGATTCTTGCTGCAGCTTCCCTAGGGTGCAGCAACCTTGTTGTGTCCTGTTAGGGAAGCCTGTGGGCAGGTAGCTGCTCCTCCCGGGTTGTCTGTAGGTCTGGTGGAAGAGACTGTTCTAGAAGAATCTGAGCTGAAGTCAGCTCGTGGTCCTTACCAGATAGAGGTGGCTTTTTTTTTTTTTTTTTTTTTTTTTTGGAAAGTGGGGGTTGTGATGTATGGAGCCTGAATACCCAAGGTTTGTGCTTGACTATAGTAACTGAATTACAGTAACTGAATAGTAACTGAATTACAGGAGCTGTGATGGGCTAAGGCAGGGGCTTTGTTCAGGGTGCTCTGCACTTGGGGTGGGAGATGTTCTCGTTTTCCTCGTAGCAGATGGGAAGCTAGAACAGCAGGAAAGCCTGCTGCAAAACTAGGAAGTGAACCTAGATTATCTGAGTTTTGCTCTGTTGCTTTGGTGTTTTCTGTTTAATGGACTGACACAAGTTTGACTCTTAAAATTACTCTGGATTCCTGTGAAGATGGGGAGTTTGGTTATGTGAGGTGCTAATGGGCATCACAGAGTCATTTCTTAGCACGTGTAGCGCAGGCTGTGCTGTCAAAGCAAGGGCAGTGTGCGTGTGACACCGGGAGCAACGAGGCGCTGGTGTGACTCGCTGACTTCCCTCATCCTTCCTTGCAACGCAGCTGACCGGCAGGTCACCAGCTGGTCCCACACTGCCGCTGCTCAGCAGTTCTGGACACAGTTACCTTTCTTTTGGGGATATGGAAATGCTATATGTACTGCTGGTGGCTTCGGTAGGGCAACCGCTCGTTGGCCGAGTGTGAAAACAACAGGCAATTTCATGCTGGAAGGTTGATGTGGGAGATTCTTGGCTGGTAAGAGCAGTATAAACACGAGAAAAGTTGCACAGAAGGAAATACTGTAAAACCAGTAAAAAAAACCCTATAAAAACTACTGCTGATGAAATGCAGTCACCGGTGTTCTCCTTGCATTTTTGTCAGGGAAGACGCTTGTGCCATCAAAGTGGATTTGGTTTTGTCTGTGGGGATGAATGGAGAGCAGAATTCAGGAGAAATTTTGGTGACTTCCCCCCACCCCCCCCAAGGACACTTGGTGTTAACCTTTGATGTCAATGGTTGTTCTGCTGTAGCACTCGGTGCTTCTACAAAGAGATTTCAGTGAGGTGTTTAAATTCAGACGTAGGGATGAAACTGGATATGGTTCCCACAGGGAGGTTTACTGGTTTCTGGACAACACCAATGACTTTTATGAGAATATCTTCCCTTCATCATCCTGCGTTTTCTTATCGCTACTGGCTTTGCATGTAAATTCCCAAAACCAGGCAAAAGGCTTGGGAGCTCTGACCCCGGTCATATCTATTCCAAGTGTTTTTGAACATGCCAGTCAAGAAGGCACTGTAGCATAGCATAATATGAAATATTTTGAGTGTCCTGCTGTAGGTCTTGCCTTTATAAACAAAAGCCATTCCAGAAGTTTTGCAAGGATTGATAGGATCAGGATGTATTTGTTAGCAGGGAGGGCTGGCTGAGACAGAGCAGTTGTAACTCACCCTCAGTGTGAAGTGGGAGGTTGAATCCGCTGTTTTCTAAGCGTGGCTGTGGGGGAAGAAGGGCCTGAAAATGAGGAGAGACTTCTTGGTTTGAGGTGTGCTTCCAGGGTAAAGCGTTACATGTCACAGAAGCAATTTGAGATGTTCTAGTGGTGTGCGTAACTAACGTACCCAGCTCTGACACGTATAAGCACATACTCTGGCTGTAAAGTGAGATGGAACGTTTCAGTTCACCTGAAACGAAGAGTTTTTGGGGTTGTTGGTTGGGGTTTTTTTTTTCCCCTCCCCCCTGAACTTTGCTGCTGCTTTGCAGAAAGCTCAAGACTTCCAGTTTATTTTCCTCTGATCTGGAATAAAACCACGGTTCAAAACCTGAACGTCTGTGGAGATGGACCTTGCCTTCTCTACAGTGCTGAGCTTCAGCTTGGACCCAGCCACAGCTGGCTGCTGCTGGCACCGGTGGGAAGCCCGTAAAGGTTCGCAGCTGCACCCGCTCAGACGGCTGCTCCGAGTCCGTTCCAAAAGTCTCTGGTTTTAGCTCCAGGGGTGGACGCTACAAATCATGAGTAGCTTTTGTATTATGGTTACACCAACAAATGCTGATCATGGGCTCTACTCCTTCAGTGGTGGGTATGCTGTGTGCCTCTCTGCGGCCAGGGCCTCGGGGCCGGGATGCTGTGGGACCCCTTTGGGTGCCTAGCCTAGCTGGAGGAAGCAAGGGCGTTCCCACCGCGAGGCTTGGCGTGAGTGGACATACCTGATCAGGCTTGTTAGAAATGACGTTGCTGGGCAGATGTTGGAAGAGCTTCATCCCAGGGTGTCTTTCCATTGCCCTCGTTGGGATCCGACCCCGAGCCTCTGCAAGGACGAGAGCAGCTTGCCCGCTTTATGCAACTGCAACGCCGCTCTGGTTTCTTGGCGTAATGTTGACACACCCTTTCTTATTAATACAAGACCCTTGGGGAAAGGAGAAGTTGATGGGGTGGGGACCCCTTGGTTTAGCTGCGCCAGTTCCACACCCACTCTTCAGCTGGTCTGCTTGCGATCATCGTTCTGGGGAGCAGCAGACCAGGTCAATTACTCCACAACAGCTCCATCTATGACTCTTCAGTCATGCAGCTGTATCAGAATTACAACAAAAACAACCTCAGTTATCCTAGTTGGATGTGAAAGCAGACGCGTGTTCCATGAGTAGCGGTGATGCCAAAACGTGGAGGTCAATGTTGTTCAGTGTTTTTTGGCAAAAGAAAAACCTATCGTATGGAAGCCGGTGCCTGGGGAATCTACATGGAGCGGTGAGATGAGCTCTGTGCACGACTGGAGATAATGGTGCTGGGGGAGGCGACTGAGCCAGGGAGTATTGGAGGGCGGCTCTGCGTGGCTGCCAGCAATCCCCCCAAGCCCGGTGGCCACCCTTCTTCATGATGAAGTCATTAGGAGAAACAAAACCATTTATCCAGGAACCCACCTGCCTCCAGAAGGCCTGGAGGCAACAGTGAGTTTCTGATACCTCTGGGGCTGTGCTGTCAGTAGGTATTTGTATTCTCGGCCATCTGTGAATGCGGGTGCTGGTGATGCTGCCTCATCCCCCCTGCGATCAGCTTGAAGTTGCCAAACTTCATTTCTCTCTCTTTTTTTTATTTTCTCTCCCTGCCCCCAGCAAAAGGCTTTCTGCTCTTCTTTCCTGGAGAACGAGGTGCTTAGTACTGTCAGCAACACATTAGCCATCCCTACAGTAACGGACCTGCATCCAAGGGGTTGTAGGCGATGTGTTAGCACATGTGGAAAAATCCCCTGGAGCTTCCAATTTACACTGGAATTATTAAAAACAAAAAATAGAGAAAGTTTTGTTCATGAAACTATGGAAAACACCACTGATAATATCTTTTCATGGCTATTTCCAACCTCCCACATTAAAAGATGATCTCAAAGTACCAAGTTTTGGGTCTGGGTTTGCAGTTTTCCAGACTTTTGGGACTCGGAGCAACAGAGGGATGTGGGCTTGAAATAATCTTTTGGCTTCTGTTGCACGGAGACTAGCGTGGTAAGAGTGACCAAACCTTCAGCAGCAGGAGGGACCTGGGAGCTGATGGGGATGAGACACCAGCGCGGCAAGTCGGAGCCGGTCCTCTCCTCCTGGAGAAGAATGAAGTTGCATGTCCAGGCGACAGTTGGAGCCCTATCGTAACGGTCTGTAATGTGGTTTTGATGAGGTTTGCCTTTTGCTCTGAAGAAATCTGCAGCTTTTCATCGTCACTCCCAAGAACTGGATCCATTCTGAAGAGCAACAATACATGGAAAATGGAATATTTTGCTTATTAAAGTAACTTGGAGTTCCAGCTCTGAGGTTGGCAACCAAACCTCAGAGAGGCTAAAGAGCTGGAGAGCATGCTGCTCCCCCTTCCAAAAGAAACCTCACTGTGTGCCAGCACTTTTATTTATAATGTTAAAATAAGTTGAGTACGTTAAAAGGTATTATTGAGGGAGCAGGACTTAAAATATATCATTTTTATGTTATTAGGCTGCTCTAAGTGAGGTGTCCTACTGCAGGCAGATAATCTGTCCCTCTGCCTAGATTCCATGCTGGAACTTACTGGAAGCTTTTCACCGCAAGAATCTGAACAAACTGATTATTTTCAAGAAAAGAAAAGGGAGATTGAGGAAAATAATATTGTGAAAGACACAACCTCAAACCATGGTGGAGAAATTTCCTGACAGCAGTTCGATGTCTCATGACCACCTGATAGCTCCTGCTTGTTATTAGGGGTTGTAGCAGATACCCGTAGGGAAGCTCAGCTGGCTGGGAAGGGGTTGGGGTGGGCTGCACCTGGGGCTGGTTCCCCCCTTCATTCCACCCTTTTTTTTTTTCTTTTTTTCTTTTTTTTTTTCTCCTCATAGAGAGGGAAAAAGCAAGGGAAATCCTGAAGGAATCCAGACATTTGAGAGCATCAAATAATCGCGTTGACCTTTGCAGACTGTTCCATCATGTTAATGTGCTGTGGTCTGAGCTGGGACACGAGGAAACGCTGCTGTCTGGGAAAGGACAGCGGGGTGGTAAAGGTGTTGTAGCGAAAGCCAGAATAGGCAGCCAGATCCTCGGAGGAGGAGAGAGGGAAGAGGTACTCGCTGCATCCTGTCTGCGGGAGTGCTGAGCATCGGGCTTGCAGAATATCTCATGTCAGAGAATGTTTCCAGCTGAATTCCCCGCAGTGAGGGATTTCCAGGGGCTAATTTTTCACTGTGAAGTGCATACGCGTATTCAATAAGCAGCAGGGCTGTGTGCCTGCACGCACCCGGCTTGACAGCTCGGCTCTCCCATGTGCAAGGGTGATGTACGTTGGGTGTCTGGGCGATGCAAATACACGTGTGCGTGGGCTTGAACACGCGTGTGCGTGCTCTTACCCTGCTGTCATATCAAGGGGTTGAGCTCATCTGGCAGCTCCTGTTGGAAAGGTGGCCCAGGGCTGTGGCGTGTAAGAAAGAACACGTTCCCCTCGTGGAAGGAGGGGAGGACCGCGGGCCATTCGGTGGGTTAATCCTTGTGTGTGTGCCCGTGCCCATCTGTGCAGGTGGGTGCAGAAGCTTGCACGTAGCCATGGTCAGAACTGCTACAACAGCTTAGCCATGGTCAGAACTGCTACAACAGCTGGCTGAATCTGGCAGGAATAGCTTAAAGCGAGGAGAGGGAGCTTGTGCTGTGCCTAATTTGCTCAGAAAGGAGTTCAGCTGTAGCCAAATGGAGCCCTCGAAATTACAGAGGTGAGCAAAATGAGATGCACGATTGCGTGGTCTGGGTGTGATTTGAAGGTCCCTTTCCTTTGCCCGAGTGTTTGGGAGGAGGGCTGGGGCAGGGGGTCTGGGTTTGATCTGCTGCTGGTGCAGGCTTGTCCACCTTCCTCCAGACTTCCCAGGTACCTGCATCCCTTAGGAGCTAAGAATAAGCGCAAAGGTTTTAGCCAGCAAGGGCTTTCCACGCGAACGTTAGAAGCTTAAGAAGAAAACTTTCATTCTGAATCTCAGTAAGGCATCTCCAGGTTGCTCCGGCACTGTACGAGTTAGGTAGCGGTGGGGAAAACTGTTTGGAGATGGAGGGCTACAGCTTCCTACGAAGGCTCTTTGGATGATCTCTGTATTATTAAAAGCATTATTTGGTGCTATCACGGAAGTGCCTGGAGGGCCGTGGCTGGGATCTGTCAGGCTGAGTGTGGTGCCCAGGCAGAACAAGAAACTGAGTGTAAGCGGAGGAAAGTGCAAGTGAGGTAAAGGAGAGCTACAGCGTGAGAAGGAGGGAGGCAAGGGCACGGGAAGAGTAGGTGCAATCACAGAAGAAAGCACTGCGTGGCTCAGGGTGTCCGACACGGTGCTTCTCTGATGTCCCACAACTGCTGCAGCTGTGGAAAGGACATGTCCTTCCGGCTAGTCTCAACTCGGCACCGTCTGGTGCCTGTGATATTCCTGACACCCAAGAAACGTTTCAGTCTTGGGGAATATCAAAATGACACGTTGCTGGCCATGCTCCGACACTTTAAGTGAGATGGGAAGTGGTGGTTTGCAGCTGCAAATAAAGGGCTTGGGGAAATTTTCAGACCACTTTATGTACATGGAGGTCAAGGGACTCATGAACATTATGAAGCGAAGGGGAATCTATCCATTAACAATTTGTTTGTCTACAAGGGGCCTGTGTTCCTGCAGAATGGATTCTTTGAGCATCTTTCCCTCTTGGACCACATCACGCCTCCCTTTGATAGGAGCAGCAAGCAGCTATGAAAAGGATGCTGCAGGTGGGCAAGCCTACCAGCTGCAGCAGGCTGGGGGCTCTGCTGAGGGGGGAGCAGACCCCAGAAAATGGATTTAGCTCCTTGGCAGAGGAGCCATGTCTGTGGCGGAGTTTTCCAGGTGTACATGTGGCTGCTGCCAGCTCAGAGAAGAGGAATATTGTGCCGGCTCTGGGTGATGCATCAGGAGGATGTGGCCACTTGGCACATGGCCTCTCTCCCCTGCAGGGTTAGAGGGAGCCGCGGTGGCTCCCTGGGCAGCGCTGCTTGGTAGTCCTGAAGCTCGAGACAGCAGAGCAGACAGAGAAAGCAGCCAGCTTCTCCTTCAGGATCCCATGGGCTGGAGCAAGCGTTGCTAGGGAGGTGGGTGAATTGGGATGGGTGACTTCTCGAAAGCAACAGCTTGCAGAGCTGCTGGGCGTGAGACCGTGGCTTCTACATAGAGGCTGGGATTGTATCTGCCACCGTATCCATCCTGCAGAATGAAATTCCCACAGCTGCTGGTGGTACTGGTTAGCAGAGCTGCCCCAGTTCAGCTACAAACGGTTTGTGCAGGCTCTGGGTTGTACTTGCTAAAGCCACTTCTGCGGTGGACCTGTGCAGGGCCACTGCACCCCCTTGCACCTGGAGGAGCTCAGAGGCCCCCCATGGCAGCTTCGGGGCCCTGCAGGGAGCCCCTGCTGAGCTGGGGGTGGGGTGGGGGGGTTGTCCCTCACCACCCAGCCCAATTGTTCAACTTAATGCTGTGTCCAGAGCTTTGGCTTGAGCTGTTCCCCGTAAAATACTGGAGTGGAAAAAAGGATAATTTTTTTCCCTAACCGTTCAGACCAAAACTTCCCTTTGGGAGATGAGAATCCTTCTGTGCCTCCCGCCCCTGCTATCAGCAGCGGTGACAGTCCCTGTGGTCAGATGCACCGTGATAGCTGCTTCTGGGGCACACACCAGCCTGGGTCCTGGCTCGTGGATGGGTCAGCGCGTACGGAGGGTGGTGAGAACAAGAGCTGTGTGTCAGGAAAGCTGCCCAGCACACGTTCATCTTTGCAACATTTTTGTATACAAACACTTTTTTTGTGTTTTCTTTTTTTTTTCCCCCCCTCCTGCCCTCTGAAATCAGCACTAGTAGCACCAGAACAAACAAGCAAGCTGTTCTGGAACTGCCTCTGACAGCTCCAGTAATGCCGGGCTTGGTGCGCAGGCTGCAAGTCACAGGGGTTGCTGCAATAGAAATACTTCCTAATTAGCTTGCAATGTGGATTTTAGTTTTTAAAATGACTTTACAGCTCTGAAATTAGTTGACTAATTTTTTTGGCAGGGATGAAACATGCCAGGAATTCGGGAGGAGAAATTGCCTGTGGTACCAAGGTGAGCATTGGAACAGGGCGCAGATGGATGCTCGCTGCAGGAGCAGCAGCGGATGTTTAAGGTGCTGGTGTTCTTGGCTGGCTGGTGGCAGGTTACTGGTCCCTGAGCTGAGCTGGGGGTGCAAATGAGCTATAAGTGCCTCTGATGAGCATTAAGCCACTCTAGCTGAGTCAGCACCGCAGCTGGTGAGCAGCGCTTGTGGATCTGCTAGTGGGATGCAGCTGGGGAGATGGTAACGCACAGCTGGAGGTGAAACCACCATCCACCACGGCAGCTACCTCGGTAAAAGCCTGGCCCAGCATGCAGGGCTGTATTGCTTGGGGTGAGGACCAGGCTCCCCTGAGAAAGCTGTTGGAGCTGTTCTTGCTTTAGTGAAGCTGTTTTGCCTGGACCTGAGGCGATTTTCCAGCCGCTTCTCGGAGCAGGCGGCATGGACCAGCTGCTGCCCCAGTGGAAGCTGTCTGGAGTTGCTTGGCTGCGCGGTGGGTTTTGAGGAATATCCTTTTGTGAAATGGGTTTTGCAGGAGTCATGCTCAGGATTGAGCTCTCTGTAGCACCCTGTGGGGAAGGCTGGTGCTTTCCAGCAGATCTCTGACCTCCACCAGCACCGCCTTCCCCCATGCTGAATGACACCACAAGCTTGTGGGACCCCTCCAGTGGGGGATGGGGAATGCTGAAAAAAGCACCAAGCCTCGTGGCTCCTTGTGATCCAAACCAGCCTTTTGGTTGCTGAGGGGCAGCATTATGTTCTTGTGGTTGTTTGGCTTTAGCTGTCTCCACCTATTGTGCCCAGGGGGGGTGTTGTCCCTAAGAGCTGCTGTTCTGCTGGTTTGCTGGGATGGCTGAATCTTTGGTGGTTTTGGAAGAAATCTGCCTGTCCCGTCTCTCTGGTGACCCAGCACCTTACCATGTCCTCCAAGTGAGTCCTCCTGAAGATTTCGGCTGCAGATTTGGCACTTCAACCCTTGTTCCCTTCTTCAGGACCTTCTGGGCGCCTCTGATCTCTGTGGGAGTTTAGTTCCTCTATCTGGTGCTGCAGCTCCAGCTAATTCCTCCTCGGTCATGCCTCTCTCTTTGCAAACCATAGCTAAATAAGTGTTTTCCCACTTAATTCTGTGAGGGCAGAAGACTTGCTGATGACAGCAGGCTTGGGTTGCTAGCAGGACCATGGCTTACCCTAAAGCACCACGGGGCTCAGGGCAGCCTGCCCAGGGGCTGCCTTTGAGAAAACATCACACGTGCTTTTTCTTTATACGGAAGACAATGTAACTGGTTTTCTTGAAGTTTTTATACACTTCTGATATACCCCAGTGGCTCCGCTCTCCTTTCTGCCACGAGCAGCAGACCACCCTATGGCATTTTTGTTTTCTGCTCAACCTTTTTCTTAAAAGGCGAGGTTTCCTTGCAGCCAGGCTGCCCTCACCATCCCTACGTGTGTCTTGTCCTCTGTCACTCTCGCTTGGTGTTGGCTGTGAAGCATCATGCGAGGCTGGCCTGGGGCGAGTGCTGAGGACTGCTGCCCTTACGGATGGACTGTGGGCAAAGAACTGATACACGCTTTGAAGGTGGTACCTCTTGGTTAGTCCTGAGCGAATAGTTAAGGACAAAATAGTTAAGTCTCTCGTAAGGAGAGACTAAGGCAAAATAAGCTTACTTTCTCTGTTACTATTTTTATTTCTCTTTTACTGTGTGGTCCGCTCATTTTGAAATTACAGTGTTTTCTTTCCCTCTTGCCCTGCTTTAGGGGAAAGGTTTGGCTCCCCCCCCCCCCCTCCTTGCTCCTTTAGATTGGCTCAGATCATCAATGGGAAAAATGAGGAGGCTTCTTAGGAATACTGTGTTCCCTCCTCATTTCCTGCCAGTTGGCATCTTTGCAACATCTCCACTGCTGCATACTTTGGGGATGCAGTGAGATTTCTCCTGTTCTTTGAGGTTTGCTGCTATTTGCTTAAATTTCAGCAAGCCCCTCTGCGCAAGCACACACGCGGATTTAATTGTGAAAAGCTAATACTGAGATGAACTGTCTCTGGTTCTGTTTTCTTGGTCTCCTCTGTTTGCTTGGGAAAGCACGGCCTCTGCTTTGGGTTTGTCACGATCCTTTCAGATAAGGTTAGGCGTGTTTTGTCTCCGAATCGTAGCAAACAGTTATTTCAGTTTTTATTTGCGTTCTGCAAATCGAGCCTGATGGAGCACTCCAGTGTGGCATTTTGATCCCCATCCTCCCCCTTAATTTCCTGATCCAGCTGTTTTCAGTTGTTTTGTTCCTGGTGGCTGGGCTCCCAGATGTGCTCGGCAGCGTGGAGGCAGCTGGGCGCAGGACGGCTCGTGGCTCCGTGGTGCTCGTCTGCGGCACCACGGGGCACAGAGCCCGGTGGCAAATGCTGGGGTGGGCTCTGTCTGCTGAGCGCAGGTGTCCCCAAAAACCACCTCGGTGCAAATGTCGTGCTTGCTGAAACGCCTGCCTCCCGGTCTCTCGGGTGGTCTTGCAAGAGCCCTCACCGCGGCAGCCAAGAGTGGCTGGGGAGGGATGCCGGCGTTGGTGGCCCTTTCCTGGGATGGGGACCTGCCAAACACGCTGCCCAGAGGCTCGCCAGCTCATTTCTCGTAACCCCTCAAAGCATGGCCCCTTTGGGCTGTATTGATGTGGGTTAGTTTGAACGGGCTGTTAGCTCCGTCTACCGTTACCAGTTCCTGGAGCCTGGAAAAACACCGAATTCTTCCTACGGTGAGTCACCTTGCAAAGCGGTGCTGCCTCGAGCCCGGGGCTTGCCCGGCGTTGATGCTCGCCTTAGGGCAAGTCATTTTCCTGCTCTCCTGTACATCTTTCCTCAAATTAATTTGAGGATGCTTTTGTTAGAGGCATAGCACAGGCTCCAGGAAATTAAGCACTAACGGCAAATGCTACACAGTAGACGTCTTCAAAGGCTTCAGCGTCCTGTTTCCAGCCTTTCAAACCACCAGATCAGCTGTCATCAGCAAAAAGGTAGAGGAAAGGAAGGAACACATTTCCTTAAGGAAGTTGACTCTCAGATGCAGAGCATGTTCAAGCGTGGATCCAGCTCCAGAGGAGTAGGTTCTGTGGGATGGGCCATCGGGAAGCCTTGAGGATTAATTTAGATTTTGACTTTGGCTTTGAGCTCTTTTTTTGGCTTAGGTTCCTTGCCTGGAAAATATCGATTTGATGATTCATCACTACTTCTTCACAAGGGTTGTGAGGACTAACAGAATGGTACCTGGATACAAAAGGAACATAATGCTTTGTATTTGAATAGGAAGTTAGCTTATTTCCTGTCTTTAACCTGACTGTGATACATGGCTACTCTGGGTTTTCCCCTGTAACTAGTGATACACATTCAATGTGTCTAATTGATGGAAAGCAGGAGATGGGATGACATCATCCTGCCCTGCCTTCCCACTGCGGAAATTTAATCTCACTTGACAGAAGCAAACCTTTTCCTTTTTTCTATTTCTCCTCATCCCCCACACCACCCCCGCCCCCTTCTTCTGTTTGCACAGAATCTATGTCCTTTTTCAGAGTGGGCAAAGTGTGAGAACAGATTGGAAAGTGATAAAAGAAGTAGGTCACTGCCAGTTACTCTTCTTCAGCTTTTTTCCTCTCTTCAGCTGCATCCTTTCCAAATTGCATCCTTTTTCCTCTCTATCTTTGATTAGAAACAGGATGTTTTCCAAACCCTATTTATCATTTTTAATAATGCCGAATGCATCCTCTGAGCATAAAAGAAAAACCTTCTAAAGAAGATCCTAGGTGAGTCCTTGTTTCTTGGGAGCCAGATACTCTGTGATACTGTCTCATAATTGGATGATGACTGCAATTAGCTGAAAAACAAAATTATTCTCCTTGGAAAGTTTCTGTATCTTCTGAAAAAAAGGTTCTATCTGGGCTGAATAGCAGTGCAGTTGAGGAAATTTATGTGGAGCGGTGTCTGTCAAGAATATTACTGAAAAAGGGGCAGTTTTGATAATGTCAGAAATCTAAACGCTAACTTTTGGCTGTATAGTAAGTAGCTAATAATTATGCAAAGGAAGGATGCAACAGAATGCTTCTAGCTGCTGTGAAATTTCTCCAATGAACTTTTAATTAATATTGACATGTTTCCACAAGAAAAAAAAAAAGAACCCCCCCCCCGCAGAACAAACTCACAGCTTTTCAGTGGACATCTCTGTTGAAAAGCTTTGTTTCTTCTGTAAAGGGTATCCATAAACCCTTCTAGTAAAATGTTACCAAGTCTAGGTAACGTTAGTGTAGGAAAAATGTCCTTCTTGTTACTGGTCCTTCGCTTCTTCAGTCTTCTCTTCATCTGGTCTACGACTGCAATACTACCACCCAGTTTTGGGTGGTGGCTGGTTGTTTTTTTTTTATATACTTTGTCTTCCCATCAGCAATAAACTAGTAGTTCAAGATTTAGGTTGAGCTGGCTATGTTTGGAAGCAGGCTCCTGTTTTGTCTTATTTAGCAAGCTCCCCACCAAGAGTGGATTCGATCATGGGTAGGGGGATCTGGTTTCTTTACATAGTGTCGTGAAAGTTTGCCAGCGTAAGCACCTCGCAGTTTGGGTCAATGGTATTTATAGGCTGTATAAGAATATCTTTCTCTTGCAGACTTGCCTGAGATCTCTCTTCTACTCTGAAGTCAACTGCCTGAACAACAGGAAGGCTATAAAATGTCTGCTACTATAACCCCATGATAGACCTCCGTGGCTTGTAACAGGACCTTTTCATACAATAATTCAAATTTAGAAGACTTGTGGTCACAGTGGTTTTTGCCCATAGGACAGATGAACTGCTATTTGCAGGTAAAAAGGGTACTCATGGTAAATTGTGCGATACTTTCCTACGCTTTTGCTTAATCCTCTTGCACAGGCAGGGCTCTGTCTGTTCTCAGGACTTCTTGTAAAGCTTTACGCTGTGGAACCTTCTGTGGTCGCGACCATGTGTGTAAGTACTAACGGCTTGACGAGGAATTCAAAGGAAGCGCTGGACCGGTCCTCTGGAAAACACAAAGCTATTGTGCCGATCTACGAAACCTCTCAGGCACCCATCAGCTAAGAGCTAGTGCTCTCGCTGCAGACCTCCAGCGCTTTGCTGATGTTTACTTCCCCGTCCTCATAAAACTTAAATCTAAAAGTTTACATGTGTGCTGCTTTGTATTGACATTTATACTGCGCTGCGCGCGCGAACACCCCATCTCTGAAGTGCTTTCAGATGGCAGATCTTGCTTTTTGCAACGTGACCCCGTTGGTTTTATGTGCATGTGTGCACACACAAAAATAGCCCTGGAGCAGAGTGCCGGGGGACTGGGATTTCTCAAACCCGGCAGCCTGTCAGGGAGCAGGAGGCTGGGGATGGCTTGGGCTGGAGTCTGCGTCGATGTTAGACACATCCCGAACCCAGGGTACGCCCGTGTCCCAAACCTGGGTGATGCAGGGAGCCTCCTCCTATTTCCAGACTGGATCATGCTCCCCAGAAAACCTCTTTCTGTAGAGTATTTTCTAATTTTCTGGATTCCCAGAGAGGGGTAGAAATTTACAAGCTCAGAAGGAAAATGGCTTTTCTAACCTCCAAAAAATGTCTGTCTTCAGTTGAATGCTGGCGATAAAAGATTTTCAGGGCGTGGGCCACTTCTTATTTTTCTGAACTGTCTGCTCATCCTAACAAGCTGTGTTCAAGTAGAAGTGCGTTGTTTTGAGCAATAAAAAAGAATGTATCTTGTGGAGAACCAAGCAGGGAGATGCGTTGTTGCTCTCCCAGCTAATATGTTTGTGCTGAGTTCCCAAGTATTTCTAAAGAATAACAACCCAGCAGATGTTGTGAACAGCTCGGCATTTGAACACATGAATCTTTGATCTGCCTATTTCTAATAAAACTACTCCTGGTTCAGTGGCATCTCGGGAACCTGTTCGTGGGCACAGGTGATTTTCCAAATCATCCATAATGACGGGTGCAGACATCCCTGGGAAGAGCTGTGATGGTGGCTCAGCTGCAGGGCTGAGCGCGGTGCAGCTCCGAGCCTGGCAGCAGTTGGCCGTGCTCGGGTTTTAGTGCGGTTTTGCTGTCACGTAAGTCTGGGTCTGATGCAGAATTACATCTGTGCCCGCCGTGGGGAGCGGAGGGGAAGCACGTTTGGGCAGGTGTGTTGTCAGAGGAGCTGTGCAGTGTGTGAGCCCCGTTTGAGGGGCTGTGATGGTCTCATCACCTTTGTGTTGGTGATACCCAAAGTGTGCGGCGTGGTGGAGACCAGGCATGTGCCTGAAGAGACCTGAAAAATCTCTGCTTGCTCCTGTTGGGGACAGACTCCCTACAAACAGATCTTGAGGATAAGTGTTTCAGTGTAAACCAGCAAGAAAAAATAATGTATCCTTTGGTACTGAAGTTTGGTTTAATCATATGGTAGGTGAAGCCTGCTCCAAAAATTCTTTTTGTATCTGTAGTGAGCCATTGCAAGCGAAATACAAACGTCTGAACTCTGCTGCGGGAGTGTTATTAGAAACCCTGCATAATGAAAACCTACTGGGTACCAAATAACACGGTGTGCTGTTATCAATCGCTGTGTAACATTCTCCTGTGTCATTTTTTAGGGATGCTTTCAGATCTGCTTTGGGTGAGGGCTGGTTTTTTTTCACTGGAATTAGTTGGGAAACATGTTTTCACAGGTGCCAGCCATCTCCTTTGCGCATGACTTGTCTTTTTTTTTTAAGGATAATTCAGTATTTTTTTGAAAATGTTGTAGTTTTTTGAGTGAAGAATGAATGGTATGTAGGTGGGAGAATAAAAAAGTTCCTAGGGTTTTCATGTCTCTGTCTTTGCTTGAAACTGAACAATAACGTGTAGGTTTATAACTTTTCCATAGTGGTCCTCGGCTGTTGGTGCAAAGGCTGGTGATAATATTGGGAAAGTGTGGAGAGATGAACCTGCCAGGACTGGGCTCTCACTCCCACGTTAAATATTGCAGCAAAGGATCTTACGGTTGCCACCACCTCTCAGAGGCGTGGGCCATCGCTGTCCATCGGGCAAGTCACGAGCCGAGTCCTGTGCAAACAGCACTTGGATGAGTTACTGTCCTGATCTGGATTTGAGGCGATATCTGAAACGAGAGCGCTCCTCTAACGCCTCTGCTGCAAATCTCTTTTAGCACATCTTTATGGTACTCTGCAAAACTCAGATGTTCCCCTTCTATTCTGCCAAATTTCCAGCTGGTGTAAATGAGCGTATAAGTTTCCTCTGAGCTCGGTTGTCAGAGCAAACATCTGGCCCTATTATAATATAGATTTGGATTAAATTCATTGTAATGTTAATGTCTTTAATGTATTTATGCTGTGGTGGACGCATGCTAAATTATACTAAATTTCTGCTGAATGCCTTGCAGGATTTCAGCTATCTTTGTTAAAGTGAAAAGGAAAAATCCCTTTAGTCAGACTTCCAAACTTCAGCTCACAAAAAGGGCAAAGAAGTTTCTGACCCAGGGATTCAGTGCGTCTGAGAATCACATTGAAACTTCCAATTTCCTGCTTTTTATTGCTCAGAGAACATTAAGCCTAATACGAATTGATAGGGGAAAAGGTGGGTTGAAGACAATGATGACGTAGCTAAGATTACAGCTTTGCTGCGTACAGTCATCTGCACGCTTGTGAAAATGAGGTATTTCCTGGTGTCTTCTGGGCTGTCATCAAACTTTAATAGCTGAGCGATGCAGAATGAAGCGCATAGTAATGAGTCAGGATAAAACATCTGATCCCTCCTCTCTGCTGTATGAGCTTTCCTTACCTTTATGCGTGTTTGGGGAGGAGTGGAGGGGGAAATGGCATCGGGAGGAAAAAATGGTCTTTTGATTACAGCCAGAAGGTGGGAAGTGGACCTACGGATACTTATTTTCAGTCCTGCTGTGTGGCCCTGGGCATGTTGTTCCCCCTTGCCATGCTGCTTTCCCTCCCACAAAGCACAGGTGGTGGCTCTTTTGGGTGCAGAGTGTGTCCCCACTGCCACCCCTGGCCGGGGGGTAGGGAAAGCCCAAGGTGGGGGGCTTCTTGCTGGCAGGACGGCTGTGGGGCGTGCAGGCAAGCGGGGGCTGTCCCCACGAGCAAACGGTGGTGTGTGTGGAGGGGGAAAAAAGGGGGGGTGGGGTGGGGAGAAAAAAACCCACCTGCCTTCTTTTAACCAGCTCTGATTTAATTGTCTTTCATCAGAACATCCTGCTCAGCAGCTGAGCCCTCTCCCGAGGGTGCTTTCCACACCCCCTCGCCTTCCTGCAAGGAGAGCACTGCCTCTGCAGATGGCAATTGTTTGCTTTGTGCTTGCTGCTCTGTGGAGCAATTCGGAGATGGGGGGGAATCCCCAACCTTTCAGTTTTTAGGCTTAGGGAGCAGTCACTCTGTTCATCTCGTGTTCACCAACGGCATCACAACCCACACGGGGCTGCAGTGAGGCATGAGCTCCCGTCATACCGGGTCAGGAATTGGGGGGGGGGGGGGTTGGCATGGAGCACAGGCTCTCCTTGCCCCGACCAGGGGGCAGTTTGCAAGGTGCAGCTAGCAGAGCCCAGGGCCAGGGAGCTGCAGCCCGTCCCTGTGCCCTCTAGGAGCCCCAGGCAGGGGAGCCAGGTGGGGAGGGTGGGATACACCTCTGAGCATCCAGGTGTGGGGAAAGGGAGTGGAGCATGCAGAGGAGTTTGGAAATAAAGTCAAGTTATGGGGTGAGGCTGGGGCTGATCCCGAGGGGAGCCTGCGGCTTGCCTTCGCACCGTCTTCCTCGGCTGGGGGGAGCGGCTCTCCGGGGCCCTCCCTGCACAGCCCCCTGGGGTTGGGAACAGCCCCTCTTCTCCCGGTGGGATTGAGCCCACTGCCCTCAAGAATAATGTATTTAATCAGCTTTTTAGGGTGAGAAAGAGCAGGGTAACTGGGTGATGTGGTGTGTAGGCTTCCAAACTCTGTTTGGAAGTATCTGCTGCACGGCACGTGACCGGTACAAAGCATCGCCCCAAAGCCGCCGTTGATGCCTGTTCATTGAGCCACCGTTTGATGTGGCACGACGGGATTGCAGCCATGGCTGGCCTGGTGGTGCTGTCAGAATGGCGCTGAGCGCTGGAGGAGCTCGGAAGAGGAGCAGCAAGCTGTGTTAGCCTGGCTTGCCTTTCCTTCTCCTTTCTCATCTCTTGGGCAGAACCTTCCAGCAGCTTCTGCATCCCTCCGCGCTGCTGTTCTCCTTTGCAGGCTTTGGGAATGTAACGAACAGGAAAGCACTTCGCTGCCAGGGAGTGTTTGTATGATGACACAGTTAATGACCGCACTTAAAAATTTTATAGATGCTAAAGTTCAGGATGGTCTAGGCTGTGCATCGGGGCAAGCTGGCCTGGGCTGGAAGGTGGGGGAGTGGAGATGGTGTCAGCAGCGTTGGGCTCCCTCTGAGGACCACACAGAAACGATGCATCTTCCGGCAGATGTAGCTGGACGTCCCCACTCTTGCCAGTGGCCACAGCCACTTCTCTGCAGCAAGGATGAGTAGGCAGGACGGAGTAGTCCCAGGGGCCGGAGCTGGCTTCCGCATCACCCACCGCTTGCGTCAACTGGCTGCGGAGATGCTGTTTGGTGAGTAAGTGGGGAACCAGGAGCAGAGATGCCATAATAAATAGTGAATGTAGCCTCGGGATCTGCAGCTGAAAGCAAAGGTGCATCACTGCTGTGCTTCTGGAGAGGAATCTGGGAAAGATAACCAGGAGTATCCCATGGGATCCCATTGCCTGGAGGCAAACACAAGGAAACGTGGAGGCGCTGACCTTCATGGTTGAGGTTCTTGAGACCACCAAGCACTGCCACGTGGGTGGCAGCGTGAAGTCCCCGCCGTTGGGACCACAGGCTGAGGAGGAAGGTCAGAGCAAGCCCTGTGCTCTTGGGAGGGTACATCACAGGGTCTGCCCTGTCCCCTGCTCTCCCCATCCCATGTCCCACCTGCTCCTCCGGAATAGGTGGGAGGGAGAGCTGGCCGGGGCTTGGCCCTTTTCCTATCAGCCAGCAGGATCTGTGAGCCTGTTCCTGAAGGGAACAGCGAGGGGGAGTTGGGATGGTTTGGGCAGTTTTCTGGCTGGGTTATTTTATTCTGGGTGGGGGTGTGTGTGTGTTTGTTTGTTTGGTCTTAATGGTTTTTCTCTGTCTCCAGCTGGAGCTTTGCCTAGAGGTCTGGGGGGGTGGTGGTGGTTGTGTTTTGGAAGAGTTGTGGAATCAAAGCACCTTTGTGCTCCTCAGCCCTGCTGTGAAATGCAAACATGTGCATGCTCTGCAAATCTAGTTGAAGCTTTTTTAAAAAAAAAAAAAAACAAAAAACAAAAATTTCATTTCTTTAGATATAATATCTATTTGCTGCCGTAACAAAGTGTATTCTAATTAGATATATAGTTATTGCTCAATATCAAGAAAAGGCAGACTTCTGGAAGTGCTTTAAAACAGGTCAAACCACTAAACTGTGTGTGTCTTTCCTCTCAGAATGCATTACAGCACTTTCCTCCTCAGTTTCTTCTGGTGTCCCACACTGTAGCTGTGTCCTACCCTGGATTGCATCTCACAGGCTGAGTGGTACCTCTCGAGTCTTTGAGAGATCTGTGGGATTCTGCGTGTGTTTTATGAGAGGATGCCTGCTTTGTTAATAACTTTTTCTGCACTAAAAGGGTCTACTCAAAATCCTTGGTTGGATTATATTTTTGTTGTTGTTGTTTTTACTACTTCTTTACGTTTTTCATGTCCCTTATATTGTCTGGTATCATGTGGCTGCACGCTTCAAAGATGTCTGTAGCGGAGGTAAGCACATGTGCAATATCAGTATGGCTGTAATGAGCCTTAACATTCATTACAGCTTAGGGAAAACAAGAGCTGGATTTTGTCCTCTGATGTATTATTGCACCTGTCTTGGCTTTAAAACATATTAGTAGGGGAAACTTAATAAAACCTGTAAATCTGGTGAAATAGTTTAGTGTAGTTTATTTTGTAGCCCAGGTGATTGCAGCCCAGCACGGTTATAAGCCAGGGCAGGGACTGTAATTCATCGGGTGATCAGCTTGCAGGACTCCGTGCAAGTCACTTGATCTCCTTGTCCTCCAACGCTGCCTCTGAACTGGAGACAACTGTAGTCTGTGCTGAGAGGTACTGGCTGGAACTGGGAAATTGGGAGTGTCAACCAGGGTTAAAAAACAAAACAAAGCGATAGGGAGCAGATTGATGCGGGGTGAGTGACGGGAGGCTCAGCAGCAGTTCACATGGCACCAGCGTGTCCTGTGCCGAGAGGTACTCACAGGATGCTGAGAAGCAGACACAGCAAAGATGCGATTCTGCTGAATCCCTTAGAGACACAGTCACGTTCTCCCAGTTTCACAAGCCCTTGTTTCCCTGCTACCCTGACAAGAAGAGCCACTGGAAGTGATAAATGCCATCATCTTGCTAGTGGATGTTGTGTCTGAAGACAGTGACCCTGTGTTAAGTCATTTTAAAACAAGTTGTTGTTTTCCCACGGTGATTTTCTTTTTTTGTCTCGCTGTTGCTGGTAACTTAGAAGAAGTTAGCTGGATTAGCAGCGAGTCAGATAAAATCTGGATGGGTTGGAGGAAATCTGAGGGATTCTCTCTCTTTGGGAAAAGGTCTGGCTCGGATTAAGTTGCTATTTATATTTCTAGTGCAAAGGTACTTTCGGTCCAGCTGAAACAAAATGTTTCACGTTCTTTACATCCCAGTGAAAGTAATTTCTGCAAAACAGTGCTGGGTTTAATGGGTTTTTTCTTAAATGGCAATTTTTCCACTATAAAATACCGCAAAGAGCTGTTGGTGTTTGCATGAAACATCTGCCCTGTCTGTAGTTGCAGACTCTGCTGGGAAACAGTTAAGGGAGAGCTGCTGACCTGATGGCCAGTGATTTACTGCCCACCTGGATGGAGAGGAAACAGGAAGGGTCTTTAGAGAGATGAGCGTAGCATGTGGGATGAGCAGTTTGGAGGGAGGTTCCCTACAAGCACCCATGGCTGGAAGTGGGTTGGAGTTGAATTTATCTTCTTTTAACTTTGCTTATTAATCAGAACACCCCACCCCTCTCCCCTAGGACAAGTTGTTCTATGAAAGGATGAGAAAAGCATCTACTTTTTGCTATGTCTAGTGCTTAAATGCCTGTTCTGCGTGTGGAGAAGCAGAGCTGAGAGACAGGTCTTCTCCGTGTTTGGCAGGAGATCTGGAGACCCTTTGCCTGGGGAGGTGCTGTGGTACACTGTCTGCGCTTGGAGTGATTAGTCACCGCATTCCGCAGAGCATCCCTAGGACTGCGTGTCGTTGCTTGGAGGTTCATGTTATATCTGAGTTATAGCTGTAAGTTATAGCAGATGGGTTTATCTTTGTTGAATCATGGAGCACTATTGCAATAAACACAACAAGTAATTTGTGCATGTAGAATGTCCCGAGGGTCCTACTAAAACCTTTAATCATTGTCTGGGTCTTATTCTACCTCCATGTTAATATGACTTGCTATTTTGGATAGTTTCTGTTTTCTTTGGGTATATCTTCTCTGAAAGGATGGAGACTGCATGCTTTAACTCAAGCATTTCTGACTTAAAATGAGATGGTGTCGGGTATTGAGGCCAAGGAGCAAGGGTTTCTTCTGTTCCAAAAAGTTTCTCAGGAATCTGAAAGGGATTTTTCTCAGCAAATGTTTGTTTCTTCAGGGGTGGAATTAGGTGACCTATATTCCGTCCAAAGGATGCATGATAGATGGGGCTTGTGCAGAGGAAGGAATTTCACTCTTGATGAATAATAATCAAATGAAAAAGAAGGAAACCACATATAACTCTTCATCCCTTTTGGACTCTGACCGTTCCCAGAAGCGAGCGTGACTAATAGGTTTGCTCCAGGGCAAGCTGAATATTTTGCTGAAGTAAAAATAAAATCCAGAAGCCCAGACTGATGTGTGTGACATGAGTCATCTTTGGAGCTCTGTGGCTCTGTCCCGCTCTGTGGGGCTTGGCCAGCAGATCCCTGCTGAGCTTTGCCGTGAGGGGCACAGCAGGGCATGGAAGGTCCTGCTGCGGAATAACTGGGGGGGTGACTCAGCCTTGCTTGAGTGCGCTTTGATTCGGTGGCTGGAGCATCAGGGGGTATTATCAGGATACCAGAACAGAGCACTGGCCTTCCTCTGTGATTTCAGCTGTTGGTTTTTGCAGCTGGAACCGCTGCCTTGCAGAGCCATGGGCAATAAGTGTGGCCTCCCACCTTTTCCGGAGATGCTGGTGGTGGTGGTGGCTGCTGGAATGGCCAAAGCGAACCGGGATAACAAAACCATGATAGTTTTGCAGGGAATTGTGCAATGGGCCAGTGAGGCTTGAACTCCACTGGGCAATAATGGGAACATTAAGCGATGGGACAGGGCAGGGATGAGTGTGCCCGCTTGATGCAATGCTCTCCGTGAGCTTCCACCGAGACACAGAGGCACCTCTGAGAGCTTTGGTGCACAGACTGTGTGCTGCTTTTGGCTTGAGAAAGGATTTCGCCTAAACAGAACAAATACGGGTCTAAATGGAGCGTGACCCATCCAGGGTTGGTGCTTTGAAGGAGCTCAGGTCATTTCACACTTGCGGGTGGGAACCACACGAAAGGCGGTAGAAGGGAAAATGTCATCTGATTTCCACCAAAAACCAGGCAGAAGCTGATGCCTTGGACTGCGTTATGTTTGAGTCATTGCGTTTGGTTCCAAGAGAAATTGGTTGGAACTGCAGTTGATGCAAACCAAAACTGGACAAAGGTACTAGGCAAATGCCAAAAATTGGAGAAGGAGCCAAGCTATGGAGGGGTGGGCTGGAGTAGTTCTGCGAGGTGGCTTGCCTCCGGGAAGGAGTCAGGACAGTGACCTTGAAGGGACTGATCTGCAGTGACACAATTAAAATGTGCTTAGTGAACACGATTATCCATTTTATTCTTTTAAGCAAAACCAGAATAAGAGCCTTCCGATAACTCTGCTTGTGAAATGTGTCTCGGGATAGATAAAAATGAAGTAAAAAAAAAAAAAAAATCCAGTAGTTTTTGGTTGTATAACACTGAACGTATCACTTATTTCTTGCCAAAAGCCCTGATAAGACTGCTATATGTTTTTTCTTTTAATTAAAACTATGATTTTTATGTACAAACAAAATATTTGCGCCATATTTTTCTTTTATGGAATATTATGTCATTTCAGAATTTGTTCCTGGTTCAGACACTGAATTCCCAGTGGGAGGGAAGTAAATCTTCTAAAGTGCATTCTCCAGTCATTCCCTCCAATACTCCTTTTAGATATTAAGAGGCCCAAAGCCTGATCATAAATATTTCTGGGTTTCTAAAACGCTGTGAGGATCCTGGATGCCTCTGCTGGTGTAGTTGCTCGTATTAATAGTTGCAAGAGAAACATAAATTTGATCTCTGCTGTATGTACATAAATGAAAGGGCTCTATACTTTTAAAAATGTTTTTCTTTGCAATAAAAGTAGCAGGATTATTTATAGGCAGTTGAGTTTCTTGTACTTTAAAGCAGGGCTACTCAACTTTAATATTTTTCTTTATTATTATTGATGCTTGCTGGGTCATTTCACCCAACTCTGTGTACCAACGTGACCCTAGCCGAGGCTGCTCACAGCTTTCTCGGTGGTGCCTGCCTTTTGCTCTCCAGGAAATGAGAAGAACAGCAAGAAATGTGGGAGCGTGTGAGACTTTGTGTGGGCATTGCTTAGGTGCAGGCTGGGGCTGGAGCAGAGCCCGGGGCTGGAGCAGCTCCGCTCGGCAGCACGAATGTGGTGTGGTGTCGTGCTGGAAGCCTGGTGGCAGATTCTGTGATGGACAGGGTCTTCTCGGTGGGCTTCCCTGGGGGAGGGAAAAGAGAGAAAACCACTGGACATCCGTGAGAAATATGTGTTTCTTTAGAAAATATGGGGAGAGAAATGGAGGTAAAAGAACAGGATGTTTCTGAAGGTTGAAAAGATGCTCCCTGGCTTGTTCGTTGTGTCTGCTTCTAGAACACCTTTGTGTACACTTTGAAATGATCAGAAATGGCTGTTTTGGACAGTGATTCATACCTGGCCTGAGTGTTGATTCGGCTGGGGATTTACTGGGAGTGAGGCAGTGAGGAAGGGGGATGGATGTCTGTCACAGTGGCAGCTAGCCATGCCCCTGCGCTATACACCCTGCCATACCACAGGGAAGACACCAGACCAGCTTTGCCTTTCCCGCTGAATTCTTTTAACTTCAATTTCCTACGGCGTTTTCTCCATGCCCGCTTTGGGACAGATGTTGGGAAATGCCTTTCCAGGGTATGGCACCCACGAACTGCTGCTGCTTTCTCAATGCAGCTGAGCCCCAAGTTTGGAGAGGAGGACAACAGCACGGCTTTAATGTAGCGAAGCCTCTGGCTTTGCCTGTGGTTGAGCCAATCTCAAATTAAAGGAAGCTTCGTGACTCGGTCTTGGGGACTTTGGGGCAGTTATTGTCTGGTTAAAGACGGTCCATCCCTTAGGGTGCAATCGTGCACCTTGCCAGGGAGGGAGAACAGAAAGTGCTGCGAGCTTGTGAGTGTGTATAGTGCAGATGTATGGAAAAAGCTTATTATTGAAGAGGGGCTTGCATGGTGGCTCCTGCTGAAGGCTGTGCTTTTGAACCTTGTAGAGCTCCCCCTGAACCATGATTTTATTGCATTGATAGAATTTAAGAGATCCTTGTGAGGAGCGTGGTGTTGTCTGTTACTGGAAGCATCGCATACATCTAAACTAGAATGCACTGCAGAATGTTGTAACGGCTAAACTGGGCGTTTCTGTGCATTAATTCCAGCCAGTTTGCTGAGAAGCGATGTCATTTGTAGAGCTGGCATGATGAGAAGCCTCCTGACTTGCAATTGTAAACCACTTTCCACCTGGCTTTCCATATTGGCTCCACATGGTAGGAAGGAAAATCCATTGTTTGACATCCACCTCGGCGTTTCAGGGCTGGATAGCGAGGGGTCTGGGTGTCCCTCCCAGGAAAGGTGCCCTCGGAGGTGAGTGTGCTTCACATGTGGTTTGCAGGGCGCTTTTGAGCATGGCCTCAGCGATGCTGTTGGCAGGGGTCGAATCCTGCCGTGGCTGAACTGCTCTGGCTCCCCGTGCTCACCCTCTCCAGCCCCTGCTGCCCTTTCTGCACAAGCTTTTTCCAAGGGAAAACTCATAAACCCTTCCTTCCTTGGTCTCGCTCCCCATGGCGCTCTCCCCGGAACACATATTGTTCTACTTCATTGTAAATGCTTTGTTTGCTGCCCTTAAGCCCCCTACCTGGTTCCCATGTGGTCTCCCACCCTTTCTGCACCTCCAAGCTCACTGAAGATGCCCTTCACCTGAGATGCTGCTTGAGTTTCCACTGGTTCCATCTCTAGACTCTTACCTTGTTTGGCTACTCTTGTGTGTGGTTGTAAACGATGTGTCATCAGGGTCTGTCCCTGACCTTAGGACCCTGCTGTGGCCGTGCTTGTCTTCTGGCAGCTTCATCCTTCATCAATATCTGTGCCACCATCCTCTGTCTCTTGTTGCTTCTCCAAACTTTCTCAGGGCTTCTTCCTTCTCTGGAGATTTTCTTGATTCCCTTCTGGCTTTTTGGTTCATTCCCCACCCCCAGCCTTTCCTGTTGCTGCATCTCAAGCTTGGGGTAAAATATCTGCGAACACTTTTGAAGCCGTTTCATCTTCCTTGTTCTGATTGCCAGGCTGCGGTCAGGTTTAGGGCGGTGTCAAACGAATTGCCCAGGACAGTTTCGTAGCTTCCTTTAGTCCCGCGTTGTCTCTTTATTTAATCAGCAATCTCCCCAGGTCAGGGACCATCTCGGGATGCTTTAAGGCACTACACACAAGTCCTGCTCTGGGAGCCGCTTCCCAGCCCCTTCAATGCCGACGGCTGCACAGCCCTGGTGGGGAAGGTGTAGCTGTGACCCACGGCCGTGGGTCCCATGGAAGCTGCCAAGGCATAGCTCGGGAGGCGCTTGGCTTGGTCGGCCTTCGAGGTGAAAGATATGTTAAAACCCGAGGCTGTGCCATGGCACGTGTACTTTGGGTTCCCTTGATTTGACCTTTGGGAGCTGCTCCGCTGCGAGCTGACCAGGCAGCGCTTCCCTTCTGCGCTCTGCTAGGGCTGGCCCAGACCTTCAAAGAAATTATATGTACATATACACACGTGCGTATCTAGATAATTAAACCCAAGAGCATCCAGATAGATGGTGGTTGATAAAACGGTGTCAGCATCATGTCTTCGCAATGATCATCTTGTGCTCATCGAGGAGCCCTCAGGCAGGCGCGTGTGTGCCACTGGAGGAGAGCTAGAGCTCGCTCTTCAGCCGCAGGTTTGCAGGTGGAACCTGGCCACTTCGTTTCAACTGCTGTTCTGCAAACTGAAACATTTGGTAGGGTGAACGGGATGGATTCCTTTGTTGCAAACAGAATGGCTTCGAAACGACTGAGCTCGCTTATTACGAAGCATTAAAAGGGATCGACGGGCAAACCGTCAGAGGCTGGGGAAGGGTCTGCCATTATGCAGAGCCGACACAAACGTCAGCTTCTTGTGCTTGCGAGTTGGGCTGGGTTTTATGGGTCAGCTGAAGTCGTTGACTTTAGATCCAAACCTGAACGTGCCTGCCTGACAAAAAGCTTTCAGGTTTCCAAACCTTTGTTTGGTCTGTGGCCTGTCTCAACCGCATCTGCAGAGCAGGTCTCTCCGTTCGCCCCCTTGGCGGTGGCTGGGGGTGGGCTGTTTGCTGTGTAAGAATGTCTCTGTTCCAAGATTTGGGCTCGACGTGGGCATACACTGCTCTGTGAGAGAGATGAACGCTGGATAGCTGTATGGAACTGACCGCAAGCCTCCTGGGTCCCAGTCCAGATCCTTAGCAACACGGTTGATTCTTTTCAGACGGTAAATCTCTAACATACTGGCTTGGATGCCTGCAGCAGACAGACCTCGACGTTAAAGTACTTCACTTTTGGAGGTGTGGGAAGGTGGAGTTTCTTCTCATCCTGTAAGAGGAAAGATGGACAAGTCTGAAGCTTAAATTCTTTGGTTTGGATTTCATATCTACTTTAAGGCTATTTGGATCTGATCCTCTGGTTTAGACCCATCTCCCTTGGAAACATCCGTGCAGTTTGGTGATAGCCTGGAGGCAGGCGGTGTTCGGGAGAATGGCCAGGCCAGGCTCCGGAGGACGGCTGCAAAGCAAGCTTTGGGAACCTGACCCTGCAAAGCTCCCCGAAAGACCCGAGCATCTCTAATTTCAACAACCCCCGTTGTCAGAATGTCAGGCAATGGGTTCTCAATGAGATTGGTAAACATTTACGTCGGAGTCGGAAATTGAGACAACTTGGCTGCTGTTTGGTGCTGTTTTATATAAAGCAGACTAACACAGGATTCCTTGAAGATAGTCTTTCTCCATCTCCCACCGCCTGAAAAGCCACATTAACACACTCGGAAGAAACAACTTCTGAAAAGCCTGATGTTCTGCGGCTGTATTTACGCTGCGGAGAGCTGGGTCTGTGCCAGAAGCTTATGCAAACAACCACAATCTCACTTCTAACAGACGGCAAGATGACAAAAGTTCTAAAAGTGGTGGGGGTTGGTTTTTTTTACTTTTGTTTTGGTGGTTATTTTTTTATTTTTAAGTGGCAAAATTCCCAACAACAGCAGTCCTCGCAGTGTTTTGTTCTGACAGCCAGAGAATTGCCAGACTTGCCAGTTCAGGTCGCATCCCCAGGCCTGTGAGGCTTTGTAATTGGTTTTGAAAGGCTGTTGACTAGAGAAGAGATTTGGTTTTTTTGGGTTTGGGGTTGGTTTTGTTTTTTTTTTTTTTTTTGCTGCTTAGCACAACAGCTTGGGCTCAGTTCTTCTTGCTGGATGCATGTTTGTCTCTGGATAGAACCGGTTCCCAGGAATATCTTTATGACATTTATGGAGCTAGTTTGCAAAGCTGCCTTGTGGGATTTGGAGTCACTGGTTTAGTAATATTTGGGCATCCAAACGCTGAAGGCGATGTTTCAAAGGAGAGCCATGCAACCTTAAAAACAGGGAATAATTCAGCTGTCGATGGAAGCTACAGCTGTGGCCTGCCACACACACTCGCTTGGGCAGCAGATTTCCCTCTCAATTTTTAGGTGGGTTTTCTATTGTGTTATCGAGCACCAAAACCAGTATGCATGGGATTAAGAGATGTAGCTGGAAAGGGGGGCTGTGGGGCATGTCTGCCTCGCTTGGCCATCAGGCTGAGGTTCCTGGGGCGCTCGGAGCGGTGCTGTGTTCGTGGTGGTTGTTGTGCAGCATGCAGAGATGCTGGGCTGGATGTTAGAAGCCCGGTTAGATATTTTATTCTCTGTTCCAGAGGTAGCTCATCTCTCTTTTCCCATCAGAGCACCGCAGCATATGAACACACCCCACTTCTCTCTGCAGTACACTGGGAGCAAGAGTCATCAGCAGGCCTGGAAAGCATCTTGGGAGCTTGTGGGCATGGTGGGGTGTCCCTCTGAGGAGGGAAGACCAGGACGCTTCTTTCCCACACTGGCAGAAAACGTTCTTTTCAAGTGAGATTTAGGCACTCCCTCTTAGGTCCTGTGTTTATCAGAATATAATGTTCCTGACCATCAGCTCAACAAATGCGTCAAGGCTCTTGTGATGGCTTGTGGATTTCCAACTTATGAGTCAGTTAATGGGGAGCAAACGTTTCTGCGCTGACGCAGCACTGCGGCAGATTGGCCACTTGTGTGCATGCCTGGATGGGTGAGCCGCCGAGGGGGGGCAGCTGCGATTTCTGCTTGGTTTCTCATGGGTTTTGACATTGTTTCTCATTTTTGTGGTGGTTTTGAGGCTTGGGTGGAGAGGTATTAAAGCATGAAAGCATTGCAACTGGCTTGAGAAGTCTCTTTAACACATGCCGGACCCCCCATGCCAAGACTTTGGAGGCTCCAGGGATGGTGCTGTGAGCGCTCAGCGTTTCCCTGTGGGCTGGAAGCATCTCGAATCTGTTCTTGGCCGCGTCTGCCAAGGATGGATGATGGGACAGGGAAAGGCTGAGGAGCCAACGCAGAGCTCTCCGCTTATGACCAGCAAAGCATGAAAATCAAAAACTAAGTATAAACTGCCTAACCCTGTAGCTGTTCCCATAACACAGGAATCCTCTGGTTTGGAAGGTCAGGTTTATAAAGGTTTATTGATCCTTCACCACCCCTGAGAAGGGTAATGCTGTCTCACAGGGTGGCTGTCCCAGCCTAGGGAAGAAGATTAGGGAAGTGAATTTGTTTTTCACTGAAAACAGTTCTGTGTTTTCTAATTTTATTTTCTTTTTTTTTTTTTTTGGTGGTGATGTTGCTAGTTAGGATAGGGAAACTCTGAAATACTCTGTATATTTATACTTTTAATATGGCTTCTATTTGAGGAATGATTAAAAAAAAAAAGACAACGAACGAACTTTTCTTAACTTCCTGTGGAATTTCTTGGTAAAATTTAGCTCAAAATGCAAAAACACCACTATTTTCTGTCGGCATGGATTTCACAGCTTGCAAATAAGTAAGATTCAGCTGGCTGGCTTGCAGTGATCCTTTGCCCTCTGATGTGCTACTGTCCAAAGGAGAGCTTGAAGGCATAGAGCTCTCCCTTGTCTAAGCACTTTTTCTCTTGACTTGTCCATTTGTTATAGAATGACAGAATGGTTTGGGTTGGAAGGGACCCTAAAGCCCCCCCAGTTCCACCCCCCCACCATGGGCAGGGACACCTGCCATAGCCCAGGCTGCCCCCAGCCCCGTCCAGCCTGGCCTGGGACACTGCCAGGGATGGGGCACCCACAGCTGCTCCGGGCAGCCTGAGCCAGCGCCTCGCTGCCCTCACGGGGAAGAATTCCTGCCTCATCTCTAATCTAAATCCACCCTCTTCCAGCTCAAAGCCACCCCCCTTGTCCTGTCACCACAGGCCCTTGTACAAAGCCCCTCCCCAGGTTTCCTGACGGCCCCTGTAGGTGCTGGAAGCTGCTCTAAGGTCTCCCCGGAGCCTCCTCTTCCCCGGGCTGAACCAGCCCAGCTCTCCCAGCCCGTCTCCAGGGGAGCGGTGCTCCAGCCCTCGGATCATCTTCGTGGCCTCCCCTGGGCTCGCTCCAGCAGCTCCATGTCCTTCTGATGTTGGGGGCCCCAGAGCTGGACACAGCGCGGTTGAGCTTGTGTCTATGTGGTTAGTGGCTCACGTATTCAACCAGGATCTTGGTACTCCACCTGTATCTCTTTTGGTCCTTCTACCCATATGTTGGGGTTTTTTTCAGTCAAGGTCGTTTAATTTAAGGTTGATTTGCTCCACATCTGTCTAGAGGTCCCTTGGGGTCAAGCACAGCTGCTCACTGCAGTTTGCTTTCCAGCTTTGCCTTGTCACAGCAGCAAAAGCACCTACATCCTCCTCTGTCTCACCAGCTGTACCTAACCGTGGTTGTTTAATATTTTAAGCTGCCCAAGGCAGAGATTTTTGTGGTTCGGGTAGTATGCTTCACACGCTGTAAAGCATTGCAGGCATTTCTTTTATGGTACAGAACTGGTAATGAACAGGCAGCAGCTCACCTGCCTCTGCCTTTGGGTGGAGGGTCTGGGTTTTGCAGTACCAGGCGCCAACACCTTGCAAACGTGATAAAGGCGAATTTTGGTGCTATTTGCACGCACTTTGTCGCCGGTATTAAAATGCCACCATGAGTGTGTGGATGTGTTGTTTGCTTAGCAAATGCTTTTCAGGGACAGCTGTTTTGCAAGGTAAATGACAACATTCTAGTAACATCTGTGGGAATCTCTGCAAAACACCATCAGTTCTTTGTGCTAATAACTTCGTTATTACTTTATGTGTTTAGGACTAGATTTCTGAAGTATTATAGCTCGACAAAACCTCACAGGCAGGCTCCTCGTAGGATGCCAGAGAGTGTATGGATGCCTAAGAGCAGGAATCTCCCAAGTGTCTTTCCAGATCCTGTGCAGTGTCTGGTGTAAAACCCAGTGTCATCGGTGGGCTCATTCCCTGTAACTCACGGTTCACTGGGCCAGAGCCCTGCAGCACCAGTCCTGCTCTCACAAAAGTGTCACGGGCTTTCACCACGTGCAGCATTGCGACCAAGTGTCACATCCCCAAAAGAGCAGGCTGGCTTGGTGGAGCCCACCATAACTTAGTTCCTCTGGATGGCTGCGTGCTTGTAGATGTTTTCTGCTAGGATCTTGTTCGTAAACATCCTTTACACATGTGGGTTGCTGTTCTTTCTTGGACTGCCATGCATTGGCCAAGCACCGGTGTCCTGGAGCGCTCTTGAAGCAATGCAGATGATATAGGGGACAGGCCAATTACCTTTATGGGCATTTCACACAGAAGTGACACCATTTTATTAGTCTGCAACTTATGTTATGCATCTATCGTGCTGAAGTAGGCTTTTTAGGCATGTGCAAAAAGCATGCACTTTTTGAGGCAATGCTCAGGAGTTGTCTTAGTGCTTCAGAGAAGACCTGCATCGAGCAGTTTCCTTCTCCATGTGAAAAAAAAATCACATTAATTGTCAAGGTGCTGATACAGTCCCAAGGCTAGTGAGAAACTGGGGGGGTGGGGTGGTGGTGTGCAGCAAGAGAAAGCCTGCGGGCTTTGGGATTCATGTCAGGCAATTAAAAGGAAAAGAGAACAACTCCACAGTGAAACATGTGGTTGCTCTTTTGCCTCATTTGCATTGTCAGCCCAGTGATTTACAGCGGGTGAAATTCATTCCAGATTATGAGAGCAGATTAATAAATGTTTTTCTGGACCCGACTGAAAAAATACTAGTCTCTAACGTGTTTCCCTAAAGGTGTGGCACGCCTGTGTTTTGCTGGCCAACCCCTGTCTGTGGTAATGTGTTCTCCTCACCCTGACACCGATTTGGGGCATCAGTGATACGTAAGGCAGGTTTGGAGGCAGGTAAAGCGTTTCTTTTCTTGCTTCATCCTGTTCAATTCAGAGTCTATTTTTTAACCTAAAGTATGTGCTTTGCCCAGCCAGGAAGGCCAACCAACTTTTCTTTTTATGATCCTTTATTTGCCAAAGGTATCAAAATATATACATATATATTCCTACAAGCAAGCTGCCAAACAAAACTGTCCTTACAGCATGTCTGCTCCTGGGTAGCTCTGCCAAAGAGCGGTTCTGGAAGTTCCTCTCCGGTCTAGATTTCCTCCTAGCTTTAGCCTCGATGTGTGACAGAAGCATGGGAATGGGAGCAAAAGCTAAGTCTTCCCAGACTGCCGCAAAGACACGGCTCGCACCTTCGCCTCTCATCTTGAGGCACATCAGCAGGGAGCTGCAAGCGTGGAGACCGGTGTTCACCTACGCGTGCGCTCACGTTCACGTGCCCCACCGCTTAATTCTCCAGTGTTCCCGATGCATCTGTGCTAAACTCTCCCCAAAACATTTTAGTGGCCAGTGTCTTAAAACAGCCCTCCGGACCGGCTCAATCCAGGAATGAGCGTATGGAGATTTGCAAGTTTGTCTCAGGCGGGTGAGTCACTGCCCCTCTGAGTCAGTTCCCCCGACAGCCCCGCGAGCATGACTTCATTGCTGTAGGTTTAGGCTAACTGATGGCTGAAACTTTCCCAAGAAGAAAGATTAATGACAGTTGAAGTCAAAAGAGAGTGGGAGTAGCATGTTTATGGTGAGTCAAGTGAAACGAAGAGCTGGACAAGAGGTGCACGTATTGGGATGTATGTGCTAGCTTATGTCATTGTGTTGACAATGTGTATTGGAAAGAAAAGCACTGGTATGCAATCGAGGTGCACTGGGTTCCTGGAAACTCCAAGAAGGATTTATTAGCTCATATGCGGTGATGCTGAATGAGGCTTTGTATCTGCCTTTCTATTCGTTATCCGAAGGTTTAGATCTATGGTTTAAATGCTGGCTAGTCTGGAGAGCGCGTGGCTTTTTCATGCGGGCTTCAATATATGTAAGTGTCCCTATGGAAGGAAGTCTAAGAACTAACAGTAACATAATCCGCTCATCAGCAGCCTGCTGAACTCCCTGAGCTTTTCCCTGATCCAACTTCTTCGCCGGACAGCGCTTCCCTTTGCCTGCAGACAATTAACGAGGGCTTTGGAAGGCTGTCTGTTTAATTGCATTGCAGGGCTGGCTTCCGCAGCTCAGCTGCCGTGGTGCCTCCTTACCATTTGCTTGGCTATTTCTTCTGGAAACGCCTTGAGGCAAGCAAAGCAGCGCCCTCCAGTCTGATGCATTTTGCAGCTAGGATTTCCAAAACCCAGACTGTAAAATCCCCCAGCTCTGCACCTGCTAGCTGCCCTGGAAAAGTTCTGGATAGACTCAAATATTCAAGGGGAGGTGGTAACCTAAGAGTAAAAACACAAGCGATGGGAGAAAGAACAGAGGGTTTCTGTGAAATTGCTGCAAGGGATCTTGAGTGTTTCTCCACATTGTGAAAGAGTCCGTACAGCCCTGTTTATCACCCGAGCTCGAGAGTCAGGGACCGAACTGGATGTGAGATACCAGCGGTTTCCTAACAGCACCTGCCCGAGTTAATAGGGCAGGAACCTGGCATCGCTGCCGTCCTGAATTTGTGGGCAATTTCAAGATGCAGCTTCAAGCTTTCTGTCCCAAGACCCTGTATTGGCCTCTAAAGTAGAAAAGCAGTAACATATTTAAAAAAATAGTAATTAAGGTTTGGGAAACTGTTCTATGGAGAGCTTTCTGGTTTGTGTCAGAGATGTTGATCTGGACTCAGGGGTCTGGTTTAAATATGATACAATCAGAAACATACCCAGAAAAAAAATGACTGTTTAATTAAAGAACACTTTTTAGCGCAAACCAAATAAAACACAACAGCTGAAAGCAAGGGGCTGTAGCGAGGATCCTGAGAGGATATAACTGCAGAGGAAGATGTGGGTGCTCCGTATCCTGATGCACAGCGCCAACAGAAAGCATAAAGTGAAGCCAGATGTTGGCGGCGCTGGGCTGGCTGGGCGCCAGGTGTGTGCTCTCAGCTTTCTGCCTACCTGGGACCGTGCTGGAGCAGCTGCCGCGTTAGGGCTGGCTCTGCTTCTTGCTCCAGTTTTGAAAGCTGGCGTGACACCCCTGCCACGGGGTTTAAGGTTTGTGGCCAGAGAGGGAGGTTGCCAGGGTCGTCGGGGTTGAAGCGGGCAGCTGTGGGCTTGCCGGCTGCTGTTCTGTAAGGGCGAGTGAGAGGAAGGAATTCCTGCCCGGTTTGGTTCTGCTCTTTCCACTTGGGTGACTTTTCCCTTTTTATTTCTGTTATTTATTTCTCCTTCAGGACCCGTGGGCTGTGCAGACCTGCAGAAGGCTGGCGAAGCTGAGGCTTTCCTGCCGGGCACCCCCAGAGCACTAATCCTGCCCTCAGCCCGCCCCAGCAGCGATGTCCCTTGGACACCTGCTCTGAGGGCACCGGCGCTGGGCTCGTTGCTGAAGGGGCGACTGGTGTTTGACTCTTGGTGGTTATATTTTACCAAAAGCTCTGGAGCAAGAGGGGCTGTACAGCTTGTCCAAGCTCCTGGGTTTTTTTTTCAACACTTCATATTAGAACTCCCAATATTCTCGCTTTACATCTTTATGTGTGATGCTTTTGAATCCTGCTGCCTCTTGGCCTCTATGAGATCCTGTAGCAGTGAGATCTGTAGGACGTTTGGGTTTTATTTTTTTATTTTATTTTATTTTGCTTAGATACGTGGAGAAATGCTTTGAATTCTCCTACTCTTCGGTTCTGTGGAGGTTTCTTTGCTTTGCAGTGTCCCCTCGCTATCCTTGCTAGCAAGTGTCACCTAAAACAAATCTGACTTTAATAGAAATGTCACAGTAACGTAATCTATTTGGTGAATGTGCATTTTTCTGTCTTTCAAGTTGTCAGGATAATTGATTAACAAAAATTTTCTGTACATCGCTGTCTATTACACAGTTCCCAAGTAATTTGATTAGAAATCACAGGGGCATTTTGCGGCACAGACAAGGTGCATAATCTCATCTGGCCTCATTTCATATTTTTCTGATACCTCATTAAATAGTGCTAATCAGGCAGCATGAGAAACGTTTACAGCAAACTGGTGTTTCACCGTCCTCAGCACTGTGCTGGGAGAGGAAGAGACGGTTCCAGTTGTTGGTGATGCTGAGAGAGGAGCTGGAGGGCGGGCAGGGGGTTGTCTCTGGTCACCTGCTAGCTCAGTGGTAGGGGCAGCAGTGCTGCTGCTCCCAACTCTGGAGCCTGTATCTGGTAGTTAAAAGAAGAAAAAAAATAATTAAAAAAAAAAAAAATCATCACTGTTTTCCCTGCAGTAAGGAGGGGATGGACTGGCTTTCCGTAGGAATTTTTGTATGTATTAATTCCCACCAGCATCAGTTTTATGCAGCTGTAGAAGGCCCCCTGTTTGTGATTGAGATGGACTAAGTGGGAGCGAGTCTTTCTTTGCTCTTGGCCAAAGGTGAAGACACTGGAGACCATTAGACTTTCCAAGAATCTCTTACTAAAATGTATTTTAGCTATGCTTAATGGCTGCGCTTACCTCCTATTTCCAGACACAAAGAGCGTGCAAACATTTCTCAACCTGACCTTTTAAACTGAACGTACTTAAACATACTGGGCCAAATTCCCCGCGCAGCCCTGGTGCTGGAGCTCCCTGCCAGCACCCAGGGATGTCACTGAGCCTGCCCGAGCCAGGGGACGCTGCTGGGGGCAGCGAGGGCTGACATGCACTGAGAGGTGGTCACTAGCGATGTTAATCCCGCCACACAAGAAAGATAACAGTTCTCATCAGCAATCCTCCTGTGATTTTGCTGGGAGGTTTCTTTCAAAGATAACAGATGCTTCAACGCTAAATGTGATGTTAATGGCTTCGCACAAGTAGTTGTTAATTTTAAATGTGTTTCTTAAGCTCCAGCGTGCCGGCCGTACAGGGATGCTGGTGGCTTTGATGCTCCTTGGTCCTTCATCCTCAGGATCAGGTGGAAACTGCCTGGAAGCCTCTGCCTGCCTCTGGATTTCTATACCATGAAGTCGTCAGGTCAGGCTTCCCATGGGGCAGAGTGTTGGAGCTCCCTTTTCTCTCCTGTGTGGGGAGGAGTCCGCTTGTAGCATCCGTTAGCCTCTATAGAGGTCTGGTTTTCCAGCTGAAACCCTGGTGGTAAGCCCCCACCTCTCAAAATCTTAGCATCTTGCTTATGAGAAGGGCTTGCGTATTTTTCTAATATTTCTTACGAGAGGCGCTTGTGTATTTTCTAATATTTCTAATAAGTATATCTTGAAGCGAGAATCCTGCCTAATCGTTCTCAAACAAAACTCTTCTTTGGAAATGACTGAATCTGTGTACTCTGCTGCTAAATGAGGATTGGTGCTTTGAAGCTGGCACGCCTGCAGGAAAAGGAGCTGTTGTTTTGCTTATACCTCCTGAGGTGAGACCAGTTTCACTTAGCTGAGCAGAGATTTTGCAGCTGCTTTTCATAGCTCTGCCTCAAATAGCGAGCAACTGGCAGGTTTGTGAGCTGAGATATTTAATTTTTGGCTTTTCCCAAGCCAAAACCCAAATACGCTTAGCTGTCAGGGCGTCGGGCTCTCAAAGGGTGGGAGTGTGAAGCGATGCCTGGCTGCCCCTGGGAGGGCGGCAGGACGGGCAGCCAGGCGTTGCACCAGGTGCCTCGGGGCTGCAAAAACCTTGTGAACGGAGAGAATTAGGATCACCTGGTATACTGATAGAGGTGAATTAGAGGTTTCAATGCTGTCATATTGCTGATCTTCAAAAGTATTATTAGCGTTTAACGATGCCCATGTGCGCTTACCGTGATTTTAAAGAAAATAATTCTTGGGGGAACATCTGAGTCCCAGAAAAGTCCGCTGAGATGGCTGCAAGGAGCCACCCTGCATCCTACTGTGCTAAAGCCTTTGGAAGTCTGGTCTGGCAAGGCAACTAGTTACTGTCCATCACTTGCTTGTGGGCGACTGTCCAGCTTTGCTCATGGCAAACACGAGAGCTCTGGAGCCGCCTAAATCTCCTTTAATACTCGTTCCGTTTACCTCCCTTCTGCAAAGGGCTGATGGTGTGAGCACGGGCTGTTGCTGCTGAGCAGCCCTGTGCTTGTTCTTGCAGTAACTCCCTCTCCTTTGGATCCAAAGGCTTGCAGCTCTGCATATCTCGATCGCTTTGGGAGCTGGGTCAGAGCCGCTGGGTCCTTGGGAGCTTTCCTGGGCTTCAGTTACCCCCGTGGCCTCACCATGGGGTGTCTCTGGAAAGCCATCCCCAGCTCGTGCGCCCTTGAGTTTGGCAAAGACACGCTCAACGCAGAGTTGTACGTGAGCTTGAGGTTGTGCTTCCTCCCTGCCGGATTTTCGGTCCCTGATCCTGAAGCTTTAGTAACACCCTTCCCGAAAGCACAGCCCTGTGTGGCGCTGGGAGTCCTGCGAAGCGTGGTGAAACCTGCGCGGAGCTGCAGCGAAGCAGCAGCCAGAGCACAGCAGGTACCAGGACACCGACTGCCAGTTCCCAGCTATAAAAACACACCGCTCGCACGGTTCGCACAGCAGGCACAGATGCAGCACGAGCAGCTGCCAGGGAGAAGGGGAGGAGGATGAAAAAGACCATTTGGATGTGAAAGCAGAGGAGTTGTGCATGTCTTCCCGAAACGAAAATAGTAGCTCAAAATGCACTTAGAGTTCTTCTGGCAATAATAACCAATGGATGGGAAGCACATTAGGATATTTTCCTGGTTTGGAGCAAGCAGATGTTATTGTGTCCACTGGAATCATGGCAATGAACATAAAGCACAACTTCCCTGCTGCCCTGGCATGAATTTTGATCTCTCCCTAGTGTAAATCAGGACAGACTCCATGGAGGGCAATGCTGTTACACCGTTGTGCGCCAGAATTGGCTTTGCTTTTGCAAGTCCCAAGGGTGGTATTTTGATATCTAGAAAACTAATGCTTGAGATGGATCTGACCCAAAACCCTGGATTTGAACTCTTTGCAAGTTCAGATCCGGATGCAAACTTCACAGCTGCACCCTATTGTCTCTGAGCCCAATAAAACCCTCTCTCTGAACCACCCACAAGCTTAATGAAAATGTAGATTGAGATCAGATCATTATGGCCTCGAGCCAGTGCTGTGAAGCACGCACAGTGAATGGCCTGACTCTTCTGGTGCTCATGGTGATGTCAACTGTGAGCAGCTCCAAGGAAATCAGCTGGATTTCCCCAGTGTGGAGCTGGTTGTAAGTGTGAACAGAATAAGACCCTAGGTACTTTTTTTATTATTATCATTATTCCTTCACATTTCTGTTTTGAGGAGCAAGTGAGCTCCCATCTCATGCTGACCTAGTCTGAGAGGTCATCTTCTTCCAGGAGGAGCTTTGCCAGGAGCTGAGACTGGATTTGTCCTGATTACCAAGACACATTGTTGGGGAATGTGATGTCAAATGCTGGCTATTTTTGTTCTAGCCTCAGCCCTCTTAGTTTGTTGGGAAAGCTGATGGTAGTGATGAAGAGTGGGAAAGTCTTGTGGGAGGGAAAAGAGGGAGAAAAAAGGATAGAGAGAAGGTCTCAGCAGCTTGGGCAGTGCACGTGGGGATCCCTCCTCAGGGACAAGACATTTTTTGTGAAGCAAACAGCTTTTCTTGAGAAAACTTTTCTCTGGAGGGCTGGGGCACTGGCAAAAGAGAAGTCTTGTCTTCTGCCACCTCGGAGTCCTCTCTTTCGAGATGTGCGCAGGTGGTTGAGCTCTGATGACTGAACTAGGGTAAATGGAAGATGTGTACGGCTGCTCAGATAGAGAGGTTCTTGCTGCCGCAGTCGTGAGCTGGCTCTGTGTGCGATTTAAGCTTCACTGTGCAGATTTTCCAATCTGGAACAGTAACATCTAGTTCAGTTTCCTTGACAGACAGAAGACCTAAGCCTCAGGTATAAACTTTTTCAGCTCCCGTTTAATCATTAGGTTTTCAAACCTTAGGGGGTTTGGGTGAGTATTTTGTTTCTTGTGTTTCTTCTGGGCAGTATTTCTGTAAAAAAAAACTTGCTGGATCTGTGCAGGTCAAGTCCATCTTTAGGTGACATGAACTTAGAGTTGTGATGCTCCTGCTGGCTTTAATTTTTGGATGTTATTTAACCTCATGAAGGGTCAAGACTAGTCCCCGTTACTGCTGATGTCTGCATGTGTCATCTCTTGAGACCTGTCTTCACGTAGAAGCAGGACTTTGCCAGGTATGGGTGTGCGTGTTTATTTTGCTAGGTAGCGAGTGAATTTTGGGTGCTCGTTCCTCTCTTCTTGGGCTCTGCCAGAGCAGAAGCGGTGCTGGGAACAGAGGAAAAGTCTCGATTTTCAGGGAGCTGAGATGCCTGGTTTGGAGAACTTTAATTGGCAGGGTCATGGCTTTGCTCTTTTATTGGAGGCTATTTGCTGTTTTCCCAGAAGATGAAAGGATTTTGCTGTCAGCACTATTAAAAAACCCATAACAAATCAAACCCAAGTGGGACTACGGTTCTGCCATTAGCCTCTACTGGGGCTTGTTTCTGTGGAGCCACCACTATAAAAATCCCTCAATTCTTTCCACTATGAAAGCCCACAAAATGGTCAGGCAAAGCAGATGACAATATTAGAAATATTAACGGCCAGGTAATGGGGTCATGTGTTTTCAGAACTGGTGTATCTGCTTACATGGATCATTTAACCTGTTCAAGTGCCTGGTATGGTTGCCTGGCAAAATTCCCATCTCCCACCCCCTTTTTTTCCTGAATAAAGGAGCAAAATAGCATTACTTCTCCGGTTTTCCTCCTAAGAACAAAGCTTAGCACCAACAAATCGCTTTTATCAAAGTTCTTAAAACTCCATTTCCATGTAGTGGCTTGGGAATGTTCGGAGAGGATCCAAGTCATTAGCATGGTTGCGGTGATGGAGATTTGCTCTGAGCTCAAATAGTGGAGCGCTTTGTTTTTGGAGCCTGCGTAGATCTGGGCAACCTTGAATAGTTTATTTGCCGAGAAATGCAATTTTGGGGTTGACTGAAACTGTTTACTGAATTGGCACCGGTAGCTAATCTTTTTGTAAAGGGCAGCTATGTTTTGTTTCAACATTTTCAGAGCTAAATATTCAAGTTCTTCCATTTTGGAGTAACATTTTGTTTCATAACTTGCAATCTTTTTTTGCAGAAAGGAAAAATTATGCAGACTACCAAATCAAAGCGATTGGTCATGCGTTTTGGTTGACCTGAACATAAAGGACTATTTTTGTTTTTCCTTTGCTGAAGGGGGAAAACAACTGAAAATCTTTTCATTCCTAGTGAAAATATAACCTTCTTTCACCCCTTGAATAAGCTGGTGAATCTGGCTGTGTTATTTGTGTGACTGAGTCTCGGTGCCAATCTCCGCATCATGGGTGCTTTCTCAGCCATAGCTTCTCATCATGAGAACAAATTAGTATTTAATTACCACTTTGATCTTGGGAAGTGACACTTCCCGGATGCTCGTTCCTTTGTGGCTGTTCTCAAGAGCAGTTGCCGCTGATGGGGACAAGACCCCATCCTTTGCGAATTGAGGTCCATGGTCACTTTGCTCTCGACTTGAGCGCACACAGGTTAGCTGCCCTTCGAATGGAAGAAGAGCAGACTGGGATCCCACTGGTGTGAGCCAGTGGTGAGTGGATGAAGGTCAGAATGTGCTTTTGTGAACCATCCAACTCATTGCACTTTAGGATGACAGTTTAAGCTGTTTGAACGTGTCCACAAGATTTGCTTATTTTCCAGGGTTAAAGTATTCCTTGTGGTTGAAGAGGATCCCTGCTGTGGTTTGGGCGGTGTGGTTGGGATGCAAGGGCTCTTGCTCCGTGACACTGATCCTGACTGTATGCGCTGCTCTGGAATGCAAAGCATAAGGCTCAGCTGTGGTCTCACCAGGGAAAACCGTTAAATGAAGGTTTCACTGGTTTGGTGGGTTGCTGCATTGTTGATTGACGTTATCCAATACTTGAGAAAAAAATCTATGGAAAAATGAGTACAGCCAAGTAAATGGCTCCATAGCTAACCAGCGTTCAAGTTCCACTGCAGTGCACAGCATCCATCTTACAAGCCTGCCTCCATGCATCCGCCACACGTGCTGTCCCACAGCCCGGGCAGCTCCAGGCATCTCGTGTTATTCCATCTGCCCATGGTAAACAGAATGGCACGTTGGGTTTGGCTTTTAAATATAGCTTCTCTTGAAACGAAGCAAATACCGCTGACACCGCTCTGTGTGATACCGCGCTTGTTTTCCCATGTCTTGAGCAGCGGGGCAGAAAAATCGGAGCCAGGCACTGGGGTGTCTAGGGGTGTGTGTTAAAGCATAAAACTGAGGATAAAAGAAAAATACAAGTCTTGGTGGTGCTGGCTACTTAATGAAGTAAAAAGATAATTATGTTAAAATTAATTTCCAGCCTTATGGAAGGTGCCCTGCTAACTACTTCTGAGATGAACCTACCCCTTGCAATATCCCATCCAAGGAGCTTAAGCAGGATGATTCTTGCAACCCCAGGTCTATTCTTCAAACTCCCCCGCCATCCCAGTGCAAGGGAAGCTGTGGGACAGGGAAAGATGGGATGACCCACATGTTGACCTACAAGCAGAGCTCAGCAGCTCTGGAGAAACAGCAAAGCTGCACGGTTGGCCTTATGTCTTGCTTTTGTCTTTTTGCTCCTATTGCTTGAAAAAGTTTCTGCAGGGAGGAGGGAACGATTTAGCCTAAGTGGGTGCCGGTAACGGACTGAACTGCGATGCTGGCTTTACCCCGACGCAGAGAGAAGGTGGGCAAACCCCATCCTCCCCGGAGCGTGCAGGTGCAAGGTGTGGCAGGCGTGCAGGGCTCGGTCATTTCTGCTTCTCTGTGAGCGTTTGCACAGCTGATGTTACTTGAGAAGCTACCAAAGGTCCCTCCAGTGCCTGTCACCCAAGGACTTGGTGTTCTTGGGTGGAACAGTGCTCTGACACCAAAGAATAATGAGTGATTGCTTAATTTCTGTCAGCGCCTCCCAACCCAGCCAGTGCGCTGCCTTCTGGCACGCAGCGCGCAGGAATGCACATCCTTGGCCGCGGCTGGGGATGAGCCGGGATCTGAGCCGCAGAGCCGTGTTGTTTGTGTTACAGCTTGGGAGTTGCATCAGGGCTGTGCTGTGAAGTGATGACTCGGTTGAAGGTGCTGACAGACTCCGGGAGAGCTCCTGGTGCCGGGTTCTGTCCCTGGATGTATGGAAAGCCAGAACACTCGTATCTCCTCCATCTTCCAGCTCTTTCCCTGCCACCATTCATTTTATTACCCATTGCTCTTTGTTCAGAAAGTGCCTTTAGAGACTGTATCTCCCCATGCTTACTTCTGCTCATCCTCATGCTGTTGACTTCTCCAGCCCTTGCTGCCTGGAGCAGTTTGTCCGTGATTTTCCATCTTTATTATCAGTACATCCGCTGTCCTGTGCCGGTGTCTTTCTCACCACGTACCTCCAGTACTCTTGCTGGAGCTGTATCCCTCTGCTTCACACGTCGTTTTGTGTGGATGGGGAGCAGAGGGAAGCTGGGGTGCTGTCACAGCAACGTTTCTGTGTGGGAGCAGTGCCACCAGCCTGCATGGCAAACTTGGAGCCGCCTGGTGTTCTGTGTCTTGCCAAGTCCCTACAAAGCAAGCTGAATGTGCCCTGTCCAGCCATAAATGTGAGGGCTGGATAGGTGCAAACCTCACTTAAACAGAAAGAAAGGACCCTTCCTGTATAGGCATGTGCTGACTCAATTCTCACCCACGTGTAGAAACCAAATGCCAAAAATCTGCTTGAGTGCAACTTCCTCATGCGATGCCACCGAAGGCTTTAAGGTGACTTGTTGGCGTCTTTTTCCATAATTGCATTTGTTTCTATGTTTTTGCAAAAATGCTCCTAAAAGAACCTGCGGGTGATCTGTTCCTAGTGCTGTGGAGATCTATAGCTGCCCCTGAACAGCAGGCGCATGCGCTGTAGAACTGAGGTCATGGATCTGCATTTGTGGATGCACTTTTTTGCTCAAAGGCCCCAACGTGTGGATACGTCTGCGGAAGGGAGACTGTGCAAATATTAAACGCGCTTTCATATTCCCCTTTCAGGCCAGCTTTGACTTCCCTTGAATGTAGTGAAAACAAACAGATGTTCTCAGAAAGCCAGGGTGACCTGGAAACTATTAATTAGGTAGTGAGTGAAAGAGGAGATTGCAGTGTTTGGATTTCCTTTAAGGGTAATTATTTTTAGCCTCTGCTGATTTAGCCCAGGACAAGCTAACAGCAACCTGCTGCTGGGCCAGTGGAGGAAAGCTAGAAAGAAAGATTGCTCTGCTTTCCAAAGGAGATGGTAGCTGAAATGCTGTGATTACCTGGGATCCGTTTAATCAAAGTCTAGATATATTAATCTGGGGGCGTGAGCATGTGTATGTGTGCCCCTGGCCTTGTTCCTGGAAGAAAACCCAGACAAACGTCTGTTTCTGGGTCATTTAATTTCTCCACCTCTACCTGCTGCTGTTTGATGCTCCTGCACCAGAGATGTTTGGATGTTCCACAAAGCTCTGTGTGGCTCTAACGAGGACTCCAACCTTGGTATGTGTGTCTATGGTGGCACATGTGCCGCAGCTTAGGATGCCTGGGAGGTGTTTGTCTCTCGGGTCTGTTCACCCAATAGATTTTTCTGGTACCTTTTAGAAGACTGGAAATAGCTAGGCTGGCTTGTCTGGGGGAGCTCCATCCCGAACTACCACCTAACTGCAAAGGGCAACGGGGCTCCTGGAGGAGCTTATCTTGCTGGACCAAGGGAAACCCAACTCCAAAGGTCCATGTGATGGACCTGTGGGGATGTACCGCAGCAGGGACTGTTCGTGTGTGTTTTTAAGAGCTGTGTGAGTTCTGACAGTATTCTGCTCTTTTCTTCTCAGGTGTTTGGGAGCGGATTTATTCCATTTAGGCAAAGGTACTGTCGATGAACATGGCTATTTTCTGTGTTTGTGAGCGAGCTCTGAACCCTGAAATGGTGAAACCATTTTATAAAAAAAACCAACCAAATGTTGCCCAGCTTGGGGGTGGGAGCAATGGCATGTACCCAGGTTTGATCAGTTATAGTCCAGGGAAAGCAGAAAGCTCCTGATGGAGCTGATTTGGGTAATGCCTGCTGTGTCCTCTAAGACCTGATGCTTAAAACTGATTTAAAGGCAGGTCATGGGCATGCAAACCTGCAGCTCCCCTCCGCCTGGCTCTGGTGTAACGTGCTCGTTTGGCTCAGCACCCCATCCTTTCTCCCTTTCTTTGCAAGCATCTCTCAAGAAGCGTTTGTAGCAGCCTCCATTTAGTGTTCTAACAACGAAACCTGCAAATACGACTAGGTTTTTCGTTTGCAATTTAATACCAGATGAATCTCTCTCCCCAGAGAGTAACATGCTGCCAGGACAGGCAGCTCAGTTGGCTGAGCCATCGAGAGCAGCGGGGAAACCTCGTGTACACAAGGAGGAAGGAGGCTGTGGCTGGGCTCCAAACATCAGGAAAGCCTCAGATTGGATGTACGGTATTAATGACAGCAGAGTACGATTACAGACCAAAAAAAATTGAGCAGGGCAGGCTATACGCGCCTGCCCTCTGCCCTGCCAAGGGTAGGACCTGCGGTTCCTCCTGCCAGCTTGTTATTTGCATGTGTGCAGTATCTTTCATCTCTGTTATCTCTGTTCCTCAGATGAGATGGAGCACTTTGTTGACTAAGGATGCACAGTAGATCCTCGGCCAAGTAGAAAATGGGACCTTAGTTAGCAACACTGTCCCTGGCTCTAACCGCTGGCCGCAGGGGCTGGCTCTGGAAGCCGGTACCACCAGGCTTTTCATGTTTGTTATCTCCCTTCCCAGAGCTTCACTGCAGGGAAGGGGCGTTAACCCCCGTGTTACTTCCCTACAGCTGCATTCCCCAAGCTCAGCTCAAGTGGGAGGCTCGTGGGCTTGATGTTAAATGACCCCAGCTTGGTTTCTCCTGTCCTTCTCAACCCTTCCAGGCTAAAGGCCACGCGAGCTGATTTAGCTGCATCCTGAGCTTCCAAGCATCTGGGGCCAGTTCTTAGAAACCTTAGACTCGTGGAAGCGGCGCATGGAAGTGGCCAGGCTGGAAGGGTTGGGCTCAGCTGGCCTCTGGGGAGCGCGTGGGAGTCCTGGTGTCATGTTCGGTTATGGAACTTCACCAGGTTCATCCTCAGAGAGGGATTTGCACTCTCGGCACTGCTCTCAGGGAGAACCAGCCAAGGAGGAGCAAGATAAGAACAAAACGTAGCAGAGGATGCAGAGTCAACCATGTGCGGCGGCACTGGAGCGGCAGGGATTGCGATCCCCCAACACCCATTTCTTGGGCATAACTTGGCACCCCACTCCTGATGTTATCTTTGCTGTCCATGGAGCTTTTCCAGTGATGACTGCCTAAGCATCCAGGCAATCATGCGAAAGCCCTAAAGAACATCTAAGTATGAGATCCTGCCTCAGTGCAGGCACACGCATATGTTTTTCAGCACGAGCGTAGGCGTGACACAAAGTAAGGTCCCTTGGCATAATGGCAGCATCGTTACACATGGTGTATTTTTGTGTGCTTTTTTTTTTCTGCTCCCCTTTTTGGAGGTGTGCGATTGCCAGGGCTCACCTGTCACGTGGCGGTGCTGTGCACTTAGCTGTGAGCAGCACAGGTCAGGACCTACTTATTACCTTACCACCAAGGAGCCCTAATTCATTGTCACGACAGACACTGCACCGAGACAGAGCCGTGTGCATTGCAGTTTCCTGGTGAGGAGGAAGACTTAAATACATGCATTTTACTTGCATTAAGCACGCATCACATTCCTAGCTCTACTGGAAATCAATCATCCCTATGTCAGAAATTACCCCCTCCCCCAGACAAGGCTTTCACATTTGTAGTGTTTAATGGAATTTAATAATATTTATTATGTTTCCAGCACATTTATGGGGAGCGAGACTTGACTCGCTCCTTTGGGCTTTCTCTGGAAGGAAATTATGGACGAGGCTTGCTTTTATGCTGTCGTGGAACCACTGTAGGTTCATACAGATTTAAACATTGCAGGAACAAAGAATTTCCTTCTGTAGCTTAATCCATGATTAGTCTTAAATTTCAGCCTTGGCGGGAGGAGAGGGACTCTCCCCTCCATCGCAGGTAAGCAGCTGGAAGCAGTGCTTCCCCTTGGAAAGGCTCCCGCTCGTATGTGTGCATTGCAATTAAGAGGTGTTTGATCTTATAACCTTCCTGCTGCCCTTTCCATGTAACGCTGCCACAATCCTGCCCCAGATCATCATCGCTCGTGTTATGGTTGTTTCAGAATAGAGAGGCAGCCGAGTCCAAATCCTGCAGGCCTGTGGTGGTGTGCCAAGGTGCTCCCGTGTGCCTGCTCTTCTGAGCAGCCTCTTGCAGCCAACAAAGTCATCGGGGCTGGTCAGCGTGCGTGGCTGAGCGGGACAGGCGAACCGGATCTTTCAGCACATCCTTCGCCTGCTTCGGAGCCCGCTCCAGGTGTGCAATTGCTTTGCAGGATTGTATCTTCTGACCAGCTAGGACAAACTTAGTTTGGGGCTCTGGGTTCCTTATATTTCTTGGCAACAAACTGGCAGATACCCAGAGCCAGGCCACCCCTTTCCAGGTGAAATCCCTGCTGCAACAGGCTCGATGTTGCATCCAGGTTGTTTATAATTCTGCAGCGTGGATTTGTTGGGAGAGGCGTGCAATATTCTGTGTTGTCCCTTCTGAGTGAGGAAAGCTTATGGCACAGTCACGTATTCTGAGCATGAATTGTAGTATTCTGCTGTATGTTCTCTTTTTTTATTAATAAAAAATAGGTTGGCTGAATAACGTGAACAATTTGAGTGTTTGCTATAGGACTAACGGCAAATTGTGAAGTCATGTTTACTTAACCTGCAGTGACAGACCCACACTTCATGGGTTTTAATACATATTTTACATAGGTGAGATGACAATGTTATTAAAATTGAAGAGATTTGTTGATGTAAAGTATAAATAGACATCAGCAGTAAAGCTTCTGAAGGGACTTTTCCTTCCCCTGGTCTAACGCACCCGGTGGGGTGAGCCTAAGCAGAACCCACTGCTCCTCCGCCGTGCACAGGAGCCAAAAGCCAATGTGGGAAATTATCCTTAGGGAAAAAAAAAAAAAAAAAAAAAAAAAAGACTGACTGTATTGGTTCCCATTTTCCTTGATGTCTGCAGTGCTGGGGGGCGGTGAGTCAGGCTGTTTCATATGTAGCGCTGTGCAAACACGGGGATGTGCAAGTGCTGCAGGAGGAGGAGCCCACCGGTGCGTGGGAATGGACGTGCGAGGGCTGAGCCCCAGCAGCAGCTCGAGGCAGGAGCAATTTGAGAGGTGGGACGACCGCAGCTCTGAATGGGTTTGGGGCAAATGAAAAGGTAACAGGTAAAGGTGGCGTGCGGTGAGAGTACAGATCGTGGGTTTTCCGCCGTGCTTTTTGATTTATGTTTGCCTTTAAACAGATGCTGCAGAACTCCGGGTTCAGTGCCATATTTTTGAATTGCGTACATCATCCAATAAATAAATCAAGTCCCCATCAACTTTGCCTCTGAGCAACATCCAGCTGCAGTTGAGCAGAAACACAAACAAGCCGTTGCTGCGTTCCTCAGATCTCCTTCCCTTGCATGCATGCTTTGTTGTTCGCTGGCAAAGAGCACGAGGAGTCCCTTCAGCAAAGGGACACAGGAAGGTAATTCCTGAATCTGCCAGTGACTCCACGGTGTGATCCTGTTCATTGCAAGTCCTGATACATTTTGTCTGCCCTGTTTCGGTCAACATTGCTCTGTCCTGTTGATTTTGTCTGAGGATAATCCATGCTCATGCTGGAGAAATGCTTTAGGAGCAAGTCTGGTTTAGGTATAACCAGTTTGTGGTTCTTCCTGACTTGGTGGTGGTGGAGATTCCCAGCATCTCATAAAACGGGCTCTGTAGTCAAGACCTTTAAAAGGAATTTGAAATACGTGGGATGAGGCAGTACTGGGGGATGCTGGGCAGCCAGCCGCAGCCAGCAGCAGCCAGGACGTACTTGTTCTTCCGGCAAAGTCATCACCTCTTCCATAGCTTCTTGCAACATTTTGACTGCTTTTGCCAAACCCGTACCGAGTCCCCAGGGGATGGATCTGGCACAGGCTGGAAAGTGCAAGTCCTGGTGTTCCCATGTCTGCAAGTTTACGATGGCCAAAAGCAACTAAATTTTGGGACCTGGTGAGGCAGTCTGCATCTGCGTGGGTTCCTAGTGCAGCCTGGCATGTCTGCTTTCCCTGTGGTCCTCCAGTATGAGCTGACCCAGGTGCCACATTGTGCACGATGACAGGGTGTGACAGAGTGTGCAGGCCTTTAAACACCTTAAAAAACAGCTGGCCTCATCACACAGTTACAGAAATGCTGAGAGTCAGCCCAGAGGTTTCTAGCTGACAGATCTGAAAAAACTTTCTCACCTGGGAGGAGGAGGAGGAGTGTCTGGTGAGGATGCTTTGAAAGGGACGGGCTTATGGGGCAGGTGCTGAGCAGGGGCTCTTTCCCCGCAGAAGCAGGGGCACCACCAACTCTTGTCAAGGAGGGAGGGAGGTGTTTTGTGCTGCTGATAATTGACTTGGGTTGTAAATAAAAGGATGAAGAAACCAGGCTCTAAAACTCACTGCTAGGAGGCTCCACTGTACCGCACAGGACGCCAGCTGCTCGTCTGTTAGTGCAGCTCAAGGTGAGCCCTGTGTCAACTCTGCTGAGCATCTGTTGCAGAGAGCAAGGATGCAGTGATGCTGCTGGCTTTGAAAGGACAACCTGGGGTGGGAGTCAGGGTACAAGTGCTTGTTGTGGGGTCGAATTTATCCTCGCCTTGCAGTAGGGTAGAGATTGCAACCCTGGGCATGGACAGCAGGGATCGGAGGCTGTTTGCAGGCAGCAGAGCCCTGCAGAAAGCAGTCCTGGGGGCGCGTGCTCAGCTCTGCACTGCTCTGTCTCTATCGAGCGGGGAGATTTTCCCTCTCCTGGTAGCTTCCATGAGATGTCCCTCTGAACGATGCCACACAGAGGGTCCGATGCTTGGGGCAGTTGAAGGGAAGTTTTGGAGCTGGTGCTAGCACAGAGCATCAGGATGGATGTGACCAAAGAGTTGTTCCTCACCTTGAGCTTTGGGAGCGTTCAGAGGCTGCAGTTCCCATCCAGCCAAACCGTCTTACTTGTCCTTCCAAAGAATAGAGGAGAAATGAAGTAAATCAATTGCCTAGATTGCACTTTTACTGGATTTAAAGTAAAACGTAGCCTCTTCCTGTAATTAATATTCTCTCTTCTACCTTCTTTGGATAATCACACAAAGAATGTTTCATTTTAAGCACCACAGTTGCGTGCATGCAATAAATCTTAGGAGCACAATGAGCGTTCTTGCAAATCTCTGGGGGATTTCTCATTGCCTCCCATCCAAACAGCATAACCACTTGGAACAGCGCCTCGTGGATCTCTGCCCTGCCCTCGCTAACAGTCTGGGTGATTATATGGTTATAGGTATCTGTAGGGCGTATGATGAATGCCCAGCTGAATGCCAGGGGTCCTGCTGTATTGCAAACACTGTGATACCTGATGCTTTTGCAGTCCTGTGCCAAGAGTTCCAGGCTCGTAATTTGGCTGTTGCTGGGCTCTGACCACAGGATTGCTCCCATCCACTTTGTGTGTGTCAGCAGCACCTGGGGGTCTCACTGCATGAAGGGTGAGAGTGATCATAGTCTAAACGGGATGACAGACACTCTGGAGGGGAGCAGGCAGAGGGAAGCATCTTGTCTCAGACGGAAGCAGAGCCAGGGAGAGGTGACGGTGGTCCTGGTTCTCACCAGCTGTGAGTAATAGAAGAGGCTCCGTTTTGGCAGTATCTGAGCGTCATCAGAGGTTTTAGAGCCATTTCCAGTGGCGTGTCCTTCCTTCACCGGAGCACAGATTTCCCCCATTCTTGGGGGGTGAAGCATGGAGGAGCCAGTGCAGCAGTTTCCAAAGGCACTTCGAAGTGCAGCCAGACAACCAGTGGGTTTTCAAAAACACCTTGCTGCATTGGAATGCTCCGGTCTGACTTCCCCTGGCACGTGGAAAGCACGCAACAGAGCTGAGAACACCCCCCAGGCTGGGTTTCTGGGGTGCCGCTGTCCTGGCTGACATCAGATGACAGCTTTAAATGCACCCCCAGGTCTGTACCCACCGGTGCTGGGTGCACGCGGAGCCCGTGGATCTTCAGCCAGCGATGGTTTGGTGGTCGCAGCTGACTGTCCATGTCTTTCAGCAGAAAGGCAAGAGGAATTTGAATGTTAGTGGAGGCTCTTCTACATGCTGGTCCTTCTAAGGTGCTGCCTTGAAAATGATCCCACACTAGATGTTTCATGGCTCCCCAGATCTTTTTTGTAGAGAAACGTTTCCAGGCTGTAACAGCACCAGCAAAAATGCTGTAAAACTGCAGTCGTTACGCTAGCAGTAAGTGGTGTTATCTGGGTTTCAGTATTCTAAATAATAGCAAAGGAAAAGGAAGGACAGCTATCTCTGTGGGTTCCTTTGATTCTGCTTTAGACAAGTCCCTGCCTATAAAAATACTGTGATTGTGAGAGCATTCCTTCCCTATCAGCAAGGCATAGGTTTATCCTACAAATACATTTGGTCCGTGGGCCTTCTAGATTCCCTTTTCCAACCTTGCTTGCCTTTCTGGTGTCAGGATGTGTGATGCTGCCTACACAGGCTTGTAGCTGATCAGAAGACTTTTTTTGTTTTCCTCTTGACTAAACTATTTCCATCACCTGGCCTGGTAAAACTTAGCTGACTGATTTTTTTTTTTTTTTTTTTTTTTTAATTGAGTGTTGAGTCATTAGGATGTCAGTTGTGACTAGACTTGCATGTCTCAGCTGTTTCTGGATTGCAGTGATAACTGATTTAAGGGGGGAACTGCCCAGCTTTCCTAAAGACTCAATTCCTCTGGTATTCTCAAAAAAAGCAACTTTGGCCAAATTCTGAAGTCTCCATTCAGGCAAGAACTTACGTCTTTTTGCAGGCGTCAGGGTTTGTTCAATGGTGGGTAAGTCTGGTTGAAATACAGACCTGTTTTACTCTTCCATTTTTTCACTGCTACCCCTCTGGCTCCGAAGCCTCCACGAGATGGATGTGTGGAGGGTGCAAAGCTTGGGGTCGAGGGACGTTACCGTTTGCTGGTGTTTCTGAAGTGGTCCCATTGCTTTTTACATTCAAGTTTTGTACCGTTAAGTTTTGCCTTGATATAGAAAGATAAACTGAGGTCCAGAGTGTTGCGTACCTTGCTGCTTGACAGACCAGGTGGTGCAAAATCACTCATTTAACAGATTTATTTATTTTTCTAGGGATGTCTTTAAGCCAATAAAAGAAAATACCTTGGGTAAGCCAGCTATTGGTTTCTGTTATGGGGTTATACAGACCTGGCATGTTACACACACACACCATCTAAAAGTTACGCCTTGGAGGGTCGACCCTTCCAAATATCGTTGAAGCCCTGGAGGGGTTTCCACAGGCCGGAGATGAAGGCCATCAAGCTGTGGGACCAAGGAGTCATTTTTGAGCTGCTTGTTTTTGCGGCAAGGCGACATTTGCAAGGCAACAAACATGGTCCCCCAACTATTTACTGAAAAAAACCATGTGGGCAAATGAGGGCATCTCCTGCCACAACTGTCACTGAAGCTACGAGTCTGTGCCTCCATCAGGGCCACATCGGCAGTGTCAGGCTGCGGGTGACGGTGACAGCTAGAACGAGGAGCTCGGCCTGAGGGCTCCCCACTGCCCGGGCAGGTTCGCAGCCTGCTTGGTGCTTCCTTTAAAGCATCATTTCTCAGGGCAGGAGGGTGAGAGGATCCTCCTTCCAGGCACGGTACCTGGCTCCTGCTTCTCGCTGTCGACGGCCCCAGGAGGAGGGACCCGGGAGATGGGAAGCGGCAGGACTAGCAGCAGCTCACCCCCTGCTCTCCCAAACTCTCTGCTTGTCTCTTTTAGTGTTGGTGTTTTTTTATTTTTTTTTTTGTTTTGTACAGGGTTTAGCAACTGTTTTGTACTGCCTGAAGATGTGACTGCTTGTGTAACCCCCCTGTACCTGGGTGTTAACAAGTTGGCCAGTTGTTGGAGAGTTACGATGGGATTTGTGCTGCAGGAAAACAGGCTGCAGCCTCTCTCGGCGCCCGCCTGCCTTAAATTACAGGGAGGGAAATCCTGCTGACAAACGCCCTTGGTTGTCCCAGCAGCTTTGCGTGCGGAGAAGCTTGTCCGAAGGACTTGGCTGCTGATAGGGAATTCGGAGGCTCCCCTGGGGCCGTGGGCTTTACACAACACCCTCCTCCCCCAGCACAGAGAACTGCACTTGGCTGGGCTGTAAGGAGGAGAAAATAGCGATGTTAGCGAGGAGAAGGGCTTTGTGCGCACGCTGTGGCGTGTCCCTGGTCCTGGGAGGTGTTGGGGGGCAGGACCTTATGGAGCACTACGTCCCATCCAGTCTGTGTGGATGGGTGACACCGTGCCACCCCCATCATCCACACCTGACGTAGTCTTGATCCCGTAGCTTGTACCAGAGGTGCTGCGGGGAGGGAAACTCGCAGCCCCACGTGCTCGCCGGTGCGTGAGCACGACCGGGCAGAGCCATGCTGCCGCGCACCGGCGAAGGCGGTGGAGCAGCATGGGGAGCTCCAGCTCCTGTAAATCAGCTGGTGCTGGGCCGGGCTGGCAGTGGGGACACGCACCTAGACCTGTCCTCGCCCCATCCATCAGGCTACGGCCGAGTGCAGCGGGGCCGCTGCCACGGGGCCGGATGGAGTGGGAAGTTCTCCCGGGATCGCTGGCGGTCGCTGAAGCAACACGTTATGTCTCACACAAGCTTTGTTCTTAAGGTGGATATGTTGTTATATAAGGTTAATAAAAAACGTTTGTGGGAGTGCTCAGGAAAAAGAGGTGATTTAAAAAAAAAAACCAACAAAAAAAAACCAACACAAAACCAAAAAACAAAAAAACCCCCATCTTTATGCTGCTGCTTCTATTGGATTTGTTATGATCCCTCTAACTATGTAGAGCACAGTTCACTGATGGCATATGCAGATGATGCTGTGCTGGAGCTGAAAGAAAAAGGGTTTTGCCCAAGGGAAAACTTGGATTTTTGTTCTGGAGAGAACAAAATGTGACAGAGCAAAACCTAGACAAATTTGTTCCTAAATTTTTGATGAATGGTTGATATCTTCTGGGGAAATGGATCACTTAAAAGAATTAATTAAAACTTAATTTGTCATCAAAATGCGGTCCTGACACTTGTTAGAGGGGCTTTTGATCATCTCTCACACCTGACTTGTGTGCACGAGTTAGATTTGCAAATGTACACATCTGTTTGCTTTAACTTGCAGACGGGTGCCAAGAGATTAGAAGGTACTGCCAGGAAAAACTCAAGCTGACGAATGGGAGTTACCCTTCCTAGGATGGCTGTGAATGCTTTTAGGAAATAAAATCTCTCGCTGGTCTCTAGCAAGTCATTTGTATTACAGGCAGGATCAGACAGTCATCTACCATTTTATTTTGGTTTAGTTCAGCAGCTTCGCATCTGTGTTCCCCTTGAGCTGGCGAGTGGGAAGTGTCCTGTACGCAGGAGCTGGACCCGGCGCTGATGCTGAGAGGTGGTGGGCAGAGAGGAAATTGCTGCTCTCCATCACATGTCTTGGAGCGTGCATGCCGTGCATGGCAATGCTTAATTATTATTTCTGAATTTATTCTGCCCTCGCAACCTGTCAGTCCTCCCTTTCCATCTCTGCATAAGCATGGCCGGTCCCTGGAAGCGCACTCTGGTTTTATTTGGAATGCCACAGTCCAGTGTAGCCTTCAGGTGAACAAATTTGTTGAAACAGCCATGGCTTATCGTGTCCATCCTCTGGAGAGGTGGTAGGGGCAGAGGGTGGTGTCTCCAAAGGAGACCTCCAACGGAAAGGGCAAAGACCCTCCCAGTCTGCAGTGAAGTTGTGGAGGGCTGTGCTTGGCCCAGGGAGCGTGGCAGAGGCGAGGATCCAGGGTTCCCACCCATCCCTGTCCTCAAGTCACTGATGCTGTTGACTTTCAAGGGTCTTTTACCTTCTTCTACCTTGTTCCCCATCCCCTTCGCAGTGGATAAGTTGCCTGTCTGCTCAGCAGTGCCAGGCACTGGCTTTCCCCATCTGCTGCTGTCAAGAGGAAGTAACGAAAGGCTTTTTTCTTTAGGGATATTGTGGGAACTGAGCATCTATAGGAGTTAAAGGATCTAGAAATGGTACTTTTGCCTTTTGTTTCTCTGTTGACATCATGCGGTACCCCTGAGTGTGCTCACAAAGGCTCCACGCTGGGTGTCCTGCAAAGCAGCAGCGACGTTATCAATGGTGTTGCAATGCTTATGGAAAAGAAACCCAAACCCACTGAAAACAGCTGAAGATTAAATTGGGCTTGGGAGGAACGACTGTTGACTGGGTCAAGGCACTGGTGACCACTGGTGTATGTGTGGAGAGCCATCCCCCAGCTTGCACACTGTGGCCTACAGAGGTACCACCGCCACCACACAGCATTTTCCATGGCTTCTGTGTGCCAGAGCCTTGCAAAACACAAACTTGAGATGTTTAATTGCTGGTGATGGTAGCTGGCCTTCAGAGGGAGATTATCCCTCGGTTAAGCAGAGTGGCTTTTTAGGTTTAGGGGGATCCAAGTCCATTTTCTGTTTTGGCCCATGTTTCCCCAGCGACTTTCCTCCTTTCCCTCTACCCCTGCGGTGAAATAGAGATGCCAGCTCTGCCTTCCCTCCCACAGCTGAATACACTCAAGGTTGTGAAGCTGTCAAATGCTTTGCCAGTGGGGATATAAAAAACATATGAGGAGGAGGGAAATAAAATGACCTGCCAGAGGTGCACTCACAGGTTTAATTACATGCAGGCGGTCAGCAGAGGCGGTCAGCCTCCTACCAAATCCTGCTGACGGATCAAGGATGTGTAAACCCTTTGAAGGAGCTCTTGCCCCATATACCACCATTGAGTCCAGCCCCCAACCTGCCATTCTTCACCCAAAACCCACCCTTGGGAGAGACCAAGGGGTGCCGAGTCCTGCCGTAAGGGTGGTCCAGTTATGCCCTTTGCAGAGAGGGATGCATTGGTGGGACCTGGCAGGGTGGCAGGAAGGATGGAAGAGATTTTCTGCAAAGCTCAAGCTCCGGCTGATGGTTAGCACGGAGCAGGAAACGCCTTGGACGTAGCTCAAGGCCGAATGGTTGGCAGTGCTGGTCCCTTATGTCCCTGCAGAAATCCAGGCTTGCTGTCAGTTCCTCTAGCTCTTGGTTTTCTCAAACCAAGCTAAATGAAAGCAGGTCCATTTCACCAGTCTCTTCCTTTATTCCGCTCATCTCGGATTGTGGTGGGATTTTCTGAATACTTTGTAGGTTTCTAAAACGTATTGAATGTCAGTAATGCCTCGTTTACACCGCGGGTAGGTGAAGTGCAGCTTCCTCAGCCGTACCTGAAATACGACGTTACTTGGATGCTTGCCACCGTCTGGGAGCAGATGCACAAAGTCTGATGCAAACACCCCACGATGATGATGTTCAGCTTGCAGAGGTGCTGTAGCTCCTCCCTGGCAGGGAACCTGCTCGCTGGCTCTCCTGGATGGCAATTCCTGTGCCCTGGAATAGCTGTAGGATATGTGATGGGGCAGGTCCCTGGAGACACCAGGCTGGCGTCTGCCTCCAAAAGCACTTAATGTTTCCTTCTGTTCTGAGCAACTGATCCAACTGCGTGAGCCTGCGTGTGTGTGGTTGTGTGGGCCAGCGAGGGAGCTTCCTCTCCACAGCCCCAGCTACAGACCTCCAGTGCATTCCCACTAGTGGCATGTTTGTTTTCTCTTCTCCTCAAGTTTGAAACAGAGCATGTGCTTGCCAGTGTCCAAATAGCATTTGGAAGTTACTGTCTTTAAAGCTCAGTTCCATTGAGTGTTTTTTTTCTTTTTTTTGGACTTGCAATTAGCCTCCTAGCCCAACAGCAATAAGGCATGTTTGGGATAGAAGCTCACCATGGCCAAGTTCTCAATATAGTTTCTCCAGAAATGTATTTGTCCTACCACCTACGTTTTGGAGGACTCTGTTCCCAAAGGAAACTGTTACCTGGATGCTTTTCTGCTTTTCTCTTTTTTCTTTTCTTGTCTTTTTTGGTTTTGGGGTTTTTTGTTGGTGGTTTTTGTTGGGTTTTTTTAGAGGGAGGAAAAAAGCCTCTTTCATCCTTCAGAGGCAATTGAATTACAGGCACCCTCTGAACACCCATCTGTCCCGCAGAAGGTGCCAGAGGCCATTACATGTTGGAAACAGCTTTTCACTCAAAGGCTTGCAGCCTGCACCCTCCCCGTGGCCAGGAAGACACACTGTAGATGGGTTTGACACCACCTCCTGCTATGTGCTTTTGTTGCTTCACCCACCACGCACCTCCCAGGCACAAGGCGCTGGGTGCAGCCACTGTGTCTCCCCCAGCACAGCTGTTTTTCCTCTCCTTCCTTCTTTTCTTCTTTTCATTTCCTTTTGGCAGACCTATAAGCCAGCCCTGTTCCTTGTGGGATAAGGGCATGTGGTTGTTTTAGGTTTCACCCCAAGGGTACCGTTATGGTTCTTGCCCCAGAATGTCAGTGTGCTTTGGTAGCTCTTCTTCCGTAGGTAGGACTGGACACAAGGGGAACTGAGTTCCTCTAATCCTCTATATCTGTTTCTGGTGATGTGGAAAACCTCCCTGAGCAGCAAAGCAGTTCCCCAAAAGCCTTGATTCTGAAGAGCCTAAGGAAGATGATGCACAAAGCCTGTGGGGAGCTGCACAAGGGGCACCTGACTTCTTCCTCCTTTTGTCTGCCTTGTATTCATCTCTCTAGTGCTGTAAGGAAGGCTGAGGTTTTCTGTTTGCACATACACCTGTAGGTTTGTTGGGGTGTTTTTTTGGCTGGGAGCTAATTCTGGGATCATAGCTGACCCGGTGTCCCATGAAGGGCCATCGTGGAGCACTGTGTTCCTGGTTGGATGCAAATCCAGCAGGTCCTTGCTGCTGGGGCGTGCTGGCTACAGGGTGACGTTTGAGGACACAGCAAACCAGTGTGCTAAAAAGCAATTGCATCTTGGTGTAAATCTTTTCTTTCCGTGCACCCACGTAAAGCCATGCATCTTGGGCAGTCAGCAGTTGTAAGCAGAGTCTTGCTGTGCCTTTTATCGAATCTGTGATTAAACCAGGAAATTACTTTATTATTGCAATAGCTGCAGGCCAGGCTTCGGTGGGGCATGGCGGAGTTCCATCAGAAAGGCTTGTTGCAGGCATCGAGTGGGAAAGGTGGCACGAGGAGTGGAAAAAAATGGGAGGGTTTTTTGGAGGAACAATTTCTACTTGTTTTCAGCCAGACTGAAGGGAGTCTGTGCTGTGTGTGAGAAGGAAGATGGGAAGGAAAGGCAGGAGCAGCTTGCTTTCCCTGGCCTGGGAGCCGGCAGGGAGAGCTGGAGTCCTGTGGGCAGTGCCAGGTGTGCAGGGCAGTGTCCCACTCCATGGGCAGAATGCCTGGATGGAGGGCTGGGAAGGGAGGTGTCCCCCTCGGGCTGGTCTTCTGGAAGTTTCTCTGTGTTTATAAGAGCTTTTCAAAGCATGCATGCACCTGTGGCTTTGTAAAAAGCTGGATTTGAGTGCATTATTGAAAGATAAATGACATGGGACATGCAATGTCAATTCAGCCTTTTGCAATGGTTAGGAAATCTGTCAGGATCTCCCTTTGCTTGGGCCAGTAATCCAAAATGTCCACAGTACTGGTCCTGCTCCTCTCAGCTCTCCGCCAGCTTCCATGAAAATAAGTAAAACCTAATAAGTTTGCAAGCAGCTGCACTCTCCCTTGCTATTTTGACTTCAGATTAGGATTGTTTGCTTCAGAGGGAAGAGATTTTGCATAAGAAGCTCTGGATGTTCCTGGTGGTTTTGCTTTGGAGCTGCTCTTCTACTCCACAGCCATAAGGAGAGCAGTCGCATGAGGATGGGACAGAAAAGGACCGAGGACCATCTCTGATTTGCAGCGTAGGTGGGCGGCGGGGTTGTATTAGGTACTTCAGCCTTCAACCTCTTCTAGGAGGTTTGGTACCATGTTTTATTACAGGGAGGGTTTTTTGGAGGTCTAGCGTAGCCTTCCCAACAGAGCAGCAGGCATTCTCCTGCTCCAGCCGTTGAAAACTGTATTTGATACTTCACTGTGAACATACCTGCATTGCGACACTTAAATAAGGCAATCTTTCCTATTCCAAAGTCCTTTGTTGCCTTTATTCTCCTCTTTAACATCATTTAATCCAGTGGTGGGAGACTGCAGAAAGCAGGAGGTGGGTGCATATGGCACCTAAGCCTGTCCCCCCGATCCTGCTCCCAAGGCTGCTCTCAGGGCAGCTGGAGGCTGGAAGGTCAGCTCCACATCCCGTGTTTCTTGCTGAACAAGGAGGAAAATGAATGTTTGACTCTACCCCAGGATTTTGGTGTGGCACTCTTTCTAGAGTGAAAATGCTGCAGAAAATCTGGGCAGCGTGTCGTTCTGCGAGCAGTGCTCAGGGAGGACCTCTCCCGCGTGCATGACCAGTGGGGTCTGGAATGCTGGTGTGCTCCTCCTGCTAACGTAAGACCCTGCTTTTACATATAGACGAGAGACATAAATAATAATTTAAAAAAAAAAAGAGTCTGTCTTTTTTCACTACATCTAGCACAACAGCCAAAGAAAGGAAAACTGAAAACAGCACTCAGCAGCATGGGCTGGAGCCCAGTCGGTTGTCAGACATTCTCCCTGCCAGAATGATTTGGAGATCTCTGTAGAAGAAAAGTCTTTTTAATTTTACACCAATATCTGCAGAATACAGGATATGGAATCACGATTTCTGGTTCGGATGGTGTTACTAAAATAACAGTGATGTGGGAAGTGGGCTAATAAACTTCAAAAAGAGCATGAATGAATGCATGATATTTGCATATCAGCAGCGGAGCAGTAGCTGTAAGGATGGATGAAATTCGTCTCTGTGGCATGCTTTGCTCCTAGAGCCGGGAAATAAATAGGCACAAATAGCCAAAGAAACGCATGCTTTTCTCTGGTGTGATTTTTAAAGCATATGCTACTGGAAGATGTGTAAAAAGGCTTACTCTAGCTGGAAGTTCTCTTACGGCTGTTTATGCCCTAAAGTATTCTTGTCTGGAAATGGAAAAATTGGTGGGTTTATTATTTTATTTTGTTGAAGATATAATGAAGAGTCTTCCCCCCCTCTATTGCAGCTGGCTTTCCTGACGCTTTGCCTTACAGTATCCCCCTCTGACTTCTCCTGACTTATTCCTGGTACTCCGGGTCTCAGACTCTGCCTACGTTTTCTGCATGTTTCAGAACCATAAACATGATTGATCACTTTTTTTAGCAAGCTGTTGAATTATTTATGGATCTGCTGGGATGCTGGAACTGCCAGCTACAGGCATGCAGCCAGCAGGGAAGGGGGCCAGACTGTGAAAGGGAAAGCCTGCGCGCACACCGAGGTGAACTCTGCGAACGTAGGATGTGTGGTACCGGGGTCAACATCCTCCGAAAGGTCTCGAGCATCCCTCAGGAGCGGTGTCTTGCTCAGCAGCATTCCTGTAACGCTGTAGGAACGCCAGCAGCGGAGGGGTCAGGCCTCACGTCGTGGCGAAAAGCTGCGCACCGTGCAATAAGATGAATTTAGTTCCTGACCTTTTAAATTCTAGAAAATGGTTTGTTGTCTGGGCTGAAGTGTTTTACAGCTGTTCTTTATCCGCGGGGTGCCACAGGCCAAGGCTGAGATGTCTGCTGAGGAGCTGAAGCTTCAAATGTCAGGGTGACATGGGGGAGCAGAGGCTGGGGGGGTGGGGGTGGGGAATGGCTGGGTCAGGGCTTGCGTGTGTGGGGACGTGGGGCAGGGGGCTGCGGGAGCCACGCGTGGATGTGGGAGGTCTGGGCTTTGCCGAGAGCTGGGCAGCATGGATGTGAGCTGCTGGGCTGGGGGAGCGTGAGGATGATGGATCTGGAGCACGTTGCAGGGCGGCGTGGGACACCCGGCAGAGCAGCTGGTCCTGCTCAGCCTGCCCCTCCCCTGCACGTCAGCCCTTTGCTGCAGCGCGGCAGCCTCACGTGCAGCGCGGTGGAGGAGAGGGCTGGTAACGAAAGCTGTTAGCAGTTAGCGTAGTCGGTGGCCTGGCTTTCCAAAGCTGTTAAAAAGCTTTTAATTGTCTCCTTTCTGCTTCTGTTCCTCTTAGAACTCTCTGGCCTGGGGAGAAAATTGCTTTAAAAAATAAAAGCTCTTCATAAAATGAGAGGGACATGGCTGTATAACCTCAGCCTTGTATGTGCAAGAGGAGGAGGATGGCTGAGGGGAACTGCCGGCGTGCTCCTACAGCAGACCAGTGGGTTGGTGCTGGGGCTTTTTGCCGGGATTCCCTCTCTCTGAGAGATGCTCAAGCAAGTTTTGAAGCTTCTGGATCTCCTACCCTAATTAAGATTTATTAAGAGCGATTACAAAGGAGATCGGGGCTGTCAATGGCCGGGATGTTTGGGTGAAACAGAAAGTGTCTGTTCTACTTGAAAATTGCTTCTGATTAAAAAAAAACAAAACGCATTTTTGAAGCACAGAAAAACATGTCTTGTTCCTGGAGCGGAGTGGGGGGTTAGGGTTGGTTGGTTGGTTGGTCTGTCTGGTTTTGCCTGGGCTGAAGGGTGGGCACCTTAACAGCAAGGGAGGATCTCCCAGCAGCGACCTCCGTCCCTGCGGGGCGGTGGGCGATCCCTGTTGCTTCCTTGGGTTCGCATCGTTGCCTTGAGGGTCCTGACGCAGCGCGTGGTGCCTGCACTCTCCCTTCACCTGCTGCCTGAGATTTCCCAGAGTTAACCTTTCAGCTGAGACTGTACGTGGCCGTAGTTTACGGGGAGAGTCATTAGGAACATGTCTTATGTTTTCATGGTGACAGGGTGACAAATCAGCCAGCAGTAATCAACCACTGCCCGCTGTTGCCGCCAGCCCACTCTGCCCTTGGAGGCTCGGCAGCTTCCGCGTCACTTCCCAATTTAATCATACAGCAAATCTGAAGTGGCCTTTGCATGCAGGGAGAGGCGACGTGTTCACAAGTTTGCGTGGCTCTGCCACGCGGGTCGGTGCTGTTGCCTTCCAAATGGGTCACACGTTTAACAAGTGAGAGCAGCCATCCTGCCTGAGCAAGGACGGACAGGTTCCCAGCATGGTGGAACCTGAAAACACGCGGCACCATTGCCAGGTTGCTAAGGCGATCTTTTCAACGTGACAACCGATGGACAGCATGGGCCTGTGCTGCTCTCACATGCTTCACCACATGAGCTGCAGCAGTACATGGTCTGCTCTTGTGTGATTAAACCTGGGGAGGGGCTTTGTACAAGGGCCTGTGGTGACAGGACAAGGGGGGTGGCTTTGAGCTGGAAGAGGGTGGATTTAGATTAGAGATGAGGAAGAAATTCTTCCCCGTGAGGGCAGCGAGGCGCTGGCCCAGGCTGCCCGGAGCAGCTGTGGGTGCCCCATCCCTGGCAGTGTCCCAGGCCAGGCTGGACAGGGCTGGGAGCAGCCTGGGCTATGGCAGGTGTCCCTGCCCCTGGCGGGGGGGTGGAACTGGGGGGGCTTTAAGGTCCCTTCCAGCCCAAACCATCCTATGATATGATGGAGGTGTTACTGGAATTACCCTGTTCTTCCCCACGTCGTGGAGTAGCTGTGTAGTTGTCAATGCTTGATTCGCTTGCAGATATGCCCAAGAGTTCTGGTTGAGCGTCAGTGGTTTAGGTATTGACCCAGAGAAAAGGCAGGGAGAGGGTGATGGAGCTTCAAGAATGGAAGAGGTACCTAGTGGAAGGTGTCCCTGCCCATGGCAGGGGGGTTGGACTAGATGGTCTCCAGAGGTCCCTTCCAACCCTGACCGTTCTGTGATTCTGTGATGTTCAGGTGCACGTTGCCTAACCAAGGAGCAAGTGCCAAGCTCTGAGAGCCACAACATTTTCTGCTGTGGTTTGGAGGCCCCCTCTGCCTCCTTGGCACCGTCTCCTACATGCGGGCTTTTGACATCCCTTAGGCAGGGACCCAGCTATGCTGCTGGTACCCTCCCAGCTTCTGCTCTTGCTGCGTGGTGTGAAGGGAGACCACCATCTCCTTGCAAAGGAGAGCGCAAAGCACGGCTAAGCGGGCATGTGATGATGTCCCTTCTCAGACTGTGACCCCTTGGAGATGCAGCAATTCCAGGCTCTTTCCAACGTCTTTCCCCATTTTCACTATTATAATTACTTTTCTTTGGAAAGTGAGGGTTGTGCTCTGTTGGTGGGAGAGGTTTCTTGCAAGGGTGGGAGTTTGTGGTGGGGTCCTCAGGCTGCTGTGGGTGGGTGGAGAGCTGTGGAGATGGGCTGTTGATGAGTGACCTGTTATTATGGGGGTTCGGGAAAATAGGTGCAGGTACAGGAACAGAAGGTAAAGGCGTATAACCCATGAGCAAATGTCACAGTGTGACGATTTCAGGAATATGATGTTGTCTGCTCCAAACAAATAATGCTCGAAGATTTCGTAAAATAGAAAGCAAAGACAACTTATTTGGCTTATTTACGTTTTCTAACTTCCATGTATCTAGTACACAGAGGGTAGTTTTTCAAAAGTCTAACAGCAGATGCGCTTTCTAATCCTGAACCTCTGGGACTTGTCTGTTCTGCTTTATAGGTGTGTAAGTTTGCTATTATAAGACTGATTATTACGCACATTTCTGAAAGGGTTGCAGCAGCAGGTTTGCATTTTGAGAGCCTTGCCCATGGTTAGAATGATGTATTGTGCTGTCGCTAGGAATCTGACGGAAAAAGGATCATTATCTTTGGAACAAAACAACCCTAAGCATTGAGGCATGGTCCTGCAAACACTAAGCAGATGTTTAATGAGGCCTAACCTGACTAATACTAAACTCATCAGACCACTTTTGCAAGCGTGGTTGTGCTGTGCCTCGAAGCTACACACGGTTATGGGATTTGGAAGCCCAACAGAGAACTTGCCCCACAGGGACCTTGGCAGGAGCGTGAGCCAAGCGTTGATAACTACAAAGACAGAATACCTGGCATGGTACTTCTCAGTGATGCAGAAAAGCTGGAGGCTGATAGAGTATCACGGGGGGAGCATCACTTTATGCCTCTGGGCTTTATACTCTTCCCATGGCTCTTAGCCACCGCTGGAAACAAATCCTTCCTTGGATGGGTCTTAGGTCCTGGTGTCACCACTCTGGTCCGTAGAGCTTGCATCATCCTTCTGCTTGTCCGCAGTGCTGCGGGAGGGCATTGCAGAGTCCCCAGCGTCCCTCTTAGAAGGGAGGTGATGCTTTTGATGCTGAAAAATAAGATTTTTCCCATTCTCCTCTCTTTTTTTAAGGCAGCCCGACTGTCTTTGAGGGGGCTGAGTTTCCAGCTCTCTGCATGTCCCTGGCCAGCAGAGCCCTGCTTTGGTAGGACTGGATGAAGCGGTTTAGGACTTGGCCCACTGTTTTCCCTGGGAATTCTGCCTGAGCAGTTTGTGAGTAAGGATGTAGGCATTTGTCCACAGGATGGCTGTAACCAACCAAGCAAACATCTTTTAAGAGTTAAAGGAAAATTCAGAGGTGACGTGCAAAGAGAGACTATACTTGCCTTTTTTTCCCCTTCATTTTATGATGTAGGAAGGGTGGAAGTAGTTATTTTAGCTCTTTTCTTTTTTCTCACAGCAGAAATACCACTATCGGTGGTTGTTTTTGTTGGAAGTCTCCTTGAAAAACTAGTAAACTTTAGGGAGAACAGCTTTTTTCAGCTCTCAGGTGGAGGTCAGGAGACGTTTTGGAGCGTGCTCCCAGATACGCTCTGAGGGATGGTGCCGAACGGGTGTTGAGAGAGTCATAAACCTCCTGCCTGCACTGAGTTCTTGCAGCGAGCTGACCGGGTCCAGAGCCATCCGCAGAGTTTCGGGTTAGACCAAACCTGGGTAAAATGAGAACACACAGAGGTGTGATTAGGCTCTCGTGTACTGCAAAGGCACAAAGGGTGGGCACAAGTGCGGTTTCCAAGGGTAATTTTCAAGCAGAGCTTGGAGCCAGGAGAAATGGGCTCTGAGAATAGTTTTAAAAAATGAGTCTGAGAATAAAATCTTTAGGTACGGCTGCATTCCGGATATACTACAGCGATAAAAGTGCATTTTTTTAGCTGAGCTCGGAAGCTGCCAACTGACACGATGCCAGTTCTAGATGCCTGCCATTAACCTTAAAACAGTCTCACATTGTTGGATTAATGAGTCACCCTTGTATCAACACAGAGACAAGCCAAGCATATTATTTCTTCTGAGGGAAATTACTGGAAAAGACAATTCCTTCTTTTTTAAACTCCCACTTTACCTCCAGGTTTGGCATCCAGTAGCCAGCTTTGACTTTCCTCTGCAGCGAGCTGTGGGGTTGGGCTGGGGTTGTGCGAGGGAAAGGGAACGAGACCAAACCTGTGTTGGGGACAAATTTGCCTTCCCAAAATATCCTCTGATGTCACGGCTCCTGGGTGTGGAGCGCGATCGGTCTTTTTGGAAGAGGAAGAGGACAGACTGGGACTTCTGCTGGGAAGAAAATAAACAGAGAGGAGAAGTCTTCCATTGATTGGGTCTCCCGAGGAATTAGACAGGAATTTGCTTCATGTCCCTGCATATTTTTCTTCTTACCTCTAATAAGGTTGAGTTAGGAATTTAAAACCTCTGCTTGTTTACCAAAAGCAGCCCGTTTTTTCTGAGAAGCACAAGGACTGAGGACGGGAGTCCTGACAGGGCTGTTGGAAACTCTGGGCAGCTTCATAGTCCAAGGACAAGTTTGAAAAAATAAAGAAATAAATAAAGCCCAGTGCTAATTGGGTGCTGGCAGTGTAGGAGAACATTGCACGTGGCCTGATTCACCTCTTGCAACAGGACCCACTGCTGGTCCTGAGAGCAAAGAATGCCTTCGTCTTGCCCAAGGAAGCATCTACGGGATGCCTTTTTGCTGGGAGAAGGATGACAGCCCTGTAGGAAGGATGAAGTTTGCTCACTGGAAGGGTGGTGCAAAGGGAGGGTTGCAGGATATTCAGAGAAATTTCTTCTTTCTTTTTCTTCCCGCCACGTTAAGTTTGACTGTGTGCAACCCAACCTCTGCAACTGCCGGCATCTCGTTGCTGGAGGGTGTAATTGCCTCCATGCAATTCCAGGCATCCCCCTGTGCAGTCCCACCAGTGCCTCCGGGTCTGCCTGCTCCCGGATGCTTTCGGAGAACACGGAAACCCTCCACAACACACCTACTTGTACAGCTGTATCCTATGGGATGCGTTTCTTCCTGCCCGCAGCTGGTGCATCTGTACGCCGCGCACAAACATCATCCTGATCTAATATTGCTTTGGAAAAAGTGTGTGTTTGTCTGTACTTCCAATAATGAACTCAGAGTGACTTCCCTCATGCATTCACCTTCGAAATATGCTAGAGCACACTTCCCACCCATGTCTCCGCTGCGAAGCAAACGCAGTGCTTTGCCCATGAAACAAATGCCCATGGAAGCCTCCTTGCAGGTTTTCAGAGCTGCCTGTGAAGGCTCCAGCCTCCAGGCGTGTTGTGTGCAGTGAGGGTGGCAGCTTCCCCCCCCCTCCTTTTGGAATGAAGATGATGGTGTATTTGAAGTTGCGTTGCAGAGGTTCCTGTGATGAGATGTGCGCAGGCAGGATGATGCCCTCCTGCAGGTTGGGGAGCAGATTTAGCAGCTGTCGGTGTTAGACGACCCCTCCACCGTTCAGAACAACATGGAGCACATCACTGCTCCAGGTCCAGGAGCACCCTGGCCGAGCACACCCACCCTGTGGGTGCTTGCTGTGCTCCAGAGCACGCAGCTATCTGGGCTCTGACTCATGCAGGGGGGCATCCACGTAGCAAAAACCACCATCCCTGCTGGGAACCATCATCAGATGGTGCCAAAAGGGCTGACAACTCCTTTCTCGGCCAAGGGTGGCCTCACAAAACCAGGGTGAGGAGGTGCTGGCAGGATGCCGTCTGCTTTGGCAGCATCCCTGCCCAAGCAGCATCTGTCCTGTGGGTTAGGAGAATGCCCTCTTCGGGGACGTGAGCTGAGGGTTGAACAGAAGCCTCCTGTCCGGGAAAGAAAACAGGGGAGGATGTTTCAGGGAAGCTGCCTCCTTGCTGGAACCGAGCTGACGTGCCTGGTGTTGGTGGGTGTCTGAGCTAGGAGGGAAATCGGGCTCAGCTGCTAAGCTGCGTGCCAAGGGAGGGCGGGGAGCTGTGCTGTATGTTAAAGCTATGTTAGTATTAGGAAGTTCCATAACAAATCATATTTTCTCTTGACCTTTCGGTTTCTGGAAATGTAGACACAATAAACAAATGTGGAAGAGATGAGCTTATGCTGAAATATGAGGATATAGCAGAGTGGAAAGTATAAAGCAAACAAGGAAGCAATTAAGTTCACAATGAAGGGAATTAACCAATATGCAATCCGTTACATATTTATTTATACTCAGAGGCATAACTAATAATAAACATAGGATTTCCACAAAGAAAACAGTCTCAATTCCCTGTTTTAAACAACTTTATGGAGTGGTGATGGTTATAGATGGAGAAATTCCTTCTATCGTGTCCTCCATTTCCCGGTCCTTCCCTGCAGCCTGGGTTTTACAGCTTTTGTCTGGGTTTCCAGAGTGCCTGGTGCAGCTCCTGGAGCATCCCGGAGCAGAGGCAGCTATTGCCTTCAGAGCGCTTTGTTTACACAGAGCGTAGCAGGATGGAGTCCTGCTCTGCGCTGGAGCTTCTGGGTACCACCAAAATATAAATATTAAATAATCATCCTTGTGATCATTGGCTTCGAGACAGGCAGACGGGGGGTTGGCTTTTGCCAGAGCTCGTGGGTGAGGTTTCAGTGTAACAAAAAGCAGCTCACAGCGTGTTTTGGACCCCGTGGGCCTGACTTGGTGGAGGGAGTCTGGGGAGAAGAGAGAGTTTTTCTCTGGGCTACCTGCAAGTAGCTGGTGTGAAATACAGTATACGAGCCCGAGTAACCTCAGCGGATCTGCTCAAGTGCTTTAATGCTTGTCGTGTGTTTGCTGAATCGGGCTTTTGGAAGGGCAAGTGCGTTTTGGAGGTGGTGAGTACCCGCAGTGACTTCACCAAAAATTGTGGCCGTTCAGCAGCTCTGAAATTCAAGGCACTTCTGAAGCACGTGAAGTGAAGTGGAGATCCAGGTGGCCTTACCTGCTTGTAGAAACTATGATAGTTAAGATAACGTAGGTGCTCCCGACCGGAGCCAGTCTCGCTGTAAAAGTGGTGCACGCGGACTCCTGCTTGGGAGCACCACCAGGTCCTTCCTTTACTGCCTCTGGGGTCACAGAAGGTTGGTCGGAGGTGCTTTTCCCATTCAGCACTGCCGTTTTGGCTGGTGTAGGGCTGTGTGTAGGCACAGCCTATACCTGTGCTGTGATGGTGGCCGTCACCCAGCGGGACGCTGCCCGGCAGAGCAGCGGGCGGGTGTTTCTGCAAGGAGCACAGCATCTGCGCATCCTCAAGTGGCAGCCAGAGCCAAGCGCTGCCGGCCCTGCACAGGATGCTAATGCGGTGCAGAATTTCCCTCTTACGGTTGGGTCTGGATATTATTATACAAAGCAAAATAAATTGCGATCCCTAATCTTGGTTTATTTATGGATCCGGCTTTAGCTGTTAAAACCCCTGTTTCAGATGCAATTAGAGTTCCCTTTTGTCATGAAGGGGCATTGGCACCGGGCTGTCTCTTTGGATGATGCTCTGGTGGCCCTGGTGCTCCTGGCTGCTTTGATATACAGGGGTGTGTGGAGCTCTGAGTCTCTTCCCTGATGGGCTGCCATCTTCTCCACAGGAAAGCGGACAGACTGGGCTCGCAAATGGTTTGCAAAGTTATTCTTTATGCTTCAGAACTGCCCGCGATCCTTTGGGAGTTGTACATCATGTGATGTTTATATTGCTTATGGGAATAATTAACTTGCATAAAACTCGGAAGATGCAAAATATTATGGAAGGGCTCATTGGTGCTAGATGCTGTTATTAATCCTTTATTTTTTAAATTGTCGCCGTTTTGTCTCCTTTCTCAGTCTAAGGACTGGGATTGGGATTTCCAGCTATGCACAGTGATCTTGTGAGGAACGCAGTTAATGCAGCGGTGTGGCTGGTGCCATAAACGCGGGATGTACTCACAAACATATGGGGAAAGTATGGTGGAGGGTTTTTTTCACCTCATCTGCCAATTAGGCTCAGTAGATGTTGCTGGAATGTTTATGTTTTTCCTTCCCTGAGTTTAGACAAAGTATGGGAAGCATCACAGCCCAGTTGCTTTTGAGCCATTGTAAGGAAACGGCAATGAGGGGGGATAAAAAGATCAAGTATGTAGAGTGCTACTTATTCTGACGTCCTCAGTTCTTCGTGCGATGAGCTGCAGCTGCTGCAGCACACAAGCATCCAGGCACTTCAGGCTCTTTTATTTATCTTCCTTCATGTCACTGTTCTCAGGGTGGGAGACGCTGCCATTTTATGGACGAAGAGTGGAGATGTAGCAAAGCAGGTTGGTAACGGAGGAGCGATTCCAAGTCCCAGGTCAACTTCTTGCCTCTCTGGACCTCTTTAACCCCTGGTGAACATCTAGGGTGCCCCTTGGCTGTGGAGGTATCCAGCTATGTGTCTCCTGCCTCTCAACTACGTAAGCATTTTGGTGCATGGCTCATTGGGTGAGATTCACTGCTTGCTCCAGGCAGGTGTGATACTTCCTAGGGACGGACCAGAAACTGCAGTTTGATCCCTGAACTTGAGAGAAACTGAAGGCCAGACTTCACTGCTGAACCCAAAACCTTGGATCTTCATACCCCCTTGAACTTTGGGAAAATTTGGCTTTTGAGCTGAATGTTGTGGTTTGGGCCCATCTTGAATATTTACCTTCTGAGCCTCTGAAAACAAAAACAGCATTTGATTTTCAAAGCAGTGGAGAACTTGAATTAATCTTTTAGTTCTCTTCTTTCCTCTGTATAATGCCACAGCTTTCCCTGTGGTCAGTGGAAGTTATGTCTGTAGCACAGAGAGCAGAGACTCCTACCTCTAAGTTATGCACTGCCAGCAGGATGTTAGGATTCTTCGACTGCTAATTGTGAATTGATAACGAGAATACGTAGCCAAGGCTTTGCGTCCATAAAGGCACGTAACTAACCCTTTGTGTGCTTTGCCCCCTGCTGTAGAGCACCGGAGGGGGCATTAATGAGGGTCCCCGTGACTGAGGGCACGCTGTACTCTGCGCCCAGTCACGGCCATTCTGCGTTGGTATTTACTCACTTTAAAATCACAGCGTGTAGCTGGTCTGAGCAGGACTACAGTGGCGTGCAATAGAAACGCCCGTCTCTCTGGAAGCCCCCATCAAGAAGTGACTGCAGAGCAAGGCGGAGGCGATGCCGGCGGGGGCTGGGGGGGTGATGCTGTTCCCTGGGTCCATCTGTGCTCTCTGGAGCTGCCTCCAAAAAGTCATAGCTTTCTTCTGCCTCCCCCCTTGTTTGATTACACATAGGGCTGTTACAGCTGAGCTGGGCTCCTCTGAGAGCACCACAAACCACAAAATGATGGAGAGGAGAGAAGTTAATACCCAGGTTCAGGGAACACGGAGCAGCTCAGGGGGGGTTGCGCTGTATGGAGCCTCTCTCATGGTTAGCATCCAGCCCATGACCGAATTGCGCTGATGGCTGATGAGGGTTTGGTAGCTTATGAAACCAGGGTGGTGGATCTCAGTCGCCGACATGGCAGAAAAGACGCCCATGCAGCAAAACCTGCTATCACCAGCGGTGTAACTGGTAAATGTGCCGGCAACCTCAACAGAAAGGCTGAAACCTGACCCGTGTCCTGGAGGAGTTTCTCCAGCATAAAGGCTTGGAGAGGAAGCATGGGATGCCAGTGTGAATCCGGAGCTTAGTGCAGATTTGCTTCAGTTATTAAATGACTTTCCTGCTGGATTTTAACGTGCTTTATAGGAAGAGAGCTGTTGTCTCCACCCAACCCCATTCAAGCAGGCAAGTGTGCTTCAACAAGAGGTCGTGGCTTGCGTTCCTTGATGCATTGGCATTGAAGATTTTCCTCGGGAAGCTGCAGCAAGCTCTTACTTGGCAAAAGAACACTCAAAGGACGTGTGATATAAACCTAGCAGAAGTTTGAGCAGTTACTCGGCAACTGGAAATAGAGAGGAACCAACAGCGCAGACCACTCCAGGTCTTTGGGGGAAGGTGCTCCTCTTTAGTATCTGCTGGCGTTGCATGTTTGAGATGCTTCTCCTTGGTGGTTAAACCGGGGGTAGGTCTCATTTGGAGATTTTCTGGAGCCCCGGCGGCAGCTGTTGAGATGTGGCAGCGGTGAGGTGGTGTCACTGCAGGGCGGGTACCGGCACGGCAAGGCTGCACCCTGTGTAAGCTGCCAGCGTGGTTGGGGCACTGCACTGCTCCGTAGCTTTTCAGTGGCAGAGGCAAAGCATGTGTCGAATTTGCACCTTTGGGTCTCGCCTGTCAGCAGCTGCTCTGCATTGCTTTCCCCTGCGATCGGTTATTGTCTTCCTGATTCAAAGCAGACCATATTAAACACCCAGCTTGTCCTCTGTGGCCATATGAGGTAAATGTATCGCCCGTTTGTTTTTGTGGCAATTAGACTGATTTGGTTTTGTTGGGTTTTTTTCCCTTCCATAATTATTTTTGATTGTCATTTTCTGACAGTTTCTTGGCTGGGCTGTGCTGCAGCTGCCCTCATTAGGGGCCGTGCCAAACACAATCTTTTTGATATTGAATATTACTCGGTGGCTGCAGCCCCAGATGGCATGTGTAGTAGCAATTGAATCCAATTACATCTGTGTAATGCTTTTTAAATTGAAAGCCTGGTAGGAGAGAGATGCTGAGCTCCTCGTCATTTAAGTGACTTGACTGGGCTTTCTGCTAGGACTTGACACACCAGGAGTCAGAAGGAAGGGGCTGTCCTCCATGTGGGTTAGACTGAAAGCAGAGTACCACCGCCTGGGGTTTATGTCGTGGTTCTCCATAGCACCATGTGTTACCCTCGTGTCCCTATGCATCGCATAGGTGTGCAGTAGCATCGTGCCCGTTGTGCAGGTGAGGAGAGGGGAGGCAGACAGCGGTGGACCAGCTTGACCAAGATCATCCCTTACCGGGCCAGCAGTGGAGCTGAATGACCCGGTGGGGTGGCAGCCTGCCGGTACCGGGCTGACTTGGGCACATGTCCCTCGTCAGACTCTAGCAGATCTCCCTCCTTGCCAACCCCCCCTAAATTTTCAAGGAAGGATGACATTTTGTTTTCTTCTCCTCTACTACACTGTTGTGTTGTCTTGTTTGGTCTATTAATAAGCACCAAATTTAGCACCTCTGGCTAAAGAATAAAACAATTATATCTGAAAGCCCCTGAGAGTACTGGGAAGCTTTGGTGAGATGTGTTGGCCCTGGGTGCTGGGGAAATGAGCACGCTTCGCTTGGGTCTACTTTGTTGTTGTCCAAAATGTGCGTTTATTGAGACTTTTCAGGAATGTGACGTTGTCTGCAAAGCATGATTCATCATTTAGGCTGTGGTGGTGCATGTCTTGTCTTATGCACTGTGGATGTGGAGCATATTTTGTTCCTTTCCTCTTTGCCGCAGATCTGAAGACTGCTATTGCATCTTTCTTCAGCTGTCATCTTTTCCTTCTGGCAAAAGCAACCCTAGTCCTTCCAGTCTTCCTTCGTCGGTTGTATCCTTGCCCTCCGCTCCACATATTTTAAGCCTGGAAAAGTCTAAGAGGTGATTTATTGTCCTGTACAGACAGAATTGCATCTCATTACCTCCTGCTTGGAAATGTGATTTTTCCACTTGTCCTCAAGCTATTGCACAACCACTGTAAGCCGATGTGCTGACAAACCTCCGGCACTGGGGCAGGAGCAGGGTGCACTGGGGTGGGAATGGGGATGCACTGGGAACCCCTGCCCTGGGCAGCCTTTGGACAGCCCGCACGGGTGTCTGCTGAGGACTGGAGATTGGGGGAAAACGGAGGAAAATGGGGCTGAGGGGTTAGCATTATTTCTGTACTTTGAGGGGCTGGGGGTTTGCTGACTCCGTGTGCCCCTGCCATGGCAAGCATCCTTTGGGAGCAGGGCGGGAAAGGAGGCACCGGGCTATTTCAGGGGCCCGCTGCTATCCCAGTCAGACTAAGCCTTATCCCAGCAGCAGCGATGCTGGTTTCTCAGTCCCCTACATGAGCTGGCGTCACAGTTACCAACTGGGACTGTCAGAAATGATTTATGAATTTAACCCGAACACTCGCAGGAACAAAAAATGCACAGGGAACCAGTACAGCCACAGGCGAAAGGCAGGAAAGATGCTGTATATCTAGCAAGCCCTGCTGCTTGTTTGCTCCTGCTTTGCATTAAGCTATTTGCTGCGACTGAAAAAACCAAACAAACAACTCTTCCTGCTGAGGCAAACAGAAAAGAGGTCGTTGGAAGGGGGATTGCATCTCGGAGCCAGCGCCAGCCCTCAGGGAGCCGAGCATTTTGGGGACCACAGCGCCGGGTGCGGGGGCAGCTCGTGGGCTCGGTCCTGGGGTCGCCGGCTCAGCCATGGCGAAGCTGAGCTGCTGCAACGTGTTTTGTGTTAAATGTTCTTTTCATCCCGCGCAGAAGACGTGGATGTGTATGAAGCTGATTGCATGTGCATGCTGGGTTTATTTCTTTTTTGCATTTATATCGCATTTTTTTAGATGTTAAGGCTTTGGGGTTTTGTAGAGGGGGCATTCTTACAGCAGTTGAAACCGTTTCTTCATTGGAAATTCTCCTAAATCTTACTCAAAAATGTATATGAAATAATCTAATAGTTGAAAGCAAAGCAAACCATTTTTAGCAATCCAAGATGCATTTATAACATTTTTTTAATTAGCTAAAGAATTTGAGGGAAATGATTTCCAGTCACTGGACATTTTTGAGTGTATGATTTCAAGAGGTTGTCAACAAATAGTAGCTCTTCTTTTGGTACTGCTGTTGCATCGGGGATTTCCAATCCCAAAGGTTTCAGATGCAATTCAGTCAAAGCTCTCAATTTTTGATGCTTTTTCCATTTAATGCGAAGAGTTTCTGAAGCTCCACCGCAATTGTTCTCCCATTAACAATGAAACCCAACGTGCTCTCTGAAACAACCAAAACTGAGGATGTGGGATCATCCTTGCTGGATGGTGATGCTGGCTGTTGGCGGTGAGGAGTCGTGCGAGACCAGGTTGAATTAAGTTTGTTCCCACCTCAAGCAACACTCTGCTGGCACTGCCAGGGACGTGAGGCAGAATTGAAGCTAAACCGGTTTGTAGATCCCCCAAATGTGGCTTTGGGAAGGGGGATGAAGACCTGAGGGGTTGTCTCCATCTCCATCTGCAGTGGTACAACTCACGGTGTTGGCCCGCCAACGCCCATACCTAGCAGCAGGAACGTGCTCCTCCGGACACAGGGGCAGGATTTCACCCTTGCCTGCTACTCAGTGCCAGCCAGGGGAGCCCAGTGGTGGCCAGGGGTTCCTGCCCACAGAGCAGCCGTTTGGTAGGGTGGGCTGCAGCCGCCAAGGGGTCTGCAAGCCAGGGGCTGAGTCAGAAGAGGTGTCATGTTAGCAGTTGGCCCTGTTTTGCTGTGCATTGGATGTGTTACGGGGAAAACCACCTTGCCTGAGGCTCTTCAGGATGGTTGAACTCCAGCACCTGCAAGGCAAACCTGGCAGTGTCCCAGGCCAGGCTGGACGGGGCTGGAAGCAACCTGGGCTATGGCAGGTATCCAGAAGGATGGAACTGGGTGGGCTTTAAGGTCCCTTCCAACCCAAACCGCTTTATCATCCATGTCCCCAGAGATGCAGGGGGGGAAGACCCGCATGCGTGATCTGTGGGGGCAGCGAGCTGTGCCCTGTGGGGTGGTCCTGCTCCCCAAACGCTGCCCGGCTGGTTCGGGATGTCTCAGCAGCGGGGTAAGCAGGTAGGTGGGAGCTGTGCTTTGAGAAACCAGGAGCGTTTGCAGCCATCGGCTCCCTTCCCAGCACTGTTCTCCAGGACAAACTCAAGCTCATAAATCTCCGGCTCAGCAGGGAGCATTCGTGCTATAAACTAATTAGGGAAGCGGTCAAATACCACAAACACCTTTTCCCTCATTAGAGACCAATAACGGTCCTGAGTAGGTGCTGAAATGCCTCATTAAGGACGAGCAGGGCCTTCTCCCTGGGATACCTGCTGCATAAACAAGCCAGCAGCCCAAGGGTGCAGGAAGCCCCGACACAAATTGGGTGCGCTGCTAATGATTTACACATCGTTAGCTGGTCGAGCCCACGTGGAAGTCCTGGGCTTGTGGGCTACAAAGCCAAGGCATGGAGATAGCGGGATGTATTTGTATTCGCCATGGAAAAGAGGAATTTGGCAGTTTTGTGTGATGGAGGGCTTCTTTCCTTCTTCTCTTCATCAGCCCTGCCACTGTGTTGACCCGGTGCCGCTCGACTCCTTTTTCCAAAATCCTCTTCCCATCACTCTTTGGTTACGCGCTCTTCCATGGACACCGCGTTGTCCTCAAAGGTCTTGGTGCTGCAGCCCTGGGTTGTTAAAGGATCTGTGGAAACCAGAGTCAGGGCAGACACTCTTCTCTGGTCACTTCTGTTCTTTCTGCTGTTTTCCAGGAAAATATTTTTTTGTGTGCTCAGTGCTATTGTTGTGGTTGGTATCTGGAGGTGCCTCATGAATATGGATCTGCATAGAAGTAAACTGGGAAACATATCCCAAAATAATTATCCTTTTCCATATTGCTAAAGCAGAGCTGAAACTGGTGGGGGTTTTTCTGCCCTGCTGGTGTTCCAAGGGACTTCAGGCTTGCTCACGGTGGCGGGAGGTCAGCAGCACCAGGTCTGGACCCAATCACATCTCCCGTGTTGCCAGTATTCAGACTTCAGGAGTAATTCAGACAGCCCTCAGACATGCCATGATGTACAGTTCACCCTGCCTTGAGGCGGGGGACCCAGATCTGTCTTTCTCAAACTTTTTATGTGAAGGACTGTTAGACCATTAAAAAAATTAAAAGTTCTGAGATTTTTTTATTTGCCTACTAGCAATTGCCAGAAGGCAGTGCCCATGAGAGTGGTTGCTTTTCAGAATCACCAAAAACAAAACTAAATTTTGAAAGTTCATTTGGTATTTGATTTATTTTTTTTTTTCTTGTGCTGTATTTGCTTTGTTTGCAGGAGCGGAACAGTGACTGTGTGTGTTTTTAAATGAAAAGAGGGTGGATTTAGATTAGATGTAAGGAAGAAATTCTTCCCCGTGAGGGCAGCGAGGCGCTGGCCCAGGCTGCCCGGAGCAGCTGTGGGTGCCCCATCCCTGGCGGTGTCCCAGGCCAGGCTGGATGGGGCTGGGGGCAGCCTGGGCTATGGCAGGTGTCCCTGCCCGTGGTGGGGGGGTGGAACTGGGGGGGCTTTAAGGTCCCTTCCAACCCAAACCATTCTGTCATTCTATAATAATTTCTCTTTCAGCTGTTTTCCATGATCCCGGTGGTACATGGACCGCCAGCCAGGAGCTGCTAGGCTGTATAACTTTTTTCTCAATCCTTTCATGCCCAATTTTGGTAAGATCTCCACAAAAATTTAAAAAATCAGTGGGTATTGGAGTGAGTTGGAGGTGCATCCCATAATAGTGTCTGTTTCCCACCATGGAATAGAGTCTTGTATTTGTGATATGCAATGAAGATGTTGCAACTAGTCTGGAGTTTAGATTTCTGGTATGTCAGTATGTGGCCAAGATGTGTGAGCAGGATAACACAAAGCGGTGTCAAGCCAGTGAAAGGAAGACATAGTAAGGAAAAAAAAAATTCCCTTGAGTGATGAATTTTTTGTGATGGTTCCCGAGAGTGGCAAAGAAAATTAACTTTGCTTAAGCCAGGCAGAAATTCCTGATTCAGAAATTAGGCTAAGGCAGGTCCTCTGGGCCAAGTCTTCTGCCCAGACTTGTCCTGCTGAATACACTCACCGATTTCTCCAGCGGAGCAGAAAGCTCTAGCAGCATTCCTTGGATGCCATCCAGGGAGGGATGTACAAAAGGGTCATTGCTTTGTGTGTGAGATTGTGTTTGCCCAGGTTGTGTGTCACTGGAAACAACACAGAGCAAATGGCAAATTCCTTGTAAAAGTGGTTTTGTGCAGGGGTAGAATGAACAGCTGCAGCCCCTTCCAGATGTGTGGTGAGGAAGGACTTATCTCCCCCGCCATCCCTCCTAGCTGAATGCCTTTAAATACCATTCTCCAGCTCTAAGGTTCACCCCAAAAGGCCAGTTAACACTTCCACACAGATGTGTTTGGGTGCTGATGGTTCCCTGATTCATTTGCTTTAAAAGCAAAAACTCGCTTGCAGCTGGCTGAAAAATCAAGGGAGACATTTTGCAGAGGTAATAATAATGTTCAATGAAGAAATCCCTTGTGGGTTTTCTCAACCTTTGCTGCTTAATGAACCAGCTGATTCAGCCTGTAGTGTTGAAATAATCCTTCCAAGGACATTAGAGCAGTCCCATTAAGTCAGGGGAAAGATTTTACTGCAAAACTTTTGTTAATGAACCAAGATTTTGTTGTCAAAGGAAGAAACGGAGCTTTCTCTGACCTGGCTTTTAGGTGCAGGTGAATTATTTTGCATTTCTTTTCCTGTGTTTTAGGCTGACACCTAATCATCAATGTAGTTTGCAATTCTTTCTACTTTTGCAAGTTTTGTCTTCTTTTGTTATTAACCAAGGGACAATGGAGATGTTTGTAGAAGGGAAATCCCACGAGTCCTGTTAAATACAAAGACAACACCTCCTTCAGCTCAGGAAATCCCTGAGCTGCCTTTTTTTTTTTTTTTTTTTTTTTTTTTCTTTTGAGGCTGGGAGAATTGTCGGGGACAGGGGGAATCACAGCATGTTTATTATGTTCTTAAATCCTTCCCTAAGCATCTGCTTTTGGCCACTTCTAGTGAAAAAATACCGAGCTAGATGGACCTTGGAAAGCCGTTATTACATTGGGTATCATCATGTTGTTCCTATGTCTCTTAATTAGTGTTTTAGAAGTGCTGAGGGACAATTGCACGGGGGGCTTTTTCTCATCTTCATCATGCCGCTTTTGCTTTTCTTCTTACCCTTCCTCCAACAACCTCTTTGCTTTTAACTGGCTTTCCCTCTGCCTGTGGTACCCCTAGCCTTTCTGAAGAGGTCAGTCCTGGATGGACTACAGCTGTGCACAGCTGCTTTCATGGGGTTTGATCTCCCACCCTCCAGAGCACTCCTGAAGATCAAGCCTCCAGTGTCTGAGTGCTTTCTGCTGGGGTACCGCTGCTGCCGGAGCGGTGTCAGCTCCAGCATGGAGCACTGCAGATCTCCACATTTCCAGGTGAAGGGTTTCCTATGTGCCCTTTAATTTTGACACTCCTCTCCCAAATCCAAGAAAAGGGACTTCAGTGAATAACGGATATGTGTGGAACCGCTGCTGTCAGGAGCCCCGCTGATCTGAATGGCAATGCTGAGGTCTGAATGGGGGTGAAGCGCTGATGGTCTATGTGTTCGGGACCTTCGCTGCAAATTGAGGAGCTCAGTGTCCACTGAGGCCCCTCAGAACACGTGCAGATTTAGTTTGCTGTCCGCTAGAGACCCCTTCTCAAAATACAAATAGGGATCTTCGTTGAAAATCCTCCCCTTGTTGAAGCCAAAGACAAAATTCCCCTTCCCTTCGGTAGGACCAGGATTTCCAGCCCTGCAAAAGCCTGTGCTTGGCCGCTGCTTACCGTAGAGCAGGCAGGAGCTGAAGGAAGCTGGTCCATAGCGAACCAGACAAGCTGTAGGTGAAGCCTGTTAGCAGAGAGCCACTCAGGAGGAGGCAGTGTTATCCTCTTTCCCATCAAAGCCATCTGGCTCTCAGTTGCCAAACCAGTGCCAAGCCCCAGTGACCTTTCAGACTCATCACCGTGCTGAGATTTACAGTGGAAAAAAGCTACTTCTTGTGAGGAAACTCTTGCTCCTTCCTCCCAGGAGAGCATCTAGCTGCAGTGACTCATGCGTTCATCATCCTGGCTTCCCGTAACTGTCCGACAGTGGCTACGGAGCACAGGCTTGGGGAGAATCCGTGCTTGCTTGCCTCCGAGATAGGGTGATGTAAGCTCCTGCTCTGGCTTCTCCCGGCTTTCCAGACTGTTCAAAGTTCAAAGCTTGAGTCTGATCACTCCGTCACCCAGCAGGCCAGCCCTGGCGCAAGCACTGACTTGCCTCTCTTGAAGCGATGACATTTTAAAAGGGCTTTGGAATGACGAAGGTCCCAGAGTCCCGGAGGAAATGGAGGTGAAGCTCACTGACAGTCGGGACCCGTTTCCAGAAGATCTGCCTAAGTCTGTTTTCAGGCAGGGGCTGCAAACCACATTTAGCATTTGCACTGGAGCTGCCGTGAAGATTTTCATTGTGCATTGGCAAGATGCTCTCTACAAGGTGCCGGTACCCTGCAGGGGTAACCCTTGGGGAAGGAATTCTGTTCTTCTGGGGTAAATGGAAAAATAAGTACACTGAAGTCAGGAGGGAGGCTGGTGCCTCTCAAGTAAAAGGGAAGCTGAAAAATGAACCGGAGAGAGGGGTCCAAGCCCTGAAGTAGCATTTGGTTCAGATTTCAAACACCTCCAAAATCCATCAGTGCATTTGTACATAAGCCCATTAAAAAGTTCAAGGTCTCTCCAAAAACTGGGGGTTGGATTTGGATTTTGAAGTTTCCTGCCTCCAACAGATTTAGAGGCTCTCTGATGTGGGGCTTTGCTCAGGCCTGTCTCCCATTAGAGAGCTGTGAACGACTGGGTCTGGTGGGGAACCGCGCTGGCTGCTCTGCTGAGCCCGCGAGAGGCTGCGCCGAGCCCTGTGCTGGGGACGGGAGAGCAGCACCGAGGTGTTTGACGTGAGGTTGTTTGGATGTTGGTGGTTTCTGTCTGTGGGGCTCTTTGTGTCCTCCGCTTTCAAAATTCTCAACTGTTCTTCTGAATCCAAACCACATGGATTTTTTTTTCCTGATGTCAGGTAGATGTCGTCGAATTCCTCCGGCTGCCAAGTGCAAGGTGAGAACCCAGCAAGTATGCGGCAGGCTTTTTTGGAACAGGCCTCCATCATCTTGAGAGCTCCCAAGGAAAAATTAGTTGCCCATGAATTCCCACAGCAGGCAAAACAGCCTCAAACCAAAAACCTTGATGTAAATCTAAACCATGATGCTCGCTGGGGTAAAAACTGTCCTTTTATGCGAAGCAGCCTGGATCTGAGCAGTGCATGAAAGCCAAATCTGAAGTCAGTCTTAATGAAAACTTGCTGTGCTGTTGGATTGCTTCTTGGCCTTTCCCTCCATCCCTCTCCCTTGAACTTCTCCAGCGTGCAACCTCTGCTGGGTTACTCGCAGCCTGCAGCCCTCCCTGTGAGATTTCCAGGAGACCTGGGGCTATGAGGAGAAGACAGTTCTCTGCCTCAGATTAGTTCTCCGTCTCCCAGCCTTCAGTGGATGCCAGCAGCATCAGGAGGCTGCGAGCATTTGAGGGATGAGCGACATTGTCCGTAATGTGCCTGGATTCATCTTCTTGCTCCTTTCCAAGGCGAGCGCACAGCACAGGGTGCCTAGAAAGGATGAATGGAGAATAGACACTGTGGAATATATATATATTTTTTTTTTTCTCTGTGGGATGGGTGGCTGCCAGGCAGAGCTCCATTCTGCAGGACCGAGGAGCGATCTGTGCTCTTTTTGTTCCCGCTGTTTTCAAAGGGTTTCCATGCCAGCTTTCAAGTGAGTGGACGCGCTCCCGGGAGCGTGGCTCACGCCGAGCCGGCTTCACAAGGAGCCGCTTCTCTGGGGCGAGGACACTGTGGTTTCAGGCTGGGTTGCGAGCTGAGCAGCCCTGTTTGTTTGTCTGCCTCCTGCCAGGCAGGAGCTCAGATTATGATCACAGGCAGGCAAAAAGCGTCCCAAGGAGGAGGAAAAAAAAAGTAATAAAAATGGCCCAAAATCTCCTTTGCCCTGCATGGGGTTCGAGGCTCCAAGCAGCAGAAAGGGAAAGCAGAGCACAGCTTTCCCAAGCAGCCGACTGATGCTGGGGGGGTTTCAAGGGCTGATTTGTTTGTAGCATCTCTGCCGGTGGCTGCCTCCGATTGCCAGCTGCCCCTTGCAGGGTCACCCCGCTGCCTTTGCCGCTGGCAGGAGCCCGAGGGGTGCAGCTGCGGACCAGCGCGGGGGGAGCCAGGGGGTGTTTGCAGGAGGGGTTGGTTGTCTCCGGTTACTCCATCCCAGCAGAAGTTTTAGAGGCCTTTGGGGCAGAAAGCTGTACCACCAGAGCACATGGGAACAGAGCAGGGCTTTTCTTTCCCACCAAATCTCCTCTTGATTTATTATGTGCCTGCTCAGCAAGGCGGAATGCCAGCGCCGCAAGGATTGCGTTATCTGGGTTGTGCTGTTAATGAGGCCATCGTGTTGATTAAGCATCAGCCTGGAACATTATCTTGGAGAGGTCCCTCTCTCCCTCTGCAGTGACTGACACTTCTCCCTGAACAGACAGACCGGAGAAAGTCCTCAAGACTCGTTAGGGATTAAAATTTAATAGCAGCTGAGGTGGAGCAGGGCTGGTGGCAGATGTGTGCGAACGATTGCACAACTCCTGGCCACTGAGGACGGAGCTGCCCGATTAAAACCAGCTACAGATGAGGAAAGGAGTGAATGCACGATGAGCATTCATTAGGGATAGTAAATAATTAGGCGTGAAATGCCTAGGAATGGCTCAAGTCAAGGGATGCAGAGGGAGTGGGAGAATGAATGGAAGAGTGGAGGAGAAATCTGGTTTAGCACAAGTTAAATCCGCAGGCTGTACTTTTCAGGATGAAGCTGGCAGCGCTGGCATAAAGAAAACAGGTGACTTGGGAAATTGTTTGATTTCCTTTCCTTCCCCTCCAGCTTTTTCCCCAGCGGCGGTGATCTGCCAATTCAGCTCTGAGTAAAAGTGACACATCTGGCAGTTTTACCGAGGAATTCCAGCCCAAATCTCTTTGCTTTGCTAACAACTCAATATTTTGTCATACTCTGGGCCACCCATGAACCTCAGAGAAGTTAGAAATGCCAGCAGATCTGCCTATCTAGCTGTGCCAGCCGGATTGGCAGCAGTGAAGGTGGTCATGAGCTGGAGCTTGTGATGGTCCCCACCACTCCCAGCTGATGGGCACATGCTGAGTTGGTCATAGCCTCCGTGATGTAGAAGGTGACGGTGTTGAAGGTGGCATCTGGGAAGGACAGAGGCAGGCTTGTCAGGGTCTGCATGGCTTCTAGCTGCTCTTGGGAGCCTGTGGTGGGGCGGAGAAAGGGTGCGATCCGCATTAGCATCTCTGCAGGTGCCAGTCACAGCTGTCGGGGAATTGTCCCTTGAATTTCCTCTGACCCAAGCATGATAACGGCAACTAAGCTTTCCTGGCAGGCCCTGCATCCCAGTGGCGTGCCTCTCCCTGTGGGAAGCAGCAAGCACGGTTTCATCTCTCAAGGGGAAAGGGCAGGCTCTCTTCTTCTGAACGGGGAGGTTTAGACCCAGCATGTCACCCTCTGGATCCCAGCTGTGGCCGTCTTCAGCTGCCCTGGAGAAGAATTTAATCTGACTCATTACATGCTACTAGTTTTGGTGATAATTGTGGTACGCAAACTGTCCAGAAATGTATCGCTCATTCACACGGGTACGCGTGGGTGTGTGTTTAGAAGAGAAATCAGCATGTTGGTCCCGTACTGTGGCTTGCAGAAATAAGTCTCCTGAGCCATCTGCATTGCTTTCAAAGGATTTCCCCTTGGTTGGTTGGTGGTAGAGTGGGCTGCATCGTGGGACCAGCTTCAGGGGGTGGTGGAGTCGGGAAGGGAGCATGTTTCTGCCTGGGTTTTGTGCTGGGTAGAGGTGGGCGTGAGGAAGCCAAGCTGAAGGTGCCTGTTCGGAGGGCTGAGGATGGGTCACCCAGAGCTGAAGCTCTCAGTTAGTCACTTGCTCTGTCTGAAGCCCACAGGCTGGAAACCCTCCCCAGGCTTCATCTCCTTGAAAAGTACCAGGCTTGTTGAACCCAGGCTGAGATTCCCAGGGCAGAAGAAGCATGCTGTAAGGAAAGATTTGCTGAACCCAAGTACCATGAAATGTAGGAATGCCAGCAGGGAGAGCAAAACTGGACCTTGTGGAGTGATAATTCTCACAGGGCGCAGGAGAGAGAGATGCGAACAGCACTCAGTTTCCTGATTGCTGCTTCTTAAATCAGCTGGAGCAGATGCCTTCAGCATCCAGGAAGGGATGCTGCTGCTTCATGTGGCTTCTTCCATCTGAGCCTCTGTCAGCTGCAAGTTAAAGGGGAAAACTGAGTGGAAGAGGTTCAGGTGCTGGCAGCGTGTCCTCAGCTTGCAGACATACAGCTGACATCTGCAGCTAATGATCTCTGATCCTCCTAAAAATCAGCACCGCCACCCCCCCAAGCAAAACCTTGAAATACCTCCTTATTGGAAATGTTCCCAATATCCAAACTATTTTTCTTGCCTGCACTCACCAGTGGACAACTACAGGAATCAAAGAGATTTTACATTTTGTTTTGAGTTTTGGGGTTGTTTGGGTTTGGGTTTTTTTGTTGTTGTTGTTGTTGTTTGGGGTTTTTTTCCTAAAACCTATAAAGTCCCAAGGCAGCTTGTGCTTTGGGAATTGCTGAACAAGGTAATTGCTTAGTACAGTTCCTCGGAGGGGCTCTATTTTTAAGTGGAAAGAGGAGTGTGTTGATTTGGTCACATGCCAGCCAGGAAATACCAAAAAGCTGAAGATGGACCCGTTACAAACAGGCTAACCAGCCTCAGATGTCCTTTCAATATTGGAATATGGAAGGTAATAGAGAGCACATGGGTCCTGTAAATAATGAGATTATTAACAAATACACAGATAAAAAGCCATTTGGCTGCCTCGGTGAAACACTGAAGCCACTGGTTTCAGCTGAAATCTCTTAATTGCCCCCAATTGCCCCGTAATGGGTGTTTTTCCTGCAGCCCGTCAAGATCTGAGGTTCAGCGCTGGGTTTTGCATCTCACGTGCGCCACAGTTTAATCCTACGCTTTTCTGCTGAGGAAGGGCTGGAGGAGAGGCTGGGGCAAAAGAGAGATGCTGATGCTCAGGGGCACGAGGGGTTGGCAGGAGAAAGGATGCTGTGGGGAAAAAGCACAGAGTGGGAAAAACAAGTGCCTTGTCCAAGGAAGCAGGGCAGAGGTGTGAGCTGCACTTGCCTCCTCTCGCCTGCTCGACCCCCGTCCTGCTGCTGCCGCTTCGTTGCTTGAGCCTAAAAGCCCAGGGAGGAAGGAAGTGAGTTGGAAAGACCCTGGGGAAGACTCACAGCCCTCAAAGCAGGGGTTTCAATCCCTCCTTTGGCATCCCTGCAAGTACTGACCCTGTTAAAGAAGGAGGCTGCCGGTGCTCACATGTCTCGTAAAGCAATCGGGTCGTTTGTCTCTGCGTTGAAAGATGGATCAAGAAGCCCCGCTCTAGGCATCCAGCCTTGAAAATACTGGCCTAGTTTTTAATTCCTGTGTCTGGGCTTCCTTTCCTGGGGCTGGGACAAGGGTGTAGGCAGACATCAGCGCAGTGTATGTGTGTGCATGCGTTTTCCCTTTAGGGGAAGGAGGAGGGAGAAGTGTGGCCAAAGCAAGGTGCCTTCTCAGCCGTGAGGCTGGGGAAAGATCTCTTATCCCATTGCATGGGTCAGAAGCAACGTGAGCAGAGGCTCAGTGATGGGGTGGGAAGGATGGTGCTGCCGTGGCATTTTGGAGACATCAGGGAGGCCGGTTGGATTTTGTGTCTCCAGTCCCACAGCTGGGTGCTAAGAGCATGGGCTGGCATTAACTGGGGGCTAGAGGGGAGTCCTACAGCCTCCCATGCTTCGGGGGGGGGGGGTCCCCCTCCAGCCAGCCCCTGGGCTTGGAGCGTGGAGTAGGAGCGCTGCATCCCCTGAGCCCAGGAGGGAGCGACAGGCTGTGTGGTAGATGGTCTCAGACCTTTCATTGTGGTGCTTCAGCATCACTGTCTGACCCCGAGCATTTGGGCTGGGAAGTTTTAAGCCATTTTTAGCTGCCTGGCTGCAAAAGGGGAAGGGAGGGAGAGAGAAATACCATGAGGTTAGTATTACATCCCCGACACAATAGGAACTTTTATTAGTAATTTTCCATTGTGTTGCAAATGGCAAAGATCGTGGTTCTATTTGCATGTTTCAGACTGTCCTGGAGAATTAGCTTTCCTCTGCGATTGGGTAATAGTTTTCAGATTGCATTAGGTTCAGCGTTTGGAGCGAGATACAAAAGCTGCAGCTGAAGAGTGCCGGCTCTCCTGCCCTCGGAGACCTTCATTCCTACCTGGGAGTTCAGCCTAGGAAAAACCAGGTTGTAAGAAGCTTGATATCTCTGTGGGACAGAGAAAGAGGAGGTGGCAGGTGGGCAGTACCTCTGCTCCGAGGGTACTGATTGCGCTCCTCAGGCCAATAAAAACGCGTGCATTCCTGGCTAGAATAGCAATAAGGACGTTTCTTTCCTCTAGGATAAGTCAGGATTTGACTAGATTTATGCTTGGCTCTGCAGAGGACATGCAGCTATTGACAGCCTGAAAGAAATTAGGCCAAGAAAACAAAACAGAAACAACTGGGAATCATTGCAGCTTTCAGTATGCAGTATTGCTTCCAGGACCATAGGACCCAGGCGCTTTGACTTGGGGCCATGGCCCTGTTGGTTGGGGTTTTTTCCCTTTGAGATTTTGCACAGTGCTTTCGGTGGGGGAGCTCTGCTCTGCGGTCTGGGTGGAGCTGGGATGTGCGTCTTCCCCCTCGTGGGACCTGGAGCGCAGTCATCAAACCACTGGCTGACGGCAGGATGGAGGCTCGGAGGGCTGTGCCTCTCCATGTCTTCTCCTGCATGGCCAGGTATGGCTTAGGCATGGCTGTGGTGTCAGTGCTAAACAGTAAAAGTCACTGCAGCACCGTTCCCTAGGTCCCTGATCCTCCTCTTGAAGCTTTTCATGAGCTCTCTAGTCTCTGTGCAACACCACCCTAACAGAGATCCCCAGTGAAAGCATCTTGCTGAAGGGTGGGAAGCTGTTGCTGCTGAAGGTGACGTGCTCCACTGAGCCTCAGTGCTTCTTCCCAAGAGAGGCAAATGGATGAAATTTTTTTTGTATGTGCTTTTTAGAGACCAGCAAGTTAACCCAGCTGTCCTGAAAAATATTGTTAAACTGATGCTGACCCCAGCCTTGGGTCTGTTTTCTTTCCCCAGCAGACTTTCTCCTGCTTTTAGAGACTACGCTTGAGCCACTTCAGGGTTGTGCCAGACGTTGGAAACGAAACCCTACGTGCTGCAGGCAGGGCTTTCATCCCGAGGTTGAACTTTGCACCAAGGGCTTTGCGAAGGTGCGTCAGCTCTAGGACGAGCTTCGGTGGGCTTGGTGCGATACAAGACCAGGTACCGTACGAGTAAGGTGCCCTCCCTGCACTCTGCTTTGCTGCTCCCAAACCCCATCTCAGATGCATAAGCCCAAGGGAAAAAGCGTGTGTGCACTGTACAGCATGAAGGTCAGCATGACGTTAGGGCTGCAGAGCATCTCTTTGTCCATTCTGCTCACAGAAGAGCCCTTCATATTTCATTGCCATCTGGACAGCAAATGTGTCCTTCTGCAGGAACTTAGTTTTGACCTTTGCTCGTTTTGTTTAAGAATGAATATAAGGCAAATATGTAACATTTGCACTAGGGATCTCCTGTCAGCACCGCAGATAGGTCGGGAGAGCTGACTTGGCTGTCTTGCTTGTGTCGTGTATTTATGAGATGTGTATATAAATACATATATTCGACTTTATTCTTTGTATTTGGCTGAAGCTGGGGAAGACAGAACCTCTCTTTGAAGCAAAGGTATTCCTAATGTTACCGTTTCAGATCTGTGATTATTAGTTCTAGTGTGAACAGCAAGTCCCTCCACGTGCCGAGAGCTGCGCACAATGTGCTCCTTCACGAGCGTGTCTGCTGCGGGCCCTGTGATTCATGGCACCTACTGCGTGGATCATGACCATCGGTTCACCCCGTCTCCCCCAGACCATGAATGTGTTGTTTCTTGTTCCGTCGCTCACTGGTGCGGATGGGTCAGGTTGTTTGGTCATCGCCGGTATTTGGGCTGTTCGGCTGGTGGGGTGGTGACTGTCAGTCCTATGGAGCTCAAGCGTGGTGGAGCAAGCTAGGATGAGTCCTTCTCCATGGCCATCAGCAGGATTCAGCTAACCGGTGGTGGAGCAGAGCTGAGATCTCTGCCTGTAGGTCAGTCTTCTTTCCATTTGGAAAGTCCTAACATCCAGCAAAACCTGTAAGCAAAGACCTGGAGCTCTTTTTTGGAGGGAAAGGAACGGTCAGCTTTCCGTTTATCAAGTGACCTGGTAGCTTGCTACCAAAACAGACTGGGGCAGCAGAGGTGAGTGCCCTAACTCAAAATGAAGAGGTTTAGTTGGTTAAACATCTACTGAAGCTGGGAGCTGTTGCTGTCAGTGCTGCGATACCCCCACTGCGTTCACCCAGCTTTGTACGAGCTCATGGCAGCCCCAACTCCTTCCAGTGCCCTTCCGCTCCCTGTAACGTCCCCACAAGATGCTGCTACTCACTTTTTAACATTTAAATGGGTCTTGTCAAGATTAAATTGGAAAATAAACCCCCACAGCTCAGGCTCGAGCTGTTGAGATCGTGGCATTTGATCAAATAATACAATTAAATGTATTTATTAAATAAATGGGTGGTTTATCTTTCTCTTGCCGTGCACCCACGGGGCTGATGCTGAGCTGCATCTTGCTGGCTTTGAATGGGTCCCACTGTGCAGATGCCAACACAGGCAAGGGCTGAATCAAGCCTTTGCTTCTGACTGTTGAGCTAGACCAGCCAATTTTGCTTTTTTGGGGTTGGTACATGGTTTCGTTTGCTCATTTTCTTGTGCCGTCTGAAAAGCTGCCCAGCACGGGTTTTTCCCAGACAGGCCTGAGGGTGTTTCCATTTGTGCCAAGAAAATTGGGCTTTGACAGTCCAAACAAAACAAAACAACTTCATCCTCCCATCCCATGTCCCTCCCAGTAAATTAAAAAGCATGTGTCTTTTTTTTTTTTTTTTTTTTTTTGGTAACACAGAGCCCGATCTGCATCCTGCCGGCTCTAGCACTGTCCCTTTAAAATCTGATTTTGGCAGCAGCCTGGTGGCTGCGGCTCCTGTCCCGAGCAGATGGCTTTAGTTAGGCCAGTTCGGTGGCAGGTCTCTGGGATGCCGAATCTCTGCCTCGTTCGCTCCCTTCTTCTGTCATCAATAAAGCCATTGAGAGAATCTTTAATAAATAAACAAAAAAAAGCATTTTTCAACAGACAGTGGGATGGAAAATGACTCATAGGAAAACAGGGTATAAAGTACACTCTAGCATTAGGTATTACATGTGTCGAGTTTCTGTTTGGGGTCCAAGAATGCTGTGGTTTTTCTCTTAAGGATTATGCCATTGTGGAATAATGTCAGTGTGGAGTATTTGGTCAAGATGAGCTGATTGAGCCTGGTGGTTACTTACAAATATATATATCTCTGTATTTTTCAGCATTCGGAAAATCTGTGACAAGCGGTTTTCAGGAGGCTACAGGCAATTATTGCCATCACTGTTTCCAGCCCTGCCGAATGCCATGAGAACTGCTGGAGTCATGCTTTCTCTCCTCCTTTCCTTTTCTTCATTCATGTAGGACCTACTGTTTTTTTTCTTGGGATTGGGTGCAAACAAAGTGGGCAGGATCCTTTGTGCTGGCTTGGACCTCCCAAAGGACTGATCTAGTCCTAGCAAGGGGCCGGGAGGGGCACGCGTGGTATTAATGTGAATGAAGAGCAAAGTCTGTAAGGAATGGAGGAAAAAGGGCTGGAAATATTCTGCACAGAAAGCACCACGTTAAAGTTGGGGACCCCCAGCATAGCCAGTGGGTCTTTGGTGGTGGTCACCAAAAAGGCTTTTGGAGCAGAAACCTCGATCGGCTAACACTTGCTCCTCCTCCGTGGCCATTAACGGGTGCAGTGGCAGAAGGGACATTTCAAGTGGCACTTACACTTGTTCCAGCCAGTCATCTGCAGAGTTAAGGTGATGCCCAAGGAGGGCTGATGCCCGGTTTCTCTTTCCTTGTATCCTGTGATCCTCACTTCCAACACAGCGGTCCCTAGAAACGCCACCATGTCCATTTTTGGTGGCAGGTGGTAGGGTATCGTGCCGCCTTCCTCCTGTTACTCGAGTGAGCTGATGATTAGAAAGGCGAAAAAAAAATCTTTTACGGTTTGGTTCCTAGCCTCTCCGCGGAAAACCATGTGCGTCACGATGATCCTAACTCTGGAAATTATAATTACGTGATCTCGTTAGCTGTTACCATCACTCCTACCTCTCCGGTCTGCACGGCACAGGGGTCTGGCAGCTTGGGGGCAGCCCCTGGCAGCTCCTGCTCGAGCATCGCTGAAGAGCGAAAGGGAAGTGTCGAAGGATGAACTGGAAGGAAAGGGCTCACGCTGCGGTCTCAGGGAAATATTTATAGAGCGCTATATACACAACTGCAGACAGGCTTTAAAAATGGGAAACACTTGAAGTGAAATGAGGCCATTTGGATACAGGCGGCCTCATTTTCTAGCCAAAAAAAAAAAAAAAAAGCACATATACAAAGAGCCGTTCCCAGTTTTGCCCGTCTGCCGCAGTCCCTCTGCTTCACGTGCACCGCCGCCTTTTTGGTTTGGTCTTGGCAGGTTTTGTCAGTAAGGGACAGTGGGTGTCGTGGGAGGGCGTACATGCCTGCACACCTCGGTGGAGAATACTACCCAGTGGCCTGGCAGGAGATGGTTTTGTCCAGCAACTTGATTCTGGGATGTATGTTTGCTGAAAATTGCTCCCGAAGCATATACGAGCCTGCCTGGAGCAGCTGTGTGTGCATGCGGAAGGTGTAGGTCACTAGGTTTATTTTTCTTACCATTGCAACCTTTATCTACCTACTACACAGCTGAGAGACCTGCATTAATACCAGCTTAATGCAAAACAAATAAACATGTAGAGTGTGGTTATAAACACTATAAATATATAATTATGTTAACACATCAATATAAATGCGTATTAGTGGAAAAAAAGAGTGAAGGGTCACCAGCTGGGCACATCTCTGAGGGCTTCCACTCCCTGGATGAGGTGCTGGCATTTCCAGGATGGAGCAGCATCCAGGTGGTTCAGAATTAACGTGGCCCAGGAGCCAGCATCAGCTGGGGAAAGCCCCTCTAGCCCCATCACATCACGGCGATGGCATGTGCCATTCCTTGGATGCAATTATTCTTCATAGGCTCATTGACCTGAAACTAAACTCTTGGGAAAGCCGAGGTTGGAGGCAGCCTTTGTCTGTCCGGCTCCGAACAGGGAGAGATGGGGCTCCGGGGCAAGGGGCAGGCATGGGGAAAGCCAGCTTGCCATTCCCATGGATGTTTTTAGGGGATTAAGAGGGGAACGATCGCTCTCCAGGCCTGTCTCAAGGTTTAAGAATTACCTGGAGGGCCCGCTGGAGTCCATTTTTGGATGACTGGAGATTTTTTCCTATCCACAGTGACAGAAAGCCAGTCCCGCGGTCTGGAAACATCCCCCGAGCTGTCAGAAGGATGCTGGTTGCTCTCTGCGGCGGGGTGGGGAGCTGACCCACGGCAGGCTGCTGCGGGAGCCGGGGGGCGGCTCGGCCCCTCTGCCCCCCGTCCTGGGCAGTCCTGCCATGGGGGAGGCTGGGGACAAGGGACACCCTGCTGCGGGAGCTGCGTCAGGCTGGGCTCTGGTTGCTCCACCGCTTGCATTTGGAGAGGAGCAGGGGGAGAGTCCTGCCTTCCCCTGAGGTTTATTCTTGCTTCCTCTGGTCTCCTGGAAATGGCCAGATTTAGCACTGGGAGGATGGTATTGGAAAGGAGCAGGTTGGGTCCCCACCGCTTCATCCCCCCAAGCCTGGAGGAGCCACTTCTCCTGTGGGGCTGGTAACTGGAAAGGCTGGAAGGTGTTTGGGAAAAGAACCAAAGTTCTGGGGGCTACAGGAGGCCCTAACTCCATCCACAGCATCACCCCAGCTGGAGGAAGATGTGTAGCTTGACAGAAGGTCCTGTATCTGGCGGGGGGGTATCAGATGTTAGACATCAGCACCGCTATCACAAGTGATGTTTGCTCTTGCCTTTCAGCTTTGTCTTCTAAAATTTCTTTGGTGCTTTGCCTAGTTGCTGTTTTTATTGCTAATATTCCCTGATAAAGTGACTAGTGAGAAAACAGAGGAGCAGTAACACAGACCTTTCCGTTTGCTAACAAAAGTCTTAACGCTGGGTTGGGTTTTTTTTCATCCTGAAGGTGTCTGGCAGCAGATGAGGGGCTGGGACTGGAGCAGGAGAGGGAGCACGGCTTAACGTCGAGGCCATCCTAGACAGCACTGCTGCCTGCTGGAGCGTGGAGCCGGCCAAGGACGGTAAGGAAATAGCTTCTTGTTTTTTCCTGAATTGATAAATCGCCTAACACAGTGCAGAACATTTTCAGTGCCGTGGTCTCGTACGTGTGGGCTTTGCTTGTGAGGTTGTGTTTGCTGGAAGGCACCCAGTTTGCTGTGAGCCACCCCAGCCACTGCTGGCTGCTCCCCGGTTCCTGCACCCAGAAGGGTTGCACCATCCCTTCCCAGCCTGTTGGTCTGCCGGGTCGTACGTTCTGATGGCATGGCGCTACTGTCAGGGTGAGCCAGGTGACACCACACCTTCCAAAATAATTTCTCTGTACAAACGCAAACATTCAGCCTGTGAAAGCCAGCACTCGAATCCCACGTTCGGGAAGCGGGGAGTACCTGGGGCAGCACGGGGATCTTGGCCATCGAGTGTGTGTGATGCTGTGCTTTGTTCCCCTGTGTTCCTGGATGCTCCAGGAGAGTGCAGAGCTCAAGGTCCCACATGTGTGGGACGCGCTTTCTGCCCTCCCTTTGTCTTCAGTGGTGATGAGATGCAGTTGCAGCTCAAAATCTGACCTGGTGGTTTTCTTACAGGGTATCTTTGCAAAACCAGCTGCAATGGCCTGGTTTCCATATTCCAAACTTTATGGCAGTTCTATCCTGCAGGAAAAATAAGTGTGTGTGTGTGTGTGTGTGTGTGTAAATTGCTCTAGAAGCTCAACAACACTGAGCAGCCTTCTAGTAAGGGGTGCTCCTAAGCAACCCTGCAATAACAAATGGAAGAGAGATGCCCACAGCCTGGGAGTGGAGGAGCCGCGTGTGCTGTGCAAAGATTTTCACTGACCCTCTTGTGTCCGAGCAGGTTTTGTGGGCGACCCTAAAAAACCGCACAAAACTAGTGTATAGATGGGAACGAGGTAAAAAAAATGTCATAAAAGAGAAACATATTTCACTTTGCAGCTTCTAGGGAGTTGGAAATAATGTGGAAAAAGATGTTGTTAGTTAATACTGATGAATGATCCTCTGGCAGCGCCATTAATCAAAGCTAATCATCGAAATGTTTTTGGGAGTAGAAGTTTGTATGCACTGGGTTTGATTCCTGTATGGAATAAATGGCTTTATCGGTTTCTTCTTTGGAGTTTGACAAGCATCCAGTGGCCTGCTGTTTCCTTGACTGTCTAATGACTCAGGAAAACCTAGAGGGCCCAGCAGAGGTTTTGCTGGCATTAAGAGCTCGAGGTAATACTCGTAAAAGCATCTACAGGAGCCAGACGCACATCCCCGTGGACTCTTGGGGTGGGTTTACCCGTGATTTTTAGCTATGATTTTTATTTATTTACTTTTGCTGAGCACATGCGTTTGCTGCCCAGGTATCTCTTCGGTATAGACTCGCAGTTTGAGAAGGATAATTTATTCCTTTGTATTTCCAAGTGATTGCTCCATGAATATTCTTTTCTACGGGGGTTCCATAGCAATTCAGCATCTGTCCCCCCTCCTAAACACCGTGTTTGGAGATGTAAAGGGCCCTTGCTTGTTCATATTGAGAAAATTACTCTTCTGTTTACCCCCTTTGCAAAGATGTTTCTGCAGTGCAGGTTTAACAGAAAAGATTGGCTCAAGTGCTTTATTCAGCACGTGTCCTGTTAAAACCCGTGAAGCTCCTTATCCAGGAGACTGAAGAGTGATTCAAGGTCAGAAGCTCCAGATGACTCGTGGGCCAGTTCCAGTTCTGTGGGTCCCACAAGTCTCACAGACACCTTTGCGGGCAGAGGGCTGCCAGGTGAGCGCTGCAAACCGCAGCCACCGCCGAGCCCAGCGGGAAGGTCCCTGGGCACCTGCTCTCCGGGACATCGGCTTTATGCAGAGGCTGAAAAATTTTGTAGTGCGCTTTTTGTACGGATTTTCTCACAATGGCAGAACGAACGTGAAATTCACTAGCGAGAGCTGAACCCTGGATCATCTGTTTAAAAAATGCAGGCTCTTGCCAAGCTGATAGAAAGGAAAACCCGAGGAGCAGTATAAAAATTTATATCCCTTTTTATACCGCGGAGTTGCAAATGGTTGACAAAGACACCCGTGCGCCCGAGCCACCGGGCTTCGCAGTTGGGGAAACTAATTGCAATAATGGGAGATAAAACGCGAGGGTCAGCCAGCAGCCGCGGTGCAGCCCGTGGCCGTCGATAGTTATACCAACCGCAGCCAGCATTAAAATCTTTTTATGGTGGTGTTGGGACTACGGTGCAGAAGAATAAGAAATCAGAGAAGGCAAATGCATATAAAGTGCCTTGGAAATCCCCCTGCCATTGCAGCGTTACCTTCCTACCCGGCCCCTAACCCCTGCCTACGTCCTTCTGAAAGAGCCATTATGTACGTTATGTGTCAGCAAAGACTCGTATTTGTTTTCTCCTCTTTGTCTCAGTGCTTCAGATAACTTTTTGCTGTGCAATTCCCGATGTTTATTTTTTCTGTCTAAGAGCTGATAGCTAAATATATCCCCAATCTCAACACTTTGACTTTTGCTGTTTATTTAATGACCTTCACTCACTTCAGTATGATTAAGTTCATCTGTGTCTGGGTGTTTTGGTTAGCATTAAATTCCCTTTATTTTGGGAAGTTCATTTCCACACCAAGCTTTCTCCCAGTTGCCTTCCTGTAAGTGAGGAGGGTGGTTTTTGATCCAGGTCTCCCCTCCTCCCCACTCCTGTTTTGCAATTTTTCCTTCCTGGCTTGCAACCTGCTTTCCAGTTCTGCCTCTCAGAGCGTGAAAATCCACCCTGGAACAAGACACTTTCTCCAGCAAAACCGAAACTTTCTGCTGCCGAGGGAGCCGACGCTGTGGCAGGGAAGGTGCTGGAGACCTGCATCCCTTCATCGCATCCCCTGCTTTGGCACATCCCCAAAATCCAGCCCTTTGCAGAACATCCTTGCTGCTGCCATCGAGGGATGGTGGTGGTGGGTCTCCTTGCACGTCCACCAAGGCAGGGGGGGTCCCTTGCACCAAAGCAAGGCACCTCTCGGCCACCGGCTGTCTGTCTTAGCAAACGGTGACTCGAAGCGTGCCGTGGCGCTTGGCATTTGTGCTTGGTTGCTTGGCTGGTTTTTTTGGTTTTGTTTTTTTTCTCTTTCCTGCGTGGTGTCCAGTCGTGGGAGGGAGAGCGGGGCTCAGCCCTGCAACAGCAACCGAAACGCTCCACCTGGAGGTGAAAGCAAATTATAACGGCGGCTCGGTGGCCAGCTGGGATTTGTACATCAGCAGCTGAACCAAAAAAGCGAAGGGTAGAGAGTTACCTTGTGCCGACCTGAAACCGAGGTTATATTGAGGAAACGAACCCATGGTTTAAAGGAAAAGCGCTGGGGAAGCGTGCGAAACCCATCTGCGGGGAGGGGATGCTCCGGCACCAGGCGGCATCTTTCCCGGTGTCTGTCTCCAGCCCTGCTCCTTCTGTCATGGGGAGACCGCGGAGCTTTCTGGGGCCAGGAGCAAGGATTTGAATCAAGGGATCTCCCCTCCCGAGGCACAGGTTTCTTCTGAACTTCACGGCTGAAACTTTTTTGCTCCAGCCTCCGCACCTCCAGGCAAGCCTTCTCTTTCCCGGGCACTGAGTGTCTGCATCCTCACCAAATTTTATTTATTTTGAGCATATATTTTAACTATCCCACTGAATTCCTAATGTTGGCCATTCTACCTGCTCACCAATAGTTTGCAGTTCGCAGAAACAGCATGTTTCGATTATGAGCAATTTACTGAAATGAAGTCACCCAGACTAATTAGAGCTACAGTTCTGAGAGCTCAGGACCTTGGGGAAAGTTGGGGCTGTGTCTGAGGCTGCATTTATGTATCTTGGAATAACAGCTCCCTGCTTGCTCTGATAAACGCTGAACCGAACGAGCTGGCGATCTGATCCACCGGGCATTTCCACTGTTCCTGCAAGCAAAAAAAACCCTCCACTGTCTCTGGAGATATTTTGTGCATGTAAATATTGCTCCAAGGGAAATTAATGCTGAATATATGTGGAAACTAACCAAAAAATATAGTCGTGTATCTTGTAAGACTTACAGGAAATTAGTACAAGTGAATTATCCTAAACAAAATTACCCTGCCACAGAGCACATGTGTTCCAAGGAAGAATTTGAAAATCATTTGAGAAGGCTTTTTTTCTTTGCAAAGCTAATGGATCTCGTAATTTTGTACAGCCCTATTGGAAATAGGAAAGAACCTGCCTTGTCCAATTAAGAATTAGAAGTAGAGCAGCAACAGGGAGAGAGATTTCTAAAAAAAAAAAAAAAAAAAAAAAAACCAACAAAAAAAAAGTTATTTTGTTCTCCAGCTCTGTGAAATCCTGCTGAATTGGGAATTCTCTCCAACACAGCGATATTTGCTGGTACCAGAAAAATGCTGGTCGCTTGTTGCCAAGACTTGACTTCAAAATGCACGGTGGCGGGGTGGGCTGGGAGAGGTGCCGTAGCCAAGGGCAGTGCGGGGCGGCTCTTGCAGAAACTGAGGACCCGTTCTCCAAAATATGAGTAAAAGCAGAGCGTCTCATTTAGCATATTTAAGTATTTACTGCTGTCTCAGGAAGCAGGAAATTCCTACCACTATGGGGGAAGCACAAAGTTCAGTTGGACAAATGGGGAGGATAAAAGATGCTAGGAAAACGAACTTGATCCTGATGGGATTCAGCAGCCTCTAGTTAGGTGATTATTTATCATCGCAAGGGCACGGCATAGTTGTGGAGCAGAGGTATATGATGGCTTGAAGCAGACTGGTGCAGCTGGTGGGTTTGGAGGTGTCCATAGCACTTCTGCTCGGTGCTGTCGGAGGAAGATGCTTCTGCATCTGCCGAGCCCCAGCTAGCCAGTCCTGGCTGCGCTTTTCTCAAACGATGCTTTGGGTTATCGTAAAAATCAAGGAACTGGCTTCGGGTAGGCTCAGGCTTTCAAGTTTATTAGCTGTGTTTTCAAGCTGGGCTCCAATTCCTTCTGCTGGAGCACGCGCCACCTTATTCTCCTTGCCATCTCCTGCTGACCATAATGAGCTGTCGGAGGGGAAGGAAGGAAGGAGAGGTCAAACTCCTTCAACATCAGGTGTGAATGGGGACATGTGGAAAACATGTTATCGTAGCAGCTGAAGCAGTGCCCTCGGTGGGCTGGAGACCAGCCCTGAGCTAGCAGCACGGGCAATGCGACCAGGGCAGGTCACTGTGGCAGTGGCAGGGCTTGGTGGCCGGGCGCAGTGGAGCTGCCTTGCCCCAGTGCCTTGCAGGGGGGTTAAGCTCTTCCAGCAGCTCATATCCCGCTCTCTGCTGCAGGGGAGCCTCTTCGTGCTGATGCGCTTTCCACCACAGAAACTACAACAGAGCTGCCTTTTTCTTTTTTTAATTTGGTGAGCGCTCGGAGGCAGCAGCAGGCTGGTGCCGCCTTGCTTCAGGATGGGTACAGCGAGCCAGAAACAGACACGGGCAGGCTGAATGCATTTGTGTTTGTTGAGATCCAGGTCCATCCATCCAGGGGGCACAGTAGGGCAGCTCTGACCGTATCAATCCTAGTAATCCTAGGGCTTGTTCTTGCCAGAGAAGGTGCCAACGCAACAGCGAGTCAATAGGGAATAGCAGATCGTAATGACCGCGGGGTTTATGGTCTGGAATGCTGTATGCTGCTGGACGTCCATTCTCCAGACCTGCTATCAACAAGCCTAATGCCAGGGTGATGGGGGAGAGCATCGCTGGGCTCCAGGTCCTCGCCGCAGTGCTGGGCTGCCTTAGGGGATTGCTTTAGGAGATCTCTGGTGTTACGCTTTACTGAAGTGGCAGACAGTAATCAACAGTCCATCTAAATTAAGGTTATTTTAAGCCCACAAGGAGCCTTGTCCATGAATTCTGTGAGTCACCACAATGGCAGCAGTGGCCTCAGTGTTAAATAGCATCGTGTTGGAGACTGTCTCGGCTGTTGGCAAATTCTGGCTGGAAAAAAAGGGTGCTTGTGAACTGCTGTTACAACCACCTCCAATACCAGCACTTGCGGCTGTTGCTTTCCAGAATCCCTGCTCCTTTTTGGGGTCCCTGGCATAGCTCTTCTCTGCCTGGCAGCCTCCCATCCTTCCATCCCAGGGGACGTGGTACCAGTGACAGCTACTATTTATTATGCTAATATTGATAATAATTACTAATTCTTACGTATTATTATTAGTTTAATTTATCAAGTGAGTTTGGGGTGGGTTTTTTAGCTGCTACAATGCTGGTAGCTGCTCCTTTCAAACCCAGCCCAGCTGGGGAGAGGAAAGCGCTTCAATCCCCGTGACAGCCCTGTGCCCACCGTCAGGTGAGATCTGTCAGCTCTGCCGTCGCAGGTAACGGCGATGACGGCTGAGATAGCAGCTACTCCAAACTGACAGGTTATTTTTTTCTCCCCATGCAGTTCACTGGGAGGTCAATGCACTCGAGGGGCTTTTTTTTTTGTTGTTTTTTGCTGTCACGGCAGGGAGTTTTCTGGCTCAGCCTGTCTTTGCTCCTGAGCGGTAACTCCTGAGCAGATGAAGCGTGGATTCACCTGCCTTACCTTAGGCATCTAAAGCTCAGACAACTAAGCCTGCACTGTTCACCTCCTTAATAGCCACGGAAAGGCACCTGGCATGTCCTAAAACAGGTGTCTATGGGCAGTTGCATCATCAGCCTGCTGAGGGTGAGGGTTTATGCCCCAAGTCCTCATCCTGCTGCATCTCAAGCAGTGGGGCCAGCAGGTTCAGGGGGGATTCTCACCCTCTACTCCACTCTGGTGAGGCCCCCCCTGCAATGCTGCATCCAGCTCTGGGCCCCCCAGCATCAGGACATGGAGCTGTTGGAGCGAGCCCAGGGGAGGCCACGAAGATGATCCGAGGGCTGGAGCACCGCTCCCCTGGAGACGGGCTGGGAGAGCTGGGCTGGTTCAGCCCGGGGAAGAGAAGGCTCCGGGGAGACCTTAGAGCAGCTTCCAGCACCTACAGGGGCCGTCAGGAAACCTGGGGAGGGGCTTTGTACAAGGGCCTGTGGTGACAGGACAAGGGGGGTGGCTTTGAGCTGGAAGAGGGTGGATTTAGATTAGAGATGAGGAAGAAATTCTTCCCCGTGAGGGCAGCGAGGCGCTGGCCCAGGCTGCCCGGAGCAGCTGTGGGTGCCCCATCCCTGGCAGTGTCCCAGGCCAGGCTGGACGGGGCTGGGGGCAACCTGGGCTATGGCAGGTGTCCCTGCCCATGGTGGGGGGGTGGAACTGGGGGGGCTTTAAGGTCCCTTCCAACCCAAACCATTCTGTGATTCTATGATCCTCCACCTCACACTACCCAGGAGCATATCTTCAGCTTTGGTCTGCCAGGGCTACCAAGCTGATGCTGGGCAGAGGACCATCCTGAGCCCCACTCGGAGGGACGGTGGGTGCCCACCTGGGTGCTCCTGCAGCCACCCCCTCTGCTTGCTGGCCGAGTTAAAGCACTGCAGCTCTGTGGGACTGGAGGGGAAGGTTGGATCTGACTGCAGACGGGTGAGCCGTGTGCCTTGAGACCCCAGTGTGATCCAGATCCAGAGATCCAAAAGGTTGCCATGGGAAAGCTATGTACTCCGGTTTTCACGTGTTTGCCGTTATAGGTGTATCACCTTTGGAAGCAGAAGCCAAAGGTTTCCATGCACTCCGGCACTTTTTAAAAATAGCCCTTTGCATAACCTGAATCCTAACTGGTAACAGGTGTTTTCTTGATGTGCAACAGCTGTCCAGAAAGCACAGAGAGCTGCTTTAAAACACCCAGATGCCTGCGCTGGTTTATGGAAGCCCTGCTGCAACATCGTCAGGCTCCCAGTTAAGCTCCCAGTCACTCCGAATCAGCTGCTGAAAGCCAACACAGGCTTTCGTGTTGCTGCTGGTCGGGATCTCCGAGTACCCGAGGCAGCATTGACTGTGCTGACATCCCCGCAGCGACACCCGTGTGCAGCAGCTGTGTGGTTCAGCTCGAATTTCTCAGATGTTAGATGAGATGACATCTCATCCCACTTCCCTGCTCCTCCCCAGGACACGTTGCCTTTCCAGCACAGCTGGTCCTCTCTTGCAGCGCAGATGCTCAGCCCCCCGTTGATCCTCTGTGCCCATCCCAGTCCCCGTCAGACCCAAACGGGGCTGGTGTGTGTGTGTGCACCATGGACCCGGTATATCCCAGCTGCCAGCTCTGCTCTGCCTCCGCTGAACCAAAGGGTGCTGGGGTTTAAGTGCTACAGGTGAAGCTGGCTAGACCAACGCAGGGCACGTCACTTCTCAGGGACTTGTCTGGGTGGGGAGTTCTCTGGCACCAAAACGTGATGGTTGGATGTGAAAAAATTTTTTGGCTTCATGAGAATTATTTGACTGTTGGATGGGATGTGGGATGGACTATCATCCCCCCCCCCCCCCCCCCCCCTTTCCAGTCTTCTCCCCTCTTCCCTAAAGAAAACCCTCTCCCAAACAAAGAGCTTTGTTATGTCTCGTTGTCTTCTCTGGCCCTTGGAGATGCAAGTTTTTCCCATCTATCTTTTTGGCATCTGTTCACACTGTCCAGGACTTTGTTGGTTTTGCACTGATTCTTGCTCTGAGACTTGACTTTAGGACCATGGGAAAGACTTTATGGCTGCGATGGGGCAGTGACATGTCTGATTAGAGGCACTGCTCACCCTGCAGACCCTGGGCTGTGTGCGAAGCATGTAGGCAGTGAAGCCCGTGTCGTCGCCAGTGGTGGGCTGCACCGTGCAAGGGTCTGATCCAGGCTGCTGGGAGCCTTGGGAGGAGCGGGGAGGGAAGCCAAGGCATTTTATTTCTCTTTTTATTCTTCAAGACACACCAATCCATACTTTGGCATAGCACGTGGCCATGAGTCACACATGTCCTTCTCGTGGGAGAAGGGGGGGCAAAACCCTGGCTGGTTCTGGGCTGGAACTTGGTTGTATCTGTGAAGAGGACTATCTGACATAGTTTTTGGCATTAGCAAATGATGCTGGAGGCCCCTATCAGTCATAGGCAAAGCATCTTCAGTCTAGGAGCTGCACTGGGTGAAAAACATCCCAAAGCAGAGCCCCGGTCGTAAGCCAGGAGCTGCATAGGTGACGTTTATGTGGCTGCGAAGAGGCAACACAGCATCTCCTCCAGGAGAGGCGAACTGGGCAAAATGCAACACTCCTTGCAGCCTTTCTTTCCAGCCAGAAATCCTTTCCTTAAGCTAAAAAGAAGGTAAGAGTTCCCACAAAGGGATCGGTGTCCGTGCACAGAGTGCAGAGTGGTGCTCAGCGCTCGTCCTGCTGTGCCCCGCTCCTGGCCGATGGCATCTGGGGGGCTACAAAGCAGCAGCATTCGTCCCCACACAAACCTGGACAAAACGAGCATTTCTACTTGAGTTTGCCAGTTCACTGTTGAGATTATTACCAATCTGGTACATTTTTTAAAGTAAACAAGGTTTCAAAATGCCTGTTGATAAGATCTTTCTTGCCCTCAGTGGAGTCATTAATTCAATATACTGAAATACCATTTTAATTAGTTTGCACGACGGTCCCAAGAGCAATGAAATAATGCTCTTTATTGTGTGAGTATGTAGTGTGCTGTACGTAATCCTGTTCTTTATCTCTTGTCTTCTGTTCTGTCTCACTGGCAAATATTAGTGCATCCTGTCTCCCAGTCATATCCTTGTGCGAGCGTGCCAGCAATCTCAAGTTAAATACTCGACGTTACATTAAAACAACATTGTAGTTATTACTTGACTGCCAGAAAAATCAGTTAAAGGTTGCCTTTGATTGCTTATGTTGTAGACAGGTATTATGATGACCCCCAAATTGTGCGTAGTACCACTTATCCTCCACCCCCATCCTCCTCCTCTCAGCTCTGGTCGTTGTTGCTGTGCTGTAGTAGGACCAAAAGTTGCCCAAGGAGAGCAGAGCCATGGCTACGAGCATCTGGTCTCAGCTGCAAGAGTGGAAGTTGATTAAGGGATTCGCCCAGTGTCACTCAGGTGCTCTGCAGCAAGCAGATTGGAGTGCATACCGTCCCAGTGCCAGCTATGCCTTGGAGGAGACCAGCGATTCCAAAGAAACCTCAGCATTTTATTTCAGCTAACCCAAGAAACACATAGATTTAGACAAAATAATAAATACCCGAGTATGTTTTCCTCCCTCGTTTTTTTTAATGCCTCTTGAAAGGTCTTTGAATGCAAGTCCAAGCCCTTTAAATAATCCCATATCCTCCCTCCTCCTGCGTTGATGCACCTGAGCTCTCCTCCAGCACACGGAGCCCTTCTTGCTTTTGCAGCTGGCTTCCAAAAACAACCACTGTGAGATCTTCTCTTTCATAATCTTCCCATCCTTTTCCAGATGATTCTTGCTCAGCCCCAGCATATGATCCAGGCATCTCACCAGGTCTGTTGCTTTGTTATTTCAGCACTGGAATTCAGATTTAAAAAACTGTTTGCCTGAACGGTACCTGTGTCTCTGGCTGCTGAGCTTCCAGTGGTGCATCGGTGGGAAAAAGGGCAATGGGAAAAACAGATAGCCTCCACATTCAGGGACTTCTTAGTCATAAAATGTCCTCAGTGACCAAACAGAATTCACAGGCAGTACCTGGGTCCCCAGACCCCATCACAAGGTTATCACGTTTCTTGCAAGCTGATCATATTTTTCATGGGATATTGTAATAAGCTTGACTGTTTGTTGTGTGAAAGCAAAGACGGAAGAAAATCTTTAGTCTTACGAATCAACTGAGGATAGAAAACCAATCTCATCACTGCTCTGCTTGGGGTTGTCTTCCATTTGTACCCCGCGGACTTTTCTTACTGTCCCGCTGCTCGTGTGTGATGACTTCCCATTGCAGACGGAAAGATCCAGGTTGTGGTGGGACCGTCAAATCTCGTAGGCTTGTGTACTCTTCTTACACATTGTAGAAAAGCCATGAAATTTATATTGCCCCTGAAATACCGCCAGATCGGGGAGGGGCCGCTAAAGCTGCTCTGGTTTTCTGTCTGTTGAAACAAGTAATTTTGAAAGAGAATAAACCCTTAATGGCTGGTTGAACACGCCAGCTTCTTTCTCGTAGAGCGTAATTTGCAAACCATAAGGAGGACTAAAGAAATAGAGCCCATCGGATAATGTCCCCTGAGTTCAAAAAATTGAAACCTCTGAGGCCATTGCAGGGGAGAAGAGGAGGAAGGACCAGTGCACGGTGCTGTGAAGGATGAGGACGGTAGTGTACAAGTGGATTCCTGTGGGGGCAGGGCTCACCAGGAGCAGGGTGCCTCAGCTGTGGAAGCACCAGGCCCTGGGGTTTGCCTAAGAGATCCAGTAACCCCCGTGCAAACTGGCACAACGTGCCGTGGGTGCCAAACCCACGAGCGAGCTTTGCTGCTGCCGTGCATCACGCGGGGCAGGCTGGTCCCGGCTGGCTGACAAGATTTATCTGCAGGCAAGCCCTCACCCTAATACCAGCAACGTGCCTTACATTAAGGCTGAAATGTATATTAGTTGTTGTCATCCTCCCTCAAACCAGTACAGATGGTTTTGCTTTCTGTTCCAATCGTCTGGAAAGGGTGTGCGTGCCCATCACCGGAGCACGTGGAGGAGGCAGATGCTGAGCAGCCGGGCTCTGCGGCATAGGGGGGACACAAGGCGGGTTGGAGGAGAAATGCACCCCAGCTTTTGGTCCCCTCAATTTGGAGTGACCTCCAGGACGGGTCCTCTCCTGACTGCCATCTCCTCCCCAGAAGAATTTATTTGAGCAGGTTTGTCTCGCCATCCCTGCAGGTAATGCTGCTCACCCTTTTGCAGATCACCCTGAGGGTTTTTTCCTTTCTTTATTTTACTTTCTCCCAGCACACAGGATGTTCGTGGCTTTAATTCACAAGTTGCATAGGAAGAGCCACAGACTCAGGACATCCTTTTTTAATAATACCCAATATCTTTTAAGGCATTACCTGCAAGCTTGGGCAGACAGGTATTTTATTACCTACTTGCAAAATGATTACGGTGCTTAGCTTTACTGTGTATTGTAAAAATGAATAGTGGAATTTAACCCAATTGTGATAATATGGAGCAGCAAAGAAATCCAGTTATGTAACGTGGCCTGTTCCTAACCAGGGAGAGGGAACCCTCTGAAATGTTATTTTTCCAGTAGGATGGCTGCTTTCTAATTGAGTTTATTAAGTAATATCAAAAGCATATGGAAGTGGAAATGCCATTGGTTCATCATGAAGCGATTAAGTTTGCTAGAAAGTGAAGAGCACAGACAGACATTTTTCATAGCTAGTGCTGAAAAGATAATATCTGTCCCAGCTTATCTGTGCATCTATCGAGCGCGCAGCTTCAGCCAGCCCATTCGCTTGGCTTCTACCTTCAAAGCCTTTCTGCCATTATCCCAGGGATTATTTTTCTGCCAAAACGAGCAGTAATCCCAATATTCCCTTGACTGAATCTGGGAAGTTATGAGGAATTTGCCTGCACTTGTTACATTTTTACACTCTATTATCCTATGCAGATCTTTCCTTTAAGGATTTTGCCGCTTAAACAGTTTTGTTCATCTTGAACCTAATCCAGCTATAGTACCTGCTTTAATCTAAATAATGCTTCTTATTTTAAACCTCTTCCTCCTTTCTGCTTAATTGGTCTTTGACACCGCTTCTCATCATAAGCTTTAACTTGGGTTTTCTGTAACGCACCTGAAACCGCGCTTATCTTTAAGCAGGTGGTGGTTCTAGCAGTGTCAGCCGTGGTGGGATCTCAGCCCCCGGACACGGTGATCCCTCAGGCAGGAGCCAGCTTCTAGGACCGATGCACCGGGGGTTTCCTCTAACCCCATCAGCTCCCCAGGGATTGCACCGAGCCTTTAGCTTCTCAGCTGCCCAGCGCACGATGTGGGCTCTTGGTGAAGCATCTCACCTTTCCACCACACCACAGCCTCCTGCTCCACTAAAATATATTCTTTTTCTCCAGTTTTTCTCAGCAAACTTCTCAGCTCAACTACGAGTTCCTGAGCATGTTCAAAGGGTTCCTCCGCACATGGGGGCTGCAGAGGATTTCCATGGTCCCAGGAGATCTGGAGCTCAGGTCTGAGCCTTTGAGATGGCCAAAGCCAGAACAACATAAGCACAACAGATAGCACCTAATTATTTCTAGCCTAAGCAAGCTTTGCTTATGTGTGCATTAATGAGCTGTTTCCACACAGCTAATATAAGGAGGAAGAAGTTCGTGCCAGAAGGAAAAGTGTAGGGAATTGCCTGCCATACTGTGATTAAGGGTGTTGTACAATAAAACCAGAGTGGCTACTAATTGCAGCTGCACTAACGAGATATTCATATGCGTCCATGGCAGCCCGTGCTGCTCACAGCTCCTCCCCTCCTTCTGCACCATCAGGTTATTTGCTTTCATCATTGCTGTGGCTTCATCTATTTGCTGTCTCTCTGATGACAAGCTGTTAATTAAAAGGCCGGCATGCCGAGGCCACCGTGGCTGCCGGGCTGAGAGAGGAGGGGGTTTGCGGAGCTGGGGGGTTGCTCGGCACGAGGCGGCTGCTGCCTGCTGAAAGGCTCCAGGTCTCGGTACAGAAGCAGCTCCTGTGAATATCTGTCTTTGCAGTCAGGCTCTGGGTTTATTTATTTGTTGTGAGCAATGTCTCACAGTCCAGAGGACTCTTGTTTCACAGTTGCTATTTGTCTTAATTGCTTCGTATTTCCACACCTCTGCGTTACTGGCAGGGAGCACGTTTCCTCCAGAGCTTTCCTGCCTCTCAACATCTTTGGAGGGAAGCTTCTGCCTTTTCTCTCGCACAGTCCCCGCTGCCTCTGTGCAAGCTTTCATAGGGATGGTTTCAAGCCAGTGGATCCTCCACCTTGTGCACTAACGCTTATTCAAGTCCCCCTGTTTTGCACCCCCAGCTCCAGGGAGGAAAGCAGGCAGGGGAGTAGGGCACACATCTACTTGTGGTTGTCTTAAGTGATAAGAGTGTGCAAGCCTACTAATGCTTTTATTTCTGGACAGGTTTTGTTCAAGTATCATACATGGTTGGTTTGCAGCTGCTGTCAATGGCTAGGTTATGGGTTCAAGGTGCTGAGCTTTGGACATGGTGCATGTGCACCCTGCCCAAAATCCACTCATGGCTGCTACTTGCCTGACCTGCCCGACCAGGGACGTTTCTGCCCCATCCAGAAAATGCCCCACACCTTCCTCAGCCCCAAGCTCCCTCTGGGACTCCCCCATGCCCGTGAAGTCAGCACAGTGACTCTTGAGTTTACATATTTAAGGGTAGGAGTGAGCTTAAGCATCTGCTTAACTTCAGCTAAGCGCTCAAGTATTCTTCTGGGTGAGGGATAGGTTATGAATCCTCAGACTGCTGAAGCTAAAAGTCTATTTTGCAAACCCTGGAACTGGTACGCCTGCCTTTCATTCCATTTCTGGGTTGCTTTCATTGCAGGAAAACTTTTAACTGCAGTTTCAGCTGGTGCTGCAGAACGATGTGCAGGATCCTCGCCGTGAGCATTTCTGTGCTTGTCCCTACATAGAAGAGGAGGCAGCAAGGAGGGGGAGATGGGAATAATAAAATGCAAATCAGATGATGCAAGGCTATAACCTGACCTGGGACGTCACTGCACAGACTATTTACTTTAAAGATTCACCCTTTACCATGGCAACTCGGGGCCGAAGGCACATGCTGTACAAAGGAAAGTGCCCTGCTAAAGCCATTCATGTAGCGCCGAGGTCTGGTTACAGCCCCTCGTTGGGCTGCTGCTGCGCCCGGGCGGTGGGAGCCTTTCCAGCCCCTCGGTGCTATATGGCTTTCCATAGGAAACTTTCCTCCAGGGCCCAGTGTTTGCTCTGAGGTCTATGTGATTGCACAGTCTGCACAACCGAGGGGCTGCTCCTCCAGTTGTGAGAAGAGAGGATTTATTTTTTTTTTATTATTTTAAAAAAAATTTTAAACAAACTGCTCTAGTTAAACATCGCAGGTGTGTTACCGACAGGGCTCCAAGCTGGCTGTGCCATGGGGCTCCGCAGCCCACCCCAGTGGCTCTGCTCCGCAGGGGAGATGCTGCTGGAAGCCAGCACGAGCATCTTGCAGGGGAAGGAGGTGATGGAGGGGAGAGCATCCCTTTCAGATGGAGGGCAGGGGGGTCATGCACAGCACTACCCCTGTGCCTGTGGGGAGGAGGCTCCAGGAAAGGAGCAAAAGCAGATGTGAGCGTGGGTGAGAAAAGCTGGAGGGTAAAATAGGGAGGGTATGGGCAATGCCCCCGGCTGCCCTGCGCTGCCAGGCTCATCCCTTTATCGCTGCGCTCGGCGGAGGTGGGGGGAATCCCTGTGGGGAGGGCGGACAGAGCACCTACCGCCCCTTTCAGGCAGCTTCAAGGGCTCAGGCTGATGTTTGCAAAGGGTTAATCTTGCCCCGGGAGAGGCAGGGCAATACTATTGCGATGTTATATTGCTTAACGTCTGCTTTGGATACCTGCTGACTTGTGAAAAATCAGCAATTTTTGCACCCTGCTCTTACTTCCCCGGCTGAGCCGGCCATCAGCTGCCGTCAGAGGTGCAGGCCATGCATGAGATGCTGATGTTCCAGAGCTGCTTGTGGCTGGAGGAGCAGGTAGCAAATATCTCCACCCTGGCACTCGTCCAGCGGGACCGTGCTGATGATTAATGGCCTTGTAAAGAGGAGCTTCCCCTCCCCTCCGCACACCCCTTCCAGACATGAGCTGTAGACCACCTCTCCTAGCAGCCCAGCCCAGCCCTGCGGTTCCTCCAGGATGCAGCTCAGGCAGGCGGTGCAGGCAGAGCGGGCAGCTGCCTGCTCCCGGGCATGGGCGAGGGTTTGGCACTGAGCTCACCCACACTCGTGAGCACAGACCCCCAGACCACATGGCAATAATATATCCCATAAAGGCCAAACTTCTCAAGGTCAAACCCATTGGGTATGGCTTTTGCTTCCAACACTACATTTTATATAAAAGAGCCAATCTTTCTCAAATCTTTTTTTTTTTTTTTTTTAGTTTAAAAAAAGGCACTTGGCAGTGGCCGAAGCACTGTTACTCATTTAGCTAAACAAAGCATGTGGCTGTTTGTGTAGATATTATTTCTCTGGAAACACTGGTTTTAGTTAATCACCCTGTGACTTCCATTAGATTCTGTGTTTATATATTCGCCAAAGCCTCTCTCTGGGCCCTTATGACATAATTTTGAAGTGTTGAAAAATCAGCTTATTCTCTGCCTGCAAGGGCTGATAGTTTGGAGCGTTGTTTCCCCCCTGTGAAGAAAATCCTCATAAACCACCTCATTCTTCAAGCGAAAGAACAGCTGAAAATGAGAGAGAAAGCAAGGGAGCTTTTCTTGGCCGGGGAAGGCAGTGGCAACATCCACCTCGTTTGATAAGGTGGAGGGAGAAGCGAACAAACCGGTGCCTGGTTCCCGTTAGAGCCTTCAGGAACGATGTGCCCAAAACCAGCAGTGCAGGTGGCTTGGTGATCCGAGCTCCTCGTGATGGGCAGGGTCAATACCTCAGCTTCTTCCTGACGTTATTTGATTCTGGATAAATAAAATATTCTCTGAAATCCTGTTGCCTGTACCCCAAGCCCGCTGAGGCTGGCAGAGCCCGTGGCACTGGGTGGCTGTGTGTTCCTGCCAGCCCGGAGCATCCCGCATGGGGCTGGGGTCAGCCGACCCTGCAAACGGAATTCAAGAGACACATCTGTCGGCATGGCTTAAAGCCCAAAGTTTAGGTTTTCATAGTAAAAGGGCTTTAGGAAAGCGAATAGGAAATCAAAATGTTTCCATTACTGCTTCATTTCCTTTAAAATAGGTTTGGAGAGTCCATAGGCAGCTTTAGGGACATGCACACAGTGGCTTTGGGCTTGCGTGCCAGAAAAAGAGAGTGAAAATGATGATTAGAATAGGTCAGCTATGGGAAAAACGTCGAGAAAAGCTTTTTGCCATTATGGAGCGTTTTCTGCTTTGCAGGATTTAAAATGCTTTTCCTTCTGTTTGGTGAAATTTGCTTTCAGGGGGGATTTTTGACATTTCCCCCCTCCCTATTTGCCCTTTTTTGCACTAGCAGGGGGACTGGCAGGAGCATTCGAGGAACCTCCTTGCTTCCACAAGGTTTTCATATTTTGTTTTTCCACTATGTAACCTTTTAAAAATTCTTCTAACATTAGAAATATTACGATGTTTCATATTTCCTTGGCCAATCTGGACCCTTTCTGGGGTTCAAGCTGTTTCTTTGAAGCCACAAAAAGCTAAAATGAAACATAAAGAATTTGCTACCAGAAAGGGTGGAAAACTCCCCCTCCTCCGGGATGTCCGCTGTCAGATTCAGTGGCAAAAAAAGGGGAGGAAAATAAAAAGGGAGAGAAACTCTACGTTCGGGTCCCAATAAAAACACAGAACGTTAAGGGCAAAAGGAAAACTTAGAAAAGGTTTATGAGTGTTTCAAGAAAGGTCAGTCTTTACTGGGTTTCCTCCCAAGAAGGCCTGAATTTCGAAAGGTTGACCAAGAATAAGCAGGCAGAGAAAATGGTATCTGGCTGGTTTGGCTGAGCAAAAAGCGAAAGGTAAAAGTTGTGATGTAGGAGTTTGGACAAAATAGTGTGCATTTTTAATTTCCTGAAATTTTCTTATTTTTATCTGTTGTTCTCTGGAGATGAGAGCTGGAGCAAACACTTTGCTCAGATGCATGGTGGAGAGGTTGGATGTGGGTATGGCTGAGTCTCATTACGCCGTGATTGGGACCTTCTCAAGGCATCAATAAATAATTTGAATTACTAATAAAATACACGGCCAACAAAGTTCAGCCCAGTTGGGGTTTAATTTATTTATTAGAGAGAAAGAGTGGGGCATTTCTGTTCCCTATCACCCCACCGCATATTTTGCCTATATTTTTATATCAAAGCTGAGTATTTATAGAGACTTTGAAAATGGAAAAAGGGCATAGACATCTCCAACTCTAAGAAATGCTTCTTATATGGGGCTGGGGCAGTTTTGGGGTGTTAGACCCCCTCAGAAAGATGGGATGCCAAAGTATTAGAGGGCAAATAAAGGGGCCTTTTGGAAGTATCCTCTTTGCAGTGCTTCATTTTCTCTAGGAGAAAGGGCATGCTGCGCCCCTGGGAATTAGCATCCTCATCCGTTATTATCTGTTTGTGCGTCAGTAATTACCTCCGTATGCAGCCCCGCTCTTTCCACCATATCTTCTTCTTTTTCTGTTTCTCCTACTTACACATCCCAGCCAGGCAGCACTTTCACTCATGTTTCATTACGCCTCTTTGCAGCCCTGTGCTTTGCCCATCAGCCCGGCTGGGCTTTTGGGGCACCGCTCCACCCATCTCTGCTGGGATGCTGCTGGGATGCGGTCACCAGCAGGACAAATTTGGTCCCACCTGGGACCAGCACAACCTCTGCAGGGATTTGCTATCTGAGCAAGCTGGCATGTCCCACAGATGAGCTGCCAAAATGCTCAAAAACACCAGCAAAGTCTTTGCACGGGAATGAGGGAGCTAAGAAGCTCTTTCCTCATCGTAATATGGGGAAAATAATTGCTGACTGACCCAGCGCGTTGCTGCAGGCTGCTTGGAGGGATGCAGATGAGATGAGGATGGTGGCTTGAGGCTGCTTCTCTTTTCCAGATGTCTTGTACAAGCACGTAGGTGAGATGTTTTCCATGCATTTGATATGTATCACAATATAAATATATTGCAGCAGCGTAGGGCAGCACCTGCCCTCCCTGTCCTGCTCCATCAGCGGCTCCTCGCTTGCTGCCCCTCGACGGTGCTTTCCCCAACTCCTATCCCGCAGCCTCAGGTTTTGCTGCCTCCCATTTGAGGGCAGCTTTGCTAGGCTTTTCAGGAAAGGAACGCTTTTCTGGTCCCGTTGCTTAAATGAAAACACGAACAAACGTGAGGATCACCAAAAAGCCAGTAGTGCCCTGGAGCGGTCCCAAGGTTGCTCCGGTTCACAGCCCACTCCTGCAGAAGGGGTTTCTGCCGCCTGTCCCTCTCCTGATGCATCAGAATATTTTGTAGTTTAAGAAGCTCTTGCATCTGTAAGAGGCATAAAACTGTGATCCAGCTGCTCTGCCCCGGATCCTTGCCGCAGCGTTGCTTTTTCCCCAGTAGCAACATACTGGTGTGACCTGTTGCTCCCAGCCCATCCCAGCTACCCGCCAGCGGAAAGCCAGGTTTCCGTTCAGCTGGAGCTTGGTTAAAAACACACAGCGTGGTCCCTGGAGGGGGGGAAGTGGGTGATCCTTTGCAAGCGACCTCCCCTCTTCTCTCTGACACCTCGTAAATCCAGTACCTGCCTCTGAAGGCTGGTTGTGAGATGCTGGGGATTTCAGATGTGGCAGCTCCATCACACCCGGCTTGGGGTTATTGATGTTTACCGCGTCCTCAGGCAGAGGCTCTCGCTAGTACATTCGTGGCATTCTGGATGTGTAACAGCATCCCCTTGGACAGTGGTTTAATTAGTTTCCAAAGCGTTTTGTATACAAAAAGTGCTAAGGGCCAAATCTGCTCTTAATTACCTTGTTTTGATTTTCCTGGAGCTCAGTTAGGCTGTGACATGCAGAGCTGAAGGAAGCTGGCGCTCCGCGTTGCTGAGTTTATGGCACATATCTAAGGGCGTATGGATGTTCTGACATGCACACAAACACACACAGCCTTCCTGGGGACATCAGAGCCTACAGCTGATGTGTCCAGGCCATGTCATAGTGTGCCCAGGCTATGCTTTGCTTTTAGTCTTCTCTAAGATCCTGAGGTGGGTCCTGAAAGCAATTTCTTTGCTTTCTTCTTTGGCTTCCCACGTCTTTTCCGGTACCAGCTCCTCAGGATCAATGGTGATGCAATGGATGGAAAAAAAGATATACCGGTTTGGGGACAGGATCTGCAACACTACTTTGCCCAAAACAGTCCTGGTGGAATTTTGTTCCTACTTCTATCTGAATTATCAGCCTCATCCGCTCTGGTCCTCCCCAGCCTGTGTGTATCCACACGCGCTGACACCACGCAGATACTTTCGGGAGATAAGCTGGCATTTTTGCTGAGCTGTGGGTGGGGGTATTTGTGGAAAGCCTTCATGTTTCAGGGTGGAACTGATACTGCTTGAAAATAGTTCTGGAAAACAGCTGCAATCTCAGCTTGGGACCCAATTTCAGTCCTACTGCTCCTCCAAACCACAGAAATCCACCCAGTATCTTCATTTTACACCAGCAGGGACTCGGCTGCAGCAGAGCGTGCACACCTGCACTGCTTTGTGGCTCTTGGCATGCCGAGGGACAGCAAGTCTGGGAGGCAGCCATCCCAGCCGTGCCATGTTCCTGTGACCTTCATCCTCCCACCTGGTGCTCCGGCATCCCCAGTGCTCCCTACCCCAAATAACCCATCTATCTGGGGTGCCAGCTGCCTCCCAAACCGAGCCAGGAGCGCTGGGCAAGGGGGAGGCTCGGGGGAGTCCGTGGCCGGGGCGTGCATGGGCAGGAGCAGGCTTGCTGAGGGGGAGGTGGGGGCCAGCAGAAAGAGCAGGTATGGAAACGCAAAGAGGCACAAAGAGGCTTTTTTGAGGTTGCCCAGGAAACAGCAATTCCGGAATTTCCTAACTTTGCTTTTGCAACTTTCGCGTTCCTTTAAGAGCAGTGGCGGAGTGTCCGTGTGGGTCTGTGCAGCCGATGGTTTGTGAAGTAGCATCAGTCTCTCAAGCTCTGGGGTTGTCGGCGGGTGGGAAGCCCTGTGCAAACACGAGTGGTGATGCAGCGTTTGCTGCTTGCGGATTTTTTCATGCAGAAACCTGGAAGCCAGAGGAATGAACCTATGAGCACTTAAAAGGAACAGTTTATGGGCGGGAATCCTGCCTCCTGAGGATACCGTAGCTTTTTAAGAGGGATCAGTTTGGAGATTATCGTGTCTTCAAAGGGAAAAAAAAAAAAAAAGTCTGATTCAACTTGTTCTTGATCCCCCAAATCAAATCAAATAAACCCAATTTACATCTTCCTTCTGGCCCATGTTGCTGGGACAAAGCCCTGATGAGCCCAATGCGCAGATGCCCAGCATGATGCATGGAGCCATACGGAGCTTGGGGAGACTCTGGGCAAAATATGGCACAGGGCAATGGAGGAGAGGGGTCCCTTGGCCACTAAAAATGTTTCCAGGGTGGGGGGGAGCAAATCCTGCGTGGGGCTGTGCCAAATACCCTCAGTGACAGCATCCCAACGCGCCTGCGCTTTGCCGTCGCAGCAGGTCCTGCCAAAGGCTGAGCTGGAGCTCATGCGCTCTCTGCTTTGCTTCTCACTGGCGTGCGCGTTCTGTTCTTTATATGTTTTTTTATTGTGAGCAATCATGATTTGCACGTTAATATAATATCATGATGATAATCTGGCAGCGGGCAAAGCTGGATGCAGCGTAGGAAAGTTCCTTCATCTCCTGTTTCCATTTTTCTTGGAAGGGAGGGCAGTGCGAGAGGCGGCGGCCGAGGCACAACGGGCTTGAACCCGCCGGCCAGATTTCTGGACGAAGCAGCCGAAAGCAGGGAGAGGGATTTATTCCCAATTGTAGGCTTTGGCACGGAGGCCGCGGTTGGGATAGGTGCTGGCTGGCCCACTCCGGAGGAGGATTCCCCTCCAGCCGCAGGTACCGGGGCGGCAGTGCCAGGCGCTGCAGCTCATCCCCAGCAGCGGCCTCATCCAGACGCAGGATGGGGAGAGGGACAGGGCAGAGGACGGAGCACAGAGAGCGTCCCCCACGCAGAAATGCAGCTCCCCCAGCCTCGGCAGCGGTACCCCGAATCTTGTGATACTCACTGGGTCTCTCAAAGCACCAGCTGCCGGAGGCAGGGGATTCACAGAGATTCACGGGTTCATTTAGAATAAAAATGATGTAACTGGAAATCTTGCGGGGGGCAGGGGGGCAAGTCGTAAGAGTGAGGATAGAGATCAGAATAGAAAATCAAGTAGTTTTTTTCAGTCTAATTGTTTTCAAGTCAGTATCACTTTGCCTTTCGAAATCTGACTCAGGACTTTTGCATACTTGAGGCTGGCAAGGCTGGCTGCGGTACAAAAATGTTTGCCTCCAAGAAAGCCTGGCAGAACATGTGATTTCCAAAAAAACCCAAACAAAAAATCAAGCTAATCCCTTTATATTTTCAGTAGCTTTTAGCAATCTGTTCCTGCACGATCTGTCTCACCTCTTTGTATTGCCCGCCTAGGTATGTTACGGATCTGAATTGCCTTCTAGCAATTACACCGAGTTAAAATTCCTTCCTGACCTTGGGTTTATCAAGTTCCTTTCTCAGGTTTGGCATGTGTCAGGCTGCTGAAAAAATAAAAAATAATAAAAAAAAAATCCCACATGCTGCAACTCGTTGCCAAAGCCTTCAGGGCAGGGGGGAAAGCTGGAGCAGGTGGGACTGGAAACAATGGTCGAGGCAGAAGATGCTCACGTGAAACTGTGGTGCCGGGGGCTGTTAGCAAATTCAGCGGTAGCAGACTGAAGGGGAGGGGGCTGGCAGCCAGCCACCGCCAACAGACGATCACGAGCTCCACAGAGGTACCTGCCCTTTCGCCTCAACCTTTGCAGCTTTTCAGCCGTGTGCCGGCGAGGAGCGACGCCGGCGTTCTGGGCTGCGCGCTCACAGCACGCTCTGCCTCTCCGCTTCGCCCTGGGAAGCGCAGAAGCCTTTGCCTGCTCCACAGATGGGGCAGGCATGTGTCCTAGCAGACAAATATTTTTTTCCAAATATTTCCCAGGTGGTATTTCTGGTGGTGGCTGGGACTGTTTTGCCCCTGGGGAAGGGGGGCATGGGATTTTCCAGCTGCCTGCGGTTGATGCCCGCACGGAGATGCAGCCGACAGCAGCAGCTCCCCAAACAAGATGACAATCCAGCAGCGGTCGGATGCTCAGGCGGGATGAACGTCTCGTCTTTGTATGGTTCAAATAATCTTTAGATCTGGAAAAAATAAAGCAAATTGGGGCAGTGCCCTGGGATTTGGCTGCTGCCTTGTAAGACTGAGGAGTCGCTTTAGGTCTGTGGGTCCCTGAGCTCAGCCAGGTTCTTATGGCATGTGGCTTCTTGAAAGGGAGGGAGGCTTGGTAGGGGGGAGTGTTTATTAGGAATAAAATAACCGGGCAGCAGAGAATGCAAAATTGGCCTCAGCTTCCAAGAGGACCCAGAGCCCATTTAAACCTGGCATTTTTTATAGGGACCTTGCCCTGTGTGTTGAGAGTTGCCCTTTTTTCACATGCGGGAACAGCCCCCATCTCCCACCCCACAAAACCTGCCAGGGCTTTCCCTTGGGGCCAGGTTAGGTGAGATATGTAAGTGAAAATGCCTCATTTGACCAAACATTAAATTTTCATTTCCTTTGTAAAATTGGAAAATAACTATGTTTTTATTAGAAATCAAATGTTCTGACCTTGCACTGTTCTCAAGCAGTGAGTTTTCCTTCAGTGGTGTTGCTGTTGTATGTGTCAAAAAGGAGCAAAAATTCCAAACCAAATCTTTAAAAAGTATCCCAGAAATGGCTTTTTTTGGCTGGATTTCTCCTGCGAGCTCGGTCCAAACTGGCAGGAAGGCGGGGAGGATCTGCTTGAGAAGTATGGATGTGGGCGAGCACCGGAGCAAGAAGACCTGGAAAGTTTGGGTATGCTCGGAGCAGAGCAGCTTTTTAGGGTCCGGTATGGAGGGGAAAATGACTTCTGTGTGGGGTCCAAATGAATCTGAAGGCTCCTAAAGTCAATGGGCTAAGATGCCACTTAGAAATTATCAAATTCCTCTTGCCTTAGCAGTTAATAAGCTCATAAATAAACCTTTCTCCCTGCTACGGTCAGCAAGCAAAGACAAATGTCTTCGAAAGACGCATTTTCTCCACTTCGTGCTGGAAGATTTCTATTTTACAGCTCAGGCCAGCCACAAAAGATGCCTTTCCCCCCCCCTTTCCCCCTCCCTTGGTTTGGAGGGCTACAATAGTCGAAGGCTTTTAAATGAAATTATACCACCAGTGGGAGCAGAGCCAAGCAGATTGTGCCAAGCTCTGTACAAACAGCCCAGCAGACTTGAACTACTCCAGGCTGCATAATGGAAATCACCCATGTTGGCCGCTAATCTGTGCATGATTCACGCTCTGGCAAAACGTGTTGTAACTGTAGGTGTCAGTTAGAGTCAGGCCCTTAAAGCTATTTTAACACGCTCCTTTTTAATGTAATTTCCTTTGTTTTTAACAGGAGTACTCATTAAAAAGCTGCCAGAAAAAGAGGAAGGGGAGGGCTAGCACAGCTCTTGGGTTTTGAAAATGCTCAGAGATGGCTTTTCTCCAAGGCCTGAGCCCATCCAGGGTCTATCAGACAGCGACGCGATGCGCTGGGATGCAGGAACGATGCCTTGGCCGGAGCCAGCTCCGCAGCGCCTGCCTGGATGGTGGCATTTTCCACCCAGGGAGGTAGCTTATTTCCTAGGGTGTCATGGCTCTGAAGAGTTGCAGTGGTGGCTAATGCTGTGCAGGTCTTTGCTGGGATGTAGGAGCCAGAAGAGATGGCTTTTCCCAAAGTATTGATGCTGGAGCCTTGCTCCGGTGCCCACGGTGCTCTCGTCAGCTGGCTCTAGTGACTCCAGGAGGCAGTTTGCACCCGTGCGGTGCTATGGCCAGGCTTCAGTGCTTTGCCAAGCGGGGTCTGTGTGGCATCAGGGTCCCTTTTACTTCTAAAGGAAATGGATCTCAGAGGCCAGCGATGAAAAGCAAGGTGCTCTCTATGTTATTTTTTTAAGATCACATCTCTCAAGCTGCTTGGAGGATATCACTGTGCCCAAACACCAGCAGCTAAGACAGGGGAGGCGGCCGATGGAGAAATCCCTGGGAAACAAAACAAAGGGAAAGATGAGAGTCCTGAGAAATCCAGCCTGTCCCTTAATAAAGCAGTGCAAATAGAAGGGAAATTTTGGCCAGAACAGTTTTTATAAAAGGGAAAAGGAAGGACACAGCAGCGGGCTGCTGCACGGATCCTGCCCCGCTTCCCTGCACCACGTACCTCAGGGACCGAAGGGAAAAACACATCCAAAAATACCTGGAACATTTCAAAACATTTCAAATTCCCCTTTAGGAATGGGAGCACCCTCGGTTTCCTTTGAAAAGGCCAAAACGCCACGCTAATTGAGATGGATTTGGTCTGGATGAGGCACTGTGCTCACCCTGAAGCAGGTTTTTCCCACAGCTTCTCAGCTCATCAAGCCTCAACATTTTTGCTCTCAGCTAACCTCAGCATGCTTCCCCCCTCCAGGTTCACTGGAATTTGCAATGAACCAAAAAAATCAGCTATTTTTCCAGGCCCCCCTCCCCCCCCCACCTGAGACTGGGATGATTTATTGGGTGTTGGGGTTAGTGGAGTGCCGAGCCGCAGTTCTTGTGCTGGAAAAGTCACCTTTCTCCGTGGGAATGGGGCTTCTCAGCAGGTATCGGTGTGAGCAGTGAATCTCCATTGGTTTATCAGTCTGTGCTGGTTTTGCCTGGAGACCAGCATCTCCCCAGCTGCCCCCAGGGCTTGTGCTGGCTCCCAGAGCTGCTCTTGCCGTGCCAGGCTCCTGCGTCGCCCTTCAGAAACGGTATTTTCTTGATAAAGACATTCATAAACATGATGTAGGTTCAAGTAAGCATGACAGGAGAGGGGTCTGCTTTGCTGGGTAGGAAATAATGTGGCTGCAGGTGTTTACAAGCTCTTCACTCCTGTCTGAGACTGTGAAAAAAAATAGTTGCTTCTCACTCCCCGACTGCAAACCATCAAAAATATCACTCCAGCAAAACAAAAAAATAAATAATAAAAAAGCCAACCACAAATATATAACTATATTGTGCAAACCAAACTATACAACTTCTCCAAGCATTCACCCATCGCAGACTGGGAAACTTCCAGCCAGCCTTCAGCAGCAGCCCTACAGCAACAAGCTGCTGTCTTAGTTGATGGGGGAAAAAAAACGCTGGCATGGGCGGGAGGAAAACAGGGGTTTCCAGCTTCCGAAGGGTGATGAATATTTGAAGAAAATTGTTCTGTGACCGCTGCAATACGTGTGTATCTCTGGGGCTGGGGTGACTCAGCGTGGCTGGTTCTTGGTTAAATTGCTTTCCTTTCTCGGCCGCAGTGAGGCTTTTGAGGATGCTCAGGGCAGCGTTAGCATTATGGGAAGGGGCTGGATCTGTTCCTTCCTGGGGCTTGTTTACTTCCATCTGGAGTGGAGTGCTGCCTTTTTGCTTCTGAAGCAGTTTGGAAGCATTTCTCATCATGTCCTTCGCTTGCACGACTGCTGTTTGTGGCATCTGCATTTTTGCTGGTGACCCTCTGTACTGTGCCGGTGGCCTCTGCTCGTTCACTCATCCCTCTACCCTTGGCAGAATTGGTGTCAACAAAACTCTGCTCCCAAGAACGCGGCTTCACAGTTTTCTGCCCAAATTGGGGGGCCGGTTCTTCCCCCCTGCTGTCCTGAGTTACTGGATGTATGGGTATAGTCTTTGATCTTGACGGTTTTTCTGGCTTGCGCCTGCATTATAGCTGGACACTCATGCTGGCTATCAAGCGTTTCACAGGGAGGCTTGTTTTGGAAGCCTGGGAGACCCACCGCTCGGTGGATCGTGCTGATGTGAAGCTGGGTTCAGCAACTGGGGCTGCACCCCCTTACCAGGGCTCTGTCACATGTGGTGAGAAGGGAGCTGCTGCCAGAAATGTTCCCCCAAAAGGTCTCTTTAGAGATGGGGAGGAGGAGGCTGGATGGGAGGACCATACATCTGAGGTCATTCTGGCCTCTGGAGCTCCTGACTTTGGGATGGAGGTCCTGGGGTACATGGGAGCGCGTGGCGTGATGCTACAAACCCACTCTTCTCCAACGGCACCACATTGCTGGAGGAGCGTGTCTCTGCTCAGGCGGGTGTTTGAACTCTTGGTGCATTCCAGCCGGGGTTTTCTTGCAGAAGCAAAGCTTAGTGGCCCGGTGACGGGCTTCCTGAACGTGTTCCGGGCTCTGGCTCCGTCTGCACAGATGGTTGTGCCTGCCGTAGCCATGCTCCTGAAGGCAGCTCTGTGTTGAAAGAGCTCACCATGGCATTGTGTAGGAGGATCTTGCCCTCACTCAAAGTGTAGGAAGAACAGACGAGGGGTGGAGGCAGCAGAGCCAGACTCTTTCTGCTCTGGAATGACAGCATCAGTTTGGCGTTGAGAGGATGAGAGCTGGGGTGAACTTTCTACAAGAGGGTGGAGGAAAAACTCTGGGGATGGTGGCAAGGATGGCTTTCTCCAAACAGCTGGGAGTCAGTGAGCTTTTACACATGCTATATTATCCCTACTGGGTGAGTTCCAACTTTTTGTTCAGATTTAATTTCTGGCCTTAGAACATTATTGTCAAAATGCTTTTGCCTGACTCAGGCCACTTCAATACCATCCCAAAGCATGTCCCCACAACACAGGGGGCACCGAATGCCTCCTCCTCGGTACAGAAGCCATGTGCACAGTGGCTGTCAAGTTTCTAGGAAGCCCGCTTCTTCCACGTCCCCTCTCCTTTGGCTTTTTGTCACCGTCCTGCCTTGGGTGCAGGCTGGAGCCTGTCCGTGGGATCATGCTAGTCTATTGTTCAGCAACTTCATAAGCAGGTTTCAAAGGAGTTGCCTGTTGCTTTTTGGGCTGGCTCAGCAAGGGCTGTTCTCTGGGTGAGCACCGAGGAGGCAACCGGAGAATCCCGGGAAATCAGCACAACTTGGCTGCTGAAGGGGTTAGAGCCCATTAACGGTGCCAGGCGTGCCGTTTCTGCTCCTCTTGCTGTTGGGTACCTCCTTCTCCCTTGCCATTTCACTCGCTCTGGGTATTTTTTTCCACAGACGCTCAAGGCTTTAAATAGCAAAGCCCGAATCAGTGCGGTGCCAGACAGCAGCTGGCAAGGAGCTTCCCACCGATCACCAAGCCCATCCCATGGCTGCAGCCTCCACGGTTGTCCCTGGTGTATTGCCACCAGAAGCACTTTAGGAAGGGCAGAGCTGCTGGAGAGCCAACAAGGAGCCACACAAAGCCTATCAAGCCCTCCTCACCCCACCAAGTCTTTAGCAGCTATAAAACAGGGAGGTGAGGAAGGTTTGGCAGTCACCAAGCATCCACGCTTGACCTTTGCAGAGGCTGTAGAGGCAGCACATCAGCTATTAGAGGGTTCTGCTAGAGGAGGAGGTAGGGTATTTTGGTCGTGCATGACACTGAGCAAGGCGACTGGGGAAGCCTGACACCAAGACTTTGCCCAGAAGCTTGTAGCAGCATGATTAATGCCACAGAAAAGAGCTGCAGGAGTGACCAGACGGCCATAAAGTCGTTACAATTGGCAAGCAGCTGCAGAGGAATGTGTTTGCTTCTGCCCTCCCTGCCTGCTCCTCTCCATCTGCTCGCTTTGAGATAGGGCATCGGTCTGGCTGGGCCAGATGTTGTGTCCAGGCGGGATCCTTGTTCCCAGCTTTGGGCAGAGACGAGCAGAGGGAGCTTGGCCTCATAACTCCTCTGCAGCCAACTGTTTTGAACGTGTGGTCTCCAGGATCTGAAAGGAGACATAAGGAAAACAAGCTGTGCAATGTCTCCTGCAGCTGGGCAGGATTTGTTCCGTATATTTTCGTATGGCACGAGCCCCTCTCGATCGCTGGTGCTGGCAGCTTCGCTGAGCTCTGGGGGAGACAGGGGTATGCAGGGACAGAGACGAGACTGAGCAGACCCCTCTGCAAGGTGGGCTTACCTCGGGGGGAGGGGGGGGTGCCAAAGTCCTTAAAGCAGCGCAGGAAGCTGAGGAAGGACAAGCGAGGTTTGTTACTGGAAGGGATGGGCACGCACCGACGCCCTGCGATGGCTGGAAGGGGGTTCAGCCCCCCGCAGACCCCCCCACTGCCCCCAACTGCCTGAGCTCACACAGCTGCAAAGGAACAACCAGACGCTGCAGAAGCCCTGCACCCTGCCAGGTGTCTGCTTGCCAATTTGCGGAGCTATTTGCCCCAAATTGCAAAGCTGAGTTTTCAGCCCTGCCCTCTCCGGAGGGGTGATGCTCCCAGGTGGGAGGCCCCAGAGCTTTTCGCTTCCCCACTACGGTTTGGAAGCACAACTGGGAGGTTGTGGACACACAAAATTAGAGGCCAATATCAAACATCTGGGTCTCATATCTCTGTTTACCGCAGACTCATTTAGAGCGCTGTTCGTGGCATGTGAAGTCGTTTGGCATCCCCCATTAGCACGGAAGATGCTTTCCTGCAGAAGAAAGTAGCTCTCTGTGATTTGCAGTGCTTGCGTAGTGTGCACCCCGCATCTCACTTGGTCTTTGCATCTCTCTGGCTGCAAGGAGACATGAAAAAAAAAAAGCGAGCTGTATTGACTTCAGCATTGTGTGAAAGTATTTTCCCATCGTTCTCTGTTGAAAAGCATGATTTAATTAACATTTTTATATGTTTATTATTTAAGAAAGCATGTGCTGCTGCTGCCTTTTTTTTTTTTTTTTTCACTTGGTTTTTCCCCACTTGTGTTTGTTATGAAATAGTTGAATCATTTTCCATGGTATAGCCAGGAGGGGAAGGGAGGGATGGACAGAGAGCACCCACCCATCCCAACCTGCCTGATCTGGGGACTTGGCGGGGCATCAGCTTTGTGTGATCGGCGTCCATGTGTGGAACAAGTCAGGAATAGCTTTAAATTCCCTCTCTCAGCTAATCCACGTCAGCTCCCGAGCAAACACCAGACCTGCCGTTTCTTTTTGCGGTTGCACTACAGGTGCAAGCTGGATGCGTGCGTGGGCTTTCTGCCCCTGCTTGTGAGCTGACGCCGCTGGTTTAAGCAGCGTTACTTGGGGTTTATGGCTTTTAAATCACTGTTTCTTGACTTAAGGAAAAGGAATTGTTGGGAGCTACGTGCTTTTCAAAGGGAGGCCACCCAAACCCAGGAGAGAAATCAAGGTTATTATTCATATATATATGTATATGAAGATACATCCAATGTGGTGATCTCAGCACAGCCCTCACTGCTGCAAGAGGGGGATATTTATGGGTTTGAAGCTGTAAGGGAGGCTGCCAGCTTGCAAGCTGATGGGTTCCTGATGGGGTGTTCCCACCTGCCACAAAAGCTAGTAGGCAAACACCCTCCCATTTATCCCAGTAGGATAAAATAAGGTGTCACTGGTGGCTGTTTGCTGCTTAGCGGTGGAAGAGGATCTCAGGGTGCCAGGAGATCTGTTCTAGCTCCTTAATCTCTTCTAAGCATGGCTTGATGTGATTGGAGGGTCCAGCAAACCCTGTTCAGGTTCCTGGCTCGGTTCGCCTGGAGACCACTTGGTCTGTGAGAAGATCAGTGCACGCAGACAGGCAATTTGTGCCAGAATTGTACCCAGAAGGCACAAGGCTGGGTACTGCCTCTGGGTACCGAGTCATGTCTTCAGGTGGCAGGTTGCAGGTCTCAACCGGGGCCATTTAGGGCCACCTATAAAGTCCATTTGTCTCTCCAAGGCTCTGTCCGAGGACGGTGGTGGTGGTTGCAGGGAGCAGCCCTCTTGTTTATGTGCATTGCTGTCGTGTAACACTCCCAGGGACGGGGGTTTTGCCGCACTGTGGCCTCGCTTGAAAAAAAGAAAAACCATTTTTAGTCCAAGCCCTTTAAGCACATGCTTAACCTCACACCAGCACTGGAGGCTCCCCCACACCAGCGCCAGAGACTTTACTCATCATGAAAGTAAACATGTGCTTTAGGGCTCTGAAAACAGATTTTTTTTTTTAAGAAATCCCACTCTGAAGGAGAAGGATAAACATTGCTAAAATGTTATCGTTTGTGCAACTGCGCTCTGGGTGCTGGATACGGCCACGACCGCAAGAGTTTCTTCCACAGCCCGGGAAAGTGCCTGGGAGTTTCGCTGGGACCAGCTGGAGCAGAGAACAGATTTGTTTAGCATCCTCTGCCCTTATCAGCATAAACAAACCCCCCATCTTCGGGGGGGGCGTGGGGGGGTGGGGGGGCATGATGACCGGACAAAGACCAGCCCCCGTCTCGGGGACAATTACAAGCTGGGTGCTGGTGGCTCCTTGGTCCCATTAACCCACGTATCACGATCAGCGAGATGGTTTTGGAAACGCTCCTCTCCCAAAGCCCTGACCCTCTGCAGCAGGCCCTGTTTCCAGTGGGTCCCAGTATGGGTTGCAGTCAGCTCTGGCTGGGTGGGCACCCAGTGGGTGCATCCTAGGGAGACCCCTGGGATTCTTGGAGCCTGTGCAGGGCTTCTCCTGGTCAGTGCATCAAACCTGCGCTTGGAGCTGGTCCTGCTCTCCTCCAAGACGCACCGTAGAAAGCAGGGGACAGTATATATATAATCACAAAAAAAACCATAGCCCTCTGAAGTCTGGACCTTACGGCTTTTGCAGAGGGGCCCTCGGCCTCTCCGCGTCTCTCTCTGGGGCTAAAGATAGCCGTGTCTGCAGCTGAGCTGTGAATCAGGAGTAAAAAATGTGGGTCACCTCCTGTGCGAAGAAATGAATGTTCGGAGACTCATCTGCTCCTGACCTCATTTTGCTGGGTATGAATCAGGCCTCCAGCCCGACGGACCCCACAGCTGCTCCTGCTACGGCAGCGGCTGCCGCCGATCCCAAACCCCGCCGCAGGCCTTTGTTAAAGGCTTTTGGGGGCCGGTTTTCTCAGTTATAATGAAAGGGTGTTAGTCGGGTACGGGTGCAGGCGTGGCTTTTTTCCTGGGCATAGTGCTGGTGCTCAGAGCGGGGACCCAGGTGGTTGAAGCCGGTGTTCCCACCCCACGTGCGTGCACACACGTGTGCGCAGCAGCCACGTGCCAGCACCGGGCGGGCTTCGCCCCCCGTGGCATCCACGCGTGCCAGGATGCCAGGACACAGCGCCGGCACCAGCACGGGGAGAACACGGGCACGTGTCTGCATGCAAACACGGATGGGCACGCAGGTGTGTGCCCCAGAACGCCGCCGCCCGCGATCCTGGGTGCGATGCACGGGTACGTGCGAGCAGGCACTGACAGGCACACCCAGGGAAAACTGCACATACACTTAATGCAGTCTTTCTTTTTTTAATCTTTTTTTTATTTTTTTTCTTATCCCACTGTTGCAAAATCCACCCCTGGTTTTTTTGTTGAAGTAAAACCTGACATGGACTCCGAACCAGCTAGAAACCCTAAGGGGGAAGCGCGAGGCTGGCACCTGGGAGCCCTGAGCAGGGTCCTCGTCCCAGCCGCACGCTCCAGGTGTGCTCCCGGTGGAGCTGCTTTATCTTGCCGTGCTTTGCTTTCCCCTTTTCTAACCCAGGGGTTCTGTGGCTTTTCTTCCCCTCTGGCAGTCAGCTCTGCCCCCGAAGCACTTGAGCCAGAAGGGGAAGGCAGTGGTGGCCCTTCTGGAGGGCGGCATCGCTGGGTGGCACCACCTTGTCTTGAAGGGACATTGGATGCAGCATCACAGGTTAATAAGCGCACGAACTGCTTCACCCTCTGCCTGAGCTCTCCTGAAATAAAACTGTTCCAGGGAGGAAACCTCATCCACCAAGGTAGGAGGGTGCTGTCCTCTTTGCACCCACCCATGCAAAAAGGTCTGGCAGAGCGGAGAGGCTGTCACCCTCGTTCGGCAGATGAAAGGTGAAGGCGTTCGGAGTGGTGACCTGCAAACCCCAACAGCACGAGCTGTCCTGCATGGAGCCTGGGGCCACTGCACACTCTGGCTCGCGGTTCTGCTCCCATTTGGGTTTTGTTCCCCCATGGATTTTCTTCTTCCCCAAACCCCAGAGTCAGGAAATAGTTAAACACTACAGTATTTTGATTAGCAGAGCCTTAAAGTCAGTAAAAAAGACAGTCAGAGAGAACTATCAGGAGCATGCTAATGAAGTGAAGTCATCAGCAGACACCAGAGAAGTATTCATGCCTGCTCCACGCAGGACGGGTATCGCTGGATCCCAGCAAGGCGCGTGCAGGTGGAGCGGGGTTCCAAGGGACCCGGGGCTCAGCCATCCCGCTGGCTTCACTCCCCTCCCTTTGGATATTGCAACGCTTTCCCTGGGATTTTTTTTTTTTTTTTTTTTTTTTTGGCTTCACTGGAGCTTAATGATATTTCCAGCTCCGCGGGAGCTGCGGGAAGACTGGAGATAGTGCAGTGAGAGACTAGAAAGACAGCAAAGGGCAGCTCCCAGCTCCGCCGGAAAGGTGAGGGCATTCTCTTGGAAAATCCCTTGGGTTTCTCCGTATCCTATTGCTGGTGGTTGGGTTGTGGCAATGCTGGGGGTGGGGAAAGGAGGGTGTTTCTGGAAACACAGCGGCGGTGGTGTTTCGTGCTTGCTCTGCAGCTGGAAAGTTTGCTGAGCGGTGTCCGGGGGACAGCGATGCCCGGCGAGCCCTGCCTGGCCCCTGCGCCCAGGTACCGACCTCCTGGGAGAGCAGAGCTGGAAAGCTGCTCTGGGAACAGCGAGTAAAGCAGAACCCAGCTGCCATTAGCCCTTACCCTCTGGTCCCCCTTTGAAAACTACGTGGGCAATTTAAACAGCATTAGAAAATGCTGTTCTTCTCTTCTGGGACTTTGCAAAGAAACTGTGTCAAGGTTTTATCATCCTTTCTCTTAGAGCTTGTGCACGTTGGCATCGGTAGCTCACAGGCTTATAGCTCCTACCGTTTCTGTAAAAAATGGGGGTTTTTGGAGTAAATTAGAAACTTAGGACAGAGCAAAGTTTTAGTTAAGTCATTGCCTTAAGGCTAAACCCAGTAACTTATGCAGACAAATCCACGCTGGAGCTGATGACTCGACAGTGCTGTGTAATTTATAAAAAATCACACCATGAAAACATGCATTTTTCTTTATCACAAATGAAAGAAAAATATGCAGAATAGGTTTCGCTCCTAACCAAATGCAATTAACCCCTTCAAGATTATGAGTTCCTGGAACTATTCCTGGGATAAGATGAGCATACATCGCTTTACAGCGGTTAGAAATGAGCCAGCAACTCAATTCCTGCATCGAGCTCAGTGCTCCTACAGATCCTCAGCCTGTCTTTGGGTCTGTCCCCAAATTTTGTATTTTCTGCCTCACAGTAGGTTTAATTTTCCTATTGCAGAAGTGTCCAAGCTTGTGACACTGAGAGTGTATTTCGAGGAAGACAGGCACCCAGGTTCTGGGTTTATGTGAACTCCTGTAATACTCTGCTCCATATTGCAAATAATGCCTCCTTAAAAACAAAATTGCCTTGATTTTATCCATATGGAGGTTAACATGATATCAACATTAACAGAATTGTTTGGGCCTGGGGACTCCCAGCAAGATTGGTGACACGATTACCTTTTTAATCCTACATCAGAAGCATCTTGTTTCTTCATATCCCATTCTAGCTAGAAAAGCTTAATGAGACTTATTCTAAAAGCAGCATCTCTCTGTTCGCCTGCACCCCAGCCCAAAGCAGACCCCTGCAAACCCCCCGTCCCCGGGAGGTGGAGGGGCTCAGGTAGGTGCCCCCCCGACCACCTTCCCAGGAGGTTTTTCCCTTTGCAGGAGCTCCCCGTTCTGGGAGATGCACCGTTGCCCACGTGCGTTGCACGCCAGGGTGGCATTTCAGCAAGCTGCCCGTGACAGGCCAGCTGTGCATCTCTGCTGCACCTGGGCACATCTCACCGGCTTCTTTTTCTCTGTTGCAAGCACGGCTTTGATTAAGTAAGAGGAAATTCAAGGAGGATTGCCTCCTGTCTGAACTCCCTCACGCAGCTCCCCGTCCCCAGCGTCTTGTGTCCTGCCCATGGTGGGTGCAAGCAGAGAATCCACGGAAGGACCCTGGGTGCAGGCAGGGGTGGACAAGCCCAGGTGAGCCTTGGCCAGGTCTCCTGGGTGCTGCAACCTGCTTCTGCGCAGCCCCCCCAGCCCGGCTTGCTACCCCCAGCTCACAGGGTGACCTTTCCATCATACACCCCAGATCATTTAGAACGATGAGGCAGAGATTCACCTTGTGCGCCCTCCCAGCCAGCTGCCAGCAGGGCTTATGCCTGTACCAAGCTGCCCAAGAAAAAAAGCTAAAATTGCCAATTCTGGGGTTTTTTGTTGTTTTTTTTTTTTTTCCCCTGGGTAGGATTTGAGCCCTGTATTCGGGACCAGGTCCAGATGCAGCCACACCAGCTGTGGGTGGCAAAGCCTGGCTGTCGGGCTGGCTCCAGCTGCCTGCAAAGGGAGACAGGAACGTGTTTCTGAACCTGGAATGCACCTCGTCCCACCAAGGACGTGGATTTTGTCAGTCTCCCAAGCCCCATCTCAGCTCAAGTTGTGCCGTAACTGGCTGGTTGTGCATCCAGTGCAAATGAACTAGTTACTAGTTGCGTTGTTCTGATTTTTGCTGCAGATTTTTGAGGATCGTAGCACTCAGGGACCCCAAAGTCAGCTGACAGGAGCTGCCCGCAGGTCCCATGGGCTTTAAACACCCTTGGATCCTCTGCCGTCCACTTTGGCTGGCTGTCCTTGGAGGAGAAAGGTGTTAAAGGGCCCGTGGCCCACTACTAAGCAACAGTTACCAACAACCTTAAGCAAATAAAATATGTGAGATTATGAAAACAGGGGAACTGCAGCTGATTCCCAGCATCTCTGCTGTGTGAGTCAGTAGTGCATGTCTGCTGCTCCCTGCTCGTTCCTAGATGACAGCATCCACACATCAAATCTGCTGGCCCTTGGAGATTAGACATCCCCGAATATTTATGACAGTTTCAAATAACGTGCATTTCTCTGGCTGCTAGATAGCATAAGCAAGAAGCTGGGATTTACGGGTTTCTGTCCTTAAGGCTGGGGTTTTCTCTTTTTTTTTTTTTTTTTTTTTTTTTTTTTTTTTTTTTTTTTTGTTAATGCCTAGTTACGGGACAGTTCAGATGTTGTGTGCTATTGCTCTGTGCGTTTTGCAGCTTTCACCCCAGTGCAGCTCGTTGCAGGTCAGGTCATTGAGCCTTGACCACATGCCAGCTAAGAGAGAGGGAAATTCAGCTGATGAAGGGAGCTCGTCACCCCAGCAGTGTTTGACGCTGGGTCTTTACGCAGTTTCTTAAGATGTGAATTGCTCAGGGAATATTTCAGGGAAGTTGCCTCGCAGGAGCTGAGTGGTCCTGGGGAAATGCCTGGGCTCCAGGCAAAGGTGGGAGACCAGGAATCGCTGTCACAGGTGCCCGCCCCACCGCTGAGGTACAAGGGAATACCAAGCGAACACAAAGCTAACATTTACTTTGCAAACCTCTGGGGGAAAAAAAAAAAAAAAAAAGTGGTTTTTACCCAATGCGCTGTTTCCAAGGCAGCTTTCGCGGGATGGCTGTGCGGCTGGTGGAAGGACTGGAAGCCATCACTCGAGCAAAGGTGTTTTACATGTGCAGGTGGATTTATTTCAGCTCTAAGCTGTCACTCTCTGGCACTGTATAAACAGCTGTATAGGCAGCCTGTCCCCACGGGCAGATGTCTGTCTGTCTGAGCTCTGCAGAGGCATTCTCCAGCTCTCCTAGCAAGTTGTGCTCCCATAATCTATCAGGGTTTGGGGACAGCAAGTTTTGCTGCAAGGAAAAATGCACGTGTTTGAGCCAGGCAGTCGCTGCTAGGGCTGGTTTGTCATCCCACAGGCTGTGCTTCAGACTCTGACTTTTCAGTGATGCTGGTCACGGTGGAAAGGTGAGGATGGGATTTGGGCTTGGTAGAGGGGACCTGTCTCCTGAGCTCTGCAGTATTTTGGTTGTGACCTTAAATGACTCCTGTCCCCTCTGCAAGATGGGTCTTTTGGGCTTGTGTGGTTTGTTAGCTGGCAAAATAGAGATCCTTGCAAGAGAGGCACTGACAGCAGGCAGCAAGTTGGGGAAATCCCTCTAAGAAAGACAGCTGCTTTTCCCAACCTGCTTTTAAACACATCCTACAGCACAGAGCCCGTCTCACCTCACCTGGGGAGTTGCTTTCTTCACCTGAAAACTACCATTGTTTTTCATCTTGCCTTCACTGTGCCTGGGGATGCTCCCTGGCATTTCCAGCCTCCACCGCCCCAAGACCAGCTGAGGATCTCCTTGAATTTGTGGCTGCCGCCTCCGTAGCACACTCAACTTTTCCTGAACAGGTGACACTCCTTAAGAGAATGGAGCCCTTTGTCCTGGTACAGGCTGGAGCCCCCGTCCCCTTGCTCGCCATTGTCTGGCATTGCTGGTGAGCGACGAGCCCAGTGGCGGTGGTGCTGAAAGCCACGAGGGCTTTGCTAAGAAACGGCATCGGTCTGCGGGCACGAGGCACTGCTCTGTGGCCTGCTCAACACGTCCTAGAGCATGGGCATCTCCTGCCCAGCAGTACGGCAAGGGCAAGGCTCGAAGGAGCTTCTCCCTGAACTTCTACCTTTCCTTTTGAGGGATGGTGAGTACAAGAGACAGGCTCCAGCCCAGGGACAGGGACTTGGTTCAGAGAAGGACTCCATTAATTTCAGATTTGCTTCTCTGGGAAAGCAGGATGCAGTGTTGCAAAGCCCTTGCAGGTCCTGCTTTCGTGGAGATGTTGGGTGGCATCGCTGCAGGTGCTCCAGAGGGCATGCAGCCAGGGACATGGGGCAGGCAGTGGCCGTGCACTCCTGTGCCAGCATCTGCCTCAGCACTGCCACCTCCAATTTCACGGTGCTGGTCCCCTCTGTGCCCCAGTCCCTGTGCTGCATCCCCTGGGGACACACACAAAGCAATCCCTGTGTGTACAGCACCCAACACACCGCAGTCACCTGGTTCCCTCCGAGATGAGGAATGGCTCCGGTGAGGTGCCAGTCTCCTGTGAGACCCTCTTGCCCTGGCTCACATACAGGCAAGATAACCCCACACCCCGGTTATCCTCCCCGCTGCTCCGGTGCCTTGGGCGCACGCAGGACGTGCAGACCTCACGCTCCAGCTTAGGCAGCGCAGGTACCTGCTGTGGGTGGAAATCATCTTACAGGGTGGATCTCTGCTTTGCTGCGGGAATTTTTCCCTCTGCTTGAGCCGTAGGCTTGCGATGCCCCAGGTCTGTGCATCTCAACTGCGGCTCCTGTGCCCGCAGCCGTGGCGTGGGGCACCTTCCCCAAAGCATCCTCTTTGCCCCCCTTGCAAGCCTGACTTTCTTCTGCATCTCAGAGCTCACTTTTTATCTCTTGCTTTGATTAAAAAGGAGCGGGGAAAGAGGCTTTGGCTTGCGTTTTATTTTAATTAAAGCGAAGGAGAAAGCTTGGGTTCATCACGGCACCTCTCTTGGTTCTCAAAGGCCGCCGGGGGGGCACAGGAGCCAGGGAGGCTCCGAGCGGGTGTCTGACAGCAGCCGGCTTTTCGGGGCTGGAAGCTGAAGTCCTGGAGTACAACATCGCCACCTGTTTGCCACATGCGAACATACAGCAGGAACAAATCCCGGCAGGATAAATCCCACCAGGATGCACCCCATCGGGCAGTTCCCAGTCAGGATGCATCCCATCAGGATACAACCCCACCGGGATGCACCCCGTCGGGCAGCCCTGCAGCGGTGCTCCCAGCTGCAGCATACACAGGCAGCATGGCTGGAGGAAGGAGAAGGAGGAAGGAGAGGAGGGGATGGAGAGAGAGGAGTCAGTACCAGTTTTCTGCCGGAGGAGAGTTGCTCCCCAGCCTGTGGGGCGGTGCGGAGTGAGCTGCTGTGCTGGTACCACCGTTGCTGCTCCAGACTCTTGGACCTCCTGCTTTCACACATGCCCTTGCGTGATTCCCGGGAACCCTTCACCACTGGGCTCTTAATGTGTTTTTTTTCCCCACCCACATCAAGAGGTTTAAACAGGTCTCTGGAGCCTGACATGAGCAAGACTAAGTCAGTGAGTCCAGGACACTGCGGAGCTGCATGCAATTGGGATGGCCTGCAAGCCGTCAGGAGCTGAGCGGGTACCCATGCATCACCTTGCAGCCGGTGTAGCTGCTGCATCCCCCGGGAGGTTGTTGGAAGATCTGCTCTGCATTGGCAGCTAGAAAATGCAAAGAGCAGGAGCAAGCGAGCCTGAGCTGCAGATGAGGGATTCACCCTGCTTCTCACTCTCCCTTGAGCAAAACACCTTTGAGGACTTCATCCTTCCAGAACACTCGCCAGGGACTGGCTAGGCAGGAGCTGCATTAAGCTGAGGTGTACTCCACATCATGTCGGAGTCAGTCTGCAGTGAAATGTGGGGTCTGTTCCCCAGAACCAGTTGCTTCTGCTGGACAAGTCTCTATTCAGGAAGATGCCTTGGAGAGGAGCGGGCTGAGGGTTTGGGCTGGCTGGCGCTAGGGCTGGGTGTTGGGGCGCTGGGCTCATGCGTCTCACGGCACTGGTTTTGCTGCATTTCACTGGTTTTCGGTGGATATTCGGGCTCTCCATCAACAGGCTGAGGATTCGTCACATATTGGGTATATCCTCCCTCACCTCGCTGCTATTTTGTGCCTGTACAATGCATAGGGGCTATTCAAATCCTTTTCATGCCTGTACAATGCATAAGGGGTATTCATATACTTCGGACAAGTGCTCCTGTGCTCCCACCATTTCCATGAATAGTGCGTGCATGGATTAAGTGTTGGGCTTTTGTTTGCAAGCAGCCTTCTAGGAAATGACTCAACAAGACGTTTGTATGTTTAAATACGTCAGGATTTGAAATATTTAGATTGTGCGTATGAATATTGGCATTTAATGGGAAGATCTTGACTTGAAAGCCCCGGCTGCTGTTTGCGGGAGGGAGATGTGCGCACACACTCACACGCATGTGCACGCACACAAACCTCTTCTCATTTGGGGAGTGCTGTTGGGAACGAGCCAGCGTAGATTGTTCCATTAATGGGGATTTAGAACACAAATCTGCTACTGTTTCATCAAGACAAACAGAAATAAGTGGGCTTTTAGTGCTGGGAAAGCTGGCCCTGTGGCTGTGGGCTGTTTACTAGCGCAGGGCAGCTGCTCAGAAAGGGCTGCAGGGCAACAGAGGGGATAAACAGCAAAAGACAGAGACAAAAAGAACTGGGATTTGGTGAAGGGAGTCAAGAGATTATGTATGTCCCTTACCTATACTCCACTGAGTGTGCTGTCTCCCTGGAAGTTTTAGTCAGCGAACTCGCTGCTCCTTTTCCCCTTTGCTGTGTATTTCGAAAGCTGCCTTCTGCTCCAAAAGATGTGTCAGTGTTTATCAAAATGTAAATAACTCTCTGTGCCTTGGCTGCCCTCGGTGGAGAGCGAACGTTGCTGTGGGTCCAGCTGCCGAGTGGTGGAGGTCCTTCTCCTCCAGGAGGTAGGGAGATGCTGGACTACTCTGCTCCTCTTCAGAAACATGTGGGGAAAGGGTCTTTGACTTTGGGGCTGGGCTCTGGGGCTGGTCCAGGATGACCCAGCCTGGGTGCCACGATGATGGAGGACGTGAGCAGGTTGGGCTCATGCAAGAGTACCGACATGGTGAGACGTGTTTGGGGAGAGACACCCAAAAGCAAGGTCTGGTGCGATGTGGGGCTGCAGGGCTCCAGTCTCCACCTTCAGCTTCTCGAGTGGCCTTTGTGTGGCTGCAACAACCTTGTCTCCATTCGTTTGACATGACTTAGAGTGGTTCTCTGTCATTTGGAAACCCCTCAGGAGCACTGGCCAAAGCCATGCTCCGGGTGGCTCTCCTTATGTTTCTGCTGGGCTTGGGTCTGTGTGCCAGTGGAAATCAGGCATTTCTGGGTAAAACTGCCTTCCCCTCGCCATGCCCCTTCCTCTTCCCACCACAAAGGTGAGAGATCTTTCTCCTCTTCCTTGAGGATATCTGCTTTCTTTCCCCAAATGATGCATTTAATATATATATATATATTTCTGCATCCTGCATCTCCTAGTCCTGTGAAGCATCTCAGGGGGGGTCTGCGGCTGTAGGCAGGCACAACACAATGCTGTCAGCCTTCTGCCTTCCATGGGAGGTGGGTGGCCTTGGGAGTGTGTGCTGGCAGCGTGGGTGACAGCTGGGGACAGGCTGGTGCCTGACCCGTGGCTGGGCTGGAGTCGGAGGTGTGAGGTTATTGGAAGGTGCTTGTTTGTGTTGAGCGTGAATGCTGAATTGTTCTCCCCACGCCGGTCATTATTATGCAAAGCCAAGTCCTAAAAAAATATTGAATTTCCTCTCCCATAATTTTGAGGAAAAACACTTATCCGGCATTAAGCAGCGATTGTGAGGTGTCCTTTCATCTCAACGCACAGGGGAGCTGCCGGCGCACCTCAGGGTGAGGCTGCAGCCCTCGGTGTTGGGCAGAGAGAGGACGCGGCACTGGGAGCAGTGGCTGCAGATCGGGGCAGCAACCTTGTCCTCTCCTCCTTGGCTTTTTATTACTTTTTTTTTTTTTTTTTTAACATGCATGTGGCTTGAAACTCTGTGAAAAGCTTCTTTTTATTCACACACTCGAGCAAAATTCAGGCTGAGCTGCTGCGTCTACAATAAGACTTTAAAGAGGGTCTGCGCCGCTTGGTGTGAAAGGGAGCCGGGATGGAGGGGGGTGCCATGGGAAAGCCCAAATGCCTGTAAGAGAAATTTGGGAAAGCTTATGGCTGCAGTGCCGTCGGAGGATGCAGCAGGACTAGATGTGGTGCCCTGACACCAGGACCAGTCCCAGGTCCACAGGGCATCGTTGCTGCCAACTCCACAGCAGCCGTGGCAGGGCTTAAGCAGGCACATGCCCATCCAAGCACACCGCAGTAACTGCGGGATGATGCCTGCAGGGCTGGGGGTGTCTGGGTCAAGGTAGGTAGAAGAAGAAGGTGATGTTCCTTCCTTCATTATTCTTGTTCAATTCAAAACACAAAAAAAAAAAAAAAAAGAGAAAAAACGGATTAAATTCCAGCCGGGTTCTTGGCCAGCTGGGAGGCAGGAACAGGCTCAGGGGTTCTCCTGCCTTTGCAGATAACATCCAGAAGTTTCATTTTGAAATGATGAAACTGGAAAACCCAAGGCTAACCCAGCTGATTGCCAATGGAAAATGAAAATTACTCAGTCCTGTTGCAGTATTAAGCATGGTCCGTAAAAGAACAAGAAGAACCTGGAGAAGCAGATGTGGTGACACCCTCTGGGCAGGTCAACCCATGGTGGCAGGAGCTGGGTGTGAGGCTCAGGGACACCCCACGGCTGTGCCCTGCGGAGGGTCCTGCCTGACTCCTGGATCATTCCCAGCCCTTCTTTTCCAAGGAAGGTCTGAAATAGAGATGCACCTCAGGAATCCCATTGCTCAGATGGAAATGCTGCAGCAGGAACAGCTCTGCCATGGCCACCATCAATACTAAACCCACAGGAAACATGGATCCTCCTGCTGCCGATGCCAGCAGCCACCCCTGCAGCCCCCCCTGCAGCCCCCCAGGCTCTCTCACACCTTTCCAGCCCAAGGGCAGAGTTTATAGCTCTGCTTTCTGCACCGCTCACCTTGCCTGGAGCCACAGCCTGCTCTTTCCCGGGTTCCTACCGCGGTGCTGGAGGCAGGTAGCCCACATCCTACCTCTGGCACAGGATCCCACATCCTGGCAGCTGCTCGTGATGTGCATGAGGGCTGATGCTGGTGACACGGGGACGGGAGTGGGGAGCCTGGGTCTGGCTGAGCTCCATCCCGGCGGGATGCTCTGCAGTATCTGTTCAACCCAAAAAGGTACAGGAAAGGGTTTAGCAACAAGCAGCCATCCCCGAGATGCCTATTTTGGCATAATCACAATCTTTCTGCATCTAAATAGCCAGAAAATTGAGCCTTTGAGTTTCACATCTGCAAGGTCACAGCAGTGCCGGAGCCCTGGATGAGTGGTGTGTTTGTGCAGGGAAGGGGGTGGCAGCCCAGGAGCCGGGAATGGGAGGACGCAGCGGCTGCTCCCCAGGCACCGTGCTGGCACCTGCCTCCCGCATTGCACTGGAGAGGGAACATCACGCTTCTAGCAGGCATCGCACGTCCTTCCAAATCCAATATGAGCCTGCCTGGGCTCAGCGCTGGGGCGAGCGGGGGCAGCCCTGGGGCAGAGCTGCAAAGCTGGCAGTGGGCAAGGCAGGGCTGCGGGACCTGTGCCAGCCTGGTGCCACCCTGCTGCGGTCCCCTCCGGCTCAGCCAGTGCCACCAGTTCCTCAGAGCAACATCTCACTCCTGTCCGTTGCCAGGTTTTGCTCAGTTCCTCACCCCTGGACACAAGGTTGCAGTTTTTTGGCTCAGCAGGAGAAGAGGCAAGGCCAGCTTTGGTTGTTTTTATTAGAGTTAAAAAGGAAGCTTTAAAGCAGACGTTCCTACGTCCCGAGCCTAGTCCGCACGTCGCAGCCGTGCCAGTGCTGCCAAGCAGCAAAATCCTCACGTCGGCTGATGGGGTCCCAGCCGCAGAGAGCCGGAGCAGCCGCATCCTGCCCCGTGCTGAAGCTGGTGGGGCTTTGGCAGTGCCAGGTCTTCTGCTGCTCCAAGGGCATCTCCCCCCAGCCCCACCGGGGCAGTCTGGTGCAAAGACACTTCTGTTAGCAGAAATGTAAGAAATAAAGGTCCAAGATTGACCTTGTGTTGTTCCTGTAGGGTAAAGAGCAGTGTGTGCTCTGAGCTGAGACCCCAGATAATGCTTCTGGGTCGAGCCTGCAACACTTCAAGGTGATGTAATCTTGGGGTTCCCCCTTTGCCAGCTCTTGAGGGGACAGCACCCATTTGGGCTACACAACTGTTGTTCTGGTCCTGGGACTGTCCTGGGTTAGTGCCTTCAGTCACCACAAGCTGCTCCAAATGTCCGGTGACTTGGAAGGAGCAGCAGGAATATTCCTATTTGAGCTGGATCTTGCTTTTGGAAGCAGCACCCCCCTATAGCTTCCTCGTCACGCGCTTCCACGCACTGGGCTGAGCTCATGCTCATGGCCATTGGAAACAGAGATGGTTCATGTACCCCACCCCTGCACCCAGGCAGAGTGACACCAGCCCCGTCCCAGGTGCAGGGGGGATTTTGATGGAGGTTGTTGGTTGACAGAGGTATTCTGGATCCAGGTTTTGGCAATCCAGCATTTTTTTTGCAGTGCAAATGTGCCTGTTTGCAAGGAGAGAAGAGGATGCGAAGCCCAGTGGGGGAAGGCGCATGCTTCTGGTCCACATCTGGCCCCCTGGAAGCAATAATGCGCCGCTGAGATGAGCATCTTGTACACGGGAGCTGCAGATGTCTAGCAGGGAGAAATGTCTGGGATGCTTTGAGATAAGGAGCCAGAAATGCGTGCAGTGGGGTGACAGCATGGGGAGGGTGCTCTGCCTGACTGAGAGAGCTGCCATGGGGCAAAGCCCCATCCCCACAGCCCCTCTCCTCCCTGGAAAAACCTTGTTGTGTCCTCATGAGCCTCCTTTGCCATTCCAAAGCTGCTGAAGCACAAGGAGTGGGCTTGCACAAAGCCTCTTGAAAGCCATGCCAGCGAGGGGACCGGGGCTGGTGGCTGCAGCACGCAGGGAAGTGCAGGAGAGCTCTGCAGTTTGCCATTCTGGCCACCAGCCCCAGCTCCTTGCCTGGCCATGGACCCACTCCCTTTTCCTCTCCCTGCCTCCGTTTCCCTGCTTCGACCCCGCTTTGCTGACACCTGATCACCTGCCACAGCAAGGGTGCAAAAAAAAAAAAAAAAAAAAAAAAAGTTAGGCAACAAAACTGGGAGATTTCTGCACATCTCGTGCAGCCCAGCGGAGGGCTGAGCTGGCGAGGCTGCTGCTCGAGGTGCAAGACGAAGGCTCAGTTTGGGATTCCTCACCCTGTTCCTTCAACCACTCTGGAGCTGGCCCATGGGTCCAGGACATCGGCACTGGGTCAGGTACCGCTGCAGCACCCACTGCCCCTCCTGCGGCCAAATGCACGTGGCTTCTGGGAGACGCGTGCCCCGGTTTCCCCATCTGCAAAGTGGGAGAGCTGGGGTACATAGCCAGGCTGGCTGGCACGTCCCCAGCTGCGCCGCTCAAACCAGGGCTGACAGTGACCTATTTACCTACGGCAGAACTTTCTGCTCCACTTATTTGACCCGGCACCTCTCTGTTTGCTTAAAGCCGGGAATGTTTCCTCTCGGCCAAGCCGGGCGCGCGCGCAGGTATGTTTGCTCGAGAGACAGACCGCTACTCTGTGCATCCCCGACTCTCCTCCCTGGGCAAATTCAGACCCTTTCGCTTGCGATACCATTGCAAAATTCACCCTGAAATGCTTCCACGTTTTTCTGTGCCCCCCTTCTTCCCATCCCTCTCAAGCTGCACGGTCGTCATCTCAGGGACAGGCAGCGCCGGGGAGTAGAAAGGTGACATTGTTCCGCCCTGGAAGGCCGTCAGCATCCCAACTCCGCCGCTCTGTAGCTGCCTCAGTCATGCATGTTTGCATATGTTAAAAATATTTAGTCCACTGCTAAAAAAAATATTATGCCCGAGATCTGGGGCCAGCTAAATATAATGCCACCTATGTGTCCGTGGTGCTGCGTGCCGGAGGCACAGAGGGGTACTATTTGCCTTCAGAGCAGCCCGAGGCTGCAAGCAGGGATGCCGGGAGCAATCCCGAGACTGATGTCTGCCAGAAATGCTTTTCTCCCCCTCGGAGAGGGATTTGGGGCAAGGACAGCTCTTTGCTGGGGCTTTGGTTGTTGTGGTGCAGCACTCTGCTCGTGCTGGGGTGCTTCTCTGTGCCCAGGCAGCCTCGGTGGCCGTGGGCAGGAATGCACGGGGCAGGAGGAAAAAAAAAGGTCAAAAAAAAGATGTTGGCTCTAAGAAAAAGTCGTAAAAATGAAGGAGTAGACGGGGCTAATTCCTGTGTTTGCAGGCAGTGGGGTGGGCACAGTGCAGGGATAAGCTGGGGGGGGGGGGCTGCTCCCCGAACCCTCCGGTGCAGGGGGCACTCTCGTGGCGTGGACACGGGCCACGTTGTAGAGGACTGAGACCTCCCCAACTCGTTTCATGCATGAGAGCAGGTTACAGCTCTTACCAGCCTCACCCAGGCTTTTGGCCGTGGCCCAGAGGTACCCAGCACTGCTCGGGCTGGGGAGAAGCTTCCAGATAAGTTTCATGTAAATAATTCCAAGTCAGCTGAGAGTGTGGGAGGGAAAACATTTCCCCGTAGTAATCTTCCCTGATGAGAGGCAGGAGAAAAGAGTTTGTTCTGGCCACAGGAGGAAGACAACAGGGAGTGAGGCCACAGGATTTTTGTGCAGAAGTATTAAGGAATCGTTTCCTCTGCTTTTTTTCCTTATATATTTATTTTTGGAGTGGGAAAAGGGGCTGGAGGAAGGTGGGGAGGTGCAATAATCCAAGGCAAAGAGTGTGAAGGAATCTCTATACCCCATCCTTTTTCTTTTTCGGCTTTTTTTTCCCTCCTCCGCAAGTGCTTGGCAAGGCAGGGGTGCGAGCGGCTCCGTACACTGCAGCCATTCATGGCCCAGCTGGGGGTGCGCGGGGCGCGTGGCTGGGTGGGAGCGCACCACGCTGGAGAGGAGAATAATTTGTTCACAATATAGAGCGGGGTAAAATAGGCTGGTTGTCTGAGCGTGGATGTAGCATAATGTATAGAAGTGCGAGCATCAATAAGTCTATTTATTAAAGGAGCCTTTTGCTGAGCAGGGCTGTGAATAAACTATACAGCTCGTACAAAAATGTAAATGTTAGTGATCCCTTGGAGACATAATTACAGGAAAAAATAAGGACAGCTTTTCAGCATTTGGGAAGCTGGCCTCCTTCATCCCCTCTCTAACTGCTGGTACATGTATTAGTTTCCCTCCGTGGGGTGTCTGCATCCAGCACGGGGTACCCCCCCCCCCCTTGCAGCTCCTCCGTTGTCCTCCCTGTCCACTAATTAAAGGAAAGTTGTGTCTCCACGTCCCATGAAATGTGCTCACCGCCTGCTTTGGTGTGCAGAGCTCTTGAATTCCTCAAGCCTGTGTGCCACTGGCTCCTCTGGACCACAGTGAAAGGTTTCATTCATCCCTCCTCTGCTGCCTTCTAGAGTTACCACACCCTGGGCCTCTGCGCCGCAGCTCCTCTCTGTTTTCCTTTCATTAGCAGGATTCCCAGGTTGAATGGCTGCGAAGGGTGAGGAAGAGATGCTACAACCCCATTAGCATAAGGGCTGTGCAAATACCTGCCCCACCGTTTGCCGTGAGGTCTGTAGTCCAAGAAAGCCAAAATCTTTCAGGTTCGGGGTTGGGTGGGTTTTTTTTTTTTAAAAAAAAAAAAAAAGTGCTACTATAAAAGCAACTCAAAGTGCTGCCCTGACTGCCCTGTGCCTCAGTTTCCCCGCGCAGACCCCATTTCCACCCACCACAGCGATGGGTTTGCAGCACTCTCTGCAAGCTGGCAGGGGAGCTGCAGGCAGGACAGGCACCGCCGGCGCTGGGAACCCCTCGGAAGATGCTTTGGGATCTTCTGGTGCTCGTTCGGCAGCGCTCCGAGGGGGCACAGCAGGACTGCAGCACTGTGCACATCTGTGTCTCAGGTGCTATAGCTGAAGCTGTGTGGACTGGGCTGCCCTTGCACTGGCCTTGCCCTCCGTGCCTGTGCGAGTGTGCGATGGGCAGGGGATGCTGACCCTGGTCTTAGTAGCCACTTCTAATCTTTCGGGAAAGGGAGCTGGGCAGCAAAAACGCGTCACAGACGTGGGATAGATGGGAGTGAGTCTCCCTGGGCAGAAAGCGGTTTTGGTTGACGTCAGCTTTTCTTTTGGGAGTCAGGCTATTGAGCGAGCCTGTACGAGAGCAAGATTAGAGGAGAGCGAGAAAATGAGTTTCTCAGAAATCCGTGCTGGGATGCGGAGGGTCACAGAAGGGTTACGATGAGGGAATTTGCTTTGGGAAGGAAGAGCAAGGCACCGTGGAGCAGCCATGGCTCTCGCCACCCCCTCTGCCACCCTCCAGACGAGATCAGCCCGTGGCCCTGGCCCGGCTCGCTTACTGAGTTGCCGCTTTTATGGATGACCTGGTAAAGCAAATTAACTTTCAACAAGTTTTTCAATGGGAAAGGGCCAGGCTTTTCAACAGAAAGTTACAGCAAAATGTTAGCTTGGCGGTGGCCATCCATTGTCCGCAGCAGTGTTGAACCTTGTTTGGTTCTTGGCTCTTTGCAATTACTCCGTTAGCAGTGAGAGCTCATCTGTGGTGAATTTAACTTTCACTGATTTAGTTGCCATTCTTGCAGGCTTCACAAGTCGCTCAGAGTCATGGGTGATTCAGCGCGGTTTTTGGAAGCCCTTTGAGGCCAGCCAGGCTCTTCAGGGGTGCCATCCCCCTGTCTCACGGTGCTGCTGCTGTTGTATCACTCTTTCCCTTCATCTGATGCCGGTGGTTGTCCTCTCTCCATGGAGGGGTGCAAATTTGAGGGGCTGTGGTGCGAACCCCAGGTGATGAGCACCCAAATAGGAAAGGGGGTTGGAGAGGTGCTGTCCCTTTGCTAGTGGTGGTGACTCCTTCTGGGGTCCAGGGCCCCGTAGATGTTCCCCATGGCTTGGCTTGGCTCCTGCAAACCCAGATGTGGTGGGAACGGTGTTGGCTCCCTCTGTTCCATAGACAGTGTATCCCCACAAACACACTTTTAACAACAACAGTAAATGCTGTGGGTTTGAAATCTGCTTTGCAAAGCCCATTGGGCTTGAAATCAAAAGCATACTGAGCTACCCAGCCTCCCCGTCCCGCTGAGCAGACCATGTGCTTCGCTGCTACCTGGCTGGATTGCCCAGGCTGGAGTCACCGTTCAAAAATGAATCAGAGTCATAGAATGAATCACAGAATGAATCACAGAATGGTTTGGGTTGGAAAGGACTTTAAAGATCATCTAGTTCCCACCTCCCCGCCAGGGGCAGGGACACCTGCCATAGCCCAGGTTGCCCCCAGCCCTGTCCAGCCTGGCCTGGGACACTGCCAGGGATGGGGCACCCACAGCTGCTCCGGGCAGCCTGGGCCAGCGCCTCGCTGCCCTCACGGGGAAGAATTTCTTCCTCATCTCTAATCTAAATCCACCCTCTTCCAGTTGAAAACCATTACCCCTTGTCCTATTGCTATAGGACCTGCTAAAAAGTCTGTCCCCATCTTTCTTATAAGCCCCCTTTAAGCGTTGCCAGGCCTCTCTATAGAGTGTCCCGTGCACCGTCGCAGCCGGGTCTGCAGCCTGGTTTTGCACTGGCGCTCCCGGCGGGGCTGGCAAAGGGACCATCTCCTTTCCCTTGGTCTCTGATTTCCAGCCTGTAGTCACTTGGATTGTGGTTTTGAGGAGCCTGAGATAAAGACCAAGCGGACAGCAAAGATGAGCAATGCTGATTGCAAAGCTCCTGGCCATGAATCAGCTTCTGGCTTGTCTCTGAGGTTGGGTGCTCAGCACCTTCCTTGGGACCGTCTCACCCAAGTGCCTGGCCAGCCCGTGCGCTCCAAAGCTGTGCAGGCGGGAACTGTGGGTTCAGATCAGGATCAGACATCCTTGATGCTAACTACAGCCAGACCAAAGTGTTTCCACCCTGTCGCTCGTGCAAACGGGGTACGTGCTTGCAAGGAGGCTGGCGTGGGGAGGGACGGCCTGATGGAGCAGAGATGCTGCAAAGCCAGATTCTGGCCCGGCTCGTTGCAGCACGTCAAGGCAGTGGTCCTGCAAATTGCCTGGTGTGCAACAGCAAGGTGCTGAAAGCCTTTGGCTAAAAGGGAGCAAAGCAGGGGTAAAATCTTCTGTACGAGCCAACACTGCAGTATATTAATAATGTATAATTAATACATACTTATAATCTGGTACCATTAAAAATAATCATGCGGCCAGCTGTACTTAGTTGAAAACATCATTTTCTTGCACATAAGATGAGAATAGTTTCAAGCACACCTGATTTCTAGCAAATTTGCATGTGACTTACATACCACAGAAGAAATTCAGTGTGAGGAAGAACAGGACACTTTGATCCTGATGTCTAATGCATCAGGCACTGATGGGCTCATCGTCACCTGGGGAAAAAAACACTGTTTCTGGGTCTGAAAGGGAATTCTGAGACCTCCAAATGGTGGGCTGGGTCTTTTTTAAATTCAGTCATATATGTATTTTAAGTAATGTTTATTAACGAAGTGCTTCATGCATAAAGATGCACCTGTCTTTGATTTATGTTACATGAGAAACATCTTGGCCAAGGCAAAAAGCACAGAACTGGGCGGGGGGGGTGGACAACGACAAAACGAAATATTTCTTTTCTAATGAGATGTGCGCTCTGTGACAATTATGTAAGTGGTTTCGTGTTAGTGGGTTCAAAACAAATCTATGAATACAGCGTGTATTTTAAAATTCATTGTTTTGCCCTGTGAATGAGTCTTCTAAATAAGTGGCTGACAGCTTGCCGTTAGACTGGGTTCAGTCCATAGTAGCTCCCTTGGCTTTGGGGAAGTCCCTCTGGACTTACCTCTTTAGCTAAAACGAGCCTTCTTCCTCCTTCATCCCTCCTCCTGGATATGTGTGCTCTAGGGGGGATTGTGTGTAACGTTTCGGGGTGATATTTGCCAAAAGGCTGCTGAAGGATGGCACGCTGGTGCCTTTCTCACTGGAGTTCCGCGCTACGGATGCATGGAATTGACCTGCTATTCAGAGGATAGTTTGGGGTGGTCTCCCCAAGGAAAGATCTGCTGCAAAAAGCCACGCATATGCTTACCTTCCCAAAGCAAAAGCTGAGCCTGCACCAAAGCCTCGGCAGCACTGGCAGGGCGTTGTGGGAATCTGGGATGCGGGGGGTCAGTCTGGACCGATTGATCCGTGTAGAGCTGGGCTCAGGCTCAGTGGAACGGGCTGGAGGCACGCCGGGCAAAGGGAGCATTTTTCATCCCATTAGTTCTGGTTTTCATCAAAATAGGCCTTTGCTAAAATTGCACAGGTCTTTGGAGAGCTTTTGATCCAAAGTGGTGTGTATTATTATATACCGTATTTCCATAGGGTATTGGACATCATAAGAGCAAAACCATGGGTGGGAGGTTGTCGGTGCCCCGCCAAACAGCGGCGTGGGGCACAGCCGTAACCCAGCAGTGCCAAGAAATGTTTCCTTGCTTCTGGGGCTGAAAAAAACAAAACAAAACAAAACAAAACAAAAAAACCAAAAAAAAAAAAACCCCACAACCAAAAACGAGAGAAAGAAAAAGATGTTAAATATGAGGAATTCAAACCCACACAAGCTTTGTTGCGAACAATGTCAAAAGTTGGCACAGCCCTACCGCTGCAGCCCACAAAAGCCAGGGTGACTTTTCAAAGGCAGTTTGCAGTCGTTGCTGTAAATAAGCATGTGCTCATCCAGGGGCTGCTCCGTTGGATGGCATCAAGTCCAGGGATTTTATTGCAGTTCCCACTTGATTGCTGAGATTAGATGATGACTCATTCTCGATGCTTATGGAGCTCTAGGAATCATCATTGCAACTCGAAAAATGTCCATGGGTCTCATGCTATGGAAAGTCATAGTGGCCACAGAGCAAGGTTTCAGATATTACACCCGCTGCTGTCAGAGGAGAGCAAAGGAGATAATCCTCTCGGCCTTTCATCCTTACAAATTGGGAGAATGCAACTTTTCTTTTTTTTTTTTATCTTTTTTAACCACAAGACGTGAGCAGACCTGATCACAGATTGGGGGTGGAGAGAGGCCAAATTCTCCTTCCACCGGCGGTGCTGCAGGCAGGAGCAGCCCAGCAGTTTGCCAGGGCAGGGCCTGATCCTGCTCTGCTGCAAATCAGCCACAGCTGCCTCGAAGGCAGCGAGGTGGCTCTGGATTTACTCCGGTGTAACTGGGAGCGGGCTGCTGGTGCAGAGGATGTGTGCCTTTGATATTGTAACCTAAAACTGGCAGCTTTCCCTGCTCTGGCAGGAGTTTAGAAACATTGCCATATGAGCTGGTTTTCCAGAGAGGCCTGAAAATGCAATCCATTATCTGATATTTTGTAGCAGCTTTTTTAATTAAGGCTTTGGCTATAGGGCTGATTAAAGAGGTGTGTGGCTTTTTTGTCCTTAGGGACTTGGCACATCCCAGTGTCTGTCACCCTTCTGCAACTACAAGACTCACTTTTCCTCTTGTGTCATATTCGAAGCAAAGGCTTTTTTTTTTTTTTCCCCTTTTCTATCCCCCCCCTTTTTTTTTTTTTTTTCTTTTTCCCTACCAGAGGTGCAGATAAATCATTATAGTCTCGGCTCAGCTTGTCTCCTTCTCCTGTAGCCCAACTTCTGTGTGCTACTGGCTGGTGCGGCACGGAGGGGGCGTGAGCAGCGCAGCTCCGTGCCTGCGGTCAGTAATGAAGACTTCTCTTTTTATACACAGATTACGGAGGAACTGCACAGGGCCAGACGGCAGCTCTTAATTTCCTCACTTTTTAATTTTTCCAGCCCTCGCCAAGGAGAATGCAGCCTTCCCCTCCGGCTGACTTATAATGAGGTGAGTAAACACCCTTTTGTCATTTAAGGCTTGCTCCCTGATGCCGTGTAAATATTATTTTTGTTTGGGGGAAGGACAGGGAGTGGGGAGAAGGAGAATGTGCTGTTTGCCACATGTCAGTGTTGGGGTTTGATACCTCCAGGGGTTTCCTAGGGCTTGGGCGCCTCAGCAAGCCGCCTGCCTGTGGGCGCCGGTGTCTTCGCTCTGCAAAGTCCCTCGGCCACAACTTTTCTCCCCGTTTCTTGCTCATTCAATGACTCAACGAGGTCTGTCAGGGTTAAAAAACGATGCTCCTTTGCTGCAAAGTATTTAGGCTATTTGTGTCATCGCGGAACTTTAAAAGAAAAATCATTGCCACCCATGTGCCACCCTCCCCGCCCAAAGGTAAAGCTGCCCCCGGTTTGCAGCTGATGGCAGAAGCCCCCTGCCCAGGCTGGGGGCTGCTCCCGGTGCTCCCCCTCCGCCGAGAACCGGGCTCTGCTCTTCTCCTGTCATCGGCTGGTCCCGTGGCTCCCGGGAAAGTGTCGCCTCTGCCCCGGTGGAGTGACCCCCCGGGAGAGAAGGAGTTAATCCCGCTCCCCCCACACACACACCCCACCCCGACTTCAGCTGCAAAAAATATGAAGTGAGGATAGATCTGCTCATCTGCTGAGCAGAGAAGTTGCCTTTGATGTCGGTCCTTCCTTTCCTCCTCCTCCTCCTCCCCCCCCCCCCCCCCCCGCCCTTAACCCTTCTGACGGTGCTTGCCGCCTCCCGGGGGGATTTACGGACCCCCCCGCCCCGTTCCCGGGAGCATTGTGTGGCTGGCAGAGGGTCGCGGACACGCAGGGAAATCGTGGGGTGCTGATATCTCCCCCCCATCTCCCCACCGCCAGCTCCAGGGATGCGCATCCCCCCGGGAGCGCTCCCGCCGGCCCCGGGGCGCGGGGCGGGGGGGCGGGGAGCCGGCGGGGACCGGCGACCAGGGGAGTGGGGTCGCCATCGAACTGTCACCCGGGGGGGCGACCCCACGGCAGCGCGGAGGGCTGAGCCCGGGCCTGGGGCTCGTTTTGTTGGTTTGGTTTTTGGGTTTTTTTTTGGGGGGGGAGTTTAACCCCTGTTCGCCGCCGCCGGAGAAAAGCGCTGCTGCCGCTTTAAGGCAAAAGTCCCTTTAAGTGACTTTCCATTTGCTGCTTTGGAGAGCTGAGAATTTGGTTTCCCAGATTTCCTTTGAATTGTGTGCAGTAGTCAGAGGGAGTTAAAAAAAAAAAAAAAAAAAAAAAAAAAGCACTACTGTACACTCGGGAAACCTTCAACAGCAGCAAGAGAAGGGGGGGGGGGGAAGGAAGTTATGACGGGGGAAATGAGATTTAGGGGGAAAACTATAGGGGAAATTTGGGAAGAAAGGGAAAGGGAAAAATGTAGGGGAAAAATTAGGGGAAAAGAAAAAATACAGGGGAAAATTTAGGGAAGAAAAGTCCTCAGCTACCATTTCCTTTTGCCTTCCTGATGCCGTTCCCCACTCCCTGCGTGGGGAGCAGGGCAGCGGAGCCTCCCCACGGACACGGTGGGGACCGGGAGGATGCTGCACCCACCCGCGCCCGGCACCGACGGGGTTAATGGCCCTCGCCAGCTGGGGAGCATCATAAATTGCAGCAGTGGCCCACCAAATTAATTTGCACTTTCTTTTCCCAATGTTCGCTGTGGGAAAAAAAACAAAAAAAAACAAACAAAACAAAACAAAAAAAAAAAAGAGGAAAAAGAGGAGGAAAAAAAGCCCCTAAATAAATCAGCAGCCTGGAAGGGGGCTGGGGGAAGGCTCTGTTTCCTCAATTAGCTGGGACTTGCCTTCTCTTGACGAACGAACGGAAGGCAGCGCGTTTTAGCCTCTGGATTTGTGGAGCTTTCTCAAAGTGCCAAGTCTGGTTATACGGGGACTTTGGAGGGTTAGGTGGAGGAATCCGAGTCCTGCTCTGCTCCATTAACTCCTTCAGGGCTGAGTGGCTTGGCAGCCCAGGCCTGGCAGTGCAAAGATGGGAGGGTTTTGGTACTCGAGCGGCTTGGGAGCGGTGATGGAGCTGGCCAGGCGGGTTCACCTGCACAAGGTTGCGCCCACGGAGAGATGCCGTGGGGATGGATGGGCCGTGGGATGAGTTGCGCGTATTTGTTCAGTCGCTGTTAGTGGGTGACCCGCGGGAGTGCACTGAGCAACTTCTGGGGTTGTGTGGAAGGTCAGGATGTATCCGGGTCCTCGTGCCTGGGAGGAGGGGCTGAGGATGCGGTTGGCTTGCGGCGAGGTGCTGGCATTGCGGCACATCACACGGGTGCTGTGCCATCCCGTACCCTACCACACCGCTCTTGCGGTCAGTGAACATTGTACAAGCGGCAGTGGCAGGAATTGCTTTTGGCACCGTAAAAATGCGGTCGGTTTTGGGGATAAACGCAAGAACTGGCTGTGCACCACCACCAGCCACATGCTTTGGAGAGAGACATCCTAACCAGGCTGCTGCAGGGGAAATGCTTTGCAGCGGAATAGTTACCTGTGTTGTAAGTTGGCTGGGGTACATGGGGAAACACCTTCCACTGTAGGGGGGAAAAATCTCCCAGGAATTTAAAATTCTTATCCCAGTCTGTCCTGTTCTTGCAAAAGAGGCCTTGGCCGTGCGTGGATGTGGAGTGTCTTGATGTGGTTCCTGGTGACCTGCCATGCCTTTGCCCTGAGACTGGCTGTCCCCAGGACGTCGGCCCCCGTCACACCCCACGCCAGCATGGCTGGAGCCGTCACCCCATAAAGATGCTGAGGCTGCTTTATGGGCAGTGCAGGCAGCACAGGAGGGGCTCTCACCTGCCTGTGCCTGGCAGGGAAGCCTGCCCGCCTCACAGTCATGCTAAGGCTCCGTTACCCCTCACTGGAAGCATAAAGGGGCCTTAAAAAGGAAGCAAAGGTAACTTAAATTTAATTTACACTCACTTAGAGACCTCTTTACATGGCTAGAGGAGCATAAAGGGGCCTTAATGTAGCTGGGAATCAACCCTTGAAGGTATCTGCGCCTGACTGCTAGGCATTCATTTTGCAGAGGCTCACCTCAGGCTGCAATCCAGCTTCTAATTCCTCAACCCGGATCCACCGACATACAGGGAGCACCAGCATCGGCCCTGGTGGGATTAGGTCTCATTTACATGCGTGTAAGTGAAATTAGAGTTGGGCTTCCAAGGAATAAGTTACAGGGAGCACGGTCTTGGCTTGCCAACACATTTGTGCCAGCCTTGGTCTCTCCATCGTCTGCTTGGCATTAAGTGAAAGGATTTCCCAGTTTAAATTCCCACTCCGACATGGGAAGGGACTTTGCTCCCCCTCCTGCTGAAGAGCCGGGAGCTGGGGAAGGGAAGCTGGATGATGACTCACGGAGGGATAGCCGATGGTGTTCCTCATCGCTTAACACCCACTCGTGTGGATGTGGCTTCCCGGGAAGGCTGAGCCTGCCCTCGCCCTTCTGTTATCACAAACAAAGCGAAGATTGATGCGCCGTGTGCGGCGCAGAGCGAACGGCATTACAGCCATGCATCCCGGGAGACACCACGGAGTTGTTTGGGGTTGGCCTGGTCCCCTATGAATCCCAGCTGCTGGCTGGCTGGAGCCCCTGCAGCAATCGCTGCCGAGATGCCGCTTGTTTTTAAGCCTTCACGCCCACACCGCAGCCCAGCAAAGGGCAATGGTCCACAAGCTGTTCCACAGCATCCCCGCGACACCAGGAATCCCTGTGCTGGCCTTGTCACAGGCTCTCCACATCCTGAAGGAGCTAGAAGAAGCAAGATCCAACCCCAGGTTTTGTGAACCAGAGCCAGGATTCAGGGAAAGCTGTCCCATGTGGGACGGCAGGATGACTGGGAGGGAAGGTTGGAGTCTCGTGCAGACCCCCCTCTGCACCCTGGGCAGCCGGGGCATTCCCACCTGCCTGCCTGTGTGTGCTGAGTTTTCCAGAGTAACAGCCATTAGGTGTGGGAGAGCCTGTCTCCCCTTGGAGCATCGCCTGAGGGCTCTGTGATCCAGCTTATTTATAGCCCTCAAAGACCTTGGAGCAAAGAGCTGGTGGATGAAGCCACTGGTGGAAGAGGCTGAAACAAACAACTTGATTTATCTTGGAAAAGGACAGGATATTTATATCTAAGAAAACAATCGAGATTTATTACAATTCCAGTTCAGAAGGGAATATTCAACCTGGAGCTTTAGGGCTGTAATTAATGGTGACCAGAGCCAGCATATTCCCATGGGCAGGGTCCCGCTTGGGGCTGTCCCCCCATCCTTCACTATGGGATGCTCTCAGAGACATGGGGACAGAAAACATGCCCTGAGGTCTGACCCTTTCTCACCATTCCCGTGCTCACAGGGTCACTGGCATCAGCCCTCTCCACTGCGCAGCAGGATGCAGGAGCATGCATATTGCTCTGTGAGGATGCACATCCCTCCTTCCTCTGGGCTCCTGCAAATGTAGGAACAAAATCCAGTGGGGAAGGACCAGTGCTCGTGCTGTCCCCTGTATTTTCTTCCGCTTTTTAATCTTTGGTTTTAAACACGTTTCATTGTCACCTGTTCCTGACCTGGCAGGGAGCAGGGTGGGGAGCACAGCACACAAGTGTCGGGTGCTGGCAGAGCAGCAAGCAGGTGTTTGCGCTGCGTTTTGGCCTCCTTGCAAGCTCGGTTTCCCCCGTGCCAACCCTTGCTGCCTGCCCACCCGCCTTCCAGGCAGCGCTCTGAAATCCACCTGGCACCAACTTCGCCTGCCGGCGAGGTCTCTTCTATCCCCGCATTACCCCAGCGCCCTGTGCACAGAACAGGCTGCTGGAGCCCACGGGAAGGAGCTGGGCAGGGGGTCATGTCCCCGGGTGCAATGCATGGCAAACTGCAGGACCCAAACCAGCTCATCCTGCCAGCGCAGGACCCAAACCAGCTCATCCTCCCCTTGCATCGATAGAGATCTCCTTCAGAAGGCATGTGAAAAATGCAGCCGCAGGCGACTATCCTCGTCCCCTTAAAAAAAAGAGCCTGATCTATTTTTGGTTTGGATTTGCTGCTTTTTAATTAAGGGGAACTGCCTGCCCCCTCCCCGTGGCTGCATGGAGCTGCCCAGACAAACGGGGTGGCAGGAATTATTTCACGCCCCTTCCTGTCAAGCTGTCGTGTTTAATTAGCACCCTCCTGCCCCAGCCCAGGTTAAAACCAGGCTGCAATAACACCGGGTGCTGGCCCGGGGCTTCCCACTCAGCAACACTTCCACAATACCTCCCTGGGACGGAAGGGTAAGGGGACCTCCACGTTCCTCCCAGCGTCGCACCATGCGTTAATGTTTCTTCTTAGCTGGACCATGCTGTTGCAGTCAGGGATGCCCGGATGAAGGACTGGCTGCAGACTCGGAGCTGGAGTAGCCCTGCAAGGGGAAAAGGCTGCTCTCCAGTCCCATACAGCTGTGGGGAGATGATAAGCAAAAGCAGCTCGGTGGCTCTGCCTGTCACATCTGAAACCACGCAGCCAAGAGATGCAAACTGCTCCTACAGATGTCTCCTGCCAGCACGGAGGTATTTGGGCAACGGTGACGGGTTCATGTGGCACTGGCTGGCTGGTATTGCCTCTCCAGACAGTTCTAGGGTCTCCCTGGATTGGGCATCATCTAACCCTGACAGGTGTTGGCCAAGGCATGGACCCTGAAAAGCCTGGGCTTCTTCGGAGGAAGAGGAGGAGGAGGCAGACTGGGAGCAGGGATGCACACAGAGAGGATGCAGGGGGGGTTCAGGGCGACCTCCCCTCCCTGCTGCTGGGGATCACAACTGACACTGCCTTTAACAAGTCCCCTGCCCACCCCACCCAGGCTGAGGGAACAACCGTCATCTGCCAGCGCTGGGCTGCAGAGAATGGGAAGGAACCCTGTGCTCTCCCAGTACTTATCAGTGGGTAGGAAACAAATTTTTCTATTTGACAGCAGCAAACGACAGCATTTTATAGAGCGGAGAGAAGGCTGGCGGTCTATCAGGCATGCTGTGAAACCGGAGCAGAATAACATCCAGCCCTGATGGATAGAGCTGAGCTGACCTGCCTTGGCTGGCTCCGGTCCAATAACTCACTTGTGTTTGCATTTAATTACAAACGTAAAAAAGCCCTTTCTTTTCACAACAACAAAGCCTTGAACCACACTTCAAAGTTGGGTTTCTGGGACAGTTGCATACCTTTTAAAAATAGCCCTCTGAGCGGTGCCAAGTGCTAAATGGATTGCAGAGGGCAGGTCCCCCATGTGAGGCTTCAAACAGCCCGGCCAGCGCCGCTGCAGGCTCGGCTGCTGCCTGCGACCGCCGCTGCTCCCCCGAGACTCTCCCGAAGAGGGTCCGTGCCTTGCATGAAGCCGCAGCCCTGCGTTCCTTCTCTTGAGCGGTGCAAATTGGCAGATGGCGAGGCTGAAGCTGCCAAGCAAAGCCCTGGGAGGGCGTTTGGGAACGGCATGGAAGTGCTCACCTGAACCCTCGTGGTCTTAAGTGCCATTCGGGAGGCAGTGCTTTATTGTCTGGGATGTTATAACTGGAATATCCATGGCAGGGAAAAGCTGGAGGGGAAACTGAGGTGGCGCTGGTTCAGATCCAGGTGTCCTCCCACCCTGTCCCAGTCTCTGCTGGGACTCCTCTAGCTTCCAAGGAGTCTCCTGGTCCTTCAGTCCAACCTTTGTCCTGCGCATGGTCAAGTGTCCTTGGAGCCGATGGCTGGACCAGCTGTGGTTTAGGGTCTTTTTACTCTAAAACAAGGAATATTGCTCCCCTGAATGTTTTTCTAAGCATTGACTGAGTTTATTTTCTCCCTTGCCCATTGGCGATGCAGAAATCATAATATACAGAGTGGGAGAGAGGAGGTCTCCAGCAGAGAGCCCAGTTCTCACGGCGATTAGCTGAGACAAACACAAATCCACCCAGCAGCACTGACATGCCCTGGCTCGGAGCATCCTCGTCACTGCCCCGACCTCCCTCAGCAGCAGCGCGGGCAGGGCCCTTCCCACGGGATCGCTGCTGCCAGGGATTTAGGCAGGAGCTGCCTCCCCGGAGCCTGGAGCCAGCCCAGAGAGGGCTGGTTGTCCAAAGTCAAGGTGGAAGATTTAAAGAGGGGGTTTTTACTGTGAGGAACCAGAAACTGCTTCTCTGAGGAGCTGGGACATGAGGCTGGGAGCTGAGGATTTGTTGCAAGCAAATTTGTTGCATTTTTCTGAGGTACCATCTCTTCGCCTGTGATGCCTGATGGGCATGTGGAAGCCTGAAGGTTGTTGATGAAGATGAGGGAGTTTGACCCATGGCGTGAAACAAGCGATCAGATCTCTTCCCCGTTCGTCTTTCCCAGAAGCAAAGGCAGGGAGGATGAGATCTAGTGAGATGTCAGCATCCCACAGCATCCTCCCGTGCTTTGGGATCAATGCAGCCGATGGCCCCAAGGCCCACAGGGCCATGCCAGCACCGTTCAGGTGCTCCCACCATGGGTTGCGCCCCTCAGCATCGCTGTTTCCATCACCGCAGAGGGTGCTGCTCCCTTCCTCTGCGGAGAAATGCTGTCTGGGCTGGGGCTCCTCCATAAAGCCCTGTAAACGCAGCAGAAGCAAATTGCTACCTACTGGAGATGAAACCCAGCTCCCAGGGCAAAGGAGACCGTGTGTAACTCCGGGAAAAACTCTTCGTCTCGGAAGTGTGCTTTTCTTGGACTGTTCTGCTGTATTTATGCAGGCTGGTATGTGGGGAGTAATTAGAACCTCATCCCGAGTACTTGACGAGCGTGTTTTCTATTCTAGATGTTGACAGGTCAGGCTATCCGGCCGTCCCTCTGTGCCTAAAAATGTTGACATTTTATCTTTGCTGAAACCAAAACAAGGGCCCGGGAAGTTCTTGGACTGGAGAGAGCAATGCTACTTACTGACAGCCTGCCGGTAGAACATGCGGTGCTCCACACGCGTGTGAGTACACCGGGCTCCTGGTGCCCACACCTGTCCCTGCTGGGCAATGGGAGGGGGGGAATGGGGGAAGCCGGCACAGGTGTCCGTGCAGAGGGGCTGGGGCTCCCACGGCTGCCAGGGGCGTGGGGGAAGGATGCTGAGCAGAGCAGAGTGAGCAGGGCTGGGAGGTGTTTGCCTGGGCGAGGCTGGCTGGGTGCAAGGACAAGCCACTCCTACCCAGAGCAGGGATGTGGGTACCTCGGAGCATCTATTGGAAAGCCTGCGCTGCTCCAAGAGTGGAAGCAGGGAGAAGTGGGTGCTTTAAACCTCCAGACTGTGGGTTTCACTAAAAACCTGGTGTCTAACCTGACAGGGCAGAGATGTGAGGATGCCAAGGATGCACTTGCTCTTATCTCTCTAAAAGACCTTGTAAAACCTGCGGGAAATGCCCAGCAGGCAGCTTGGGCTGGCAAAGCTTGCGAGGCTGGTGGAGGTTTCCAGGAGTTCACGTAGCCCTGAGCAGCTGAACCGAAATGACCTCGCTTCAGGTGATTCCGGAGATGAAGCTGAAAGGGGAGCCCGTCAGGAACCGCTCCCTCGGTCCTGGTGTCCCAGCCCGCACCTGGGGTGTCCCTTCCCACCCCTCTGAAGCTGGAAAAGCCCCCTGAGGGCACAGCAGAAGGGCTGGGTTAGTTGCCTCGTGTGGGATGCCTGTTCTTCAGCAAATGGATTACAAAAGGGGAGGGGAAGGAGCACACTGGGGTGGGAGCACCCCCAACCCCTGCCTGTGCATCCTGGTGACCTGGGGGATGTGGTGCTGAATGGAGGGGGTGGGCTGGAAGGAGCTGGACTGGCTGCAGGCGAAGCAGCAACCGTGGCATCGCTCCCGTCCCGCTGATCTCTGCGTTTCACAGCAGCTCTGCTCCTGGTTTGGGCCAGCGCTCGCTGGCGGAGCATCGTGTCAGGGAAGGAGGATTATTTTCCTTCTCCACATTTGCCTTCCATGCAAACCAGCCCTACCGTGTAATGTTTCTCATTTCCTCTATACATTGATGAAGGCTTGAAGTGCAAAGCTGCACACTTAGGCTGACCTAACCCTGAGCTAAGCCGGCAGCCGGAGGGACACAATGAGCCGGCTGTTCGGACCTCGCTGGCACCAGCTCCTTGTCTGCTCCCAGCACAATGGTGTTTTCCTTGGCCGGCGTTCAGAGGCGCGGGAGGGAGATGGTGACAGGGAGGATTCCCACGTCTCCCTGGTGAAACTGCCCAGCACCGTGGTGCTGTGCTGCCAGGACGTGCTGTGGAGCCCACCCTCGGGGTGCAACCCCATGGTGCTGGCCCTCACCGAAGGGTGCAGGGAGCACGGGGAGATGAGCAGCACGACCGAGCACGGCACGGGACGTTACCAGCGCTGTGCACGCAGTGCCTGTGTGCCCAGGGTCTCTGTTCCATCCATCCTGTTGGCATCCTCTTGGAAATTAAAAAAGAACTAAATTCAGTGGTGGGACATTGCTCTTGAAATGGAAAATTCGGGCTTTTTTCATCCATCTTCTCATCTGACACAAATCACTGAATAGCTCCAGCTGCTCACACCTGCATTTATGGGTAATAAACCCTGTTTCCATCATATTCTCCCCCCAGCTCTAGCGGTGCAGCAAGTGGTGGGCATCCCAGTAGCATTTCCACAAAGACCAGTGTTTTATTTCATAGAAAGTCCTTCTGAATGTGTTTCGGTGGCCTCTTCTCCCTCTGGGTTTCAGTGCCGTGTGTCGTGCCGCAGCGAGGGGACGGGCTGCCCGGCCGGTGGCAGAGCAGCGGGGGGTGCATGCGTGGCGCCTGGCAGCTCTCGTATTGCTTTCCATCCACTCAGCACACAATGGGGGCACGGGCATAAGGAGAGGCAGCAACCCATCATGGCCCTATAGAGCCTGTCACCACGTTTTGCATCTGCTGTATTATTTATATTAATCCAAGCCCTGTTTCACCTGCGCACACCGCAGCTGGAGAATCTCATCCCGAGGAGACAAAGGTTTTAATGAAAACCTGCTCTAGCTGTCACTGCGAGTGACAAGGGTCACAAGAGTGGGTCAAGCACTGGTGTTTTGTTGCCTTGAAACCTGCTCAGGGCAAGAGTGGGTGAGCTGCGATCCCGCGATCCTGACCTCGCATTCCCCAGCTGTTCCGGCACAGCGCTGCGTGCCAGGGAGTGGTGCCAGGTCCCTGCCTGCCACCGTGCAAGGGGCACTGCACCTGGCTCCAATGCATTGTCACCCTCCAGCTGCAAGTTTGAAGCCCCTTTCCTGCCAGCCTCCAGCTGCCTCCGCCTCGGTTGCAAGCAAAGAATCACAAGCAAGGAACTGCAAACAAGGTGGTTGTGAGCAAGGAACTGTGAGCAAGGAATTACGAGCAAGGCAAATTGCAAGCAAGTCAATTGCGAGCAAGGCAGTTATGAGCCAGGAATTGTGAGCAACGTGGGTGTTTCCCCAAGTGTTCTGGAGGGATCCCTTCCTTCAGCTCACTGCTTTTCACTCCTCAGGATTATTTTTTTTTATTATTTGGAAGCAGCGTAAAGCGATGCGGTGGATGCCTGGTGATGCTATGCAGGTTGGCACAGCAGTAACCCGCCACAAGCCTCCAACAGTGAAGTGCCCGAGTCCTGTGGAAGCTGGGGCGATGAGCCCCAGTCTTGTGATGCAGGCAAGAGCCTGGGGATGAGCTTTAAGTTTTGTTTTAGTGCAAAAACTGTGAGAATCCTGTGCAGTATACCTGCCCAGAGGGAAGGTACCTGGTGGCGGCAGCTCTCCCATTGCACATACTGCAGCATCGCCGGCGCAGCTGCCAGAGCTGCAGGCTGAGCAATTCAAACAGGAAGGTTTTGAGAAGCGGGGATAATTAATTTTGGAAGAGATTACGAAAGCTGTGGTGAGTTTGCTGTCACTTTGAGAGCCCAAAGCAGACTCTGGACGCTGGTGTAAAATATCTGCTTTCATTCAACCGCAAACTCTCGGGGCGAGGCCAGAATCTCTCGGTGAGGCTTTTCTGGCCAGCGCCGTGCTGGAAACCAGTGACTGGCTGATCAGAGGAAAGAGTAGTAATCTTAATTTATCACATACTTTTCATCCCAAAGCACTTCCACAGTCCGAGCGATCTTTGCTGCCAACTGTTTGCAGCAATCCGTTCGACTACCCAAGCTGAAATGTTTCCTGGGCTGTGACGGCAGCGAGGGCTGTCGGGAAGCAGAGGCAGGTTGCTCTGAAAAATGTCTTTTTCCAGTAGAGAGAAATCCTTCCTCAGACAAGCCAGCCAGCCAGAGCTCCCCGGATGGGAATGTCAGCCGGGGAAAGTTTCACAACCCCGAGTTCACAGCAAGGTCCTTGGGACAGTTACAAGGCTTGCACAGCGTGGATCCAGCCTGCATCCCGACGGATTTTTCAATACAACATCCTTCCCATGGCTGTCAGGGTGTTGCTGCCAGCAGCCCTGCCTCGCAGGAGGAGCAAGCTGGGGAATTCTGCAGCATCAAAAGCCACCCTGCTTTGCATGAGCAGCCCCAAGATGGTGGCACCAGCAATGCAAGGGCCCGGCTTGCGAAGGACGTTCCAGCGCAGCCCTGCATCCTGGCCAGGATGGCTTCTTGGTGGGGCTGGATAAACCCCCGCGGCCAGGAATGGCACATCTGAACGTTATTTGGTGTTGGAAGTCAAAGTTTTAGCCCTGTTTGCCTGTGGCAGGTCTAAGGTGGGACTTTCTCTCTGCAGCTCCGGGGTTAAACAGCTGCTGCACATCCCAGTGCACGGGAGCTGCACACCCTGGTGGGTGCTGCAGACACGCGAGATGCTCATTGCGATGGGCGCTGCAGACGTGGGAGATGCACACCTTGTTGGGTGCTGCAGACATGCGAACTGCACGCCTCGATACATGCTGCAGATGTGCAAGATGCACATCGCAATGGGTGCTGCAGATGTGGGGGGGGCACATCGCAATGGATGCTGCAGACATGCAAGATGCACACCCTGATGGGTGCTGCAGGCGTGGGGGATGCACACCCTGATGGTGGTCCTCTGGCCGGGCAGGCTGGAGATGCTCTCCCTGTCACTCCTCCCAGCCTTGGTCCCACCTTGCAGCGGCCGCATCCAGCACCAGCCTCCTGACTCTGCAGCTTTCCAAGCACTTCCCCAAGCAGCCGCCCCCCGCTTCCTCCCGGGCCTCGCTGGGGACTTACAAGAAAAGGTCATTTATAAAACCTGACGTTTTGTTTCATCGCGAATGCCCCGATGAGGGCTGGGCTTGAACTCCGCTTTTATTCCGCACGGCTCCTATTTATTTCTCGGATGGATTAGTAAATTGCAGCTGTCACTAAACATTAGCCCGGCTGTTTCATCAGCTCTCCCTCTGCAAACTGACAGTTCATTAGAGCTCAGCACCCATCAGGATGCTGCCACCACTGCCTCACCTCTGAGCAGGGCTTTTCTTCCAGGCTCGCTCGTGCCCCGCGCCGTCCAACCAGCTTATACATGCAAGCAGCAATGGGTTAAAACTAACAAAAGTAAAAGGCTCCTCAGGTACCAACCCCTTATCCAGTTATCATTTCTAGAAAAGCTGATGGAAAGCGTGAATAACAGGAAAGGGATGATCGTCGGGATTTTTCAGGCTCAGCAGGGTGGAGGGAGGGTCGGTACAATTTGGGGTTTGTGCATCAGGGGCTGCACAGTAGCCCCCTGTGAAAGGTTTCGTGCCCTCTCTCAATTCCTAAGTAAACCTCTCGTCCCCCTGTCAGCTTTGATTTGTAACCGTACTCGTGGCATCTGGTTTTCATAGGAAGGGTGGAATACAGGGGATGCTGTCTGCTAACTTCTGCCCAGAGCTATTCATCTGGGGCCAGCTAGCCAAAAAAAAAAAAAAAAAATGTTCCTGAAAGGCACTAATCATCGTGGAGGCGGAGGGCAGAGAAAGGATCCGCTGTCCCCACGTGCTGCAGGATGCAAAATGAGGGGCACAAGGGCAAGGACGAGCTGTAGCCCACTGGGTCCAGGCTCTGCTGTAGCCCCTGCCTGCGCTCGGGACGGGGATCTGGGAAATGCATCCCAGAACGTTAGGGCAGAGGAAAGGATGGGTTAGCAGGCGAGGTTTCAGCAGTGACTGATGGTGTGGGCACACGGCACGTGCTTTCGTGGTGCACTTGCTCCCTGATTTATCTCCAGCACCCTTTCCCCGTGCTCTTGGCAGCATTGGGTGGCACAGAGGCATCTGAGCATCCCAAACACCTCTGGGGTTGCACATGGTCCCTGGTGCCAGGGGCGCTGCTCCGACCAGCCAGTGCAAAGCCCACCCACGTGGCGCAGGGCTCGGGCAGCACCCAGCGTGGGGCATTCGCAAGCTTTTGCAGGGTCCTGGGGTTTTGCTGGTGGGTGCAATGGGATTGTTTCTGGGTGGTGTGGTCTGAGCCTGCTTTATGAAATGGGTGGTTTGCTTTTACCCTGACTCTCAGCAATGGCGTTTGCAAAGCCAGGAGGAAAACCTCTGTCCGGGGTCAGCTCAGGGCACTAGCACTGCCCGTGGCTTGTTCTCATGTTGGTCGGCTTTGCCTTTTTATTGCAGTTGTCCATTTTCCTGCTGTTTCTTGGGACTTTGAGATTCCCAGTGGGCTGGCATGGTCACCATCCTGCAAAATGCATTAGGAAATGCCAGGCGAGCCGCAGAGGAGGCAGCACCATGCCCCTTCCCCTCAGCAGCCTCGCAGGACCAAGCGCTTTTGGAGGAGCCACGGGCAGAGTTCCCCACATGCTGCATTGTCCTGCGGGGCTGGTGCTGGGTAAGCAGGGATGAGGACATCCCAGGGTGACAGCTTGTTCTCCATCTGCACCTAGCGGTGGCTTTTGGGCATCTGGAGAGCCCAGCCTTGCACGGTGCCCCGGCCAGGAGCTCCCGACTGGGTGAGGTTTGCTCCCTCATCTGATTATTGGAACTGGAGGATGAGATGAGGCTGTTCTCCAGCGTGGCTTCCAGCGAAGTCCAGATCCCAGTGCCAGCATACCAGAGTGCTGATATCAAACCCAGCAGGGACCGGCCAACAGGGAACACTTAAAAGCAAGGAGGATTGCAAAGTCTGTGGCTGTGCCTGTAGCTGGCATGGAAGCCGGGAAGCAGCCTTAAAAAGAGGAATATCTGCCTCCAGCTGCCAAGAGGCACCGGGGTCAAGGGATGCTCCCAAACCTGAAACCTGCCAGGGACGTCCTGTGCTGGGTCGTGGGTCCCTGTGCATGGCTGGGTGCCTCCCTGTCCCCAGCTGCCTGCTCCATCCCAGGCGGTGCTTGCAGCCTTCCCTTCGCTCTGGTTCCCTCTGGGGTGGGAGAAGCCGGGAGCCACATCCCCACACAGGGCAGAGCTATGATGTACCAGGTTCAAACAGCACCAGAGACCCGCTGCCACCCCTTCCCTCTGCTGGCAAACCGCTTTCAAACCCTGTGAAGCCATTAGAGAAACACGCTTTGGCATCGTCTATAATTTTAACACAGTCTAATTTTCCTAATCCAGCAGCTGATTTTCAGCAGTGAGGAATGCTCTAGAGGAAGCAATTTTATTTTCCCTTCCCTTGCTGGTCTTCCTAGGATGCAGCCTTTGATCCAGACTCCTGATGTTATCAAGTAGGAAGCTGCAGCTCTTTGAAGTGGGCTTCACGTTGTGCTTTAAACTTCGGGGGGAGGTTAAACCTTCAGCACCAGGTGCAGCTTTGCTATGGGTCACCCCGACTTCAGACCTGAGGACCATGGCCACCGAGGGATGTCCAAGGGCTCAGCTGGGACTGCTTGCACCCCGGCTTGGGAGCCTGCAGAAGAGATACGATCATAGCTCGCAGCCTGCGCGGGGAGATGTAATGCTTGAAGGAGCCCAGGGCTGTGGCCTGGGTAAGATCTGAGTGCTCTGCTGCTGTTCCGAACATCTGGCCTTGCCGCTGTGACCTGGGGCAGTGGAAACAGATCACGTCCTGATTCCGGAGGAGCTGCACGCCGTGGATGTTGGATGATGTTTTCAGGGTTGCATTCATCTGGGTCGTTGTAAAACTCCATTCTGCTTTGCTTCCGCGGCTGCCTGCCCAAAATCTCACCCCAAAAAGGCACCCTCGTGTCTTGTTTCGGAGGTGCCGTGGATCCAGCTGGAAGCAACAGCACAAGGCTTTCCTGAAGCAGCAGCAAATGACTCCAGGATGGGACCAGCCTCGAGCAGCCAGCACTGGGAGCTCTGCTCACCTTCAGTGGATTAATGGGGATGTGGACGGGCTTGGTTCAGTTTGCAAATGAGTCCCATGTTGCTAACGAGCAGCACCCATGTGCCATGGGTCACACAGCCACCTCCCAAGGATGTGGGGATGAATCAAGCTTGATTCGTGCAATGCCCTAAGCTGGGCTTGAAGTGTAACTGCTATTGCTTGTTTATAAACTGGTATTTTTTGACAGTCCAGAGCATGTCGTGCTGGGGTGCTGCACAGACACAGAGCAGGAAGAGGGGCTTCTGTCCCCCGGAACAACCTGAATATTAGGTGAAATGATGCAGGTTTGGAGAGCAGGGCGAAGGGTTTTGAAGGTGTCTGCAGGTGTTCGCAAGCAGCTCTGCCCCCAGCACAGGGCGAGGAGGGCACTGGGTGCTTGGCTGCAGGCAGGTACCCTGAAGCATGGCTGGAGAGCCTGTGCCAGCCTGGGGAGCATCCCTGGAGGAGGCAACGGGCTGGAGAGGAGGACTTGGAGATAAAGTCTGGTACAGGCAGTGGCAGAGACACCAAGACCCCCCATCGACACGTCTTGAGCCTTTTTGTCCTCATTCCTCATCACTGGATTAAAAAAGCAGGCTGAAATAGAGCTCAGAATAATAGGCTGTAAGGCAGGGAGAAGGTGGCCTGCGTCCCTCGGCGTGCGGCACCTGTCAGGTTTTGGCAGCCAGAGCACCCAGCCCTACCCATCGTGGCAGTGCCACTGGCAGCCAGGAGGATGGGCTGCAGGCAGGAGGGACGGCAGCATGCATGGGTGCTTGCTTTCCTCTTGCTGTCCCCTCAGGGGTGCTGGCTTTGGCAGGGGCAGCACTGCAGAGCTTTGGTGGGAGCCCCCTGCAGCAGCACCACCCTCCCAGCCGGGCCAGGGGCTCTCAGAAATCCCTGCGATGGCTTTCTGGGATGGCTTCTCCATTGGAGCTTCTCCTCAGTTGCTCTGTTCTTTGGACTTATGGATACCTCAGGGTGGCAGGGTGATGTTCCTGTGGTGGTGGCTTGGAGCTTATCATCTGCATCTCCACACAGTCGTTCCCTGCTGAGCTGGGTTACTCCCTTCTCCCGCAGATCCAGTGCCCAGTGAGCAGCCTGCCACCTTCGAGTAGCACGGGACAAGCACAAGCGCAGGAGGATCTGCCCAGGACAATCAGGAATGGCCTCTCCATCCATTGGGATTTGCCACACCAGGAAGTTCCACTCATCCAGAGCTCACGAGGATCCCAAGTAGGACAGAGGAGTCCTCAGGTGCCAGGTAGGTGATGGGGATGCAGCCACCCTCTTTGGGCAGGAGACACAAAATGGGTGCTCAGAGCATGTCCACAGCTGAGTGCCAGCTCTGGGTGCTGGTGGAGGATGCTCACAGCCCTGGGGTAAGATGCATGGGTCAAGCGTCCTTGTGCAGCACCAAGCACCATCCATTGGCCCCACTCCTTCCCCAAACAGCAACTGCTGTGGGCGCAGGCTGCAAACACCTCCTGTGCAAAGGCTGGAGGGGGTTTGGAGGAGAGCAGTGGTCCAGATCCAGGTCCCTGGCATGGTAGACCCACAACCAAGTGACACGTACCCCAGACTGCCAGGACCACCGTGCATCCCTCACCAGGGGCCGCCACCCCACAGCCCGCCGGAGGCAGCCGTTTGTTTGCTTCCTACCAGCTCCATCAAGGGACAGACTAACGAGAAGCTCCCAGGAGAGGTGGCTGAGCCGCGGGCTCTGCCCTGGTCCATGTCCTGCTCCAGAAGATCAACCCCAACGCCCCCCACCCACCGCTTCATGCCAAGGTTGATCTCCCGTGCCCAGGGCGGGTGATCCCAGCACTGCCACCTCACTCGCTGGGAAAATTCCTCTGGTTTCCTGATGGTGTAAGGATGATGGACATGTACACGAGCCCACACCACTGCTTCTTGCTTCTTAGCACCAAATCTAAAGCCCCATGCGGTTTGTCAGGCCAGAAAATCGTTATTTTTTCCCTCTCACAACCAGCATCCTAAGCTTCACAGTGGTGACTAGGGCTGAACTTTTATCCTGCAGACAGAGACGGCTTCAATTTTGCCCCCATAAAGCAGCTCAGGCCCTTCCCTTGAGGAAGGTTCACAAGGAAGATGGAAAATAGGCCCTTAATGCCTTAAGAATTTTCCTCTCTTCCCCCACCCATCTTCCCTTCCATCAACTTTTAAGCTCATCCAAAAACTGCAGCCCTCTGCTTCTATACGTTGATGGCAGGACAGGGATGCTGTGGCTTTGCCAGCAGCGCAGGATTTCCATTGAGTTATAAGTGAAAGCAAATGGTTTAAAAGGAAATTAAATTTACAGCTCTATAAAAAAATGCATTTTATTGCTTTGCCTGTCGTTCGGTAGAGGCAGGGAGATAAAGGAATGCTTTGCACTTTGCATTTGTCTTTTGCCTCGGAGGCCGGAGGCAAAGAGGAGCAAACCCACCAATCACGCAATGGCCGGGTGGCCGGATTCGACCCCAGCTCTATGCAAGTCCATGGCAAAATCCCGGGAGAGGGGTGCTTGGAGGTGATGTTTACAGGGGCTGTGGAGCAGGATGCTTCATGCTTTTAAATGCATGGCTTGGAGACCACGTTCTGCCCTGAGACACTGAACCAGGTTCCTCCCAGAATCCCAGCTAATCATGGCACTTTGCAAACACGCGCACAGCAACACCTGAGGTTTTATTTACGGAGACACACAGAGCTCCTTTCTATGGTTTATTAATCTCTTTGCCACGTTGTTACAGCAATGACTGGGGAGCTTAGAATAAATGGCAATGCAATAGCTGCACTGGACATCTGTGAAAGCCAGCGCAGTAAATTCTCCAGCAGAAATGGAAGGGAGAGGAGGGGTCGGTGCCTTTGTGCTATAAGCGGAGCGGCACAGGGCTGCCCAGGGAGCCGGGCTCACCGGCAGGCACACACCGGCTCAGCCGCTGCATCCGTCTGTGCCGGCATCGTGCCATGTCCAGCCGAGCTGGGAAGATGCTGCAGAGCAGGGAAAAGCAAAGGCTAACGGCCTATGTGTGCAGGGAGCTTGGCACAGAGTGGCCCCTGGTGCAAATCCCCCGGGATTATAGGAGCATCCCTGGTTTGGCTGTGGATGGGTGCGGGAGGAGCAATCGGCAGCTCGACTGGGCTCGGTTTGCACAGCATGGCACTGGCAGCTGCAGCTTTGGGGTTGCATATCACCATCATCCTGGGAATGATCCTTCCCAAGGCTGCCGGCTCGGAGGGGACCCACCGGGAACAGCTGGGGTGACGCCTTTCCCCAGTGCCACCTTGCTTAGGCACGGGTCAAGGGATGCTCTGGCTGCACCCAGCAAGCCTGTGTGAGGTGAGCAAAGGAGCTTTGCCTCTTCCAGCTCTGCCTGAGCCACAAAGCGAGTGTGCGGAGGCTCTTGGCCCTCCGGAGGAGGAACCTCCCCCAGCTCCAGCCCTCCCAGCTGTGTCAATAGAGGAGGAAGAAACAAAAGTGCTCTTTCTTCGCCTGTTGTTTTTGCAGAGGGGGACAAGCCGATGGCAGTTGCACTGTGACACTGGCTGCTGGGGACAGGCGTATGTTGGGTTCACTTCAGCTCTCGGCAGCCTTCTGGGAAGCGTTCAACAGCAGGGTGCAATGAAGGGAAAGCCAGAGGGTTTGCTTATATATATATATTTATATTTTGTATAATTTTTTTAAAACTATGTATATATTTCCTTTTGCCCGTGACTTTACTGAGAGCAGATCACTAACGGAAGGTAGGGAAGAGGCTCTCTAGCCTTTCCCTGGAGCCAGGTTTTTCCCCAGGCAGCATCCTTGCCCAGGGTAATTGCACATGCTTGGGCTTTGCTGGGACATCTTTGCCTTTGTAGCTGCCCACGCAACTCTCACATGTCCATGCTGCTGGCTACACCTAGTGTCCCCGCCACACACTCTCCATCCCCACCTCCAAATAACCTCCCTCGTAGGCTGTGCATGCAACACAGCCTGGGGAAGGAGGGCTGAGGACATCCCAGGACAAGACCAAGGTCTGGCTGGTCCTCTACACTCCCGCAGTGCCTTCCACTAAGCAAACCAGCAAGCAAGCAGCTTCTGAAGTTGATATCTTGCTAGAACATCACCCAGAGATGAAGCTGTTCCTCCCGTGCTCCTGAGCATGCAGAGCTTGGCAGGGCTTTGGAGCAGCAGCTCGTCCCTGGAAATCCTCCTCTGCATCCCCCTGTGCTGCAGATCCAGGAGCCTCCCCGTCAGCACGGGTCCAGGGCAAGCCCAGGTACAGGCAGCGGCGGCCACAGCTGCTGACCGACCCTCTGCCGCATTTCCTCCCTGGTAGCTCCACGGCAGCCTCTCCAGACCTGACATCAGCTGTGAAAACAAGAGGAGCTGCCTTCCTACATGCTGTGGGAGATGTGTCCAGCTCCTCCGGCAAAGCCCCGGCATGGGGAGCAGAGGACTCAGCACTGGGTGCATTGGGAATCTCAGCTTTCGCAACAGGAGGATGCCCAGCCCCGTTTGCCAACTGCTAAACGTTTCATGGGCTTCTAGGATTGAAATGTTGACATGTCAGCGTTAAATCACTGTGCCAGCTCATTTTAAAGGGCCTTGCCCGAGAACAGCTGGAGAGAGGCTTGGAGGAGACCCCAGCCCTGGTGGGGACTGTAGGCTCCCCCGGCCTTCCTTCCCAGATCTGCTCCCACTTTAACAGAAAGCTTTAAACCTGATATTTGAGTATTAGCATCCCTTCTTCCAGCAGCGCCATCAACCTAGAGCTGTCCTGCAGAAGCTGCCAGACACTGCTCCGTCTTCCCCCCATGTCGGAGTCGCAGAGCCCCAGCCAGGCTGCCACCACCGGCGATGTGCTCTGGGTCTCCCCACGCATCCCTCCTCCTGGTGCTGCAACTGGATAAATCCACAGAAGCTTCTTGCAGCCTTGGGGCTGGTGAGCATCTCGGGAGTCTTTGCTCCAGCTTAGACCCCAGGGATGTGGCAACATTGAGGGCAAAAGCAGGGGACCCAAACTGGCTCTGGCCAAACCAGTGTGCACCTGCCTGCGTCGGACTGGGAGCAACAGGGTTTTTTTCTCTTGGACCCTCATTTTCTTCATATGCAACAATGGGGTTGGTGGTGGCACCATTCCTGCCAGGTGCTGTGAAATCCCCAGCGTGAAGCTGGTCTGCTGGCCGTGTACATCTGTCACTTTTCTGTAGGAAGCTCAACTTGATGCTCTGAGGATGAGTCACACAGTGAGGAGATAAAGCGAAGTCGAGTGGAGTTATTCTGCTTCACGCGTTGCCTTGAAAAGCAGCAGATTTATGCACAGCATTTGCAGGGGCAACGCGATATAAATCAGCTGCTCTCCCATGTCGGCTCCATTGCTGCTACAGGTTCCCACGCGTATATCCATTTTAATCTCTGGGCTGATGGGGAGAAATCATGCCTGGCTGCTCCTGAGGCCAGCCAGAATGCCTTTGGGCAGGAGAAGGGGTGTCCCAGCAAGGGGAACGATGCCTGTTGCTCAAAGAAAGCCTCTTGCGTCAAGCAGATGTGTATTTTGGTGGCTCCTTCCCCAGCTGGCTGCTCTGGCCAGCTCTGCCTGCTGCTCTTGACCCAGCAGGGCTGTACCCATGTGACAGGTCACCTTTGGGGTGCCAGGCCTGCTGTCCCCAGAGCTGTCCAGCCATGTGCATCACCGTGGCAGTGATGCTCAGAGGATGCAGGAGCGTGGAGTGCCAGGGAGCTGGTGTGCCTGGGTTTGCAATGTGGCTCCTGATGCTCAGCTGGTTGTTGGCAACTGGAGCCAGGGAGAGGAAAACAATACACAGTTGCACTGCAATTAAACAGCCTCCTAATTGTAGTGCTACATACGGCTCTTCCGCTGCTTTCTAAGTTTGGTGGCATAATTACAGCAGCAGGGTAAAGACAGCATCTCTGTTCCCACTGCACCAAGCCCTGCCTTCCAGGGATTTTGGATTTGACCGTATAAATCCTGGGCTGAAACCTGGCATCCGATGAAAGGGAAAAGTAACCCCCAAGCTCTGCCTGGGCTTGGTCCTGGTGAGGCATGACAGGCAAAATCCCCACATCCCCTGCAGCCCCTGCCTTGCTTGCTGGCCCTGTCCTGGGGCAGAGGCAGGCAGCATATTTTCCTCTTTATAATGTGTTTTTGCAAACCAACTTGAAAAAAACAGCAGACAAAATCTTGCTGTGGTCAATCATTGTAACTCTCAGTTTAGAAACACGTGGCGAGGAAGATTAAAGGGTGTCTCAGAGGAAGGCAGGCTGGGTGTCAGGATGCTGGGATGTACCGGGAGCAGATGTGGGCACCAGGGAGTTGTCCTCTTACCATGTCTCCGTCTCCCCGACTCGGCTCTTTTTTCGGGAGGACCCTGGATGATGAACCCATTTCCCTCTGGCTGACCCTACTGCCAGCTTGTTATTGTAGGTCACTTGTGCAGGGTGGTTCGTTCTGGGAGCATCCCCCTGACATTCCCACACACCCGAGGGGCACCGACTGCCTGCCCTGGGGAGAAGGGCAGCCCGGGCACGGCGATGGCCAGCGAGGCCAAGACCTATATTTAATTTTTTTATGTATATATATTATTTTTTTTATATGCTGTGGGTTTGAGGAATCCCGAGATAAATGCCACTTTTTGTGTTAAAAGGAGGACGTCTTGGAAGGCAGGGGAGTGAAGCTGAATCGCAGCCTGTGTTTTCGGTTGGAAACGTGTCTCGGGTCCCGAATGTTTTCCATCACACAGGCGGGTTTGTGTGGGTTCACCTGGGCAGGAAGCGGCGGGGTAAAGCGATACCCCACGGGGCACGGGCAGCCCTTCTCCAACACCCCCTTCCCTAAACCCGATAGCAGCCGGCGGCCGTTAATGAAATAAGCAGCCACTTTACGGCAGCTCTCGCACCATGTGCGAAAATTATTAGTTGCAACGTTTTGCTGGAAAACAGAGGAAAAAGGAGTGGGGCAGATGAGACACGGACAAAATTATTTGCTCTGCAGCCCCATCCCCACACCGGCGTGAATAACTCACCCGGCATCCCCCTGCAAAGATCTCCTGCCCACTCCCAGCAGCGTTAAATCTCCAGGTGAAGGAAAAAACTCTCTTGGTCTGTGAATTCACTGTAAAAATATGTGGGGTTTGGTAATATTGCATTAGCCCTGGTTCGGTCGTTGCTAAATAGCTGAGGGAAAATAAATAGTTTCTGGTGTCCGTTGGATTAGGTATTGTCTGGGATGCTTTCTGCGGGAAGGAAAAATAATCCCAGAATGAGTGTGGCCTGTCAGATGGGGAGTGATGCCCTGACCCCTTCCCCTTTCATACCCGCATCTGTGCACCACTGGGGTCTGATGAGAAACCACTAATGAGTGGGTTTCACCTGGTTTTCAGAAGCAAGATTTTTTCTGAAAAAAATTGTCACTGATTGGAAAAATTCGGTTTTCCAGCCAGGATATAAAAATACACTTTTTTTTTCCAGACTCCCAGAGGGTCAGGGGGTGGAAGGGTGTTCTTTTTCATTCCTCCTTCAGTGGCCGAAGATGAGGAAAGGGAAGAGATGCACGGGAAGACACAGAGCCCGGTCCCCGGTGATGCTGCCTGCCACCCGCCTGGGGCAGTGGACAGATGCCCACCCCATTTCTGTGCTTGCCAGCCACTTCTTGCTTGCAGCATCACCTCACCACTGGGATTCAGCCCAGGAGCAGCTGCATCTGAGTTTTCCCTGCAGGAAAGACAGCAGCATCCTTTCCTCACACCTGGTCTCCCTGGGACAATGGCTTAACATCTCCCTGCTCTGCCTGAAAACCGTACCCCGAAGCAGAAGGGAAATTCCCAGTCCTCGCTTTGCACCTTGCAAGCACACGCTAAGGAGGGATGTTGTCCCGGACTGGTACCCAGAGCAGCACAGCAGGGATGGGCTTGGACTCTGAGTGCTTTTCCACCTCACACAGCACCATCAAAAGGAATATATTTGCAGGATGCCATTCTTCAGCCCTCTGAAATAACCTCTGCTAATTTTTTTGACCGATGAAAGAAAAATACATCAGCATGAGGAAGGGGATTTTGTCGCTCGGTATGTCTCTGGAGAAAACATGCCTCCCGAGCACACAGAGCCTGGGCTTGTCAAGGCAATGAATATTGGCATTATTAAGCCACACTCGCTCATGGATGGTGCCTGGTGAAAAAGAAAAGGAAAAAAAAAAAAAAAAAAAGCAGAAGAAATAACACGGAGCCTCTTGGGGGATTTTCTCCACCTTGGTATCACCTGGCTCGTGCCCTCTCCTGCCATAGCTGGTGCACGGGGATGTGTCCCCACATCTGCCACCCAGCAGCTGGACCAGCGGGAAGGGCTGCATGTGCCTGGAAACCTGTCGGCAAAATGCTTTTCATTACTCACCCTTTGAAGTTTCAGGCATGTGCCGGACTCGTGTTCGGCACCTGCAAACAAACCTGACCCAAGCAACCACCCAGCTTTGAGGTTTTGTGGCACAGGAGGGTATCCACAGCCATGAGCTGCTGTCACCCTCCCAGAGAGGGACCAGAGGGGACCAGACACCTGGGAGAGATGCTGGAAAACACAGCTGGATTTTGGTCCAGCTCCTCCTTACCCCACCAACCAGGGATGCACCAGCAGGGTGTACAAACCCATCCCACTTTTACATCACTGATGCTTTGACGCATCTACATCATGTTGGCAGGCACAGGGGATCGAGCTGCTCACCACCCTGGGTGCTGCCTGCAGCTGGCAGCCCTCCTGCTGCTCCCCGCTGGGGCTGCCAGGGCCATGTAACCCGCCCGACTGCGACCAGCATCTTTACGAAGCGGCTGATTGAAGTTCGCCATGAATGTCCCTCTGTTCACCAGCCTTTTTATAGCTCCACACGTTTTTCTTGGCCCTGAACATTTCTGCTCCCGTTGAGAACAGAGAGCATCTCTCAGCGCCAGCGTCCGTAGCCAGCCAGGGCAGGAGGGGGCTGTACTGGGGCAGCTCATTTTTTGGGGTCCTGCTGCCTGAAATACAATGTTCCCAGCGTACCTTTGCCCTGACACTGGGGCAAAGCATTTTGTAGCTCAGGCATGACAGAGCTTGGGGACTGTCCTGGCGAGGGGCTGTGGTGATGCTGGAGTCTGAGCATCGGGCATTTTCCTAAACCCCTGACCCCATGCTGTGGTTTCCTTTGTGTCACATACCTCCTGCCTCCCAAGGGCTGTGAATCCCAGGGAAATGCCATGCAAAGTGCTGGAGGCGATGGCAAGCTTGGCCCCAGCTGGAGAAAGCCAAACTGGGTCATTCCCCATCAAAATCACAAAAGCCCCATGCCTGCCTCCCATGGTGATGTGGTACCCACGGGTGCATCCCACCCGTTGGTTTTTCGGTGGCCAAGCATAGCACATCACTTACGGAAAGGAGTAAGCAGGCAGTAAATGAAGGGGATGGAATTAAAATCCTCTCTTGCTGCAGAGGCTGGTGGGGTCCCTGCTCTCTGGCAGCGATGGGGAAGGATGCAGCCGTGGGGGTTTTGTGGCAGCGTCTGCGCCGTAGCTGCAGGTTGCAGGTAGCTGGGGGTGGCTGCACAACAGCGGCTGCAAGCACCGGGGCTCCCGTGGGAGGGCACAGAGCCAACATTGCTCCTGAGTGGCGGGGATTCTGCAGGGATGTCGCTGATGCACGTGTGAGCTTGCGGAGGATGCAAGACGGGGATGCCAGCTGGTAGGGGTTGGATGATGAGGATACCCACAGCATTGCAGCTGGAGGTCCCAGTGCCCTGGGCTGACGTGTAGTAGGCATGGGTAGCACGGGTAGGAAGAGGGAAGGTGCGCTGGGAGATGAGCAATGCACGCTGTGCTTGCAAAGGCTGGGCTGCACACCCCTTTATCCCACTTGGTCTGTGATATGTCCCTCACCAGGGCATCTGGGCAGGGGTATGTAATCCCAGCTTGCTGTATGAAGCTCTCGAAGGCGTCAGTGCAAGCACCTTGGCTCCTCAGGGTAGGTGGCATCCAAAGCACATCCACATAGCCCAGAGCATCCCATCACCACCCGGGTCACAGACAGCACCCATGGGTCACCCCAGCCACAACTCCACCAGGGACCCACCAAATCTGCCTGGCCCAGCGAGGGACACGCTGATACAGGGCGTCTCCTGGGCTGCTTTTGCATTGAGCTCAGCATCTTGCTTGTTCTCTATGAGCCAAGCCCAGCAGCGGGGCTTTTGCAGGGACAGTCTGGGGTTAAAGCAAACCTTGCAGTGGACGTGGTCTCGGGGTCTTGTGCAGTCTGCAGGGTTTTTCCAGCAAAGCCATGCATGGGGCTGCTCCCCGCTGTGCCTTGGGTGTAATTGGATCCATCCCCCACCAAGCAAGCATTTGTGTTCGGAGCATTTTCTGAATGTTTTGCATTTGGGAGACACACGAGGAATGTCTGCTGGGGAGGACAAACAGCCCGTGAGCCGTGAGGCGCTGGTGCCTGGCCCGGGCTGTGTTTCGGGGACCCGAGCCCCTTCCTCTAGGGCTGCCCCTGCTTCAGACCCCACAGCTTTCCTGGTGCAAAAAGGCATTTTGTCAGTGAAAAGAGAAACCACCATTTCTGCCAGCATCTCACTGCTGCATGCTCCTACTGGGATCCATCTCCCACGGAGCATCTTCTGGCTTCCACCGCGAGCCCTGGAATTTCGGCCAAATATTCTCTGGGAGAAGGAGGCTGCTGGAGCAGCATCGGTGGGTCTCCCCACCCCAGCCTTCTCCTCCTGAACCCCTTGTCCAAAGCTGGCACCACGCCGGGCGGCCGCTTGCAGACACCTTTGCTTCCCTCTGCAGGAAAATTCCATAAATTGCAAGGCGGCCTGGATGCACGGCATTATCCCGAGAGCTGGATGGACCAGGGATGGAGCTGCGGGGGGACACCAAGTTCATGTCTGCACGCCGCGGCCTGCCAGAGCCACTGGCTACTTTTATCTTCATCACTTGACTATTATACTTAATCAGGAAGCGGGGATATATATATATTTTTTAAAATCCACTTTTCTTTTATACAGAGCAAATTATAATCGCTTTTAATTGAAAAAAAAAAGCTGATAATATTCTGAACCAAATTTCTGGAAGAGAATAATTAACAGTGCAATAAATCCCCAAAGGAAATGCTCATTAATCTTGTCTTTCAGAAGCAAATTTCAGAAGAGAGCTTATTTAAAACATTGCTAATAATTATAGGAAAGTTGACAGCTTAAAAGCCCCCAAATCTAGCAGCAGTCTCCTCCTATCAGATCCTGCAGTAACTAGTTCAGGCTGGACAGGAGCATCTCTGCTGTCCAGGGTGGGGTGGCTGCTGCGGTGTCGGGTACCACCAGGGACAGCTGGGACTCCTCCGGATGGTGCCAGGTGGGTTGCAGTAGATAAGGAGCCTGTGTCAGCAGGGATGGGCTTGGGGGGGGGCTCCCACTGTGGGTCATCCCTCCTGCCTGGGCTCAGGGAGAAGCCTGGGAGGGTGACAAGATCATTTGGACCAGCTTGGTGGGTGCGCTCAGAGCATCTGCACTGGGGCTGCTGGCCAGTGCCATGATGCTCCTTGTGCCGCCCGTGCTCCTCGTGCCATGTGTGCTCCTTGTGCTGCCCGTGCTCCTCATGCCACCCATGTTCCTCGTGCCACACGTGCTCCTTGTGCTATCCGTGCTCCTCATGCCACCCGTGCTCCTCATGCCACCCGTGCTCCTCGTGCCACCCATGGTCTGTCTAAGCCCCGGTGTGAAATGCCGCTCCCTCCGCCTGCTGAACACCGGCTGTGCATCAGTCTCGGGGGCCACCACAGCCCTTAAGGCAGAGCAGTTTGGGGAGGAATTATGAGATTTCGCTGCTTTTGCAGAGACCAGCCTCCCCCAGAGAGGCGGTGGTCGGTCAGTCTGTCTGCTGGGGCTTGGTCAGCCCAGTGTCAGCCCGGTGTCACTGGGGATCACTGTCCTCAGCAGGACGAGACCTGCAGGACAGCGGCTTTCCTCCGTCACTCGCCATGGGTGGGGGGCGCACAGCACCGTGATGTGTGAGGTCTGGTTTCATGTGCACGCTGACGTGCATCTAGCTGACCCCAATTGAAGTCTCTGATTGCGTTAATTGCAACGAGCCAATTAATTGCACTCAGCAATACGTGTATGTGTGCATGTGCCTGCCCACAGGCAGAACTGGCCAAATGAACGTGGGGCAGATCCTGATCTGCCGTGGCCCCCCCCCATCCCTGAGCAGCCACTCTGGCAGCTGTGCTGCTGAGCGAAGGAGAGGAGAAGGATGCCAAAAGGACAACGAGCTAAATGAGGCTTGGGTGAAAATACCAGTGATGTGCTCATTGCTCTCGGGTTTCCTGTCCCCGTTTGACCAGGGCTGGGAGCGGGAGCAGAGGGGAAGGCAGCTTGGAGCAGACCCAGGCTCCGCCAGGAGGAAGGAAATGTGATATTGGCCTGGGAATGGTGTCATTGCCTTTGCTTTTTCGCTTTTTTCTTCCTTTTTGGGGGGTCACAGAAGGCTAAGAGGGAAATGTGGAGTGGGGCCCTATCCCAGGAAAGTGGGTCGAGGGGGATATGGTGACAGGGGACCCTGGCATGCCGTGTCCTGGTGATGCCCAAGGGGGTCAGCCAGGGCTGGGGACAGTCAAGATGTGGCTGCTGCGCTCCCCTTCCCCAAAATCCATCCTTTATCTGCATCTCTGGCAATACGCAGAATAATTCCTCCCCTTCTTCAACCAGCTCCTCTTCAGCATCTCACACACAGGGTGTCAATGGACAAATTTTTGTTAATTTAAAAACAAAAGTGAGCAACAGAGGAAAATCCTCCCTTTAGGCTTATGCAAATTCACTCTGCTTTGATAGCGAATCTGCCCAGGTCATGCAGACCTGGGGAGATGGTGAGATTTCATTGCAGCAATATTTAATACCTCTCCGAGGCTCCAGTGAAAGAAAGCACTTAATCCCATGCTTAATTTCATTTCTGTGCTTTAAAATACCGAGCGATGCGCTCATTTCAAAGCGAGGACCTGGGCCCACTCAGGCGCACCACGATTCTCTGAATAAGCAAGACAGCAGCCAAATTTCAACAAAAACTTGAGCACAGGCTGCAGTGCATCCCACTCTGTCTGTTTGTGCCCCGGCAGGATGCGGGCCGGTTGCCAGGGCACCCGCGGAGTGATGTGGGATGTGCTGGTACCCAGAGCCCTTTGCCTCCCCAGCATGTGGTGGGACCCGGATCCTTCCAATGTTCTGCTTTTATCACTCAAAACGATATCTAAGGAGTTAATTTTGGGGTTTTTTTGGTTTTTTGCCCTGCTCCTCTGCCTGTGTACCACCCTGCCCCAGGCAGGTCCTGCCATGTCAGGGACCCCAGGGTTCCTGTGGTCCCCTCCTGCCTGCTCTTTGTCATCCGGAGCCATCATTTTCATTAGGCAGCTGCTCTGTACCTCGCTGCCCCACATGCCTTTTATCTGCGTTTTGTTAAATGATCTCAAATATGTGATATGATAAAGACAAACAAACACCCGTTCAATTTAGTTCACCCTAATGCCAGACTCTACTTTTACCGAAGTAATTAAGATTAATGCAGTTGATAATTTAGGAAGTATTCTTAAATGTACCCTTCTGGCAGCATCTAACATGTAATTTTACCTTAGAAGATTTATCGGAGCACTTAGGTAACAGATAGTTCCTTAGCAAACAGGAGCATTTAGAAGGAAAATGAAAGATTAATATTTCTTAAATAAATGTCAAAATAAGTCATTCTTTATTACAGCCCTACAAAGATGTTGCTGTCAGGCCCAGCCCCAATGCTGATTCCTGGGGGAGATTAAACCCGCCGCAGTCTCGGGGGCTCGGCAAGCGGGAGGGGAGGAGGTCTCAGATGTCTAATGCCTCTGGATTTTTAGGGAAGCAGCAGCTTTGAAGGGCTTTGCTCACCCATGCCAAAACACACTAGAGCCAGGCCAGCCCCTTGCTCTGGGGGGACTTTAGGAGCTGACCCTGACCTCACCAGCAGCCCCGGCGCTGTGGCGGGGGCAGGAGTATGCAGGTCCCAGCTCTGCCATCGCTCCCTCCTTGAGGATGTGTGGTCCCAGCCCGGATTTCCCTGGGGTAGCTCCAACCTGGCAGCTCCTGGCCTCGCACATCCCAGCTGCCTTTCCTGCTTCGTGATGGGTGAGAAGAAGCTGAGCTAAACCTTGGGAGAGGCTCACCGCTCTTCATCACCGGGCATCTTATTTCCTTTGGAAAAGACTCGGATGCTGTTGGCCGTGGCTGGGGATGGGACAGGAGCGGGTGTCTGTAGCTGATTGACACCCAGCTCCCGCAACCGCCCAGCCAGGGAATTAGGGGGTTTGCGTTGCCAGGTCACCCTGATCCACCCGTGCCGTTTCACACAGAAATTAAATTGGGGTGACTTCCAGCCAGGGCTGAGCTGTATCTCATGTCTTCTCTCCCCTCCACCCCAGCCACCTCCTCTGTGCCGTGTCCTGTGGGGCATCCCCTCTGCCACATGCAGCCTCCTCTCGCAGCACCTTGGGGTTGGGTGGCATAAAAATTCGGGAGGGACCCCAGGCACAGCACCGAGATGGCAGCTTGCAACATCCCCACATCTCGTGGGGTGCCCGGGGAGCTGCTGGGCTCGGCCGTGCCCACCCGGGGACCTGCCCTCCTCCACTATTCCGCATTATAAGCCAAGGAAGGATTAGGACTGTTTGCAAAATCTGGATCCTGAGTGAAAGCTGGATTATCACCAGCTTGGAAATTCAAAGCTGTTCAGATCCAGAAAATCAATTTTGGACCATTATGAGCAAGAAACAAACTTTCTGAATAACTTTCCAACGTCTCTTTGGGCCAGAAAAATCTGCTGGAAACAACGCTTTGCCCTGACCCAGCCAGACCAGACCATCCAGGACTCTGTGTGTGTGTGTATGTGTGCTTGCACACCCCCAGCACCTTTCCCAGCCCCTCTTACAAGGTCCTTTTCAAGCTGTTGGCACCAGGGATCAGCTCTTTCTCACTCCGGTTCCTGCCCAAGCGATGCTCCAGCCTCTACCCATCCTTTCTCAGAAAGAGCCTCTGTCCATCCCCAAACCTGCCCCTTTGGTCCTGAGCGGTGCCTGGGCACAGAGCCAGCCTCAGTCCCCAGCCCCAGCCTCCCTCCCTGGGGACAGGCAGGAGCCAGGGCTGGCAAGGGAGGTGTGACATCCCTCACGGTGAGATGCTCCCACTCACTGCATCATGCCCGGGCAGGAACCAGACCCCTCATCCTGCTTTTCTCTTGATTTGACCGGGAAATGGGTTAATGTCAGAGCAGGGTTTGATGTGTCTGGATATGACCCACACGCTCTTGGGGAGCAGCAAACATGGGTTAACTCCAGGCTGGACCTGGGGCTGGCAGGGAGGTAACAGCAGTCCCTTAAAATCCCCCCCCCCCCTTTTCCCAAACTTGGGAAAAAACAGCTTTTTCCCAACTCGCTCCCAAGGTGTAATGTAAGCGAGTGCGGTTTCAGGAGCGTGGCCTGATCCGGCGCGGTACAGGATGGAGACTGCCGGGAGGGCTGCTCCTCCCCTGCCTGCTTGGGGCTCGACAGGCATCGCAGGGACCAGCACGTCACCATCCAGCTGGGGGGCACTGAGGGTCGGGGCTGGCATGGGGGGCACCTGGGCTCATGCTGGGTGCAGGGTGCAGGATGAGGCCTGGCTGGCAGCAGGCTGGTGGCTGCCCTGCCATGGTGCTCAGCACCTGCCGGAGGCTGGCCAGTACCCTGAGCGTGCCCAGGGCTGTGGCTTTGGCTGTCCTCAGTCTCCCCTTCCTCCTCCTCCTCCTCCCACCGATGAGGCTGTTTCCTGCCTCTTGGGCCGTATCCTGACCGCGGTTGCAATGAGCCCCTGCAAAGCACGGGGTCTGCAGGACTCAGCAGCTGGGATGCAGGGGATGGAGCTGGGATGCAGGAGAGGGGGAGGCAGGATCCCATCTCCATCCGTGCCCCGGTTTCCTCACTCCCACAGCACCCTATGACCACACACCTGGCCAAAGCCACCCACCCAGGGGGACCCAGCTGGGGGTGGCCATGACAGAGCATTTTGGGGTGGAAACCCCTCCTTTTGGCAGCTGAGCGCTCCCCATGTGCCGCAGTGCTGGCAGCCAAGCCAAACACAGATTCCTGACATATTTTTCTCTTTCCTTTGCAGCCAAGAAATTCATATTTCATGGGAGGTGAAAGTGAGTCCCGGCAGTAGCTGAGCAGCGGAGGGTGCCAAGGTATGGGCCAGCTGACAGCACAGGGTCGGATGCTATTTTTGGGAGCCAGACACTCTCCTCCTCATCCCAGACAAGCTCAGGGGATGCCCCTGACCCCCCCAAGCCCCAGCTGCAGGGATGCTCGGGGACCTCCCCGGCTGCTTTCCTGGCCCCGCAGCAACCCAGCCATGAGAGACAAAGTGTAAAGAGGCCATGGGTTTTGAGAAGGGGCCGGTTTGCAAGGGGAAGGGATTTTTCACAGCCCCAGCCAGAGCCACGCTGGGTAAGATCAACCCACCTGGGTAGGATTTAAATCCTTTAGGCAGTGGTTAAACGCCCCTTTTTGGGGACAAAAGCCCAAAGCATGTTCAGAGGCACCCCCGTGTCTCATAGAGCCAGTAAAAGCCCATAGAGCCAGGGAGTTTCTTTGTGGGACCCCCGCATGCCCCCCCCCCCCCCCATCTCCTGCCAGCCGTAGCGAAGGGTGTTTGCCTGGCTGGTGCCATACAACCAGCATATTAATTTTTTTTCCTTCCACCCACTCCCGTGCCCGTCCCTGAGCTGCTGTTGCGAGCCCGCAGTGCGTCCAGCCGCGATACCCACCCAGATAACAGCAGCCCCATCATGGGATGCTTTTTCATTCACCTTGCAGCGGCAGCCTGTGAGCCTACCCACGCTGAACCCCAGCTGGAGCCACAGCCCCGAGACCCCCAACCCAACCAAAGCCCCTTATAATAAGCCAGCCCTGCACATCTCCCAGCCCCATCCGAGCTTCGCTAGACGGGGCACTGTACATACAAACAGCAAGAACAGTCCCTGCCTTGCTAATCTCAATAGACGATACAAAGAGCAGATAGGCGAGGGGAAGCATTATCGCGCCTGATTTACAGATGGAGGGCTGAGTCACCGTGATTAACTGACTTACCCAAGGTCATGCAAGGGAGAGGCCGAGCCGAGCGCTGAACCCGGCTCTGCCGAGTGCCCCAGCAAGGCTATCCTCCGCTCCCCACCGAAGGGAAGGAGTTCTGCCTTCTGCCTGGAGTGATGCTCCGCTGAGCCCAGGCAGGGCTGAGCCTGTCGCTCTGTGAGCAGTGCTGCCGTCTCAACCCTATCTTCCTCCTTTGCTTCAGCAGCTGGTGGGGTTTTCTTGTTGGGTGGTGTGGGTTTTTTGCTGTTCACACGACCGTTTTCTCCCCTCACTGCTGTTTCCACCAGAGCAGGGTTTTGCTCTGGGGAGATGTTTCACCTGCTGCTGCCCTGCCCACAGTGGGGACATTGTGGTCCCTTCAGTCTTCATGGTGTGGACCCCATACAGAGTCCTGGCTGAGGCGCATCAGCATCCCGCTAGTGGGATTCAGGGCTCTTCTCTCTTGGGAAGGAGGTGATCTCAGGGCTGGGGGTGATGCGGTCCCCCGGGACATGTGTGCTGGGACAGCCCTGCAGGAATAACTGCTGAGGAGCTCAGGGAGCACAGGCAGCCCCAGGGGACCCTCGGCTCGGCTCCTCGGGCACAACCAGCTCTCAAGGCATGAAAAGCTGAACCACTTGGCTCGGGGTGCCAGAAAGCTGGGGTGGTGAATCACAACCCGTCTGGCACGTTGGGGCTCCCGGCAGGATGGGACCTGCCCCGCAGAGCAGCAGGCTGCGCTCTGCCTCGCCTGCCAGGCTCCTGCCATCGCTGCTCGGCTTGTCCCTGTGTCCCTGAGCCACAGCAGGAGGCTGTAGCTGGCCCCACGTGAGCCCTGGTGTGGGAAGATGCTCCAGGGATGAGGAAAGGGCTGAGCACCCAACAGGGCACACAGTTGCAGGTGGGGATCACTCTCCCTGCGGCCAGCAGCCTGGTAATAAATATCACGTGCTTCTTTTTTTAAAGCATAATCTTCCTTTGCCCCTGTCTCATCCCTTTCCACCTCCTCTTTCAGGAGCTGAAACATTAAAACCCAAGAAGCGATACCAGAGGTAACCCAAAGAGGAGCTGGTCCCGTGGTCAGACTAAGGAGCGGGCTGAGAGCCTGTAAAAAAAAAAAGATTCAATAGTCCCTATTTTCATTTTATTTTGGGTTTCCCATTCTGCAAGGGGTGGGCTATGTCTGGGCTGAGTCCATAAACCCTCTGGTGATGGATGCAGGCAGCTGCCTGAGGAATATCACTTTAAATCAACACACCCAGCCCTCCTTATCGAACGCCCGATCGGGAGCAGCAGGGGCTGAGCCTCACAAGAGGCCCCAGATTTCCTCCCCGTGCTGCTCCCAGGGCTTCGGAGCCATCAGGGCCCGATTCTGGGTGTGCAGATGGTGATGGACCATGGTGAGGGACCCCAACGCAGGGACAGGGACCCCCAAGCCCCAGCGTGGAGACAAACCTCAGGGGTTTGGGGAACAAAACCCTAATTTACGCCTTGCCCTCATTCCCATGTACTGTCTATCATTCACAGGGGATAAATTCATGCCCACCTCCTGCCCAGGCTCTGCCACCAGCACCAGGCATTCCAGCATGGCACATGGATCCCCTGCATCAGCAGGATGGTCCTGTGTGCCGCCGGCTCTGTGTGTCCCCATCTCCAGCACTCTGCCAGCGCAGGGAGCTTCAGTGTTTGTTTCCCCTGGCACTCGCACTAATGCACCAGCAATCCCCAGCCCTCGCCATGCAAATCCTGCAGCTTTACGGATACACAAACGAGCCTTTCCTTACAAAAAAAAAAAAAAAAAAAAATTAAAAAAGGCTCCTTTATGTGGCTGAAAGAGCACTGACTGTGATAATGTAGCGAGCGCTGGCCTTGAGTATTTTATCTTGGCAAGGAGCCTTTGCAAATTTAAACAGCAGCAAACAGGCTTTGCAGTTGTGGCTGGAAGAGGCATAAGTGGTGCATTGTTTTGCAAGCAAAACCCTTGCATGCCAAAGGGCCGTGTGTGAGCTTTGGCCGGCACGCGGGGAGCGAGCACGATAGGGTCCGGCCGTATCAGCCCAGGATTCATTTCACTTAGCGGGGTGTGAAATTGTGGAGGAATTCAAGCCTGGCAGCTCAAACCAGAGAGGGGACCCCAGGGAGCGCCCCCCGCAGCATTGCCTGCCCCTCCCTGCAAAGTCTTGCAGCATCTTTGCAGAAGGAGTGGTGGGGATGCAGCCGTGCCTCTGCTATCTCGATATATACGCGATAATATTATTAATGCATATGCACTGTACAGCATCGCAGAGCGCTAGGTGCTCACCCCAGCTTCTGTGCGCATGCAAAGCATCAGCTGTGAATGGAGAGATGAGCCGTGCACGCTGCAGAGACCCTGAAAAGATGCAGGTCACTCCCCTTTTCTTGCAGAAATTCTCATTTTCTGCTCAGATCGCTGCTGGGCAGGGATGGTGAGGCTGTGCAGTGTGAGGTGGTCCCCAAATGGGGCTGGGGAGCTGCTAGAATTACTCCCAGGATTAGACTAATATGCTGAATTTCACACTGCTTTGCAGCCAGGTCACCCCCTTCCCAGATCCCAGCAGTATCATGCCTTTGCCCCCTGCAGCAGACAGTAAGGAAGCATTTCTAGTGAGGGAGGAAAAAGAAACCCTTTCTGTTTCCAACAGACTTTTTAAAAGAGACTCTTTAAAACAGAGGTTTACTCTTTTTTTAATATAGCCTGTGTCTGGGGCTAAAATCCTGGTGGTACCTTTTAAAAGGCTGCGCTTGACTTGTGCTTCATGTCTAATGCCCTGAGGTCCCTGAGCTGTAAAATCAACTGGTAAATTCAGGGCTCAGTTTTTACGGTTTCACCTACTTAACGGTGCCTAAAATTGCGGGGGCAGTTGCGGGGGGGGGGGGGGGGGGGGGGGGGGGGGGAGGTGCTGGGGATGTTAAAGTTAAGGCAGAGGCAGCAGAAGCTCAAGTCCTTTCTCTGGGGAAAGGGCTTGCATTTCAGAGCAGTGGCTTGGCCGAAGGGATGCGGTGCGGGGGGAGTTGTGGTAGAGCAAAAGCCTGTTGCTGCACAGCCTGACCTCAGCACCCCTCCGGCCGCGGGAGCTGGGACACGGGACCATAGGGACACAGGGACATGGGGACAGGGAGCCGTTCCCAGCCTGGCCCGACAGCCCTTCCCGCTAATCCGTAGGTGGAGCTCTTCTGTCATCTTTTTCTGCTTATGTTGCGAAGAAGTAACCCAGAAATAGCTTCCCCGGAGGAAAAAAGTGCCTCCCTCAGCAGCTTTTGCCAAAGGTGCAATGCTCCGAGCATCCTTTGAAGAGCCAAAAGCTGGAGGGCTTCACCCCGAAGCTGCTGGGGTGGGGGCGGGGGGGGGTTGTATGTGTGTCACACTGCCCGTTGCTCCATCCCCCTCCTCACTGCAGCGCCAAGAAAAGGGGCCAAACTCTATCCCCCCTCCCTCCGCTGTCCCCCTCCCCAGCTGACGGCCGCCCTTTCTCTCCCTTTTCCCCTCTGCAGGTCTGAAACGATGCGGCAGAGCCCCACCGGCGCTTGGGACCCCGCGCCGCCCCGGCCCCGGGGAGCCGCTGCCCCTCTCGCCGCCCAGGTGCCCACCAGAGGAGGACCATGCCCGTGACGGAGGGACGGCAGCTCGCAGCAGGACGGGAAAACGGGGCTTTCTAGCCTTTCCCTCCCCCTCGGTATCATGACTGGAGAGACCCAGCATGTTTACACCATTGGGGATACTGAGGCCAGCCCCAAAGACCCCGACAAGGACTTTGGCTTTGAAGGTTGCGGGGAGAAGGATGGGAGGGTGCTCGGCGGGGAGGGCACGTCCCCCTTCCCCGGCCCCAAGGACAAGGAGCCCCACAGCCAGCGGGAAGCCGTGATCCGGCCACAGCAAGCAGGGAAGATCGACTTCAAATCCCTCCACTGCAAACCCAAGTTCGGCAATGAGAGCACCTGGGGAGAGGTCAAGGGCAGCCCCCAGTCCCCCCCAGGCAAGGGTCGAGCCCGCGAACGCGGCCGGCGCTCGGGGAAGGGGGAGCGGGGCCACCACCAGCTCTACCGGCTCAGCATCACCGGCGCCCGGCCGAACCCCACCATCGGCATCGCCTACCCCCAGCAGAAGGTGACCCCCCCAAAGAAGCCAGAGGCAAACTGCAGCCCTGTGGCTGGCAGCTACCGCTTCCACGTGCCCAGCATCCCCCAGCGCGAGGCTGAGCTCCGGCAAGAAGACCTTGGCTTCAGCCGCTGCTTCCCTGATGCTGCTGCCGGCCGTACCTCCGCCAACTATACCTCACAGCCCACCCCCTCCCACGGCCCCAGAGGGCAGCCCCCCGCTGCCAGCATCCCCCTCAAGAGCCCTGGCACCAATGGGCAGCTACATTATTTAGAGTTTCAGGCGAACAGGGCTGACTCCTGGCCTTCCCCGGAGAAGAGCTTTGCCGGTGCTAGCTACGGGATCTCGGTGCAGAAGCCCAGCTCTTTCCCCGAGGGTGGCAAAGCCAGCGCCCACGGTCTGGGGGCTTTGCCTTGCCAGTACCCCTTCCAGCTGCTGCATGATGCGGGGAAGGAGCCGTACCGCAGCGATGCGGGGAGCCAGGAGTACCTGGACGTTGGGCTTGCCACCGGCCAGCTGGCTCACGGCACCTTCGCCTTCCACTCGTCCTCCAGAGAGTGGCAAGAGGAGGCACTGAGCAGCAGCTCCTACGAGAGCGTGTCCCCCGAGGGCAGGCTCTACGGCTTGCCCCCTCCACCACCGCCGCCGCCGTTTCTGCACCCGCTGCCGCCGCCAGCCCCGCACCACGGCCCTCTGCCGTGCTGCAAGGGCAGGAGCGAGCATCCCGCTGACCCCAATGGTGCTCTCTCGTCATCTGGTGCTATCGACCAAAACCCAAGCACTTTCCAAGAAAACCAAGCTGTTTTTCTGTCTAGTTTACACTCGCCTAGTATGCCAAAGCCAGTCGGTAAGAGGCAAGCCTCAGCGAAAGACAGTGTCCCCAGCCCACAGCTGCTGGCCCAGAGCAGCCCTCTGAGAAGGAACATGCCACCAAACTCTCTCTCCCAAGTGCACTTTCAGAGCAAAGCCTATTGCAGTTCTCCCGCGGGCAGCGCCAGCACAGGATCCGTGCCTTTCGAGACAAGCATTCCCACTACGGCACCCACCCACCCCAGGCTTGTGCAAGCTTGGGAAGGTGCCGCTAAGGCGTTTTCTCCCATGGACCAGAATTCAGCACCTTATTCAAACCCTGTTGGAAACCAGTTCTCATTCGAGTGCCAGTCTGGCCCCGAGCAGAGGCAGCACAGGCAGAAAAATGCCAGGATACCTTGGCAGCAAGTACACCTTACTTCTGCAATGCCGGGTCAAAACAGGCTAGAGCTGTCAAGACAGATCACCAGCCAGAAGCTCCCCTTCCCGCTGGGCACGTCAGAGTGGCAGGGGAGCACAAAAGCCCCAAAAGGGCCCCCTGTAAGTAACTCTCCAGGGTATCACGGCAAAAAGCTCTTGTCGGGAGAGAGCCTTGGGGTCCAGAGGGGAGACCCCAACTCAACGGGCGCTTTCTCTTTTGAGAGTGGGAAGGAGCCGGGGTCTCCTGCCTGTGACTCAAGAAGCAAAACCCTCTTCTACAGCATGGGTCAAGTAGGTCCTCCTCCTCCTCCCTCAAGGAGCTCGTCAGGCTCAGCGCTGGTCCTGCCTCCATCGGCCTTGGTAGCTGCCTCCCCTTGTGAGTCCCCGCTGCCATCCCCTGTCCCGAACCCCACCTGCGGCAGCACTTGCTCGTCACTCTCCCCCATGTCCAGCAGCCCGCTCAACCCCAGCTTCGAAGACAGCCAGATGTCCGGAGCGCTGACCCCCTCTCCCTTCTTCCAGCACCCCTGCCATCCCAAGGACAGCAACAAAACCTTCCACCCCTCTGACATCCTGAGCAACAGCTCACTTCATTACCACCCCACAGACTCCATCAAGTCCTTCCACTTCCCTCCTGATGCCCTGAAAGATGACAACCTCCTGAAATGCACCCCGGCAAGCCCATTCCACAAACCTGGTGTGGAGGTGGCCAAAGGATGCTCGGATGGGCTGGACGGGGAGCAGCCTCCACCACCGTACTCTTCCCATCACTTACTGGCCAGCTCCCTCAGCAGCGCCAGCCTGGACCAGCTGGACGTGCTCCTGACCTGCAAGCAGTGCGACCAGAACTACAGCAACCTCTCCTCCTTCCTGCAGCACCGCCAGTTCTGCGCCTCCCATCCCACTCTACAGGGAGAGGGCAAGGATGCTCCCCGGGCAGCCGAGGGGCGGAAGGCACTCCCCCCAGAGCCCCCCAAACCCCCCAGCCTGGGGCTCTCTCCAGACCACCAGGCGCATTTGTTGGCATTAAACAAGAGCGATGACTTCTTGCTGGATGGGGAAAGCAAAAGCGAGGGCAAGGAAGATGCTCTGAAGGGCGGTCTCTTCAATGGCCTCACCACCAGCTCCCTGCCGCTCACCGCCTCGGACCTGGACATCGATGATGCCAAGCTGGACAGCTTGATCACCGAAGCTCTCAACGGCATGGGATACCAGTCAGATAACCCAGAGATAGACAGCAGCTTCATAGATGTGTTTGCTGATGAGGAGCTGACGGGGATGAAGGCAGCCGGTGGTGGGATGTCCCACAAGGCGAAGGAAGCCCTGGCCTCAGAGAGCAAATCAAAGCAGGAAACAGCAGAAGAGAAGGCAGTGGGCCAGCCCAAGGCTGGCTATTTTTATGAAGATGGCCACCCGGGTGCGGAGCAGGCAAAGAGAGGGGCAGGAAAGCAGCACCTTCACAAGGGGAGGGCAGCGCAGAGGTTGGCAGCCCAGGAGCCAGATCCCGGGGCAGCAGGAGCAGAGAGGACAGCCAGGCTGCGGGCGGGCAGGAAGAATAGCATCCCAGCGTCCACCACCTCCTCCAAGTCCACCTCCAGCCAAAAGCATCCTAGGAAGTTCAGCCAGGAGCCTCTGGTGAAGGGTGAGGTGGGACCAGGCATTGCCACCAAGAGCTCCAAGCCACCCCGGTTCTCCATGAAGGACATGAAGAAGCGGAAGCCCCGAAGTGGCACGTGGAGCAAGGAGCTCATTCACAAGATCGTGCAGCAGAAGAACAAGCTGCACAAACTGCAAGCAAAGAGCAGCAAGCAGGCACAGTGCCCCCAGGTCACCGAGAGGCTGATGCCAGCTGCCAAGGAGGGCAAGTTTCAGGAGTACGACTATGTCTCCGACTCGGATGACGATAGGGCAGAGCGCAGCAAGCTCCGGGGGAGGAAGAAGCGTGGCACGGGATTCATCGGGAGGACCAAATGCAACTTCAGTAAGAAACGTCCAGGAAGAAGTGAGAGAGTCAAAGAGAAAGACCCAGCCTGGAGCTACAGCCGGAAAAGGGACAGTCAGAAAAGGGATATGCCGGAGCATAGGGGGGTCCCGAGCCAGGAGGATGCCACAAAAGAGGATTGTGCTTCCAGAGTCCGAAGACGAAGCAGCCAGTCATCTACTGGCAGCAACCACAGCAGTAGCATGCCCAACGAGATGGGCACCAGCCCACCCCACGCTGATGGCGCTGGCTCGGGCAGTGAGAAGGGAGGCACGCAGAGGAGGAGGCGGTTGGGCAGCCCGGCACATGCACCAAGGACTCCACTCAGCCTTCCCGAAGACAGGAGTCCAAAAAAGAGCCAGAAGAGCAAAGAGGACTTTCCCAGGGGGAGCAGACGGTTTGGCTCAGCCAGACCTTTGCTAGCAGGCTCCAGGACAGGTCCGAGTACTGAACGAGATGTTGCTGTGATGGACTGTGGAAAGGAGGAACTGTTACCACAGCCCCAGGAAAGGCAGCTGCCCAGCACGGCCGCCCCGGGCAGGAGCCCCGCTGGGGTCTCCTGTAAGGAGGGGGTAGAAGAGCCCAAAGAAGCAGCAGATCACATGGGGGAGGCAGGAGAACCCACCTTGGAGTCTCAGGACTCACCCAAGCTCACCATGGTCAACCAGAGGCATCAGTTTTCCCCCTTCACGAGCGACGGGCTGAAGTACCATGCAGAAGAGCTAATTCCTACATCCCATGGCGATAACGAAGCTAGTCCTGGCAGCGTGAGTGCCGCCTATGCGGAAGCGGGCATCAAATACTTGAAGGCACACGGGCTGTGTGACGGTCGGAAGGACTACCCCACACCGGTTGCCCCGTACAGGGGGGATGCAGTGGGGATGATGCTCACTGCCAAGGCACCAGATACATATGTCAGCAGTGACAACTCCTTTTTCGATCCCAAAGGCCCCCCCAGTCACTACAACGACAACCTCTTCTCAAAGCCCCCAGCCTTGGGCTCCTCACACATGGATGACATGTACTTATGCCGGGATGACATCAATGCCAGCTCCTTCGAGCAGAAGCATGCCAGCATCTCCCCGTATGCTGCAGAAACGCCGCAGGGCAAGGTCTCCTCCCCTCTCAGCTTTGATTCCTCTTCAATATTTGGAGAGCTTCCTGTCACCGAGTTTGATCCACCGCTGTACGAGACTGTTTCTGCGAGCAAGGATGGTTATGTGACAACATTCACCTGTCCTGGCAATCCCCCCAGCAAGCCACTGCCATTTGAGCAACCATATCCACCGTTCATGCCAGAGAAAGACTGGTCCCTCATGGAGGAGGTGGCTCCGATGCTGCCAGAAGACATGACTCAGTTCCAGAGCCTTTCAGTGGAGAAGCCACTAGCCAAGAAATTCCCTGAGGAAGGACCTGTCCCTACCAGCCAACTTTCCCTGCCACTACCAGACAGGATAACAGATTATAACGTGACTTTTATGAACAACATATCAGCTGATGAGCTGGAGATCAAGCGATTAGTCACAGAGCTGGAAAATCAACTGCAAACCAGCAAGCTGGATAACGAGGCATCCGTTGCCCTTCAGAAACCCGAGCAAGACGTTGCTGCCCATCTGCAAGGACAGGCGGCTGAGCAGTTCCCACCACTGCCAGTCGAGCAAGAGACAGGCCATGAGAAAGGACTGTTTTTGGCAGATGAGCTGGGCAGTTCAAGCCTCTGCATCGGGGAGAGGCTGGGAGGTGAGAAGCCAGCCATTGCGAGCACCCGTGGGGACTATGAGAGACCCAGGGAGCCCTGGCCATGCCCGGTGGAGCTGGGGTCACTGGAGGCAGGGATTTGCACTCCAGCCCCGCTCGCTGCAAACCGTTTCTGCTCCAAGGACAACAGTGAGCAGCTCCGAGGAGCCACGGCCACCAAGGAAAGTGACCCCGGAAAGATGGAAAATGGGTCTTCCTCCAAAAGTCTGCCTGGCTCACGCACACCAGACCAAACAGAGGCTCCCGTCTACACAGAGCCCATGACAAAAAGCCCTCCCGCTGTCACCAACTCCGTGTTCCCCAAGATCCTGGAGGCAGCAGAAGTGACCAAAGATCCCCTGCCATCCCTGCCACGCCAGTGCAGTGCCGAGAGCTTCCCTGTGCCGGGGAAAGCAGATGAAAGCTTCACTGGTGCTGCAGAGCTGGAGAAGTTTGATGCCCATCTTCCAAACTGTAAACCTGAATTTGGATTTCAGCAGGGTCCCACTCCAGGCTTGGATCTCACCTTTTCGCCTCACATCAAAGAGGTCCCAGATACAGAAGAAAGACCCTTAAGCAGGCCCGAGTCACCCAAAATGGCAAAAAGTGCCGAGGACTTCAAAGGGGATGGTGATGGGTCTGCGTTGACAGAAGAAACGGAGGAGAGGAAGAGCCCCACCACCTATCCAGCCCCTGGAGCCAGTGACAAAGCCAGCAAGCAGAAGGTGCTCCTGTTCGATATGCTGAGTCTGCCCAAGGAGAGCGACTGCAGCTCCCAGAAGGTGTTGGCACCCCAGGAGACAGCTGCCAACCCTCTGCAGCAGCTGCAGCTCTTCGTTGCCCGAACAGTAAAGAGCAACGAAGAGGAGCTGTTGATGCCGTGCTTCCCCATGCTGCTTGCCCCCAGCCACCCCTCTGCCACCCCCCGCATCCAGCCGGAGCAGAAAGAGGAGAGTGGTGGTGCCATGGAGGGGGAAAGTCGGACATACTGCCCTGACCAAGGAGAGGGGGATGTCCTCATTGGAGGCAACACGGAAAACACCGCTGCCCCAGCAGAAGAGGCCGTGCTTTTCTCTGGTGGATGTGAGCAGCTGGAGTCATTCAGTGCAGTCGGCTCTTACCATGCAAAACAATCCACGCTCGTGAAGCCAGAGCTGCAAAATAATGTAACGGAGCTGCAGCACTTAGCAAATGAACACGCGGAACTGAATGACATTAATATCCGTGCAGATGGTGTTTCCCAAGAGCGTAATGACCTCTTGCCACTCGAAAACATAGAGGTGACCCCACTGCCAGGGCAAGGAAAGAAAGCCTATCAGCTCATGGAAGAGCCAGAGCAAGATAAAACCAAAGCAACCTTGGCATTTAAAAAACATGAGCAATCGCATTTAAGCCATAGTTTGCTCGAGGAAGAAACACTGGGCAGTGCAGCAGCAGAGAGGCTGGAAAGGATTCAGGTGGGGCAGGGGGCACAGCCCCAGCGCAGTGCTCCCGCAAGTCCCACCAGCTCCCCCAGGCCCTCCAAGGAGGATCCCCACCAGGACCACCACTTGGTGCAGGAGACAAAAGCCAGCACAATCATTGCAAAGGTTCCCAGAGAAGGAAATGGCAAGAAGTCCCTCAATGGCTGTCATTACACAGGCGAATCTCCAGCCAACCTGCCCTTGCCAGCCAATTTTTCTCACCCTAAATGTTTGCAAAGTGGTGGGGCTGAGGGAGGAGAGGTCCCCAGCTTTGGCACTCAGCTCTCAGGTCAGAAGAAATATGGTGTGTCCCCGCTTAATGCATCAAGTTCATTCACCATGAAGAGGTGTCCTCCTGAGGCCAACAGCCATCATGTCCATCACCCCTCCGTGAGCCCGGTAGAGCAAGGGACATGGAAAAGGGCACCCACCTTTCCTCCCTTACTGCATCACTGCGGGGCCGTGGCAATGGAGACAGTCAAGGATGGTCACCATCACCTCCCCGACAGTGTTTTGGGTAACTATGGATCACCTGAAAGAGAAGGGACAGCAAGACCCTGTGCTCTGCTGCACACCGATCGTCTGGTGGGCTCTGCCTTGGAGATGGATGGTGCCCAGCAACCGCACGGGAAGGGCTGCTCTCTTCCCTGCTCAACACCTTTTGACCAGAAGGGTGTTGGGAAAGAGGTACCCGAAAGCACCGGTGCTGGGCTGTCAAGTTCTCATTTTAAAGAAAACCAAGTGTGCACTATCACAGATACAGTCATCAACTCCATTCCTCCAGAAACCCAAAATTACCCAGCCCAGACCACAACGGGTCTTCTGCCGATCAGAGAAAGAGAGGTGAACCTGAACCAAGAGAACAGGCTTGGAAGCTGCTCTGCGGATGGAAATGAGCATCAAAGTGAACCAGAGGCTTTGTGCAATGGTTCTGCTGTTCAGCAGGTGCCAGCTAGTGTCAACAGAGGTCTTACAGGTACTGAAGATCTTGGTCCTGATGGCTTAAATGGTCACAAGTTTTCAGAGGCAGCAGAGGTGGGACCTGATCTTTCCAAAACCACAGAGAATGTAGGAAAGAGTTTAAAAGGGGAGAAGCCCAAAAGCGATAGGGCTGGAGAAGCTGCGAGTTGTGTGTTAAACAGTATGGGCCAAGGAGAGGGCAACACGCCTGACAGTACTCCAAACCCTTCCCAAACTGAACTTCACAATGAAAAGAAGCCAAATGGGCTCCCGGTGACCTGTGACATTTGTTCAGCTACTTTTCGGTCCAAACCTGGCCTGACCAGGCACAAAGCTGTCAAGCACCAGGTGAAGAGCGGTGGCGTACCACAGCCCAGCAAGACTCCCAGGTCTGCTTTGATTCCTACAGACAAGACATCGAAAGCAGCCCAAAAGGTGCCCACAAGGAGCCTGAAGACATCAGTCAAAGACAAAACCTGCAGCTCACAGATGCTGACCCCCAACATTGAACACGTCTCCCAGAAAATATGCCCAGAACTGGAGAAAGAGCCCAGCTCGCAGATGCAAGAAGTGGTCAGCAGAGTGCTCAGTGACCTCAGCGTGATCTCCTTCGAGATGTCCCAGGAGTTGCACCACACACGTGTTCTCCAGAGGGAGATGAAGGCAAAGGGACCGCGCTTGGAGACAAGGGGAGCAGGCAAGGCAGCAGCTGGGAAGCTGGACACGGGACAGCAAGCCAGGAAGGGAGAAAAGGGCAGAAGGAGCCAAAGCAAAGATCCCGGAGAAGTGAACAGCAATTCTGAAAAGAAGCTAAACAGAAAAGCAAGACGAAGGAAAGCAAAGGTGTTTCCCAGCAGAACTGAGCCCGATGGTCCATGTGAGCTGGAGAAGAGCACAGGTCCTCCCCCTGCTGTCCTCAGCTCTGGTCTGCCCAGGATCGCAGAGGGCTTGCATGAGCCAGGTGGTTGCATCTCCACAGAGGAGCAAAATAGGTCCAACTCAACCCAGCACTCTCAAAAAGCTAAACAGTCCCCTTGTGCAGCTGAACTTGCAGAGGATCTGGGTGACAGGATGGTGTCTTCAAAGGAGATGGTCAGCAAGGGGTCAGTGGCGAGCACAGTCACCTGTCCTGGGGAGGTGGAAGATCCAAACAGGGTGGAAGACACACAGGATTGCAAACAGCGGGTTAGCGGGTTTGTGAAGCAAGTGGCAAAGGGATTGGGCAAGGTAGGCAAAGAGCAGCATCGTGGTACTGATGGCGCAGAGGAGGTGGATGCTGAGACAGGAGACAGTCCAGGGGCAGGCAGTGGTTCTGGGAATGGGAGTGATGCCCCGCAGGGTCCCACGGCTCCTGCCGAAGGCGGTCTGCCGCTGGAGACATGTCATTCAGCAGCCACTCAAAATGTTCCTGGGCAAGGCACTCTGCAGACCACGGCAGGGACCAGCCCTCCTCCTGCAGAGCCAAAGCAATGGGTGAAGGCAGACATGCCACCAGGCAGAGAGCATTGCATGGAGAGCACGGCCGTCTCAGACTTCCAGAGCTTGTTTGATGATGACTCCACATTCTCCCAGCTGTTCCCCCGGGACGACCAGTTTGTCCGGAGAAAGTGCACACGGGTGTATGGGAAGCGCAGCAAGAAACCCAAGCCCACCACTGAGGTAAACCTCCAGCCAGCGGGTGCTGTCGACCTCTTCACGATCCGATTAGCTTCTGACCTCAGTGAAAACAGCTCCTTCTGTGTCACCAAGGACCCTTGCGAATACGAAACCATCTCTGTTGACGATGCCTTAATGCTCAACATGTGTCACGGCAGCAAGGCAAAGAGCGGAGATGCCGCTCCCAGCGGATCTAGAAGCATTGCGCTGAGATCAGGCTGCGAGATTGACCAAGGGAAGGAGGACATCGACCTGGAAGACAACATGCTAACCTTCCTGTGCCAAAGCAGCCAGGTGGACAACATCCCCAGCTTGAACATCTGGGGGAGTCTGGAGAAGGAGGGAGAAAGCCTCTCTGCTGAGGACATGTTTGAGCCTCTGATGGACCTTGAGGATGAGCACTCACTCAGAGAAGCAAGCTCTGAGCCCCCCGAGCTGGCGGAGGAGCCCTACGATGGCAAGGCTAATGAAGACTCAGACTCTCCTGAGTTTCATACCATCGACATCGAGATGCTGAATGCAAAGCTGAAAATGAGAGACGTGTGCTTCTTCAGCCCTTGTGAAGACCTTCCTGGCCAGGAGGAGGACAATGCTGTGAGTTATAAGCCGAAGCCGGGCCAGCACAGCAAGCACAGAAGTAAGCTAGAAGATGGGAAACTGGGGAAAAACCGCAGTGAGCTAACCATCAAGACCAAAGACAAGCAGTACAAATGCAAAGTCTGCTTCCAGTGGTTCCTGACATTGGGGGAGCTGGACTTCCACAAGCTCTCCCATAACCCTTCCCCTCCACCTACCTGCTACATGTGTGTCCAGCGCAAATTCAGCTCCCGGGAGCAGCTGAGGGACCACCTGAAGGAGAAGCACGCCAAAAACAAAGCAGGTCTGTGGGCTTGCGGGATGTGCCTAAAGGAGATCTCTGATGTCTGGATGTACAACGAGCATCTCCGGGAGCACGCCACCCAGTTCGCTCGCAAGGGGCAAGCGCAGAAGTCCGTGATGGGCCTGCCAGCCTGCTTCGGTGAGGACAATGCTGCCGTCACCCACTTCCTCAACACCATCATGTATCGGAAGCCCAGCAGGTCCTCCCGGCACGCCAACCCTAGCAGCAAGCATGTGTTTAGCAGAGAGAGCAAGAGCCCCAAGGAGCTGCCTCTCGAGCAGGAGGCCAAGGCAATGAAAGACCCCTTGGAAAGCAACGTCAAGGTGAAGCCACCTGCACCCAGCTCCTCTAAAGCATCCACCAATCCGTCTCCAGAGCACAAAGCGAAAAGCGAAGGCACCCCGAAATCTGTCCCCATGCACCCAGACTGCAAGGACCCTTCCAGGGACTGTCATCACTGCGGCAAACAGTTTCCCAAACCCTTCAAGCTCCAGCGGCACTTAGTCGTGCACAGTTTACAGAAGATTTACTTGTGCCACAAGTGTCCCATGTTCTACCAGGAAACAAAGGAGCTGCGAAACCACCTCAGCCAGGAGCATGGCATAGTGGAGGAGCAGGAGATCAAGCACACCACCCTGTATGCCTGCGAGCTCTGTGCAGACGTCATGCACGTTATCAAGAAGTCCTTCATCTGCAGCATGTGCAACTACACCTTCTCCAAGAAAGAGCAGTACGACCGGCACATGGAGAAGCACCTGGCAGGAAGCAACAAGACTTTCAAATTCAGAGGGGTCATGAGGCCTGGCATTGCCTCTAGGGAGAGCAGGGAGAAGGTGAAAGAGGATGGCTCTCTCCGGGAGGGCATGCCGCCAAGCAAGAAGAGGAAGGTTGTTCACCACAGCAGCTCGCTCCCATGCAGCTCGCCGGTCCACCTGGACCACACTAGTGACCTTCAGCTAGTAGAGGCTGCAAGCCCCAGCCTGCAAGCTCCCACCGCCTCCTTCCCTGCAACTCCCAGTGACCCGGGAGCACCCCAACCCCCTGTGAAAACAGAAGACTTGGTGGGTGACTTCTCCGACCTCCTGGCAGAGATGGAGAAATCCCAGTTTGATGCCCTGCCTCCGCCACCCTGCCTCTCCCTGCCTTTGCCACAGGCTGCGGCGAGCAGCCCAGAGCTTGGCCATATCGCTGCCCTGTCTATCGAAGAGCTGGAGAAAGGAGCATTTGATGGGAAACCACTTCCTTTCTTGGACTCGCCCGAGTTTACCATTGACCTTGCTGGGTTGGCTTGTAACCAGGCCACAGACCAAAAACTCTCTCCTCCACACCTGACTGAGAAACGTGGCTACACCGATGCCCATAAAAGAGCAATCGTAGGCAACAAAGATGAATATATAGTGGGTGTCCTGGAAAATCCCAGTGCAACCAGCGATGCCGTGAATGGGATCCCATTTCTCCAGCTTGCCAAGAAGGTCTCAGAGCTTCCTTCCCCACAGGCAGAGGTTCCATCAGCCAAGGAGACCCATAGATGGGGCAGCCCCAGTGCCAGCGATGCCTCTTCTTGTGAAGGTGCCTCTAAGGCCGCATCTCCAGAAGCTGCGCACCACCCCCTGCCCCTGAAGGACAGGACGGCATCGCCCACCCTGAACGGGGCTGCCAAAGATTCGGTCCCACAGAAGACCGCAGGTGGCCAGCCCAGCAGTGAGGCTGCCCCTGGCATGGGCAGCCCTGATGGCAGTGCAGAGGAGGCTCAGCAACCCATCTCGGGGAGGGAGAAAGCCGTGCCTGAGGCCAAGGACAGTAGCACTGACACCAAGGAGCAAGGTGGCAACCCAAGCAAATCCACTGGCCACCAGCCCCAAGGTGAGGCGTCCAGCAACACCATGAGACACGGCCACGTGGAGCCGAGCAAAGCCGCCGGCAAGTTTCACCCTAAGAGAAGGAAAGAGCACAAGTCCTTGAGCCACCGGGGCAGCCCCGGCTCCCGGGAGAACATGGAGGGAGATGGGAAAAAGAAAAAAGCCCGGACCCCATGCCCGGCAAGGAGTGAGAGCACCAGCGACCTCAAAGGCACCGGCTGGAGCAACGCCGAAGCTTCTGCCCTCTCCCCCGGGAGGAGGGAGGCACACTGCAACAAACTGGTACCCAAGCCCAAAACAGGCTCCCAGCTGAAGAAGATGGTCCTGGACACTTACAATCAGAAGAAGGGGGAGCTCCACCATGCCAACGGGGACATGAAACGCAGGAAGGCCATTCTGGGGAAGAGCCTCCACCAAGTGTTGGCCAAGGGGCCAGTGCCGTCCCCGCACGGCTCCTTGCACAGCCCGCGTGCTGCCCGCGGTGCCAAGCCAGCCGGCTCATCCAGCTACCGCACCGCCGAGTCCCAGAACAACCTGCTAAGCCAACTCTTTGGGCAAAAATTAACTAGCTTTAAAATTCCTTTAAGAAGAGATACTTCAGAATAATTTATGGAAGTGACTTATGGTGATCCTCAGCTGCTTTCATGGGGTTTGCAAGGGAAAAATTATCAAAGCATTAAATTCGTTTGTGTAGCATGATTTCTCTGTCTAGCTTAAATGAACTTGCACTGCAGCCTCTGTGAAATAGTTTGCTTTGTGTCTACTAATCTACTTTAATTCACCTGATTTATCATGCAAATGCTAGAACTTTGATGTTGCTGATGATTTTCATGAACTGAAATTGTAATCGCTTTGGGCAGACTGAATCGTCGAGAGCAATTGCTTTATTGCAGAAGTGCTGAGGTTATAAGGATACTTGCAAATCTCAGACCCTTTTGAGTCTGTGTCTGTGTTATCTTTGTACAAAGTACTTGAAGAGATGAACTTCATTCCGTAGACGTCTTATTCATAAGGTGCAGTACACTGTAGAAAGCAAATTTTTTTTTTGAAGATTTTGCACAAATAATCCCGTACAATTCATTTAATTGGGAGCTGGCCTAAGAGATGATACAATTAGGGGAGAAAAAAAAATTAAATTAAGAATCAAGTGTCCTATATTTTGACAGCCATCCCTATGAATTTGTTTCTACATCGTCAAGAGAATAACGAACCAGCTCTGGGGCTGCTGGGGCTGCCCGAGCCCTTCAGAGGATGCTGCCGCTCTGTGACCACTGTGGACGATGTAACCAGAGGAGAGCCGCCACCGCGAGCAAACTGCACCTTGACACTTGTGACAAACTCTGATATTTTGGGTGGGGTGGGGTGGGGGTGTGTGCGTGCGTGTGTTTTCTTTTTGTTTGTGAGGGGAATTTTTGCGCAACGACAAAACTGTGCCAACTTACCGCACCAAACCGGTACTGTCCGAGTGCCCTCAACAGTATCACTTCTAAACTATCTTACTGTATTGAGTTAGTGGCTATATAGGTATCCGCTTTTTACTATGCAGTTACTGGTGCTATTCTTCTTTTGTAATGTGAATACAGACTTCCTTGATTGAAAAATAAAAGGGAACCGTTAGGAAGTAGCCGTTACCTGTAAAAGAAAACAAAGCAGGAAAAAAAATTTTTTAAAAATCCAACTTTAGAGGAAAAAAATCCTGTATGCTGGTACTCCATAGTGACAAAAAGGTTACGTCACATTAAACAAGCGCGTTATACAACCGAACTTTTGAATCCGGAAAGAAATCTCAGGTGCAAACAAGGACATGGAGGATAATTAAAATACTATTGAAATACTCCCAAGTCAAGGAGGTGAAGTAATGCACTGATGTGATATGAACAGTCAGAGTACTTTGCGTCTGTCCTGCAATTATTTTTTGTTTTGTTTTAGATTTAAAAGGAAAAAAAAGAGGCTTTATTCTGTTAATATGTATCTTTACAATTCTTTGTATTGTATAAAAATATTGTAGGTAATTTACCTTGGGTGCAATGTGTTCTGTCAAAAGTTTTTATTTTGATATTTTGTCAGAGAAGCAGAGAGAGCAGGAAACGCCGTTTTATGATGTTGTATGTGTGCTTTTAAAGTGCCTCTTTAATATTGTTAAATAAAGTATGAGATGAAAATATGGGGTGGTACTGTAAAATCATACATGATTAATCTTTTCAAATATATTCCAATATTTTCACAGAAATTCCCTGTCTGCGTGATGTTTGTGGGATGTTCCTCCCTGGTTTTGTCCCATACCCCCACGGTCCCCTCCTCCCACGCACATCTCTGACTGAATGATGATGTTTCTGATTGACAGCTGGATGCTCGGATGCTCTGTGCGCCATCGCGGTGTCCTGTGGACAGTGGCTGTGGGAGAACGTTGGTGGGGCTGCTGTCACCTTTCAGTCATTTGCAAAGCCGTGGAGCTTCTCAATGGTGAAGGTGATTGTGCATCTCCTCTTCCTCCCTGCATCCTGGCCAAGTCCTACTAATGGCTTGAGTGTCTTGTCCTGGGGGGAAAAAAAATCCAACGTGATGGTGATGGCCCAGTTTGGTCATCATCAGTTGGTGACAGCGATGGGGCGGTTTGCCCATCACCAATTGGTGGTGGTGATGGCCAAGTTTAGTCATCATCAATTTGTCCTCAAGCTGACCTCTGCCAGCACAGCGCTGAGGTCTGAAGGTAGAAGGCTGACACAAAGCTGGGCATATTATATTCTTTAATTACTGTTGCAATCATAATATTTAAATGCTGTCAATGAGAGATAGCTCCTAACCGCGGGCTAGAATCCTTGCCACTTGGGGCTTGTAACTAAAACTGCAGGATTAATTTGATTAATTGATAGAATTATTTTCCAAACTACTCTTTTGTTTATGGAGGCTTAAAATGCTTGCCGCCTGCACCCTCCTGGTGTGTTGCAGAGTGGAGATAAAGTGGCTGAAAATAATTAGTATGGCTTAATTTAGGGAAAAAAATAACCTCAAAAGAATTTTGCAGAAAATTTAAGGCAGCACATTTTACTTTGTTTTGGCAGGAAATATTATGGAGCTGGAAATGGGACTTTTATGTTTTCCCTCTACTATATTTCACCAGGGCAGCAAGCCGACGGGGCAGAGGAGTATTTCATGCCTGGTGGTTACTGTAGCTCTCCTGCACCTCCAGCTTCATAAGCCAGGCACCTGGAAATGAGCCACAGGTTTGCTGCAAAGGATGGGACCCATCCCCGGGGCCCTGGGCAGGGTGGGGGGGCACCGTCCTAAATCAGCACCCACCACTTTGCAGCACGGGCCACGAGTGGTGCTCGCCTTGGGTACCACTCCTGGTTGAACACTGCTCCCCGGGGAGATGCTACCATCGTCCCTGCAGCTCTGAAGGCTGAAATATTTAATTCTTCTCTTTCCCTTCTATATGAGGGGGGGTGGGGTGTGTGTCCCCCCCATCCTCTCCCCCCTGCTTTCACCCACATCCCCCTCCCACAGTCTCAGCACCAGCTGGGTGGCTGACCCCCCCCCATCCATCAGCTCCCCTCAGCTCCCTAAAGCCCCTGGGTTTGCTGAGTCCCGCATTAATCCGGCAGTGCTTGTCACTTGGAAGATTGCAGGTCCCCGTCAACGTAATTCCAGCAAGGAAGGCAAAGCTGGGCAGCTTCTCCCAGCTGCAGATTAACTCGCTGCTTGGGGGGTGCTGGTGGCACAGGGCGGCACCCATGGGACCCAGCATGCCCAGGGGTCCCAGGGCTGCACCCCACTGGGAAGCACGGGTGGGCTGCACCATCCGCAGCCCCAGTCCACACCCTCGGCGGATAGGAATGATCCTGTAGCTGACCCCAGCGGGTTGCAGGGTGGCTGGGTCTGAGTGGAGGGTGCCTGGCATTGCACAGAGCCCCTTAGGGGATTTCTTGGCTTCTTGCCACCACCCTAAATTTTCCTCAAGCTGCTGTTCGCTCTTCAAGCCCCCTCAAATCCAGCCAGCCCTTTTGCTCAGCTGCACACCCAAGTTTCCGAGCTGGAGGTGCTTTAAGCCTCTCCATAAAGCCTGGAGGATAACGGGATCCACCATGGTTGTCATGCTGCTAGCAGGGGCTAAAGATTTATTATTTTTTTTCTTGCTTTTGAGTCAAATCTGGCTGTTCCATGCACAGCAGGAATTGGAACCCTGGTGCTCACATCCCTCTGGTCGTATGTGCGTGGCAGGGACCACAGGCACCCTCAGGCTCTTGCATCCCTGAAGCTGAATTGCCTTCAGGCAGGGGAGCCCTGAGCCTGGGTGGCTGCAGGGTGTGGGGATGGGGGAACTGGGGAGATAATGCAGGAGTGATGCACCTGCCCAGGGACTCCTATCCTGCCAGCAGCAATGCCCCTCAAGCTGCAGCCCAGTTTTGCAGCTCAGCCCCCAGGAACGAGGGGATCGGTCCTTTTGTGAGTTAGAGCATCGCCCCTATAGTGGGAGATTGATGGGGAGAAGGAAATAAGCACTGAGAAATCCCAGCCTTGAATGTGGGGCATGAGAGCTGCTCACCCGCACATTCCCACTGGGTTTCAGTAGCATCCAGCATCATTTTGCATCATTTGTTTTAACTCAAAGACCTCTGCGCTGCCACTGCAGCTCTGGGGAGCCCTGCAGCAACATCTCTGCACGGGACATGCCCAAGCCATGCCCAAGCAGCGGAGGGACATGCCTAAACCATGCCCAAGCCATGCCCAAGCCGTGCCCAAGCCATGCCTAAGCCACAGAGGACCCTGGGCTTCCAGCAGCTGCCTGGGGCTGAGCCACAAACAGGTGACAAGTGGCACCCAGGGCCAGGTTCTGCTGGGTGGGTGGCAGGGCCTACCCATGGTCAGGGGCACCAAGATGCCATTCCTCCCTCTTGGGACAAAAGCAAAAAAAAAAAACTTAAAACATGACTTTTTGCATCTGGAAAGAGCTGTTTCTACAGCCCCAGTGGAGCTGTGCCAGTAGGTAATGCCACCAGCTGGGCAGCCTGTGGTCCCGCTAGCACCCAGACCCCCTCAGGGTGCTCAGCGCAGCACCCAGCATCTCTGCCACCCACCCCTTGCTCGTGAAATATGGCCGAGGCAGTGCCTTAGCTTTTCCCATTTACATTCCTCCGCCGACACCTCCTCTCCCTGCGTCTCTAATAATATCACCCCAGATTAATTGGCACTAATACAAATGTACACAGCTCCATAAAAAGATGTCACCTCGCTCACAATGGGGGAAACGGCTGCTTGCACATTATCTCTGCTCTGCAGGCGTGTAATTCACTCCTCGGGAAAACACGCTATTTATTCTGTTACCCTATAACAATCTCTCTGCAAACACAACGGGATCGGAGGCAGAGGAGGGGAAACACCCAGACATGCCGCTGTCACCAGCACCATGCTGGTTGTCCCCATGCAGGGGCACCCGTGGGTCCCCCGCACGGTGGGGTGGGATGCGCGGGATGATGGGGCAGGGAGACGCGGGACTCAGGGACGTCCCCACGCTGGGGATCCGGCCCTTGGCCCAGCGTTGTTTGATGTGACTGCAAATTCTCAGGCCTAGGGGGATCTAAGAGGCTTTGGGATGGTGCCAAAAAGCTAATTAAAAGGACACTGGCAAGGAATGTGCGCAGGGAAGGACTGCAACCTGTTTCCTCCCTGTAGCTGGGCCCCCCTTCCCGGGGCAGGGCTGCATGCCGGTGTTCAGCACCCCACGGCTCCATCCAGGCTTTTTTGGCTTCTTACAGCAAGGGCGAGCTGCAGCCCCCCGAGGGTGTGACAGTGGCTGGGGTCTGTCCCACTGGTCCCTCGAGGGATGCTGCCACTGCTGCTGCTAGCACAAAGAGCTGGGAATAGCCAACGCCCCCCTGCTGCATTCTGGGGAGAGGAAATTTGGGCACCCTGTGTGTGTCCGCTCCCGCCGAGCCCCCGAGGTCCATGCAGTTAATGGTGTTGCATTTAATTAGATGGTTTGTCTAATTGTCTTAGTGTAGGCAAACACACCAGGTAAATAACCTGGGTGCTGTGAGTGGTGCCAGCGGGCGATGCCACGCATGTGCTGGAGGAACCCGCTGGCTCTGCAGCACTGCCCCGACCCCAAAACACCCGCGGCTGTGCCGGCAGGGATGGAGACCCCCCAAAAGCTTCGGCTCCCCATCACCCAGGCCCGAATGGAGCCAGCGCCCATCACGGCTGACGCAAAGCAGAGGCCACTCAAGCCTCCTTGAGCCCGACCCTGCGAAGCCGTGGCAGGGAGCTCAGCACACCCGTGAGCGGTGGCGGGGAAGCGGAAGGCTCTGGAAGCAGAGCTGCCTGCCCTGGGGTGTGATGGTCTCCAGGAAGGCTGCGACTCGGGGCCAAATGAGGTGAAAAACGCCGTCAGGATCCTTTTGGGGGGCAGGCGGCCAAGCGGGGGGGTGAGCAAAGCCTTGTCCTTGGCAGCATCTCCCTCCCTCGATGGTTTGGTGGTTTTTTTTCTCCCCTGGAACTCTTCTTAATTCCTAACTTAATTTCTTTTGACATCCTCATTGCTGGCTTGACCTCTTTACTGGAATCATGTGCTGCTTAAAACTCATTATCCCACCATTGGAACAGGAAGTTAATTAAAAACCCTTTAAAAAAAAGAAAAAGAGGGGGAAAGAAAAAAAAAAAACCACACCCCACGTCAAGGGATAGATGGATGGAGAGGGGACACAGCCAAGCCGCTGTGCTGTGCCGTGTCCCTGCAGCCCACCAGCCCCCCCGCTCCCCCGCTGATCAAAAAATGGCATCAGTAATTGGGGACTACCAACTGTCAGTGCTGGTAACCACCCCACCCCCCCCCCCCGAGCTGAGACTGGCCATGGCTGAGGGTCAGGAGTGACAGAAATGGTGATTTTTCACAGAATATTCCCATCACAGACCCAAAATATAAGCAGCTCCTGGTTACCCCACGATTAGCCCTAAAATCACCACCTGGCTGCATGCTCGTGGCGAGGATGGGCTCATGCGGCTGGGGTGGTGCTGAGGGGGGATCCCAGCACCCCCCCGTGCCGTCCCTGGGCCGTCCGTCCTCCCCAGCCAGCGTCACGGTGACCCTGGAAGTCACAGGTGGGACTTTTTGGACCATCCATCTACAAACCAGCAGGATTATAAGAGGGATTTGGGATGCTAAAGAGAGGCCCCAGGGACCCCACAGAAATGTTTGGGGGGGGGGCCTCAGAAGGGTTTGAGGGTCCCACAGGAGGGCTTGAGGACCTCCAACGTGGGGGGTGGGACCCCAGTGGGGAGGTCTGAGGTCCCAGAAGTGGGGATTGATGACCCTGTGGGAACTTAGGACCTTCCAGAAGGGGTGTGAAGGGGCAAAGGACAACTGGAACCCCAAAGCAGGGTTTGGGGACAACAAAGGAGGGGTTGGGGTCCCAAAAGGGGGCTTAGGGACCCTAAAGGGGGGGTTGGGAGTTCCAAAGGAGGGGCTTGAGGACCCCAAGAGAGGACTGGAGTGCCAAACGAGCGTGTTGGGAATCCAAATGGGGGAGTTAGGGACGTGCAGGAGGGCTTGGGGACTCCATGGAGGGGTTGGGGTCCCATGGGAGTGGTCTGGGGACCCCAAAGAAGGCTTGGGGACCCCAAGTGGGAGTTGGGGACATGCAGGAGGGGTTGGGGACATCGAAGGGGAGTTGGGGACATGCAGGAGGGGTTGGGGACCCCAAGAGGGTGTTGGGGTCCCAAGGAAGCAGCTTGGGGATACCAAAGGAGGCTTGAGGACCCCAAGTGGGAGACGGGGACACGCATGAGGGTTTGGGGACAGGCATGAGGGTTGGGGACCCCAAGGCAGGGTCAGGACCCCAAAGTGTGGGGGACACCGGTCCCAAGGCAGGGGGCCGGGGCCCTGGGGGGGGCGTGTCACCCCAAAATGGGGCTGCGGACGTTCGCAAAGCTTTGGGGACCCCGGCGGCGGACGGCGCCTGCGCCCCCGCAGGGATCGGGCCCCCCCGGCGGGGGGGCGGGCACCGCCCCCTGCCCTGCCCCGCCCCGCCCCACGCCGCGGCGGCGGCTACGCCATCCGGTGGGCGTGGCCTGCGGGGGGGGCGGTGGCCTATGGGCGGCCGCGGCGGTGCGCGGCGGGGGCAGGCCCCGCCCCCGTGGAACGTTCCGCGGGTTTGAGCCGCCGCGGCGCCCCATTGAGAAAATCCCGCGGCGGCGGCGGCGGCTCCGCTCCGCCGCGCACGGCCCGGCCCGGCCCCGGCCCCGGCCCGGCAGCGCGGGCGGGCGGGCGGGCATGCGAGGAGCCGGGGGCCCGCCCGCCGCCACCCACCTGCCGCCCGCCCAGCCGCCAGCCGGGGCGCCGGGCTCGCCCCTCGCCGAGCGATGTCCAGGAGGAAACAGAGCAACCCCCGGCAGATCAAACGTGAGTGTCCGGTACCGGCGCCCCCCCCGCTGCCGCCAGCTTTTCTGTCCTACCCCCCCGCCCTTTTCTTCTTTTACTGCACCACCCCTTCGGCGCCAGCACCCCCGCCCCCGGTGGAGCGCGGTCCTCCCCCGGTACTACCTGACACCCCCACTCTGGTACCCCCCCGGGACGGCCCCGGTGGGTGCCCGTTCCCGCTACCGGCTGCCCCGCTTTGGTCTCCGTCGCCGCCGCCTCCCTCTGCCCGCCGCCTCCCCCCGCCAACGCGGTGGCTCCGGTACCGGCTCCCGATGGGGCCCCGATAAGGCTTTAAAATATTCCGTTCTGCAAGTCCCGTCCTGATAACATCGCTCTGTCGGGACGGCCTGAAATTGTGATCTTATCTCCCCCGCCTGCCTCCCATCCAGCGCCGTGAGCAGGGCGAGGGGCACCCCAGACCCCCCGGGGGACTCCAACCCCTCCCCCCCGTCCCACCCCGGGCACCCCAGCCCTGCCAGCAGCCCCGAGCCCTGGGTCTGGCACTGTCACCCTGCCAGGGGTTCCCCTCTCCGCACGGATACCCCCGCTGGTGCCACCGGACGCGTGTGCCATCGTCCCCGCTGACCGCCATCGTCCCCGCCGGCCATCCTGGCCTCAACCCTTCGCCCTGCCTGGGGGCCCCTCGGCTCCCACTTCACACCGCAGCCCGGGTGGGGACGGGGCCGTGACAACCTGGGCTGACAGCAGGAGAGACCCCCGGGGGTCCCGCAGGCCTTCGGCCACCATCCGTGTTTCCCCGCACCGAGCGGCCATCTCCGGAGGGTCACGCTCCCCACGATCCCGTCCATCGATCCCATCCATTGGCTGGGATCTGGTTTCAGTCCGGTGGGGATGTGCCGGCTGTGCTGAGAAATTCTGCAAAGTGCTGGAAGTTTTTCGGTGACGGGCTGAGCTTGGCTCTTCTCCCTTCCTCTCTGGTGTGTGTATGTGCGTGTGTTTTTTTTCCCCTCGAGTCGATGGAAGCTGGCGATAAGAGGGAGATGGGAGGATAGGGAAGGCTGGCCACCATGTGATAATCTAGCTTTATCTTTCTCTTGAAATAATTGCAAGGCTGAGTTGCACCTACCTGTTTCCCTGCCTGGGGTGATTGCTCTGGTGATAAAGCTCAGCTAGACTTTTACCCTGGTAGAGTTAAAAATAGTCCCAGCTGCCTCCTATTATTTTTTTTTTTTTGGTGGTGGTGGTGATAGTTTTCTCCTTTAGCTTTATCCAACTTCTGCGGCTTTCTTTCGGCAAAAAGCCCGGCTGCCCAGCGATCCCTCCCTGGCTAACCCCAGCTCATTAAACCGGGAGCGTTGAGCGAAGCGCGCAGGAGCGTCGCAGCCACCAAAATAACGCCACCGCTGTGGGTGACAGCTGCGCGTGGGGGACACGCCGACGCTGGGGTGCCCACCTGGTCCCAGCACCCACCAGCGTGGCCCTGGGTGCTGTGGAGGAGGGGGGAAACGGGGCTGGATGAGGCCGTGGCAGCTTGGCTGGGCGAAGGCGGCTCGTACCTCCTTCCTCTGCTGCTTTTCTGCAGAGATGTGAAGAAATGATAAAGTGGGAGGCTGATCTCAGGCCGCCAGCGATGGCCAAAACTGATTAAAAGCTGAAAGCTTGGAACCCTTCCTGTATGTGTCAACATGAAAACAGTCATTAGAGCCGGCGAGCGCGGCGAGAGCGCCTTGCCGCTGCCTCCGACAGCTCTGCCCGCCGAGGGAAGGTATGCATGAATCAGGGCTCCGGTAACCAGACTCCTCTCATGTACAGACCGGACCTGTTTCCACAAAGTCTATCCTTTTTATCATCTCAGCTGGAGCATTAAAAACCTCCTCCAGATTGGTATCTGCTGATTTTATTTTCCTGGGTGACGCTATGTTCTTGCTCTGGCTTCATCTCTTCTGGGGTTTGGGGTTTGTTTTTTCTGAAAGCTCGATGCGATGCACAGATAGGCTAGCAGGGGAGATCGCTGGGCGAGCGGGCGATTGCCAAGAGCGATAAGACAAAGATCAGACACCGGACTATATTTAACCGGCTGCTTTAACCTTCTTCTTTGCTTTTTGGGCTGGAGCAATGTAATGATGGAGGGGGTCTGGGGGTACCGGTGAAGCAGGGTCCCTCCAACTCCCCCTCCCCGGCAGCACTCGCTCTGCCCACAGCACCGCTGGCACGCGGTGGTGAGGCTTTGAAAGCCGATTGCATCTAGATGGTGGCTTCCAATAGCGGAGAAAACACCCAGAGAATTTTATTTATTTAATTTTGCGGGGTACCTGCCCGGGGAGGACAGTTGCTTTTCACCCCCCGCTCCATCCGAGGCTGTAAAACCCAGCAACCTCCCTGCAGCTGCTGCTGCTTTATAGGGGTTTTGGTTTTTCTTTCTTTTCTTTTCTTTTTTTTTTTTTTTTTTTTTTCTCCCCCCTCTGTCTTTTGTTCTGCTGGTAGATAGATGTGAGGGGCTGATAGAGAGCAGGAGCTGATCTCCAACCCAGATAGCCTGTTATATTTATTAACTTCAAACATGGGAGCGCGGGCACACAGCTGATGCGCCAGGCTGCTGGCAGCTGCCTGTGCGTGCACTCGCAGCGCCGGGTCTTCCGATGGGGGAAACTGATAAGCGGGAGATTGATCTCATCTTGCTGATGTGCCTCTCCCTCTGTTGTTCTAATAGAGATATTATTCTTTTGGGGTTTTTTTCCTTCCAAAATTAACTGGAAGTGAACATTTTTGTAGTAGTTGCAGGGGCCTGTTGGTGGGGGTTTTTTTTCCTCCCCCCCCCTTTTTTTTTTTTTTCCTTTCTATTCTGCTTTCAGCTACAGTAGATCTGAGCTCCTGATAAGTGCCCAGGCCTGATCTCCATCCTGATAGAGATTGCCAGGGGAGATAAGGACCCCTTATCTCTCCCCACCAGACCTGAGCAGGATTCGCTACAACAACAAACACAGCAAAGAGAGGCGAAAGGGCTCCAGCAATTTGTTCCATTGCAAATGTGATTAATGCAGGTGCTTTAATTATCTGATGGGGGGCAGCTGCGTATGTATTTTCATTTCTCAAGGTGTGGTGTTACCCCCCCCCCCCCCCATGTGTGCTGTGAAACAAGCGTTGAGAGCTGAGCTCTCCCCAGTGCCTGTTATCAGCTGCAGATGTTGCATTAGTTTGATGAGAGCTTTGACTTTCCTTCTTGATCATTATCTCCGGTTCTGCTCCACAGCAAGCGCAGGGGCTGGGGAAGGGTGGCAAAAGCACCGTCATATTTTTTTGTGTGTGGATTTTCTTTAATTGCTATTAGATGGTGTTAGATAACAAGTGCATCTGCTCTGTTAAACCCTGCCACCTCTTGATGAAGTGGTTTGGGCTGGGTGTTTTGGTTTTTTTTCAGCTTTTGTTTTTTGGTTTTTTTTCCTTTCCTCTTTTGTAAGCTCAGCGGTTCTCTGGTCCTGCAGGGGGTTCTCTGGTCCTGCAGGGGGTTCTCTGGTCCTGCAGGGGGTTCTCTGGTCCTGCAGGGGGTTCTCTGGTCCTGCAGGGGGTTCTCTGGTCCTGCAGGGGGTCGTGGTGCCGAGCAGGGGGTCGTGGTGCCTGCCGGACTGTGGGAGCCATCCTTCCCAGGGGCTTGGAAAATTGCGTTTCTTGTAAAGATGACAGTGGCCAACCCGGTGTCTATTTTTAGCTGCGGCGTGGTGAGCTGGTGGCGTGGGATGCTCCTGGCACGCCTCCTGCCCGCTGCTCTCCTGCTCCCTTCGCTTGCTGACTCGCTCCTTTCCTTTCGGTCCGTGCAGGTGACTAACTGCCTCCACTTGCTTTCCCCCGACCACCACCTCCCATCACTACGATGATGCTGCACTTTTCCATCACCACCAGCCTCTGTGCCTCAGTTTCCCCATCCACACCTGCCAGGGAAGGGATGCTCTGGGCTGGGGTGGGCGGTGGGGTGGGGAGGGTTTGCTGATGGCTCCCCAGAGATGAGCTGGGTGCCAGCAGGGCCTCCCAGCTCTGCTCCCAAAACCACTATTTTCTGCACCTCCTCAGGGGCTGCCTCAGCACTGCAGCCCCCTCCCCATGCTGGGCTCCTGGCATCCCGAGGGTGGCATCCCTGTGTCCCACATGTCTGCTACACCCACTGACACTGCCTGCTTCCCTGCCAGCCCCTCCCCTCTTGTGCAAGGCCCCCCCCGAGGCATTTGCCAGCCCTGACTGAGTGGCATCCCAAAGTGATGGCTTGGTGTTGGCAGGGGTGCAGGCAGAAAAGCCCTGTGGCACATCTGCTCCTGCAGCAGTTCTGCCCATCCCAGCTGCTGCCAGACTCTTGGGATGCACTGTGGGTGACACTGGGGGCTCCCAGAGGTGAGGACCCATCGTGGTCCCCAACGGTGGGACGAGGCATGGGGTGACCCAGGCTGGGCTGGCGATACTGCAGTGCTGGTGGGATGCATCTGGCAGAGCCGCAGCCTGCCGTGGTGAGCTCTCCCAGCCATCGCCAGCTGTTTCCTGATGGTAACTTAGCAGCACCACAAGGAAGCCACGCTTCTGCTCGGTGGAGGGTTTGGACCAGCTGCAGGAGACGCTGGAAGAAGTTTTTCTCCTCTTCCATGACCAGTGGTCCAGATGTGAGCATCCCCACAGGCCCTGTGTCTGGGACAGGGGTTGACACTGTGCTCGGCAGCTGGTGACCGGTGGGACAGCATGCCTTGACATCTCACTGGAACAGTACATCCATTTACAGGGCTCTGGGCTGCCCCATGCCACCAGCCCCGTGCTTTGCTGCCCGTGGGACATGTCCCAGGGCATCCTGCAAGCCCGTTCTGGGACCCTGCTTGGGGTATATCCCCAGCATGGCCCTCCCTGGCCATCTTCATCTCTGCATCGGGCAGGGAGGATGCATGCAGGATGCTCAAAGGGTGAGTGCGTGGGGTACCTGGCAGCACGGCAAAACCTGTTCTGCTGAGAGCCCCGGCACACGTCCCTGCCGGCAGCCGCGGGGCGGGAAGGTGCTGGCGGCTGCGCCAGCAAGGCTGCGGCAGCTTTGGCAGGCGGCTGCTTCCAGGGCCTGTGGGTGCTGGGGTTGGGTTGGTTTGTGTCTGCTGCCGCTCTTCCACCTCCTGCAACCCTGGGGGACACCCCCGCATTGACCCCTCCCTGAGCAGGCGTGAAGCCATGGTGATGCCTGCACCGTGGGGACCATCCCCAGCATCTCATGTCAGAGCAGGAAAGTCACCTCCAGCTGGGATTTACGGCTCTGGATCTGAACTTGTGCTGTTGGGCAAGGTCTTATTTTCCATCGTGAATCATGAGGCCACCTAACAAGCTGCAGGTTCCCCTTTCGCCAAGTTGCGAGCCGGCCAGCTCGGCAATCAGGGCTTGGGAAGAAAGCAAGCCTTTCCTCACGGGTGTTGCAGTGGATTGTGCAAGGTGATAGTGCCACGGCACAGGTGATCCGTGGGTCCTGGAGAGGGGCAGCCCCGTCCCTCCCCAGGGAGTCAGCGGAGCCACCCAGCGATGGCAGCATCCCAAAGACAACATGGCATCAAGTCACTGGGGAGCCAAGCCTTCCAGCATCACTGTGTCCACACGCACAGTCTGCAGCATCCCTGGGGCATGCCGTGCTGTGCGACGCTCCCAGCCCTGTGCCAGCCGTGGAGTCGACACCGCCCGCATCCCTGGGAGAGGAGGGACAACGCTGCCCAAACTGGGAGCGGCAAGGCCAGCACAACCTGGGGAAGGAGCCACTGTGCCCTGCTTGGGATTGGTGAATTTGGGGTCACATACACCTGTTCTGGGAAAAGGAAGAGGATGTTTTCCATGCATGCTGTCCGTCTAACTGTTTTAAAATAAATTATTTGCCTTGGAAAATGCTGGCTAGGGTGATGCTGCAGAGAGAAAACCAGCCCAGATGTTCCACATGGCAGCACAGGCTAGCACTGGGACCCGAGCCTGCCCAGCAAGAGGGATGTGAGCAGCTCTGAGCACTGGTCAGAGTAAGTGGGGGAGATGGCAGGAGCGGAGAAACCTTGTGCTTTTAAGATTTTATTATTTAAGAAGAAAAAGTGGAAAGCTCCTCTCTGCCAGCCCCACATCACGCTCCGGCTCTGACTCCTATGGCTGTGCCCAGGGCATGGAATTTTCTTCCTGGGCGGAGAAGAAATTGGCTCCCCACTGTTGGAGAAGAGCAGGAATAGGAGCAGGAGGCCAATATATCTTTTTCTTTTTTTTTTTTTTTTTTTTTCTGTGACACGTCCCATGACTGTTTTTGTTGCCTGACTCAGGGCTTTTGGACGCTCTGGCTTGGCCAAGCTGCTGTCCCGCTGCTTATTTTATCAGGAAAGTTCAAGTGTTTCGGGGGTAATACAGTTCCCTCTTCCGATGGCTGCCCGGCAAAGGCTCTGCATTGTTCCTGCAGCAACATGTTTTTTTGGAAGGGATGAAATGCCGAAAGGAATGTAACTGCTGACCTTGGGCTGCAGTGGGGTTAAGGAGTGTGTGCCTATGAGTCACTCCAGATAAGAGCCTTCCACGGCTTTTTTCCTCCAAAATAATTCTTTATCTCCTCTTTCTCACATCAACATATTTTCTTGACATCTCCCGTTTGATAGCGCGTGGAGGAAATGTGCTCCTCTAATTTGTTCATCTGATGAAATGTAGATGCATTGTTTTCTCTTGTCCTTGGTGAGCTGGGGGTTGGTGCCCGGGCCTTTGGGGATGCTCAGTGAGGTCGGTACCCAGAGCTTTGGGGATGCTCAGCAAGGTCAGTGCCTGGACCTTTGGGGATGCACCTCGGGGTCGGCACCAAGAGCTTTGGGGATGCTCAGCAGGGTTGGTACCCAGGGTGCACGTGCAGGGCTTTGGGGATGTGCCTCAGGGTCAGCACCCGGAATGTGCAGGAGGATGCCCGAGCAGGAGAGCATCACCCAGCTCGGGGGACTACGGGGAGGAAAAGCTGCTTTTAGCTTCCCCCCCCTGCTCCGCCGGGAAGTTTGGCCGCTCGCTCGCTTCTCTGTCTCCCAGCTGAGGCCTCTCATGCTACTTCCAGCTCCTATGATAATGCGGAAAGTTGAACTGGCCCCATTACTGCGCTGCGATGGTTGCCTCGATAACGCCCCGATAATGGCAGCGATAGCGGCAGCTCGGTAGCCAATGGCTCTGCCGCTCCTCCCATTAACATTCCCCACCACGGACCGGCTCGGAGCTGCCTATCTGCTCTCCATTTCCACTCCTCCGCTAGATAAGAATGGAAATACTGACTTCATAGCTCACTGATTAAAGTGTCTGGATTTCTTGATAATACACAGATAAATTATGTTTTTCAAAAAGAAGGTAGGGAAGGGAGTGCGAGGGGAGGGAAAAACCTCCAGTCCATTTTTATTATTTTTTTTTTTTCCTTTCCCTCTTTCTGGCCATGCCCTGTGGGTTGGGGTTTTTCTGCTCCAGAACCCCTCCCCAGCCTGCGACCGGGGCTGTGCTTTCGGGGACAGGTCGTGGTGGGCAAAGAATTTTTGGGAGCCATGTGGATGGGGCGCATCATGCATGCAGTCACATCCCTGCACTGGGATGGAGATGCTGCCCTCAGCTGCCAGGGACCCGATCACATCACAGGGGTGTTTGGCTTTGCCAGCTGCAGTGATGCCACATGGCCGGGATGCCGGTGCTGGCTGCAGCATGTCGCATGGGCTCTGGCTGTTCCCAGGGGCTGGCAGCCACCTGGCAGGGCCCAGGGATGCTTGGGAAGCATCTACCATTCCACACCCATCTCTAGCCTGAGCCGTACTCGTTCTGCTGCTGGATGATGCCTGGTCCAGCAGGATGCTTTGGGACCAGCCTCATCCCGCTGGCCCATCCGGGCTTAAAAATTATGTTTGAATTTCCTCACTCGTCCCCACTGGAGCAAATGGGGCTTCCAGACTTTTTGGTTCCTTGCATTGGAAAAGGTATCGACCGCAAGAATCTAAGTTTGTTTCATCTAAATATAAAACTAAAGAGCAAACAGTATAAAGTTCATTTTTTAATGTGCTGCCCCATTCCAGTTGGGCTGCTCTCTTTATTTTTTTTAGGGGAACTGTGATAAAAAGCAGTGATAAAGCCAGGACTGTTTTGTGTAGGAGTCGGTATCTGTGTTATCTATCTCCCTTTTTCACTCTCCGAGCAGCTCTGTTGTTTTTTACTCTTATCTCACTCCACCAAAATGCCAAGAACAGGAAAAAAAAAAAAATCAAAAAAAATAAAAAGAGGCAGCGCAGGCACACGCGTTTGCACGGAGGCAAACTCGGCGTCCGCAGAGCTGGGTGTGAACGGCCACGCTGCTTGGAGTTGGAGGATGAGGAGGGCTGGGGGTGCCGGGTGAAGGTGCTGGCAATGGAGGGGCTGTGCCACAGCAGGTGCTTGCACTGGTCCGGCAAGGGCAGCGAGGCCGGGGGGGGGGGTGGGATGGGGGGCTGTAGTGGTGGGGGTTTTGGGGACAGTGCTGTCCCAGCTGCTGTTGGTGACTTTCATCTGCCGGGCTTCTGGCAGGTGGGCCACCCAACCGTGCTGTACCCGCTCTGGGTCCTTTTCTGCTCCTGGACTGGAGCACCCTCGCACCCTCCAGCCCCCGCTGGTTGCTGGAGTGTTGACAGGAGAGCCTGAGGTGGTCCAGGATGGCACTGGGCACCCTGGGGACAGCAGGGACACCCTAGCTGGAGCATCTTTGGTGATGGGTCTGGTGGCCTTCTGGGTCACATCCACAATCCCCCCTGTCCCCATCCCTCCATCTTTGTCCTCGCCTGGTGCTATCATGGACTGAAGGTCTCAGGGTGGAGGCTGAAATCTGTCCCCATTCCCTTCCCAGCAGCTTTTGGCAGTGGGATGGTCCCAGCAGACCTGAAACGGCTTCCCACGGGGAGGGGGACGGCTCCAGCGCGGCATCTCTGGGGTAATTTGTCGCTAGATTAGCAGAGAGCTTGACCTCTGTCCTTGCCGTCACCTGGTATTGATGGGCTCTGCAGGGCCACGCTGCTGGCTGAGCATCCCCCCACCCCCAGTCATTCCTGACCGGAATAGCTTTTTTCCAGGTGGGAGAAAAAGGACCATAATTGAGGGGATTTTCACCCAGAAAATCTCCTTTTGGCCAGCAGCAGTGAAGGCACGCAGTGCAGGAGGTGCGGTGGCCGTGCCACCTTGCACACCCCTGGGCAGCTGGAGCCTGACCTTCACGGATGGAGCTCCTTTCCGTGTTGGGGGGGTATCCAGCTGCTCCCTGCCTGTGGGCTCGCACCAGGCTGCCCCAATCCTGCCCAGATCAACACAGGGTTAAACATCTCAAACTGCTCTTGGATGGGGATCGGGATGGGGGACACCCTCAGGACCCCCTGGTAAGGACCGGTCCCTCTCTGCTGGCTGCAGAGGGGCCCCAGCAGCTGCCTCAGTTTCCCTTCCGCACGTTGAACATCGTCTCGCCCCAGCTCCCGGCCAGCCGGGAAGGCAGGACCATGTTAAGCATCGCATCCCCTTCTCACGGAGCAATCTGCTCCCATCCATCTGATGTGCCGGGGCCGGGGACGGCTCTATTAGACTCTCTTCTCTCTTAAAATCTATCAGGGCGTTATCGACCCCATCTGAAACGTAAAGTCACTTCATTGTCATTGTCCCTGTATTTTCTTTCTCATTATTTTCCTGTGCCCCCCGCGGCCCGTTCCCCCAACCCCCCCCAGCTGCTGTTTGATATGATGCGGGCTCTCTCGCTATTAGTATTAGTAATCGCGGCCCCTGAAGTGAAACAATCTCCTGTAATCTATCAGCGGTTTATCGGCCCTATCTGAGCGCCGGGAATGGCTGGGCTCGGCGATGGCGCCATGCTCGGCCGCTGATAAAGTTACAGAGTTCAGGTGGTGATGAATGTTAAGTAACTGCACCCCGCGCAGATAGGATATGGACTTGGCAGGGGGAGCAGCTCCGGCTGAAACCAATCTCTCCCCTATCAGCAGGGCTGCTTTTTCTCAGGCTCTGCTTCTCTCCGGCTCTTTTCTTCCCCAACGGTTGCAAGTGGGGGCTCCCCCGGGGCAGCGCTGCTGTGGATCGGGGAGGGATGCCGGGGGTGCTGTGCCCCATGGGTGGAGCGGTGGGGTGCTCTGGGGTGCTCTGCATCGCCGCCGTGGGGATGCCAGCCCCGGTACGTTTTTGGGGTGGTCGGGATGCTGCGGACATGGGCATCCCCCCCATTGGTAATTGTAGCATCCCCCTGTGAGCACTCGCAGCATCCTCCCCCACCGTAAGCAATCACAGCATCCCTGCCACCTCCATTCCCCCACTAGCCTTCATGCCTCTCCTAGATAAATTAGGCCTAAATACGTTATAAATTTAATCATAAATTATTGTAAATACCCATCATGAGCATTCACAGCACTCGTGTCCCACCCCATGAGCAATCACAGCATCCCATACCACCTTCATTCCCCCTACTATCCCTCATTTCCCCTCTTGGATAAATTAGGCCTAAATACTTCGTAAATTTAATTATAAATTACTATCAGACCCCTCCCCCCCTCGCCAAGCAATCGCAGCATCTCCTCCCACAAGCAGCTGCAGCATCCCACCAGCAATCACAGCATCCCCACTACCTTCATTCCCCCACTAGCCTTCATTCCCCTCTCCTGGATAAATTAGGCATAATTTAATAATAAATTATTACAAATACATTTTATAAATCCCCTCTCCATCTACCAGTTCCCCAAACACATATTTTTTTTTCTCCTTGCCCTTTTAACACAGGGCACCGCGGGAAGGGTTGGGGTGAGTTTTATCTGGGGGTGATGGAGAAGGGCCCCATATTAGAGATAGGTACCGCTGGAGCCAGCCCCAGCCGCTATCGGCCCCGTGCATGGGGCTGATATTTCATGTGCCGATATCCGCAGGGGGAGCCCGGCCCTAGGATGCTGCAGCCGGACTGATAGGGGAGAGGGTTGATTTGGCCTCAAAAAGGTCCATTTTCCTCCGGAACAGGAGTCTGGGGGCAGTGTCTCGCCTGGGACCCCTGATTTTGGAAAGCATTGCAATGTAATGCTGGATCCCAGCAGCAGCAGCAGCAAAGGGGAGGGAAAAAATAACTCCCTGGATAACGTGACCTTTGAGGACCCGCGTCATTTCCCAGCCACCAAAACCTTGTTTGCCCTCAACTGTGGAGCTTGGCATCCCCGATCCTCGGAGAACTGGCTTGGGGGCACCTGAGGTCGTCAGAAAAAGCAAACTTTAATACGTACTGGGGAAGAATTGGGTGAGAAGAGGCAGGCTGGTGTCCCATCAGATACTGCTGGATTTTGGATTTGCAGCCCAGGTTGCTTTCTGGGTGTTGCTTGCTGCAGGGCAGACATGGCATAACCCTGCCACGAGACCCTGGGGAATCCCCGCGCTGTGCCGCACCCCACCGAATCACCAGAGATGGTTTTGCAGCCAGTGCAAGGAAGGGTCAGGAGCGGCTGCTCCCCTCTCCAACGGTGGCTTTCCTTGGGGAATACCAGCCCCGTGCCCGCTCCTGCAGCCCTTTGCTCACAGCTGCAAAATTTGGGGGAAAATAAAGAGATTTAGGGGCAGCGGCACTGCCTTGAGGAGGCGATGCCAGAGCTGGATTCCGGTCGTGAGATGATGGGTGAGCATCGTGGTGACGCTTCATGTGCCCCAAGACCTAGTGGGGAGCCTCACCCAGCTGCTCTGGGGCTTATCAGTTTATTACTATTTTTTATTTTTAATTTGAAGGTGTAATCAGGGCTGGCTTGACTTTATATATATGTGTGTGTGTGTGTGTGTGTATATATATATATGTGGAGGATAAGGAGGAGGTGGAAGGATGAAGAGAGCCTCCATCCCACTGCCTGCGTGGTCCTGCTGAGCCCTGGGTCAGGGGACATTCCCCGGGTCCCCCAGTGTGACAGGGTGACCCCGGGGCCCAGCACCCTGGGGTCCCACCGCACGGCGAGCTCCGAGGCGCCTGTAGATGAGGTTTGGGGCATGAGGCTGCCCAAAGGCGGGGGCTCGCCCCCGGCACTGGAGTCAGAGCCCACCCACGGCCTCCCACCTGATTTTCAATTTAAAAACCCAGTACGGTTTTGGCGTCAGCTACGAGCCGATGAACGCCAGACGGCGAAGGCGGGTCGCCCCCAGCCTTCGTTTTCAGTCCAGAACCTGCTCTCTGCCACTGGGACTGTTCCTCCTCCTCCTCCTCCTCCTCCCCCTCCCCCTCCTCCTCCTCCTCCTCCCCCCCTTCCTGCTCCAGAGCCGGTGGGAAAGTCTGGGGCTGTTGCTATTTTCTATCTGTTGTTGAGGCCTCTTATCGCTTTGCTCTTGTCTGCGTGCCGGCTTTCAGAGCGGCCAGGGTCTCACTCCTGGCAGCCCGGAGAAGTCCCCCCTTTTTATTTTCTATATTATTATTTTTTCCTTCGATTTAATTTACTAAGCACAAAGAAGCAAGAAAAGGTTTATTGTTCCTGCACCGGGAGAACCTTAATTTGAGTGAAATGATCAAATCATTACCTGGGTAACGATGGGTTTTCCTACCACTGGAAGAGCCCTGGGAATGCCGACCCTCGTGCCCGCCCGGACCCGCATCCCCAGCCTGCACACGGGTGACATGGGCACATCACCTCTGCTTCCTGCAAGTTTTTACAATCGCTGTAGTTTAAAAAAAAATAATAATTGGGGGAAAAAAAAGAAGAAATCCTTCCTTGTTATCAAAAAAAAAAAAAAAAGGAGGGAGGGAGAACAGTTAATCGTCGAAGCGGAGTATCTTGGAAGGGAGCATTTTTTGGCTCTTCCCCTCTCTGTAAAGCCAGCCTCAGTAATTCAGTTTTAAAGCATGAAAAAAGGGAGTTGATGAAATTCCACTATCAGCACTGAACCAATATGCAAAATATCTCGCCGAAAATCAAATAGCTATTATGTTTTCATTTCCATTTCAGCGTATTTGCTTAATGAAGAATAGACAGATCAGGCAAGCCGAGGGAGGCTGTGTGCGGTGATAACTGTGCAGGGCTTCCAGCAATCCCGGAGAAGTGACGCTCAGCTCCCTGCTCCATGCTCCCTCTCCCTCACTGGCTTTTTTTTTTTCTTCCCCACCCCCCCCAGTCCTTTTTTTTTTTTTTTTTTTTTTTTTTTTAAGCTATCCAGTAGTTCATTTAACCCACGCAGCCAGCAGCGCTGGGAGCACCAATGCCAGAGCATCCCCCAGGGATGTGTGGGCAGGCTGGGAGCAGGATGCTGCAGTGGGGCAGGCTGGGTGCTGGGATGCATCCAGGGACCACGGTGACATGGTGCCGGGATGCTGCCGGCCAGCCACCATCCCTGTAGGCAGTCAGTGAAGCTGCCCTACCCACACCCCAGGTTTTACACAATCGCCTCTATATGGAGCATCCCCATCTCTCTCCTGGCTGGGGCTCGGTGTGTCGGGGCAGGATGCGGGTGGTCGGGGCAGCCCTGGGTGGGTGCCACATGCAGTCCCAGAACCGTCCATCCCTCCCTGGCCACATCCATCCCTCCCTGGCTAGGCTGGAGGTGCCAAGCCATGGAGCAGGCGAGAGTCGGGTTAACTTTATCAGAAGCCCAAGAGCCGTGAAGGCGTGAAAGAAGAAATTAGCCTAACAATGTTTCATTTACAGCGAGAGAAACGATTTGTTAGCTGGCGATTGTTTCTGAATATTATCAGAGCCTTTTTAATTGTGCTGGAACTGAAATTAGCAGAATTAGAATAAATTGCCTTCCCTTCTCCGGCAGCCTCTTTATTCACGCTCATTGTTGTCTGCTTTGTATAGATTATGGGCTCTTTGTTCTCCTGCTGTAAATATACATGCCTGGAGTCACAGAGAGCAGCTGAGGTCTGCAGACAGTTTGTCACCACCGTTCCCCTGCCCGCGCTGGGCTTGGCAGGGTGGTGCTGGGTGGGCACCGGGCAGCCCCCGGCTGGGCTTCGTGCGGCGCGAGCCACGTGCGCCGCCGTCTCTTTCTTTCTTGATTTCGGCGTGGATGGGGGATGCTGCGTTGCCGTGGAAACGGCAGCGTTTGGCTGGCAGGGCTGTTCAGGGCAGGGGATCCCCCGTGTGCACCCCGTTTGCATCCTCTGTGCGCCCTGCTTGCAACCGCTGTGCCTGCCACATCATCCCCTGCTGTCCGGGGCTGTGGGTATGGTGGGGGGCTGTGTCACGGCTGCCCTGTCGGGGGAGGGGTGCTGGGGACTGTGGGGGACAGGCTCTGGGGTCCCTCACCCCATTTGGGGCAGGTGCGGGGCAAGGTTTGGGTGGTGAGTACGGCTGAGCGGTGCAGCAGGCTGGGCAACTCACCGTGCCACAGCCATGTGGCGGTTCTGTGTGGGGACCCCACTCGCTTCCCCAGCAAGTGTGGGGCTCATTCCCTCGAGGTCTTGAGAGGGAACCCGGCATCCCTTGAGGGACATCAAAGAGCAAGGTGGTGGCTCTACAAACCTCCCTTTGACAGGGGACAAGGGAACCCAGGTTAATAATGGACCACATGGCTGGCCAGGGAGGGGGTTTCTCCCTTCCCATGGCACGCAGAGCTGCCAGGCATCTCCTGGCCCCACACTCATGGTGGGTCACAGAAAGGGACCTTTGCCAGCCCCCGAGACACTGGCATCCCACATTTCCTAACTGGGAAAAAACCTCAGGGGTTTCCAGTTCTCCCCCTCTAACCGCCCCCTCTGTGTTTTGGCAGGTTCCCTGGCAGCAATGGAGGAAGGCGAGGATGGCCCGGCGGGGGACAAGAGCCCCTCAGAGAGGGAGGGGGCTGCCTCGGACCACGAGGGCTCTGCTGAGCGCGACACTTCCAGCCCCCCCAGCAGCGAAGGTGAGCCTTGCCACATTGCCAGGGGGCTTCCCATGGTGTCCCCCCTGCCACAGGGACAGTTTCCACCACCGGAGCAACCTGCCAGGCATGCCAGCATCATCTCTGCTGTTGGTGCATGGTGTTAATTAGCAAATGAAGTATCCTGCCTACCCGAATTGTGTTGGGCTGTTGGTTACTTGAGACCCCCCAGTCTCCCCAGGGTGCTCCATCCCTCCAGCCAGTGGCAGGACCCGCTGGGGGCAGCCTGGCCCCGGTGTGATGGTGAGCAACCGGCTGGGAGCAAGGAAGGGCTCCCCGCAGCCAGTGCAAGCAGGAGCAATCCTGGCTTGGCTGGGCCAGCAGCATGCTGGGGTGGGCCACCGGCTGGGCTGCTGGAAACCGGAGGCGGGTGGCTTGCCACGATGGCTGCTAATGAGCTCGGTCACCCTGTATCCCTTTCAGCACCTTTCACCCGCCCCGGTGCTGAGCCACCGGTGGCAGCGGAGGGATGTGGGGGTGCAAAGTGACCCCCTCCAGGGATGCAAAGTGACCTTCTGGGGCGCAAAGTCACATCCTGTGGGGTGCAAAGTGACTCCCCGGCCACCGAGGCCACAGGTGCTGGCAGCGGCGGTGGGGCAGACGGGGATGGGGGCACAGGGCCGTTGCTGCCTGCTTCCTGCCCACGCCGCCTGCCTGCCGCCGTGCGAGCCGTGCGAGCCGTGCCCCACCCCAGAGGTGGCTGTGTTTCAGGGCCGGGCTGAAACAGTCCCCAGATATCCTCTAAGTTCCTTCCTGTGGAGGTGGGGGCAAATCCTAATCAGTTAATGTTTGCAGTGCCCTTCGAGATAACCACGGCAGGGCAAGGCTGCACCGGCTAATGGAGCCGGCCAGTCCCCGGCAGGCAGCGGGGTTCCCGGCAAACACCCGCTGCCTTCGTCTGCCAGCAGCCGGGGAGCAAAGCATCCCCCAAAACTGCAGGAGCCGACCCGGCAGCGCAGCGGGGACCCGCGCCAGCACCCTGATAACGGGCGCAGGGAGGGCTCGCCGGCAAACTTTGCTCGGCAGCAGGGAGAAGCGAGCGGCTCTTATCTGATGGGGGAGCTGGGCTGGGGGCGAGGGAGCCGGGAGCCTGGGTGCGGAGCTGCACCTGGCACTAGCCTGCCTCGATAAAAAGGTGATAGCAGAGATAACGCCGAGCAGCAATAACGGCCACTAAAGCTTTCAGCGCGATGGATAAAAATCGATATGCCAGGCACTTTGATTTATAGCCAAAAATAATAGGACTTTTATACCCGGTGATTGATTTATTTGATGTTAATCATTCCGCTTATCACCTGTATTAATAATCTCCAATGCTGGTGACGTCACCCCTGGGTGTTCGCTCTGGCGCCGATCGATTGGGCTCCGCGCTGGTTATCCGCCCGGGACGCAAAGGCAAACATGTACTTTGGGCGCTAATCTTCCACACTGTCATATGCAGATAGGCCTTATCAGCTGCATCTCCAGCAGCAGTTAATGGAGAAAATAATTGTTATCAAGTTGCTATGAATACGCCACAAATAGAGCCGTGATGGGAGTGGGGCTGAACCGGGTGACGTGGGGTCCATGGGTGGGATGGTGGAGAAGTAGGGGGGGGGTTCAGCGGGGTGGGAGGTGGGTGGCCGTCTGAGGGTGGCTCGGGAAATCCCTGGGGAGGATGCATGGGTGGGCTTGGCTCTCCTTATGAGTCATCCTGTGGGGTCCCCATGGCTGGGCAGCCGGGGGGGTTTGGACACAGGGATTTCGAGGAGACCCCCCCCATGGACATTCGTGAGAGTGAATCCCCTTCTGCACGCATCCTGGCCCCGTGGTGGTGCTAGTCCAGTGGTCCTGACCCCTGTGGGATGCCGGTCTCTGAAATTCCCTGCGTGTGACCTGCTGCCTTCCCTCTCTTGCTGCAGAGTCCAGAGACTCCTTGGAGAGTCCGAAGGAGCTGGAGAAGCCGGATCCTGGAGAAAACGCGCGGGAGCCGGACACCTGGAATGGGCCAGGTGAGTCCCCGCTGTGCATCCAGTCATCCTGCTCCATCCCAGCTGGACCGCGGGCTGGAGCAAGCCTCTTGCAGAACGCAATATGAGGAGGACTGGAAGCACTGGGAGCTAGGCAGGCTGCAAATAAGTGAAAAAATACCGTTTCTGCTGGGAAAGGAGGTACGAGATGATGGTTGTTGTCCCCCAAGCTGCTGTTGGGATGGTAAAAGCCAAGCCAGGAGCAGCGGGGATGTCGGCACCGTGGCTGGCATCGCGCTGCCAGCGCAGGGAGGGTTTGGACCCCATCCTGCATTGCCCCGTGCTCGCGTGGGCACTTTGCAAACATCCTGGCAACCACAACAGCGACGCTCGAGTGGTTTTATGATGGTTATCAAAACCCCCAAGGAGCAAATACAGCTGTCTATCTCCCTCTCAGCATCTCCGCGCCGGGGCCGCTGGCACCGACAAGGCCGGGCACGCCGTGTGGGTACCCCGCGCCCTATCACCCTGCTATCTCCAAACCGACCCGCCGATGGGGTTACAGTCGGGCTCCGCCGTGCAGATTGGGTTTGTGGGTGCCAGTCTGCTGGGGACGGCACCCAGCAGGTGGATGGGGACGGGACCGGGGGAAGCTGCCACCCCCAAGGGTGGATGTGCTGCGTTTTGGGCCCCATTGGTGCCGGCAGCGCTCGCCCCCAGCCCGCTCCTCCCCGGGGAGCCCCTGGCTGGGCGATGCCGGTGGATCTGGTTTTGGAGCAGCCCCGTGGAGCAGCGGGTGATGGGAAGGGGTGACCCTGATGCAGGACAGTGGTCACCCTTGCGTGATGGACGCGACGCGGGGGGATCCTGGTGTGTCCCTAAGGCCATCAGCGTCCCACTTGGGCTGGGCAATGGAGAGGCCTTGGGAAAGGCCGGCTGCCAGCGCACGTGCTCCTGCAGCTGCCGAAATCCCCACGGCCCAGCAAGGAGCCATGGCCCTGCTCCTCCTTCCCGCCCCAGCCAAGGGGAAGCTCTCGCGGCTCCGCTGATATCCCAGCCCTTCCTGCGTGCCGAGCAGGAAGGAGCTGCGAGGCCGCCCCCGGCTCCTCCTTATCTGCTCCCCAGCCCTTTGCCCCCAGCACCGCTGCACTCCCCGCTCCGGCACTGGCATCCCGGGGGGGGGGGGGGGGGGAGGGGCTGCGTTGCCAAACCCAGGGGTGTCCCTGTGCCCCGGGGCTCACGGCACTGCGCAGCCCCATATCCTGGCAGCACCGTCAACCACGGGCTCCCCAAAAGGGACCACGAAGCCTCGGACCCTGGCCATGCCTCCCCTTCCCCCTCTTCCCTCGCCAGAGCGGGTTATTTGCATTCTTTATGTAAAAGAGATTTTATTATCGCCTTCTCTCAGCCCATCTCTATTCTGGTAATTGGAGTGGTATTAATTTCTGTGTGGCTGGGAGTTGATGGCGGTCCGGCGATGCTGCAGCGATAGGGTGTTCCTTTCGCACCAACCGCCGCGATAGCCCGTCTATCAGGCGCTCTGCAGGCTCTGCACTTATCAGGGATGGAGCTGGCGAAAAGGGAAACTCTGAGCAGCCTGAATTTTCTTTTTTTATCTGGCAGGATCCGCCATATGTCAGCAATGGCAGCTGCGAAGATGCGGCGCGACACGGGAGGGGCAAGCGGGCTGCTCCGGGCACCTTTGTTCGTGCCCTGCGGGGGTCTCGCCTTCCCCTGGCCCTTTCTGGGGGGGCTACTGGGTCACCCCCACTATGGTTTTGCCCTGTGGGTCTCCAAATCTGCTGCCCCGGGGTGCATCGCTGTGCCAGAGGCTTGGCAGCCCGGGGATGCAGCGTGCCAGGACCTCGCCGTGGGGCTCCTTGGCCCCGCGTGCCGGCACAGGAGAAGGAGTATTTTGTTTTATCTTTGAAATGACCTTGTTAGCTGGAGGGGGCTGCTGCGTGCCTGGCTGATATGCAAATCCCTGGGAGCTGGAGAATGTAATCCTCGACTTGGGAGCCTTTACAGATGTGCCGGGGTGCTGGGACACCTCGGTTGTGCTTCCCAATGGGATCGCGGGATGGAGCGTGGCCACGCTTTGTGCCCACCCAGGCCAGCCACTTCATCCTCTGGTGGGGCTGGAGAGGGGATATCCATCCTGCCCAAATTCCCCCAAGCCCTTCCTTGCAGCCTCACCAGCGGCTCTCTGCCATGCCTCAGGTTTCCATCTTTCCCACCCATTTTTGTTTGCTCAGGAGCAGGGTGGTAGCGAAGACTTTCAGGAGCACCCGCAGCCTCCAGCTCCCCTCCCAGGGCTGTCCCCTCGTGCCCGTCACTGCCCACCAGCCTCACCAAGTCAGGCAAATTCTCCCAGAGGGATAAGGTGAAAAGCTTCAGCAAATTTCACAAACGTGGTGATGTTGGGACAGGGGAACAGAGGAGAGCAGAGCCCTGCTGAGGGACAGGCTGCTCAACCGCATTACGAGGCACTGGCGAATCCCCACTGGGAGGCTGCAGCCCGGGGCAGCCCTGGCGGCACTTGCCTTTCTGCAAGGTGGAATGAAGCTTTTTGCTTTTGTCCCTGTGGGGACACCGGTGGGTCGCTGGTAGGGAAAGGATGGAGCAGATGGGACCAGACCCAGGGGTGGCTCTTGCCTCGTCCCCCTGTGGCCGTGTCCCACCACCCTCCCTGAAAGAGCAGGTCACTCTCCTTTTCTGTGTCAGCATCACTATTTGGGTCTCCACCAAGATTTCAGCCTTGCTGAGCCCCCGATGTCCCGCTGCCAGCTCGTCTCTCTGGGGTTTATTTAATTGCTCCTGGGTGGTAACGATGACTCTGGGTTAATTACAGAGCATGGCATAGGGTCCACCTCTCCCAGCACCAACCGTGAACCCCAAATCCATCCTCACCACGAGTCCTGTATGCAGGGTACCGGGACGGGACAGAGCAACTTCTTATTTTTTTGGTGCATCTAATTAAAACTGCAGACTTTTTTTATTTTCCTTTCCCCCCTGCCTCCCCCTTCCCTTTCGCCTCCCGCTCGCCTTCAGTTGTGTTTATCTGTGCCACGACTCCTGCCTGAATAATCTCTGGCTGCCCGGAGTTTGTCTGCAAACCTCAAGGTTTATTATCAGGGCGAGCAGGGCATGATGAGGAGGGACGGCTTGTCCGGATGGCCGGCCCCGCGCCGCATCTGCCCCATTGCTCCCCCTTCCCCTCCACCCTGGTATGTGTGGGTGGGAAAAATTATTCCAGCTATTTCTTTTTATCACTGGGAACCGGGCTGAGCAGCAGATAGTTGTGTTTGTGTTAGATTGCTGGGGGACAGGGAGAAGTTGGGGTTCGGGACAGTAACCCCCCTGAGTCAGGGGGTCCCCCAAGGCCCTGAAAACCCCCTACCTGGCTTGCGTCCAACAAAGCCACGTCATGGCACCAAAGGCAGTGGCATATTTGACATCAGAATGGGAATGGTCCCAGTGGTGGCACCTGTCTTGGATTGGGGACATTGAAGAGGACCCCATCCCTACTGGGGTCTGTACCTGCAGATCCCTGCCCTCAGCTCAGCCTCCGGGCACACGGCAGGGTGGAGGGATGCTGAGGACCGTTAGGGGATGTTGATGGTGTAAAGGGATGCTCAGGCTGGTTTGGAGACACTCGATGGGATGCTCGGACTGGTTTGGGGACATTGCTGAGTGGAAGGATGCTCAGACCAGTTTGGGGACACTGCTTGGGGTGCAGGGATAGTTGGGCCAGTTTGGAGACACAGCTGGAGCAGAGGGATGCTCAGACTAGTTTGAGGTCACTGCTGGGGTGGAGGGATGCTCAGACTGGTTTGGGGACTCTGCCAGCATGGGGGGACACCCAGACCAGCATTTCCCATAGCCTGGCAGGGACACTGCTGCGTCGGGCAGTGCTGGGGGCTGTTGACATGCCAGCAGCATCCCCTGCTCTATCCCTGTCTTCCCTTCCATTTTCCCTTGGGAAGGAGAAGAATGTCTTGCATACTTGGGGTGAGAGCCCTGAGGGCAACACTGCCAGGCTCATGGTGACTGACAGCTGTCAGTCACTGCTGCCTTGCCACTCTGGATCTGAGGACTGGTGGGGTTTAGGGCTTGTTTGAAGCAGAGCTCCCGACCCCTCTCCTACGTCTAGGTGCTGTCCCCCTGGGGTCCTCCCACCCACACAGATAGGCCCTGCCCAGCACTGCGGCAGTGACCCCCCCATGTGGTCCCCCCTCTTTTCCGGAGGGGATATCTACCCTCTGCATCGGCTCCGGGGGCCCCTTCGCTCCCCTTCCTCCCCCCTACCCAGCTTCCTGGCCCCCCCAGCACACCCCTACCCACTGCCTGGCACCAGCCTGGGCAGAGCCAGCGGGTCCAAGCAGCCCCACGCGTGGGGACAGAGCAGGGACAGGGGGTCCCTGGCACAAGGGTCCAGCCACCCCTGGCAGCCCTGGGGGGAGCCAGGAAGTTTTCCTCCTTCTTATCCTCCCTGAGTGTTTTCTGATGCTACTGCAGGTGCTTACAGCTCCCATTTACATCTGGGGATGGGGACCCCCTGAGAGCCACATCCCAGCAGGGCATAGAAACACCCCGAATGCAAACATCCCAGGGAGGCTTATCGGGATGCATCCTGCTGGGGCAGGGCACCCCAGCTTACGTGGGGCGTACGGGAAGGGCGATCCCCAGGCGACGCATGGCACGGCTGGTGCCCGCCCTGCTGCCGGTGCCTGCCAGCTGTGGTGCACAGCTGGCAAGCTGGGTGCCCAGACCTTTTGGGGTTCAACACCTCCTGGGTGCCGTTGCCCCCTCCCTGGCCTGCCCAGGCGCCGGGAGGTGCCCGCTCTGCTCACCCGGGGTAGGTCAGAGCTCCTCCATTAACCAGGGGCAGGGTTCAGCCCGATAAAGATTTGCTGTTGTACTCTGTCAAAAAAAAATCAATAAATTGCAAGCGATGGGCAGGAGCGATAAAGGCATAAGTCTCCCCCCCCCCAGCTCCCACCCCACGGGGGCAGTGGGGTGCCCTCCTGTACCCCAAAGCGGGGGGCAGAGCCAGCGGCAGCCCAGCTCTCCCACAGCTGTTCCCTCTCGGTCTGCGGCAGCTCGGCCAGAGCAACCCCAGGCTGAGCCCAAGCAGGCACAGCCCAGCAAGGCTTGAATTTAAACCCTCCTCGCTCCTTTGTCGTCCCCAAGGCTGCCCTGATTACTCGAGCACCCGGGACGGCAAAGCTGGGATAATCTCCTTAGCCCCTTTGGAGAGATTTCCCTTTGTGAGTGGAGGTGAAGAGTGGAGATGCTGCGTGTTCACAGCTTAAGACTCTTCCCAATCGGCTCCCTCCATCTTATCGGAGCGGTGCCATCACATCATTTCACTAGTTGAGTTGTCAGGATTTATTCCTTCCGCCGTGCACTCGCTGCTTCTAAAAACAGCAGCTGGGGCACACCGCGGGGCTGAGCCAGGGCTGCCGGGGGAGTCGGGGCTTCTCCAGCTCGGCTTTTCCCGAGCAGGACTGGGAGAGCCACGGGAGGTTGGGTACCGATAGATGGATGGATCAATCCATCCATCCTCCCTCCCCCTTGGGGGCTCCCATGCCACAGGGACATCCTGCACGTGCTGGGATGGGAGCAGAGACCACCAGTTCATTCCCGTTCTCCCAGGCTCTGCGTCACCAGGGCTCAGGTGGGGGCTGTACCCGGGGTTGTGGCCCCCAGGGCTGGCAGCCCCCAGGGCCAGGCACAGAACGCTGTATTAATAGGAGCGGCACGCGGCACGGCTGGTGCTGGGACATGGTCCCGTGACACCCCGATAGCAGTACTTATCCAGATAGTATCCAGGCAGCTGCAAACATTGCGGGGACCTCCGAGCCCAGATCCCCGCCGAGGGGCAGAGCCGGTTCATTCGGATTTGATTAAAGTCACAGGGATGCAGTTGGGGCGAGGGGATGCGGGAGCTGCTTGGGGATGGGATGGGATGGAATAGGTTTGGCCCAGGGCCGCCCTTCCCTCCTGCTCACTCCCACCTGCAGGGAAAGCAGATGTGGGCACGTGGATGTGTCTGCGCTTTGGGAGCATCCACACGGGACGGCCACAGGAGCTGGCATATCCCCACCCATGGTGCTGTTTATTTCCCTGGCTGTAAGGGTGCTGTGGGTCACCTTGCGGATAGGCTCTTGTGGAAATTCATCATCATCACGCCCCGTTCACCCCATGCCGGAGGAAGATGCAGCCGTGTTGCACGGTGATGCCTTACTGGCACCATGCGACCCCGCAGGCTTCCTCCCCACGTGCCCTGCAGGTCCCCAGGGACGCGGGTGCCAGCCATGCCTTCTCAGCCATCGATCGCCCGATGCATGGCCGTGGTGTGATGACAGGATTAATCTTTGCTCTCCAGCACAGCTCAGCCTATTTCTTTGAAATCTCTCGATAGGGAGATAAGCCGAGGTGCAGTGCTGGGTGAGCAGGCGCTGCCGGCCTGGGGGGGGGCAGTGAGCAGCCCCAGCACCCCGTGTTTCAGCAGCAGGCAGAGCACTGGGGTCCTTGTTGCGCTGAGCAGGTGCACCTAGCTCACCAGGGGCTTTTTTCCACTCCTTTCCGCCGCTTTTCTTTGCAACCCAAAGCAAACAGCCGGGTCCCTGCCCAATTTGGTTAATGATCCGGAGATAAACCCTCCTGCGATAACATAACGGCGGGGCTGGTGGGCGGTGGGGCACCGCCTGGCCAGGGACCGATGGCCAGACGAGATACCCGGGGTGGTGTTCACCTGCCGGGGGGGATCCCGCGGGGAGGGCAGCACCAGAGCGGGGCTGGCGCCCATGGACTTTGCTCCTTTCCACTCACCAGGGAGACTGCTGGGGGTCACCTGGGGCACCCCACAGGCTGGCACCAGCTCTTCCCAACCTCCCCAGGTTGCAGGCAGGGTGATGTGGCTGAATCCGGCACCTTTGGAGCATAGGGATGGGGATTGCTCCATGCTGTGTGGTTGTCCCCACGCGGGGACATAGCTCGCTCACTTCGGGTTTTGTTCCCAAGTGCGGGCAGCGTGAGCAAACAGCATCTCCCAGGTCACCCCATCCCGGCTCAGCATCATTTTCCTCGTGCCAAAGGGAGAAGCACAGCAATGCCGTGTGCTTAGTTTGAAAAATGACCGTTTTCCTTCTCTTTTTTTCTTGGTGTATGAATGTGGGTGCAGCCGAGTACCGCAGGGGCTCCGGCAGCATCCCCAGCCGGGCACAGGGACACCCACTGGGACAGAGAACTGCTCAGGACCATTGGCTGGGGTTCACCACCGCCACATCTTTGGGGTGACACTGCTGGATTGGGCCACTGGCCGGTGCCGTGGCCATCGGGTGCTGGCGGGGAGCGGGGCCAGCTCCGGCAACACTATTTTTGTCCCCCTGTCTGGAACGGTTTTCTCTTTATCAGCGCCTGCGTGTTTTCTCTGCTGGGGTTTGATACACAGAAGATGAAGTGCTCTGACATGGGAAGTGTCAGGCGAACGCTCTTATCTCAGAGACATGGTCTCCTGACCCAAACGCCGCTGATTACCAGTGAGACAGGGGGAAGGAGGGGCAAAAGGGGGGGCACAGGAGGGGACGTGGCGGTTGGGCTCCGTTCCCCAAAAGTAGCCAGACTCTACAGGGTGGCAAAGCCAGCGAGGAGCCACCACCATTGTTGGGGCTCTCCTGGGGATTTGGGGATTCGCTGTCCTCTCCCCGGAGCTGAGGGGGTGAGGGCAGGCAGCCTGGGATGCTAAGACTGCATCCTGGAGGGACCCCAGCACGTCGGGAGTCAGCCAGGTGTTGGGAACATGGGGCAGTGTGCACCGTGCAAGGGTCCAACTGCCCAGCTCAGCGCCGAGGCCCCGCTGATCGTTGCATCCTGCTCCCTGCCTGCTCCCCGGCTCCTTTGTGGGAGGGACCAGCCAGTCGAGGGGCTGCTGCTGCCCCTCCTCATCATCAGTTGGTGCTTGGGAGTAAATCCCATCAGCTCCTCAAATGTCCCAGCCCTCCTCCTCCTCCCTATCCTGGGATGGACCTGGTGGGGGCACAGGCAGGGGGATGCCAGGGATGCGGGGAAAGGGCATGCCAGGGATGCAGGGTGGCCAGAACTGGCACTGTGCTCACTCCCAAAACCACTTTGCTAGGGATGAAATCTCAACTAGAAACAGAGCCAGGATTCCCGTGGCCAGGGCAGCTTTTGGAGCTGCCGGGCCAGCACCAAGGGCTCCCCGGCTGAGAGCACCAAGGTGTGTGGGAAGGGGAAGCAGGCAGCCCTGCCTGCACCCCGGCCGGGCAGAGCGCATCTTTCCCTTGTGTCTACTGAAGGCTGCGGGCACGGGGATGGAGGGTGGCATGTGCCTAAGCGTGGGGACCAGTCCAGTGACCCCAAAGACCTCGGGGACCTTCAACACCTTCACAGACCCCCTCTCCAGCCCACCTCCCGGCAGGTTTTGCTGAGGGGGATTGGCTGCTCCGCTGGGATGTCATTCAGAGCCACATCCTTGGCAGCACGGGGCTTCCTCAGCGGATGGAGGGGACCTGTGGGTGGCGGTTGGACCCGGCAATCGCCGGTGCTGCCAACCCGTGCTCACCACCCAGCACTTCCAGTCACTCACCTTAACTTACCCCAGCGTCGAGAGGATCCAGATGTCAGCCCAGCTAATAAACACATCAGATTTCAATCTCCGCAGCCATGGGATCGCTTTATCCTCCCCGCGCTCCCAGCTCGGAAAGCAATTTTGCCTTCAAACGAGTGCAGCCTCCTCCCTGCCCACGGGACCTGGGCACCAGCTGCATCTGCTATGGAGCCTTCGAGGGACAGGGCTCTGGGCACATGGCCTTAGGGGGGGCTCTTTTCCCTGGCATGATGGTGGGGGGATCCCACTTCTTCTCCAGAGCACCCTGGGGAGTTAGGAGCCTTCCTGGCTGCAGATGGGTGCCCTGGGCACCCTGCCTCGCTGGTGGCCCAGCGTTTGGCTCGCTGTCCTCGGGGAGCATCTTGGTTTTGGGGGAGCAGTGTCTGGCCCCTTCGTGCTGTGCAGCAAGGGGCAGCCAGCGCACATCCATCTCCGTATTGGTTACCTGCCATCTTATCTGCGCTCCGAAAGACAAAGGCACAGTTAAAACATTTTAGAGCAGCCTTCATAGCGTATTAACATGTTATCTAACCCATTAAACCAGAGGCTTATCAGATAATCAAAGCCATTAAGCCCTGAAGCTTCTGCAACTTTGGGTGCCGGGATGGGAAATGCTCCTTCCTCTCCGCCACTGTGCTGTGCCTGGACCCCCGGGCCATGCCCGGACCCCCCAGCGAGTGGCCAGATCCCACCCACCCACTGCAGACACAGCCCCACAGCACTCGGCTCCTGGTGGGTGCCCATGTCTGCAGGGACCTGGGGCTGGTGCAGGCCAGGGACCTGGCTGGGGGGCATCGTGCCGATGCTGTGCCTGTCTCCCCACAGATGAGCTGGATCTGGCTGTGCAGGAGGGGGAGAGGCAGGTGCGAACCCGCAGGAGCCTCCCCGAGGGCTTCTCCTGGGGACCCTTCCAGGGCAGCATCCACAGCGAGCCGGCATCACCGGGGCACGGCGAGATGGTAAGGAGCACTGCCGCGGGCTGCCAGGGATGGTGGCAGGGAAAGTCCTGAGGAAACAAGTTGTTTGGGGAGAGGAGTTCGTTTGGAAGGGATTTTCCATGCTTGAGCTCCTGACTCCCTGGGAATCTCGTGGTTTGGGTGGCCAAGAGGTTTCCCGGCCATACACTCCCAAGCTCAGAGCATCCCCACAGGCCCAGGGATGGGATGCTGGCCATGCCCTCCCATCCCTTCCTGTGCATGGCTGCAGGCAAGCAGGCTGCTTGGTGGTACACGTGCCCTCACAGAGGAGATGTGGTCTCTGGGTTTCCCACCCCACATTTGCTCCCAGGGGGCTCTGCTTGTGCCTAGAAAGCGCCAGGGCTCTGTAGCCCATGGGGAAGGGGCAGGAGAGGAGACAGCGCGGGGCGCTGGTGGCTCTCCGTGGCAGGAGCACACTGCACCGGGGCGAGCACACACCCTGCGGTGTGTTGTGGGTGCTGGATCCGCACATCCCAGTCACATCCTTCCCCTGCCCCGGAGGTGCACGCCAGCAGCTCCAGCCCAGGATCTTTGAGGCTGGAGAATCTCACCCGGGCTCCATCCCCACCTCCTTCTCCTCCCTCGCTTGCTCTTTTTTCTCTTTTTTTCTTTTTTTTTCTCTTTTTTTCTCTTTTTTTTTTTTCTTTTTTTTTTAGCTCAGGCCCGTTTATCTTTGCCGAATTAAATCCTTGATTAACCCTTATCTGCCCAGTTTGGCTCCCTATCTCCTGGTTGGCGCCATGTGTCCAGACACCCGGTACAGGATGATTGATTTCTTAAAGATATGCGCGGCTTTTTTCTGATACTTCATTTATTGTCTAAATATTTTTGCTCCCATTTCAGCAGCTCCCTTATCGAGCCCGGCTGATGATTCCCAGCCCTGCTCTCCTCCACCACTCGCCTCCCTCCCTATCTCTGCTTGGGGAAGCGAGGAAGGAATCGCAGCCCCATCCCTGATATGGGCTGTCGCCCTCGGGTCCCTTCGTCTTTGTTGCTGACGGCAGGGGGGGGGGTGCAGGGGGTCTCCCCCAGATCCTGCCTGGCTCTGCTGTTCGTTTCCATGTGGACATTATCCCATCCTGGGGTTTTAGTGGGAACTGGGAACACCGGGTGGCTTTGATGCCTCTGTGGCACGGAGCACCATGCGTGCCCATCGCTGCACTGATGGAGGAGAAGGAGAAGGTGGAAGAGGAGGAGGAAGATGCCTTCCCACCCCCAAGCTGATCCCATGGGGCTCCCCCAAAACAGCCTTTCTCAGGAGAGTGTGCAAACCCACCAGTGTCACCAGCCCAGCAGTGCCAAGGGACCATGGAGCCCCACGTGCTGGCTCGCCCTGTGGCTGTCCCCCCACTCCATCCCTGCCCCGTGTCCCCCCGGCCACCCGGCCTCGGGTGATGCCCATGGCGGGGGGACAGCGAGGGCATGGGGCCGTCCTGATAACACCATCCCAGCGGATGCAGAGAAGATAGGGTTTCCGATGGTTATCGGGCTGGTGCAGAGTGGAGACACTGACCTCTTTGTTCCAGGGAGAACAAGGAAGGGCTTGACGCAGGGGCTGGGGCCACCAAGGGGAGCTGGGGCAGGCACCCTGGGGTGCTGGGAGCACCCTGGGGTGCTGCAGGAACCTACTTCCATCAGGAGGTACCCACAGATTCCCCCCCCCCCCCTGCACAGAGCAAAAGCTCTGCAGAGACCCTCCTCTCCCTCCTGGCCTCAGCACAGGTCATGGAGGGGCCACCGTGGTCCCCAAGGGAGCTCAGCCCGGTACCACCAGCAGCACCCATCCCCGCCTCCCATGCAGGGGGGCCCTAAGCCCCCAGCCTCATTTCCCACCCGCTGTCCCTGGGGGCAGGTGGGTTCCCGCAGCAGCGGCAGCAGCGTGCGGGTGCTGCGGGTGCACCATGGGCCGTGCGCGCGTGTGTGCGAGCGCCTGCCCGCGCTTGCGCGTGGGGTTTATCACGCTGCCAGCACTCGGCTCCTGGCGGTGATAAGGCCTCAACCGGCTGCGACTGTCAGGCTGAGTTGGAGGGTTTAGAAATATTGGGACGAATAATTAGATTTCATATCGTTACTGCGGCAGCCATCGGAGGATCAGGCAGATTAATTTCCCCCCCCCCCCCCTTTCTGCTCATTAATATTCATTAGCGATGCGGGAAGGCAGAGCCGGGCATGAGCTGAGGGAGGCTGCCACGGCTCCCTGACCCCAGCCCGTTTCGGGGCGCAGTGCTCACCCCCTCTCCCTGCCCTCAGAGCCCACCCGTGACGCTGGTGCTGGGGGACGAGAGCTGCTGGCTGTCCCGGCTGCCCCTCGTGCCTGGAGAGCCCGACGCCAACGCCGTGATCTACAGGAAGGGTTGGTACCAGTGCCACGTGTCCCCGTGCCTGGGGTGGGGGGCTGGGGGGGCCAGGCATGGCCACCTCGGCACTTGGGTGGGGGAAGGGGTGCTACTGCAGAGGGATAGGTCCCTGTCCCCCCTCCATCCCTGTGCCCCCAGCCCGCTGCCGGTGCCTGCCCACACCTGCCAGCACCCATGGCCCCCCCACAGCTGCTGGGGCAGTGTCTGCTCCTCTGTGACCCAGCACCCCTGTCCCAGCCCTCCCCAGCTGCTGGGGGATATGAGGAGGGTCCCAGCACGCAGCGGCTAGTGTAAATACTGGTGCAAGCAGTAGTGCAAGTGTTGCTGCATGCAGCTGGGGCAAGATTTGGGGCAAGCACTGGTGCAAGGCTCAGTGGAAGCATGACTGCAGACATTGGCATAGGACTCCATGCAAGCATTACTGCATGCATCGGTGTAGGACTCAGTGCAGGCATTACTGCATGCATGGGTGCAAGGCGCAGCGGGAGCATTACTGCGGTCGTTGACATAGGACTCGGTGCAGGCATTACTGCATGCATGGGTGCAAGGCACAGCGGGAGCGCGGTGCAGGCATTACTGCATGCATGGGTGCAAGGTGCAGTGGGAGCACGGTGCAGGCATTACTGCATGCACGGGTGCAAGGTGCAGTGGGAGCACGGTGCAGGCATTACTGCATGCATGGGTGCAAGGTGCAGTGGGAGCACGGTGCAGGCATTACTGCATGCACGGGTGCAAGGTGCAGTGGGAGCACGGTGCAGGCATTACTGCATGCATGGGTGCAAGGTGCAGTGGGAGCGCGGTGCAGGCATTACTGCATGCATGGGTGCAAGGTGCAGTGGGAGCACGGTGCAGGCATTACTGCATGCACGGGTGCAAGGCGCAGTGGGAGCATTACTGCGGTCGTTGACATAGGACTCTGTGCAGGCATTACTGCATGCATGGGTGCAAGGCACAGCGGGAGCGCGGTGCAGGCATTACTGCATGCATGGGTGCAAGGTGCAGCGGGAGCGCGGTGCAGGCATTACTGCATGCATGGGTGCAAGGCGCAGCGGGAGCGCGGTGCAGGCCGAGGGGAGGCTCTGGCAGCTGGGCCCGGCAGCAGCGCTCCGGCGCGGGCAGACACCGCCATCTCCAGGCAGGCTGGGGCTCAGCCATGGCTGGGAGGAAGCACCAGCTGCAGCTGGGGACAGGGACCGAGGGGACAGGGGTCCCAGAGCCATGCAGGCAGCAGCCCAGCAGCAGGACGGGGAGGGTCCAGGGGGTGGGTGCTGACTGTTCCCCCCACCAGACGAAGCCCTGTGGTGCCGGACGACGCGCACCCTGAGAGAGGATGAAGCCGTGTGCGCCTTCGTGGTGGCCGAGCCGCCGGCCATCCCCAACAGCCCCGCGGTGAAGGCAGAGCCCAGCGACTCGCTGTACCCGGCCGCGCTGCACTCGGACATCCAGCTGCTGCCGCAGCAAGCCGGCATGGCCGCCATCCTGGCCACCGCTGTGGTGAACAGTGAGTCCCAGGGGACGGAGAGCACGGGGAGGGGGGACATGGTGAAACCTGCGGGGCCAGGACCACGCCGGGGGTCCCCAGCCTGTCGTGCACATGATCTATGTCCCTTCCTTGCGTCCCTTTCCTGCCGCAGAGGATGTCTTCCCATGCAAGGACTGCGGGATCTGGTACCGGAGCGAGCGCAACCTGCAAGCCCACCTGATGTACTACTGTGCCAGCCGGCAGAGTGCCAGCTCGCCCGCCCTGGAGGAGAAGCCCAAGGAGACCTACCCCAACGAACGCGTTTGCCCCTTCCCCCAGTGCAAGAAGAGCTGCCCCAGCGCCAGCTCCCTGGAGATCCACATGCGGAGCCACAGCGGTATGGCACGGCACGGCACGGCACGGCACAGCACGCTGCTGCAGCCTGGGGACACCGAGCCACGCACAAGGACCCCGGAGCCTGCTGGGTGGAGGGGCAGGGAGGCTGTGGGGCTGCAGCACAGCTGACCAGTTAGATGAGGTTCTCCCCCAGCTGGGTTACTGGGTTGGGTCAGCTCACTTGTAGGTCTTCCCCCATCTCCGCCCTGTAAAGATGGAGAGGGCGTGCTGCTTCCCACAGTCGGCACCCTCCTGGCTGGCACAGCTGGCCCTCTGGGGTGTGCCCGCGGTCCCTGTCCCCCTTCCCTCGGCGCTGAGCGTCCACCTGTCCATCCATCCTGCAGGAGAGCGGCCGTTCGTCTGCCTGATCTGCCTGTCCGCCTTCACCACAAAAGCCAACTGCGAGCGTCACCTGAAGGTGCACACAGACACCCTGAACGGTGAGTACTGCACGGTGTCCCCACAGGGACACCCCTGTCCCCTCCAGCACAGCCCAGGACAGCGACCTGCTCCCCGTGGGTCTCTGCCTGCCCTGCTGGGTGCCATCCTGCCTGCTCAGCCCCATGCCATGTTCCCTGCAGGTGTTTGCCACAGCTGTGGCTTCATCTCCACCACAAGGGACATCCTCTACAGCCACCTGGTCACCAACCATATGATCTGCCAGCCGGGCTCCAAGGGAGAGGTGTACTCGCCGGGACCAGCCCTGCCCACCGCCAAACCCCTCGCCCCCGGTGGGTACTGCAGGCTGTGGGCACGGGGGGACGCGTGCCAGCACCCATGCAGAGCCTGGCTTCACCACCGAGGGCCGTGTCCCCAGACGGCTCCAGCCACGAGGAGGGGGGCAGGGGGACAGGGGGACGGGGTGAACGCGCCTGTGCTGGGGATGTCGGTAACGGTGCCTCTGTCCCCTTGGCAGGGCTGAGCCAGACGAACAACGCATCTCTGCGAAAGTGCAGCCTGCCGGCGTTCCTGCCCGAGGGGCTGCCGGCGCTGGCACAGCATGTGGTGCTGCATGGCCCCCTGCCCGCCCCACCGCCTGGCCCCGACGCCACGGGCCCCCCAGCACCGCCCACCTCACCCCCTGACACCAGGGCTGGCAAGCTTTCACCACCAGCCCAGCCACAAAACGGGGAAGGGCCATCATCATCATCATCGTCCTCCTCTTCCTCTTCCTCCGGCGAGGCCATCCGCGTCAAGGAGGAGCCTGCCAGCAGCCCAGCCAGCGAGGCGGAGGCGCCGAAAAGCGGTGGCCCCGGGGAGGGGGGCGGCAGCCCCGACGCCTGCTCCCGGACTTCATCCCCCCGCAGCCTGCCCTCGGCGAAGGTCAAGTCGGAGCTTGCCAGTCCCACGCCAGGCTCCAGCCCGGTGCCCAGCGAGCCGGGGACAGGCACAGCCGGCGGCACCGTCTTCCTACCCCAGTATGTGTTCGGCCACGAAGCCGCAGTGGTGCCGCAGGCGTCGGAGATCCTGGCAAAGATGTCGGAGCTGGTGCACAGCCGGCTGAAGCAGGGCCACGGCAGCGCAGTGCCACCCAACATCTACACCGGCACACCGGTGCCCAAGGGCGCCACGTGCTTCGAGTGCGAGATCACCTTCAACAACATCAACAACTACTATGTGCACAAGCGTCTCTACTGCTCTAGCCGGCACCTGGCCGAGGACAGCACCCCCGGGGTGCGCAAGCTCAAAGCCCCCCCCGGGGCACCCAAGGGTCCTCCTGCCCCAGGGACACTGCTGTCCCCGCCAGCAGGCGATGGGCAGGGGACAGCGGCAGCAGACGGGGATGCCGGACAGGATGCCATGCCACCGGCCGCCACGTCAGAGGTGAAGGCAGAAGAGACGGGGGGCAAAGCGGGGTCCCCTGAGGCAGAGGGGGGGTCAGGGCGGTGCAGTGAGGACAGCCAGAGCCCCAGCAGCTCGGCAGGGGACGAGGGGGACGAGGACCCCAGCAAGACGCTATGCGAGGCGTGCAACATCCGCTTCAGCCGCCACGAGACCTACGTGGTGCACAAGCGTTTCTACTGTGCCTCCCGCCACGACCCCCCCCTCCGCCGCCCCAGTGCCCCCAAAGTCCCCTTCCTGCCCCAGCCTCTCCGCACCCGCAAACGCCGCAAGCTCTACGAGATCCACGGGGCTGCTCACCGCCCCGCCGAACCCCTACCAGCCCCTGACCCCCCGCCAGCCCCTGACCCCCCGGGGGCTGCCCCCTCGCCCCGCTCCAGCCCGGATGCCGACGGTCCCATCGACCTGAGCAAGAAGCCGCGGTGGCAGGGGGATCCGCCGCCGGCACCAGTGCTGCCCTTGGCCGACTACCACGAATGCACTGCCTGCCGCATCAGCTTCAACAGCCTCGACAGCTACTTGGCCCACAAGAAATACCAGTGCCCGGCCACCCCGCTGCAGCCCCGCACCCTCGAGCACCTCCAGAAGATGAAGGGGACCATGCCAGCCCCCCTCAAGGGTCGGCGCAGCCCCAGCAGCCCCGGCGAAGGGGACCCCGAAGGCGTGCGGGTGAGGGCAGCTCCGGCGGGGAGCCCTGGCATCCCCTACCCCGGTGCATCCGGGGCGGACTCACTGCAGCGACACCCTAAGGGTCCCCTGCCACCCCCGGGGGCGAAGGGACCCCTGGCTGCCTGTCCCTACTGTCCCCTCAATGGGGCCATCAAGAGTGACCTCCTCGAGCACTTCCGTAACGCCCACGGGCTCTTCATTGCCAAGCCGCCGGTGGCCGGGCAGGGGCTCCCTGATGCCCCAGCACCCAGTGCCGGCAGGACACCCGAGTCCCCGCTGCCCACGGCGTCACCCCCCCGCCTGCCTGCACCCCGCCTTCGCCGGGACAGCTTCAACGGCAAGGAGGGTCAGGATGGCAGCCCCCGGGCCCCCGCCTCACCCCGGCCCCCCCGCTTCACCTGGAGCCCCCGAGGGACTGCGGGAAGCCACCCGCAAGCCCCCCACGCCCCCTGCCTACACGGACAGGGGCGTGCAGACCCCCCCGGCCAAGGCTGTGCCCAGCCCGGTGCCCAACGGCAACCACAGGTACTGTCGCCTCTGCAACATCAAGTTCAGCAGCCTCTCCACCTTCATCGCCCACAAGAAGTATTACTGCTCCTCCCACGCCGCTGAGCACGTCAAGTAAAGCCCCCCCGACACTGCCCCCACCCCACCGCTCGCCGGGGGGGGCTGCAGGGGCTGGGGGACTGGGAACCAATGGCTGGCACCCCCTCTTGCAGGGGTCAGGGTGATGGAGGCTCCACTGGGGCAGCTTCAGCATCCGCAGGTCCCTCCAGTATCCCCAAACTGCACCCCAGGTTGGGGGTCTCACGCGCCCCTGGCCAAGGACCCTGTGGCAGGGGGGAACACGGTGCTGGTGGCCCTGCCCCAGCCCACGGGCTGTGTGGTGTCCCCACCTCTGCCCCTGCTGCAGCCAGGGCCAGTGCCAAAGGGAAACTGAGGCAGGGAGAAGGCACATGGCCCTGCCCTGGCCAGGGAGCTGCAGGAGGGGCTCTGCCCCCAAGTAGACACTACAGGGGTGGGGAGGGGGTACAGCGTGGCTGGGCTTGGCCCTGGGCACCCTAGTAAGCATGTGGGTGACCCCCAGCACAGACTGGACCCTGCAAGGGGGCAGCACTGAAGGCAAGGATGAAGCTACCCTGGGAACTGTATGTATAAGTGTGTACAGAAATAAATATGTCTAATAAAGCCGGGCTGCTGCCTGCATGCAGGGGACACCACGGGGGCTGGCATAGCCACCATCACCCCATGGGGTCAGGGACATCAGGCTGGGGACATCAGGTGTGTATAGCCATGGGGTGGCAGGGACAGCTTGCAATACCGGGGCAGAGCATCATGTCCTTGTGCCATCCCCAGCATCCCTCAGTGACACCCACCTTGCCCCAGGTATCATACATCTGTGTCACAGAGTGGGGTGTCACCAGCACTCCCTGGTGGCACCCACCTTACCCTGGCTGTCACACGTGTGCTGTGGGCTGGGCTGTCACTGGCACCCTTCAGTGGCACCCACCTTGCCCTGGGTGTCACACATCTGTGCCACGGGACCATGCAGCCACCAGCCCCTAGGCTGGGCTCCAGCTGGTGCTGGGCTGCAGGCTGATGACTCATTAATTATGAGGCTAATTAAACTCCCACAGCCACAGGTGGGTTTGTGCTGCCCTGAACCTGGTTCAGGTCTCTGCCACATCAGCAGTTCCTGCACTGGAGCCCCAGATCCCTGCAGTGGCATCCCCAGGTGAGCATGGCTTGGGTCCCACGGCCCCTGTAGTGCATCATGGAGGGGGGTGCCCCTAAGCACCCCAAGAGCATGGCTTCTTACCTCCCCACAGCTCACCCCAGTGCTTCCTAGTACAGCACAGGTGGGTGGCGGTCCTTCCCCTCCATCTCAGCTTGCCCACCCTGGCTAGCAGGGCTTGCACTGCAGGGCCCCAGTCTGGGCTCCCTATAGTGCCCAGCGCTATACTGGGCTCCAGCTCAGGTATGGTCCCCCAGCTGCCTGATCGGCACAACCCAGCATCACACGGGCTCTGTTTTGTTTCCCAGTCTGGTATCCCTGGAGCAGCTGGGCAGTTGCAGTCCCATGGGGCTTGGCCAGGGCAGCACCAGCCCGCAGGCTTGTGCAAGGCTGGGGCCACCAGGGCTCCCACACACAGGGGCTGCCAAGGGGGACAGGGGTTAAACCCCCGCCCCAGGGCAAGAGGGGAGCATCCCTCTGTGCCAGTCCTGCTCCAGGTGCCAACAGCACAGTCAGTGCCCTGAGCAGCAGGACCACCAGCAGTGGGGGGGCATCTTTCATCCCCTTAAGTGGAGCAAGAACAGGAGCTGCCACAAGCTGTTTGGGGATTTTGCGCTGTGCCCTCCTCGTGGCTTGCCTGCAGTGCCAGGAGGGGGTCCCAGTTGTGTGCCGGGGGTGCGGGCCAGGCCTTGCATGCCAGCCAGGGTGCTGGGGTGGCAAGCAGGAGGAAGGCAGCAGCTCCCTCAGGGAGCAGTTGCAACAGGTCACCTCCTTGCGTGTTCTTGCACCACCACCCAGCACAGCCCCACAGTGCCAAGTAGAGCAAGTGGCTGATGTCCCCCCAGCCAACAAAGATGGGTTGAGACACAGCTGAAGTTAGCAGAGCTTTACTTAAATAAATATATTTACAGAGCAGCAGATAATACAGAGAAGAGCTGGCCCCATTCAGGCAGCGGGATGCAAGGAGAGGCTGTGCTGGGCACTATGGCAACCTCCCCCGGGGCATTGACCTAGCGGGGTGCTGAGACCCCCAGGAACTGAGGGGAGGTGACAGAAGGGGGGACAGGGCACCAGCTCACTGCAGTGTCTTCCTGCGGGGCAGGGGTGGGAGGCTGCAGGGCAGGAGGTTCTGCAGCGCGGGGCTGCTCTCTGCTTCCTTTGGCTCCTCTGTGGCATCCAGGAGCTGCTGCATGTAGCAGGAGGTGCCGAGCAGGACATGGCCGGTGGCCTGCATGGTGAAGAGTGTCCAGCGCAGGGCTTCCCTAGGCAGGGAGGAAGGGGATGAGCATGCCTCGTTGCAGCCCACAGAGGGGATGGGCAGCAGGGCTGGTCCCCCACTGCAGCATCCCCATTCCCAGAGCCATCTCTGGGCCCCCCCCCCAGCACTCACTTCATCAGCCGCCTGGCCCCGTAGCAGCGCAGGTCATAGGACATGCTGTAGGTGCCATAGAGTGTGGCTTTGACATTGAGGCACCCCAGGTCCCGCGGGTTGGTCTTGTAGAGGTCAAAGGTGACACAGGCGACATCGATCCTCCGAGGGGGCTTGTGGGAGAGGCTCAGCTGGTAGCCGGACGTCTAGGGGAGAGTGGGACCGGGATTACCTAGTGGTACCCTCACCCTCCTCCCAGTCCCACTTCACCCAGCATCCCAGGTACATCCCAGCAAGCATCGCATCTCCCCACTGATCCCAGCATGGGATGCAGACAGGATAAAGCAGGCTCGTGCACTCACCTTGGAGGCAGCCCAGGTTTGCCCCTTGCTCAGGGCCATCAGCACCGTGCCCTCCTCCAGTGTCTGGAAGAAAGCCTCCGTCTCCACCACAGTGCCATCCTCATCCAGCACCAGCGAGATGGGACCCGGGGCGAGCAGGGCGCTCTGAGCCTGTGGAGGTGCAGGGGGTGAGCAGGGCTGAGGGGCAGCCAGCCCACCGCCCACCCAGGTGGAGAGACAGTCCCCAGCCAGCCGTGGCTCACCTGGCACAGCAGCTCGGCAAGGCTCTGCGCCATGATGCCCTTGCGCACGCTGCGGTCCCAGTTGCAGACACGGTAGGGCCGGGGCCGTGGGGCCGGGCTCAACAGCAGCTGCTGGGTCATGGAGGCACTTGCTGAGACACATCTGGGGAGGGATGGAGGGATTGGGGTGTCCTGAGACCTGCACCCAGCCCTGGGCAGTGCCAGCCCCCGCCAGGACTCAGCGGGAGCAGCACATCCACTCGGGGAGCTGAGAGGTACTAAAGCAGGGAGGGCTCCGGTGTCCCCCACCCTGGGGACGGTGGCTTCCAGCACTTACTTGGAGACAGGAGCAGCCAGGCGCAGGCTCAGCGACTTGGCGTAATCCATCTTGGCAAACAGCACGGTCCAGCCTGCTGAGGAGGAAGGATTCAGCCTTGGGCCAGGGTGGTCTGTCCAGAACTGCTTCAGGAGACCCCTACCCACCAGCACCTCCCGCGCTCGGCTCCAGCACAGCACTGAGCCGGCACCCCAGCGCCGCTGCCTTTACGCGGGGGCTGTGCCTGCCCTTTGGCCGGGGCTAGGCTGGCGGTGGCCGCCCGGGCAGAGTCCCTCTGCCAGCACAGCTCTTGCGCAAAGCGGCACATGGGGCTGTGAGTCAGTGCTGGAGCAGAGGTGAGACACCAGCACCGGGCTGCACCCCCACACCAGCCCACGAGGGCTCTGGGAATCAGGGGCACCCACGATAGTGACCCCAGCCCTACGGCTCCAGGGACGTCTCCAGCCAGGAACCCACAGGGAGGGTCCTGCGGACCACAAGCACCACCACTCACCCCCAGCAGGTACCAACACCTCCATGCCAGATCGGCCCCACCACATTTATATAGATTTTGCAGTGACCCCGCCCACCCAGCCCCACCCTTCCTGCCTCAGCCAATCACCCCCTGGCCTGCTGCCACAAGGGGAGGAGCTAGTCAAGGGGGCGGGACCAGCCTGGCACTGCTGCCCGGGTTGCTGTGACAGGGTGATGGGGGGGCAACCACCAGACAGCTCCAGGGAGCATCCCCCTGTCCCAGGGACCACGAGCATCCTCCTGCCCCAGAGAGCATCCTCCTGCCCCAGAGAGCATCCTCCTGCCCCATGAACCATCAGCATTCCCCTGTCTCAGGGAGCATCCTCCTGCCCTGACCGCCAGCATCCTCCTGCCCCAGGGAGCATCCTCCTGCCCTGACTGCTAGCAGCCTTCGGGCTGCCTCACCACCGCTTCTCCCTCCGGGCTGCCTCAACATCACTTTTCTGGGCTGCCCACAGTAAGCCCCCTCCCACTGTTCCCAGTAAACCCCTTCCCAGTAGCGAGCCTCCTCCCAGTGCTCCCAGTAAGCAGCCTCCCGGGCATTTTGTGCCTCTGGGATGTCTCCCCAGGGCAGAATTTGGCCCCGTGTCAGGGAGCCGGGAGAGCAAGGGGCCCAGGGGGCTGTTGCAACAGTGGGGATAGGGGGCACGGTGCTCGGTGCCCAGGCGGAGAGGCCAAGCTGGCTGGAGGGGAAGGGGCGGCCATGGCTCCCTGGTGAGCTGTGGTTGCCATGGGGCTACTGTGGGGCCATTTGGTCCCGGATCTTGGGGCTGCTGCAGAGGATGCTGAGCCAGGATGCAGGGCAGCTGGGCCATGTGGGTGCTGGGTAGCCCCAGGGTTGGGGTCACATCCTGTGCTGAGCACAGAGCAGCCCCAGCCACAGGCTCCCACAAAAGCAGAAGTTGCATTGAGGATGGAGGCCCGTGGGCACACACCCAGCATGGGGGATGCCCAGGCAGCCTGGCAGCACTGAGGGTAGCTCATTAACACTCTGGTTAATGGGGACAGGGTGCTGAGCAGGCTGGTGAGGACCCATGACCATGCTCTGGCCACTGGCCCTTGCTCCCCTTGGCACTGGGAGCAGGTGGAGCAGCGCCCGCAGCACCATCCCAGCTGGGGTACAGGGCTGCTCGGGCAGGCTGCACCCCACGGCCCTGAGTCATCGTCCCGGCATGTTTGTGTGCATGCGTGAGTGAGCACATGCGTGTTCCTCCACCTATGCAGGCAGACCTTCATGTGTGTGTCCATCTTCATGCACATCCATACAGAGAAGTGCATTTGCACGTGTCTGTACCTCTGTGTGTGCCTATGTGCATATGCTCATGCATGCATCCATGTAAGTGCATGTGTGTTCATACATTTCTGTGTGTGCATATGCGTGGGGGTATGTGTGAATGTACCCATGTGTGCACGTGCCCATACCTCCATGTGTGCATTCGCATCCATATACCTCCCCATGCATGCCTATCCCCATGCTTATGCATGTGTGCCTAACATGTGCACACACATCTAGCTGCATGTGTCCACCTGCATGTATGTGCATCTCCACGTGTGCATGCACATGTCTATCTCCATGTGCACATGTACCCGTCTGCATATGTAAACATGTACCTCTACGTGTTCATGCATGCCTGTGCTCCTCCTCAGATGTGCACCCCTCCCTGTGTGTGTGTGCATATGTGCACGTGCACCCATGCACATCTGTGCAAGCACGTTTGCACCTCCCTGTGCATGCATGTGCACCCGTGCACATATGCACATACACGTGTGCATCCCTCCCTGTGTGCACGTGTAGGTATGCATGTATGTATGCGCGACCACGCACACCTGTGCGCGCACACGTGCCCACGCCCCGCCGCGGGCGCGTGCCCTTTACGGCACGGCCGGGCCAGCTGCGCATGCGCACACAGGGAGGGGTGTGGCGAAGGGAGCGCGCCCTCCTGCCCCCCCTCCCCTCCCCCCGGCGCGAGGGCCGTCGCGCCTGGATGACGTCACGCCATGGCCGCCCTGCGCCGCCGCGAGTAGAGGCCCCGTCCCGCGCCGCAGCCGCCGCTTCGCCGCCCCCCCCCGCCCCGCGCCTGCCCCCGGCTCACCCCCGCCCACCGCCCCGGCCCGGCCCGCCGCGCCCGCCCGCCCAGGTGAGCTGCCGCCCGCACGGCGCTCTCGGCGGGCTTCGGTTGCGGCCTAGCGCCGGCGAGGGGGAGGCGGGCCCGGGCCCGGGCGCCGGCGGAACCGGGTGGTGAGCGGCCGCGGGGCGGGGGGTGGACCTGGCGGGGGATGCCGGGGAGTGGGGGGGGCGGCGGCCAGCGCCCGGGGGGGTGCCGGGAGAGGAGGGGCGGCCCTTGCTGGGGATGGGGAGGGCGGGCCCAGCGCGGGGGGGGGGCCGTTGCGGGGAGGGGAGCGGGGAGAGGGAGGGCGGCAGCCCATGGTCGGAGCGGAGTGGGGAGACGGCCCTGAGTGGGGGGTGGGGAGCGGGTACTTGGCGTGGGCATCCCCTAGTTTGGGGGGGGGCTGTGCTCTGGAGAGGCCGCCTCCTTTGGCGGGGGTGCAGCCTTACCTTGAGGGGGGTGTTGAGCCCGAGGTAGTGGAGGGGGCTAGTGGGGATGGGAAGGGGCAGCCTTGGTTTGGGGTGGGTGTTATAGAAGCGAGTGGTTTGAACTGGGGGCACTGGGGAGGGAGCTTGCCTTTTGGGGGGTAGTTTGGGGGGGTGTCCGGCCCCCTAGGGTACAGGCAGCTTTGACTGTCGTGTCCCCCTGTCATCCCCCCCCAGCCAGGCAGGTGGAAACAGGGAGAGCTCCAGCAGCCTCGGCCTGGGGGGCACAGCAGAAGGACCTCAGCCTGGCAGGAGGCCCTGTGAGGTAAGGGAGGCACAGGGGGAGCTGGGGTCCGCAGTGGGAAGAAGGGCCGGGGAATCACAGTGGCATGTGGGTGTCTCTTCTGTGATGGGTGGGTGGGCGCATCACCCATGGGGGTCCATTCTGCGATGGGTGGGTGCATCACCCATGCAGTGCTGCTTTTAGTTGTCCGCCCAGCGCAGCAGGAGCTGCGAGCACTCACTGCTCAGAGCTGCTGTTGTCTTTGCTACTGTTATAATACGTAGCTGCTGCACGTGGTTCAAATTCCCTCCCTGAGTTGCTTTAGCAGGGTTGTCTCTTCTCGGAGCTGTTCTTCTGGCACCCACACTAACAGTGTTTTCTTTTACTGCCATCGGTAGCTCACAACTTCTGCAACAACTGTTAACAGTGCTGCTTTGGCTGTAGCAAGAGCAGCACCTCCAAGGCATGAATTCTTTCTCCTGGCCTTCCTAAGGTTTGCCTAGATGAAGGAAAAGAGTTGCGGTCTAATCAAGACAATTCTTTGCAACACTACTAATTCAATGTTCTAAGTAAAGTTAGCCTCTTGAGTGTGATTAGCCATAAATCCTACAGAATACAGGCATAATTGTACTTGTTTTCTTCATGGGACCGAGGAATTGATAATTCAAAATTAGCATTTGCCAGCGGAGAGCTGCAGGAAGAGCCGTGTGTGCTCCAGCAACAGGGAAATCAGTTACACTGTGAAAACAAACTCCAGCTGCTTACAGTGCCATTTTTCTTCAGGTTTCGGTCCCAAAGTCTGCCCAACAGAAAGCAGTGGTTAAGGTTCTGGATTGGAGCTCTCTGAGCCCTTCTTTAACAGTCAGCTTGCTAAAAAATGGCTGTCACCAAGCACTTCTCTTGAATTAATACCAAAAGGCAGCTCAGTTTTCTGCATTAAAAGCTTCCTTGACAGCTGCTAGGTAATTGAAGTTTGCTATGCATCTTCAAAGTCAGTGCTTCTCCAAGGATGACAGATAAGTGTGTATTTTGGTTAATTAACCCTGCTAATGACTGTAGTTTCGTTCAAAGCAAAGGACTGGCTGCTTTGCTTTTGTTCTACACGTCTTTAGAGTTTTATGTGATGTTTCTTTCCTGGATCACGAGGCATTTTATTTCCTTCTCTTCCTGTTGTCACTACTCTTCCATATTTTTTCGCTGTTGTGGTTCCTGCCCTTCATTTCTGTTTTCCAGTTTTTTGTTGTTTCTCTTCTGACTTGCCCTGTCAGCGCTATTTCCCATTCATTCTCCTTAAATCACTCATCATTCTTCGCCCATCCTCGTGGCTGGACTTGGACCATGCTCCAGAACTTTTCTGGTCTGCATTAACCCCTGGTTTTCACGTATCCGATTAATGGAAACATTTTGATTTTGCATCAAGCTCTTTGGCTTTTAAAGTGTTTTTTATCCTTTCTGTCACAAAGATTTCTGCCTGCAGTAAAAAAGGTTCCTTGCTTCTTTCCTTCATATCTGTCCTGTGACCACCCCAGGAGCTGTGAGGTCTCTGCTCAGGGGTACAGAAGTTGGGTACGTGCTTGGTTCTTGCCGTCTGACTGATGTGTAGGATTTCAAGACTGAAGCTGATGGCTCTGTCATGCTCCAGTTTTCTATATGGTAATTGGTGCCTTCCTGCTACCAGAGGTGCTGGAACCATCTGAGCCGTTGATTCCCATACTATATCCAAGGTGTATTCCTCATTCATGTGAAAAAATCTTTTTGTGGCACCATATAAAGGTGCCTTGGAGGGGGGAATTTAATGAATGGAAATAATGCTTGCCAGGAGTACTTTTTTCCTTGGTGACTGTTTCCAATCCTGTCTCAACTCACAGGTGTATGTATCAGTATAGGTGCTGCAGTGGGTTAGAGCAAGCTGCCATCCTTTCCATATGAGTTCCACTTCATCTGCTCCCAAGACACTACCTGCAGCAGCAAGTCAGTTGTACACAAAGCCTGACCTTGTAGGCTTAATTGAAGATGCTGCTCAAACTTTTCATGAGTTCTAATTGGAAGCAGCGCAGCATAGACCAGGAAGAAAAAGAAATTGAGCCTCTTGGCAGCAACGGGCAGCATTGAGAGCCACGGATCCAGAATGTGTGTCAGTGTCAGGCTGCACTGCCTTAGAGTAGTGTCCAAGGTACATGTATGATCAGACTAAAAGCTGGTTGACATTTCTTCATTCTAGTTTTGCACCTTTTGATGTTGTTCATTTAAAAGAGAGTAGAAGTTGGGCTTGTTCTTTGAAAACAGACCTGCTGCAAAGAATTCCAACGTGTTGACTCACCTACCTCTTGCACTGGGCAAATCATCTAACAAAAGTGTAAGATTAAAAATACTATTTAAAATCTATCCTGGGATTACCTGGCAATATTGAAGTTGAGCTTTAAAAAGCAACTTTAGAGTAGCAAAGGGCTTTTCTCTTACTGCCTTTGGTGCTGTGTCAAGGCTTTTTCATCTCAATGTTATATTTTAAGTTACGAAAAGTCTTGAATGTCATTAAGCTTTGGAAAAAATACATTATAAAGTGGCTGAAGCAGATGAATTTAAATTTCCATAATACCACCTCAGTGTGCAGTGCCTTTTTACCTGGGGAGTGGGGTGAAGAATCTCTGTAATTTTAAATGTTTTCCAATAACGTGGAACAGAATGGGCCCCTTCATTGTTGCATCCAGGTCCTTGCAGGTGAGGATGGCAATGTGAATGCCTAACTTAAAAGGAGCATCTCTGTTCCACTGTATGCAAGCCATGAAACACTGACAAATTAAGGAGTAGTTAATCCTTCATTCCCTAATTTGATAAATTCCAGAGTTCAGTCCGTGAAACTTCAGCTCTGCCTCCTGTTGATTATGTATTGTGTAACTAAAAGCTGCTCTTTTCTGCCAGACCTGACTGTGTGTGTGAAGCAGCTGCCTTGGAGGCCAGTCAGGGCTGTGTGCTGAGTGAGCATGCTGGCTGTGCCTCTTCCAGCAGCCTGTGCACGTGCAGGGAGAGAGGTGAGGGGCTGCAGGGAGAGAAGACACGTTTGTGCCAAGAAAAGCTGCAGATCATTGCAGCCTAATGTCCCTTAAGGACGCCAGGCTGCTGTAGCCTTTTTCATCCAGGATCTAGGTGATGCTAGGCATGTCTCTTCAGAGTGCTTTCCGTCATGTCTAGATACCTGGTGACCAAAGGGCCGAACTTAGGTTTGCAAAAACCAGGTGTTCTCCGTTGTAGCTGGGTGTAGTGGAGTTCCGCCTGGTGAGCTGAGCATGCTGAGCATGATGCAGAGGCATTGATACTGAAAACAAGATGGTAAAGCCCCAGGTCTCTTGTTGAGGAGATTTCTTCACTTTCTATTTTTGGTAGTCTGTCTCTAATACTGCTGCCTCACAGCACTAGCAGGGACGCTGCAAGCCAACAGGGGCAGGCTGGAGGCAGGAGAATCCAGAAGGAGCAACTGGAGGGAAAGTCTTGCTTGACCCTGCTGTCTGTGGGGTCAGCGAGTGCCGTCTGGCTCACACCTGGGAGGGTGGCATGTACGTACTGCGGGTGCAATGGCTGGAAAGTTTAGCTGCCAAATCCTCTTTTTTTCAGTGAGAACGTCTGAGCTGCTTTTAAGGGGCTTTCAACTCAGGGAGGCACACACAAGAGATTCTAGGGACAGTAAATGACATGCTTTTGGCTGAAAGTGTGCCCTACTATTGCGTTTGCACCAAGGCGCCTCAATGGAAAGGCTGTACCAACTTGTTTAGCCTGGCAAAGTGAGGGTTTTGTGAGCCTTGTCTGAAACACTTGGTGACCTGTCCTGAACTATTCTGTTTCAGACATGCGGAAAAATTGGACATGCTTTGAGCAAATAAGTCAGTCTTGTAATAGAAGAGGTTGCGGAGCTTTGGCCAAAGGCAGCTTTGCCTAAACTGCCTGTAATTTTAAAGATACCTCTGAAGATAAAACACTGCTAAGTGAGAAGTATCATTATAATACCTGGTTCTTGCTCCATCGTCCTGAGCTAGAAGTCAAACAGTCTTGTCTGTAAGTTAGAAGTTACTTGCAGGGTTCCAGAGATTTGGGATAAACTGTGATTTGCAGATTATTCTGAAACAGAGCTTGGGACACGCATTTTAAACTGGAGTTAAACTTGCCACCACGCAAAGAGTAAATCCATTGGAGCTTGAAAGGAAACCTGGGTGGCTAGAGCAAGTGAAGTACTCTGGCACTTCACAAAACTCTTACTATGGTACTCTTGCCTGTCATAATGTTTGATATTTCTTTTTTTTTTCTGCAAATGAGTGACTACAAGTAATACAGACTTGCTCAGTGATAAGGCGTTCTCCCATGTCGGATCACACTTCTGTAACGTTGCTGTTGCCATAAAGCTGCTTGTTGGAATACTGTACCTTCTTCCCTCGCTCTCCTCCTGGGCTCAGAGCCTTGGGCCTGAACAGAGCTAACGAATGGCTGGAAAAAGGTTGTTTTGGGGGTATTTTTTGGTCTGTTATCTGCCCCATTGCAGGAGGAGTTGCTGTGGCAGCGAGTTAGTGGAAGGAAGCCTAACTTTTGGATGGCTGCTAGAGCAGCATCTTGCCATCATGTGGCAGAACTGCTGTCTAGTCCTGTTCCATCACTAGTCTGGCAGCTTTCTTTTAATTTCCATTTCCCTGTTTTTTCCTGCTTCTGATTTTACCCTTGCATATCGTGGGTTTCCTTTGGGGTGTTTCCATGCAGCTGTAGGTGAGATTGAAGCAAAAATCCAGTTCATTGGTTTTGGGGTGTCTTTTCTTGCCTGCTAGTGAACTTGGAGCAACAGCCCTTGGAGACTGGCTGGACTGGGGCTCTCACTGCAATAATTTGGCATAAGAGGTGGTGGAGGAACTGTGAGTGCCTTCTGTGCATTGCCTCACTGCCTGCGCAGATAGAGGCACGGGGAGGATGGAAGGCCTGTTGCTGAGGGGAAATTTGCTGTTACCTGAATCCAGGGAGTACACACCAAAACTGGGCCACCTGGATTTTGTGAACCCTTTTCAATTGGGCTGTCATTTATTCTGTTTCTTATCGTTTCTGATTAATAGGAAATTATTGGGACTGATGGATGCCTGGATTTTTAAAATAGCTTTAATAGTTGCTGGTGGAGGTGGATGTTTTATACTTACCACCTTAGGTGGTGGTGAGAATGCGTTCATATTTGTTTTCCCCCATCCCTCTAAAGGTCTCAATGTCGAATGCAGAAGGGCATTTGGTTCACTTAGATGCTTTTTTCTTTGGTGCTGCTTATTTGCAAATGAGAAAACAAATTTCCTGAATACATCTGCCCTTGACAGCTTTTATATTTCTACTGGCCTGGTAAGGCTGACCTTTCAGATGTAATACACTAAGTTGTTCTACATGCACGCAAAGTGTAACTTCTCAGGCTCTTAAACAATTGAAATCACCGCCATAAACTTGCTGTTAAAGCCGGTAACAATTTGTGCAAGCATTTATGAACTGAGCATCAACCTTTCTATACTCAGTAAGAATATAATTTTGGATTACATCCTGTTTAACTGCCCAAAGCCGCTATCTCCAGGAGGCAATTGCTGTCTTTTAATTGGGATTTTAACTTTTCAGTAAAAATCAAAACTTTGGTTATAAGCAAGAGACATCTTCAAATGTGCAGAGAAAACAGAGTAGCTGGTAGGAAGCTCAAAATGTGACTCCGCTGCTGCTCAGGGTCCTGTTGAATGTTTAGGTCATCCTCATGTATATCAGTTAGCTAATACCCGTGTGGGGCTTCGAAGACTTGAAGTAGAGCATAGTTGTTAGGTATGAATGCATAGATGCATACTGCTTCTGGGAGTGGTTTTCTTTTTTCTTTTTTTTTTTTTTAAAGCTCCTTCTCTGTAGACCTCCCATAGTATAACAAGCAGCATTTTCTCAAACGTGACTTTCATCTTGAGAGTTTACTGGAAATACCAGTTAACGTCTTCACTAGGGTGAAGGCAAGAGTTATTATCTCAGTGATGACAGTGCATCTGGCAGTGTACAAGACATAAATACAACAGCCCTGGTCTTTGCAAGTTTATAAAGAAGCAGACGAGTAGCACGGATAACAAAGTTGTCATGCCTTCGTGGTTTCCAGGCGTGGGCTCTTAGCATACGGAAGAGATGCTGCATGTTCCCTGCGCTTACCCTCCTGCTGTGTTTCAGCACTGAGATTCCCAATTCTGTCATTACCAAGATGGTTTGGGTTTCAGATGCTGTGAAGGCTTGAATTTGCTTTGGTCGTGTTTACAGCACGTGGCGTTCTGTTTGGATGCTGTGGCTTGGTGTGCCTTCTGCCTGTCTGTTCTTGCTCTTTGATGGTAAATAACCACCTTTACTGTGCAGAACCAGTCAGAGGAGCGTAGCAGAGTCACAGGGTGGGTCAGGAAAAGGTTAAGTAGCAGAGAGCTGCCTAGCGTTAATAACTTTTATTTAGCAAAGGATTGCTGGATGTGTTTAAAGGAGTTACCAGACTCTTGTATTTTTAGCATTTCTGCTCTAAGGGTCTTAAAAATAACAGGTAAAAATCTGGTCATTGATGCCACGTTTTTGTTGCACCAGCAGTAAATGTGCTTTGCAGGGAGGGTGTAGCTAGGAGCAGCTGAAGTAAAACATGATACGTATTAAGATGAAGTCCTGTTGATTTGTGACTCCACAGCTTTTCTTTAGCCCTAAATATGCTTCTGTAAGCCTTGGGTTTGTCTTTACCTTTTCATTTCTGTCTGACGGCTGCCCAGGCTTGCTTAGTACAGGCCTTTGAGTTTGGAGGAGATGACTCGTACTGAAAAGGTTAATTCAGTCCCCTGGAAAGGTGCTGCCTTGAGAGGAGCTAGTGCCTCTGTTGAACTGTTCCACTGGTACAACCAGAGGACTTTGGTGGTGCTTTTATCCGAGCATTGGCCGCCTCGGTGCTGGAAAACCTGTCAAGACATCTTTCTCAGCTTGGGCACTTCTGGGACAGCCAAGCACTGTTGGTTATTGCTGGGAGGGGGGTGTGGCAAGGAAAGAGTTGCTGTCGTTGTTTATAGTGGTAGGGACATGCTGCAGCAGGAGACCACAGCTGAAGGGTGAGAGTTTTTAATCACCAAGAGCTTTTGTCTAGATGTGAACCAGTAATCTCCCTAGTAAGAGACAGCTCAACCGGTTCCTTGGGTCAGACAGTTCTTCTATAATTTGTCTTTTGTTTTCTGGAGTAAAATAAATAGATGTGTGGGTTGGGGTTTTTTCCTACTTTACATCTTTTCCCTTTCTGTTGCATTTATTATGCTTATTCTAAAGCAGACGTCTCATTTTTAACATATTCATGTCAAGCACATGTTCATACTGAGCTTCTAACAAAATTGCACGATGCAGACAGTTATGAAGTTGATCTGCTTCTTTGAAGGAATTTTGAATCTTTACTGTATAAAGCAAGTGGAAATTAGATGGCAGTACATGCACTGTCTAAATCAAACCTGATTAAAAATCCGAGAGTTTTCATGAATGCATACTGCCCTTGCTTTCACATCTATCCCGGGTGCAGTGTAAAAACCCCTGTAAAGATATAGGCTGTTTTTCCAGCATCACCGTAAGTTGTGCTTCTGTGCCTCTTCTGGAGTCTGTGCAATCTGTGGTGTCGTGTGCTTATAGTTACAAAATACACCTGACAGTCTGGCCCTGTGTTCTGAAGCTTACTTGCTTGTTCACAGAGGAAACACCACTGCCAGTTGTGCCTGGGGTGAGGGCTGCCTGGGAATCTCTGATGGTGATTTGGTGGGAGTGTTTGTGCAGCCTCACCTATTAGAGCTGGTAGATGAAATTTCAGCCTTGAGCTCCGTTGCTGTATGTGAAGGGTAGCACACTCTAGTCTGGGATAATGCTGGCATCAGTTTTTTATGCAGTTTAAACCCTGTATTTCTGTCTTGAAGGTACTATAATAAACCATGTTCATGAGTTCAAGCAACCTTTTCTTCTTTAGGGGGTAAAATAAAAGAATACAAATTCTTCAGGGTGAGCCTTTCTTGATTTCGCACCTTGTTCCCCCTAACAAGTGTTGTTTTCTACCCTCCGCAGACTATTGGGTACTGATGGATGTTTCCGACAGCCCTGAGCGAAACCCCTGCTCTCCTGATGAAGAGGACCAGCAGCTTTCTGATGATGAAGTCCTGAAGGAGAGCTGTTCAGAACGGGGACTTGATGGAGAGGGTGGACAAGGCAGTGTCCTGGGAGAGGAGGAGGATGCAGCCAGGGGACTGGGTCATGGTGAAGAGGAGAACCACTCGGATGAAGAAGACCGCTTAAGTGAAACCAAGTCTCAGGAGTCTGACAACAACGAGCAGACTGGGGAGCTGAAGAGCCCTCCACCTGGCAAAGGAGAGGAGGAAGACCGGACAAATGACCTAGGTGATGAAGCATCCTCTGTCACCCGTGAACTAGATGAGCACGAGTTGGACTATGATGAGGAAGTTCCTGAGGAACCAAGTGCTGCTGCTGCAGAGGAGGATGGTGAGAAAGCTGCTGGTGAGGATGATGAAGAAGAGGAGAAAGGAGATGATGCCCCTGAAGATGAGAAAAAATCCAGCAGCAAAAGTGATGATGAAAAGGATGGCCAGGATCCCCTCAAGGAGAAGAAGAAAGAAGAAGATGATGGAGAAATTGACGATGGAGAAATTGATGTAAGTAGGAGCTGGTCTGAGGTGGGCAGAGCCCTGCAGGGAGAGACCTGTCTTTGTGTTTCAGAACTGTTTGGCTCTTAAGCTGCCATGCTTTCCTTCTTCTTTGACATGAATATCTGTTAGTTGTGTCGCTAGTGTGCAAACAACACTTTCTTTGGAGGTAAGACCATACTGTGTACCAAGTCCTAAACTCAGTGGCTGGGACATTCAGCACCACATACTGTAGAAAAGCTTTGTGCTGAATATTGTCAAAGCTGTCACAAATAAGCTTTGTTCCCATTGAATATGGAGGGGTTCCAGTGCTTTAAGAAACTATTCTGCCTCAGCTCTCCAGAGGACTTTTGAATGATGCCGACAGCAGATTACTTAGCCGTGGATTAGGTGTTCATAAGCTGTCTCATCAGCTCAGGTTGAGAGGCTGGTGCTGTGGAGTGGCTGCCATGCTTGAGGCATCAGCTGTGTGCAGGAAGCCTGTGGCCCTGAGCTATTTGGTGGGCTCTAGCAGCATCTGGGTGCATGGAAGAGGAATGAAAGGTGCCGGGCTTTCTGGAAGCTTGGTTTTCTAACCAGGCAACCTCTGTGCATGGTTTGGGTAATGTGTTCAAGAAGGCACAGTCCCAGTAGCTACTGTTTCACAGGTCAGGAGAAGTGCAGCTATTTAGAAAAGTTGAAAACTGGGTTTAATTGTGTTCATTATTAGGGCAAATAGCACTCTTTATTCATGTTTGCCTTCAGATAGGAAGCACTGCAGTGCAGCAGTTGTATTTAATACAACTAGTTTTCCTCTTGCAGGCAGAAGAAGACAGGGCAAAGCGATTCTAGGGGTAGGAACCCTCCTGTTCCTGGTCTGGTGGACACCTTACTTGAATCTGAATAGTGGGAGTGCAAAAAGCAGTGCAAAGAGAAGTTGCCGGACCACAGCTCTCAGCTGGCTCTGCTCCTGGCTGTTGGTGCCCAAAGTGCTCCTGCACGGCTAGACTAGGTTGGGGCAGTGTTGTGAGAATGTCCTGGTGACCAGGCAAGGAAGCAATGGACTGTGGATGGGGTCACTGGTGGGGCTTCTCAGTTAAGGAAGGGAGGGCTTGGACCTGGGAGGCGGTGTTGCTTTCCAGTCCCCGTTGCTGTGTAGCTGACCTGGCCGCATGCTTGGGAGGCTGGCGGAGCCTCACTGGAGACACCATCCTCCCTTTTTATGGTTGTATATGGTGTATTTCTTGCTCTAATGGTGTTTTGACAAGTTCTGTTGCTTAAAAAAGGTGATGTAATTTTTCTTTATCGTGCCCATTCTGGCAGGTGATTTTGTTAAACACAGTCTTCCAAAAGTTTTGTCTATTTCTGATTCAGTTAGAAGGAATTTAGCATGTTGCAGGAGAGTCCAGGCGGGGGGGGGGGGGGAAATTCCTGGAGTCCTGACTTCATGCCTGCTTCTTGATTAAAATATGAATGCTTTCCTTTAGAGTCTAAGGCATTCTTGGGAGCGCTCTCCTTACAAAGCACAAGATGAATCTGTACTCTGGTTTTCATACATTAACTCATAACAGGGTTCCCAGCTGCCTGATTCCAAGGAGACCTCACAGAAATAAATACTTTCCCTTTTGTTCAAGTACAGCATTTGCAAAGACTTCACACAGTTCTTTTGAAAGAAGCGGAGTTGAGCTGGTTATACCATTCACGCGTCATTGAATGCCATCCCCAGCTTTGGGGGAAACTGTTAAATCTCTGCATTTTATTCTGCTTTCAGAGTTCTGTCTTGGAGGGAGGGGAATATTAATGCAAATTTTAATTTGAATATATATGTAGTCTTCTAAATCCGTTCTCGTTCAGGAGAGCTCTCTTTGCATTGCCCTCACAGGGATGCAGCAGAAGCTGTTAACCCATCTCTCTGTAGATCCTTTGTTTGTCAACAGTCAAGTGATGGTTTTTTCCTCCTTTCCAGCTGCTGAATTGATCAGGGTACATACCTTTCCTAATCTTTTCCATGTAGACAGCTGCTGTGGCTGCCACAGGGTTGCTGCGATCACCATGCAGCGGGAAAGCCTCCAGCAGATGCTCCCTCTTCAGATGTTTCATATGCTGAAAACCTCTGTGACTGTGAAATGGAAGCAGACGGAGGGAAGGTGTGGTGGGTTGACCTTGGCTGGATGCCAGATGCCCACCAAGCTGCTCGATCGCTCCCCTCCTCAGCGGAGTAGGGTGGTGGGGGGGAGAAAATAAGATAGGGGGGGAAAAATGGGGGTCAAGATAAAGGCAGTTTAATGAAGCAGTAGCAAAGGCCACATGTGCAGCAGTGAAGGAAAACAAAAGATGAGTTTTTCTCTGCTTCCCATCAGCAGACGGTGTTTGACCACTTCCCGGGAAGCAGGGCTTCGGTACGCGTAGCAGTTGTTCCGGAAGATAAATGTCATAAATAACAAATGCCTCCCCCCTCCCCACCCCCACCCCCCTTCCTTCTTTCTTTTAGCTTTTACATCTGAGCCGACATCGTATGGTATAGAATATGCCTTTGGTCAGTTTGGGTCAGCTGTCCTGGCTGTGCCCCTTCCCAAACCTTGCCCATCCCCAGCCTGCTGGCGAGGGGGAGGTTGGAGAGCCAACCTTGACGTGCGAGCTCAGCAGCAGCCAAAACACGGGTGTGTTATCACCACCTTTGGAGCTACCAGTACAAGCACAGCGCTACATGGGCTGCTTTGGGGCTCAGCCAGACATAGTACAGAAGGCCAGGCTGCCTTTTAGGATAAATAACTGATTTCTTTGCCAGATGCCTCTGACAGCTCTCTAGTTGTGGCTGCCTTTGCCTTCTGCATCACCACCTCCTTTTAGCTCCTTCTGACTTTTCAGGTGCAGCCTAATAAAGCTGGAAGGAAGGCCCTGGAGAACAAAGGCAAAGGCTGATACTTTAAAGTTTCAACAACTTTCTTTTGGAGGCGTTTCATGACTGATTTCATGCTCATCCCCTGTGGTTCTTAATCTTTAAAGCAACCTCCATCTCCCAGATTTTTTTCCTGGGGCTGCTGTGCCTGGGGATGATGCAGAGTTTTGTTTGAGCCGATCCACAACTCCTGTGTGGAGCTGAGGAGTGGAAGGAAAGGTGTCAAGTTGTTGCCAGAGAGGACTGGAAGAAATAGACGTATGGCTTTTTTCCTGAAAAACTTGTATGTGAGATTGTTGCTCACCATAGTGGGAAAGCATTTTATGATTAGCTATTGTAATAGCAGTCATCCTTCAGAACTTGTTGTACAGATAGAAGAGTCATGTCTGTGCTGGGTTATTGCATTAATGCAGGAATACCGCTGTGTATTTTGAAACAGTGAGCAGAAGGAATTGGCTTGAGCTGAACAGGGATGACATGAATGCTGAGCAGGGGACGGTCCAGTTTAAAGGCTCTGGAGGGTTGTAGTATTACCCCACGCCAGCAGAGCCGTGGTGGCTGTCGGCGTGCTTGCTGTTAGCCTGCAGGAAGGACAGGTAATGCAATTTAGCTCATTTGCCTCGAAAGAGCATGAAGCTGCCTCTAGCTGCCTTGCACGTGATGTTGGCTAAGTGCACAGCCAGCCTCATTCAACTGAGGTATAAGATCTTAATCCACTGTACTGTTGATTTTTAGCCTTTAAGTGTATATAAGGTAAAATGATGCAGCCTGAAACTTTGGTCTGTGGCATCAAGACATCCGTAACACCTGAAGGTTTTGCAGTCACCTTTGAAACACTGAAGCTGATGATCTTCCTGTTTGTAGCAGCACATTGTGAAGATGCTGTTGGGTATTTATGGTAACTTTGTATTGTTTCTCTCTTGTGTTTTGCTCCAGGGTGTGTTTTCAGTGACTGATATTTGACCATATTGTGAAATGTCAGGTCGCTGCAGAAAATGCACCACGTGAAATGTCAGCTTGTCTATCTGTTCCAGGACGATGACTTAGAAGAAGGAGAAGTTAAAGACCCCAGTGACAGAAAAGTGAGGCCACGTCCCACCTGCCGATTCTTCATGAAAGGTAATGACATGCTGTAACAGTGGGAGAAAACCAAAGATGCTGTAATTTTTGTCGTTTGATCTTTGTACCCGTTAAGCTGCTGTCTACATGATAAACTCTGCCCCAGGTGTCCTCAGTATTACCTTTCTGTTCCTTGGTGGCCGGGTGCTGAATTTACATAGAGCCAATATGCAAAAATGGCTTTGCCTGAAGTTTGGTGAGCCCAGTGGAAGCAACTAAAGGAAAACTTGCTAGTGTTTTTTAAACAGCATGAAATAAAACTGCTTGGACTGATTTAACAATCAACTACTGGTTAGAGGTTATTTTGTGGAAACCAAAAATGGCAAATGCTTGTTAGTCCTTATCAAGCTCACGCCTTGCCAAAATCTAGTTGTTTCTTGCAATCCTATATCCATCTTGCTTCCTCGCTTATTAAACTTCATTCACTGAATTTTTAAAATTGAAAATAGGGCTAGAAATGCAGTTTCTTTGTAAGAAATACTGATGTGCCAGTATGTTGACACCCACTGAGCTGCTGCAGCCCCTGCAAGTGCATCTGTTGACCAGGCTCCTGTGTTGCCTGTGTAGTGGTGTCAGGTTTGGCAACTCAGGTGTAACTGTTTTCACAAGCAACCCCAAAACCCCAGCAGGATGGCGTGCTTGAGGGATGATGCTGGACCTGACAGGGCGAGATGTGCCAGTGGCCGGTACTTCCACTGGGCTGAGGAAATGGTCAACTGGAATAAAAAAAATAATCCTCATGTAAATAGAAGCTTTTTCCTCAAGCCAGAAGATTGCTGTGCACTGTATCAGAGACCACATTTCTGAAATACGATTGGGATTGTCAGCCTCAGTTGGAACAAATTGGGGTAGGAAATCATAAACCGTGTTTTTTGCTGTCTCTTAATAGAAATTCCCCAAAGTTTGTGCAACTGCACAACAGCTATTTTAGGCTCTCCTGCGGTTCTTTTGGTATAGAGAGTAGGTTTTAAAAGTTTTCTTATCTAAACTGATTCTAGCTCTCTTCCACTTCCTTCAGCTTCATCTCATTTAATGTTTGCTCATTTACTTGGTTTTATTTACAATTGCCCTTGAAAGAATTTATGAAAATCTGAAATTAAAAGAAGGGTGGAGAACAGGGTGTAGTCTTTTATTCCTTGCGTCAGTGGCACATGCAACGTAGGGAACTGCTTAGGGGGTTTCCGGAGACGTGACCATCAGATACCACATACTTGGCTTCCTGCATGTCTTCCGGTATCAAATTTTCTGCCTATGCTGAGACACGAATGTGTTGGTGATGATGGTGGAACAGGGAAGTTCCTCAGCAAGGAGAGGTGTTTGTTCCTGAATCCTTAGTGTGACATACGCCTCCGTGCAGCATGGAAGTATTTGCCCGAGTCAAAGTTCAGACTGCAGAATCTCCTGCCGCAATTGTTTTTCATTGACTTTGCGTCGGTTCAGATAACGATGACACTCACCCCTGCTCACCCCTTAAAGGCTTTATTGCCACCAGGCAGATCAGATGCTGCTCACGTGCGACCTTGGAGACATTCAGATTTTTGTCCTTGATGTGTCGAAGGGGAGCACTCACGTGGCTGTGGCTGTCCAGTAGCATGAGTGACGAGCTTGCAGAGCCTTCCAGTGAAGTAGCTTGATGTGTAGCCACCTTGATGTATGTAGCAGAGCCCCTTATTGTCAGGGCAATCGTTCCCCTTGACACCTCGGTAGGAATAGTAAGTGTTTGTGTAGGTGTCTGGCAGCCCCTACACGTGGTGCTCAAGCACCGAGAAAGGATGCGCCGCTCCCTGAGCTGCTGTGCAAAGGGATTTCTGCTCGTGTTATGCTTTTACAGTACAAAAGCATCCAGTGTTACCTCTGACTTAGAACACCGGCTCATGATTAATCTGGGACTGATGAGGAGCATTTCCAGGGATGCAGGTGCCATGTGAATTTCTGACATGTTGCCCTGCCAGCTGAGATCAGGGATTCTTCCTTGGGCCACAGTAGTGTTAACTCCCCATTTGCCTCCAAAGTCAGTGCACTGATGCCTGAGCTAGCACAGAATTAGTGACAACTTTGATGCAGTTGTCTGCTGGGAAATCTGCAAAATATTGCCTGATGTTGAGTGGATTGCTGGAAGGAAAAAAAAAAAAAAAAGGTATTTTGTTTCTAAGGCAAGCTAAATTAAAGCTGAGAATTAGCTTTGTATCCTGTTAGAGACCCCTGAATGTTACCATTTATTTTGGGGGTGGTACCTGAAGCTAATGAGCAGCTTCAGATTTGTCTGCTGCACTCCACAGTGATGTCGTCTTTCCTGCTTTGTGCTGGCAAGCCTGCGGATTTGGCTGGAGAGAAAAGCTTTAATGTACTTCATGCCTCACCAGAGCACTGTATATTTTGGATGCACTGTGAGGTTTTCTTTGCTGTCAGGTTATATTCATTCATTGTTTTCTGTAAAAGGTAAAGTTCCTAACTTGAAATGTTTGTCATTAGTAAGACTTGAAGAGCTCATAGGCTTATTACTGCAGTTGCTTAATGGTGTGTATGCATCCATCCCTCCCTTCTCCCCTCTGTAATAAGGTTCTTGTACGTTCATCCATCTGTGACAGGATCTATTTGTTCTCTCTGGGAAGGTGGGAGGCAGGAGCATCTTTCCACATGTATGGAAACAGGTAAATCTTAACAAAGTTGTAGAGAAGAGAAGTCATGTGTCTCAAACAGCATTATTCCTTGATGGCTTTTAAATGGTTGCAGGGCTGAATAAATGCTTGCTGTAGGCATACAGGGGTCTAACAGAACTGTATCTCTGCAGGTCACTGTACTTGGGGCATGAACTGTCGATTTATTCACCCTGGCGTCAATGACAAAGGAAACTACTCCTTGATCTCCAAGCCTGAGCCCTTCTCCCCAAATGGTGCTCCTCCTATAGGCCCTCACCCATTGATGCCAGCCAACCCTTGGGTACGGATAGCTTTTCTGTGACTTTGTGGCTTCTGCATGTAGCTTTTGTCTCCTGCTCTAGAAGAAGTGAAGAATTTTTTTTGAGCTAGTACTTTAGCAAAATTCAGTACATCAACTGGATATGTGATTTATTTTTTTTTTAAAGGTGGTCTTGAGGTTGTTAGTAGAGGGGAGTAATTTCCCATGTGTCGCAGTTTATATCCTGCTGATACATCTCTGGAGTACCTGTTTGCTACTTAAAACTGACATCAAGTATCTGTCTCCTTCCCCTTCTCACCTTTCTAACAGGGAGGGCCAGTCGTTGATGAAATCTTACCTCCACCCCCTCCAGACCCTCCAACAGAAAGTGCCTGGGAGAGAGGACTCCGGCACGCTAAAGAGGTAAATGCCATCCTCAGGAACTGTGCTGATGGTCTCCAGAATCTGCTAGCCTTTTTCATCAGGAGCAGGATGTTAGAATTGCTCTTTTTGGAGCACATGGTGTCTTGCCCTTTCTAAGGAACCTTACTTTTTGCCTTTTAACCTATTAACTGTGTCGTCTTGTATATCACAGTTGTTACACAGTCAAGAGGAGCTGACATCCAGGTTTGTTTTTTTTATATTAACATGAGCTAGGGGGAATTTGTGGCCCTGAAATCAAGCCCTCCATAAAGCAAAACTTTTTAAGCTGATCCAATCTCCCTTACTTCAGTACCTGTTTCTCTAGCACATATAGGATCCATGTGTCTGATCACTGCAGAAAATGGGGTCAGCATGCGTGAAACCTTTTGTTTGCTGTCTGCTGCTGTTCTGGGCTGATGGAGTAGTGAATTACACTTTCTGTGTCAAGGAGAGTCCAGTGTCCTGCACTTTCATGAGGCTTGGGCAGAAGAAGGGTGCTTTAGATGAAGGGCAGGTTACTTCCAAGTGAAGGATTTTTATTACTGCAATTTCTCTGTGCCTCAGAAATGTTCTCCCTTTACAATGTTTTTGTTATGGCAGGTATTGAAAAAGGCAACTATGAGAAAAGAGCAGGAGCCTGACTTTGAGGAGAAGAGGTTCACTGTGACTATAGGAGAAGACGAGCGTGAATTTGACAAAGAAAACGAGTTTTTCCGTGACTGGAATTACCGCATCACCAGAGACGTCAGAGATCCAGCGTAAGATGCAGTCTTGGTTTTGCTACATGGAATAGATGGGTGGGAAATGCAGTGCTTTATGGCAGTCTTAACTTGTTCCTCCAGACTGGAGGAATGCTCACCTCAGAAAATGGAAACAGCTTCCATGAAGCAGTAGGTACACCAGTTTAAAAGCTGAGCCGCCTCCACTCACTCAGGTTCAACACAACCTTCCTTTACAGTTGTCTTTAAACCTTTCTGCCTTCAATGTCACTGGCATACTGGTCCCTCAAGGACGCTGTTAGTTGGGCATTGCTTACCTCACACCAGTGCATTCTTCCGACAGTTTTTCCTCTTGTTTTTCTTGTTCCAACCCATGTGAGTTTTAAAATGCTAAAGCTGGGGCTGCAGAATTGGAGTATGCTCAACAGCCAAGAGCTTCAGGGACGCAGTTGTACTGTCTCGAGCAGCTAGGTCTGTATGTGCCAATGCCCTGGCAAAGCAGCTGGTCTTAAACATGTTGATCAGTCCCAGGTAAACTGTTCACTAAGATGCTGGTCAGAAAGCAAACCTGTTAGCTGCCAGGGCATAGCCTAGGCCAAAACGAACACACCAAACTTAAGTGTTCAGGTGATTGGTTTTTTAAGGAGGTAACACATAAAATGTTGGGAGACCTCAGACACACTCCTGTCATGGCTGGAGAAGGTGTGAGGGTGATTCAGTCAGCTCTGGGAAACTTGCTTAGTAGTTCTTGAGCCAAGAAATGGAACGGAAAAAGACTTTGAGAGGCTTGTATTCTGCAGGAATACAGGTGAATCTCTGTTTCGTTCTTGCTCATACATCCTCTGTTCTTCCTACATGTACAGATTGCAGCAATATTTCCACTCACACAGAGAACATGTTTGTAAGGCTTAGTTCTGTCTGTTTTAGAGTAAATGAATTGCAAAAAAATACTCTGAAAAGGAGTAAGGAGTAGCTTAAGCTTTTTTCAATAGTCTGATTTGCTCTGGAGTGCAATTCCTTTCCTCATTTTAAAAAAGAAGCTATGTACTCAGTTCTTCAGCCTGAAACAGAACAGTTGCCCCATATTAATTTTTTCCTGGGTAGGAATAAGTCTGTATCTTGGTCTTCTGTTCCTCTGAGATTTTCAGTTGCACCTGGGACATATCACCAGTGCTCTGTGGGTTGACCATGCAGTACCTTTAATTTACGCTTGTATATGAAAACTAGCATCAGTGTTCTAGTTGTTTTATGCCACTCTCACTGATGCAGGAATTGCATTAGGTACAGGACTTTGTTTTTCATATAGTCAAGAAAAAAGTGTTGCATGTAGCCAGTGTTAAACAGAAGTAATAAAAAAAATTAAATTCCTGAAAATTCAAGCACTTTTATGTATAAGCAAACTGGCATTAAAATATCTTCATTGTGTGTAAAGGCAAAAGTTACGAAGCTGCTGCTGCTGTAAACTCTAGAAAATGGTGATTATTTTTTTTTTTTTCCTCACACGCACACACCTTATTGCACAGGTTGACACCTTGCAGCAAACTAACTACTGGTGGTGCAGATGGGATGTTAATAAATGCTTTCAGGACTGTCTTGTGACATATGAAGATGTCTAAATAGTTCATGAATCCCTTTTTCTTTTTTGAAAAACTATAGGGAGGTGGACATCAAAGAAAACATTAACTATGGGTAAGCAGGTCTTTGATTCCAGTACTGTTGCAACTGTAAGAAAATATTTCCTTTCCTTTCTCCATTGCACTTCTTTAAAACTTCCTAGGCCACAGACCACTGTCCTGTCAGGTGTGGTGGGCAGTTTATTAACTGAGTGAATATATTTGATTTTTTGGGTGGTACCAGTTATTTGTCTGAGGATTTAAGCACTGAATTACCTAAATGCACAGTGGTGATGCTTGTTTAAATGAACAAAAATCCACAAATGTTACAGGAAGGGAATGGGGAGATTCGGACTTGAGGGTGTGTTAAAAAGTAGTTTCCTTTTTGGTGTAGCTTGAGATTTTTTGTGTCTCCTAGAACACCTGATGTCACTGAATCCAGACTGTTGTCTGGTTGGCATCAGAAGTTTGTTGCTGAATCTGTATTCAAGAATCTCTGGTACTTTTTCGCTTGACTTACTGTTTCAGCAAAAATAGAAATCTTAAACCATTTAAAAGCACTGAAAGAAATGCAGGTAGCCACTTGACTTGAAGGGCAGCACTTGCCTCTTAGCCTCTTTTAGATTATTTGGCACTACTTAAAATGCAGAAGTGGGCCCTTTACTCCTCTTACTTGCAAGTCAGAGTCTCATTATGGACAATCTGGAATTTGGGAGCATTTGCTTTATTATCTTAGTTCTGCCACTGACTCCTCTGTGGCCCTGGAAGTTTCTTGTTTCCTGTACCCACCTCTCCATCTTTACAGTGGATCTGATATTTTCACTCCAGGTGGCTGGCAGGGATTGGATATTGTTGAGTGTATGAATTAAAACCATCAACTAATGTTAATAGAAATCCTCAATTGGAGGAAACATTGCAGATTTAAGGAGGGTGGATTTTAAATCCCTTTCCTCCCCAGAAGTAATTGCTGTTTTGCAGTTGAGCAGGGTGTGCTATGCGCTTGCCAGTTGATTTGTGTGCTGGGGGGCCAGCACCTGTTTTCCACTGGAGAATATCAGCTGCAGGTGCTGTTACCTTCATTGCATGGAATAATTCCAGGTGTAGGGGCAGGTGTTGCTGGCCTGCCCCTGAAGCTAGCTTTTCACAGTGGAAAAGCTCAGCAACAGCTTGTGTCCTGTGCTGGTGGCATTGGAATGCACCCGTCACCTCCTCCGGTGGCAGGGGAGTAGGAGACCATCATCCGTTCTACTTCTGATGTGAGGGCGCTTGAGATTAGCGGTGTGTGCATGGACAGAAAATGCAGCCCTAAATCAATGAGGCAAAACATGTTCTGTTACGTTTGCACAGCTTTGAAGTAGGTATAAAAAGCAATTGGTGTTTCTGCGTTTTTACCACATTGATTTGAAGGCTGAGTGTGGTTTGTAGCATTCTTTATTTGTGTTTATCAAGAAAGGTTTGTGCTTTTCTCTGATAAGCTTCACTAAAAAAGACTGTGGGATATGTAGAAAATAAACTACTTTGTATGGTCACCCCATTGAACGTGGTTTTTCTTGTCAGTGCACAGTGACTAAGACCTGACGTAGAATATGTAGCGTTTCTGTATGGCAACAAGGTGATATTTCCCTTTCTAACCTTCCCTGTTTTTCATTGTAGGCTTGATCCTTATACAGATCCCTATTATGACTATGAAATAGAACGGTTCTGGCGTGGTGGGCAGTATGAGAATTTCAGGGTTCAGTATACAGACCCAGATCCATACCGTAACTACAGAGTAAGTAAGGTAATACCCCTTTCCGTGCTTTTCCTTTCAACTTTGTTCCAGGTGCTTCTGGCGCTTGTCATGTTTCCAGTGCAGTAGTTGAAACGGGACTTTTCTTCAAGATGTTTAATGTTATAGTTGCATCTTGATTTCATTACTACACAGAACACACTCTCGGTGCAGGGATGGGAGGACGTTCTGTTTCAGTTCGGTAGAGGCAGCAGCATGTCTGAGATGGGAAGGTGGTTCCTCTTCACGTGCACTGGCTGCTGCTCTGCGGTCCAGGCAGTTGTGCAGTGCTTACGGCCATTCTGCAGCCATTCTTGGAAATGTTGGAGAGGGAGGGAGTTTCCAGGAACTAGCCTGACTTGTGGAATGTTTTTTCTTGTTAGTTATTGAGACAGATGGAAAAGATTAGATTTGGACAGGTGTGCTTTGTGTACAGAGGCTCCGGCATGACTGCCCACCGCTGGTGGAGGTGCACATCAGTTGATTGAATCAGGCGAGGAAAGCACCCAGCCAGTTGCTAAAGTCCTCGAGGCAGTTGGTTGGTGTTGCACAGCTGTAAGTTACAGAGCTCAGTGAAAATAAGGCTACGAACCCTTCCCCTCCGCTTCCTTTTGCCCTCGTGCAAACTGTTGAGCCTTGAGAACAGTGGCAAAAATAATAAATCCTGCTCAGTAGGGAGCTTTTCAGTGGTATTCGTCAAGTCCACCAAAAAGTGGCTTTCCTTTTGCTGAAAGACCTTGCTGCTCTGCAGAAGCAGTGCATAAACCGAAGCCTGTCCTCGCTATTGTTGAATGCACCATCAATTATTTTCATGGTGCTTGTTTGTAAAGTTAATTAACTTATTATAAGCACGATTAGCAGAGTGAATACGTGTAAACATCAATACATTTATTTAATAAGCATAATAAGCCAAACTAATCTTTGAATGTTGCTTTTGAAAATTACAGCTGTGATGAATATGATGCAGTGTTTTTGTTCTTTTCCACTTTGTGCTTGCTCAGCGAGCAGTGGTGGCCAGCAAGCTCCAGATTATTTATCTCAATACTTTGCTGCAACATGGGAGGGTGTATGTAATTGCTTATTGTCCAAGACTTTGAAACCCAGCTGCCCGCTTTGTTAGGAGATGCTACCACAGTGTCACAATGATTTCCCTCTTCTTTTTAAAGGAAAGAGAGCGAGAACGGGAAAGGGAAAGAGAGAACAGACAACGAGAAAGGGAACGTGAGAGGGAGCGAGAGCGGGAACGGGAGCGACGGCAGCGGGAACGAGAACGGGAAAGGGAACGGGAGCGTGACAAGGAGCGCCAGCGGCGGAAAGAAGAATGGGAACGCGAGCGAGAACGAGTGAAGAGAGATGAAAAAGACAGGCAGCACAGGGACCGGGACAGGGACCGGGATAGGGACCGGGACAGGGACCGTGAAAAGGAGAAAGAAAAACCAAAGCCTCGGTCCCCACTGCTACCAAGGTAGGTGTTTGCTGGAATTCGGGCTTGACATTTCAGTTGATGATGTTCTAGCTGTGGATCAAGAACCAGGCTCACGCTGATCAGAGTGGGGAAGATCTCCATCCACAACTCTGAAGTGGTAGTTTTTAAGAGGAAGGAAACTCTAAATGAGCCTTGCTGGCCACTAAGTGGAGCTAAAACATCAGGAAGAACCCAGCGTGCATAACCTGACTCTGAAAGGAGAGCAGTCTGTCCCCTGGCCTGGAGATGTCCCTGTACCCGTGAGGCTAGAGAACCTCTCGGGAGGCTGGCTGAGTGTCTGCAGTGCTGAGAGTCCTGCATATGGTGGCGACTCCCTTTGAGGTCTTGGCAAATGCCCTTTGACAAGAGCCAGGCCTGGTTTGGGAGTTCATGGACAGTATTAAGTAAAACTCCAAAAGGAGGCTGAGAAAGGTGAGGGGGTTGTATGCCTTGAAATGAGCCTCTGCCAGGTGTTAACAGTGGAATTGCAGTGTGGCGGTCACGTTCCTTGCCTCTGACTGCTCGTTTTTTCTAAAAATCCTGGTTCTGACTAGTGTGAAAGAGAAAATTGAACCAGACGGACTAAAAGTCGAAGAATTTCAAAAGTGAATCCTATTTTATTTCTCTTCAGTTATTTAAGTGCTGTGGCTTACCAGCATATTGTGTATTAGGTGTATTTGTAAAGCACTGTATAAATATCACAGCTGAATATAGAACTTGTTTTATGGGAAGTTCTAATGTCGCAAGGGGAAAAGTATCACATTTCTTGCTGAAGGACATCTCCAGGAAAGCTGATTAGCAGCGTCAGTGTCTTGGAAGGAGTTGCAGATGGAGCCTTCTGACAGCGTGTTGAACATGCGGATACACAAGCGTGTTTATGTGCGTGTTGGGGCGAAGAGGGGTGCAGGGGAGCTGTTTCCCAGGGCATATCCAAGCGCCTCCTGCCTGATGTCTGCGGTGGTTTTTGAGCACTAGAGGAAGACGTGAAAAATGATTGTGAGGAAAATGTGTTTTACCAAAGAACAGGGCAAAGAAGGCCAGGAATGAGGTACCATGCGGAGTTGTGTAGTTCCAGGTGAGAGCAGAGTTTGGTCTTCAATCTGACATAATTTTTTGTATTACTAGAAGGAAAGCTGATTTTTCATGATGACCCTTTTTTCCAAGAGGGGGTCACAGTTTCAGAACAGTTTGAAGGTGTTTTGTGAGTGCTCTGGTGCAGTAGCAGTGTCAAGAGTGCTTATAGGAATACATTTAATCATATACTATATTTAATTATAGTCTTCACTTACAACCATAATTTGTGCACCTTAATTACCACATTTGCTGTTGGTTTGTGCTGTCATTGGGTTAGTGGTGGAAGAGATCTGGCTGTGCAGAGCCACGTGATGAAGGTGATGACGATGATGAAAGTGACATCAGCTGATGGGCAGCTCAGGTTGTTAGTCATTAACAGTCACCGTCACCAGGACACTGTGCACAAGGCTGAGGCTGCTGGTTACTCCTTCCCTTGACACCTGTGCTGGGTCATGGGGAAGGGCTTTGTGGGAGAGCTTTTGCTATTAATGCTGCCCAAGGTTTGCTGAATAGGAGTGGTGGCCAATCTTAGATCCATCTCACCCTGCGTAACCATCTGTGTGAGCAGAGAGATGGGGTTTACAGTGTTGGTGATGTTATATGCTTTGTGGATACGGGTTCCCTGCTTCCCCCCCATCTCTGACATAAGCACTGCTTTTAAGGGAGCTGTGGATGCCTCTTGGATCTCCAAAATAGGCGTCTTTAGACAAGTCTCAGTAGATTAAAAATAGTCATTGATATGCTGCTGCTTTTTTTTTTTTTTTTTAATTTTAAGTCTGCTATTCTTTCTGAAATGGATCATGGAGAATCTGCTATTGGAAGTGTCCTCAGGCTTGTCCTGCAGTGCAAGCACTGATGACTGCAGGGCCAGGCAGAGCACTGGGGAGGGAGGGACAGCAAGCAAGGCTTGCTTTTGCTTTTGGCATCATTTGTGCAAGGCTTTAAAAGCTGATGGCAAGAAGCGTTCGTAATTTTTGTGTTGAATAGGGAACTAGTACTGAGCAGAAAGCTTGAAAATCTCCCCAAAAGAATCTTAGGTTGGCACCTACACACAGTATCTCCCCTTAGAGGAGAGTGGAACTAATAGGAGTACTTACCAGTAAACCCCAAAGCCCTACGCTGTTGAAGGCAGCTCTCCAAGTACTCGTAGTGGGACTTGAGTTCCCGCTGCTGAAACCTGTGTCAACATGAGTGCTCTTACCACAACCTTTACAGGTGTATGGATGTTTGCAGAGAAAATAAAACTGCAGAAATAAGTTTTGAAAAAGCTTTTTAACAAAGTGAAAGCTTAATTAAACTTCTTTCCTTTGGAGAAGATGTCCCTCACCCAGCAGTTTGGGTTTCGGTACGCTGCATTCCTCAGAAGGCTACGTCGCACTTACGGTGTGACTTGGCTCTGGGCAGTGCCGTTCTGTCCCACACAACCTTTTTGACAGGCTCTGTACTTCCTCATGGTGGTGCGGCAGTTCGAGCCGTCTCACCTTTTCTCCAGATACCTTCATGCCATGCTCCAGAGGGTCAGGTTTGACACCTTGGGGTTAAATAGCTCCCAGGTTTAATGTGCAAAACGCTTGTGATTGCCTCGCACTTCCTGGGCAGCAGGGCACGATAGTGGCACGGTGCTCACCTGCGAGTCTATAAATAGACTCTGGGCTTTCCCTAATTGCTAGATCCCAGCTTTTGGCAAGTCCGGCCTTTCCAGGCGTCATGAGGCGATGGGGGCTGGCTCGCACCAGGCTGCAGGCAGCTGCCCGTTAACATTCCTGCACCAAAGGCAGCGCCGCTTCCAGCCGGAGCCCACGCAGCCCTGCTCTTCACTTACTAATGAGCTGGGGAGATTGGAAAACTGCTCCACAGAGGTTGTGCAACCGGCAGCGAGCTTTGCCAAAGGCAGAGCTGAGGATGTCTGTAATTACAGGTAGATGCCGGTCTGTCCATCGGTGTACAAGCTCCCTCGAGTAAAGGCTGGAGGAAGGAACAAACTGTGACATACAGAATGCAGCGTTGAAAGGCATGAAAGCTCGAAAAGCAAAGAGCCGGGAACATGAAAACAAATTCCCTTTCCATTATATTGAAAGCAGAAAGGTTTAATCTGATCTCTGAACAACAGCAGAGCAGTTGAGGCTGATAACGCAGAGAAGCCAGAGGACTGCCTGGCATCACTGGTTGCTACAGATGAGGAAGACTAGAATTTATCAAAGGTTGTACACCCTGATGGACTCAGTGGCAAATGTTTCTCTCTGAACCTTTCAAAAGAAGAGGCTGCAGCATTTTGGGGTTCAAGTAGGGATGGATCATCATGTGTGGATTGGACTTTTTTTTGAAGGAGTGTGCAATTGCTCCTTTATGCTTTGGGTTTTGGTTTTTTCCCAAGGTTAAGATGAGCAGTCCAAGAAGTTTATAATCTGAGATCACAATGCTAGTAAAATTGTGCCTCCCCCTCCTCAGGCATCAAACACTTAAACAAGCCAGGGCACTTTATGATCAATTAGAGGGATAACTTGGCTGTCTGTCCTCGTGCTCCCCATCTCCAGAACGAGTTCTGATGCCCCAGGCTGTGACTGATTTTGCTGAGTGCAAAATTTCTGCTTTATATCTCCGTCTTGCCAGTGTAGCTCGCTGTTGTGCAAAGCATTTCAGGGATAAAAAGGGGCATGAAATATGTTATTTGAAGAAACTTAGAGCAGTGCAAGATGTTCTTATCTAGGCTGCTGGCCTTTAGGTGTGAGCAAAAGCCCTACATACAGCAACAGTAACCTGCTTTAATCCTTCTATTGTTGCATAGGTCTCTATCCCACAGTTACCTGAGCAAATGGGATTGTTTCAGGAGCATGTTAAGCAATGTAGTTTGTGTTGTGGGACCTGTTAGCGGTTGTATTTCCAAAGCACTGAGGAGCTGGACCCGCTGGCAAGGGCAGCAGACTCGGTATCGCTGCCCTGTTGGCTGGCAAGGTGGTGGTTGGCCAAGCGAAGATGAAGAAGAGGAAGCAATCCCGTGCTGCAGGTCCTGGACACGGGCATTGGTTTCTTGCCCGCCTGGGTCTCCTCTGCAGGGAATGCTGTGGGTCCTGGTGAGAAGCAGCATGACAAAATGAACCTTCGGGTGAGAAATGTGTCGTCTCCAGTTCTCGAGGGAGTTTGTCCGTCAGTCTGACCTAAAAGCTGTTCCCACACAGATAAGGTTGGTCGCCCGTGATACAGACCCCCGGATTCTGTGGAACGTGGGCGCCAAGTAGGGTGAGGAGGAGGTGGCAGTTGTCCTCAGAGGTGTTCCAGAGCCTGGACAGGAGGTGACAGCAGCTCCAAAGCTGTCCTGTGATTATCGCACACACAACAATTTTTGGAAGGAAGTTTTCTTCAGCTGGGCTAAAGGCTATTGATGGAGTGCACTTACGCAGCCATTAAAAAATAAAAATAACACCTGCAAGTAGGGACACTGTAAAATTTAAAGCAATGTCAGAAAGGGCAGCTATTCTGTAGCAAATCATAAATGCTTTGTAAAACCCTTCCAGCAAGGAGCGCTGTGCTTCTTTCCAGCTTCTGTTGAGGTGGCAGTAGCGTTGTGAGATGCTCTGTAATGCTGCAGACCCTGGGACAAAAGGTTGTGTGTTCCCTTGGCAGAGTTCACCCTTGCGTTGCTTTCTCATGCTAGTTCAAGTTTTGTAACGGGTCGTTGTTAATCTCTGGGGTGAGCACATTATGGAACAGGATAACCTGGAGTCTAAAATTGATGTTAGGTTACCCAGGGCTTACAAGTTGAAAAGTGTTGGAATGAAGTTGATAAAGGAGTGGCAAAAGTAAGGGAATGCAAATTGAGTGATTCATGATTGTGTATGTGTGTGATCACAAACCAACTGAACTTTTTTGGAAGAAGCTGTAATTCTAAGTGTTCCTGGGTTGTTGTCATCTTTCCTGACAGCTTCTGGTGGTCTCCCCGTACCGCTGGCTGGATCTGCTCCCTATTTTTTGAGTGTAGGGGTTCTGTATGAAAGCAGTGGTTGCTCTAATGGAGCTAGGTGTTTTGGTGGGCGTAGTAATAACATTTCATCCTGTTGTATAAAGATGAAGTAGGCCGAAGGATTTTTGTCTTCTCATGGTTTTCCCTGTGGAAATGTTGTTTCTTAAAAAGAAAACCTTCATTTGTTCCTGTTTGTCCTGCCACAGGAGGAAGAGCAGGCAGGATAAACAACTGTGTGCTCTTCCTGGGTTCAAGTCAGGCATCAGTAAGACCCCGGAGCGCTCTGAATTAGCCTTACATCCATGAGAAGGTACTGAGGGGGGAAAGTGGCCTCTGTCAGGAGGCATAGATTTGCTCTCCAGGTGTGTCTGCACCTTCCCTGGGCAACTTCTTGGAGTCCAGTGAGTGAGGAGAAGCAGATGGCCCCGGGCCACTGGGTTTCCCAAGCTGAAACGGGGCTTGTCAGCCAGAGCTGGAGCTGGACCTCTGTTTCTCCGCACACATCAAGTCTGCCATGCTGCCTGCGGTGCCACACTATACAGCACTCCTTGGAAGAGGATTCCCCTTCTCCCCACATATAGAACATGCCTTGCGCAGCTCTGCAGTTCTTCACTCGTAGTCGAGTGCCCCGTATGGCAACGCTGTGATGATAAACATTATAACAACTTGTTTACATCCCCATTTTTTGTGGTGCAGCTTCCAGGCAGAGCAATGGAACCTGGTTAGATAGCTTTGCTTTCATTTATGCTCCCAGTTCATTTGGGAAGTTGGTGATGATAAAAGCTTTCCGCAAACCGAATCAGCAGAACTTTTCAAAGTTCTCCACAAAGCATTTCTGTTGACTGGAGTTTTCGTTAGTCTTCATGGTTCCTGAGGTTCTGCCTCCACAGTAAAAGGAGAAGGGTTTTGTAACCGTAAATCAAGATGAAGGGCATTGAGTGACTCAGATGTGGATCTCAAGGAATGTGTTTTTCTTTGGCTTTTCAGAGATGGAATTACTGGAGAGATCTCCCACACTGGGTTTTATTAAAACATGGCAAAGACTGGGGCAGAATCGCTGCACACAGGTACCTCTCATTTAGAGGAGGCTCTCAAGGCGTCAAATGCTCAGCCCGTAGGGTAGATCACATCTCAGATATGTTTATCTACCTGCTGTGATGATTTCATACTGTAGGTTCAGATTGTATCTCCACTATTTAATTTCAAGGCCTCTCCCCATCAGGCTTTGAAGAAATCTTTTTTCTCTCCCTCTTTTTTTTTTTTTTTTACATGACTGATAACTCTGCCTTAGATCGAAACATCTTGAGAAAAGCATATTCTTTGCTAATATTTCACCAAGATCCATCAGCACCGGCTCCAGGGTTCAGCATTTCCTGTCACAGCCACACGTAGGTGGCTTCTGGGAGCTACAGTCCCCCTCCAGCCACAGGAGTGACTTTATTGTGCAGAGAGGGGGAAAAAATCTCCCAGTGTGCATGCACGCTGCTGGAGTTTATTTTGCAGTAGTTGCAGATCCCTTCACAACTGCCTTGGCACATGGCTCCAGTTGTTCCTCGAGTCCACTTCCTCTGGAAAATTCCAGTGACACCGAAGGAAAACTCATACTGGTGCTGCTGACGCAACACTTGCTTTCCTGCAAGAGACGAAAAGGCTTTTAAATCATCAGTGGACTTTCCTCTTTCAGAAAACTGAGCTGTAACTGCCAGCCAAAACAGTAGCCCTGGAGCCAGGCTGACGTCACCGGTGACCATGGGTGATAAGGTTTGCGTTACCTGTGGGAGCAGCATCCCACGGGGAGGGGGAAGGAAGGAAGCACTTTCCCCGAGAAGCTTATTTTCCCCTCTAAAATTATAAATACTTTGGCATCATTTGCATAATACATGAGGAGGAAAACTTGAGCCGTGCGGCTCTGCTTTTCCCACTGCAAATTCTTGTTGAATTCCGTGACGTGCTTCAAATGGGGTTTATTTGGGAGCCGGTACGCGTGCGGTTGGGAGCTGGCTGACCTACGCTGTGGTTTGCATTGCCAGCTGGAGCTGCCTTTGTTCCTCCTCTCATTGCCAAAGCCACGTTCAGCTTCAGTTCTCCGCTTGATTGCTGTAATTAAATTCCAGCCAAATATGCATTAACGTGTTCGTTCTGGAAAATAAAGCATTTAGTTATTTTAAGGTTAAAATGGGCTTCGGAAATAGCCAAGCTCTGCAGACCTTGCTCGTGCCCTAGTGACGCAGGATGCTGCTCCTCAGGGCTCTGGAAGGAAATTAAGCTGCTTTTGATCGGTCTGTCTTGTCAGTCTCTTTTACTCCCTCTAATTTTTCTTTTTAACCTTGTGGCATAGGCTTACCTAATTTGGGAGTTAATTCTCAGATATTTGAAATGTTTCCTAAAAGTCGGGATTTAGTGAAAAAGGAGACAGGGATTCACACGTACGTTTTGGTAGCATATGGCTTTTTCAGTGTGCTGAAGCATGTGATGTTGGCCTGTAGCAGGGACTGCGCTGGCTGGGGGTAACCGTGCTGGGCTGAGGGTGATGCGTGGCTGCGCACCCCACAGCAGCCAGGCTGCTCTCCTTCCCTCCTCTTCACCGTGGGGCAGCACTGGCGGCTCTTCAAACCCTGCCAAGGGCTGGTCGGACTCACTGACCCAGCAGCAAGCTCCTTGTATTTTTTTTTTTCCTCTCCCTCTTGAACTAAGGAGTTGAGAGGCGGCACATGGAGAGCTCCAGCAAACACCAGATCCAGCACAAGATGAGAAGGAAAAAAATTACCCAGTTGTAAGAGTGAAAGTGGGGAGAAAGCCTCCCCCTTCTCAGGATCAAATACCTCGCTCAGCCCCCACCCCCAGCAGCACAGCACCAGGAGCAGCTATCGTGTGCGGTGTAGCGCTGGGCAGCCTTCCTGGCTGGTCTGGGCTGGGAGCCACAGGCTGCCTGCCTCCTCTCGGTGGGCTTTCCTCTGCCAGCCTTACGGCTTCCTCCGCTTTCATCCCAACAACTGCACGGTATCAGTATGGGGGAGTAAAATTCAACTGAAACACCGACTGTTTCATGAGCTGTTCACTTCTAATAGTCTCTTTGGTGAAACTCGTGTAGGCTGTAACTGAGATGTTAGTCTAAGGTGGATGGTGCAGGTCTTGGCAGCTTGCTTTCAGTTCTGACTCCTGGATTCCGCTGGAGGAGATGAGCCAAGCGGCATCAGATACCAGTCCCTCATTTTAAGTTGAACAGGTTTATTTGATGATGCTACACGTTGGGCACACAGGTAGCTCTTGAGGAAAGACTTTGAAAATGTCCTGACATGGACATCATCTTTCTTTCTTGGTTATAGTACGCTAACTTACTTGCTGCTGAGTCAAAGAGCAGATTCAGAAATGAGGCTTTCTGTTGTGGTTTTCCTGGGGAAAAAAACCTTTCCTCCAGAAAGTGACTTCATCGGGAGAGAATTGCATCAAACCAGGTAATAGGTGCAAGTAATGAGATTTGCTTTCATAGTCATCTTTGCTCCAAGCTCGTGCCCAAGCTGTGGAGTTCAGCGTAAGTTGTTCCCACGTGGGGCTGGAGCTGAGGTCCAGCTCCCAGGATGTGCTGCTGTTGGAGGTGAATGTGAGCAAGTCACGGGGGGGTTGAGATAGAATAAATTCTGTAGGAGGCTTTTCTGTCTGAACAGTATTGCAGGAGAGAGGTGAGCCTGGAGAGGGACGAGGTCATTCATTAATTGTTGGCTTTCACGTTTGTCACCTTGGACGCTGCAGTGAAAAATTTCTCAGCAGGCTTTATCCAGGTCTTGACATGGACACCGCCTCTCTGCCCGCCTGTGCCAGCAGAATATTCCCCCTGCATCTCCCAAAGCACGCAGGCTGGGGCACCAGAGGGGGACCGACTCTGGTGTTGTTCATGAGCATCCTCACGTGGTGTCCTCCTCCCTTCTGCAGCTGTTCAGCCTGCTGCTTGATGTGAGGTGTGTAGGCTGTTCCCAACCTTCTTTTTCTTCCTGCTTTGCACTTGGTCGCTTTGAAGATACTCCAGAGGTCAAGACGGCTTCAAAATGAACGTGTACTATATCTGCTGGAATGAGAGCTTGACCCTGGCTGTGACTTTAGTGTTATCAGAGTATAAATAAGAGGTCCAGTCTTATCTCAGCCCCATGTTCAGAGTCATGGTCTTCCTCCATGATTAGATACTCAGATATAGTTGTGGCTGTAATACGGAAAACTAGACCAGCCCACCGCAAATAACACGCGCTGCGTTAAATTGTGTGTGTTAGAGCGGTGCTGGAAAGGGTGATGATGCGAAGTGAAGGTGCTGGTGAATAATGCTGAGCCATAACCCTGCTTGGGACTCTTTAACTAGGCAGTCAGCAATTTTGTGTGCTAATATGTAAGCGTCCTCTTCTGAAGCTGGAGTGAGATGTCTGGGAGAGGTGAATGTGGAAGGGTTTCTCCTTCCATAAAGTTCTGTATATACCGGGATAGATGCGGGACGAATTGTAAAATTGCTGTAGCTGTATCAGCAAAGATAGGGAAAGAGCAAGATACTCAACTGGATTTCAAAGTTGACAAGTTCTGGAGTCAGGGAAGAGGTGAGAGGCCACAGGAGTGTGTTGAGACTGTGTTTTAATACTGCTAAGCAAGGAGGAGGTGAGACTTCGTAGTGACTAGTGAGGCCTTCAAAGGGCTGAACAGGCTGCTAGCGAAAGGCTTTAATTATCCTGTTGTCTGTTGAAAAAGTGTTGTGGCAAGAAACGCAGTCCGTAGAATTATTAGAAAACTCGGAGGTTGCTTTTTTATCTCGAAAGGTAGAGGAAGTTGCATGGGGAGTGGTTGCTTCGGTCGTGTGACTAATGGGGTGGTACAGGCTGAACCCAGCTGTGGATGATGCCTTTCCTCCCCCAAGTTCTCAGAGTGAGAGGGTTCATTATTCTGAGAAAAGGAATAAACGCGCCATCGTGCTGGTAATTTGATGAGTACAACAGACTTCATAAACTTTGAAGCAAGCACGAACTTTGCCTGAAACCTAAGGTAGAAGGTTATAAGCAGGTAATTGAACAGTCATGTGCAGGTTAGAGTAAGGATGAGGAAAAATCCCAAGTTAAATCACCCATAGATAAGAGAGGCAATAAAGTCTAGGCCTGAAGAAACTCATTCTGGAATACTGAAGGAACTATGTGGTGCACATGCTGAAAAGTTAGTCCTGGATTATTTTCAGGAAGCTGTAGAGGAGAAGGGAAGCCCAGAGAACCGAAGCAAAAGGGGAAACACAAATGGAGCCCTTAAAAGGGAAGGGAGGAGATGGAGGGTATGTAGCCTGACCGTCAGATCTTCATGGTTAACAACAGGAGAGCACATGTTTGATAGTGTTTATAAACACCTAGAGAGTAATAGTCATAAAACAGCCGTTAGGAACTGCTTTATGCTCAGCTGATGAGGTAACCATCCCCTTTGTAAGAGTTACAAGTAGATCAATGTGTCTTGGCTGTGGTGAGACTTGTGACACAGTCCCACGTGATGTTCTGATAAGGGAACTGTAGAAGTAATTCAGGCTGAATCTCTTCTCTTGGTGCCTGCTGGTTGGTTGCAGCAGTTCGCTGTGTCGAGCCGGCGTTTCAGATGCACGCTTAAAATCTGTCCTTAGTCTAGCTCTGTTTAGTTTTTTTCATTGCACTGGGAGCTGCCTACCAGGTTGGGGTTGCTCCAGCTTTAGCTACTTGGCACAGGTGTAGGAAGAACCAGGTTTCCCATACCCTTCCCTCTTAAGGTGTGCTTGTGTCTGCTCCTTGGAGGCCAAAAGGCAAAGATGAAATCAGCTGGCAGGTCACACTGCTTGGTTAGTGCAACAAAGTAGTTCATGAAACTTGCAGGTACTGCTGTTTTGATGGGCTTGCAGTCACTGATGTACAAAACGATAGGTGTTCTAACACTTCATCGCTCCAAAATGATGCTGAGTATCCTGCAGTGGAGGTTAAGAGCTAGTGCTGGTATGAAGGATGAATTTCTGAGATCTTTCCTGGCCTGTGTTTCTGTTAGTTTTACTATATTAAAAAAAAAATTAAAAAAAAAAATATCCCAGCTACTTATTCCTCTTTGTTTTCCAGCCGTCAGCCTGAGCCACCAAAGAAGGAGAAGGAGGCAACCACAATTACAACCGCTCAGTCAAAGAGAGCAGATGAATGGAAGGACCCTTGGCGCCGATCCAAGTCCCCCAAAAAGAAACTTGGTGTGTCTGTCTCTCCCAGCCGTGCACGTAGGCGCCGAAAAACCTCTGCTTCTTCAGCATCTGCTTCTGGCTCTTCAAGGTGAGCGAAGGCAGAGAGCGTGTCACGTCTGAGCCTTGTTAGTCGTGTCACATTCCCTGACACACTGTTTCTTGTCAGTGGAAGATGCTGAGATGTTCGGGAAAGCAGTTCAAGGCTTGCTGCTCAGTAACAGCTATGGACACCAGCATATAGGTAGTGAGAGGGAAGCCAAAGGGGGCACATAACTGTGGTTGCTGTGGGTGATCTCTGGAAGACTAAGAAAAGGCAGGTCCTTGGAAAAGTCACTCTTCAGGTAAATTAGACCTGGGAGCAGTCCAGGTGATTAGTAACTCACCTAGATTAAAACTGACCTTAATAGGAGCAGAAGGAGCTGGAAGCTGTAAAAATTGGAGCCTGTTCACTCAAGGAGTGCTGGAGGGATGAGGTGAGCCCACTCCAGGAAGAGCATCTGATGCTGCTAGGGAAAAACTGGGGTTGTGAAGGCTTGACAGAGCCTTAGAGGGCTGCAGTGGAGCTCGAAACCAACGGGTGCAAGATAAAAACCACCTTTCAGAAAGAAGTACCCTGAATCTAGGAGAGCTGAGGCATAAGCTGGATCTATTTTCTTTAAATGCTTGAACTTGAAGCTACTGAAAAGAGGTGGGAAGAAAGTATTAGAGGAATGAGGAACATGCTGAATTGAAGATACGGATCTGTAAAGCAAAGCCCTCCTGAAGTAGATAGCTTTTCTTTCTGGGATCACTGCACCTGAGATTTTTCTGTTTTCCTCTGTGTGACCTGACCTATCAGGGCATTGTCTGGTGCAAAGGCATAAAAATTTGTGGAAGGAGTTCCCAAAAAGGGATGGCAGATCAGTAGCTAAAGGAACAGAGGCCTGTTCAAGGGTACAAAGTGGGTAGCTACAACAGGATCTTCTCTAAAAAAAAGGGGGGGGCTGAGGAGAGGCTGTGGTCCTGACAGGTCACCGAGGAGAAGACAGGTAGCTTTTGGAGCACTGTTTGAAAACTGGGTAAGAGTGTACTGGAAACAAGACCTTGGTCTCAGAGGACTTCTCAAGAGGTGCTGAATTTTAATATTTCTCTTTCAGGTCCTCTTCTCGTTCATCCACCTATTCTGGTTCAGGTTCCTCGCGATCTCGTTCCAGATCATCTTCTTACAGCTCTTACTCTAGTCGCTCTTCAAGACACAGCTCTTTCTCAGGCAGCAGGTCCAGGTAATGGCTCCTTGGATTTGAAAGTAATGGTATACTGTTTTCCAAACACTTGCTAACAGCTGCTTTTGCTGCTGCTTAAAAGCAGATAGCCAACTGTTGAGATAAAACATTCAAACCACTTTCCTGAGTGAGGGAAATATGATAGACTGCAAGGCAGCCTGCTGGTTTGGTTGTTGAACGAAGCAGATATGTCAGCCACCCCCTCCTCTCCCCAGTGCTGGCACCCACGAGTACCGTGCTGTTGTGGCTGGGCTGTTTCCCATGCCTGTGGTAGCTGAACAGTTGTAGAAGCCTGGCTGAGATAAATGTTTCCATCATTTGCATTTTATGATTGGAAGAAGTTACTGGCATCTCTCTTCTATTGCGCTGGAAATTCTATTTAAAGAGGCAAATCACATTTCTTTATTAAAGCAGTTGTCTTGTGATAGTCCTCACACTTCAAAGTAGCAGTTCAGTGTCCCATGCTGATTAAACAGAGGCATGTTTATTACTCTGCTGCTTCCTTGCCCCTGCAGATAGTTTCCCAAGTCTGGAATATGCATAGTAGGAGAACTGGCTCCCTAGGTAGGCACCTCTTTAGAGCTGAAATCACACAGATAGCCGGAGTGGATCATGCAGTTGATGGGAGTGCACAGTGTCGCTTTTGGAGACGTGGTTCCCCCTAGGAAAAGCTCAGGTGGGAGCTGATCTCTACACAAGCACGTATGTGTTTTGTGGGGAGCAGGCTGACCTTCCCCCATCCACCTCATCTCGGGCTCGGTTCCTTGGAGGACAGTGCCAGGCATCGGTGACACGCTTTGATTAGCATGCCTCTTTGCTAGATTGAGGTTGAGGAACATCCCGGTGCCTAACTGTTCTTCAGAAAAAGCAAGTCACCGAGGTGTCTGGCTTTCTGAAGTACTAGGCTGCAAAACAGTCTTGGCAGTGAGGTGAATCACTTGAACACCAGCATCTGGTGTGCTGTGTCAGTTTGGTCAGCCCTGATGTCAGGGGACAGCTCTTGCCCTTTGATATGTTAGCTTTGATATACTCTGCTTGATTTTTCTCCTTGTGTTCCAGAAATTGCAGGCATCCAGTTAGATGTATTTTTTGTGTCTTTCTCCCAAGTTTTTTCTTTTTTTTTCTTTTTTTCTTTTTCCTTTTTCTTGTTTTTTTTTCTGCTGTTTAAAGGATAAACTGCACTAGACGTTAACAGGAACATAAAGTAGGTTGAAATAAATGCTGAACCTGCAAGTCAAAATCCTATTTACTTCCCGATAGACACATTTTCCCTAAGGAGAGAATACAGAGAGTATGGAGAAACCTCAGGTGTTGGTATGGAATACCTGAGAGTGCTTCTTTTGCAGCCGACCCTGTTGTTTTGTATTGTTTTCTACTTTTACCACTGGTCTGGTAACAGAAGTTAGTTTTGTTGAACAGAGTCCAAGTACAAAAGTAGGGATAAGCTCAGACCCACAGGGACTAGTTCCTGGGGTGCAGTTGCTGGCTGAAGGAGGGAGCGATGGCTAAATGCACGGAAAGCCTTCGGCAGTGCCAGAGACGGAGCTGAGTGCTGTATCCTGTCGTTTCTAGATCGCGGTCCTTCTCATCTTCGCCATCTCCTTCTCCAACACCGTCTCCGCACAAGCCGCTTGCGAAGGCTAAAGGGGAGTTACTACCGCCTGCCGGTAAAGGGTAAGGCTTCCTCTCCGCTTTGATAGCACAGTGCAGAAGAGGCTCCAAACAGTAGCCTAGTCCCTGAGTCAGACCCTTCTGACCTGGCTGACAATTTAAGGAAGAAATGGAATATGCAAAATATGACCTGTGTAGAAGAGTGCTTAGCTTTGCATATTTAATTAAATGATGACATTTTTACTTATTAAATCCAAGTTAAACTGTACAAATATCCTTAAGTATTATATGTATACGTGAGTGTTTAAACACATGCATGATTTCCTGTTTAAACATTCTGTGTGTGCAGGTATGTTTATACAGGAGCTATAGGAACATTTAATTCATTCCTCTACTGTGGCTTTAGTTAATGCACAGCCTTAGAATAAAGAAATGGTTCAGCCTCATCTACTTACAACATCGGAGGCAAATTAAAACAGCGCTATAGCTATGAAACTGTTCTTGGCAGATTATGCCAGCGCTCCTGCTCTTTTAAAATACTTGAAGTTGCTGTTTCACAAACTCGTGTAATACGTAGTAAATTATGGATATGTTGGAGGGTGACACAACACCATAGTGATGTCACCTCTTAAGGTGACCTGCAAATGAATTACACCATGGGAATCCCCTGAGTTCTCCAGAATACGGGACAGTCCCCTTTGCCACACTCCTCGTGCCTTTATTGGCACACTTTTTTTTTTTTTTTTTTTCTTCTCAACTCTGAGGGTTCAACCCTTTAAGGACATGCTCTCCGTGTGCAGTCATGTCTTTACACCCTTCTAGTGCACATTGCAGTGCTGGTTTGGTAACACACACCACCAGCCAGCACTAGTGTGGGGATTGTTTTTGCTGCGTAATGTTGCATGCACTTAATCCTGTGTTCTGCAGGGGTTGAATGCAGATATTCTTAAGCCCAAGAGGAGGAATTAACAGTCTCTGGTTTTGTATGTAGACAGACGCCTCCTCTCCAGTTAACAGTAGGCGTGACGTCAGTGTTAGGGTTGTTGAGCAGTAATGAGCTGAGCCCAGAAGTGAGCAGCTCTTTTGCACCTTGCTGATCTCTGTGATGGCGTGAAAAAGAGAATTTTTGCATGGACCATGTGCATTTGATTCTGAAGCTTAACAGGCGGATTTTAACTAGGTGTATGTCTTTTGGATAAAAATGCACAGAATCAATTGGATAAGAAATGGCGATTTCACACAGTCTACTTCACTAGTTAGTTTACAAGTTGAAAGTCTCCAAAATTAGCTGTTGTTTAGTAACTTGTCTCTGAAAAGGGGACTTATAGAATATGGATAACAGATCCCTTTGGGGGGGAGCGGGAATCCATGTTGTTTGAGAGTGTTTCAGTGAAATAGCCAAGTGCCTGTAGCTGCAGTAATCATATCTATATAATATTTAGTCAACAACAAACATGAGCACATTTTGTTGCTTTCGAGAACGTCTGTGGTCTGTACCTACTGACTCTGATCACACACATAAAAATTTTAATTCTTGTAGTGAAAAATCTGTGAAGAAGCTAGCTGCCCTTCCAGTCCCTCAGCCGCTTACTAAAATCACAACAGCTGCACCAGAGCCAGCCAAACCAGGGGATAACCGAGAGGCAAGAAGGAAGGAACGTCAGACAAGGACTCCACCCAGGAGGTAAGAGAGCTGTGGGGTGGAGTGAGGCTTGATCTCCTGCAAGATAGACCAAATCCTGGGGTTCTGTCAGGAGCATCAGCTACAAAGGCTCTTCGATATTAAGGAGAAATACATTTCCTGGGGCAGAAAGGAGATGGGAAGAGAAGGAAGGAGTTGAGGGCAAATGCTGGTGACTTGCCACAGCCAGTTGCTCCTACCTCTGAAGGCTGGTTGGGAGATAAAGCAAGGGGAGTACATGAAATGGGTTAAAAGGCAGGGTCTGCAGCACACAAAAAGGCATGTTTGAGAGCCACTGGTTGCAGAGGCCACGCAGCAAGGAAGCAGAGTTGCATTTAGTCCAGAGAGCAGATCTGACGTGTCGGAGGGTCAGGGCTTGTGGTGATGGGTTTGGACCCTGTGTCCTCTAAACGTGTGCTGCTATGCAGGAAGTATTTTTCTGTGTGGTACCAGGAGCTGGGTCGTCAGCATCTAGCAGTACCACTGGAGGAGAGGAGGAAAAACTCTGACTTCTGCTGTTCCCAGTACACAGCTTGCCGGCTCGCCTGCTCTTCCTGGCTTCATCCAGTGTGACTAGTTTGAATGTTTCAAGTGACTTGTTCTGTCTGTCTGCTGGTTTTGTTGCCTTTCTTCTCCCTTTGCGTTTGAAATGAGAGGGGCTTCTGATGGTTTTCAAACAAGGAGCACTTGTCTGTATTTAAATACATTTATCAGGCTTAATCTATTGTACTGTACCTAAAAATGTTACAGGATAAACACAGGTAACATTGCCTGTTCTTGGAGGGACACAGTCAGCTAAGCACAGCTGAAACTCATCATGCATTCTTCTTGCGTTAGAAGTTTTGAAATAATTATGGTACCTGTGTGTCTATAGAAGCAGTAGCTCTCTGTGTAAGAAATGTATTTACTAGAAATGTCTCTTTTTTTGAGCACACAGGGAGATGGAGAATGTTTTATGCCTGCAGGAAGGTGTTCTTGGATCATTGAATGATGCTTTTCGTCAATGTGTTTTGAAGACGGCTGTAATTCTGTTTTCCTTTCAGGTTTTTCAGACTCATCCCATGTCAATTCTTAAGTTTGTGTGGGATTAAGTCTCCTGTTTCTTCACAGTAGCTAAAGAAAAGGCCTGGGCTGAGCAGTTATGTCTCCATAGTGAAAATTGATGATGACAATTTCTTTTCCCTAGAAACTCCATCAGTTCTAGTTCCCTTTTTGCTTTAACTAGTTAATAATAACCTTGGATGTCTTCAGCCGCCTTCCCTTACTCTTTATTCCAGTCTTGGGGTTTGATTTGTTGTTGTTTTTCACACTTATACCCACACAAACCCCACTGCCCTACACTCTCCCTGCTGTGCAAATGACAGAACAGCTCTATTTGTGTTGGTACTGGTGTATTATTCAAAAATGTGTATCGTTATTTTTATGGCCTGAAATACAATGTAGTCCCACTGTGTTACGCAGTTAGCAATTTTTCTTTGTAGGAAGCATTTACTCCTGCTACCAGTACAGGATTAAGGTGTTTCAGCTGATTCTTTGCCTGGCTTTCATTGGCGTTATTGGGTCTTGCAGAAGACAGTTACTGTTCAGAAAACAGGTGCTTCCTCAGGACCGGGAATGTAAGGTTGAGGAGAACATCTGAAACAATTACATTTGCAAAGCACCAGTCTTGTATACAATACAGGACAACAGCATCATGCTCGAACCATCCCTAAACAGTTTCTTCTAACCCCGTTTCACAGCAGAGCGCAGCGAGGTGAGGATGTCATTTGCTGTCTTGCAGGCGGACTATCAGCGGCAGCATCAGTGGAAGTGCCAGCAGCTACAGTGGTTCCAGTTCCCGATCTAGGTCCTTGTCTCGCTCTCTCTCCAGATCTCATTCCAGATCATCATCTGCCTCAGTCTCCCACTCCCCGTCTGGGTCCAGGAAATCCAGGTACAGCCTCGACCCTTCATAACCTTTGTTGAAGTAAGAGGAGATTTATAACTATTCTTAACTGCTGTGGTTTCTTGCTGTGAACGCTCTCGCTAGCTTCAAGTATCAGAAGCTATAGATAACTAGGACATGAAACGAGATTATTTCTTTGTGTGGTGGTAAAATCCCAAGTCCTGAATCACGACAGCAGTACAACATTGGTAGTGTCCTTGTGGCTTATTCAAGGAAATAATTTGTCGTTTGTGCCAAACTGCCCATTTTTACCTAAATGATGACCAAAACATCTTACACCTAGGGTGATCTCACATCCTAATTTATTTACGAGTTAACAGTTTCAGGCTATAGAGCTTTTCTCTTCCAAACCTCTTTACTACCTCTTGTTACTGAATGTCCTTAGGGAAGATGCTTGGTCTGTTGGGAGAGGTAGGTCAGAAAATACCTAAAAGGCCCAGCTAATGATATTTCTACTTTGCTGGCAAAGTTGCCTGGCCAGTTCCCTTTGTGTTTAGCCCCAAGTGAATAGTTACATGGCTGTTAGTCTGTGGGATTTGTAAACAGCTAACTCCCTCCAGTAAAAAGTCATGAAATAAGCTTCTTTCAAGTCCTTCATTCAGATTTTTTTGCATTTATTTAGGTGCAGGAATCCCTGAAACCTCACAGGCAGCCTTGAGACACAGCGCTTCCCGTGATGCAGATTTAAAAGTAGACCTGTAGCATAAAACTAGTGGATTAAGTAGGACTTGGCTCTGACCAGCAGTAATTCACGCATCTGAACTCTATGAAACTCCAGGGTTCAACATCCGCATTATTTTACGGAAATACAAACTTGTTTACTGCATGCTTGTCACATTCATCAGATCAGGTAGGGGTGATGCAAGAGGTTCAGAGAGCACTTGGGCACGCTGGCTCTGCGCTGCCCTGCGGTACAGGGCCCGAGAGGAGAAGATGGGAAAAACTGGTCCCAGGTGCTGCTTGTGTGGCGCTGGGGCTGTGCTTGCAGCTTTTACAGGTGTGTGGGAAAGGAGGAAACATAGGAAACGTAATGTGTGCCCAAACCATGTCTGCTGGGACAACCTCGTAGCCAGGAGCTTTCCTGCAGAAGGAGTTTCTGGCTCATCCAGTCGCTGTTGCAGCAGTCCCTGCAACCTTTCAGAACGCACCCCTGTCAGGGTGCCAGCAGGTAGTTTGCAGTTGTTCCAGGGCTAGTCTGTGCTGAAGCTGCCGCAGCCCATTCGGTCATGCACGAGCCTGGACCTCGCTGGCAGGGCAGTTGCTGGAGCACAGAAGTCATGCGGCCCGCGGAACCTGCTGGAGAGGTTGCCTGAATATTCATGTAGTCGGTGTACGCCAGGGCCCGCACGCCGGGGGGCTGCGCTGCCAGCTGGGTCCCAGCTAGCTGGGATTTTTGGAGCCGCTTCAGTGCAGCAAAGCTGCGGTGGTGGTATGCCCCTGAAGGGAAGTCTGATGCGTAGCCCTGTGTTTTTGTCTGGTACATTTCTCAGTAGGAAGTCTTCCTTAATGTAATGATTGTCTGACAATTTTAATGTTGTGAATGCATTAGAAGATAGCCATCTTATAGGCACTATTAGAAGATTGCTATCTTACGCACATCTTCCCTGTCATTATCAGTCGTGACAGGCTCAAAACAGGCAGCTGGGCTCTCCTGTACCCTGGGGAGCTGGGCAGGAGCTGTGGGCTGTAGGACTCCAGGGCTTTTAAAGCCTCCATCAATAAATGTGAGCCAAACAACAAAAACATTGCCAGGGAACCCTTGACCTGAGCCGTAACACTGACCTGTATATGATAGCGCACACCCTACTTTCACTTTTTATTTACCTGGGGAAAGTGTGACCTGTTTACATGTTGCCTTAATCCTGTTTATAAATAAACGGTATTTTCTAGGCTTGCATCTAACATGTTTGGGATTTTTCGTATCGTCTGTACCCAAGGACACATAACCTTTGTCTCTTCCTGGTTATTGCCTGCCTTAGCAGCTTTCTGACATCCCAGCCACGCAGCAGAATTGAAACAAAGGTGTCTGTCTCACCGCTGCCTGGTTCTTGTTTGCATTCGTGACTGTAACGGCCTGTTGGCTCTTTCCAGGTCCCTGAGCGTGAGCAGCGTTTCTTCTGTCTCTAGTGCCTCCTCCAGCAGCAGCTCTGTACGCAGCGCCGACTCTGAAGACATGTACGCGGACTTGGCCAGTCCTGTTTCCTCAGCCAGCTCCCGATCCCCAACCCCAGCGCAGCAGAAGAAAGGTAGAGGTACCTGGTTTGTTACTTTCTTTTCCAAGGGGTCCTGGGAAAAACAGGGGGGGGAGCAGAGACCTGCATACAGCTTGCTTGGTGATTCTGTGAGCTTCAGGAAAATTGCTGAGCGGAGGCTGGTGCTTGAGGCTGGTGTAGACTAGGGAGGCCCAGAGGCTTCACCTGAGGAGGGTGAGCCCATGGAGAAAGGGAGGCTGTGGAGCAAATAGACATTTGCATCCTTCCGTACCTGCATGTCTGGCTGTAAAGATGCCTTTTCCTGTTTGGGAGTTCTGCCTGATTCCACCTCTCACCTTGTTCTCTTTCACATTCATGAGATGATGCTAAATCTTCTGGACAGCTCCAGTGTCATGTTGCTCTTGCTCTGTTCTTTGTAGATCGTAGCAGAGTTGGCAGCAAGAGCCTTTTGTCTTTGTTTTTTACGTTAAGTGTCCTCCCTGCCGAAATTCTGGTTTCCTGAATCTTTTAACCTTGGGGGCCACGAGCTGTGCTAACTGGAGTGGGTTTTTCCAGTCCCTGGAGCAGCATCCTCTTGCCCTGCCTTCCAAAGGGAGGGCAGGTGGAAGGAATCGCTCGCAAGTCACTACCTCTGCTCTCTGGTTTCAACAGGAAAGTCAAAAAAAGAAGACAGTGCTAAAGAAGAGAAGCGGAAACGGGATGTGCCTGCTCAGCTCTTGAAATCAGCCAAGCCTACCCAGGGGAGCAAATCGCAGCAGCTCCTCCAGACCCAGCAGCCGTCAGCCCCCCAGTCGCAGCAGGGGGGCTTCAGCGCTCACAAAGAGATCAAACTGACGCTCTTGAATAAGGTGAGAAGTGGGGAGGGGTGCGATTCCCTCCACCCAGGGAATTCAGGGAGTGGATAGGATGGATCCTGGGGCTTGGGGTTGGCGGAAGGGGACCTCCAGGCTCCGTGCTGTCGGGATGAGCTCAGCTGGGTAGGTCTGCAGGTGGGATTGAAGGGCGGCAGACAGAACCAGTCTTGCAGCACACACCCTGTGGTGGCTTGAGCTTGGCACTGTGTTGGCGGCTCCCCTGGGGCACATTCCTGCTGCAGCTTCAAGGGCTCTTCCCCGCGTTGTCGAGGGCTGCAGCCAGAGCACCGAGGCAAAGCCGTGCGTGGCACAGTCCCACATGTGCTGGGGCCTTGCCCACTGAAAGCATGCTTGCTGCACGCTTCCGAGAGAGCTCGTCTCCCACTGCCTGCTCTGGAGCGAACTGCTGACAAGGCATTAACCGAGTCAGGAGGTAAAAGTGGCCATTGCCTTGTCTCTCTGGGGTGTCCGCTGCAAGCCGCACTTTCCGCAGGGAGCCTGATTTTTTTTCTTCTTTACGATTGAGCCAGATTCCCCGGGTTGGTGCCTTTGACTGAGATTGCAGTCCAGGTCATGTGGGAGAGTTTGGCCTCTTGGGGTTTTGTGCCAGAGCAGGGTGTTGGCCCCAGTCACGTGGGTACGTTCCTGGTTTTGAAGCATTAATGTGTTTTTTTCTGACAGTCCAAATTCCCCAGTGCAGTCTGAGGCTGCAGTTTTCCCTACTTCCCTGTGCTATGACGTGAGGCGCCTTTATCGAGTCTGAAGCATGCTCCGTGGGGAGGGCTGTGCAGTTACGCATAACTACCAGCTGGCATGGTCAGATCCTGGAAGAAGGCACGGCTCCAGATGCCTCCTTGACATTTGCTATCCTTGGTGCTGCTGAAGCAAACTCTACAAAATGCTGCTGTTTTCTTGTTTCTGACAAAAGAGCGTACCATTAGTCCTGGTGCCAGAGGATGGGTGGTAGGGGAATTGCATAGTGCCAGTGATGGCTGAGACTGGTGTACACAAGGGAGTTTAACAGGAGATGCACTTGCATGAGCCAGCCAGCGCATCACCGGCACCCATCACAGCAAAAATCTCTGCCTGCTTCCCTCCCCAGAGGGAAGTGGCTGTTCAGATCCATTGTCTGTTTTAATTCCATTTTAGGCAGCTGACAAAGGAAGCAGGAAGAGATACGAGCCAGCAGACAAAGACAGGCCGACCTCTCCTCCAGCCAAACGGGCGAACCTGTCACCTGACAGAGGTGAGACATCAGCCATCCCAGGGACTCCTGGCCTGGCTGGGTTCCTGCTCTGCTGCTCGAGGCAGTGCTCGAGCAACAAATGTCCTGTGAAAGTCTCTGCTGCAAGAGTCCACTCACTGGAGAGGTTAATTGCAGGCATGTGTCCTTCCAAAACCTCAGAGCGTGCAATTGCCACCAGATAACGCAGGCGTATTAGCTGGCCTGCTGCAAAAACATGGTTGAGGTGAGACACTTGGGTTTGTGAAGTAAGCGAGGTGAGGTCAGCCCTGGGCAGGCCAAACCCGGCCTTGCCTAGCTGTCTTGTGGTGCACATTGCGAGTACCTTGGCTCCACTATGTCTGTGTAAGTCTACTGTAAAGAAAAAAAGAAAAAGAAGAAAAGAAAAAAAAAAAAGCACCCTAGCTTTGGAGATGGCACGCTCATCTCCATGCTGTAGGTACGATCCATCCTACAGCAGCCACCTCTTCTCTAGTAATGTTGTTGGAGGTGGCTGTGGAAGTCACAGGGTTTCCCCATGCTGTATCCTGGAGCCTCCTCTGCCTTCTATTTCAGTGCATCCCAAAGGATCTTAGTCCTCCTGACAGACAGGATTGTGGCAGTGCTTGGAAAGGGAGCCCGGGCTGCCGAGGCTCTGGGCTGGATGCAGTAATTGGCTAGGTCACCCATCCTGCGAGATGAGACGATTTCCCCACTTGCGTGTGACACAATCTGATCTGCCCTTTATGTTTAGAAAGACACGGGCTTTCCAGGTGTTCTCCTGCGTCTGAACCCTCAGCAGCAGGCTTAGCACCTGGGAAAATCGAGCTAGCCAGCCACACTGAGAGGGACCTCAGCGCCACACTCCAGCCTTTGCTGTCGCCACTGAAAAACAAAGCGGGGGGAGTAGTCGGCCAGAGCTGCGTGGTTTTGACGTACAAGCCAGCATTGACACGTGATGTTGTTTTCCCTGTTGTCTCGGCTGTAGGTGTATCTTGTTGACTCTGGGTGCCAGCCAGAAAAAATTTCTGTGCTAATAGCTTGGTTGCATTTGACTCCTGCAAAGGCAGCATGGAAGGGACTGGGTGAGGTTGGAGTTCACTGGGATCTAGTTCACAACTACTGCTGAGCTGCAGACAAGTGAATGGGCCAACCTAGCAGACTGTGCTGATTTTATAGATACATAGATGCAGATGCAATTATATACTTTATTTGTTGTCTATACATTATAAAGCACTTTTAAGCAGTAGCAAACGGGACAGAAGCCCTGAAGGCAACTCCGCCTCACCTCCCAGTGGCAAGTGTCCCCCTGACTGAATTGGGACTGAGCGAGAGGCACCCTCCAGTGTGCAGCTTGTGCTTCAGTGTCCCAGCACAAAGCTGGTTGGTGTTTGTGCCACAAGTCTCACGTCCCTGTTCTGTAACCTTGCTGTGATCAGATCTGCAGTGTATGCAGCCTTGGCTTTCTCATGGTGTCAGTCCTCAGGAGCAGAGGGCTGTCCCGACACATACAGGCGGCTGCTGCTACGAGGAACTGAGCACCTTTACTGTCTGGAGTGCCGCTGAAAGTGAGGTCAGCACCGACCTGGTGCAGTGTAGCAGGGCGTGTTGCTCTGCTCATCCCCAGGGCTCACAGACAGCCCTGCAAGCACGCCGGCTGCTCTCTGTGTGCTGGGATAGCGGCAGCTGGGAAACCCAGCAAAGCTGGATAATGCTGCTGCAGGACCCCAGTGGCCTTCCCACCACCAGCAAGTCCCCACGGCAGGTCTGTTTGAGCAGGGCATGACAGTTCGGTCTGTGCTGAACAAACATGGGGGTGATGCCACCTGGGGATTGGCCCCAGCCAGCTCCAAAAGTGGCAGAGCTGCACTCGCCCAGCGCTCTTAAAGCCAAAACACCCTGTTACCTGGCCAGCACGGAGCCAGCTCGGATGCCGCGCAAACCAGATGATCTGCCAAGGGATAATGGAGCACGAGCTCGTCTGTGAGGGCCAGCCCTGCCCTGCAGGTCTGCGAGCAAAGCAGGGCCTGAAAGCGCAGTGGAGGAGCCTTGTTCCAGCAGCCTGAGGGTGAGGGACGGGACGGTGCGGCTCCCCACAGGTGATGGTTTGTACAGCTGACCATGGGGCACAGCCTTGGCTAGCTTTTCTGCTCCCCCCGAAGATGGGATGCACAGAGCAGTAGGTTCCTTTTCTGGCTGCTATCGGACTTGGTCTTTTGTTGGCATGGTCTGGTCTGTCTCCGGAGAAGAGTGTCCATGTGCTTGCTGAAACAGTACGCTGAGCAAGGTAGCGACCTGTACCTCGGCAGTGCAGGAGAACATCTCACCTTTTCTTCTCCTGATAGGTTCTCGTGACAGGAAGGCAACTGGGAGACTCTCTTCACCCAAGCAAGAGCGACAGAGAGGTCAGAACACGAAACCTTCTCCAGCGCAGACAGACAGGTCAGTGCCTGCTTGTTCTCACGGGTCTCTGGTGAGGCCCAGCCTGGCCCACACTTCTCCAGCGGTTCAGTCCCTCCTCTTGGGGCAGCTCTGAGGCACTCTGGCCGTAGTTTCCAGTTGCCATGGAGGCACAGCAAGAGGAAGGACGCGAAGCTCCTTGGGCAGGAGCCAAAGGTGCTCAGGGGTTCATGCGGAAGCCACCGGCTAAGCCATTCCAGCTCAGAAACGAGCTGGAGCCTGGGGGTTTTCTTGAGGTCAGTCCCAGCAAGAGGAGCCAACTGGGTTAGGTGCAAGCTCAGTCACGCCAGTGCCGCTGGCGCTGCGTAGTGCCAGTGAGAAAGAAAGTACAATCCCTTCGCTCTGCTGCCGAGCTCCTTGTGGCACCTGGTTCAGGTGTGTGATTCCCTTTCTTGGATAGCCCAGCACATCCTCAGCTGCTCACTTTGCTGCTGTGAGATGTTAAAATGTGGCCACTGAACAGTGACTAGCTCCTTTCCATCCCCTCTGGTGACAGGTGACCAGCTGATGTCCAATTTCTTGGCAGCCTGTACCCACTGTTGTGCTGGGAACATCCCATTGCAGAACTGGACGTGTAGCTCCAGGGGCCTTGGGCTGTGCTCCACTCGGAGCCCTTTGGCTGAGGGACTGTGGAACACCTTCCGCAGCACACCTGAAGCTTCCTCTGTCCTCCTTGCCCGCAGCCCGCCAGCGCTGCCCTGCATTTCTCAAGTGTCATCTCTGCGAGGATCTATGTGAGCAAACGGGCACAGCCCTGTCCAGCACCCCTGTGTTCCGTGGCCAGCAGGACTTGTGTCATCCCCTCTGTCCAGCCTGGGGCACGGGTGAACCTCAATTTCTGTGTATCCGAATATTCCCAAACCAAAACCTAGCCCTGGCTGCCACAGCCCTGTCCTTCAGGCCCTGAGGTCCTATTTTCTAGCAGAGGAGGAACCTCGGCTTTCCAGACCGGTGGTGGTGGCTGCGCCCTTGGTTCTTGACCCTCTTCTGCCTGCTGCTGTTTGAGTTGTCAGTGTCGTGTGGTGGGTTTGACGTGCCCTGTGCCCAGGCAGGAGGTGATCAAGGACTCACTAAGTTTCTCTAGGGCAGCCAAATGGATTTGCTCCCCCTGGAGCAGCTGATTTTTTTTTTTTTTTTTTTTTACTGTTTCAGCCAGTTTTCCAACCCAAGGCCTCGTGTCTCATTCTTCCACTGGCCCTTTGAGCGATTCTTCCTTACTGGAGCAGACGCCAGTGGGGTTTGTTTCCAGCGTGGCGTGCTGCCGGTGAGCACCGTCTGACCACCTTCTCCTCTCTCTCCCTGCCAGGAAACGCCAGCTCTCGCCGCAGTCCAAGAGCTCCAGCAAAGTCACGAGCGTACCAGGCAAAGCATCTGAGCCGGGCCCCACGGGTGCCAAGGCAGGCAAGTCCAGCACCCTGTCACGACGGGAGGAGCTCCTGAAGCAGCTCAAGGCGGTGGAAGATGCCATCGCTCGCAAGCGGGCCAAAATCCCGGGGAAAGTATAGTGGGCCGTGCGCGGAGCGCCGCTCTGCCCCTTAGTGACTGTTCATGTTTTTATAAATAGTGTAAAAGCGGCCACTTTGGGATTTTGCAGTTCTGTCTTATTTTGGCTGCGATTCTTTTTAAAAAAAAAAAACCACACAAAAAAAAAAAAAAATACTGAAGTTTTGTCAGCTGAGACGCCTGTGACGACTCGCTCCGGCTCCTGAAGGGCGAGCGGGGCCAGCCCCTGGCTCTGCCGGTGCCGGTTCCATGTAAATTATGCACAGAGGACTCCAGCCCCATCGGATGCTCTCACTATTCCTCTCTTTCTCTCTGCCCTCTCCTCTTTGCTAGCCTTGAGTTGTATTCTCCTAGTTAGCCCTGCTGTGTGTTGAGTGTCTTCAGCAATGCAGTTCTATATACTGTGTAATGAGAGAGCCGAAAACTGCTGTGAACTGCTGGCAACATCACCTTCTCCCCCTGCCCTCCCACCCCAGGAACAAAAATATATATATATTCTTGACTAAAGTCTGATTGGGAAAATGACCTGTCTTTTATTTTAAGCATCGGATTGTTTTAGTTGATTTAAAAGGAGCCCTGAAGGTGTTGTGGGGATGTCTGTCTAACAAGGAGGGTTCTTTTTTCCTTTTTTTTTTTTTTTTTTTTTTTTTTTTTTTTTTTTGAGGGATCTATCTGAAATAAAGTATTTTGATAACCAGTTCTTCCTTTTCTCTGCACCCCTGTCCTCCTCCTTTGCTGTAAGGCGCATGTCCCTGTCTTTGGGCTGTGTAGTTAATTTTTCCTGCTCTCTGGGCGCCCTGTGGAGCTGGGAGAGCTGCTGTCGCTCCTGGGGGGAGCACGGCACCCCTGACCCCCCTGTGAACCTGTGGGCCCTCCAGCCTGCAGCCCAGTGTTAAACCAGTATCCCACTGGTGTTAAGCATTAGCCTGGTCCCACAGCCACACAAAGCTGCTTTCTGTGTGCTTCCCCCATGTCCAGTACTGTGCTTCCTGCTATACTGGGCCCACTGGGTTGCTATGGGGACAAGAGCCCTGACCCTGAATTGTTACCCTGCACACCACAGTGCCCGTGTGGCACGTATGGTGCTGGCAGGGTGCTGTGGTCCAGGTGGGGCCAAGCCCAGCTCAGCAGTGATTTGGGGTACGAGAGGACTTGCTGAAGGATGCGGGGCTCTGTGTTCTGGATATCCTGCATCCAGAATGGAAAAATAAACCCTGGTCCCACCACATCCTCCCCTTTCTGCTCAACACCATCATCGTGCCTTTGAGCATCCCCGCTGCTGGAACACCCCTTGGTGCTGGACTTTGGAGCATCAGAGGGGATGGACACAGCCCTTCAGCCCTTTCCAGCATTGCCCAATTTGGGATTTCTATTCTGGCAACCCTGGGAACGTGACGGTGATATCACCATCGGGCTTACGCAATGGGGCCAGGGTTGGGGCCATGGCCTTGGGCACGGGGATCCTGCCCCCATAGGTCACTGGAGGGCTGGGGGATGGGTACCCAGGGCATCCCATGCATGGGATGCCCTGGGTACCCATCCCCCAGCCCTCCAGTGACCTGGACCATGCAGCCCTACGATGCTCTCTCTGTGCCCATCCCCAGGACATCAGGGCAGCCAAACTGATGGCCACCCCCTTCCCAACGAGTCTGTGCCTGCCCAGCCCCATCAGCCACCCACAATTCATTTGGGGGGGGGGGGGGGGGGCGGGTGTCAGGAACTGATTTCCGAGCTGGAACACGCGGAGTTGAGAAGGAAGTAACGACGGCCCGCGGGGAGGAGGAAGGCAGCCGGAGCTGGAGTTTCCAGGTGTGTGTACATCACCTGCCCGAGCCCTATATAAAGGCGGCGGCAGCGGCGGTGCTGCCACTCGGTTGCCCGCATCCCTGGGGCAGCGGTTCGTAAGGGCCCCCCCAGTTTTTCCAGCGTGTTCCCGCACCCTCGACGCCCACCCCATGGTAACTGGGGGAGGGGGGGGGGGGGCTACAGGGGTGGGCGCAGCATGGGGTGGGACTGCTGGCAGCTGGGGGTGGTGAAAGCATGTGTGTGTGTGTGTGTGTGCACAGAGCGGGGTGCAACCCATGGTGCGGGGGGGGGGGGGATGTGCACACGTGGGGGTGGGCATGAGGGCTGCCCAGCCCGGGGGGGGAGCAATGGGCCAGCTGGGGGCAATGGGCCAGCTGGAATGTGCGTGTAGCTGCATGTGTGCTGGTGCCTGTACATGGCAGGCTGGGGAAGTGCACGTGCTGCTGGCTTTGCACATGTGTACATGTGTGTGTGGTGGTATGTACGTGTAAAGGCTGGCTGGTATTGTGTGCACAGCTGCTAGCGCTGTGTGTGTTTCTGGCTGAGGGGGGGGGGCGTGCACATGGAAGAGTAGTCCAGTTGTATGTATGTGTGCTGCTAATGCATGTGTGTTTGCACGTATGCAGCCATCCATGTGCATGTATGCATATGTGCTGGTACTGCTCTGTGGGTGCATAGATGCACACGGGCTGACACCTCTGTATGTATGTAACATCTGTGTGTGTGTGTGTGTATGTGCATGGAAGGGTAGTGCAGGGCATGTGTGTGTATATATGTGCTTGTATATATGCACAAGTATGCATGCACACACACTGGAACTAATGTCTGTTACAAATGTGTGCTGGTATGTTTACATGTACATGTGCCTGTGCTGATACCCTGTGTGTGTATGATTGTGCATAGTTACGTGTGCGGTGTGTGTGTGTATATGTACACATAGTATCTGTGTATGTATAGCTGTGTGTGTATGTGCAGGGTATTCCCTGCACATGTATAGGTAGGGGGTGTGTCTGTGTGTATATGTACAGGTATCCCCTGCATACATATGGGTATATATGTGTGTGTATATATGTACAGGGTATCCCCTGCATATGTACAGCAATGTGTGTGCATATGTGCAGGTATTCCCTGTCTACGTATAGCTGTATATGTGTCTGTGTGTAGATGTACGTATGTGTATGAGCAGGTATTCCCCATGTATATGTATATGTGTGTATATGCACGCACATACATGTGCTCCTGCTTTAGGGGAGGGGTGTGTACCACATGCACGAGTACCCCATGTGTGCGCATGCGTGTGCTGGTGCATGTGTGGGTGGGTGCAGCCGTGCTTTTGGGGAGGGGTGTGGGGGTCCCGAGGGTGGGGGTAAAAGCTCACCCCAAGGACCCCTTGGAGTCCTTGGGTCCAGCTGCCCCCCAGGAGAGCCGGGGCTGGGTGCCGAGGAGGGTGCTGTGCGGGGTGCGGGTGCCCCCTCTGACCCGGGCTCTCGCGCAGGGCTGGCTCGGTGCCCTGGTGCTGCTGGGTGCCCTGGTGCTGTGCTGTGGCCTGCGCCGCCCCGGCAGCCCCCCGCACCATCCCCAGGTGCACTGCTACAGCACGGGTGAGCTGCGGGACGGCGAAGCCCCCGCACACCTCCTGGGCCGCAGCCTGCGCTGGGACCACTACGTGCCCGTGCAGCTGGTGCCGCAGCTGGAGCGCTTGCAGGAGACCCCCGGCCACCGCCGCCGCCGCCACCGCCGCCACCGTGAGCGTGCCTGCCCCGCGCTGCAGCTCCGCACCGGCCTCCACAGTGAGCCCAATGAGCGCTCCATCTCCCCATGGCGATACCGGTGAGTGCCACCCACCGGGGACCCCTCCACGGTCCCACACTGGCTGCTGCCTCAGTTTCCCCGAGCACCCTTGCACCGTGCCTCCGCTTCCCCGAGCATCGTTCAGCTGCGCTTTCCCACGGGCATCCCCGTTGCCTGCCCAGTGCAGGGTGACTTGGGGGGTGATGGGGACCGGGGGGGTGATGGGGACACAGGGGAAGGGGCTTGCTGACCATGCCCCATAACTCACCCGCAGCATCGATGAGGACGAGAACCGCTACCCGCGCAAGCTGGCCTTCGCCGAGTGCCTCTGCAGTGGTTGCGTGGATGTCAAGACAGGTCGGGAGACGACGTCACTCAACTCGGTGGCCATCCACCAGACCATGATGGTCCTGCGGCGCAAGCCCTGCCCACGTCCCACCGGCCTTGGCCTCGTCACCTTCGAGGTAGACTACATCAGGGTGCCGGTGGGCTGCACCTGCGTCCTGCCCCGCACCGGGCGCTGAGCCCCCCCTGCTCCCATGGAGCCCCATAGCGTGACTGTGTCACTGCATCCATCCCGACCCGTGCTTGTTTTAGAGCACACACCCGGCCCCCCTCCGCCCCCAAACCCTCACCTTGTTATTTATGATTTATTTATGAGCCTTGCTGCCGGAGGATTATTTTTTTAACCCGTATTTATTGCTGACCTCCCCTGCCAAGGCTGCAACTCCGGGTCCAGCATCAGCCCGTGGTGCCCGTGGCCCCGCAGTCAGATCCTGCGAGCCCTGCTTGGCGGCTCGCTGGTTATTTATTCCCCCCGCAAAGCTATTTATTGTCTCCTCTATATGTGCTATTTAAAGCTGGCAGCGTGCAGCCTGCAAATAAAGGCCAACTCCCCCCAGCACGGTCCTTGTTCTTTTTCCCCAGTTGGGGGCGGGGGGTGTGTGTGAGGATGTCAGCGCAATGGGGCAAAGGGGTGTGGGATGGGGCCAAGGGCACGTCCATGGGTGTCCCGTGGGGTGATGCTCAGCTTTGGGGCATCTCTTGGCCCCAGCACAATAGGTAAAGCACCAGTGCACCCAGTGCGGCAGGGCAGGATGAACTGGGGGGTGATGGAGAGGGTGGCCGGGCAGGGGGGCATCCCACAACCCCAGCCCCGGGGAGGGGACCAGCCCCACACCCACAGCATCCCACCACCCACACCTTTCCCATGGCTCTAGCTCCCGGGCACCCACGTTCCGCGGGCCCAGCGCCACCTGCTGGGGCCACCCACGTGCCCTGCCGGCACCCATGGGTGCCAGACCAGGGTTTATGGTGGGAGTGGGGGGGGGCAGGGGCACAGAGTAGGGCCCAGAGCAGCTGCTGGTGCCCCAAGAGGGTCAGGGGTTTGTCACCACCAAGCAGCGCATGGTCTCACATCACACCTGGGCACCCCCAGCACCCGCAAGCAAGGAGTGAAATACCCACCCACCCCGCCATGGGGGGGGGTCTCCCCTCGGCTTTGGGGGCACCTCTGGGAGTTGCTGTGCAGCTGCAGTGCAGGTTCACACACCACCACCACCACCACCCCCTGCTTCACCCCACCACTGGGTCCACAGAAGATTTTTGGGGAAGGGGGGTACACGTGCAGGACTGTGGGGCCCCCATGCCACATGCCCCCTGAGGACACCTCCCTGTCCCCCACAAAAAAGGGACACAGCCCTGCACGTCCCCACGCCAACTGCAGCTGCACCACAAAGTTTGCCCATAATCGCACTGTTTGTCCTTAAAACTGGCCCCAGCCCAGCCCCAGCAGCTGCAGCCCCCCTGGGAAGTGGCAGGCAGGGGCAGCTGGTGCCTTTCCCACTTTTTATTGCAACAGCAACCGCAGAAGTGACAAAAAAACCAGTGAGAGCTGGTGCAGGGAGCAGAGCTGCCTGATCCCCCCACCCCACCCCACCGGGCTGCAGGGCTTGGGGACCCCTCGGGGGGGCTGGGTATTTCCTGGAGAGCTGGTGTTCCCCAGGGATTTGGGGAGACCTCAGGGAACTGGGGACTGCTTGGAGAGCAGGGAGCTGAGCATCCTTGGGGATTTGGGAATCCCCAGGAGCTGGGGAGCCCCTGGAGGCTGGAGATGCCCCTGAGGAGCTGAGCATCCCCGGGGATTTGGGGATCCCCTGGCAGCTGACAACCTCACAGGGAGCTGAGCACCCCCAGGAGCTGGAAACCCCACAGGGAGCTAAGCATCCCCAAGGATTTGGGGATCCTCGGAAGCTGGGGAGCCTCTGGAAGCTGGAAAAGCCCCTGAGGAGCTGAGCATCCCTGGGGATTTGGGGATTCCCAGGAGCTGCAAACCTCACAGGGAGCTAATTCCTGGGTACTTAGGGATTCCTTGGGGAGCCCCGGGGGAACTGATGATCCCCAAGGATTCGGGCATCCCCAGGAGCTGGGGACCCACCAAGGAGCTGGGGAGCCCTGAGGACTTGGGGATCCCCAGGAGCCAGGCACCCCAGTTTCCCCACGAGGGGCTGGGGTGCATCTGGGAAGCAGGAGCACGAGCAGTGCAGCAGTGACAGGAGGGCCCCCGCCCCCCCTCCGTTACTCAGCCTCAACGGGGATGGGGTTCACCTGCCCCCCCACCTCCACCGGCTGCTTCTTGCGGGCATCAGCGGGGGGCCGGGGCGGAGGGTTGCTGGGTGGCTGCTTGATGGTGTCCCCAATGTGCAGCCGCTCTGGGGGCTTCTGCTCAATGGGTCTCCACTCCTCCCCACGCACCGCCGCCTGCAAAGCCATGGTGACCATTGAGGGGGGGCTCTCCCCCGGCAGAGCCTCCAGCCCCCCAAAAACCCCTCCAAAGCCACTCTGCACTCACCAGCAGGTAGATGCCGCTCGCGATGCCCAAGCAGACGGTGCCCAGGATGGTGGAGAGGAGGAAACCAGCAGGGACAGCCAGGCTGTGCGAGAGACTGGGGGTCAGGAGGGGGCTGGGGGGGCTGCACCTCAGCCCTGACCTCCCACCCCACTTACGCGGCGTGCAGGATGGCTCGGATGTAGTAATTCCTTGTGAGGGGCCCAAACACCTTCACCACCGCCGTCATGTACTTCTGGCCGCTGCAGAGCAACACTGGGGAGGTCAGAGAGGCCACCCCCACCCCAGGGGGGACACCCAGCCCCAAGAACCCTCATCTCTGCACTGACCCTGCATGGGACACCCCAAGGAACCTATCTGTGGGATCCAGCCCTGCTCCAGCCCCACTGCTCCCACCCTCAGAGCCACGTCCCTGTGTCTGGGGGGGTTCCAGGACCCCCAAGTCCCAGGGGTGAGGGAGGAGGACACACCACTTACCACCTCTCCATGGTGGAGCCTTTTTTCCGCTTGCTCCTGGGGTACTCCAGCAGGCAGACCAAGGCACCTGCTGCGCTGCGGGGGGTCAAGGAAAGCGGCGCTCGGGGCCAAGATTAGTCCCTAGTCACACCCCTCACCCAAAAATGGGCTCTTTGGGGCAGGGAAGGAGGGGTTTACACCCGGACTGGGGAGAAGGAGGGTGTCTCCCCCCACCCACGTCCTCCATCCTCACCGGGACAGGGGTTTCCCCTGGTTTTTCCCAGCCCCGGGCATCCTCTCCACAAGGATACATGGCATACGCCGCGAAGTACCAGTCCTTGAACTGCCCTGCCACGGCCACGATGCCACCTGTCAGCATGACTGTGGGGACACAGCAGGATGCTGGGGTCCCTGCCCACTAATACGGCCCCCCGAGCCAGGGCACGGCCCCCCAGCCCGCAATACAGCCCCCCCCCCCCAAACCCATATCACCCGATGTGCGGGGCGCTGGGGAGATGCTGTGCGGGACCCCTTGGGTTCAGGGAAGGGAAATGGGGGCCGCCAGGCTGGAGAGTGCTGGGGGGTCCAGGATGGGGTGTGCTGGGGGGGTCCAGGATGGGGGGGCTCAAGCCTGGGGGAGGTTTCTGCCCCCGTGGCCACGTGCCAGCTCCAGCCACGGAGCTGTGGTCCCCTCCGGCTGCCCGGCGGGGACAGGAAACCTGGGCGGAGACGGGGGAGAGGAGGAAGAAAAGGAAGAGGAAGAGGAAGAGGAGAAGGAAAGGGAAGAGAAAAGGAAAGAGAAAGAGGAAGACGAGAAAGAGGAAGCGGAGCCTCTAGCCCTGGCACCCCCAGCGGGGCCGGCACGTCCCGGCCGCCCTCAGCGCCCCCCGGCCGGCGGGACCGGACCCCCCCGGGGCTGCCACCCCCTCGAGCAGGACCGTGCCTGCGGGACCCCCGGGCTCAGCCCCCCGAGCCGCCTCTCCCTCCCTGCAGCCTGGCGACACGGGCTGCCCCGGGGACCCCCACGGCCGGGCCGGGGGCGCTGCGCGAAGCGGAGGCGCTCGGCACGCTGTGCAGCACCCAGGTCCCCGGTACCCAGCACCCCCCACCCGCCCCCGGACCCCCGCACTCACTGAGCCCGGCCGCCAGCGCCTGCTCGTTAGCCCACATGGCCCACTCGATCTGCCCCATGGCGCCGCCCGAGTCCCTTCGGCTCCGCTCGGCCCGACTCGGTTCGGGCAGACCCGGAAGACTATTCAACCACGCCCCCTCTCGTAGGCCCCGCCCCCTCCCGCAAGCCCCGCCCACACAGGCACACGGCACCAGACCAGGGCCAGGCTCGGGGGCACAGGGGCCGTGCGGGGACAGGGCCAGTCCCGCAAGGGACACGGAGGGATCGGGGACAAGATCAGTCCTGCAAGGGACAGGGGCCATGTGGGGGGACAGGGACTATGCAGGGAGGGACAACTCGGGGGACAGAGGACAGAAGCAGCCCCACTGGGGATATGGTGGGGGGACAGGGGCCATGTAGGGGGACGAGGCATGTGCAGGGCTACAGGATCAGCCCCACAAGGGACAACTGGAGCGACAGGGGACGGAAGCAGCAGCCCACAATGGATGGACATGGGGGGGACAGGGGCTGTGCAGGTGGGCAGGATCAGTCCCAGCAGGGCCCGCCCCCTCTCCCGCCCCCTGCTTTTGGCTGGGGATGTCCCCCACCCAGCAGCACCCATGGAGCCCGCACACGCCGAAACAGCGCTGCAGCCAGAAACCCTCTATTTCCTTACAAAACAGTAAAAACCAGCCCCGGGGGTCACATCCTGCCCCAGGGCTGGGGACAGCCTTGCACCAGGCCCGACTCAGCGCTGAGCCCCCCAGGTAGCACTGGCAGAGCCCCCCACGCCGGCGCGTCACGGCCATCCCTGGCAGTGTCCTCGGGCTCAGGCACGGCAGCGGGGCAGCCCGTCCGCTCCCAGGAGGTGCTGGCTGGGGTCATCCACAAGCTGGGGACCGGGGCCGGGCTGTGGGGCAGGAGATGGGTTAGAGGCAGCACGGGCCAGATTCTGGCACCAGGGACCCCCCGCCTCAGGGCTGTGGGGCAGCTCTGGGCCCCACAGAACCTGAAAGACCAGCCCATGGGTTGTGGGAACACGCCTAGGGGTAGGGTTCTGTACACCCCCCTGGGGATGGGGTCCCATATACCCCCCTGGGGACAGGGATGGGGGTGAGGTCCTGTGCACCTCTGGGGACAGGGATGGGGGTCCTGTGCAACCCTGGGGACAGGGATGGGGTCCCACACCTCCACCAGGGACAGGGATGGGGTTCTGTGCAACCTTGGGGATGGGGTCCCACACACACCCACCAGGGGACAGAGACGGGGTCCCCCACAAACCCCCTGGGGACAGGGATGGGGCCCTGTGCATCCCCCTGGTGATGAGGATGGGGCCAGAGCATCACCGCAGAGGCTGGGCAGATGGGTCCCCCCGCCCCACACCCCCCCAGCCCCCCCCAGCCCCGTACCTTGGTGTGCAGGATGTACCGGACAGCCCCCGGCACCGGCTCAGTCACCACGGCCGTGAGCAGCTCCTCCGGCAGCGAGGCCAAACCGACAGGCAGCCCCCGCACAAACCTGCGGCACAGCCAGGAGCTCAGTCCCTGCCCCTCTGCTCACAGCCCCTGCCATCCCACCGCCCCCCAGTAAGAGATGGGATTGCTCTTACTGGTCCCCGTTGGTGGCAGGGGGGAAGCTGTGCCTCACCACCTCCACGAACTCAGCCACGGTGTCAGCCAGCGTGAAGATGACGGCGTTGGGGCCAGCGTCAAAGGTGTAGGCTACCTGTGGTGGGATGCAGGGGGGCCACGGTGAGGGACCACAGCACCCAGCAAACCCGGAGCCCCGCGGGGCCGGCTGGTACCTTGGTGTGTCCGTGGTGGGTGTTGAAGCGGTGTGCCAGCGCAATGATGTGCCGCGAGAGGTCGTTGAGGTAGAAGATGGGAGGGAAGGTGTCGAGGCAGGTGGCGTGGAACTGGTTGCTGTCCTGCATGGTGAGCTGCCCGAAGCCCTCGAAGTCCCGCTCACGGATGTGCCGCATCATCAGGGCCAGGCGTTCCGGCACCACCACCTCTGCCCGGTGCTGCCGTAGCAGGTGGGTCACAGTCACCCCAATTCGGTGACACCCAAGGCATCGTGACCCTTTGGGCTTTACGCAGGCGGCACCACAGAAGCAAGACCCCCGCCCCGCCTCCCTCAGTGCCTGCCAGCATGGAGAAATGCCCCCCCTCCAAGGGAACTGGGACCCCAAGCCCTGCCTGTGGGCAGGGGGCAGGCAGCCGCCCTGGGCAGGATCGGGCCCATTGCCCCCCATACCTTCAGCAAAGGGCTGGTGTCCACGCTGGTCTGCATCCCCGCCGTGCTGCCCACCTGCTTCTTCTCCCCGCTGACCTGGGGAGGGGCACAGGCAGTAGGACACAACCCCTGCCCCGAGCCCCCAACCCCAGCGAGAGGCAGCCCCTGAGCACCCAGCGCTGCACCCACAAGGGGTTGGGGTGCTCCCAGCACCCCTTCCCCAAATCCCACCCAGCCTGGCAGGGTGGGGTGGGAGGGGGTGCAGCCATTCCCCCCGACCCTAGTCCCTCACCACCAAGATGAGAACCCTGAGCTCCGGCCAGTGCGTCTCGGGGGCGACTTGGTGGGCGAGGCTGTCCCTGCCGTCGAGCCGCTCGCCCCGCTGCCACTGCACGAAGCCGCCCATCATGCTGCGGCAGGCGCTGCCCGAGCCACGCCGTGCCACCTCCGACAGCTCGCCCTCCACGCCGTACAGCCGCGCCAGCGCCGCCACTGCGGGCAGGGGAGGGGGTCAGCAGCAGGGGGACACCCCGGCCACCCCCTCCCAGTGCCCCACGCTCCCCGCTCACCCACCCAGGCAGGCGTAGCCGGCAGCGGAGGACGCCAGGCCGGCGGCGGTGGGGAAGTTGTTCTCGGTGGCGATGTGGATTTTGTAGGAGAGGCTGAGCGGGGCCGTGTCCTCGGCGCTGCCGCCCCGGCGCTTACGGGCCAGGCGCCGCACTGCCAGGGGACAGGAGCCGGGTAGGGGGGCGGAACGGGGGACACCCCGCCCAGCCCCCCTGCAGTGCCCGGCGTGGGGGACACTCACCCTCCCGCAGGCAGGCCTGCACCCGGGGGTGCCCCACGTCGGCCTCCTCCCCGTTCAGCCACAGTCGGTCCTCTGTGAAGTCCCGGCTGGCGGCAGCGGTGGTGGTGGTCTTCAGCTGCCAGGGAGAGCGGGGTGAGCGCGATGGGTGGGGGGCTCAGCACCCCACAGGCACGGGCTGGTGGCAGAGGGGCCTGACCTTGACCCTGACCCTGACCCCACAGCAACCTGGTCCTGGTGCAGCGTCACGCTCAGGGAGGAGTTGATGGGCAGGATGAGGTCATTGTCCCGCTTGCCCCCTGCAAAAGAGAGCACAGCTGGGCACAGCTGGGCACAGCACAGCACCATGTGGCACGGCACGGCTCGGCTCAGCACAGCTTGTCATAGCAGGGCTTGGCACAGCTCGGCATGGCACTGCTGGGCACGGCACAGCACAGCATGGCACAGCTTGTCACAGGTTGGTTTGGCACTGCAGCACGGCATGGCACAGCATGGCACGGTGCAACAGAGCGTGGCACAGCACTGCTGGGCATGGCACAGCATGGCACGGCATGGCACTGCTGGGCACGGCACGGCATGGCATGGCACAGCATGGCACAACACGGCACGGCACGGCACGGCACTGCTGGGCACGGCACGGCACGGCACTGCAAGGCCCGGCCCGGCCCGGTCCGGCACGGCACTGCTGGGCACGGCACGGCACGGCACCGCTGGGCACGGCACGGCACGGCATGGCACAACATGGCACAACACGGCACGGCACGGCATGGCACCGCTGGGCACGGCACGGCACGGCATGGCACAGCATGGCACAGCATGGCACAAAACGGCACGGCACGGCACTGCAAGGCCCGGCACGGCACGGCATGGCACTGCTGGGCACGGCACGGCACGGCACGGCACGGCACTGCAAGGCCCGGCACGGCACGGCATGGCACTGCTGGGCACGGCACGGCACGGCACGGCACGGCACTGCAAGGCCCGGCACGGCCCTGGCCAGCCCGGCCTCCCCGCTCGCCCCCAGCCGGCAGGCGCCCACCGGCGCCGGGCTGCACTCACAGTACTTGATGACGGCGATGTTGACGGGGGCCGTGCAGGTCACCAGGACGAGCGGCCGCTCCTCCGCCATCGCGCTGCCGCCGCTACCGGGACGCTCCCGGCCGGGGCCGGGCGGCCTCAGGTCCCGCCCCCGAGCTACACACGTGATGGTGGCCCGTGGCGGGTTCCCGCCTCGCCATTGGCCGGCGCCGCGGCGCCCGGCTCTCGGCGCCCAATGGCAGCGATCGGACCACGGGGCGGTGCCGCCTCGCCCCGCCCCCTGGCGGCGCAGGGACGGGCACGCCGCGGCGCCATCTTCGAGACGCGAAGGAGCTGCGCATGCGCCCTTGGGGAGCGGGGGACTGCGGTCACCCGGTGGCCCCGAGCGCCCCAGTGCTCCCAGTGCTCCCCAGCACGCCTCTGCCCTCAACATCCCAGTGCTCCGGTGTAACCCCAGCGCTCCCCGTGATCTCCATATCCCCTGTGCCCCCAATGCACCAGTGCTCCCAGTTACCCCAGCGCTGCCCCAGTGTCCCTCCAGTGCTCCCAGTATGCCTAGAACCCCAATGCACCATTTCCAGTTACCACAGCACTGCCCCAGCATGCCCAGCAATGCCTCAGAGCTCCCAGAGCGATCAGGGCTCCCAGTTATCCTACTGCCTCCAGTGCTCCCAGTGCCTTTGCAGCCCCCAGTGCTCCCAGTATGCCCAGTACCCCAATACCTTAGTATCGGTCCAGCACTCCCCAACACCCCTCTGCCCCCAACACCCCAGCACTCCAGTTATCCCAGTGCTTTCTGTGACCTCTATATCCCCCATATCCCCAATGCACCAGTTCTCCCAGTTACCTTAGCGCTGCCCCAGTGTCCCCAGTACCCTCCCAGTGCTCCCAGAGTCTTGTACCCCACTGTCTTCAGTGCTCCCAGTGCCTTTGCAGCTCCCATTATGCCCAGTACCCCAATACCCCTGTGCCACTCCAGTGCTCCCATTGCCCTCGGCATCCTTTCAGTGCTCCCCGTCCCCCGCAGCCCCAGAGCCTCCAGTGCTCCCAGTGCCCCCCAGCACACCCTCAGGCCCCATCCCAGCCCCCTGGGCACCCCCGGCTGCCCCCCCCCCCCCGCCTGTGTGTGTGTCTCCCCGGGATATTTTTATCCTCCAGTCACTCACAGTGGAAAACATCCCACAAATCTGGGTGCCCAGGGGCGGTGGGGGGCACACGCCGGGCACGTGGGTGACACCGTGGTGCTGGGGGGCACGGTCCCCTCCCACAGTGTCACCACCAGCAGGTGAGGGGCACAGGTCCTACCCCACCCCGAATAAAAAAACGGAGGGATGAAAGGAGCATCCCCCTGCCTGCCCCCCTGCATAGCGAAGGATCCCCTTGGGGGGGGGGGCTCCCCAGCTGTGCCCCTCCACCCCCCGGGGTATTTATAAGCATTTTCCATGGGTGGGAGGGGAAGGGCTGGCATGCGGCTATTTTGGGGTGTGGGATTCTTTCCCCCCCGCTGCCGGCACAGGTGCGGGGCCCGATTTAGCCGGGCAGAGCTGCAAATAGCACGGGGTGCACGCGGCGGCTTCCTCTGGCACCCACCCAAGCCAAGCCCCAGCAGCCGTGGTGACACCGGCAGGGACAGCCCTGTCCCCGCCACCACAGGACTGTGGAGAGGGTGCCGGGACCCCTGCAGCAGGGTGGTCCCACCGCCGTCACCCTGGGTCTCACCACGCCACGAAGATGCTCAGGGTCACTTGCGGGGTGTCCTTGTGCCTGCCATCTCTGCCATCCCAGTGCTATTTGGCCAGGCCAGTGCCCAGCACCACACTGGGGCCATGCAGCCCCGAGCCCAAACGTCCACCAGATCCATTTTTTGGGGGCACGAGGCCAGGCAGGGGCCCTGCGCGGTCCCCCAGCAGTGTTGTCCCCGTTCTCAGGGTAGGGAGCTGCAGGGATGCAGGAGAGGGAGGAGGATGCTCTCCAAAACAGGCAGAAGGGGTGGCAGTCAGGCCCCGGTCGGGTCGGATCCTGCCCCAGGGCTGGCAGGACACGATGCTGGCTGCGCAGGGACAGCCCCGGCAGCAATAAGGCACGTGTGCTCTGCTCATGCCTGCGGTGCTCAGCTCCGCTTTTAATGTCTCCTGCAATGTGAGGGGTAAGAAACCTCCCCAAGAGCCGCAGGGGAGCAGGCAAGGCACCGTGTCCCCCGGCACCAGAGCCACCGGGGAGCAGCCATGGGGCTTCGGTGACCTGCTGCGAAAGTCCAGGCAGTCCTGTGTGACGACGCTCTCGTGTCCCTTCTTGGGGTGTTGCACCAGCATGGCACGGCACAGTGCAGCACGGCATGGTGCAACATGGCATGGCACAACACAGTGCAGCGTGGCACACCATGGCACGACACGGTGCGGCGCGGCACGGCACAGCGCGGGGCTCTCTGCCCTCCCTGGGGCAGCTGGGTGTGGTGGGCAGCTCAGGATGCCCCACAGCATCCCCCCTCCTCGTGCCGGGCCAGCAGCGACATGCGGGAGAAGGTCCTGGCGCAGGCGTGGCACCGGTACTTCTTGACGTCCAAGTGGGTCTGGAGGTGGGCACGGAGGTTGGAGCGGTCGGCGAAGGCTCGGCTGCAGTGGGGGCAGGCGTAGGGCTTCTCCCCTGCGGGACACGTGGTCAGGGCACCCCTGTACCCCGCCTTCCTCCTGGCCCTCCGTGCCCCATCCCCTCCCATGCGTCACCTTTCCCCATGCCTCTCCCCGACCCTTGGCGCTACCCAGGAGTCCCCAGAACCCATCGGTGCCTTCCCAGTGGGTGATACCACAGTGGGACCTGCCGTGGGGTCTCTCCCGGGGCTTACTGTGCGTGCCACCACCCCAGCACCAGGATCCTCAGCTGTGCCCACCCCAAGCAGGTCCCTCCCGGAGAGCAAGCGATGCCAAGCTGTGGCAAATGCGCAAAACATTTTTTGCGCTAATCGTTCCCAAAAAGCAGAAGTGCCGGCGGGGCCAGCAGCAGCCGGGGGTCCCGTCCTTACCTGTGTGGGTGCGGATGTGGCCCTGCAGCAGCCAGGGCCGGGAGAAGGCTTTGCCGCAGAGGCGGCAGAGGCAGGGCAGGGTGTGGGTGCGGATGTGCACCTTCAGGGTGCCCAGGCTGGCGTACGCCTGGGCGCAGTGCCGGCAGCTGAAGCTCCGCTGGTGTGGCCCCCGCCGCGGGGGTAGGTTGAGGGTCTGAGTGTCCTTCAGGGGGGTGCCCTGGCTGCGGGTGCCCGTTGGGACAGGGGGAGCCTTGGCATCGGGGGGGCAGTGGGAGGGAGAAGCGGGCGAGGAGGTGGCCGTGGTCCTGTGGGCGAGGAGGAGTGGGGGGCGCGGGGGGCTGGCGGTAGCTGGGGGCAAGCAACCCCCCGCAGTCACACAAGCCGCTGAGCTCTGCAGGAGGAGAGAGCGGGGTTAAGGGCCAAGGGACGGCAGCCGGGCTGCCCGCCTGGTCCCTGGAGCCCCCCTGGGTGTCCCACACTTGGTGGGGGCTCATCTGCGCCAGGTCCCCCCTCTGCTCCCACCCTTCTGTATGGCAGCACCAACGCACCCACTGCAGAACAGAGCAAAACCGGCCCTTTGTCCCCAAAAAGGGGAGTCTCAGATCTCAGACACTCCCAGCACCAGCTGGAGCCCAGCCTGAGTCTGGGTGCCAGCTCCTCTGGGCTGGGTGCACCCCAAAACCTGGGCATCCCCTGCGGCAGCATGGCCGGGGGAGCGCACACACACGCACCACGCTGGCAAGCGCCCCCCAGCAGCACAGAGACCCCCACAGGGGTGGGTCGGATAGGGGCGTGCTGGAGGGGACGGTCCCTGGGAAGCCCCCGGGTGATCCCAATTCCCCCCCACCTCTGGCACTGTCACCAGCACCAGCTGCCACCCAGGATGGGGCTGAGGGCGGGGGGCACGGAGCCAGGGACGCTCCCCCAGCATTGTGGCACAGAGCATCACCCCGAGATCAGCCAGGGGTGCCCTGGTCCCCTGCAGATGGGTGGGCACCGGGTGGCAGTGGGAGCCAGGGGTCCAGGGGGTCCCGGGGTGCCCACGGTGTCGCACAGCCTTACCGTGAGCGCGGGTGTCCAGCTGGCTGTAGTTGGGGACGCGGGTGCTGGAGGGCTTCTTCACCAGGAAGGAGCGGGGCATGGCCGGGCAGGCAGGGTGACAGGCAGGCCAGGCAGGGCTGTGTCCCTGCACCGTGTCCCCACAGGTGCCAGCGGGTGCTATAAGGCCCCAGGGCTCATTAGCATGGGCAGCCCCCGGGGAGCCCTGGGGCCAACCGCTGCCCGAGGGCTGGCCCTGGCTGCCAGCACGCCCCGCTGCAGGTGCAAGGGACAGCCTGGGGGACAGCCCTGTCCCCCAGCACTGTCACCTCGCATGCTCCACAGCCGGGCTCCCGCTGCCCACAGCATCCCCCTGCCCAGCCAGTCTGGCTCGCGCCTGCCATGGCCCCCCCTTGGCACCCAGCTGGGGCAGGACAGAGCTGGCAGCTCAGGTCACGGGGACCCCCCCAGCCACCCCACTGGCTGTATGGCCACATGCCTGTCCCCTCTACCGCGGTGCCCTCCCAGCCCCAGAAAGCCTGGCGGGGGCTGTTTGAGGAGGGCCAGGGAGCAGGTAAGACTGTTCCTCAATGCCATCAGCCCTGGCCGTTGTATCCCCAAAACCTGGGGACAGGAACACGCTCTGGCCAGCACCAGGACAAGGGTGAAGCCCTGTAACCCTCCAAGGGGACACATCGGCTCCTTTGGGTACAGCCTGTGTCCTCGTGGAACCCCGACAGCCCCACGCAGGCTCGGAGCCAGGACACCTCCCAGGGACACCCAGAGAAAAAACACCAGGCTTTGGGGACAGCACACGGTGCCACGTGTCAGGGCCTGGCTGCCAGCAGCGGCATATGCAGCTGGGGGGTGGGGGTGGGGCAGGGGATCCCCCCCCCAGCAGCACACCAGCGCCCAGCCAGTTTGGCAACGCGCGGCACTGGGACAGCAGGTTGTGAAGTGCTCGGGCTGGGGGAGCCCAGGGCAATGAAACGGCATCGCCAAACGCTGCAGCAGCACGCAGCGCTAAGAGCTGACAAGCCAGGGACAAAGGTGTAGAGACGAGCCCTGTGTTTGGGGAAGGAGCAACCCAGATACACCAGGGTTGGGGGGGGCACCCACCCCCAGCAATGTCCCACAGCCCGGAGCCGCGGCAGAAGGAGGCCACCCGTGGATGAAACTGCCTTTATTGAGAAAAATGGTTCGCTACAAATAACATAATCGATTTTATTCTTCTTCAAAAAACAGCTCGTTTCGTGAAAAGTTCTAGTTATGCAAAAAGTTGCGGGTAAGACGCTGACGAGCACAGCCGGCGGCGCGGTGGGACCCCTGGCACAGCCCGGCTGGCAGCGGGCAGAGCCGGATCCGACCCCGAACAAAGTGGGGAGAGGCAGGAGCTGCCCGTCAGCACAGCGCCCGCCCGCGCCCTCACAGCCTGGGCCTTAAAAGTGCTTTACAAAAGCAGCTGTTGCTGCCCCTGCTCTGGCGTGGTGGGGCAAAAAGGAAGAGAAGGAAAGAAGGAAGGAGACAAAGAGGTGAATAGTGCTGTCCCAGAGGCAGGGAGCTCCCTGCAAGTGAGAGCTCTGGTGGAGGCTGCACCAGGACCTGAGGGTCCCAGCTGAGGACGGGACAGGGAAATCCTCCTGGGTCCATTTTGGGAGATGCCAGTGCTCTCCATCCCACCAGGAACATCCCCCGGGCTGGGCAGGTGCCAGCAATGCTGTTGCTGGGAAGAGAAGACCCCGTCCCTCCTCGCTAGCCCAGCTTGAGGCAGGGGAGTGGAGCAGCTCCAGCCCTTTCCCTGCCCTCTGCCAGGGGAGCAGATGGTCCCTGCACGCTCCTCGTAGGGCTGCTGGCGGCACAGAGGGGCTCACAGCCCACAAAACCACCCCATACTATTTAAACCAAAAGTAAAAAACAAGACTGTATTGCTAGAGCAGAGCTGGAGCCAAGTCTCAGACAAATCACGAAAGGGCACTTCTCCAAGTAGGGGCACACAGAGGATGGCTCTCCTCCACCTCTTCTCTGCAAAACCTGGAGGTCTGCAGGTACCATGCATCACCACAGCTCCTCGGTGAGCCTTGAGCTGATCCCAAAGGGTAGCACGGTCCCAGCACAAAGCTCCTCTCCCCCAGCACCAGCGAGGACCCTTCAGATGGGATGGGACTTGTGCTGCACAGGGCGGGGGGCCACGCTCAGGCTGGCAGCAGCCCACCCACGGCCTGGCGCAGATCTCCCTTCCACCCTCTCCCAGCCCAGCAGAGCAAACTCCACCAGCAGCAGGCAGGGCAAAGAGGAAAGGGACCAGGGGGTACCTCTGGGAACATCTGCCCAGATGTGCCCTATTCCCAGGGAGAGATCTGGGAAAGAGAGATGCAATCCCCTGTTTCAGGGGGACAAGATGCTCAGCGTTGAGGATGGGATCCTGCATGGGCAGACACCCCTCCCGCACACCGTCGCCCAGACACAACTCAGCTGCTTTGCACCAAGTGCCAGCACGCCACAACCCTCAGGGCAGAGAGCCACCGCTCCAGGCTTCGTGCTGCCCGCGGCCACAGCCGGCACTGCCAGAGCTCTGCCTGCAAGGGAGAGCCGTCCCAAGCCAGACCGCGCAGCCGGGCCAGGGGCAGCAGCCCAGAGAGCACAGCTGGCCAAACAGCTGTTGGAAAACACGAGCGGGGCTGCTCCTCAAAAAGGCAGCCCGGTGAGCTGCTCGGCACCCACTCCTCCAGCTGACAAGGTGCTGCTCTGACCCGGCCTCTCCTCCATCACCACCCACCTGCAGAGGAACATGCCAACAAGGGAAGGAAACGGCCCAGAAATAACCAAAGAGGACACCCATGTGCTTGCCATGGCCCCCCGAGAGTTCTACCCGCCAGCCTGGGGTCCGGCTCCTGCTTCCCACCTGATTTCAAATCCACAGCACGTTTGTTTGGTTTGTTTTGTGTTTGTTTTTTTTTTAAAAATATACTTTCTTAATAATGTTTCATAAAAATATTCTTGTCCCTGGTGACGGATATTGCAGTGTGAAGAGTAACAGCTTCTGTTCCCGCTCTATAAAATGTGGAAAAGGCATCACGCCAATTAATGTAGAAAAATGCAAGAACTCAGTATCACAAGAACCGGTACAAAACGAGGAAGGTGAGAGTTTCACGGGATGCTGGGTGCCATCCCCATGGACTCCTCCAAACCCCCTGTTGTCACGGGGCACACCAGGGCAACCGTCTCACCCTGGGATTCAGCCTGGCCTGGCAAGGAGCAGGCAAAGGAGGCAGCTCCTGCCTGCAGCATGGGGGACGGGGCAGACCAACATCTCTGGAAAGAGCCTTGTAGAGTCTAAAAAAAGATGCTCCGTGCCGTTTTCTTCCTTTTTGGAAAGGACGTGGATGATCACAGTTTCAAGCCAGGGCATTTGTGCATAAAATGCATCATAGTTTTACGTACCTATTCAACTGCAACAGAGAGCATGAAGACAAACGGTGCCAAAAAGCATCTACTAATAAATAGATCTGGACACAGGTATATACTCCGTATACGGATATGAAATGCCTAACCAAGGAACAATCCCAGCCCTTCGGTGTCAACTCCTCTCTCCTCCCAGAGCGGGACGTCTCTGCTCACTCACCAGTCCAGTGTGACGCTAAAGAGACTCCACCTTCTTAAACAAGGTGGGATTTGCCCAGAGAGGAGAGGGAAGAGAGGCGGCAGCGGGTCTCCAGGGGTGCCGGACAGTTGACGAGCTCTGTGCCTTCCCGGCAGGAAGGCTGAGTGTGCAAAAGGAGACGGGGTGATGAGGAGGGTCCAAACCAATGCTCTGCAGTCACCCTCAGTTCTCAGAGAGTGACAGCGCCAGGGCAGCCTGCAATGCTGCCTCCTCATCGATGTTGTAGTCCTAAAAAAAAAAAAAAAAAAAAAAAAAAAAAAAAAAAAAAAAAAAAGAGAGGGGGTGGTCAGGAGAGTCGGCACAGCTGGGCCACACAGTCTCTCCTTCAACAAGCACAGGGGACCACCACAGCAAGGAGCCCTTTCTGCTCCTCATCGTGCCAGTGAGGCCACAAGCCTCCATCTCCTCCGGGAGGCAGGTCCCAGGGACACCGTGCTCTTTGGGGTGTCCTCTGCGCCCACGGCCCTCCTCCTGCCTGCAACCTGCCAATGTCGGCGGCTCTGCTCTTAGACCTGGCAGCAGGCAGGGATGAAACATGCCCGCATGAGAAGCTGCAGCCAAAAGGGTAAATCTTTCTAGCCAGACCACGGGCTCCTCCAGCATTCCAGTTCAGGTTTATGCAACACAGCAATAGCTCCTTAAGTGGGGATATATCTCTGTAAATATTCAGAGGTTCCTCTGCCTGAAACCTAACAGCCCTGCACTAAAAGGATGAATAAAAGGATAATGAAACCTCCCCTCAGGCCCCGCAGCACAGGCTGGGTGAACACACTCTCACCCCCACACAGGAGGGGTCAGCGACTCCATGAGAGCAGGCCACAGATGACCCCCCACGTGCAGCAGCCAGGCCCCCCCAAGCCCTGAGGCTGGGCTGCTCCCCTCCCACTACTTGTGAAGCCTTAAAGAAACGGGCTTTTGTGTCGTAATTCCTCAGGGGAAGGGTTTAATGGAGCACACAGAGGAAACAACCCATCTTCACGGAGAGCTGTAACATTTCCCTTCGCCTTCAGAGACATTTTCCTGGCGTGTCTGATGGCAACCAGCTCGAGCACCCCCCAGGGCAGGCGGGGAGTCCAGTCCCCACGCCCACGGGGGTGTCCTGAGTGGGGCTACGTGTGTGCCACATGCCTCCCACAAAGCCCAGAGGAGGATCTGTCCCCTTCCCCTCCCCAGGGGCTGCACGGCAGGACAGGCTGCTCCCAGCACAGGAAGGGAAGACCCGGGTTCATCTCCCCGCTGCTCGGCACAGGACACGGGGAAGGTGACCCTGTTTCGGGAGGTGACCCTGTTTCGGCTCAGGGCTGTACTCACCACGAAGGTGTCGTAGGAGAACTTGTGCCTGTGGAGGAGGTGCTGGAGGAAGTTGGCGCTCTTGTAGCTGGGATCCCCCCAGGGCATGGCTGAGCAGACGGGGCACACCTGCGGTGGGCAGGGACAAAGGACAACTATGACCACAGACCCCTCCGCTTCTATCCCCTGGAGAGGAGAGTAGTGTTCCCTCTCTTTCTGACACAGCGATCTGCAGAGGTTGTGCTAAACAGGGGATCCCTCAGTCCCCCGAGCAGATCCCTTGCTGCACAGAGCCTCTGGCACATGGCCCAGGCTGCTTTTAGCTTACTGACAAGTTACACGCACACCTGAGCGCCTCCGAGACAGTGCTGGAACTGCAAGTTCCCCACCTCAGGCAACCCAGCATGGATGGGGAGAGGAAATCCAGCACCACCCAGGTTGCAGACACAGGGGGAGAGAGGCAGCTCATTCCAGAGAGTCTCTTAACAAAGCAAACAGAGGCAGGTCCCCACCTCCCATCAAAGGGACTTAAACAAACTAAACCAGCTAGAAACACAGCTGAACTTTCACATGCAGCAGCAACTCTGCATGCTGGTGGCCTCAGATGCAGCATCGACCATGGTGTATTTGCATTTCCAGGAGTTACCCCATGCAGAACCAGCCCATCCCAGCACCCTGGTGTCGCTCACCACTTTGTTGGGGTCATTGCGGTGGTTCTCCATGCAGTGCTTCACCAGCTCCTGCTGGTCCAGGTTCCGGGCCCCGCAGTACGGGCACACAAACGTTGAGCGATTTGGAATATTGCTGAAGAGAGCAAGGACAAGCTCAGATCTCCTGGGAAGGGACTGGATCAACTCCTTCCCAACTAACCCAGCCATCCCCTGCTCAGCCTTGTGATACCCACCCGCAGCAGAAACCAGACCAGCCCGTTCCCACCCTAGCCACAGGCTGAACCACCCTGGTTTGGTCGGTCCTTCCTCTCACACCACGCTCTGAAACACAGGGCAGTGCAGATGCCAGGAGGGAAAAGGTGCTGACGTTTCCCCCTGTGATTGCCCAGGGGAAAGTAAAAACACACGCTCGGATTTTAGGGCTTGTAAGGGAGGGGACGTGACAGTGCAGCCTGCAAGGATGAACACATTTCCCTGCCCAACAAGCAACTGTACCTAGGAATAGGCTGGGATGTGGGGACAACTGGAACGAACTTGGGGCAGTTGGCCATCTGCTCCTGCACCTTCGCACAGGACGAGACGTGAGAGCGCATTTTCGCGAGGGTCACCTGGAAAACAAGAAGAAACGTTCCCAGAGGCTGCAGGAACACCTTCCAAACAGCACTAGAGCCTCCGCTACAGCTCAGTTTCGGTCAACTGACATCAGAGCAAACACTGGTCTGTGCAGGGTGACCCACACCAGCGTGGAAACGCTGCACCAGCCTTTCCTTCCTTGCAGGACAGAGATATGGGGCTGCATGCTTGCTGCACACACCCGCAGAGGTCACACACAAGCCACCCAGGCTGTGTTATTGTAGCAATAGCTCTGTTTTCCTTAGCAAAGGAGGAACTGCTGACAGGCAGAAACCCCAAACCACTCTGACACCATACAGGATCATTCCTGGGCCACAGCCAGGGAGTTACAAGAAGATCCCCAGAGTTAACGGAAGCCAGAAAGTGAAGTGCATAAGCGGAGGCACACCATGAATCACAGCTTTACAACTGGTCCCTGAAGCGTCCCAGACCAGACTCGCCCCAGGCTGGGCCAGGCCACGCTGCTGGTTCAGCTTCCCCACGGCCATTGGGATCACAGCACCTTAAGCAAGAGCTAAATCCTTACCCTTATTAGGAGCAGCAGCAGAGCTGGTTTGCCTCAGCCTCTCCCGTGTTGCAGGAAAACCTCAGCCTGCTTTTGAAGGTCCCCACTGTCTAATAATAGCTCCGGTCTGCTGACAAAGGCAGCTAGGAGAGAGCACCTTCATCTCTGCACAGCCCCGCTCGCCCGGCTCACAGCAGCAGCCGTGACATGCAGGGGACACCACACCTCACAGGCACAGGTTGGGGACCTGCTGAACAGGGGACTCCACAAACCAAACCACAGTCAGCAAGCAACCTTCCTCCCCCGGTGCCACGGCTGCAGGACTGGCAGTGGGACGGGGACAGGCAGCCTTCCCCTGTGAGCTTTACCTTCTTGCTGCAGCCCCTGCAGGGAGCCTTGTAGGACGAAAGCTGTTTCTCCACACTGGAAGCCTTCTCCACCTTCTTGGGGTCGAAGGGCATGCGGCAGAGCGGGCAGAGCGGGGATGGTACTTGCAGGCAGGGCTGCAGGCACTCCCCGCAAAACCTGGGGACACAGAGAGTGGCACTGAGCAGCCCAGCAGTGTCCTAGCCCAGGAGGACGAGGGGGGAGAAAAGCAGGACCCCAGCCCCAGAGCACATCCACTCCCAGCGGCTCCTGTGCACCCCAGGCTGCAGGGCAGGCCCAAAACCCTGGGATCAGCATCCCCACTGGGAGAACTGGAAGCGTGGGTGAGGGTGTGGGAGGCCAGGCACAGCCCAAGCCCTGGAGGAGCTCCCCTGCACGGCCACTGCTCCGAGATCCACAGCCGGGAGCGGATTTGAATGGAACTGAACAAAACCCAGCGCCGAGCATCCAGGCCACGCAGGAATAAAGCCAGCGAGCGCGTTCAGCGCCCGGCTCACCTCCCTCCAAGGTCCTCACGCCTGCAGGAGCGCCGGTGAGAAATCAAAGCAGCAGAGGATGGGCGGGAAGGCACTCCCAGGTGCGAGGCAGAGGGGGGGGCTCGGTCCCCCCAGTCACAGCACCCCCGTCCCCTCCGCCTGCCCACCCAGCCCACCGCACCCAGGGCGGGGGAACGAAACGCTGCTAAGCCACTGCACAGCGTGCGAGGGGGTCACAGTGCCCCATGCCCCAGCTCCCTGGCATCAGCCCTGTGAAGCGCCCCCAGACCCAAACAAGCTGGGGAGGGGGGGAGGAAGAGCGAGACCACACTGGGGCACCAAGCAAAGCCACAGCCTCAGCAGGCGGCCGTGCCGTCCCAGAAAGCAGGCGCGAAAGGGGGCCAAGGTGCCACCAAAACACCGGGGTGACAAGCAAACCCCAGGTCCGCGTGGCAGCGCTTCGGGCAGCCCCTCCCCGGGCACAGGGCACGGCACCCGGGGAAGCATTCCCACCCAGGTGAGACCCCAGCCAGCACTGCCAGACCTGGGGCAGGAGCCAGACCTGGGCGCAGAGGGGGCTGGGGTCACGGTGCTCAGCGAGGAGGGACCCTCGGGTGTCCCCCACACCGGGTCCGGGTGGGGGGACAGGGCAGCACCCAGCTCCCCGGGCAGGGAAGGGGGTCTGGGGCGGGAGCAAGGTGCCTGGTGCTGATGGAGCAGCCCGGGGGGGGATGGGGGTCCCAGGGCCCAGCAGCAGGGATGGAGGCCAAGGGGGGTCAGGCTGGGGGCCCCAGTACCGGGCCGCGGTGCGGAGATGGAGGGTCCCGGTACCGGGCTGAAGGGAGGGGAAAGGATCGGGGTCCCCACGCCAGGCTGGGAGGGGGCCCAGGCGTCAGCTGGGGGGCGGGTACCGGTACCGGCCCGGGGGCGAGACGGGTGCGCGACAGGGGCCCCGGTAGCGGCTGGGGTCACAGGGCAGAGGGATGCCGATGCCGGTGCGGGTCCGGCCCCGGGGCCCGGGCCAGGTGGGGGGTCCCCGCCGCCCCCGCCCCCAGCCCCGGCTCACGTGTGCCCGCAGCCCGCGATGCCGACGGCGCGGTGGAAGACCTCCAGGCAGATGGGGCAGCTGAACTGCGCCTCCAGCGCCTCGGCGGCGGGGCCGGAGGCGGGGGGCGGCCGGGGGGACCCGCCCGGGGCCTGGGGCCGCTGCGCCGCCGCCACCAGCAGGCTCCGGAACATGGCGGCGGCGGGGCGGTGCCCGGTGGCACCGCGTGCGTGACGTCACCGGCGCGCGCCGGAAGCGGAGCGGGACGGGACGGGACCGGCATGTGCGAGGCGGCGGGGGACGATGCGGGGTGCGGGGCGGACGCGGCATCGGCACGGCGCCGCCGCGTACCGGGACACAGGTGGGAGCCCGACACGGCACCCGGGGTGGTCCCTCGGGGATGCGCCGTGTGCCCCCCCCCGTGCTACCTTCGGTAACCCCCGGTACCGCCCCGATGGCTCCCCGGTGCCGTCCCCAGTATCGGTTCGGTACTCCCCTGAGCTGTTCCTGGTACTGCCCCAGTTACCACCCCTGTCGTACCTTCGGTAACCCCCGGTACCGCCCTGATAGCTCGCCGGTGCTGTCCCCGCTATGGCTTCGGTACCCCCCGAGCTGTCCCTGGCACTGCCCTCGGTACCCTCCCGGTACCGCCCCCGTTATCCCTCCGGTACCCCCCTGGGCAGCCCCTCGTTGCCACCTCTGATCCCCCTGCAGTGCTACCCCGGTGTCCCCTCCGGTATCTCCCGGTACTGCCCCGGGGACCGGGACCGCCGCCCCCAGTCGATACCGCCCCGGGCTGGGTGGGGATCCGGTGCCCCGGTGCTGCCCGGTGACCGCCCGTGCCCCCGCAGCTACCCGCGGCCCTGCGTGAAGTGCGGGCAGGGCTCGGCCGCCCTCGTCATCCGCGTCGGGGATGCCTTCTGCCGGTGAGGGACTGGGACGGGACACGGGCTGCCCTGTGTGGGGACATGGGGTGTGGGGACACAGGGCTTGGGGACATCGGGGTGTGGGGACACGGAGCGTCTGGGACATGGGCTTGGCAACATTGGGTCTCTAGGACATTCGGTCTCTGGGACATCGGGGCTTGGGGACATTGGGTCTTGGGGACACGGATCTCGGGGACATGGGGCTTGGGGACATTGGATGTCTGGAACATCAGGGCTTGGGGACACAGCGTCTGGGACGTTGGGTCTCTGGGACATTGGGGCTTGGGAACACAGGTCTCAGGGACATTGGGGCTTGGAGACATCAAGGCTTGGAGACACGGGTCTTGGGGACATTGGGTCTTGGGAACATGGGGCTTGGGGACATTGGGTCTCTGGGACATTGGGGCTTGGGGACACGGTTCTCGGGGACATTGAGTGTCTGTGACATCAAGGCTTGGGGACACGGGGCTTGGGGACGCTGGGTCTCACACACATCAAGGCTTGGGGACAGACAGCGGTGCATGGAGACAGGGGGCTTGAGCACAGCAGAGCACAGGGATATTGTGGCTTGGGGACACGGAGTCTCAGGGACATCAAGGCTTGGAGACAGGGGGCTCAGGGACATGGGGGATGGGGCCATGGAACGTGCCATGGGTCAGAGCCGTGTCCCTGTGTCCCCGCAGCGGCTGCTTCCGTGAGTACTTTGTGCACAAGTTCCGTGCAATGCTGGGCAAGAACCGCGTCATCTTCCCGGGAGAGAAGGTACCGGGTGGGGGGACACAGGGGGCAGGGGGGGCGACCTGGGTGGTGCCACCAGGGCCAGTGACCATCCCTCATGTCCCCGCAGGTGCTGCTGGCGCTGTCAGGGGGGGCGGCCTCCAGTGCCATGCTCCGTCAGGTCCAGGAGGTGAGAATAGGGGTGATGGGGGGGGGGTCTGGGTGGGCCCGACTCACCCACCCCCCTCACCCTGCGCCTCTGCCAGGGGCTCAGCCGGGAGACGGCCAAGAGGCTCCGCTTCGTCCCCGGCATCATCTACGTTGATGGTGAGGATCAGCCCAGCCCCCAGCCCCATGCCCATTCCCTGCCCCACTGCCCGCTCCCAGCACAGGCTCCATGCCAGGGCTGGGGGCTGCCACCGAGCCCAGTGAGGCTCTGGCACCCTGGGGCGTCCCCCTCGCCCTCGGGATGGGGGGGGTGCCCTCTCCCCAGCGCGGCGCTGCCCTTGCAGAGGGAGCGGTGCGTGGGCAGAGTGTGGCGCAGCGGGAGCAGAGCCTGGCCCGCATGGAGACCCTGCTGCAGGCGACCGGCTTCCCCTACCACCTGGTCCACCTGGAGCAGGTATGGGGTGGCGGGGGGGGGGACACACACTGGGACAGGGGGACATGCCTGACCACCCCTGGTATCCATCTGCCCGCAGGCGCTGGAGCTGCCTCCGTCCATCTTGCAGCCGGGGCCAGAGGGGTCCAGCAAGCCCAGCACCTCCTACAAGGAGGCTGTGGAGGGCTTCATCCAGCAGCAGAGGCAGGAGGGGGACGGGGACAGCCTCAGCACTCAGGACATGCCAGGGGGGTCCCCACCCCTCCCCCGCCTGCCTGCTGCTGCCCGCACCCAGGAGCTGCTGCAGCTCTTTGAGGCTGTGGAGACGTCAACAGCAAGAGAGGAGCTGCTGCAGATGCTGCGGTGAGGGACCGACCCTGCCCAGCGCCGGCACTGGGCATGGCACGGTGGCTCTGAGCCGGTGTCACCTTGTCCCCCAGGATCCATCTCATCCTGCAGACGGCCCGGACCAGGGGCTATGCCAAGGTGATGACAGGCGAGAGCTGTACCCGTGTGGCCATCAAACTCCTCACTAACCTGGCGCTGGGTCGTGGTGCCTTCCTTGCTGTTGACACGGTGAGCAGCATACTGGCACCCTGTCCCCAAGCTGGAGACGGCCATCGTCACCCAGAGGGGTGACGCAATGCAACCGAGTGAGGGGACTGGCAGTCTGTGGCTTGGTGGTGGCGCGGTCCCCCAGCAGCCATGTACCTGCAGGGCTTCATGGACAACCGCCATGGCGACGTGGTGGTGGTGCGACCCATGCGGGAGTACACGGCCAAGGAGATCGCCTTCTACAACCACTTCTTCGATGTCCCCACCGTCATCATGCCACCCCTCTCCACCAAGGTAGGGGCATCCCCTGTCCCATGCGGGGGGGGGGGGGGGGGGGTCCCGAGCTGCGCATCCCCATGCCAGGGATGGGACCACTCTCATCCTGCCTTTGCCCTCTCTGCTTGCTCCCCCAGCGCCGGGAGAAGCCCAGCATCCACCGCGTGATTGAGCGCTTCCTCCTGGGGCTGCAGGAGGATTTCCCCTCCACCATCAGCACTGTCTATCGGTACAGCATCCCCTGTGCAGGGGCACAATGTGGGGGGGGGGGGGTTAGTGGGGGGCACCCCCTCACCCTGCTGCGTTGGCTGCAGGACGGGTGAGAAGCTGAGCCCAGCTCCAGCCAAGGCGAGCAGCGAGTCCCAGCGCTGCCTGCTGTGCCTGTGTGCCCTGGACATCGCTGGGGGTGAGTAGGGTGGGGGCTCAGGGGATTGGGGGGGGGGGGGGGGGGCAGCCGTGCAGCCCCCAGTAGCACCCCTGTGCTCCGGCTCTTGCAGAGGAAGAGTTGGCCCTGGAGCCCACACTGATCATAGAAGAGCCAGAGGAGAACGGGTGCTGCCAGGACACCCCAGCAGCGGGGTGAGCACATGGGCAGGGGGGATGCTGTGCCGGCGCCGGGGTCACCACCCTGGCACTGCTGAGGGTCCCTGTCCCTGCTGAGGGTCCCTGTCCCCGCAGGGCTGAGAGCAGAGCTGCCTTCATCCCGCTGCTGTGCTACGGCTGCCGCCTCACCTTCAAGGAACTGGTAAGGCTTTTGGGGTGCAGCAGAGTGGCTCTTCTCGGGGATGGGGGTCCCCATCCCCACAGCCCCTCTCTTGCAGGGCCCTCTCGCCACACTGCCACCCTACGTGCGTGCCGAGGCCCAGCGCAGGATCCACAGGTAGGGGGCACGGGGGTCCCCTCCACGCTGGCTCTGCTTCCAGTGCTGCATCCATCCAGCAATGGTGTCCATCCCTTGCAGAGCGGAGATGAAGCAGCAGAGCCAGGAGGTCCCACTGGAGGATGGGGAACCCAGCAAGAGCTGAAGGGGCTGGGAACAGTGGGGGATGCAGACCCCCATCCCCCTGGGGCGCTGGTGGGGCAGGGTGCCACCCCCTCCAGGGATGCTCCATACAATAGTGGGGAACCAGAGCCCCTGGGCAGCCCTAGCACCCAGGCAGCTGCTTTTACACCACATTTTGGGGTTCCAGGGGTGCTGTAGCACCAGGGCAGCAGGTCCCCTGTCCCACCCTGCACTCCCCCACCCCCTCCCTGCCCCAGCCGTGCGTCAGCCGGGGAGGCCTCAGCTTTGTTTTATTAGATATCTGTATAAATAAACCATTTGAATTAATAAAAAAACCAAAACCAAAGTCACAAGTGTCTAAAGTCCGGCTGGGGCTGCCAGCCCCACTCCCCGGCCCCAGCTTGAGGGGTGGCCACGACCCAGGACCCCCATCCTGGGCTGGAGAGCTATTGCTTCGGAGTTCAACCTGGTTCTGGAGCGGGGCTGGGGAGAGCAGGGAGGGAGAATGACCCGGCTCCTGACCCCCCCAGCACCCAGGGGTGCCCAGTGGGTGGGGTGGAGGGGCCAGCTCCTGTCCCCCCCTCCCTGGGAAGGCACAACATGGTCTCCACAGCTCGGACGGCTTCAAAGCAACGTAAGAAAAACATCCTCCCTAAAAGCGAGCGCCGAGAACCCTGCGTCCCACTGCCTCCCCGGCAGGATGCAGCCCCAGCTCGGGGGGGGCTGGTTAAGGCATTGGCGGTGATGTCCCTGGGAGCTTGGGGGTGGGGGTGGGGTCAGAGCCCCTTCCCCTTACTCCTTCTCCCGCGTCCACTTGATCATGGTCTCGGGGGAGCGGTAGAGGAAGATGAGCTTGGCGTAGAGCTCCTCCTCCAGCTCCAGCTCACCCGTCTCCCGCACCAGAAAGATGTCCTGGCACAGCTTCAGGATGCGGTCCACACAGGGCAGCTCCTCGAACATGATGGAGTGCGAGATCTCGCTGAAGAAACCCCGCACAAACTTCCCGATCACCAGCACGATGGAGACGTACAGCCCCATGATCCTGCGAGGGGGGGGGGGGGGGGGGGACACACACAGGTTCTGGCATCCTGTATCCCACCACCCCACACTTTGCACCCCTTTTGGGGTGGTTGGTGCCCAACAACTCCACGTACCCGTAGCCAGCCAAGAAACCCAGGCTGGGGGGGCTGACTTTATCGTTGAAGATGACCATGGGGAGGATGTTGCCATCACGAGGGGGGGGCCTCTTTCAGCCGCACCACCCACCACTCCAAGAAGCTGTCACCTCCTCGGCCGGCACCCGCACGCTCCCGTTTCAGCTGCACCTCCACATCCAGGTAGCTGTCCTCCCCATCTGCCAGAGGGGGTGGCACCATCAGGACACAACACAGCTGTTGATGTGCCCCCAACACCTCTTTTTTTTTTTTTTTTAGGAGGGGGGGCACACAGTGGGACTCACCTGGCAGCAGCTGCTTGACGGGGTTGGCTTCAGGGCCATTGGGTGCCCGGATGTATTTGGGGAAGAGTTTGGGCACTTGCCTGCAAGAGAGTGGGGTGAGCCGGGGGGGGGGGGGGGGGGGGGGGGAGCACCGAGCACGGGAGTCCAGCCCCCCCGGGGACACTCACACAGGCGCATCGCGGGTGCCCTGCAGCAGCTGGGCCAGCTCCATGCGCTGGGGCGCGCCGGGCTGCAGGTCGGTGGTGTGCTTGTCGAAGGTGTGCTCCACCGTGCCCCCCTTGCCCAGGTCCCTGTGGGCACAGAGGGCAGCAGAAGCTGAGTTGTGTGCACGGCGGGGGGTGCAGGCAGGGCTTCCCCCCCCCCCCCCCCCCCCCCCCCAGTGCTGGCTGTACCTCTGGAAGGTCCAGGTGAGGCGGAGGGTGATGTCGGATGAGCCGTTCTGCAGCTCCCGCCGCATCTGCTCCCGGCTGGGGGGGCTGATGCTCCAGAGCGAGCCCGAGCTGCCCTCGATGCGGGCCGTCACAATGTCCTCGTAGCCGTACAGCGTGATGAACTGCATGGCCACCTGGCGCCGGGGTGGGGGGCACAGCTCAGCCCCCACCCAAGGATACCCCCATGCAGGGGGCACCCCTGGATGTGCCAGCCCCCCTCCCTGGGCACCCAGTGGGGATGGAGCAGGGGGGGTTGGGGTGGGCAGGATTTACCGGTTGCCTTTCAAACTGGTTGGTGAGGGCTTCATAGTCCTGGGGGGTGAAGGGCTGGATGGATTGCTGCTGGGCACTCATGGTGAACAGTGGCTGCGGGGGGACAGGGTGCCATCAAGTCAGGCAGGGGACCCCATCACCCAGACCAGGCACCCCAGCACCCCACCCCCTGCATCCTCACCTCGTACCCCCCCAGCTTGAGGGTGACGGTGACGTCGATGGGGTGGTTCACAACGCCCACCACGGAGCGCACCAGCGACATGAAGAGCAGCGGGAACCAGATGATGGCCACCAGGAAGAGGATGATGAGGCCCCCCCATGCCATACTTCACAATCTTCTTCTTCTTCTGCCCCTTGGGCTGGGGGTATTTCTGGGCAGGGGAGGAGACAGCATACAGCGCCAGGAGGGCTCAGGGGGACCCCCAGCAACAAGGGGCTTATTGGGGAGCCCCTCCCAGCACGGCGGGGATGTACCTTCTCCGTCTCACGGCTGCACTTGATGATGAAGATGTTGGCGTAGATGTCCTCCACGCACATCCAGTTGGAAAGGGACAGCGTGGTGTCTGTCCAGACCCAGTCCATGACAGCCCTCAGTTCCACCAAGAAGGGCACGAGGCGAAACCTGGGGGGCACATGGGGAGAGGGGACTGGTACGGCACCCTCTGGGCACCCGGGGGTTTGTGTGGCCCCGTGCCGTACCCCTGGAAGAGGAAGAGGTTGAGGTGGTTGTATTTCTTGGTGAGGAAGTTGCCCAGGATGCGGGTAGGGTAGCCGCAGCGGATCTGGTAGGCTGACAGCGAGAAGTAGATGCACTTCACAAAGTACCACAGCTGGGCCACCGTGTTGAGGCTGAACAACCTGCGGGAGGGAGATGTCATCCCTCTGGCCACCTGCCTGGCCAGGCTGGGCCACCACATGGGCTTGGGGACACAAAGGTGTCACCCAAGAACCACACCATGCCCTGGGGAGGCATCTTTGGGGGATGCTCGGTACCTTTCGGTGACGGCTGGCAGGATGAAGAACATCCAGAGGTGGATGCTGAACACCAGGATGACCTGGAAGATGAGCTTGCCCAGCACGGTCTTGCGGAGGTAGAGCGCACGGTCAATGACCATGGTGGTGAACTGGATGAGCAGCATGACCAGGAAGGCCTCCGGCACTTGGTCATCCGACAGCGAGGAGGTGATGTCGGCAGCTGCCGAGTGTTTCTGGGGATGCAGGAGAGGTCAGGACAGAGCCCAGCCCGTCCCTGCGGCGGGAGCTGGCCGGCTGGTGCCCTGCAGGAGGGCTCTGCTCACCCCGAAGGCCCAGAAGCCGAAGACGATGATGATGAAGTCAACCACGTCTGCCAGGAACATGAAGGCGTAGACGTCGGTGGCTGCCCGGTGCTGGGTGTGCAGGATGTCCCGGAAGAACCCGCGCACGGGCCGGTACATGTTCTGTGCCCTGGAGGGGACCGACAGAGGGAACGTGTGACCAGGAGCTGCACCCCGCGCCCCCCACTCCAACCAGCGCCGCGGGCACTCACATGGTGAGGAAAAAGAGCTTGACCCGCAGCCCAAACGCCTTCAGCTTCCTCTGAGCGTGGCTCTGTTTTGCTTCTTCCTCCTCCTCCTCCTCCTCTTCCTCCTCCTCCTCCTCCCCATCCCCTGTGAGTGAGGTGCAGCATGGGTGACAGGCAGGGTCCTGCAGGGCTGCATCCTGCGTGGCCCCAGCACCCCTCTGCCCTGGGGGACGCCAGCCTTGTCCCTTGCTGGGGTGTGAGGGGTGAGAGCTGGTGCTCACCTTCCTCCGGAGCTGCCTCTGGCTGCTTCTTCCCCTGCCGCCTCTTCCTCCTGAAGCGGAGCTGCGTGGCCCCAGCCTCCTCTGCCTGCCCCACGGCATCGCCCTCCAACTCCGGCCCCGCGGCTGCACCCAGTGTCCCTGGCTCTGCCAGCGCCTCCATCCCTTCCTTGTCCGCTGCGGGCGGCGGGGATGCTGCTTCCTCCCGCCTCTCCTCCTCTTCCTCATCCTCTACCCGCTCCGCCTCTGCCTTCTTCTTGGGGAAGGGGTCCTCCTCGTGGTCCCACAACCCATAGGACTGAGGAGGGCCGTGGTCAGGGGGACGGGGCTCCTGATGCCCCCCATCCCCATGCACCGCATCCCCCGATCCCGCGGCATCAGCTCCCATTGCATCCCAGGGACCCAACCAGCAATGGGTGCCTGGGGTGGAAACCAAGGCAGAGCCACCAAGCACCCACTGGGTGCTCTCCAGAGCACCCATCACCCCCAGGAGCACGTCCAGCTCCCAGGGGCGCCCACCCAGGCAATGCCCACAGTGGTGCCCGTGCCCCAGGGCTCACCAGCAGCAGGGAGCGATGGAAGAAGAGCGCCAGGAGCTGGATGAGGTCATACTTGATGTACCGGTCAGTCTTCTCCAAGCCCAGGATGCGGGGTGGGAAGAAGGGCTTGCCCTCGTTGCGCACCAGCATGGCGTAGCCATTCCAGGGGAAGAACCCAAACTGGAAGAGGTATTTCACCACCACCATCACCTGCGGAGAAGTTGGGATCAGTGGCAGCTGGGGGCCGGGTGGCATCACCCCCTCCTCAGGCACCCACTGCCCACCTCAGTGAAGATGATGGCGGTCATCCAGAAGCGCTTGCTGGGCCGGGGGATGGAGAGCATGGCCCAGAGGAAGACGAGGATGGGCAGGAAGAGGGAGATGACGGAGGCAGTCACCATGTTGTTGAGGATGATGATGAAGTAGCAGAGCAGCTCGGAGTGGGCAGCCACGCAGCGGTACCCGGCCAGCAGCAGCTTCAGGAACCGGTTGTGGGATTGATAAAACCGCTCCGACTCTTCCAGCTCGGGGAAGTACAGCCGCCTGCAAGGTGTGGGGAGGGGGGTGAGCCAGCCCCACCGCCCCCAGCCCCGCCAGCCCCACAGCCCCACAGCCCCGTACCTGCTCAGGAGGAGCTCGCTGGCTGTCCGGCTGCGGTTCTGGGGAAGGGCCAGGAGCTCCCGAGACCCTGCCACATCCTCCTGGGACCCCCAGGGTGTCACCTGCTCCTGGCTGCCAGTGGGAAGCGGGCATCCCACTGGGGCGGGGGTAGCTCCTCGGTGCCTGCTGGGGACGGCACAGGGACAGGGGTGAGCTCCCTGCCACCAGCCCCTGCCTGTGGCGCTGCTGGCTGCCCCCCCTGGGGGGTATCTATGCACCTGCCTGGAAGCGATGCTGTTCTGGGGGTCTGTACCCCCAGCCCCCTGTGGGCTTGGCTCCTCTGGGGGGCTCCTCCGGCGGCAGCAGGTAGAGCTCATCCAGGACCCCGCGGTGCACATCCTCTCCCTGCAGCGGGCAGGTGGTCAGTGCCACCGTGGGGCTGCCACCCCCTCTGCCCTGCCGTGCCCCTGTGTGTCCCCCCCCGGCTCACCCTGGCCAGCCGCTGTGTGAGGACGTATCTCTCGAGGCGCAGGACGGTGGACATGTCAGCGTGCTCCCGGGTGCAGGCGTCCAGCCACTGGGTCAGCCCGTCCACCATGGCCCGGCACAGCACCCACAGGAACCGCAGGGTGTTCAGCACCCGCTGCACCACGTTGCCCCGCTCTGCCAGGGCAAGAAGAGAGAGGTGGGGTGTGTGTGTGTGTCACTTCATGCCTGCTCAGACCACCCAACATCCCCCTGTGCTGCAATCCTGCTGCCCACCTACCTGAGCCTTCGTCCTCCTCTTCCTCCTGGCCTTCAGCCTCTTCGGGTGCCTGCAACTCGTCTTCTCTCGCTCCGCTGTCCTCTGCACGGGTCAGATTCCCCCAGGAAGGGGTAGCACCAGCTCAGCAGAGGATGGACATCATTTCTGGCCCCCACTGGGGCTCTCCTGCTCATCACCCCGTGTGTCCCCTCTCAGCTTCAAAACCAGCACGGGCACCAAAGGAGAGCTGCATGGCTTGTGCCCAATCCCATTGCAGCCATCAGAGAGTCCACACACACGCCAGGAACCCCACTGAGTCAATGCCCCATTACAGGATGCCGACTGCTGCCAGGGAAAACAGCGGGCACGAGACGGGGCGGTGTCCCCCCCCCGGACCCCAGCCCCATTTTGGGGTGAGCCAGACCCACCTGCAGCGACCTCGGTACCGGGTGGCTCTGGCTGCTGCTGCTCCTGCTGCCGCAGTGCCGTCCTGGTGTTGGTCACCCAGGCCTGGTAGGCGAGCTGGCAGGGAGAGGGGGGCTGTGAGTGCCACCGCCAGCGCCCCCAGCCCCCCAGCCCTGCAGCCACGCTCACCTGGAAGGCACTCTGCCTGCCCGGCCGCGGCTCCTCTGGCACCACCGCCTCCTCCTCCTCCTCACTGTCCGACTCGAAGAGGAAGTATTCCCCTGAATGCAGCACTGCCAGGGTGGCACGGGGTGTCATGGCATGGCCGGTGCCACGGCACAGGGCATCACGGCATGGCCGGCGCCCAGGCTGGCCCTGCTGCCATCTCCCCAGGGCGCCCTGCCTGGCACAGTGCCAAGGACACCCGGGGGGATCCTCACCATCAGGGTGAACAACCCAACTCCCACGTCACCAAAGCGGGGTCCCTCCGGCATCGGTGACAAGCGATGCTGGTAACCCCAACCCCAGCCCAGCACCCCCAGTCTAACGCCCCGTTAGTGCTGGGAAGTGGAGAAGCCCTGGTTAGTGCCCTGCGGCCGAGCACGGGGACAGGGGACATGCAGGGTGTCACCTTGCCAAAAGCACCATCATCGCCACCGCTCCCCGTGGGTGTTAGTGGTCCCCAGCGGAGGGACCTTGCCGAGGGGCTGCGCCCCGTTACGCCCCGTGCCGGGGCAGTACCTGCGGCGTGGTCTAACCATGGCCGCCACCACCGCTCCCTCTGCCGGGAAGGGTCCGCCGGGCTGCCGGGCGCTGTGGGACGGCAGATGGGGAGGGGGCTGAGAACGGCTGCACGCGGGGCACCCGCCGCGGGGGCGAGCCGGTGGCGCGGGGAGGGGATTCACCGCAGCTCTGTGGGGCTCCACCGGGACAAGCGTTGGCCATGGGTCGCAGTCAATCTGCTGTGCCCGGAGAGGGGTTGGGGGGGGGGATGGGAGGGACCCCCCAGCTCTCACCTGGCCTGGCCTCATCCTGCCCCTCGCCACCACTGCCGGGCAGCCGCTCCTGGTGGTACTTCTCCTGCTTGGCTCGGATCCGCTCCATCCTGCCGGGCAGAGGCTGCTGTGGAGCCTGCTCCCCCAAACCCCCTGGGGGCACCCCCAGCCACCCCCCAACACAGGGGTGTCCCAAGGCGCTGGTAGCTGCAGAGCGGGTTCCCAGGTACCCCCCAAAACCCACTCACTGCCGTTTCAGCTGGGCCAGCGACTTCTTCTCAGCTTGCCGGTGGGAGTGCATGCTCTTCAGGACACTGGCCTTGAACAGCGCGACGCCCCTGCAGGGACAGCGGGAGGGTGAAGGGGGGCACCCCCACACACCGGCACCCACAGGGACCCTCCAGGACCTCAATCCCACCTGGAAGCCTGCAGGGCAGAGGCTTGGAGGTCCAGCATAACATGTAAGTAGTAGTAGCTGAGGAAGACGCGGCGCTGGAGCAGGAGGAAGAAGAAGCAGATGCTGTCCCAGATGATGCCCGCCTCCTCCACGGGCAGCGAGCAGTCCTGGTCCTTGCCCATCTCCTTGGCTGGCAGGCAGAGGTGCAGGCAGGTCAGGCAGCAGCCCCAATCTGCACCCCCAATCCCACCGGCTCAGGCAGGGCAGCCCCCAGACCCCAACAAGCTGGCAACTCACGGTCATAGTAGCCCTTGACGGTGCAGACCAGGCTGAAGAGCTGGATCACCCAGCAGAAGTTGCTCTGCATCTGCTGCACGAAGACGCAGGAGAGGAGCTGCAGGAAGAGAGGGCAGAGTGATGGGCTAGCTTGGGGACAACGAGATGGGGACAGTGCTGCCACCCATCCCCTCCCCAGGGGATGCCCAGGGGGTGGGTGGCCCCGAGGAGCAGCCCAGGTGCCATTGCCTAGCCAGGGACTAGCAGTCCTCACCGACAGCATGTTTTTGGAGATGATGACGGTGATGTTGTAGAGGATGAGGCAGTCCCAGAGCACGAGGCGAGCCCGCGCTGGTTTGCGCAGCATGGCAGTGCCGAAGAGGAGGAGGTAGAAGCAGGCCAGCAGGTAGCCAAGGCCAAAGAGGCTGATGCGGGTAGCCCCGGTGATGAAGACCACCACCAGGACAAACCAGAAAAGGTAGCGGAAGACCACCACCTTCGCCATGTCCAGGTATGACCTGTGGGATGGGGTCCTCAGAGCAGGGTCCCCATCTCCTCCCAGCACCTATGCTTGCCACCACGCAGGTTTAGGGTGCAGTGAGATGCTACCCCCTACACCAGCCAAACCAGCATGGTCCCAGCCCCCAAATCAGCCCCATCCTGGAGACAAAAAGTGCTTTGTCCCAGTCTGTGGGGTCCCAGTGCCCACAGGGGTCCTGCACCATCACCAGGGGTGTCCTGGACCACCACATCTCCTTCCAACACAGTTTCAGGGTGCTCCTGTCCCAGCCTGGGGGCACCATCCTAGTGGCAGGGGGTCCCGTGCCAGCATCAGGGCGCGGGTTTCCCTGCCCCTAAGGGTTCCCAGCACTGGTTGGCTCCCACCCCCACCCTAGAGGATCCTAACCCAGCAGGTCCTACTGCCTGGGGGTCTCATCCTGTCCATATCCCAAGGGGTGTCATTCTGGGGGCCGGGGGGGGGAGGGGGTGTCCCGTCTTGTCCATCCCCCAAGGAGTCCCACCCCAGGGGAGGTCCCACCCCCACGGCCCCAGGCACCCCAGCCCACCCCAGCCCCAGGCTGCGGAGCAGTGCCATGCAGCGGCGGGTGCCCACCGGCAGTGGATGAAGTTGGGCGTGGGATTGTGGGGGTCCCGGGCCAGGTCGAGCCGGTCGCTGTTCTCGCCAGCTGCACGCAGCCACTCCTCGGTGCGCTCGGCCTTGAACACCCGCAACTGCTGGGCCGCGCACAGCAGCAGCACGAAGTCATCTGCAGGCATATGGCTCAGCCCGGGAGGGCGGGGCTCTGGTAGGCCACACCCCTTTCCTCCAAAGGGCGTGGCACCCATCAAGCCCCTCCCAAAAGGGTGGGGCATACCAGGCCACTCCCCCAAGGGAGGCGAGCTTGAGTTTTCCCAAAGGGGGCGTGGCCCCCCGGCTCCTCCCCCTCGGATGTTTTTAATTTGGGCTTTTCGCAAGGGGGCGTGGCCTCCCCAGGCTCCTCCCTCTCCGAGTTTCATTGATCTTTACACAAGGGGGCGTGACCTCTCCATGCTCCTCCCCCTCTGGGTTCCTCCCCTCAGACACTTCATTAAGCTTCCCCCAAAGGGGATGTGGTCTCCCCAGGCCCCTCCTCCCCAAAGGGGGTGGGGTTTGACCAAACTCCTCCCACCCCTCCTGCCTGCCTGGGACCCCCATGGCGGGGGCTGGGGGTGCCCCATGGGCAGGGCGGTGCCCGCCCGGGGCTGGAGCAGGGAGCCAGGGCGCCCGGTGGGTAGGGGGCGGCTGGGGCTGGGGAGGGGGGTACTCACTGATGAGGTTGGTGGATTTGGGGGGCACGAAGAAGTCGGGCAGGTAGAGCCACTTGATGAGCGCCGAGTTGATGGGGAGGGCCCGGCTCCAGCGCCATGGATAGTCTGGGGGGGGCAGCGGGCACACTGCATGCCAGCCCCCAGCCCCGAGCCAGGGCAGGCAGCCTGCCCGCACACGGACCCCCACTGCACTGACCCCTGCCAAGGCCAGGTGCCCCCAGCCCTGCCCCTTACCCACGCAGAGGGCGGGCGGCATGCCCACGCACAGCAGGTACTGGTAGAGGAGGAAGATGACGAGGAAGAGGCAGTACTTGGGCCAGAGGCGGGCGATGGCCGCCCGCCGGCGTCGTGTCAGGATGACGACCAGCCAGCAGCCGTGCAGGATCACCATGAAGTTCATTCGCTGCCCGATCACATTCACCGTCATCAGGAAGCAGATCTGGGGCGGGGGGGATGCAGAGGCTCAGCCCCGGGGTGCTGGGAGTGGTGGGACCCCACCCCACAGCACCTGCTCCCCACCTCCAAGCCAAACTTGTAGTAGAAATAGTTGAGGAAGTATTTGGCACAGCTGCCGAGGCCGTGGTCGAGGTGCTCACGGGAGATGTCCTCAAAGATGGTCTCTGTGACGGGGGCCACCAGCTGCTCCTGCTTGCGGTAGTACTCCTGGCGCCGGTACACCACCGCCTCGAACACCAGCAGCAGCAGCACCAGGAGGTGGTTCTGGGGGCAGGGAGGGCGGGGGGGATGCTCAGGACCACGGCATGCCACTGAGCATCCCCCTGACACGGTGGTCTCCACAGATAGGGTGTCCTCATGCCCACCTGGATGTAGCCCAGGTTGGGGTAGCCCTTGCGGATGCCGAACCAGTTGGCAGGGTCCACAGGGCCGCGGTACAGCGTGGAGTTGCCCAGCTCCTCTGGGCTCAGGTTGGTGCCGTTTTGCTGGGGCTGCAAAGAGGAGCACCACCGGGCGTCAGCACCCCTCGCCCCTGCCACCAGACCCCCCCTCCAGCCAGGGAACCCACAAGCATCCCAAGAACCAGGCATGCCCCTGGCACGGCCGCCCAGGCACCTGGGTGCAGTTGCTGGAGTACTCGTGGGGGTCGACAATCTTGAGCTGGTAGAGCATCTTGCAGACGATGATGATGCAGGTCCAGACGGTGGAGAGGCAGGAGGCCATGTGGCGGAACCGGCAGTAGGGCATGGCGAAGGCCCACAGCAGCACCAGCAAGAAGTTCATCAGCGATACCTGGGGCAGTGGCCACGTCAGCACCCCAGGGTGCCTGGCTGAGCCCCCCCCATGCCGGCATCCCAGGGCTGGTACCTCTTGCAGGGCCACCCAGACAGTGTAAAGAGCCACCAGCTTGAGGATGTGGAGCTCCAGTAGACGCCCCACAAAGACCTGTCCACGGGTCAGCTTGTCCGAGAAGGTCCAGCCCAGCACGATCAGGCGCTCCAGCACCAGCCCCCATTTGGTGGGCGCTGCAGGGACATGGACTGTCACGGACACCCCTGCAGCCACTCTGGCTCAGAGGGTACCCCAACCCATCCCTGTATCCTCCCACGCTTGGAGGACACCCCAATCCATTCCCACAACCTTCCAGCCTTGGAGGACACCCTAATCCATCCCTGTACTCTCCCAGGCCTTTCCTGGATCAGAGGACACCCCAATGCATCCTCAGACCCTCCCAGACCTGGAGGACACCCCAATCCACCATCCCTGCAGCTGTTCCCAACCCCTTCCTGGCTCAGAGGACACCCCAACCCATACTCATCCCCTCCTAGCCTTGGAGGACACCCCGAATTCTTTCCTGCACCCATTCCCAGCCCCTTCCTGGCTCCGAGGACACCCCAACCCATACCCATCCCCTCCCACACTTGGAGGACACCCCAAATTCATCCCTGCACCCATTCCCAGCCCCTTCCTGGCTCCGAGGACACCCCAACCCATACCCATCCCCTCCCACGCTTGGAGGACACCCCAAATTCATCCCTGCACCCATTCCCAGCCCTTTCCTGGCTCAGAGGATGCCCCAACCCATCCCTGTACCCTCCCACACTCGGATGACACCCCAAATCCATCCCTGCCTCCCTTCCAGCCCCTTCCCAGCTTGGAGAACACTCCATCCAGCCCTGTCCCCCCATCCCTGACTGGTACCCTGTGACACAGTGCTGGAGTCGCCTGTCTCGGCGCTCTCGGCAGCAGGTGCACCCCGCAGCAGCCGGCTCCCATACAGCTCCTCTGGCCTGTGGGGAGGTGGGCTCAGAGCAGGGACGGGGGGCTCGGGGTGCAGGGGTGGTCACCCTGGCACAGGGCTTTACCTGGGGATGGCGCGGGGCGGCGGAGAGGCAGCGGGGATGTGCTCCAGGTCAGTGATGTGCATGAAGGGGCGGTGGAAGTAATGGAGCTGGAGAATGCAGGCCAGGAGGAAGAAGCCTGGGATGAGGGTGCTGGAGAAGAGCTCGGAGACGCTGAACTGCTCCAGGCCCAGGTCACCCAGCCTGGGCGGGGACAGGAGGGTTAATGTGGGGCCACATCCAGCCCATCCTGCATGGGCATTCGGCCACCACACTGGAGCTCAACCCCCACTCCCCCTGTGCCTCAGTTTCCCCATTCGCAACGCATCCCTTGGCCACGTCCTGGTGCCACCCCGGGGCTGGCAGCAGCAGGGACCTCCCCGGCGGGTTGGGGACACTCACTGCTCATCGGTGAGGCCTGTCAGGTTTCTCCAGTACATGGGGAAGTCCTCAAACTGGAAGGTGTAGACAGCGATGAGCACCAGCATGGTGTATGCCACCACCAGCCACCAAAAGCCCTTCAGCACCTTGCGCCACAGGCTGTAGTACACCTGCGGGGACAGGGACATCAGCAGGGCCGCGCCAGCGACGGGGATGGGGACAGGGAGGGGTCCCCGGCCCCCCTACCTGGAAGAGGGTGAGGCAGAGGAGGAAGAGAAACATGTAGACGATCTTGTAGACAACGAGGCGCCCGGCGAAGCTCACCACGATGAACATGCCGGCACAGACGCAGATCCAGTATTTGGCGTAGAAATCCCGCACCAGGTCCCCCAGTGCCTTCAGCACGTCCCGCTGCCGGCTGGGCTCTGCCAGGCAGGGAAGGGGCTGCAGGCAGTCGGGCGGGGGGCACATGTGTCCCCCCCCCAACCCAGTAGCTGCCTCTCTCCGGGCGCTTGCACCCTGGGGATGCTCAGCCTGGCACAGGGTCCCTCTGAATGGGTGACACTGGGAGCCCTCACCTGTGTCCGAGATGGTCACCTCCAGGAGCGGGGTGGCTGGGCACCTCCTCGTTAGCAGCTTCTCCTTAACGAACTGCCGCAGCAGCAGCCAGAAGGTGAGGGTGAGCAGGAGCTGTGGGGACAGGCGGTGAGCAGGGACAGCTGGGTGCTGGCAGGGACGGGGACAGGGACAGCACCGGGCTTACCTTAGCCCCCAGGTCCAAGCAGGGATATTTGGGGCGCACCAGCCCCAGCTGCTCAAGGCTCATGAAGCCGACACGGGTGGGCAGCTCGGGGGCCAGGTCCATGCACCAGACGTACTGCAGGCTGCAGAGAGCGATGCCGTAGAGGAGGAGGAAGGGCGAGCAGAGCATGGCGAAGTGATGCCGGCTGCGCACCGTCCAGATGAGGCATGCCCAGAGCAGCAGCACGAAGGTCAGCCAGCTGTGGTAGGTGATGCTCCACACCTGCAGGCAGGTGGGATGCGGCTGCTCGCCCGGGCTCAGGCTGGGAGGTGGCCCTTCCGTGCCCATCCCCCTCCCCAGCCCCTTACCATCATGGCGATGAGGGCGCAGACATAACTCTGGTTCATGATGACGTGGCCCAGGGTGTGCAGGGGCAGCCGCTCCGTTGGACGCCTCCTGCCTGGCCACGGGGAAGGGGACCGTGAGCCACCCCCTGGGCCACGGGCAGGGCTTGGGCAGGGGGAGGTGGTGAGGACGGGCTTACCCGGCTGTGGCGAGTTGCCCATGACGTGGACGGTGCAGTTCTCGGTGTCGCTGCCCGGCTTCCCGGTGCTGGAGGACAGCATGGGCTGGGGGGGCAGAAAGGGCTCAGAGCCCACCCTGGCACCCCCAGAGCACCCCATACCTGTTCCCCCATCACCGGGGGGGGGGGCACATCCCTCCCAAACCCACCTTGGTGTCTTCAGCTATGCCATCGGAGTTCTTGGGCCAGCTCTCCAGCTCCACCAACTCCCTCGCTGGTGGCTGTGCTGGTGCCACGGTTCTCTGCAAGGGGCAGGAGCCAGCTCAGGGCACACCGCTGCAGCTGCCAGGGGGGGAGGCCTGCTGCAGGCACCCCCCTGACCCCCACCTCCCCTCCACCAGGCACCCCCAGTGCCAGGGCTGTGGCAGTCAGAGCAGCAGGGTGCACTGGGCATCAGCAAGGGGTCCGGCTGTGCCCTGCAGCCCCTCACCCTAGCGTCCAGCCGGCGCAGCTTCACCAGGGTGGCCATGGTGTAGTAGAGCAGGAGCAGGATGCCAGGGTTGGCGTAGACGGGCCAGGGGTGGCCAGTGTTGAGCACCAGGGCGTTGGGCCGGGAGCAGTTGAGGTACAGGACGATGTCCTTGAAGCCAAACACCCTGCAGGGATGGAGCAGCTGGCATTACCCCTGCAACCGGGACCCCCATCATGAGCCAAGGTCCCGTCCCGGTGCTGGCACCGCACATGGCTTCACCGGGTAGCCTCTGAGCACCCTCCCCGCTGCAGCTGGCAGTGGGATGGGAGCCAAGCAAGGCATCGGGCTGGCCACTCCACCAGGGTGGCACAGGGACCCACGGCACGGCTCCCTCCCCAGGGACTCACCGTGCCCAGATGGTGGGGGGCGGGAAGACCCCCTGGACGAAGGGTGACTGGTAGGCATAGAGACAGACAAGGTGGCCGGCAGCGTAGACGCCGACAAGGATGCAGAGGGTGTTGAAGGCAAGGCGGCTGGCGGGGAGGTGGCAAGCCCACCACGTGCACAGCCCCACGAAGAGCAGATAGTAGACGCTGGAGGAGGCGGAAGGCAGGGTGATCCCTGGGGAGCAGCACCCACAGGCAGTCAGTGCACAGCCGAGCATCCTCCGGCCACGCCGCCCCCAGCCCAGCATCCTGCCCTGGGCCGAGCATTGCCTCTGGCAGTACGGTCACCAAGACACCCCCCAGCGCATCGAATGCCCCCCACGTCCCATACCCACCAGCCAAGGCCAGCAGCAGGATGGCCAGGCCCTTCCCAGCCACCCAGAGCAGCCAGTGAGCCGTCACCCGCAGCCTGGTGCTCAGCGGCGTGTTCGTGTCAGCCGTGCCACCGTGCCGCTCCACGTCCTCCTCTTCCCCCTGCCAGGTGAGGAGAGCGTGGCGTGAGCCCTACGGCCTGACCCTGGGCAGCCCACCAGCTCCAGGCTGCTCCAGGCCATGCCTCAGTTTTCCCACTCGAGGGAGAGCATGGGTGGACAGCCGGGGCATCCTGCCCGGTGCTGTGCGGGCGCGCAGCCCGGCACCGGGCCGTGTTTATCTCATTAGCCGCTTGGAAAGCGCCTCCGAAAGGCGGCTGTTTTTCTTGGCGCCGGCACCCAGGTTCCCAGCACTGAGCTTTTCTCCAGGCTGCCTCCCGCGCTGGCCCCGCGCTCACGGCAAAGGCGTTCGCATCGGCCGGCCACTCCGGTTACAGCCCAGCCGCAGCCGAGCGCCCGCCACGACAGCCCAGACCAGTGCCAAGCACCCCAAAACGGGGCTGAGCCCCGAGAGGTGTCTGCTGAGCTTGGGGGTGCCATCAGCATCTGCCCGGGTGATGCCAGTGCCGTGAGCCCAGCACCCCGGTGCCCTGCTGGCACGGCACGGCACCCAGCCCTGCACCCTGTGGGCGAGCTCCAGCTGGGTGCCAGCAGCCCCCCCGACCGCCCTTCCCGAGCCCAGGGGTTACGGTGTGGCAGTGCCAGCCGGAGCCTGGGGGTGCCCGCACCACGCTCCCCTCACCGGGGGCAGCCCCACATCAACCGGTGCTGTGGGGCCGGGCTGTTTGCTGGGATCCCTACGGCAACGTGGGAGCAAACACGGGCACTGCTGACGGCAGAGCCACCCCAACCCACAGGAGGTGCCGCGGTGATGACCCAGCCCCTCCACCACCGCCTGCTCAGCCAGGCGGCCAAAACTGCCCCAGCCCGGGTCCCCAGCCACCGGGGACACCTCTCTGCCAAGCCCCGATGTGCCAGGCTGCCCTCCCCAGGGAGCAGACCCCCCGCCATGCCCCAGGGAGGCTGGAGGGGCTCGGTGGGACGCTCTGGGTGGGATGCTGCTGATGGCGCCTGGGCTGGCTCTCACCGGCTCAAGGGGCTCCAGGGACTCGGGTCTCCGGCCACGGGCGGCAGCACCTGCCTTGGGGACCAGGCGGCGGCACAGACACAGGCAGAGGGACGAGACCAGCAGGATGCCGACGTCGGGTGCCACGAGACGCACCGAGTTGGGGATGTCGCTCAAGTCCAGCCTGCAGCAGGGAACACGGGGCAGGGAAGGGCTTGGGGGTGCCCCCCCCCCCCACCGCTGCCAGCCCCCACCCCACACTGCTGCGGTGCCCTTACCTGGTGACCCCGATGTGGCGGGCAAGGACCTCCCAGGTGCTGCCTGTGGGGAAGCAGGGAGGCACTGAGTTTGGCAGACCCCACGTGGGCAGGCTCCGAGCCCACCCAGAGCAGGGGGCTTCCCCATAGGGAGAACGTCCCACCTCATGGGGGCCCTGGATGGGGTCTGCGCCCAGTGCAGCGGCTGCTAAGTGGGCACCCTGGCACAGCACAGCATGCACCAGCGCTGGGATCCCACAGAGCCCCAGTGGCCCCCCAGCACCCAGCAGAATGGGATCCCCGCACCTGCATGTCACTTGCTTGGGGGTCCAGCCCCGGGGCACTACAGTGAGTGGGTGAAGCCTGGGGGAGCAGAGGTGTGGGAGGGCGAGGGCAGGCACGGGCACCCCTGCGGCAGCCTGCCCTGGTGCCCTGTACTCACAGCTGGGCCCCAGCAGCTGATCCAGGACGGGCAGCGTGTACAGGCATATCTGGAAAACGAAGTGGGCGAGGAGGAAGAGGATGCTGGTGCCCAGCAGAGCTTTGAGGAGGCAGCTGGTGTGACCTGTGAGACACGGGCAACCCATTACCTATCGACCAAGGTGGCCCCGGGGAGAACGAGCATCCCCAGCGGGGACCTAGCACCCTTGGGAAGAGCTGGGAAGGGGTGCACTGAAACTGTGCCCAGAGATGCGAGGGGTCTTCCCCAGGGACAGGGTCCCACCAGGACTTTGCAGGTCTCACCATGCACCCAGCACAGCCTAAGAGCATCCTTTCCACTGCATTACTGGGGAAACCGAGACACAGGGCAATGCAGGGAGCCAGAGCCCCAGGACCACACTCCCTCCCGTCGCCCCTGCAGCACCTTCCAACCCAGCTGGCATCAGGCGCTTCCCTGGTCCCACCGTATGGGGACTGGCATCGGGACACAGCTCACATCTCCATCCCAATCCCTGGAGGGGACTGGGGGTGGCTGCTAAGGGGTCCCCCACACCGTGAGCTCCGTCAGATCTTCCACCCGCTGCAGCTGTGCCCCCATCCCACCCAGCTCCCTGGGCCATGCGCCCGTTTTCCCAGCCACGGGACAGGCAGCGAGCCCACCACAGCTGCACACCGGCCGGGGGGGTGGCCCTGGGCCAAAAAATTTCCCTCCACTTGTTTTTTCCTGTAAATCCCCATGAAGGCTCTCAGCAGCACCCGGGCTGCGGGGCCGTGCGAGCCCATGAAATATTCAGAGGGCAAAGCTTTTAGCTGCAGCCGTGCCAGGCGCTGCTGGCTTGTGCTACAGCATGGCTCAGCGTGGCACCGAGGGCAGGGAGACAGCGGGGGCTATGGCACCCCCTGCCCCGCACAGGGGCACGTCCCATGCACCCGCTGCCGGGGACATGCTCCCATGCACCCACCACGGGCGACGCATCCCCCGTGCCCCCCACACACGTGCCCGGGCAGGGTGAGGGGGCTGCTTGTGGTCCATCCCTGCCCACCTGGCAGGCACAGCCTGGCCCTGAGGTTTCTGGTTAATGAGGCTGGGGCTCAAAACTGGCCGTTTTGGAGCAGGAGGCCTATTAATAGCCACACTGGGCTATAATTAACAGAGCAACACCGCCACGCGGAGCCACGCTGCTCAGCCGGGGGGAAACCGCAGGGGAAGGAGGGCAGGTACCCACTGGAGCATGGCTGGCAGCCCCTGTGCTGCCCACCTCCCCCAGGCAGAGCTGCCCACCCCCCGCACCCCAGGCTGAGCCCCTTACCTTTGGCGGAGTGCTGGGTGGGCCCCGAGAACCAGGGCAGGAGCAGCAGGAAGAGCAGGTACACCAGGGAGAGGACGTTGAAGCGGAAGAGGCAGGCTGCGGGCACAGGTACGGGCAGCATCAGCACCAGGGATGCAGCACCGGGAGGGTGCTGCACCCCACTAGGCTCCTGGCTACATTCCCTCCCACCCTGGGGATCCCCAAAACAAGAGGCACCCCAAAATGATGGGTAGTCCTGGATGGGGGCTCAAGCCCCCCGTAAGACACCGGTGGGAGGAGGGACACAGGCAGGAGCCTGGGCTGGGTCAGTCCCAGTGACCCACACAGGGAGGGGACACACTGCCAGACATGTGGGGTGACAGGGGGACGAGAACCACGAGCAGAACCTGCTGCATTTGCACATCACTCCTGCAAGCCCACGCCACGGTTCGCAGGGAGCCGCGCGGCTGGGCTGGGACCCTCACCCACGGCCACCCCGGGGCTGGCACAGCCCCTCACCTGCACTCAGCCCCGGCGCGGGCGCGCCACCAGCTCACCACCTTCCCTCTCGCTTATTTTTAGACCTAAATTACAGCTTGTTTGCAGGCGGGAAACCGTATGAGGAGCTGGGCAGGGAGCTGGGACGAGCCAGCACCCGGTGGAGCTGCCACCAGCGGGGACAGAGACCCAAGGCTGGGACATCCCAGGGCAGCTGCCGCCGTGCCTGGGGACGCACGGGACGTGGCGTTCCCATCGGCTGCATGCACACGCCAGGCGAGCGGTGACAGACACCGCCACATGGAGCGGTGCGAGCTGGGACCAGCCACGGGACAGACCTGTGGCTGCCCAGCCATGAGGCCACGGTGATGGGCACGGCCACTTCGAGGCACCCGCCGGCCCAGCGGAGAGGAAGGGAGTCACGGGGAGGGGTGACTTCGCTTTCAACTGAGCCCCTGTCCCAGGGTGTCCCTCCATCCTCTCCCCTGCAAACCAGAGGAATCTTTCCCAGTGTCACCCCCCAGCAGGCTGGCGGGACCTCACTTTGGGTAGGGGGATCCCTCCAGGGTGGGGGACCCCGCTCTGGGTAGGGGACATTCCCCCGGAGCAGCCCAGGGAGGGGACAGCCCCAGTGTTGGGGACCTCAGCTTTGTGTAGCCAGGGGACCTGCTCCCCTTGGCACCCCACTTGGGAATAGGGAGAGGCAGTGGGGGCCGAGAGGGCAGCCCCCGGCCCCATGGGGCTGGGGGGCCGAGGCGAGGGGCAGGCCAAGCGCCAGGAGACGTGCTCAGCACCACCAGCCCGGCACAGCCCTTCCTGTGTTTACAAGGCTTCAATGGGACGGCACATCCTGGGGCAAGGGACAACGCAGCGGAGGGGGACACTGCGCTGCCCCCCATGAGCAGCCCAGCACCCCAGGGTGTCCCTGGAGGGCGCGGGGCTGACGGGAGAGGAGGCACCTGGAACGCACCCAGCAGCCCGGGCCACATCCCACGTGGCACCTGTCGGGGCTAAAGCTGGTCCCACACCGGGGTCCCCAGCCGGCTCCCCGCCCCGGGCAGCGCAGGCAGCCCCCACACGGGGGGGGGGCAACAGGGTGCCCAGGGTGGGGGGACTGGGACCACCATCCCACCAGCCGCTCTTCCACGGTGACCCCAGGACGTGTCACCTCCCCACTGCCGAGGGTTGCTGGCTACATTTCGGCAAACCATGATCTCATGGAGCAAATATTCTCCTTCCCGCCAGCGGTGACGGGGCTGAGAGGAGCCTTCCCAGCACGGGGGCGAGCCACTGCTCTGGCTTTCGTGGGAGCCAGCCAGCCCCCCGGCAGCCACCGGCACCCTCCACCCCAGCACCGACCCCACCGCTGCACCAGGGCAGCATCCTTTGGGTGAACCAGCCATGGCTGCCCTGGGGGTGCTGGTGGCACGGAGGGGACTGGCTGTGCCAGAGCTCCACCGGCGTCGCCCACCTGGGGTCTGCCCAAGAGCTGCGAGGACAGGAATCGTGGCCACTGCGGGGAGACCCACCAGCATCGCTGGGCACACACACGCTGCAGGGAGCACCCGTGCCCAAAGCAACAGTGTGACCCATGTATTTTATGCCACTGGCACCTGGGACTGGGGACGACACTCCCGGGCAGGGGCCAGCACAAAGCAGGCACCTCGGTGGCAGTGTCCTGGGGTCACCTGTGGCACCAGGAAGGGCTGGCAGCAGCTGCCTGCAAATGCAGGGCACCCCACTGCGCCCTGGGGCTGAAAACCAGCACCCATGGGACCCCCTGGCTGATGGTTCCCCCTCTGCCCCAGCTCGAGGCATCACCAGGAAAGCTCCCGGCGGGGTGGCCAGTGCTTGCCAGCTTCAACCAGCTTTTAAGGGATAACGAAGGAAAAAAAAAAAAAAAAAACCAAACCAAAAAAAAACACATTAAAAAGATGCCGATGGTGTGCTGGGCAGGCAGCAGCCCCCCGGCATGGCACAGCCCACGATGCCCAGCTTTGCACCCACACCTCCTCGGCAGGGCCGGCTGCACCGGGGCGTGCCGTGGTGCCAGCCTGCGTGGGTGCTCTGTCCTGCACAGTCGGAGGAAACCGGTTCCCCACAGTGCTGACAGCAGGAAAAGTGCCGGGAGAAAAACCAGTTTGGCATGTGGGGAGTGTGATGGTGGGGAGAGCAGCCCCGCAGCAAAACCCACCTGCCCGCACCCATCCTCCCGGTGAGGAGCCAGGTGGGTGCAGCACCGTGGCACCCACCGTCCCCCACCCTGCGCAAGCAGCACCCACCACCCACGACACCCCACGGTTTCACCTCTGCCACACACACAGGGCAGGATCTGGCCTGTGCTGAGCATCCCCCTTGCACCCCCGGCAAGGTTACCCTGGACCCTAACCCAGACCCCCCTGCTGAGCCCCGGGAGCAGCCGGATCAGCTCCCACGCTGCCAGGAGTTCACCGCCACCGCGGCCGCTGCTGGCAACCAGCGGCGAGTGAAATATTAACGACGTTAACATGCCGGGAGGAGGATAAATTGCAGCGCCAGGGAGCTGGGCGAGATGTGTTGGGTTCCCTTTGCAGCAACCCATAATCTCCCCTTGAGGTCCCCCCGTGGGAGGGGATGGAGGCCAGCGGGGACCCGGGGGAGGGCAGGGACCCAGCGGTGAGGTGTGGGCAGCCGGGGAGAGCTGGCATCGGGGTCTCTCCCACCATAATCACACCGGGAAAGAGCAGCTGCGGGAGAGGATTGGGTGCTTGGTTTGCAGGGAGGGGGCTGTGCCAGACCCATCCCGTGCCCAGCCAGCTCCCAGGGACGGACCCGTACCCAACAGCAGGAGGGCAGGGGGCTCCCCGGACCCTGCCAGTGATGGGGAGCCCCACACGCCAGCCCCACGGCACCAGCCCGCCTGTGCCCACACATGGCCCACACACCGATTGGCACCCGCGCAGCTGCTGGCTCTGTGGGGACCTGCGGCCGCTCAGGATTAATTAGAAGAGCTCTTTAATTCCCTGCCCGCCCTGCTGCTCTCACACAGGCCCGTTACCTGCTGCTGGAAGTGGGCAGCTCTGCCAATCTGCTTCCCTGCAGCCGAGTCCTGCCTCCCCCCTAACCGGCCCCAGCTGGGGTCCCAGGGTGACCCAGACAGGCTCCCCAGGGTGGCACTTTGCACCCAGGACCCTGCGCTCTGCATCCACTGGCTGTAAACCAGAGGCAGGCTGACGAACCTCGGCCACAGAGGTTCTCCCCACGCCAAAAATCTGGTCAGCCCCAAAGCAGCCAGCCACCGGGTCGGCAGAGCCAGCCGCCGGCGTGTTCCCAGCCCCGGCTCCTCTTTCCGGGAAGAGGGAGCAGCCCCACTGGTTCACCCGCCATATCCTGTTTTTGTGGAAAGTTAATCCTGCTCCTGCCAGCCCCCAGCCCTGCTCCCCAGGGATGCCGCAGGAGCTGCCCCAGGAGGGCACTGGGCTGGGTGCCAGCGTGTGCCACGGCTGCAGCCTGGGAAACCCCAGCAGCCAGCCAGCGACGGGACAGGGAACACACGGGACAGGGAACCCAGCGGCTGTGGGGACAGCTGCTCGCTGCCACCCCAGTGCCTGGGGACACCCCCTTCCCCAGCACACACAGCCCCGGAGCTGCAGCCCCTACACCGGGCACGCACTGGGATGGGGGCCAGCACTGGGATGGCACAGCCCGTGCCAAGGGACTGGAGCAGCCCTCGGGACCTCCAGAGCCGTGGGCTCAGCACCGGCATGCCTGTGCCTATCTCCCGCTTGCACACCCGCCTGCGCACCAGGACTCATACCCCCATCACACGCAGACATCCCCAGATCCACCATAATATTCCCATGACAGTGGCTGCCATACAGTAGCGCTAAGGAGTGTCCAAACACAGACACACACACACACCCCTCCTCACCAAGCGGGGACCCACTGCACCCCCAGGGAGCCCCCACAGCATCACCCACCTCAATGGGGCTTTGCAAAAGGCTCAGTCCTGGGGAGATGGGCACCACAGCCCGGGCAGGCTGCCGGCAGCCGGCCCGGTGCCTCCCATCCCCCTGTGCGCCTGGGGAGGAAACGGCAGTTATTGCTCTTGGAGACAGCGGTGGCTTTTTTTTTTTTAATTTTTCTTCTTTTTTTTTTCCCCTCCTCTTTTTTATTTCCCTTCATTTTATAAAAAGCACCTGACCACAGGAGGCAGCTGGCTGCAGCCCACATGCCCGCCAGCACCCAGCTGGGTAGCAGCCCCCTGTGGCACCCAGGACCCCTCAGGGACCCCCTGGCACCCCATCACCTTCTGGCCAGGCAGGGGGGCTCATCCAAGAGGGGCCATGTCCTCACCTCACCTCGAGTCAGGCCTTGCGATTTGGGAGGCACTACAGCCCACGGAGGGGGGCTGCCACCCTCACCCATCACTTATGCCCGAGCACCAAGGAGCCACCAGAGCTGTGAGCCAGAACCATCACCCAGCCCGGGTGTCTCGGCACAGAGCTGCCTGGTCCCCCCACACATGGGGTGCATGCTGCTGGGAAGGCACAGCAGGCCCCCGTCGGCTCCGTGCACCCCAATATCCCCAGCACGCAGGATGGAGCCGAGACATCTCCCTGCGCAGGGTGGGGATACGTCCCGTGGCACGGCTGGGAGCTGCATTGCAGGGATCCATGCCTGTACCAGCCATGGGAACGGGGGCTGCCCCAAGCAGAGCCATGGGACACACAGCTCCTGCACCTCCACTGGCCTGGAGCTGGCCGGGAGCCGCCAGGAAGCATCCTCCGGACGTTTGGGAAGAGCCTAACTGCTGGGGAAGGAAGTGCTGCAGGCGGGTCGTGCTCCGGGGCTCTTCCTCCCCCCCAGGTGCAGCAGGATGAGCCACATGCCCCTGTGCCTCAGTTTCCCCTCTTGGCGCAGGTGCGAGGCCCCAGGCCCCCGCCGAGTCACCCCCACGGCTATTTGGACAAGCGGCTGGAGCAGAAGGGAGCCGCTCCTCCAGGGCAGCCCCCACCCAAGTGGGGCCCCAAATTTAAACAAGCCACCTACGAGCTCACCGGGGGGAACGCCAACGCCACCAGCATCACCGGCAGCGGAAGACGGCACATCCCCAGCACAACATCCCAAACCGGAGCAGGGCAAGTATGCCAGCAAGCCTGGCACAATTTGGAGCCAAATCGGCAAAATTGGGGCAAACGGGCCCCATGCGCGAGGCCGCACCCAGAGGCCACGTGTCGCCCCGTGCACCCACGGGATGCACCCAGCAGCTCCCGCGCCCCGGAGCGGCGGTGTCACCCCACCGGCTGGGAGGCCTTGTGCAAGCAGCACCCGGCCACCTTCCCTTCCCAGCCCCGCTCGTAGGCAGGGTTATAATTAACCTCCTCACATCCTGCGCGATGCACTGAGTCACTCCTCGAGCAAACCAGAGCAAATAAAGAAGCTTTTTCAACAGTCACCAACTTCCCCTGCCAGCGAGGCTCACCCCGTGCCGGCGGCACTGCCAGCACCGTGCACCCCAAAATGCAGCCGGGACAGGGGCTGCTTGACTGGACACTGCTCCGGTTGGGCGCACACCCCTTCTCCGGGTGACACTAGCCCAAAAGCCGTGCCACCACGCACGGGTCCTGCCAGCCCAGCGGCAGCCAGACCCTGCCTGTGCCCGGGCACAAGGAACCCGTTGAACAATCCTGTTTATGGAGACGGGTTTTTTTCCTTTGCGTCTATAGGTAAACGGGGAGTCCCCGAACAGGCTCCCCTGAGCAGCCGGGGTTCACAGAGCTGATTCTTGTTCTGCGCGTCCCAGGACACGGGTATTTTCCAGGCCAGTAGCCAGAGGGTTGCCTTGGTGGGTGGCGCATCTGCCTTCAAAGGCCAGCGTTGCTTAAAGCGGGCAGGGAGCAGCCTGGGAGCCACGGCCCTGCAGAGGCTCTGCAGCCCGGCTGGGTGCCCCCGCTCCCGGCGGCAGCGTGGTACCCGGGCACGGGCCGCGATAGGTGCCAGCCACCCCCCGAGCATCGCCCATCCCCGCTGCCCCAGCGCCCTCCACACGCCCACCCTGGAACGGGCAGAGTGGCGAGCGGGGCGACAAACCGGGACGGTTCTGGCCCTCAGCGGCCCCCGGGTGCCCGGTGCTGGGGGTGCCCGCACCCGGCCCGCAGGCGCCGCAGCGCTCCCCGGGAGCGGGCTCGGTCCCGCGTGGGGCTGGGGGAAGGGGGGGCCGCCACAGCCGCGCGTCCCGCCCGCCTCCCTCGGGTGGGAAGCACCGCGACCCGGCTCACGCGTAGAGGGGGAACACCGCACGCACCCCAAAGCCCTCCCGAAGCCCCCGGGCCGGTGCGGCCGCACTCACCGGCGAGCAGGGCGAGCGGCAGCAGCAGCCAGTACAGCCCCGCGCACAGCGCCCGCCGCTCCATCCCTTCAGGCGGCGGGGGGGGGGCCGGCCCATGCCCCGCCGAGCCCCGCCGAGCCGAGCCGTTCCGCCCCGCCGGGGCTGGGCAGGCCCCGCTGGCCGGTCCCGCAGCGCGGCGAAGGGACGCGCTTTCCCCCACCCCGCTCCCGCCGCCTTTATAAGCGGCGCCGCCCGCCCCCCTCGGCGGGCTGGCTCGGCACGGCTCTGCCCGGCACGGCCCGGCTGCGCTCTGCCCGGCACGGCCCGGCACGGCCCGCCCCGCCTAGCGCCGCCCGCCGGCACTGCAGCCCCGCCACTGCTGCCACGAGTTGGCCGGTCTCAGCCCCGACGGCAGCGGGGGCGGCCCCGGGAGCTGCGCGCTGCGGCCCTGGGGTGCGGGGTAGCGAGCCCGGACCCCGCAGCCCCCCGGATCCCGCCGCTGGCAGAAAGGGTAGCACGGGGGGAAAGCTATCGTAAAAAAAATATTTTTTTAAAAAAAAAAAGCTGATGTGTTTCCTGTTTGCTTCGTAGTAAAAAAAAAAAAAATAAATAAACCAAGGAGGCTGGAGCTGAGGCGGCGCTGGGGCGCGGAGCCCTGCAGCCGGGGCAGAGACCCCGCACGGGAGCGGGGAGGTGGGCCGTGTGCCCCCCGGAGCCGGTGTGCGTGGCCGGGGGCTGTGGTCCCACGGCTGGGTGCGTGGCCCCAGATCCCTGGAAATGGGTGCGCAGCACACGCCCTGGGCAGGCAGGCAGACGGACGGCTGTGCACCCACCGAGCTGGGTGCCCAGACAAGGGGTGCTGGGTGCGTGGCTGCGCACCTCGGGGGCTGGATCTTGTGTCCCAGCGCTGGGTGCGTGGCCCCAGATCCCTGGAAATGGGTGCGCGCGGCATGCCCGGGGGAGGCAGATGGGTGGCCACGCGCCCACCAAGCTGGGTGCCCAGATGAGGGGTGCTGGGCGCGCAGTTGCACGGCCCGGGGGCTGTGTGCCACGCTCACCGCCGCAACCTGAGCTGAGCCCCGGCCAGGAGGGTGCTGGGCACAGCCGGTGGCACAGGTGGCATCACCGGCAGGCACTGGGTGGCGGGCAGCAGCTGGGCAGCGCTGGTAACCTCCAGCCCCTAAGAGGAAGCATCGGCCCATGAAATTCTCCGCATTCCTTGGCTTCCCCGCATTTGTTTTCCGAACTCATTTAATAAATTAGCATCCAGCTGGCGCGCTGCCTGCCAACCTGCTCCCCACCTTGCTGGGCTCTGCTCTCTTCCCTGGGCTCACTCCAGTGTTCTTGGGGCTCTCCTGCACCCCGGACCCCAGATGTGCCCCAGCCCCCTGCACAGCGTTGCCCGCTGAACCAAGGGCGGGTGGGCCTGAGGGCCCCCAAACACCGGCGGCCAGATGAGTTTTTCTGGGCACAGCCCCTCGTGGGAGCTGGGACAGGCCGTGGCTGCCCAAACCACCCCTGAGCACCCCCTGAGCAGGGACTCGGCCCCTGTGCCCAGCCGCAGCGACCCTCACCACTGGGACCCAGAGGGATTCACTCATGTAAATAAAGCATTTGTGGTGCTGAGCCACCCAGCTCTGCGTTAACCCCACGTCCGTGGGACCCAGGCGTGGAAATTACCGCTGCACAAGCCCCGGGCCGCATCCCCCCACCCAGAATGGATCCAGGAAAGGGTGGTGCACAGCATCCACCCCGGCATCTCACTCCCAGCCCGGCGCTGAGCACGATGGAGGCTGTGGGAGTAAATGGGCACCGGGAACGGCACCCCAGAGCCCTGCCTCGCGCTGCCGAATCCGGCCCTGAGTGGCCTCGCTCCACTTTGCCGGCCTGGCTCAGGCGTTAAGAGAGATGCTGGAGGAGCGTGCGGCCCCGTAATGTGCTGTGGGCATGGCCTGAGTGCCCGGCCAGGCGGTTTATGGGCGAGCAAGCTTCTCCCACGTCCGGGCAGTGCCATTAGCACGCAGGCACGCCGTGGGGCAGGGAACGCTGGTGTGGGTGCCTCTGGAGCCCCTTGCACCCACGGCTACCCCTAGCCAGAGCACCGGCCGCTGCCCGGAGCTGCGAGTGTAGGGAAAGGCGGCAGTGACCCTCAAGGGGACCCCGTGGCCACCACAGAGCTCTCGCTGGAAGCCAGGCAGGGCTGGGCCCCGTGAGAGCTGCAAGCAAGCAGCTCCCTGGGCTGCTAAGAGGGGCGACCACCAGCCCAAGGGCCAGCTGGGCCAGCACCATTTCCGATGCTGTTTGCCCAACTCTCCCCTGCTCAGGGCTCCCCCCGCTCGCAGCCCCTCCCCCTCTGCACCAGCCCGAGCCTGGGCAGCCGCCACCCCTGCCCATGCCGCACGGAACCGGACGCTGCGGCCCCGGGCGAGGCCGGCGACCCCCACCCCGGGCCGGGTCCGCGCTCTCCGGCCCCCACGTGCAGCACCGTAATATGGGGACACGGCGCCTTTAAGAGCCCCGTGGCGCCAATCCCCGCCCACGTGACCCCTCCCGGCCCGCGGTGGGCGGTGCTGGGGCCGCGTGCGTTCCCGCCAAGCGCGGAGCTTTTGGCGCGCGCCGTAGCGGGTTCACGTGTCGGTGCGCCGGGACCGGCACCGGGACCGCGATCGCCACCGGGGCCGGGGCCGCCACCACCGCCATGGCCCAGCGCCGCCTCACCGACTTCTTCGGCCGCACCAAGGCGGCCGCCGGGGTCTCGGCCAAGCGCGGCGGCGGCCGCCGGCCCAAGGCCGCTCTCGCCGGTTCCCCGGTGCCGCGGGGGACGGAGGAGGACGGTGCCCCGGCAGGGCTGAGCTCGCTGCCCGGCTCGCCGCGCACCCCGGCCCGCGGGGGCTGGCCGGCCGCGGCGGGGCTGGCGGGCAGGAAGCGGAGCCGCCGGGAGATGGAAGCGGAGACACCGGCGCGGGCCTGGCCCGGGGAGCCGGGCGGGAAATCGGCGCGGAAGCGGCTGGAGCTGCACCGGGACGCGGAGCCGGGGCCACCGGCCGCGGTAGGGAGCCGCTGGGGGCGGGCGTGTGTGCAGCCTCCGGGCTGCGGGCTTGGGGGGGGGCGGGGCTGGGGCGGTGAGTGGGTCGGGGGAGCCGTGGAACCGGGACACCGTCTCTGGAGCGACCCCCCGGTGGCTGAACCCCTGCCCCTAGTGCAGACCCCCCGGGGCTCGCCCCCCCCGTTCTGGTGCAGACACCCCCCTCCAGGGCTTATCCCCTGCCCCTAGTGCAGGCTTCCTCCTTGGCTTCCCCCCCGCCCCCCCCCCCCGCAAGGTTGTGGGGGGACATCGGGGAGGGGTTCCCGGTGGGTGGTCTCCTCACACATCCCCCGGCAGCCTCTAACACATCTCTGCTCCCTTGCAGGCCACCAGCCCCTCGTCTCCAGCTGCGGCATGTCCCCCGACGCCCCCCGCGCAGGACCTGGCAGCGGACCACCCCCCCAACACCATCCTCTCCCCCGGCCGCGAGCAGGATGGGGGTACACAGCCCAGCACAGCCCCCCCGGGGACAGCCAGGCAGCTGCAGCGGGTGCGGGATGAGCCCAGCTTTCTGTGCCCGTGTTTTGCTGTGTTCCTCGCCGCTGCACCAGCCCTGCTCTGACCCTGTGCCCCCTCCCCACCCAGGAGGACCTGGCCGAGCTGCGGTGCCGCCTGCAGAGGATGAAGATGCTGGCCCAGCCGCCCCCTGTCCCCGCTGAGGCCAGAATCAGCCTGCGGAGCCGTCTGGAGCAAGTGCGGCAGCTGGAACTGCGGATCCGCCAAAAGAAAGCGGGAAGCAAAGCCGTGCTGGAGGCGCAGCCGTCTGAGGACACTGGGGTGGCAGCTCCTGCAGCAGAGGCTGGGTGAGGAGTAGCCTCAGGGATGCGGCCCCAGGTTTGAGGGGAAATTGGGCTGTCCCCGTGGCTGCCACAGACTTTTTCCACTGCTCAGCCCTGCAGCAGTTTTGCAGGGGTCTTGCCACCCCATGAGGGGGGTCTGGGGCTCTCTGGGGCCCCACCGCATGCGAAGGGCTTCCCTGAGCGTGGTCCAAGCCACCCTGACTGCTGTGAGCGCTGGGGCATCGGCGTCCCCTGGATGGGTGATGTGACCCAGATATGGCATGGGTTGCTCAGGGAAGGGTTTGGGAATGGGGAGAGGAGAGGGGTCTCCCCTGTCTAGGGTGGGCACGCAGCTCCTGGGCTCTGGAGTCCACCCTGTCAGCAGTGGGACCCCCATGCTGGCCAGTCTCGGTCCCTGGCTGCACCCTCAGGGCTGTCCCCGCACCAGTCACCATGCCCAGTGGTTGTTGGGCACGGGGGACCCTGACCTCTCCTTTCCCAGCAGCGAGAAGGCCCCTGCGTACCAGCGGTTCCACACCCTCGCGCAGGACCTGCCCCCAGGGCTCACGCTGCCCTACAAGTTCAAGGTGCTGGCGGAAATGTTCCGTAGTGTGGACACCATTGCTGGGATGCTCTTCAACCGTGCCGAGACCATCACCTTCGCGAAGGTCAAGCAGGGGGTGCAGGACATGATGCGCAAGTAAGTTAGCAGCAGTGGGCAGCTCGTTTGGGGGTCCCAGCTGAAGTTATCGGGGCTGCTGCCCTGCTGTCCCGATGCCCTTGGGGTTCCCGACCTCCAGTGCTGTTGCAGGCAGTTTGAGGAGCGGCACATGGGGCAGATCAAGGCGGTATACCCCACCTCGTACCGGCTGCGCCAGGAGAAGAACATCCCCACCTTCAGCAACGGCATGAAGAAGTCTGACTACCAACTCACGCTGGAGCCAGTGCTGGGGGAAGGTATGTATGACTCGGGGGGGGGTGCCTGAAGAGTTGGGGTGCGCTCAGCCCTGGCTGGGATCCCTGAATCCCCAGGGATGCTCCCTGCTTGGTCTGTTAGAGGCATAAGGGCCTGAGCGTGTTAGGAGTGGAAAATGCTTTTTGGGACAAGTGGAAGGATGACGGGGCAGTGATTCTGGCAGCAGCTCAGCCCCACGGCACGGCTCTGATCTTGTGCTTCCTGAGGCTCTTGAGGTTTGGGCCTCGTCGTGGTGCTGCCGTGCTTTGCTGAGGTGCTGCAGGTAACGCTCGTGTCTGTCCTTGTAGAGGAGAAAGTGAACGGCCGCCCACACTTGTCGGCGTTGCGCTTGCTGGAGCGCAGGAAGGAGTTCAACCACAACCTGGTGAACATTGTCAAGCAGCACCACAAGGTGAGGACCCCTGGCACCCTCCGCTGTTTCTTGCAGTCTGGGCTTGCTCTGGTTCCTGTCTAGGAAGCGGGTGGAAGGTGCGGGCTGGCATCCAGGCTGAGGAACATGGCTGGTTCCTGTGGGATGCTCTTGGCAGCTGGATGTGGATGAGGAGGATGGCAGCTGGAATCTGGCTCTGAGCTTCCTCCAAGCCAGCTGCCGTGTGTTGCCAAGCCATGGTGGGAGTGCAGGACAACAGTCGGCTCCCCCATACCTGGCCCACAGGTGCCATGATGCAACTCTTGCCTCTCTCCAGGCATTCCTGGCTGCCCTCAACCCTCCCATGGTGGTGCCAGAGGAGAAGTTGACCCGCTGGCATCCCCGCTTCAAAGTGGATGAGGTGCCGGACATCAGCCCAGCAGAGCTGCCACAGCCGCCCCAGGAGGACAGGCTCACCACAGCCCAGGAGGTGCTGAGCACGGCTCGGGGGATGCTGATCCCTAAGGTGAGTCAGAACTGGGGTCTGGCTCCGTCTGGGGCTGGCAGACCTCAAACTAGCTGTCTCTCCAGGAAGGGTGTCACCACCGAGGTCGGGAAGGACCATTTCAGAGCCACAGGGCTCGGAGCACTGTGAAATGTGTAGGCAGGTGGGAATGCAAGCCTGGCTGTCGCCGCCGCTGGTTTCAGGCCAGAGGAGCCGTCAGTACTGGTTTTGGGGGCTGGCAGAGGAGATAGATGCAGCACCCCAATTGTCCTCTGCGCAGGGATGGGTCGGACGTGCTGGAGTGGCAGCGCTGGGCTGCAGGGTGGTGGCGGGGGCGGCAGAGGGAAAACTTCTCCTTCCTCCAGTGCGAGCGGCTCCCAGCTGTAACCCAACTCCTCCTCCTTCCACATGAGCAGATGGAAAAAGCTCTTGCCAACCTGGCCTTGAGAACCGCTGAAGCCGGTGCAGGAGAACCGGCCGTTTCCAAAGCACCGTCCCCTGCCAGCACCTCCAGTGCTCTGAAAGGGGTGTCCCAGGCCCTGCTTGAGAGGGTGAGTAATTCAATCCTGGCCGCAACGCTGGTGCTGGGGGGACCTGCCTGTTTCACCCCCATTTTTCTCCACTCCCCAAGATCATAGAATCACAGAATGGTTTGGTTTGGAAGGGACCTTAAAGCCCCCCCAGTTCCACCCCCCCACCACGGGCAGGGACACCTGCCATAGCCCAGGCTGCCCCCAGCCCCGTCCAGCCTGGCCTGGGACACTGCCAGGGATGGGGCACCCACAGCTGCTCTGGGCAACCTGTGCTGATGCCTCACCTCCCTCACAGGGAAGAATTTCTTCCCAATATCTAATCTAAATCCACCGTCTTTAGATCCGGATGAAGGAGGCACAGAAGCTCCAGGCGTTGATGACACGGGACCCACAGCAAGAGGAGCGGCTCGCCATGCTGGGGCGGCTGCCGGCCATGGCCCGCATCCTGCGCAACATCTTCGTGGCCGAGAAGAAGCAGGCGCTGACCATGGAGGTGGCTTGTGCCCGCATGGCTGACAGCTACGCCACACAGATGCTTCCCGGTAGGAAAGCAAGGGGTGGTCTCACCAGCACGGGAGGGTCTTTGCAGGAGGATGGGGCTGGGGAGCTGAGCTCTGACTCAGTGGCTGCTGCTCCTGTTTGCAGGTGAGATGGAGAAACATTTGCACCTCTTCGCAGAGCTGCTGCCCGACTGGGTGGGAATCCACGCCATCAGGACAGACACCTACATCAAACTGGACAAAGGGAAGGACCTCAGCCTCATCATCCAGAGGCTCACCAAGGCAGCAAGTGAGGCAGAAGCCCTCTGAGCCCCCCAAGGGTTGAGGCTTCCCCTGTTCAATCTCCTCTAAATGTAGCAAATCTCAACTGGGATCTGGTGTGGGTTGACGGGAGGGTTCGTCCTCCGGGATGTCTGAGGAAGAGCAAAATGCCTTATTTTAACTAACCCCTCCGCCAGGGTCCACAAGGATCATAGCTCCCCTAAGTCTTGAGAGGGGGGGCAGGCAGTCCTGCGTCCTAGGGTGACAATGCAGACAGCGAAGAGGAGCTAGCACCCTCTTCTCGCCTTTGCTGCCTTCTCCAGAAGGTTTGATGTAGGAGGTTTCTTCCATTAGCTGTGTGGCTCTGGTGGGGTGGAGGCAGGACTGGGCAGGGTGAGAGGGTGACGAGCAGGAAGGAGTGAGAGAAGAAGTCACAAATTTATGTTTTTGGAGCTCTGGGCCTTGTCTGTTTTTAAGGGAGGGAAAACTCATCTCCAGCACTCACTGGAAACAACTACAGGACTTGTCAAAACATATTTGTATTAAATGTTTTAAATATAGCTGACTTGTATTAACCCAGCGCTCTTCCTCGGTGAGCTGCCTCTCTGCGCCGTATTAGCTCCGTGGTTCTCCATGGCAATTGGCGCCAGCCGGCACACGCAGGGAAGGGCTGGGTCATCCAGCTCCTGGAGAAAGACTTACTGGAAAAAGTGAGCGTGGGGTTGCAGGGAACTGAATGTGGCTTTTGTAAATGGGGGCTGCAGAGCAGCTCCCATGGGGACAGGAACAGGCAGGGCTGGGGGTGGGTGCGGGGGTGGGCTTTTTCCCCAGGGAAAAGTTTGGACCACTTGGCTGAAGCGGCTCGGGAAGAGGGACAAGGAGGTGCTGCAGAGGTGCTGGCCTGGCCCAGTGCCCGGCTCAGGTCAGCGTTTGCTGCAGGATGGGCAGCGTTGGTGCAGGGGAGGAGGGGATAGCTGCCCCTGCCCCAGTGCCACGTCGGGCACACCTCGCGCCGCCTCCTGAGCCAAACTGGGCTGCTTTTGGTGTGGGATGTCAAAGGCTTGTGTGGAAAGGCGACTGTCCTTTATCCCTCTGGGTGGGGGACCATGGCGGCATGCCTACCTGAAGTGCTGGCAGCAGGCAGGCTCTCCTCTTCCTCCCCAAGACCCTGCTTGCCGTCATGCAGCCAGTTGGCCGGCACTGCTGGCAGGGGGTAGCCCCGTTCTCGGGGAAGGGGGTTTAAGCCTGGCCCAGAGGCTGGAGGGATGCGCAGGGCTGGGGGGTGTGAGGCTGGGCTCCGGGCCAGGCTGCCCACCCTCGCCGCGGGGGAGAGGAGCCGCTTTCGGCAGCCTGGCAGGCGCTGTGTGCCCCGGGAACGCTCCTGCGAGCTCCTGTGCTGCTGCGTGGGACAGACCCCTGCCTCCCACCTGCAAGCCACGCCTGCACAGCCTTGTCTCTGCGAGCAAATTGCATCAATGGTCGCTGACAGCCTGGCCAAGGCGAAGGCACTGTCCCTGGGTTCCCTGATGTCACCTCTTGGCCCCGCACGCAGCCAGCTCTGGCACTGGCAGGGCTTACGCTCCCTTCCACAGCGTGCAGCTGCTTTCCACAGCTCTTTGGGGTGGAACTAATTTTTCCCTTCTCTACCTCGCAGCAGGGACTATCTCCTTGTGCCAAGTATGCGTGCGAGGCGCTGCCTCCCTTGGCTCTGTGCAGGGGCTGGCTGTGAAAACAAGTGCCCTGGAGTAGGTTTCTCCCAGGGGAATAGTGTTTCTCAGTGCAAACTGAGCAGCGATGAAGTGGCTTTTCAAGAAACGGTGACAAAAATAGCTGCAATAGCGCTTACAAGTGTAAGAGCAGGGTATGCAGCAGGTGAGCTTGGTCTATGCTCCCACCAGCACTGGGAAATTCCACTGCAATCCAGCAGGACCAGCCTGGGTACCCCACCCCAGCTAGAGGATGGTGCCCGGCCTGGTGAAAAGATACCTGAAGTGCTCAGTCTGGGCAAGTGATTCCTTCCAAGCATTTGGGGTGGCAAGGGGGGAGCTCACACCACAGCCTTGTCCTCCACTGACAGCCTGGGTTTGGAGGAGGATGCTCACAAGGGTAATTAACAGCTTCAGCTACTGCAAGAACAGCTCTGAGACGGTTTAGAAAAAAAGTAAGAGTGAGTCAACATTTATTTTACCAGTGAGTTCAGCTCCTGCTAGGACAGGGACACAGTCCCTAATCTTTTCAGGTATGTGAAAGATTTGGCATTTTAGCTATGCCTGTGACCAAACCAAACCATGCTATAGAAGAACATGTCCTAACCCGTCATCCATCACGCAAGCTGAGACTGCCAGAGCTCAGCTGCAGGCATAACACCTTTTCTTTCTTTCCTGTTGCCTTATCTGACACCAAACGTACCAGCAAGAATGGGCTCCAAACGGGCATTGTCCCTTCAATGCCCCAAGACTAACGCAGCAGAGAGGAGTTGGCAGCACTGGCAGGCAGATACCTCGTGGTGGACAGGTATTTGTGCTAAACAAAAGCTGCCAGTCGCAACTGGAGCTGCAGGCTTTGGTAGGTGCCAGTGCTGCTGGACAGAAGGCAGGCAAACAGCCCTGAGCATGTGCATGTCCCTTTCCTCACTGGCTGTCACCCAGCTGTGTGCTACTTCTCATGACGTAGCTTGCTCCTGGTTTTGCAAAAAAACACTGCTAATAACTATCCTGCACCCAGGGAAGGCAGACGGCTTCCCACAGCCTCCTGTGGTCTGAAGGGAAGGAGAACACCAGCCAGGCTGCAAGCTGACGCGGTGTTTGAGCTCATCTATACCCATGACCTCCGCTGCGTTGGCAGAGGCTGCCTCCTGATTTTAGGAGTTTATACTCAGCAAGCAGAAGTTGCTCTTCCAGCATGAGCAACAGCAGAGAGCAACCAGACCATCCCCTGAGGTCAAAAAGAGGAACTGATCCCTTGGACAAATAATCGATTTTTGCTCATCTTTTGTTTCTTTGGCAAACTTGCAATGGGTTCCCAGGAGGCTGACCAGGCACGGCTCAACCAAAAGGCAATGCTGGGTCCCCTAAGCTGTCCCACCTTTCCTGCCTCAGCAGCAGTGTTTTCACTTTGGTCTCCTAAAACAATACATATTCAGTGAAGCTGCATCTTGGTCTTCATCCCCCAAAACAATCAGGCTGTTCCTTCTTCCCAAAAGGATGAACTCCAAAAAATCATCTTTACACTCAACACATCTTAATCTGTGGCTTGGAAAATAAAACAGGAGTTAAGACTGTATAGCACTTAGCCAGGATCAAAATTGTATGGTTCCCCCTTGCCCACCCCCTTGTGACATCAAGAGTCACTGAATAAAGCCCCAAACCCAAACTCATTCGCAGCTCAGGGTGCGTGTTCCCTTCTCCCTGCTCCTCCTCAGTCATACTGCAGCAGAGAGTAGAAAGGGATGGACTTGAGCTTTTCCGACCCTTTCAGGAGTTTTAACTCTATGATCACCAGGCACTCCAGGACTTCAGCCTTCAGCCTCTTCATCAGCTCACAGGCTGCACACATGGTACCTGCGCGACACAGAGGTTGAGCGCAAACATTGTCACTTGAGCAGCGCCAAGGCAAGCTTCAAACCCCACAGCCACTCCTGCTGCTACCAACACACATTTGCGGGGGTTACACATGCTCTAACATCATCTGCTTCCCTCACCTCCAGTTGCAAGCAAGTCATCCACAATAACTACTTTTTGTCCCGGTTCCACGGCATCGCTCTGGATTTCAAGTTCAGCCTGCAGGATGGAAAGAGCAGGTTCATTTTAGTCTTGCCCTACAGAGAAACACTTCACAAACTGCTAACACATGGTGGAACGCAGGCAACTCTTCAGCAAAGATCAACCTTAACACTCAGCACCTAAACGCCCAAAAAACACATACTCCAGCTACGGGGGAGTGTCACGGAAATACATAGCAGGTTAGGTGACTGCTGGGCCAACCCTCTGGCACGTCAAGATCCCAAACATTCATCAAGTGAGTTATGGTCCCATCATGAAACCTTATCCCAAAGCAGTTCTCCAGGGGGAAAATCTCCTGTAATGCACCGGGCTGGAGCGCTCTGCTTTGACAGCGCTGCCAAGGCAGGCCCAAACCATCACAGGCACGTCCTTGTCCCAGCCAGGGGTTGGCCCAAACAATCCTCATCAATAATGCCTAAGTTTGGGGTTTCTGCTGCTAGTCCCTGGCTGCCGTTAGTTACAGCGGTAGCGTGTTATTAGGCTTACACCTCTGCTCTTCCATCAGCGAGGCTGTGGTGTTACGAGGCGAACGCTCTTTTTGAAGCCATGCAATAAAGGCATTTACTTGTACCACTTACTGGAAGAGTGGGAAACACGCTCCATGTTCGTGCCCCTGAATTCAAGCCAAAGAAAGCAATTTAGCACCAAGTCTTACCACCAGCCCCCCCCCCCCCAAAAAAAAAAAAAAAAAAAAATCACAGCGCAGCTCGCTGACACCACGTGTCACGGCTCAGGGAGGGAGCTGCCATGCTAGGGCAGGTGAAGCTCAGCACTGCTCCTGAAGCTTGTGCTGTGCCAGGCTGCCCCTGGCATCAGCGCTGGCTGTGAAACCCAGCTTGGGGACCCCCTCACTGGTTTTATCACCCTGTCCCTTCACTGACACCCCCTGTCCTGCACTGACCAGACTGGAAGCCCTCTTCTCCTCCCTGGGCATTACCTTGCCATATTCCAAGGCGTAGGAGACGGACTCGGTTGGACCGGGAAGTTTCCCCTTTTTCCGTATTGGCACAAAACCAATCCCCAGTCTCTGAGCCAGAGGGGGGCCTATGAGGAAGCCACGGGAGTCCAGGCCTGGGGGAGCAGAGCAGCACGAACACTCAGAACAGAGCCATTTGACTAGGGCGGGTCTTTGCACAACATCCCAGGTTTATCCTCCCATGTTCAGGGGGGTGTCTAGAAGCAATCTGCCCTTAGGCGTCATTTCCGTGGGTTGAAAACACACGCCACGTTGCTGTGCTGCCTGTGTTCGGCAAGATGTGCTGCTGATGGGCTTCAGGGCACCCCACCGATCCCCCCCCCATCAGCCCATTTCACCTCCCCGTTGCTCCCTTTCTTAAGAGATAAGCTCAGCGAAGCCCCGCTATCAGTTCGGCCACACAACCAAGGACTTTGTCTTCGCTGTGGGGACAGACTTTAGTTATCATGAGGCACTTGGCCCCAGTTTGGTCTAGACGCCTTGAACTTTGGGCTATCGCCCAGCCCAAGCACTGCTTTCCTAAGCACTTTCATTCTCAGCCTCCTCCACAGGTGTGCTGCAAGGCGGTATCGCCACAGAGGCTGTTTCTGTTGGCTCGAAAAGGACCCCCGAGAAGGAAAACATGCTGGAACAGGGTCCGTCCCTGCCACAGGGACCGTGCGAGACCTTACAGGCGCAGCACGCTTTCTGCACTCCCTAACTGTTGTGTTTTTTGTTGGTTTTTTTTGTTGTTTTTTTTTTTTAAATGAAAAAGCAACGAATTATGAAATTGGCACTGAAATCTCATCAGATGGTACCTGCCACATCCCAAACCAGTATTTCAGGAAACTACAGGAGTAGGTTAAGGGTATAACCTGTCTCAGCATTACCACACATTGAGGCCAACACGCAGGTGATTACCGTGTCCGAGGGCTACAGCATTCGCTGCCCGTTAGCCCAGGCGCCTCCCCGGCTCCCGCGGGCGGCCCGAGGCCACGGTGCTGGGCGCCGGCCTGCAGGGATGCTTCAACCGTCACTCACCTGCAATGAAGTCGATTTGGGGGAAAGATACCCTCAAATGATCTTCCAGAAGATCAATCAAAGCCCTGAACGCGGCGGGGTCCTTCAGCAAGGGGCTGATATCGCTGCAAAGAGAGGCAGAGCGGTTAGTGCCGCCGGGGGCTGGCCCGGCTCCCCGCCGAGCTGCCCCCGCCGGGGGGGCGGCTGCTGCCGGGGCAGGCTGGGCAGGCAGCAGGGGGCTGGCGGCCCCGGCCCCGGTCCCGGCCCCGGCCCCTCCGCACCGGAACAGCACGCCGGGCACCGGGAAGTCGGGGAAGGGCCGCACCCGGTCGCGGACCCGCCGCAGCCGCTCGTCGCTCATGGCGGCCGCGCTGTGCGCAGCTCGGGCGGGCGGGCGGGGCTCCCGGCGGGGGCGGGGCCCCGGCACCCCGCGGCACGGAGCCCCCGTACCGCGGAGCCCTGACCACCGGGGCGCGGGGAGCCGGTGCCCCCCGGGGTACGGAGCGCCCACCCCCCCGCACACAAAGCTCTGGCACCCCCGTGCACACAGACCACCCCCAACCCCCGGCGCACAGGGCTCCGGTACCACGGGGCGCGGAGCTCTGGTACCCCAGGGCATGGCGAATCGGCCTGCCCCAGCGTGTGGAGCTCTGGTGCCCCGGGGCGTGGGGCTCTGGTACCCCGGGGCATGAAGCGTTGGGCCCCCCAGTGCATGGAGCTCTGCTATCCCGGGGTACAGAGCCCCCGAGTCCCTGGTACAAGGAGGTCTGGTATGGCGGGGTGCAGAGCACTGTGCCCCCCCCCAGCGCGTGGCCATGCGTGGAGCTCTGTCATCCCCATGCACGGAGCCGCAACTCCCTGGTGCACAGAGCTCTGGTACCCCAGGGCATGGAGAACTGGTCCCCCCCCCAGTGCCTGGAGCTCTGGTACCTTGGGGTACAGAGTGTTGGTCGTCCCCAGCGCATAGCGCTCTGCTACCCTGGGGTACAGAGCCCCAACCCCTCGGTGCATGGAGCTCTGGCACCCCCGTGCATGGAGCCCGCTACCCCAGAGCATGGAACTCTGGCATCCCAGTGCAGGGAGCCCAGGTATCCCCAGAGCATGGCACCCCGCCACCTCAAAGCAGGGAGCCCCGGCACCTCTGCGCACCGCCCTGACACCTACAGTGCATGGTGCTCTGGAACCTGGTGCACAGACACCGCGTGCCTCTGCTGTGTGGAGCCCCGGTATCCTGGTGTACAGAGCTCCAGTTTCCCCTCTGAAGATTGTTCTGGTACCTGCAGTGTGTGGAGCCGTATCTCCCCAGTGCACGGAGCCCTGGGACCCTGCCTTGCCCCCCCCCCCAGCTTCAGAAAGGAGTCCCATGCCCAAGGGGTTACATTTCCACCCTCCCTCACCCCTGCCCAGCACCCTGTATAGACAGCAAACTTGTTAGGACTGAACTATTTCCCGCTTTTCTAACCCTCGGTCACTTCTTGTGAACTCCTGGATTTGCATTTTGTGTTTGTTAAAACCGTTGGATTACAGGATGATAACACAGCCATCCGTCCCGGACTAACAGCTCAGCAGTTACTGGTGTTACTCATATGTACGGCAGGTCAGGGCACTCTCACACAGCTCCTATCTCCCACCTCCTGATGGGTGAACAGCCGTTTGTCCATGCAAAATCCACTTCGGGCAGGAGAGACACTGCTGAATGAGTACAGATCTCTTACATTAGCAAATACGACTTGGATCTGGTCCAAATGCATCTGGGTACAACCTGCTGCAGGAAGCAAAGGCAGTCCTAGCATGCAACACCCCTGACCGAGCTCAGTGTTTTGCTGCTGATAGCTGCGATGGGAGCAGCTTCAGCTCCACACCCTCTGCGCAGCCGTTAGGGCCTGTCTTTGAGGCGGGTGACAGTGTGCCAGCAGCTACCCCCAGGTGTTTTGCAGTGATTTGATGTGGATCCCATAGGATGGGTCCTCAGGGCTGCAGCAGCCTGGTAATGAACGTGGAGCTGCTTTCTCCTAATTTTTGCTGGACCGGTCGCTCCCAACAGCCCCGCAGGTCTTCCCTGCTGCAGGAGGTGCTCTCACACGGGAGGAGCAGCTGTCAGAAGGGAAGCTGATATCCTCTCCAGCTTTGCTGTGATGGGCACATGCACACAGTACAGCTCACGAAACAACCGATTCTGCCCGCAACCCAGCAGCCAACACGTCCTGGGCCATTATGTAGTTCCCAGTGCTTGGTGCAAACCCTCGGGAACCATTTGCTGCACACTGGGTCCTCCACTGCTCTGTTTTCTTCCTAATTCATCCACAGACTGCAAAAGCCACCCGTTTAACGGGTGTCTGCCTGAGGTGCAAACGGAGACAAGCTGAAGGCCAGCACAAAGATTGCTCCCTTTCTTGTTAAGCTATTGCCACAGACAGCCTGCACAGGAGGTCAGCGTGCCTCCTTTCACAACCATTCCCTTACAGACTAAGATTTTCCCTGAAGTCAGATTATCTCTTTGGCACCAGAAAAGTCCTCTCTAGCAGCTGTTCCAGTGAAGCAACACGGACAAAGCACGTAGCCTTCCACTGGAACAGGGGCTTCGTAACACCCTCACTCCCTTGGATGAGCTGGAAGGGTTTCTCTTGTAACCTTACCAACCATGATACCAGACAATGAGCTATTCCAGCAACTCCTCTTCTTCCTGGCGGATGGAAGTGATGGAATTTATCTGCCTACCCATGGAAATAAGCAGGAGCTGGGAAAGGGCTTTTTGCAGCCTGCCTGCAGTGCAAACACCAGGCACCCCTGCCTTCTGCTTCACTAATTGGAGAAACCATAAGCTGGGGTCTTCATCATGCTTTTCTTGTTTGTGACCCTCCTACACAACCACCACCGATACTAGCAGAAGACACCACCGCATTTTTCTTGAGGCTAAGTGAGGTTCCAGGCACCTCATGCCAACCGACCCTGGGCAAACCAGCAGTTCTCACCAGGATGAGCTGCCAAGAGCTCCCATGGGTCCCTTTGTGTCCTGCAGCTGGGTGAAGAAACAGCTGGGGGGATCTCTCCTTCTCTGACGTGGGATCAGGCCTTTTATACACCACCAGTTCTGCCAGGAAGAGCATAAAGATTACACCAAATTGGACTTCCAATGATTCAGGTGCCAGAAATCATGCCACATGCCAGCTCAGGTTTAAAAAACATTTCTCAGATCTCTGTCAGAACTTCACCTCATTAATCCTCCATTTCAAAGGATATGAATTGCACCTACCAGTAGAGACTGGTTTTTAACATCCAAAGTAAGTTTTCCCTGTAATTGTTCAACCTTACAAACAACAGTGCTAACTCCTACTGCAGTTTCCATCTGAAAAGAACTTTCCTAGGATCAATTTCCAAATGTGATGTCAAAGGACTTCAGCTCCAGAATATCACGGGGGAGGTGTCTCAACATCTGCTTGCAGCTCGGAGAGTTTTAGGGCTGTTCTGTGCCTGGCAGAGGAACCACCACCTCAGATATGGACCCCCAGAGGGTACTGTAGCAGAGGAACACTGGTTTGCCTCTCTTTTGGATGCCAAAAGAGGTTATCAATGATTTAAAAGTGATTTAAGATCCTGAGACGAGACACATTGTTATCTGGTGAACATAGAAACTGGGGGTATAAAAACTTGGGAGCTAGCTCTGATCAGCTTAACTGGGCAATAAGAAGAGCTGTGCTGAATATGGAAGTTTCTGTTCCGTTAAGGATTTTAAAACTTCAGTGTGAAGTGGAACAAAATGCCCAAAATTTCAACATACCCCACGAGGGGAAATGAGAACGAAAATTTCCTTTCAAATCCGCTGGAACGTTTCGTCTCAATTTCAGCTTTAGAAACGCATGCACTTTAAACCCATTTAAAAAAAAAAAAAAAAAAACAACCAAATTTGAAATATCTTATTTCAACAGCAGAAGAATGCAGTTCCCCAGCCAGCTCCCTGGTCTCAGGACTGAAGCGTCCATACTGAGTAACGAGCTAGCTTTGCCCCCCTAAAAGAGGCGAAAGCATCACGAACCAGCTCTACTCTTCCACAGCACCCTTGTTTGCAGGGAGCCGAGCCCAGCACCTCTTGCCTGCTGCAGCAGGTTGGATCAGGCCCTTGGAGAAGACACAAAACTCCTCTCTCTCCTCTGGCCAGCTTGGCTGAGCCAGGAGGGGATTTTGAGCCTGATCCAGAACTAATGGATTTGGCACGCATTCCCCGCTGCTGGCGAGTGGGCCGATGGGCTTTTCATCCCCTATCCCTTTCAGATGGGAATCGTGCTACCAACCTACATATCACCCAGAAGGGTATTAAGTGACTCCGGGAGGGACAAAGGCATAGAGAGCTGCCAGATTGGCTCTCTCAAGAAGCTGTATGGCAGAAGGGTTTTTTTCACTCCTAAGAGACCACAGGCTTTTGGCTAGGGATCCACCTTTATTTAGGATTTATATAATTTGAACTAGACTTCGAGCAACAAAAAAACTTTAAATGGTGGAAGGGGATATAAAGAAAACAGGCAAACGGAGAATTTTCTTGGTGTTTAAAATAGCCATTTTCCAAAGGAAAAAAGAACTTAGAATGAGATTTCAGTTCTTCCTTTACAACTGTTCTTAAAAACTAATAGGCACAGTGTCATCTTCTGGTAACATACAAGAAACTCCTCACATCAAATACTATCAGAAAACAAAACCAAAAGTCTATTTCCAAGTATTATAACTGCTAAGAGAAATGGAAAACAAGCCACTCTAACTGCAAAACAGTTATTTAGATACTGGACAAGCAGAGTAACTCTTGACAGTAAAAGTGCGTGTAGTTTGTAAAGTTTCCCAGTGCTGAGGACAACAGCAAGATCCCTGGGGACAGATTTCTCAGCTAGCTGTGCTGCAGAGGCTGCAGGCAACTCTGCAGACAATAAACTGCCTCCCAGCACTGCCCTCCCCGGCCCAAAGCCCCAATTCAAACCATTCTCACCTTCAAAAGATCTTTCTTCAGCTGCAAAATTATTTTTCATGGTTACTGCAAAGATGTCCTCACTGGAAAAAAAGAGTATTCTCTAACCTTCGGGAGATCCTCATCTTGTCGGCTTCACTTTATGTGAAACCAGGAGGCTTTTGGAAGCTGTCCATCATGTTCAGGAAAAGCTTGACTTGGCAGGTACTGAGAACTGCCAGCTTCCACGCGGCAGTAGTGTCCCAAGTCCAACAGCTTCCTTCTTGACGATGTTAGTCCCAGCTCCTTTAGCAGAAGCCCACTGTCACTCTCAGCACTCTCCTGGAAACTCAGGCCCCAGACACCGTGTAATGTTTTATTAGCAAATACGTGGGGATCACTCGCTCTCGTTCTTTTCCGAACTTGCCCATTTTCATTTCTAACACTGTGTTCCTTGGCTTCCCATTTAAAATGCAGAGGCATGTTATCTTTCATCACTGCACTCAATACAGTTTGCAGGGCATTAACCTTGGCTTTAAGTGTTCGGAATTGATCTTCTGGTTTCCAATTCCAGTGTTCAGATCCCCAAATTGTTGGTCTACAGAGACTAATTTGCCACTGAAATAATCCATTTGTCGCTGCAGGATTTTAAATCAAGGCTCCATTTTTGCAGCCATAGAGTGTAAATGCAGTAAGACTTTTTCCATGATTATTAGTTACATCAATTTCAGAAGCTTCTCTGCATGGAGGGTTGGATGATAACATAGCCTCAGGGGCAGAGCAGGGAGACTCGAGAGGCTCAGCTAATTGGAAATTAAAGGCAAGAAAGAAATTCCTTGGACTCTTAGCCCAAGCAGATATTAAGCTTTTATCATTTAGCAGTCATATTTAAATATAAAGAAAGGAACATCAATAGAAGCAGTCTTAGACATCATCTTTCCTTTAGCTTTTATGTCTTGCAGCTTGAGAAAGGAAGCCGCCAGCAAACCAGCTTCACTGCTGCAGGTTCCTGACCGGCCAGTAAACCCCACGAGACCCATTCCACCGTTGACTGCCATTGCACACAGAACCCCAGGCAGGTCCCACAGCCGGCTCCTGCAAAGCCAACAACTGCCCTGGGATGGGCAGTGCCCCAAACTGGGCAACTATCACGTGGGCCAACTTCAGATCAGAGGCTCAGGATAACTATTAAGGGCAGATGCAGTAATACACACTGGGTGCTTTGTGATCCAAAGTGTGTATGGGTGTTTTTGAGCTGCCCCACACCGAAGCTTCAGGCTGGCAGTGCTCATCCCTGCAGCTGTGCTGGTGGACGCAGCCTCAGGCCATGTACGCCCCTGGTCCCCGCACCAGCCTCTGAATTGCACTTGGGCAGCTGTGTGGACTGGGAAATTGATCCATGTTAAAAATAATACAGGAAAAACAAAACAAACTATTTTTAACCCAAGCCAGTCCCATGATCTGCAAGGCCTATCTGTGAGACTGTCCCAGAGCAAGGTGTTACTCAGTTGTTTTACAGGTGCACACAGACAAACCATGTAATGCAGTTTATTTTTTTTTCATTAGCTCTTCATCTCACAATTTTAAAATCTGTACATCTTTGGGAAAGGCATTGACTTGAAATTCTTCCTAGCCATCCAGCTGTAAAACTACTGTTCTTCTTTAAATTGAAAGCAGTAGCTTCTTCACATTAAGGCTTGATCTTTTATAATAAATGGACATAAAGCAGGTAATAAACAGACATCAAGTCAATTCACTTAGAGCAGCCAGCTTTCTAGTGCAAAGTTTACATCCAGTATCTATGCACTGAGGGATTATTTCAATGAGGAATGAGGACTCTGTGTGCTGGGTAACCAGACAAACAGTGTGTGTACTGAGAACAGGATGACTTGTCCAAGCAAGTCACACAGACAGGGGAAAAGTGGTACCTTCAGAACTGCAAGCTGTGAAAGAGTAAAGAATGAAGCAGCAGCCAGCCACGCAGGGGACGCAGGGTAGCAGGCATCCAGTATGCTCATGTTGTGCATACTGCAAATGCTAAGAAATGAGAAACGTGTCTGGGCTAGTGCTCAGACGATGAGCTGTGATCCTGTGATGTGATCTCTCAATACGCAGCACAGAGAAAGACAAAGCACTGTTAGAGTTCGCAGCAGGTATGTTCACAACTATTTGAGGGCTGACAAGGATTTTCAGGGAGTTGCAGTGATGGACTCCCTCCTCTGGTGGTATCTTTATCTGCTGATTAATAGCCAGCTGCAGGGCTCTGAACAATTCTGGGCGATGGAAGCACTAAAGCAGAGGTGGACCAGACCCAGCAAATGGAAAGTTACTGGTTTTGTCCGGTCTCCTGTGCTGACAGATGCACATGACTGCTGCAAGCCCTCCCACTGGTCCTTCTCATACCAGCATCACTGATCAGACTCTCTCAAGACTGGAGTTATCCACACTATGTCAAAACAAGTAAAAATGTTATGGATGAAGTAGGAAACGCTTCAAGGCCAATTAAGAACATCGTAAGGCAGCTAAGAAATTTGGACTATAAACAAATGCCATTTGCAGATGCACAGAGATGCAGAGGCTCTGCCAGCTGATGAAATATTGGCTGTGATTTCTGATATGTGGAACAGTAAGAGCTGACTCAAGTGCTGTTCTTATTACAATCTTACAGGATTATCCAGCTTCACGAGATATACACTAGGAATTACTGTGGAGGGGATTACAGGTAGCAAAAACCATGGGAACAGAGAGAATGAGAGCATTTGGGATTACAGGGAGGGGAAGGACAAGCAGCTGAGAAGCCTGCGGCAGGCAGCAGCACAGCAGTTACCACAGAAGCAGAATTATCAACCCACCCCAAGCCAGCCTCAAGCTTTGCTTGGGAAGAAAGGAGGGCTGTTTACAGGTACAGAGCACCTCGATTTTTCCCAAGGCAGCACAGTGCCAAGCGGAGAGGGCATTTGTACTGTCTAAAAACACCGGAGGGGTGGAAGTGGAGCTGTGAGTGGTGCAAACAGCATGTTCAGGGGTGCTTCTAGCTGCTTCCCTGAAGCCCCAGAGTAATCTGGCCTGGTTTTGTTTGAGACACATTTATTAGCGATAGTGAAGGGCGTGAAATGGGCTCAAAAGCAGATGAGAAACTTGTAATGTGAAATTGTGCGAAGGATCGGCATTTACCATGAACTCTGTTTAAAGAAGCGCTACACCCAGGCTGTGGAAAGTTTGCTCAAGAATTCCTCAGAGAGCGAACACTGGAAACAGGGTCAAGAGTTAACATCTGATGTAAATGGGCATTTCTGAGCCTGCAGTTGGCTCGGCCCAGATCATGAGACTAGAAGCACGACTTAAACCATATTTGGACCCACATTTTTGGAAATGAAGAAAACCCCTGAAATGAAGAGCTGACTCACAGCTCCCCAAGAATGTGTTGCACACCATCAATAAAGCAATACTTACATGAACACTCTCTTCAGTTTTCTTTACACCATTACCTAGGGAATGTTTGCAGTCACAGATGGAAGGAAGGCAGGGTGTTCTTCCTGGAGCCAGCCCCTCAGCTGGGAAAAGGAGGGAGCACTTGCTTGCACTCAGCAATGCACAACAGCGGTCTGGGCCTTACAGCTGCACCCAGACTCGCAAGTTTAGGAAGAAAGGAAAAACAAGTTGGTGTCCGGAGTTCACAATGGAAATCAAATGTTAAAACAACAAGTTACAGGCAAACAAAACAAGGGCAGTTTGGGCAGGGTTTTCTGGCGGCTGTAAGTTTCCTGAACAGTCCCCCATGGCTGCTGTTGGGGCATCTGAATGAGCAATGATTTGAGAGAGCAGGTGGGGTGGAAGGAGCAAGAAGAAAGGTGCAGCTATGGCATTTCTGAGGTGGTGACAGAGTTGTGGTTGTCCAGAGAGCTTTTCCAGTTGCAAGTCTTCACTGAAAAGTTACCATTTACGGAAACAACTAAAACAACAGAAAAGTACAGGCTAAACCCTGAGCACTAGCAGTATAAACACTGGCCCTTTTGGAAGATCAAATGATGATATCATACATACATCACACCCTTCCTGTGTAAACAGGAGTGCCAACATGAGAAGACATGTTTTGTAAACTATGTCCAGCTGGTTATAGCTTTTCTGTGTAGTTCTTGAGGGCTGCAGAGAAGATCAATGAGGCCAAAAGCACTTCTTAGGATCAGACTTAGGTGGTTTCAGGCACTTCCCTAGCTTCTCACAGCCTGGAGGAGACCAATTCTGTTAAAACCAAACAAAAAATATACAGAAAGATGAATTATACCAAGTATCTGCTGAGCCCTAATCCTAACCAACCCTTTTTGATCCTCACAAAGATGTTCTTACGCCCTGCTTGAAAAATGAAACTCCTGTTGCAGCTGATGCTCCCAGGCTCATCAACTTCCCAACTTCAAGCACTATTCAAGAAAAGCTTTGGGAAAGACTACAATCTACAGAAGATGATTCTTTCATGGAGCAACCAGACCATGAGGTTTTGGTGAAACCCCCAATTTTCCTGGGATCCAGAAAAGAGTTACCATTCTTAGCACTAAGATATCCATGCACTTTCTTGAGGAAACAAGCAAAAAGCAATAGAAGGCCAAGGGTGTGAGAGAGATAAGAATGCAGGTATTTTAATGAGCATTTTGATGGATGAATTCATGAACAGATAGAGTAGGAGGCATTTATGAGACAACTACTCCAGCGCATGCAGAACACAACTATTTTCCTCCCTCATTTCCATGTTTCTCGAACTACCTTTCTCCAGCACGTGTACAACAGAGAAATGATGTTAACAAGGAAACCTACGCAAACCGCAGTTTCCAAAAGGGTTAACGGAGGAAGGAATTTATCAAAGAACTTTTCCAATTTCAGAGGGGTTTTGCCATTTAAAATTTGGGACTATGGTAATGTGAATGGCAGGTTACAATTCCCATTCTGCCTTCAGAAATCAAAAGATTTTTCTGTTTTTCCATTCATTTTCTGTTCTTCCCTCTCTGAAGGTCTATGCATCCACGGGAGATTGCTGCTGTCACCTATTAAGGGTCAGTTCAGCTCTGACCTATTGCCTTTCATTTTACTTATTTTTATCCTTCAAGTCATTTATGTTTCCTTGCAATTAAATTCCTATGGAGGAGAAGAAAAGCTTAACGCCAGAAAAAAATACCAGAGGAGGTTTCTATTCCATACAGCTGACAACAGATGGCAGTGAGACACCAGCTATCGCTGCAGAAGGAGCAGACCACAGCGGGGAGCTTTGGAGGAAGGCACCTCACTGCACTAAGGGCTCCAGACGGTTTAAGAACAATTAATGCTGTTTTCTAAATCCGTTTCTCAAATTTAAAATGTACAGCTACCGCTAGAAATGTCAGAGGTCTGACCACATTGTAGAAGCAATAGAGATGCAAAGAAACAAATGAAACGTTTTTGCTTTTGAAAAAAACCCGACAAATCGTATCTGCTTCGGTCTTGAAATCCAAATAGGTTTTCCTGGATCTGTGCTTTAAGTGCTGAGAGCCTTGAGGACACCATGTGTGCTGCAAGTCAAACACACAGTCAAGCCAGCATGGAACCACTGCATGGAGCAATTTTTCCTACACTTCCACAGGAGGAAAACACAGCAGAACTGGCTCCACGGGAGCTTCAGCTACACTGCTAGTGGGATACACCACAGCCGTCCAGCAAACACCTCCCCTGCTCAGGAGGGCTGAGGCTGCTGTGCTTACATCAATCCCAAGACTGCAGTAGCTACAAAACGCTACAAATCTGCTTTGCTTATGTATAAGTAAAGACAGTTCTCCTCTTCTGTCCCAGAAATGATATTGAATACCCATATCAAATAAAGAGGTGACAGAATTTAGAAGACAGCATTAGGCATAGTGTTAGTAGGTGATATTTATCTGCCAGCATCCCCCAAAGACAGATTTAGGGCCCCACCAGCTCCAGCAATACTATCACTCCAAAAAGATTTGGTTATCTTCATTTCTGGTCTCAAAAGACAACAATTTGTTGCCTGTTTATTTTAGTTCTGTGACTGGGTAATTAGCCTGTTAGGAGTTTACATAGAACAGAAAACTAATAACATTTCCTGCTGGGATTTGAACATTTCTCCTGGGAAAGCCCACCGGGAAGGGCTTTCTGCCTCAGACGGCCTGAAATCTGGTTTGAGCTCGGCCAAGCACTGGAGCAGTCATTAGCTGCCTCTTCTTGGGGCTGGCCAAGCCTTGGACATGGCCATAGCGAAAGCAGAACTGGCAGCCCACAGTCTGCAAAACTTCTACCCAAACCAGACAGAACAAGGCACGCTCAGGGAGAAGACTGACCCTCAACAGCCCCGTAAAGAGGACTGGAGTACAGGACAATGTATGGGACCTCTAGTTCAGCACTTTTTCCATTATGCAACCCAAAGACACTGTTTGTTGACAAACAGGGATACCAGATGTTTTCACAGCACCTAAACACACTGCACCAGGGTAGCCACAAAACAGCAGAGCATGCCTACAATTTATGAACCAGTTTCGGAGTTGGAGTTAGCACAGAAGAAATGCCTTTCCAGTGGAGGTCTCTGGCAGAAGCCAGGCACTGGGGAGAGTGCCTGAACCCAGAAAGTCCCAGAGGAGCACAGAACAGTGTTTATTAAGGGAAAAGTTGAATAATGAAAGAAAACAACACAGAAACAATGGTCCTTCAAATCTTTTTCCTACTTAACTTCCAAAAATAAAAAGATGTGACAAAGCTAAAAAAGATCTTTGCCTTCTTACTAAGGAGACACAGCTCCACATTTTGTACTTTTCTGGCTGGCTCGAGATAGACCCTAAGCAGCAAGCACTGTTTGTTTGTTTCAGAAGATTATTTCAATGTCAGAAAGATTTTGCCTATTACTATTTTGTGTCAGTCTACAGGCACATCCCCTTAGACTACACAAACTCTTGTAATCTGACAACTTTACCTCCTACAAACTATCCAGTTTCTTTCCCAGGTTCTCAACAAACCAAGAAGCATTTGACAGGAAAGCCAAACTGTAACTTTCCAATGTGCAATTTGAAACAGAAAACAGAATTTAAAATGCTTGTTGCGTTTCAAGCCATAAAGACTTTGGAAAAGTCAGGCATGGGTGGAATTGGAAGAGTCTGAGCAAGACCAAACACACACATCACTGAAAAAGAGCACTGTCCCAGTCCCACCACTCTAAACACAGAGGACTTCTGAGATTTGAAGAAGGAGATTAGAAAGAAGAAGGATTTACAGCTGTAGATACTGCTATACCTCTAAGGAAGGAAGCCACAGAATTTATCACAGCACATTGCTAGACTTCCCAGACCTAACCCCACTCTGTATGAACCTTCCTATGCCACTGCGTTCCACAGGTAACAAACAGGCCTCCTCCATGGAACAGCCAGACAGCCCTTCAAATGGGCAAGTGTGCATCTCTTCTCCATCCCTTCCCAACATTAGGTAACATTTTATAAAAGCCTTTACAAAATGTATTTGCAGCTAAGGATTCTCAAATATATTTATGCTTTAACCGCTCACCATGACAGCCTTGTCGCACACGTTCAGCTGCGGCTCCCCTGGCACCATGGTCGCCTTGTGCTGCTGGACAATGACAGATATTCGCTCCACAGCCCTCTGGTATTCATCGCTGGCAAAACTAGAACATGAAAAAAAATACAGACGTTATTAGTAGGGCTTCATACATGGCATCATTACACTGTTCGTATCACTAAGCAGGGTCAGAAGACTTTTCCTGGGTCATAGTAAAGGAGTATGTAAACATGCAGTGGATACTAACTACCCACATGTTCCTAGGGGAGTGAAACATCTGGGCTGACAGAGTCCAGCTTGGCTGGGTCTGGAGGCTGTGGGTCTGAGATGCTCTCCTTAGGGCAGCAAGGATGGCAGGTGGCTTGCCTCCCCGAAGCAGCACATGGCTCCTGGCAGATCATCTCAGCATGTGGCTTCAACTTTCCAAACTGCCGGCCCCAAATGCATTGCTTCCTAGTTGGGCAGATATGCTGCAAGCTTGTGGTGATTCCCGAGGAGGATCTTGTTGGCAAAGGTGGCATGTACAAAGAAGGGTGCTTCTGGGGTTGTCCATAAGCTGTGCCTTAAACAATTATCAAGGGAGACTTGCTAGAACACAGGACAAACACCTTGCCAGACACATTAATACACAAAGAAGTTTACTGAGACAATCCTTCCAGTGTATCACACAAGAGGTCACCCAGCTCTCTGAGCATTCATCCTCCACTCTTTCAAGTGCTTTTCTGTAACACGTGCATCACATAGAAGTATTTATTGCAGGGAAAACAAAGGTAATATCAATATTTTGTTTTTCAAGAGTGTTCTCAAGCTAAGGGGTTCAAAGACAACCACCGGCTAGTAAAACTTCATAATCACCAAGATTAACTAATATTATGCAAACAGGAAGATGAAGAATAAGAATAGAAGTGACTTGTCCAAGACAAGAATATCTCCTTCATTTTGCAACATCCCAGGGTTCTGCCCCATCTACATTCTTCCATTGCAGCTTTTATTATTCCAAGCTGGGACCCATCTGTTATGCTCCAAGCCCTCATACAGGGTTATAAATTACCCAATATTTATCCACCCGATTACTCCAGTAGGTACTTGTTTAAGTGGTTCAGAGTGTACTTCACTAATACTTCAAGTATTTCTAAAATGGAGGATAACTACCCAATGATCTCATTTTGTCCATCACCTTAAGAGTCACTTAAAAAACAGAGAGCGGCAAATTACTTCTGAAGATAAAAGAAACAATGCAGCCTGGTCCTGACCTCGGGCTCCCTTTGCTTACAATCCAAGCTGGCCACCAGCCCCACGCTCCAGCTAATTTCCTTCTTTGAAAAACAATCACATTTTAAAGCCCAGCAATGTGCCAACAGTTTCCAGTAAACCCTATAAATATCACATCTCGGCAGCCATCCAGAGAGAAGCTGATTGTGGGGATGGGCCTGAGCTTTGCTGATAGAGAACCGGAAGGGAATTTGAAATGACAAGCTTGAGCAAACTAATCTGTTGCTCTCACACCCAGCTAGCTGTATCCTGGTGGAGAGGCTATCACCGAGACTGCCTGTGTGATCTGTACGGACCACCCTGACATTTAGACTGTTCTTGCGAAGCTCCCGAATTTGCTTGCTGCTCTCCCCACTCATCCCACCTTAGCTCTCACAGCAGCCAGCTGCTTCCTCCTGCACTGCCCCAAAGACCACTGAAAAATGAGGGACAGGCAGAAGTCTGGGAGCTGCCAAAGACCATCCATCTCCGCCTCACACCCTGCTGAGGACAGTCAAGGCAGCAATCACTTGGCTCAGCCAGTGTTGCATCCCGGTGGCACAATGGCCTTTCAGTTTGGTGAGATTTTATCTGGAAGCCCTCTGGTCGCATTTCAAGTTCACAGGATTGCCCGCCCAGCAGCATGCTTGAAAAAAATCAAACCCGATTTTTAAAAGAGGCAGAGAGGGTTTAAAGCTAACCTGTGTTGACACGCAGAGGACAGCGAACATGGGAGAGCCTGCACATGGAGAGAAAAGGCTGCGGAGACAAACACACCGAGGGAGTCTGCCCAAAACCGCAGGCGAGTACCAGGGATGCACACAGCATGTTGGACATCTGAGCTGGAGACTGGGTGAAACGGGGAGCCAGAAACATTTTAAAGCCTATGCAGTCTAGTGATGGAAACAGAGATGAAACACAGTTTAGGGAGACACGTGTATTTCAGTGGTTTTGATTTCTAAGGCACCTATTGTGCCATGATTTGAAAGCTCTTGCAAACCCGAGCTAATCACATCTTATTAAGATCCTCATATTAAGGATTAATATGAATTAATACATATTTTAATCAATTGTTAGAGTATAACAGATACTCTAGATATCAATTACTTAATGCTTCCTACTGCTGCTCTTGTAACTACGTAATGTGTTTATTTCTGTCACATACTTGTGTCACCTCTCCAGCATTTAAGAACTTCTTTTAGAAGTGGACCCATAAGATAATGTTGCTGCTAACTAATTAAGCTCCACGGCATCTTTGCAAATATTTAAGTGCTAAAGAGATAGCCCAATTTCATCCATCGAAATGGCTTTTCATACATAGGATTCCAAATTAGCTATAATCTGGACAGACCAGTAGAAAACACAGCTGTGCTCTGGATAAAAGATAAACAATATGTTGTCATGACTGCTGCTTTTTGCTCCAAATATGCCAGTCCTGTTGCAACGAGAAAAATCTTTTTGCTATAATCTTAACTACTGCATTTATCCACAGCATTGTTGCTCATTAGCAACCTAAGACACGTGAATGCCGCAGTATAACAAGTAGGCTCGAGTCATTTAAATCATCTTATTGCTTTAATTCCCATGTTCAGGACACTCCTGGCTTTTTCAGCTAGCTCAGCAGTGACAGAAAATCTTGGCCTAACCTCAGCTCCTGGTGTTTTTGAACTGCTCTCCCCTGCAGCTTCTACACTTTTAGATTATTTCAGCACTTAGCATAGGCTGAACGACTTCCCCAAAAGCATGATAGAAACAGCTTGGCACATATAAAAGACTCGCACTTCTCACATAAGTACAAAGCTGGCTAAAGCTGAAGAACACGTATAGATTATGCTCCAAGTCATACTGCTAACCTATAAACCTTGTCTCAGTAGGGCTTAACATGCTCTTAAGCTGGCTAAACCTGTTGACACTAGCTTAAAACATATCCGATTCCAGCTGTCTTCCTTGTGGTGAAGTACACGACAGCGACAGACCCCGAGTGCCGTAAGGTGTCATTCAATACTGGAAGATCATCACAGATCGTCTTCAGATGCCTCCATTGATCACATGAACAATCTTCCTCATCCTGACATGTACCAAGTCTCTGTGCATAGCAGGGGACAGCAATGCCTGCAGGATGGCACTGGTCCTGGGCCAGCATTCACGTGGTGCTGGCAGTGGGGCTTGGTTTTCCTGACTTGGCCCCATGCAGATCCCCATTCCTCACCCCGAGGAGCTCAGGTTTTGCTGAGACAAACCTGTTTAGCTTCACAACACGCACCAAGATCCACGATCCATGCAGTGATTTATAACGTATTTACTGACTGCATATAGGGGGTTAAAACTGCCTCCAGCCCTACGCAAGAAGTGCATTTTGAGACAAAATCTGCAGGAGAAGAGTGCCTTTAATCTGTATATAAGATGGAGATAATTACTTCGTGGTAATCAGTCTGAGCTGTTAACAGAGCTGGGAACTTCTCCTACATGGAGTTCCATCATTTCCATGAATGCGTATGCAGCGCTGGGCTGCCAGGGCAGGGCTTGCTACATTCTCTGTTCCAAAAAAAGATGATATTATCTATACAGATGTTTGGGCATTATTGTCTGCATGAGGATCCAGACCTCACTGCCTCCGGGGCATGCTGCATTTTGTATTCTAGTTCAACAATCCTGAGGAAGGAGAGCTGGGAATAGCACTGGAAGAATGAGAGGGTGAGCAGGTGGTGTTGTGAGGAGTTTGCTAAAAGAGATCCCCCAGTGTACACGAAATTATTCCACACTCAGAATGAGCGAACAGAGTGGACAAAGTCCAGGGTCATTACACTAATTGACACTTTACCTCCGGGAAGTCTCTGGAGATCCAATCAGGGCTGGATTATGAACACTGGGTCCCAGGCACAGGTGTGGCCTGTGCTTCCTTCATTTAGTGTAATTGTGCCTTGGCAATCTGTTCCCATCTCCTCCCTCCAAACAACTCCAGTGTAACCTGCTCTGCTATTAACCCCACCATGCCCTACGCTGAAATCCAGGTTCAGAAGAAGGAGGGTTTGTCTCACACGCTACTTTTGGTGGTAGAGCTTGGGTTTACTCTTCCAGTCTTTCACTTTCAGGTCTGCTAGCATCCTGAGCTGTAAGGGAGAGGGCGATTCTCCATCATCATAAATACACCCTCAAACAGATCAGAACTGGAGCACGTTAAAGAGCCTTTTCAGCATTTTTTGCAATCTGGATCTTGGTGTTTTATACCTTGTCCTGATGATTCATGTACGGGCACAGTGCAGTATGTCTATCCTGGGAGTGACAGGACCATGTTGTTATTGAAAGGAATGTAACAAAATGGGTATTATATAGTGCGCTTCACGGAAACCTGACAGTGGGCTCTTAATAGCAGCTTTCAGATTTATAGCATGTTTTACCAGATGCACACAAAGTTATGGGAAAAGCATAAAACATGGGTAATTATTTGCATATTTTACTTCCTTCCACTGGAATTATTTTCATTTAAAAACATTATTTTTAATTGTGAAATACACCCAGATTCAGGTAATTTGATTTTATCGGTTATCAGTGCTTTGAGGCTGCTCAGCCCTGTAGTATCCAAGTCTTGATCTTGTCTTATTATTCAGTCTTCCTCACTTCCTCTCTTCTATTACCAAGTTTACTTGCAATTTAAAGTCTGCAGAATGCATGAAGCAGACAACAGGTTTGGGGCTCTGCTGCTGAAACGTGGCAACTTGCAATTACTGGAGAGACTCACAGGGCCAAAGGAAAACCGACAAGGAATCAAAGCAAAGTCTGAAGCAATGCCCTAATCCACCTCTCTGGTCCAGCAGCATCTGCAGGACCCAGATGCAAATACCCCCAAGAGGTGTGCGGCATGTGGCCAGTCAGCCACACAAATACTTGGAGTGCTGATGATGCCTCCCACCTGCATGGATTCTCTAGTGGTATCCACAGCCTTCCTTGCAGCAAGAGGATGTGATCACACTGACCCTCCTATCTCATCATCTATTTTCATGGAAACTGGAACTCCTCAGCTTTGAGAATCCTGCTTTTCTGCTGGATTTCACTGTGAGCAACCACATTGCAGAGGGGATAAAGGCAGTGACTACGTAAAGCCTTAGTCTCTGCGTGGACAGGCAACAGACAATAACGACGATCCATCTGATCCTCCTGCCAGTTGCTTCCATGGTATTTTTGAATCATAATTTAAGCAGAATTTTCTTCAGGCTACTTTCTTGAGGCTGTAGCACTGCCTGGGCCTGTCTCTGAAGAACATGATATCCATTTCAAACTGCATTTTGCATTTCTGAAACTGGTTCATATGGCTTTTTCCTTCTAATATTCCTTTTTATAAAGCATCACTCTAGTTTAGACAGCTACTCATCAAAACACCTGTGGGCTGCTGGTCTGCCATGATTAAGCACGAGTTACAGGTTGATCAGATGGCATGCCACAATGCAGAGTGCTGATCCCGGACTGGGCAAAGAGCAGCTATCAGTTGAGACAAGTTTGCCTCCATTCTTTGTCCCCAGGCTACTGACTGTTCTCTGCAGACATATTTTTTTCTTCAGCCCTCTTCCTCCCAGGGCTGGCTATGTACTGGCTGTGACACCTGGCTTGCGTACTTCTGAAAACCTTGCTGCGTCCGGCCCCTGCATGGTTGATGCTCGACGTTTTTACTGGCATCACTCAGGCTCTTTATCCATAGCTCTTCATGGTTTCCACAGTTCTAGGAACACCTCAATGCCACCTCTTCTGTGGCAGCAGCTAATTTCTCCCTGCAATGCAGCTGGTACAATTTCCTCCTTTTTCAAGATGAGGAGTCAGCATCTCTCTTGGGCAAGATTCTGGCTTTTTGTTATACACATTTTTTTCCCCTGTTCTGCACCTTCTCTCTGTTCCCCATAGTGAGGTTTCTGCTCTGATCAGGAAGGTGAGACTGGCAACTTCTCCATCAGATCCTTTCCCCTTTAGCTTCCCTTCAGGAGCTTCTTCCCTTATTTTCTGGCTTCATAACCAGTGCAATTACCTCTCTGATGATTTCCTGGATTTTCCATCTGCTTGAAATAGGCACTTGTGAGCTCTCTTGTTAATTAATGTGTTCTAAAATAATTATGTTCATCAACCAAGCCTTATCGCTTCCATTTTTTCCATAATAGTAAAATCTATTGCCCTAAGTAAAACACAGGTATTTTGATGTTCAAAAGTTAGTAAACTCAGTTTTGAACAGAGGCTAATCACTCAAAGCAGAAGTCACTACTAATCTGGAGTATCAACAAGCTGTGAGCATGCTGTACATACTTGTTACTAAAGCTTTGCAGCTCTTGCTCAAACTGACAGAATTTCAGAGATTTCTGTTATAAATTATCTTTGCAGCTATGGAGTCTGACTCAAGACACTTTCTACTTCAGTCTGCATTAGGTATTTTGTTAACTGTATCTTAAGCTGTGCCAGCTTTTGCTATATATTATTGTGTTCTTCCTGACTGGCAATGAAATATTTTAGTAAGGGTGTGTATAAACAGTAATCTGTGACTTGGTTAATAAAACTGACAACTGGTTGTGAAGATGTTACTAACAGATAATTTTACTGAACTTGTCACATATGGTTTGAATGAAGAAACAAGTTCCCTGTGTGGTACTTGGTGGACACACAATATCCCAAACATAACACAATTCAGTAAAGGAAAAGACCCATCAGGTCTTTCAGTTCTGCATTCTGATAAATTTGGTAACAAGGGCACCCCACAGTTTGAGTGGTTTTGTACGAAGCAAAAACCCCTAGTAATTGCATCTAGGGAGGAAACAAAATACTGCTTAGACTTGGGGGAAATGCTTCTGCTTTGTGTGCTGCCTAACATGCAATCTTACTTTATTTTAAAGTTGAAAGCTACCGGCAGGGCTTGGGGTGGGGGGAGGCACGTAAAGAGACAGATCTTCTATCTCAGCCTACATAGATCTAGTCAACCGCTTGGATGACAAAAGATACAAAAGGTTCACTTCTCACTACACAAGGACCAGATAACAAGGTAACTCTTACTTATGTAACAGTGCAGTTACACTACCACTACACAACCAAAAGGAAAATTATTTACCAGTAACCACACTTCTTTGACATATATTACCCATATACACCCTGGTATTGCAGGTGTTCCTATTACAGTCACCAGTCACTCCAGATGCCAGTTTTGCTTGGTCAGTACCTGCAGGCGCATTCATGCCCTACCTCACCCTGCAGCCACATAAATGTTGAGCTTGTCCTATGGTGCCAAGCTTCTCTCAACGCTAGGAGCCCAAAGTCCTGCAGTCCTCAGGAGAGCCCTCCTCCTTCCAAGAGGGAGGGAGGTAAGAGGTTGGTAGTGAATGTATCTGATGCTAGCACTGAGCATGTCAGTCCTGAAGGTCAACTACAGGACAGGGATCTTGCTCCATCCACTCTGTTGATGTGATGTTGTAAATGTGCTGTCACCTGGGCAAGCTCAGGCAGTGTAAGAACCGTAACATGCATTTGGCACTGCTATGAATCCCAGCTAACAAAAAGCAAAGTCCATGGATTGGATTGCCAGGGGGAAGTTCCAGTCCAGACTGTAGAGAAACAAGAGTAATTATCTTCTGGGGAAACATCAGTAATTATCTTTCAAGGTGAAGAGGTAAACACAACTGTCCCCCCTGGCAGAAGCTGGGGTCCGTGCAGGAGGCAGTCCAGCCAAAATCAGAGGGGCAATAGCAGGAAGAATCAGTTACAACCCTGTTGGGAGGGTCTGTTCCTAGAGTCAGATGTGGGTAGGGATGTATGTGCAGCCTTACATGAAGGGAAACATAAGTGCAGGGTGCCATATGGCTCCGAACTGCCAGACGTGTCCTCAACATGATGACAGGACCTGCCTGTAATTGCCTGGCCAGTTTTTCCACTGCATGAAAAGTGCTCCAGTGGGAGATAAGCTTTTGCTGATAGTGTTTCCAGGCAGGCTCCAGGAAATCCAGTGAACTGTGTCAGGAAGAGGAAGGACTTGTCCTGCTTCACCATGAAACCCAGGGAACTGAAAACTTTACATGCCGTCTCTAGATCCTGAAGGACTTCCACCTTCAGTGATCCCTTTAGCAGCCAGTTCTCCAGCGAAGACTGAAAAGGCCAATCCCCACGTTATTAGATGAACTGAAATTGTAGCCTTGAAAAAGTCTCTAAGTGTGCACAGTGTCACAACCCAAAGACATTTCAGATGAGACTAGCTGAGCATAAGCACGCTGCAAGTCAAGAGTGTTGCTGCAGCTGACTGATTTGTCGGATGCCCTGGCTCGGAGATCCCCTACAATCCTAGAACAGTCCAAACACATAAGCAGTAAATCTCTCTGGAAGTGAGATGTGATGCCTGGCCTTCACGTGCAGCAATGAAACCTCTCACTGGTGGTTTTGCATGTGACCCCACTCCAAACTAATGAAAATCAAGAGATATAACAGATTATTAAAATAATTTTAGGAAGAAAAGTCTACACTAAAGTAAGGAATAAATGAAATCAAAATTGAGCAAAAGCTGGCAGAAAGAACAAGGCATCAGTGTGCTATGCTGCTGTTCCACAGCAGCAGGAAAACTAATAAAATCCAGTACAGGTTTAACAAAGCAAAATGGTAAAAGTAAATTACATAAAAGAGGGAAAGGTACCAATAAATCGGGGGTGCAATGCAGAATTTTCTAACTGCTTTGGCGACATAACAATGCACCAGAGCAGCCATGCTGGTGAAGGAGCTGTACGATACGTCCTGTTCCTCCAGGGCTGCAGGAGGGTGAACAGGGGAGCGTGGCTAACACAGACTGCAAACACACAAACCTAGGGCTGGAGCACAAGCGATATGAGCACACCCAGCGTGTACGGACAGACAGATGCACGCTTGGAGGAGAATGCTGGATTCCCTTCTGAGAAACATTAGTGTTGGGACTCCCAACAGGCTGTCTGCCAAGGGGGATAATTAAACCAAATAAAAATACACAACAGTAACAGCTCCACAAATGAGGATAATTAAATTACCACATTTGATATAGGAGACCCACTTCCCATGAGTTTTCCATTGTGACCAGAGAGGAGACAATAGCAACAGAACGTGCTGCAGAAAGGAAGATTCATTTACTAAAAAGAGGCTTTCTGTTAGAGTCTGCATATTAAACATCACAGCTTTCCATAATCATGTCATAATCTCACCATAAAATTCAATCAAAGCAACAGCTTGTGAATGTCCAGAAATCAATGGAACTGTATGAGAAACGATTGCAGATCTAACACTGGAATTTATTTCAATGCTCAGTCCATGGTGGTGGTAAAGAACACCTAAATAACAGGGAAGCAGGTGTCCTGCCAACACCTCTTAGGGAAGAGCCCCTTTCCCTCACATTCAGAGGAAACACAAAGAGTAGGCGAACTACAGTTCACTTCATGCTACCCATTTGTTTAATTTTTGGAAAAAAAAGAGGTCACTTCTATCCACTCATCTTCCTAAACCAAAACAGTTGTTAAACTGAACAGGGCACAGTCTTATCTGAAATCCCAACCCAGTAATGTAGTTTCACTGAGCTGAATTCAAAATATAAGAGCTGCAGATTTGCTTTATTTATTAGTGCTGAAATGCAATAGAAAGCAAGAGCTAACGTTCTGGGCTCCTGAAGAACTTTATACACTGCATAATGCACCTCTAGGGTGCTCATCTGTTAAGTGAGAGAAGTGAAAATATTTTTCCTCTTCTCCTCTCTCTAGTGAAAACACTTAGTGGACAGCACAGGCTCAATTCTTTTGAAAGCAATGGAGCGAGTGTATCCACTCAATTATTTAAAACAGTTGAGTAATTGCAGTCCTGTCAGCTCAGAAAACATCTCTCTGTTAAAGCTGCTGCACAAACCCATTTCTGTGCAGGCAGTCACAGCAGCACTATTTTTTTCTTTATTTATTTCCACATTCTCCAAGTTGGAGACACCGGTGAGGGATGAGGCTGCATGCCCCTGTTTACAGCTACAGTTTACATGCCCTGTTTACAGCTGCAGGGTAAAACTCAGTCAGTAGAAGGAAGGAGAGAGGGAGGTGGGGACACCTTGGGAGCTTTTTTTGGAGGTGGCAGGTTTATAAGTGGGCTGTGCTGGCTGATGACTACATAAATCCCTACAGAAATCTCTCAGGGCATGGTGTGTGCCAGAGATAAATATTACAATAGTAGGCTTATAGCAAAATGGATTCAGACAGCCAGGAGAGTCCAAGGATGGAACAGGATTGGGAAGAAAGTCCTCTTGCTAAAGAAGCTCTTCTCTGGAGAAGCTCCTTTAGCAGGTGCTAGGAGATAGGAAGGTTACCATGTTTGCCAACCACAGATTCCAATGCACAGAGGAAAAACATGGCAGTGTGCAAAGACCACTAGTAATTTCTTCCCTAGCCCCAAACACACAGAGAATCACAGCTCTGATGCACATGCTTGCCAGCACCACCACTTTATTCCACAGCTGCCCTGCACTCAGTCCTGTCCTGTCCAAAAGCATGCAATTTACAAACCTTTTTTTTGGGTTGTAGGATACAGAACAAGAACAGACTGACAAGTCAAGCCATGGACACGTGCACATCCATATAACCTGATCATTTGAAAACAAAGGGTTGTTCCTTTCCTTTTACTACTCTCACCAGTAATGGCTTTCTGGGACAGTTTTCAAGCAGATTGCAAGAAACCGTTATCAAGGCAAATTAATTATACAAAGCATATGCTGACAGTGCTGAGTTTCCACGTTTTCATTAACTGGCTCACCTTAATGGGTACTTCTCTCCAGGGTCCCTCCCCAGGTGGAAAAGAAGTGGCAGGGTAGTGTGCTCCTCCTGCGTATGTGTTGTCACTCCAGAGACATTCTGCCCGGGACAGAAATCAATGCCCTGCGGTGAAAAGGAGAAAGGTCATCAAGGGTGAAGCAGGGGAGGGAGCAAAATTTTAGCTGATGCCACTTTCTTCAGCACCTTGTTCCAACATACCCACAACACCCAGAACTATTTTAAACTGAGAGCCCACTTCAGTCTGCAAAATGGATTCTGATCTGATGGTGTAAAATAAGTTGACAGTGTTGGCATCACACTGACGTAAAAGCTGAAGCAGGCCTTACATTCTTGCCTTATAAAAAAGTAATCTCTATAAAATATTCATTAAAATGAAATGGCAAAACAAAAGACAAAGAGGTGAAACCACTTAATGATAAAAATTCTGCATGTGGAAAGTTATCTTCTCTTTGGTTTCTATGGCTGTGAAATACACAGAGAGCATCGGATCACTTGGCAGTTCTCATCAAAAAGCAACAGTCCCAGGGGGAAACATCCAGCCAAACCAAGGGGCATCACCCTGAGAGGCAATGGGCACCTGCTAGCCTCCCTGAAAACAGCTTGCCAGCACCTGACAGCAGACCTGAAGGATCTGTTTTGATGAAGAACAAAGCAAATCTGATTAATTTTAAAGAAATGGGTGCATTTGTTGATCCGATTCATAGCAAGCTGTTACTAAGGCACATCGGGGCTGAAAGAACCGTATTGTCTGGAGATGTTCCTGTCACTAACACTCAAGTCTACAGGGTTAGAAGCTGGGATAATCCCAGCAGTGGATACGCAGGGCACAAGTACTGGGACTCTTCCTTTGCTAGCAGCAATGGGTTAAAAGTACTTGCTGGCCACCGAGGGACAGAGCGAGCCACCTGCTCTAAAGTCCAGCGCAGCAAGCAATCTGCATCTGCCCTTGCATGCCTTGCCAGGCTGCATCTCGCGAAGCCCAGCCAGTTATTAGCCAGGTGTTGAGCTCCCTAACCACCTAGAGCCTGGCCTGCAGTCTTGAGGGCTAACAGAACCCATTTAAGCCCTAGGAATAGCAAAAAATGCAAAGCACTAATTTCACTGAATGGCAAATAAAGCAGGGGGCCCCATAGGCCAGCAAGGACTAGCACCAAATGAACTTGTTAAAGCTCAGGTTTACAATTCCAGCTAACATGCTGAGCTCCTTACAATACCTCAAAATGCCCCGAGACACGGACACAGACATGGAGAGAAGGTAAATGGGAATATTTCAATGGAGGTGGGAAAGCAGCTCTAGCATTTGCTTATAAAACAAACAAACTGAAAAGGCTCTCTACAGATGTTGGTAGGATTTGATTGGCAAACAATTTTCTAAAAATATCCTGTGTTTTTAATGGACAGCTGATCAGTGGAGCAGTTAATATTCTGCTTTTCAATAAAGCAAGAAGTTTAGAAGCCCATGAAATCCCATTTATCTGCACAGAGCTATAGATTCCTGAATCACTGACTGGAAAAATAAGAGAGTTGCTTGATAGGTTGTAGTGGCCTACTAATAATGGACTTTAAATGGATACAAAAATGATTGACCTTTCCACCTTGCAATGCCACAGGCCTCTGAAACACACAGTGAAAAACAGATTATTTTTTTTCCTCAAAAGGAACAGTTAATGAAAAGGTATCAAAGCCTACATAACATCCAAATTATAATTTGGATGCAAATCAAACAAGCAATTTAATTAAGAGCCTGCTAATTGGTACAATGCTCTTCAGCTGCAAATGCTTTAGTTTGAAAGAAGATTTTAGTCTCTTGGGTATTTGTTTATAGAATCCTCTGTTTACATTTTATCTTTTGTTTCCCATAAAGTCCTTGTAGCTGAGACTCCAGAACACAGCCCAGGCTACATCCCAAAGGCTCCCAGGAAAGGAAGTGCTGTGACAACTTGCCTGATGCCACTAGCCAAAAGCTACCTGTCTTTCTAATCTAAGCATTCAATACCCTTTTCAGAAGTAGTCTATTGGGGAAAAAATAAAATAAATTAAAAAATAAAATCAAGCATATCGTTTTATGATATTGATAAATAACACACTTAAAATATGGCTGAAACCACCCTTTACATTTCTAAGGCCTTTCTATATTCATAAATAAAACTATTATTATTTTTACATACTGTGTAACTGCCAATATTCAGCTCACAGAGAGAGTTTAAATTATTTTCTACCTGCTCATCAACAAATGAGCAAAAAATAAGACATAAAATTATATTCTTACACCCCTCATCAAGGCATTGTCCCGCATCAAAGTAATACGTTACAGATACAAGTATGAGCCTAGTCTTCTGTCCCTTTGACAGAAAAGAATATTTAATTTATCATCCATAGCTCTATGCCATTCTGTTTTGTAAGTCAAAGCATTTTCAGTTCTCAGGATGGGAAGAGAAAAACCAGCTATACCAGTGAACTGAAAGTCTGAGGTCCCCAAGTCTGGATTGCTTTGCTTTTCTGGAGCAAAACCAGTATAAAGTAAATCTGCTTGAGATTTAAGAAATATTTAAAGATGAGACAATCCACACTCTGGAGCATCTGGACAATGCCTGTGGTTGTTTGGGAAGCATGTCAATTTGGTCATGTGTGGTACTGGGAGCTGGGGCAGAGGGACATGCCAAAACTCCTTGTGTATGCCTTGGGTAGGAGAGGAACTGCCTTCCAGCTCTGCTACCCCAGCAGGCTGCGGAACAGGGCTGATGAGGAAGGGGACTGTCTTCTAGATTATCATTTTAAATCATGTCACCATTTAGGATCATTTCTTGCCCTTCATTAAACAAAACTTTTTTACTTTTTTCTTTCTTTTTTTTTTCTTTTTTTTTTTTTTTTTGTTGTTGGTTTGTTTTTTTTTTTTTGGTAAAAGCCTGAGCCGACAACGTGCCTTGTGGACCCAAGAACACTGCAGGCTTTAACAATAAATGCAAATGTGCCAGGTTCCCAGCAGCAGCAGAAGCCTCATCATTCCATAGGCTGCAGAGAAGCTCTCCCCATTTACACCAAGGGACCAGCTTCAGCTCTCTGGCATTGCCAACAAGATGGCAACTTCACCCAGAAATAAAGATATGTTATGTCTGAGAAGAGCAAAGAGGTAGCTATGCCTGCCCTATCCACCAGGATAATAAACCCCAAACCAACTACCACTTCATCTGCTGTTATTTCCTTCAAGCTAGTTATTTGTCAGACTGTTAATGACAGTATGCAGGGGATCAATAGCAAGTTAAAGCACATGCCTAATATTTTACTTTGCACACCATCCACTGTAATTTGCATGTTCACAGGTAACACTGATCAAACAAAGTAGAAAGATCACTCCTTGTGTTTAAGCAAATTCTTGGAGCTTTTTTCCTCAATTACAAAAGCATGAAAGCCAAACCAGAATATCCTATCTGGAGTGGCTCGATGCCTTCTAAGGGAGCCCATAAAAGAGCATCAGATGGCAACCAGAAATAGCTTAGCTCCTGCACCCGGTCTCTTACACAGGCGCAGTATTTTGTACCACTGTGCAGACGTGTTTGCTGCAGGACAAATTCCAGCAATTATTTAAAAAAAAAAAAACCAAACCCACATTTCCTGCAGATCAGGTAAACCTTTCAGCGAGCACGTCTTTCTGCCCTTCTCCCCAGCAATCATGTAACCTGGATTGTTTTTCCGTTCCTAAAATCTAGCAGCTATTGGTTGCACAGCTTATGCTTTAATTTCCAGAGCAAATGGACCACAGATGCTATGTCAATATAGACATGAGACAAATACAGCTGGTTGCCAGTTTGGGCTCTCCGCCAAGCGATGGAATCACCACTTGTGTTAACGTAAGCCCTCTGGCAATTCGTCACACTGGCGCTATCCCAGATCCCTCCGACTTGACAAGCGGCTGCAGATTTTGATAGTGGCGCAGCAAATCTGGGGTCTGTCTCCTGGTCATGTCTCCTCATTCCGCCACACAAAACCCAGAGCGGCAGAACTGTATTAATATTGGAAGGAGAAAAGAACAGCAGTTAATTAAAGCCAGGAATGTTGTTTCTCGCTGCTTGCCACAGCATGGGTAAGTGGTTGTTCTCACTCGCCTGGCAATTCCCAGCAAAAGCCTCCCAAACTGGATCTCTGAATGACCAGACACCTGAAAGTGTGACTGCCAAGCTTCAACCCTGTTGAACAAAAATTGCTTCTAATGTGTTAACTGTCTGGAAGAGACCCCAGAAGATGGGCAGATCAGCAAGGCTCCAGCGGCTCTCAAGCAGAAGCGATCAATGGCTAGCTCATATGCTCAGAAGACCACAATCAAATGTCATTATTTGTGAGGTTCTACTTGACTTCACATCCCCCTTGCAGAAAAGGCTTTATCGATCCCTTCACGTAGAGGAGAAGGGCAATCAGACAGACTGCAGCAGGAATAACCCCTTTGGCATTTTACATTAAAACAATAGGGTCTTCTGGCAGGCACCTACACCAATCATTTAAAGACACAGGAGCTCTCATGAAAAACCACTGAAGACTACTAACAAGATACTAAGCTGACAGCAGAAAGGTTGATGTTATCAGCCACTCTCCAACAAACTGAAGGGCGTTTTCCACATTTTTTTTCTTAATTATTTTTTTCCTTTCTTGCACCACTGCTCTTGGAGGGCACAAGAACTATTTTCTGCTGGATAGTCTCTGTGGCAGGCAGAAGGAAATTTCCTTTCTCCTGCCAGCTCATACTCCTGCCTCCTCTACATAGCATTAAATTAGGCAATTCCTGAAGGACTTGCTAACTACTCAGATAAATCCATAGAGAATACTCATTTTTTCCCCCTGCTTTCAGACCTCTCCTGAACAAGGAAGGTGAAATGTACCTCTCCCTTCAACCCAGTGGACAAAATAATTCATAACAATGCAGACTCGGCATGCGTATTTGAGGAATGGGACGCTGTGCACCTGGCATCATGGCTCCGGGCACCAGCAGCAGTAAAACAGAAACGCCAAGTTTGCATGATCTGTCATGCACTTTGCAATCCAGTTCAAATTTGGTAATGAACAAGCATGACTTACAGGTTAAAAGGATGGATGGTGAAAGCAACAAGAACAGCATTTTACAGGAGACTTCCAGTCCTGCGTGTTACACCATACAAGAGAGGGATCTCCCCAGCTTTATCCTTAGTTCTTACTTCCGCTCCAACACACAGCGCATGGCTATTTTTATCACTACTGATTTTTGCTGCAAGAAAAAAGCTGGTCAATGATGGCGGGAAAGCTTATGCACTGAGATCCACCAGTCCTAGAGCAACAGGGAGTCAGCCCTTGGGCTGGAGGAAGATCTCTCTCTCCCCACCAAACTATTTACAATTTTTCTACTATTTAAAAATATAAACACATTTTTCAAGCAATGTTTCCTTTCATTTATCTCTGTCCCACTTCTCATGTCTTGAATGTCAGAGATGTCAAACTATGTAAACATGAGCCACCTATATGAAAGGAGATGGAAGCCAGGTAAACAGACCCAAATAAGCATCCTATGCAACCTACAGGACAATGACCCACAGAGTGCTTACACTCACTTGCTTCTGTTGAGTGAGCTTTCCCTTTATGCTTTCAAGAGACTAACCATTCAAGAATGCAAGTTACCAGAGTAATCAAGTTAAGCCAGCAGAAAAGACAGCATCAAGGTATCCTCCAGCACTGAGCAAGATTACGAGACTTTATGACAGGAGTCAGGCTAGAAAAAAATTGCTTGAGGGTTAAAAAATAAACAAACAAAAAATAGGAAGAACAGAACAGCACACTTCATCTTTGTGAAAGATGACAAATTTTAATCCCAGGCCATAAGGCAGAGGATGCAGACCAGTAAGGGCATGTTAATGTCATGGGAGTCTAAGATGACTGTAAACCTGTGTACTGCTTGCATGGGATCGTTCCAGTGTAAATATTCCAAGTGCCATATGGAGAGAAGCATTTATATCCCTTTCTGCTTTGCTAGGCTTTGCTTTCCGTAAACTGCGTCTCTCTGGTACATTTTTATTTGTGTATACATATTTTATTACTTAACTAACTTATGCCACAATGAAACACATAGCTTTCCAGGTTAGAGGCCAAAATTGCACACATTCCTTCTAGTTAATCCTGAAAGACCTGGTAGTCCTAAACAGACCCAGGACATGCACCAATTTCATATTCTCCAATATCAACATGAAAACATGGTTCTGGCTGCTTTAATGCTATAATCTCATCTAAAAGTCAAACAAAAACTCACAGAGTGTGCATTAAAAACAGCGCAAGTTTTCTGTATCAATGATTTCCCACACTGTCAATTAAAGGAATTTTGAAAGTGAAAGAAGGTTTGGCTAAAACATGCCATGTATCTGTCAAAATAATGAGATACTCAACTACCCATAAAACAACCCTCTTAAAAATTTGCAGACAGCTGTTTTGACACATCTGGCCAACTTCAGATCTCTTTCAAATGGGTGACATGCCAACCAGATACACTTGTTTATTCCACGTCTGAGTTTGGACCTTCACACAGAGAGAGTATCATATTTGGAAGTTTACTAAGTCATCACACTGGATTCACAATATGGTAGGAACCCACGCTAAAGATCATACAATTAACAAGGCCTCATTAGCTGAAGTTCTACTGGGATAGCAAATCAAACTTACCGAACGGCAAACCTGCCAACAGTCAGAATTCCTAATGCCGCAGACGTGCTTGTATTTAAATACATTTTTCAAATTAAATTAGCAAACAAATTGGCCTTTTATATTCTGGCAGCGTAACTGTAGTCCAATATCAATACAGCTGGGAAAACCAGTCACTAAAAGAGGCAACTGTATTGTAAGGTGAGATTACAGGTCTCCTAAAACAGGACTCAGAACTGTAGAACCGTCCTGCATTCTGATTTGTTTCTATTTTTAAACTTGCAAGGTTTGTAATTAATGGCTTGAGGACATGAGGAGAATTGGAACAAATTTCAGTCTCAGCTTCCTCTGCATGTTGTTAATGGCTAGCCTGTCCACTAATGTGCTCCAATTTTACCCACATCAACCACATGTGATACAAGCTGCAGGAAAGCAAGTGAATTTTTAATAATCTCTCTGATGTACAGTATAATTGCTGACTTTTATCAGACAGTGGTTAAACAAAGACTTAGAAAGAAATAAATATTCCTTAATTGCACAACTGCCATTGCTCACAGTAGGAGAGCCTTTGAAATGAGTAACTGGTCCCCATTATCACAGCTACACACATACTCAGACATGTACAAATAAGTTTAGATCAACGCAGACGTTTATTTATTTCCCAGCTAGGTAGGTAACTGTGTGTATGTGCTTATATGACAATGGAGAGCAAATAACGTGTGACATTATCTTCCACACACGTGGGAAAAGCATGCCTCTAAGCCCATTCATGTACCCATACACACGTACATGCAAGCTCCCAGTGTGTCTCACACAGGGAAAATCCTCCACACCGCGCCTCATGTGATATATGGGTTTTGCTTGCATACTAACCTAGACAGATATGTTATCTCATTTTAGCTGCGTAGAATTAGCATTGAGACAGTGTGCAATGCATTTCTGGAGCCAACCTTCCTCCTCCTTCCTCTGTGTAAAACAGAAACTTTGATTCCTGGAGCATTACAGTCTTAAAAAGACAAATGCACATATTTACAGCCCTGAATGTAAATGACTCCCTTGGAGCTGACGTTTCGTTCTACCCCCAGGACATCCCAATGAAAGAAACCATGCACTTTTATATCGACAAATGTCATCAGCACTTATTTCTGCACCTGTGATGCCTTGAGGACCCACCATAAGTTAAAAAAAAAAAAAAAAAGACATAAAAAAAAATCATACAAACAATCCCTCCCCAATACCAGCCTGCTGTCAAAATTGCTGAGAGCTGTGCCATAATGCATTTAGTTCATGTCTAAAGGTATAATCAGCAAGGCACATGTGTGAACCTGCCATTCAAGAAATGCCCCAGAGTTTAGTACACAAGTCTGAGGCAAGAAAGATACAAAAGAAGAAAAATAATAGTGCTTAACATCCAATTGTGAGAAGATCAGCCAGGAAATTACAAAAGCTGTGCTTATTTGGCAAATAAAATGTAAAACATCTTATAGTGTGATATGGGCTCACAAAAATGCTGATAATAGATTAAATACATGTACTCTACTGTTTTCAACAACCGCTGTTCTTTCCACTGTGCCGTTCCTATGGCTTTCCTTTTCCCATTCAAGGGGAAAAAAAAGCCAAACCAACAAACCCATCCCTATTCCATTTAAGTAGTTCAGGGCACCAGGTCTTCTGTACTAGAAATTGTAAGACACGTGATCAATTCAGCATCGGACTCCAAACTTTGTAAGGGTACACATGAAAGCTCAGAATTCCACAGGGAAAGAAGCTGAATATTAAGGGGCATTAAGTTCTGATTAAAGGGAGCACCCCTCAGAACAACTTGGACTTTGCTCATTTTCCTTCACTTGTCTCCGATTTCAGTAGAGGGGTGACACCTCTTCACCAGCAGATCTGGTAGCTCTTAAGAGGCTGTGAATAATAGGCTGGTTTGCAAGTGCCCCGGTGACATTCCCCAAATTAAAACTTTGCTTTAAAGGGTTCTTTTTCCCTGGCAGAACCAAGGAGACCAGGGTGCAGGTCAGTGTCCTGTTACCTTGCTGTACTCCTCCCAGGAGTTGCTCCAGGTCCAGTAGTGAGCCTTGTAAAGCCCGATTCTCACCGCCATCATCTCGTTGCCACGATAATAGAATATGGGCCTGAGAAGGAGAGCAGAGCTGCATGAGAAACGCCAACACACTAGGCCCAGGCAGCCACCACCGCAGCAGCCTCGCTGATAAGGGAGACAAACACTTTAATGGTGTCTGACTTCCGATTCGGCTATCAGTCAGAAACAGGCTGCCTCCTAATAGTCTCTACTGCAACGTTTTCAATTAACATTTTTTAAAGTGTTCATCAAGTTGAGAGCTCACACAGCGCAAGAATGAAACATTATACAGCTTGGCTGCCAGTGATTGTTAATCCTTGAACTATCAGACCCTGTTATTTCCTATAGAGCATGCCGATTTAAACACCAAATGTCTCAGAAGTGGCGTGTGTGTGTGTGTGCGCGCACACAAGAGAAAGGGGGATCTGCAGACTCTGTGATGCTTAGTCTCCACTTTACGGCAGCACCAAGCTATGTACCGTTAGTGTCACATGGACAGGAGAGTCTGTCAGGGAGGACACCAGGTGCTGGTCTGTTCTGGATGACACCTGAGGAAAACTCTGTATGGAAAAACCTGGCAGCCAGACATGCTTTATTATCTCCTTTTTTTTTTTTGCAAAACCTCCCTTGGCACTATCTAAACATACCACTGAAAACTGCAATTTTTTCCCCCGAAGGTTTTCCTAATTAAAAATACAGTTGAGAAATGCACCTCGCTTAAAGCATTTGGTCTGCACCCACATGCACACAATACCCCTTCCTAGGGCATCATTCCTGGCAGTATCCCCCAATAACATGCTACTGTTGTTTGAGGGAAGAGTACAAAATTTTACTGAAACGGACTATCTGCAGGAGAGAAGTTTGATTTGTTGGTGGAGCTCATCACACAGGGCCATCAGACTTAGTCAGCTCTTCTTTCCAGTTGTTTCAGGCTGCTGACAGGACGAGATGGTGAATCTGTTTATCACTGTCAGTAGGGTACATACATCTTTGTCTTTCGTTCAGAGATGCCACTCAGCAAAAAATACTCACTCTAGTGATGCCACCTTGAAAAAACAATCCCTAAATGCAAGATAAGATTAAAATATCCATGTCTGAATGACAGGAGTGGCCTTAGATCTCTTCTATTTTAAAATTGCAGCCTCCCCTGCAGGTTCCTTACACAAAGGATGAGCTTTTCTCCTTTGTCACCAGGAACTGTCCGTGAACAAAGGGGAAATGCCACTGCCAGCAGAGCCCACTCCTGCATCCTTAAGGCACCTGAAATGCTGGTGAAATAAAGGCAGCTTGAGAGATCTGCCCAAGTACAGAACCTGATTTAAACCAGTACCATTAAACAAAAGCCCAAAGAAATATGCCACAAAGTATGCCAGTCTCCTCTTTCCTTGCTGTAAACACTCATTATTTGACAAGCTATTATGTGCCCCTTTGACTGAAGAAGTAGGGGTTAGGCTTTTGCTTTAAAAAAAAAAATCCATCTTTGAAAGAGGATTACAGTACATACTCTAAATTCTGCTATGACTGATTTCTTTTACCCCCATTCGCTTTTTTCCTTTTTAAGATTAAAAGAACACAACAACTTCATCTCCTGGAAAGTTTCTGGGGGACTGTGGAAACTGTGACCTGGTCGGGTTTAGGGGGGGAAAAAAAAAAAAAAAAGCCATGATGTGCCATGAGTGACTGCTATTGTTACACAAACAGCACCAGTTCCAAGGGGTTGGTGACTGCAATGAAGTTATCTTTTAAAACAACAAAGCAGCTTTACAAACTTTCAGAAGTATAGATGGGATAAACTGTTTGAGGAACCTGCAATGCCTCTCATCAGCCACTGGCTGAGCTCTCAGGTAATACTGTAAGCATGCTTTTTGCTTAACAGGCACAAATGCAATTTTACAGAATAAAAGCTCACATCCAACACAGAAAAGAACTCAAGTATGTTTTCCATACACACATTTCTTTGCTATCTCACAGACAAAGAATATGTTTGTATTCAGGTTTCCCAAGCTACCAAATTTCTCATCAAAATCACAACTACAAGACCTCTCTTGACCTCCAGCCCTTCCAATGAGAGCACCAAGGATATCTGCTGTCAGATCTTGGTGCCTGTACCCAACAGCTGACAGCACTCCATGCCCATAAAGATCCCAGGTCTTTAACCCAAATCTATTCTTGCAAAAGCATCCACAGAAACAGGACCTTGGGAGGAGATGAGCTTCCAGATCAGCTGCAGCAGTGCAGCTTTTACCTTCAACCTCTTGCGAGCAGGGGCTATAAGGACCCAGCATACTCTTGGATGTTTTTCCAGTAATAAATAATGTATTCTCCCCTACCCAGGCTACGTTTCTCAGGCTTTTATCTCCCCTATTGCCATATGTTGTTCCAGGGATCCCTGCTAACCCCCTGACATTTTCATCTGTCCCCAGACTCCACTGTATGGCAACATGCCACATGTCAGGAAATCTCACCTCTGCTTGCTCCACTGGAGAATGAGCACAAAGTGTAAATCTCTGGTGCTACCCTACCTCACTGAGCAGGAGTAAAGAGGCATCAATTCAGTTTATAAAATATTTCTGTAAATCTGATTTTTAAAATAAACCAAAATTTGGCATCACTTCAGTTAGTATGCAAGGGTCGGAGCTCTGGGCTCATAACTAACCTGTCAATTAGCTTGCCCTGCAAGATGGCAGGTAAAAGGTCAATGCCGTCAATCTGTCTGTCACCAGGAGGCTGCAATCCCGCCAGGGAGAGGCTGGTGGTGAACAAATCCATCACGTTGCCCAGCTGATGACTGACCTGAAAAATCAACAGAAACGCATTTGCAAAAAGACCTTCAGTAAAAGCCAAAATGAAACAGGCTGGTTCCACCAAGCAGAAGCATTGGTTCCTGAACCTCCCTCTCAGCTAAACGTCTTTTGAGAATATCTCCCTTTACAATGCTGTGGTCACCAGCAAACCTCCTATTAAAATAATAAAAGAAAGCAGATGATCCATATTTCTCCACTTCCAGTGAACATTTGCATTTTGATTCATTTTTTCATTTTCCTCTCTTCTCACTTCTCTGTATGTATCTGCTTTACAGGAGCATGTTTTTGCAGAGTTCAACTTAATTTTGCAAATTGCAAGTAATTTGTGGATTGAAAAAACAGCACTTAAACCCAGGGCGGGGGCGCTAAAAAGGGTCCTTGATTTCTAGCCTCTCCAGGTCATCTCTGGAATCCAGAATGCCCTGAGAGATTTCCCAGAAAGCACAGGGATAGATGGATAATAACAAAAAGAGCCCAATGACTTAATCTGCAAACCATTTCCAGAAATACAAGAACTGTAAAGTTGTGGTACTTTTAGTATATATTTTAATAAGGGAGAAAAACATCTGGTTTTGGCGCCAATGGAGATGTGCAAGCTTTTTTTTCCCCTCCCCCCCCTGCTTTTTTTCCCCTTTCCTTAATTGGAAGCCATACTTAATCTCTCTGGTCTTAATTATTTATATTTTAAAAACCTAAAAAGTCTGTTCTGACTGATTCTTTCTGCATCTTTGCTCCCACCCCGCTTGCAGTATGCTGCAGTTACCTGTTGCAGGATGTTTAATTAGCCAGTGACACATTAAATTAAAGCAGATACATTCAAATCAAGAGCAAGACTGTTTTGCACCAGGACACACAAGCACAAGATGCAACATAAAAGAGCCTTTTCAGCCATACCACTTGTTCGGAAACAAGAAGCCATCTGATACAAGCCCCCATCTGTAAGTACAGAAGCACTTTCTGACTGAAATCCAAGTCCTAGCAGCAGCCTTGTGAATGGCAGTGTGAACATTACAATGCTGGGACTACCAAAGACTTTTTAGCTCTGAATCCTCTTCCTACTCACAAACAGACTCCCAGCCTGAAAGCTGACACCCATTACTTAAATACGAAAACAAATGATAACATGATAAATGAATTTTTGTGAGATGCTGACTCTAGAAAAAAAAACTAAAGGGAAAAATGCTATTTTCGCTGGGACACTAAGCCTTTTATTAAGAGACTGGGCTGAAAAAAGTGAATACAAAGGAAGAATTAAGTTAAAAAAAGAAAGAAACTGGAGAAAGCAACATGCAGGGGAATAATTACAAGTTTAACGTTACAATATCACATTATTTGATTATAGTAATTTCAAAATTTAATGGCTTTCATTCATCAAAAGATGTTGGCAGGAACACATAAAGTTAAAGCTGCACGCAAGAATACCTCCGCAACTCTTAAGAAGAAAACAAAGTGCAAAACTCTAAGCACAAGAGGAAGCCTGACCATGGAAATCCTTGCCCAGGAAAGCAGTTGGATCAGTTGACCTAGATCAATAGGTCTTGCAGAAGGTCTCGGGCGTTTGAGGTTAAGCCTTATTCACAGGCATTGCTGCAGCAGGCAGCTTGAAAGAGGTCATGCTCAGCCTGTCCTTGTAGGCAGTGACAAACAGAGGTGAGTCCACAAATCCCTCACAAAAAGCAGATGTATACGTCAAGTTCCCTCCCTACATGGAGAAAAGAATGGGGATCTTCCAATACGCAGCTGTGGGGAGGGAAACAGAACTGAGCTCTCTGATGGTGTAACCCTGCTCCTTGGTCTCCCCGGGGCCATTCGGCAAAGGTGCACTGCTGGGGAGAACCAAAGCTGGCCACGTCGTCTGTGGGATTAGCTGCGGGACACTGCTGCGTGCTCCTTGGACCGGCCCCTTGCATAGGCTCTTCTCTGGTCTTGTTTGTGCACTCAGAAAGAACGGACACATTAAAAAACAGTGTACAAAACCCCAAACCACCAGCTCACTCCTTACAGAGCTGGACAGCTTCATGAGCCACTGGTGTTGGGAACGCTGCACTCCCTCAGTCAAAGGGGATTACAAGCACTCAGCATCTCAGCGAAGATGCTCAGCCCCTTGTAGGCTCATCGGCTGGCTAATTTACCCCGAGCATGCCTTTGGAGAGCTGCAGGGTCAGCAGAACACCATATGCAGAGCTTGGAGTCTAATAAAGAGGAGATCTGGCACACGTCTGCTCCCTGACAACTGCTACGTCAGGAGCAGGCAGGCAAACTGGTTTCTGACACTTTTTGTAATTAGACCTCTCACAATTTATAAGCCAAATCCAAAAGTCACTTTACTTGTTGTCACTGCATTCCCTCGCCTCAATCTTTTGATAACAGGCAGCAAGAGGCAATCGGTGACCTGAGACTTGTGCCTCTAATATCACCTAATTTATACATCGTGTTGTGACAATCCTGTGGGGCCACTATGGTCTTCTTGTACTGGCCCTTATTAACCATAACCAGATGTAGATGACTCTCTTTAATCATCCAATTACGTTTCTGGTCTCAGACAACATTTTTCCGTGAAGCAGAGAAAACTTCTTAAGGAAATTAAATGCCCATGCCACAGCCACTTGGATTTATCTGTGCTCTGCAGCACCACATTGAAGAAGGGGGGAGGGGGGAAAGGTTAATATTTATATAAAACTTTGAAGTATTTTCAGAGAAAAATAAAAAAATTACCATTTTCTCCTGTCAACAGTGCTCTTTCATTCTAGTTGCCTTTCTCATTTATTTATTTATTTTAAGAAAAGAAAAAGAAAAATCCAGAGAGGGCAACAGCCCAGAGAAAATAAATAATATATAAAAAAGAGCGAGATCAGATATTGCTCGTATCAGTGAGAAACAGCCGGTATTACGCACGTAAGAACGGATTTTTCCCCCCTCCTTCCCCCCCTTCTTTTTAATAAACTCTCAGTATACACATAACGTCTTTAAGAAAATGAAATCCTTTTGCTGTGGGCCACGTTGCTAGAAGAAATAGTCACCACTGCTGTTATCAGTGCTTTCAAGCTTTAACTCTGAATCAAAGGCGACAATTAATAAAGTCGCCCCCGCCAGGAATGGAAAGGAGGAAAGCTAAATATTTGAAACTGGGTGAACAAATGTCAGGGTGTTTTTAAATAAAATCCTTTTACAGTTATCACAGCAAGCAGACCTGATATCCCTGTCTAATTCAATTTCAATTTGCGCCCCATGGGAGATAGTGAAGAAAAGGTTGCAATGCTGTCTTTGGGTTGATATGTTCTTTTCTCCTTCAGGAAGCAGGCACGAGAGAGGAAGGGGAGGAGGGTGAGGGAAGAGAGAAGGAGGATTCAAATACCAACAGAATATGATTCTTTTTTTTTTTTTTCCAGCTGGATCCTTCCAGAAGGCAGATGTGATGTGGGGAATGTTGAAATGCTGATTTGTTGTGAATTCACCTGGAAAACGTAGCTGAGGAGGAAACTGCAGAAAGCCTGTTTGTGTGTGAATAAATATTCCTGAGGGGGGACCAGAATTAACTGAATGTTGATGCCAAGAGCAACACACACTCCCGAGGCATTCCTCTCCCCCAAAAAACTGCAAATCAGCCAACTGCACCAATTATCCTAACCTCTATCGATATCCTGCCAAGTGTTCACAATCCTGTCACCTAACTTCTTTTGTTTAAATAAAACGGTACTCCTTTATTTCAGCAAACAAATGTATTCTTTAATAAAAACAACCCCCCCCAACCCTATATAACAATAAGGTCATTAATAAACTGCCAGATCCCATCAGTGGAATAAGCCTTTCACTCAATAACTGGATTTCACTAGCCAGAGACACAAACTCTTTTTCTGGCTGCAGTTGTGCTGAAATGGTCACTGACTGTCTGTCCGCTCCTCAAAATGTCTGTGGCTGGAAAGGAACAACCACTGCTCCTGGAGCAACCCCAGTGTAGGAAGGAATTGACCCTTCAGCTTTGTGCTTGGCACTCCTGAGAAGCTTTTCACTTCCACCCTGGTTCAAGGCTCCCAAGCCTTTGTTTCCTTCAACACTTTCGAAAAGAGAGAGCAATGAGAAGTTTGAAGCAGTTTTCCCATGTTTTACAGCTACTTGGACTACACAGGAGTTAGGCTGACTGATTTAAAAACTCATAGTCAAGAAAATGTTGAAGCTACAGACTCTGTAAGATACAGAAAAGAAGCCAAAACTGTACTAGCAAACATGTGTGTCTGTCACTTCATGTCAGTGAAAGAGACAATTATCAATCAATAACTACAGGTGCCCTACAGGTGCCCCACCTACACAACATAGCGTGAGCTGTATTACACAGAAGCAATGCCAAACCTCTCACCTGTAGTCAGTGCTGCTGTGGGTACCAGTGCTGCAGCCTCGATGGCAAGAATACAAGCAGAAAAGACATATAAGTAGCTATCACATATTTATTTATCAGTAGCATCATATGGGAGTCTAACTCAGCAAAGCAGCACATCCTGGGGACAGAGTTCAGAACAGGCTCCTCAAGGTACCAGAGTGGAGTCCAAGAGGACATCTGGGATGTAACACCTGCAGATGCAGACATTTGGCAGGCAGCATCACGAATTGGAGCCCAGGACAGGAAGGATTTAAAGTTAAGCATGTGCTTAAGTGCCAAGGATGATATCAGCAGTGGTGGAGGAGGGGATTTTCAGGCACATACGTGCCCCAATAAACCTTTAGCACACTCGCCAGCTCACCAAGCATGTGTGGGTTCATGATAGTATAGTGGAGGTCAGTCCACCCACCTACACAAACACGTTAACTCTGCACAGAAATGGCTGTTAACAGGAATTCAAACAGCAGCTTCAGCCGTGGCAGAAGCAAAAGCCATGCACCACACCAGGCTACTGAGAGTGTTCTGTGCCATGTAAAGCTTCACCGCTGCACTACATGCAAAAGACTACCTGTGAGAGGGGTACCAGCCAGTCACAGTTAGAAAATAAGCAGGCACAGTGATTTCTCTACTCATGTTCTTAATTACCCTGAGTTACTACAATGGAAAGAATTTTTAAATCTCCTATTTACTTGTCCCCACTTATAATGCATGTTTACTTTTAGCACATTATTTTGTTTGGACATGGAAAACAAAACAGTCAGCTTCAGTTTCATGTTCTTGTATGCTAGCCCAAGGCTGTTGTACTTGGCTTGTAAAGGCTTTATGGAAATGTTTAAATTTAAACAAAAAGACTGTTTTCATTTCAAATTAAAAAAATAATAAAACATCCCTAGTAGGTTTTGTGAACTCTTTAAAAAAAAAATGATGTAACCAAACTACCCTCCTGCCCTCAGCTGCAGATCTAAGGTATCTGATGGCTTCCTCCTAAATGTAAATGATAAATTATCATTATCTTGACTCAATCAAACCATCAAAAGGAATGCAACTTAGAAAAATGTTTTATTTATGAATAGTTTGCAGTCTTAAGCACCGTGCCCAGTTAATGAAGTATCACTTTCTTCAGGGATGAGAGATGCTCACAACGGGGAAGGAATCTGTATTATTTACTGTGAACCCTGCCTGCAGAAGAATTGATTGCATCCTTCTTTAATGAGAACTGGGACAAGAGAGGCTGGTAGTGCCACTGGAGGATTATTTTGAAGTGATCATATCTGTACAGGCAGGAAAGAGCAACAGTCTGGTATCTAAACCTCCCCCCAAGTGGAACTTTTATCAAACACCAAAGTGAGAGCCCTGAGGGTCAAATCACTTGATACTTCAGGGCACGGAGAGTGTGTGTGGGCAAAACACTCCTTTAAACTGGGACACACATTAGCAATGTGTCTTTATACTTCAGTTTGCTCAAATATATAACCCACTAAAAATACCATGGTCGAAAAGAGTGAAGGGTTTAAATAGAGCAGGAAGACAAAAAGACCAGACTGCCTGGCGCTCACAGAAGTGTTGATCCTAGACACTCTAGATGCAAATTCACAATAATGAACAAGAATGGCATTGTTCTCTTGGGGCAGCATTCAGCTCCTTATTCAGACAAGCATCTGGACTGACATGCTGGGCATGTTAAAAGTCCGAACTGAAGCTCACTGAACCCAGCAAGAGCAACTCCATTCACTTCAGTCCACTTAGACTGATCAGAATTGTTACAAGCAGACACTCACCCCTCCTGCAGGTATATGTCCAGGCCACCAAGCAATAGCTGGCTCTCTCATGCCACCTTCAAAGGTGGTTTGTTTGCCACACAGAAAAGGACCATTGCTTCCTCCTAGAGAGACAAAAAAAGCCATAAAACCCCACAATATGCAACACTGTATTTCAAAGGGACACTGTCAACTAGGAAATGTTTAGGCTAGTTTTAAGTTTTTTCCATTTCTGCATGAATGTTTCTTCAAATAAGATGTCCAGGGTTGTTTTGGGTTGGGCTTTGTTTGTTTGGGGGTTTTTTTTGTTTGTTTGTTCCGTTGGATTTTTTTAAAATATCTGTTTGTGATGAAATTGTAGGAGTGTCTTTTCAGCACAGAGAGAAAGTGACAGTTAAACACAACTTGCTATCAACAAAACAAAGAAAAAAAACCCCAAACAACATACAAACAAACAGAAAGTACTTTGCTAGCATTTTCCTTCCCTCTAAAGATGTTAACTGCTGTTCGTAACTAAAGGAAATCTGACGCTTTCAGGCAGAAATAGTATCTTTTTTTCATAATCCTTTTAAAGTACCAGAGCAGTATTAGATGCAGATACAAGAGTGAGAAAAATAATTGTGCATTCCCTGGATGTTCACTCTCAGAGATAGGAAGTGCTTTGCAGAAATGCCTGGGTTTTTAACCCAACCTTGTAGCTAAGCTTGCTGAGGAAAAACAGGGAGGTCTTGTGACTGATTCCAGGTTACACAAAGTCAAACAGTGGTTCAGCTGAAATCAGAACTCAGGATACTCCCTGCTCTGTGGTCCAATAACCACGAGACAACCTACCTCCACATAGAAGAGAGTGGGTTATAAAATCAATTTGCAATGACTCTGAGAGAAACAATCATTTAAACAAAAGAAAACTTGCGAAGTAACAAAAATATTTTTTCTTCTTGACATTTTTGATGAGAGCTAAAGAAGGAGGGACTCTTGAACTCTGTAATTATTCAGAAAGCTCAAATATGCATTTGGTAGATGGATATTGTGCCTGGTCCTAAATAAATAAAAAAATATTCATCCCCTGACAGCGGAGCACCATGTAGAAATGCACACAGGTGAACAACCACACCGGGTTAGGCCAAAAATCCACTTAAACAAGGATAACTCCTCCAAAAGTGACCAGAAGTAATGAACATAAGCTAACTCTAAACATAAACGCTCTGCATTTTGAGGTTTCTCCTAACTGCATAAAGGAAAACCACAGGTACATGTCTCTTCCCCACCCCCCCAAGACAGATATTCAAGCCCTGATTTCACAGCCCCAGCCCAGGTTTATTTATCTGAGACTCACCTTGTTTAGGAGCTGAAATGAGAGCAGCCCCATTATCAGAGGTGAAAAACACAAAAGTGTTTTCACTGATACCCAGTTTCTGAAGATGTTTTAGGATTTTTCCAATGCTATCATCAATTTCTCGCACAGCATCCCCATATCTGAGGCAAAAGTAGATGCAAAACATTAAAGGCAGCAAAAGAGGAAAAGTGTCACACAGCATAATGCACTACAATCAGCCACAATGTTCAGCAGGCATAATTTATACCTGTGCTGCAGAAATACTGCTCTTATGCATCAGGTCCTGCAACAGAGTTTTCCACTGTCACTGCAAAACCCGCGTCTCTTACCTGAAGAGAGCAACCTCTCTTGGGTATTAAGAGTCAGAATTCATTCAGACGCAAGCCACTCTCGGACAGAGACCAGCAACTGATACAAATCTAGCTGTAAAGTTCTCAAACATAGGCAAAGCCACTTTGCCATCAACTTGAAACTTAGAACATAGCTTTGCTTATGGATGCTGGTTTGAAACTGCACTCTCAGAAGCAAGGCTCACAACAACTACAGAGCTCTTTGCCACCTGTAAATTACAGTTTTCATGCATGCTTTTCTACTTGCTGTTCTGATTTATAGGCTTTTAAAACAGGCACTAATCATACAAAAGCCTTCCAAAAAATCATCTGTGCCACATACAGCACTTCATTACTCACACAACTGGCAAAGGAGCTTAGATTCCCCCCTCCCACCCCATTTTAGTCACATGATCTTTATTTCAGATTATAGTAAAATCATCAAAAGAACAATCCAAGCAAAGTCCTCACTAATGTATTTCAGCACACGTATACACTTTTGAGAAATTATCTATATGCGCAGATCTAGAAAACAATGCTTAGGGTTTCTGTTTCTGCAGCATGAGGTATTAATTAAAAAAAAATCCAACAAAACCAATACCTACAAAACCAAGACTTACAGTCCTCTCTGACTAGTGCCCAGGAACTGTTTGGAGGCATAAACAGGAGCATGGGTAGCATCGATTGCCCAGTATAAAAAAAATGGCTGCTGGCTGGCCTGCTGCTTGCTAATAAAATCGAGAGCTTCCTGTAAACAGCAATAAAAATGAATTTAACAGAATCATCCTCTGCCATATAAATCTCTCCAAAAAAAAAGAAGCATGAAGTCACTGTGTCTTAGAAACCAGTATTAAAATACAGTACCTGCAGGTAGATCTGGGTCAAGTTGGCTTCACCTGTCTTCAGATCAATTTTGAAATCTTCATAATATCTTAAGATAAAATGAATCAGAGAGGAGAAAAAAAAACCCCAATCCTAAGGAATATACAACATAAAAAGGCTTCCCCCCTCCCCTTTACTCACTGTATAAGTAGGTGACAAAGAGGTCACAGTTGCTACCCAGCAAACTCTCTTCAGATATTAAAAAGTATGTCACCATATTATTTCTTACAAGAGAAAGCAGTGAAACAGCTAGATCTAAATTAATGACAACTGCAAGTTTTGGACAAACCTGAGCCACTGACCTTTCACTGTTAAGCTAGCAGAACAGGGGTAGTATGCTTAAAGATCTCATGTTGCTACCCCTTCAATAGAGAGCTGTTCAAAATGCAATTTTTCAGAAGTACAAAACAACTTCCAGCAACACAGAGCAATCCTGGAATCAGAACTTGGACTGCTTTGAAAACATTATGTTAGCAGTATCTTTAGACACCAATTAAGCAAAGAAGGGCTGAGGGCAGTCTTCAGGAGAGTAACAGCAAGTGAAATAAGATGATATCCGACTCAAAAGTGAATGGACAGGAATGGCACAGACGACAGACTTGGAGCACAGAATGGTGTTATGCAAACAGACAAAAGGTTATTACAAACAGGAAGAGAAGGAATAAAGAAGTCTTTCAGTACAGAATGGAACCAGCTTCCAAGAGAAGTAGAAGAGTGAAATCATCACAGGAAGCCTTTAGGGCTCAACGGGATAAGCAAACATCTCTCTTTGGCAGATGGCACTCCAGAGCAGTCACATCCCTAGACAGTCCACATGCAACTTGCAGGTTTGCCTTGGTACTCAGAATCAAACATCTAGCTTCATATTTAACAAGCTTCAACTTTAAATTTAGATGGTAAGGTAGAGATGGGGAAGACAGGATTCCTACAAAAATTGGTTAGGAGTTTAGAATAAAGTTTAGTAGTCAACTACCATGTCTAGTCTGTGAGGGGCATCCATACCACAGAAGTAGGTCTGGATTATCTCAGCTTTAACTGGCAAAGTCAGAGTGCCACAACCACAACTGAGAAGCAGCAAGCACTGCCCAGGCAACAGTGCTTGAGTGCCAGCATTGCCTTTTCAAAACCTCTTCTTTCCCCAGGAAGGACTGTCCTTGCTTCCTCTCCTAGATGTGAAACTCACACCTCTCTTGACAGTTAATCTATACCTTCCCATTTCTGTCTACCTTGTGTGTTTTCCAGCAAGGCTTTCCCTTAATTCTGTCTTGGCTCCACTGGAAACCACCACCCAGGCCTTTTAAGGCTGGATATTGGCCATCCCCAGGCTAGAGGGAAAATGCTGTTCAAAAGTATGAGGGCAAAGCAAGAAATGAGATGCTGGCACAGGATGTTGTAGAGTCCAGAAACACGAATGGGTTTAGAAAAGAGACAAGACTAGTTCATAGAAGTTGAGTCAGTGGCTATTTAAAGATCTGGACACAACCTTCAGTTTAGGAAGATGGACCGCCATACAAGAGAAAGACCATTCCACGTATGCTTTCTTATACCCTTTCTATAGGCATTCAATACTAGTGGTCATCGCAGACTACAATGGGTTAAATGGGCCTTGGGCCTGACCCAGGAGGGCTGTTCATGTGTTTCATGACCTTTTACAAGCATCTTTTCTGCACTGGCATACTGCTGAACTGCAGGATATTCAGGGCACTCTCTAATAAGGATCTTGGATCATATATGAGGCAGGATATTCCCAATGCTTGACGCACTGTAAAAGTCCTATGCACAGAGTGAAGCACCTGCAGATGACTGCCCATCCATCTAGGTCTGTAACTCTGATTCTGAAGCAGCTGCTGGTTTTGCCAACCCCTTTTCACTGAAATGGGTTTTCTACGCTAGCGCTTATCTTCCAGCACTGTAGTGTCAGCAGGGAAAGCAAAGAAAATAACATTACCAGGCAAGTAGCTGAATTACCTGCCAATCATTTCCCAGTCCCTATACACAGGGATATTGGGGAGTGCTCTGTTATCAAAAGGTCCAAAATGGCAGTTTGGGGATCCAAACCATTCATCAAACCCATGTTTCAGGGGATGGAACTGGGGCCGGTGACCCAAATGCCTAGGAACAGAAGAAACAGATGAGTTAAAATTCTACTACAAGGAAGAAAATAATCTCATCAGAATGGCATGCAAGAAAACAGTCTCTGCCTAAGAAGAAAAATCTTGAAGCACTTCAATCAAATAAATGACTGCAGAGCGCTCTCTTGATCTTTCTCATACTTGCTGCAAGCACATCCATGCAGACTTACTCCAGTGCTTGCATATATCCCATTTTAATCCAATGTCCAATCTTTGTTTTCCATTATTTCCCTCCATTGGTGTCTTCTCTCATGCTCTCTCGATGATCCGCACTGATGGACCACACTGCCCAAAGCCATTGCAAAGATGTACATAACGTTTTACTTAGAGGATTCTGATCTACGACAAGTCACTTTCATACCACTAAGCTGTAAAAACACAAAGCAAGGCTCATGAAATGTACCATTATATCTGCATCCCTTTTATGGAGTACTCATGCTGCCAAAATGGTACAAAGAGATCTGAATGTAAATGAGAATGAGTTCTTTACGTGCACATGTGAACATAAAACATGTTTAGCTCCTCCTGATGGCAGTTCCATTCTACCATGCAGCTTGAAAATTCTCCATCCTTAATTTCAAGATAAAGCTCCTCTGTATTCCACAGCTCCTACACTGCAAATTCTACATTTCCTTCATTTATACCATGTTGAAGATACAGAATGCCCGTCCTCTCCCAGTCTCTAAAAGAGACCTTTGTAGATTAATGCTTGTTTAATCATTCCAGCTTCCACTCACAAGTCTGCATCTGCAACCTGTCCATTTTGTGCCATCACCCCCTGCAAACTTCCTGGATGTAAGGGACATAAAATGCATTCCCTGAAGTAAAATGATCCCTAGAGTTATTCTGAGCTATTCCAAAATGAGTTATAACAGAAACAGTCGTCATTCCAGCTATGAACATATCTCAGTGATGTAACTGAAACTGTAAGTCTGACCAGCAGGATTCTATCCCTTCCTCATTTATACATATGATAATACAAAGCTATTCCTGGATGTTTCTACAACAAGAGACATGAAAAAATATTTTATTCTGAGTACGTCCTAACAGATCTCACAGAAGGAGAGAATTGAAAAAAGTATCAAATAATTACAGAGATGCAGATTACTCTCTCCCTCCTACAACACAAAAAAGAGAAAGATATTTAATGAAATGCAACAAATTCTAGAACAGCCATGGAAAATACTTGACTTGCAAACATATAATTAAACTGTGGAACTTACTGTCACAGGACACCCTGAAAAGTTTTTAGAAGGGATTTTGAAAGGATATAAAAATCTTCTGCTGGAAAACGTAAGTCCTTAAAAGCCCTAAAATTCTATGCATGGCTATGGTAAGACCCCAATTTAACTACTGGACTTTGCATTTCTTTACAGCTTTCTAGGAAGCAGGTGGCATGCACAAATGGTAGAGACTGCCTCGTCCTGTCCAGGATTAACAGTTCTTGGGTGCACAACGATAGTGCACTGCACATTCGTATTTAGTCTGCTTCTTGCTAACAGCTGCAGGTCCTTCCAGCTTCGCTGTTTTCCAAATAACTGCCTGGAACCAATCTGTATTTGTGTTGTTTATTTCTTTTCCCTGGGTGTATGAATTTACATTTATTAGCACTGAACTGCATCTTATTGCATTCAGCCCACTGATCCGATTCTTCATGGCCACTCTGCTGTTCGGATTTGTGGTAATAAATAATTCACTGTCTTAGGTTAGTTTGCTTTCTTTCCAGCTTCAGCAGCACCAGTCAATCCAACCACAATTCAAACGTGCTCTCCTCTAACTTGTTAATGAAACTGTTAGATAAATTGTATCCCATTGCTTTCCTAAACAGTATCTCTCTGACAGTACTCCTGCCTGAAGTCTCTTCATTAACAATTACTCTGTTAACCAAGCAGTACTCCTCTGGTATCTTTGTAGTTTTGAAGTTGCTATTTATGCATTTATTTATTACAGCACTGTTCCAAACTGTGAATCAACTGTTCAGAGATCCCCAGACCCCATGGGATTCCATTACAGCCCACGAGCGCATTTGAAATTCGAATGTTACAACTGCACCAGTTTCAACTGTTAAGACTGGTAATTCCACTGGGCTCATTTGATCTGAGTATCTTTCAGGCTTTTCCATTCCAATTCTTTGCAGACATCACAAAATATTGTTTTTTAGAAGTTCTTCTGTATCCTCTACATAGATTATACTGTACTTCCATGAAAGTTCATAAAGCTGAAGGACAATATTCACAGAGTATTGGACCACAGAATCATAAAATTATCTAGGTGCGAAAAGACCTTTAAGATTTTCAAGTCCAACCATCAGCCCAGGACTGCCAAATCCACCACTAAACCATGTTCCTAAACACATGGCTTTCAAATCCCTCCAGGGATGGCGACTCCACCACTCGCCTGGGCAGCCTGTTCCAGTGCTTGACCACCCTTTTCATGAAGAATTTTTTTGTAATATCCAATCTAAACCTGCACTGGCGCAACTTGAGGCTGTGTCCTCTTCTCCTGCTGCTTGCTACTTGGGAGAAGAGACTGCCCCCACCACGCTAAAGCCTCCTTGCAGGCAGTTGTAGAGAGTGATAAGGTCCCCCCTGAGCCTCCTTTTCTCCAGGCTAAATGACCCCAGTTCCCTCAGCTGCTCCTCATAAGCCTTGTGCTCCAGACCCTTCACCAGCTTTGTCGTCCTTCTCTGGATGTACACCAGTACCTCAATGTCTTTCTTGTAGTGAGGGGCCCAAACCTGAACACAGTATTTGCGGTCATCAGCTCTCTAGGTCTTTTAAAACACCTGGTAACAATTGTCCCAGTCAAGCCTGTTCCTATCCACCCTGACTTTCTACACTTGAAAAACAATCTTTGATGTAGCCCTGGAGATGTCTGCATCTCTATTTCTGTATCACACGCTTCTAGCTCCCAAAAAAGCAGCTTTCACAATTTAGTCTATTAACAAAAAACCTCAACATATCAGGGGCCAAAGATAAAAAGCATGTAGGTGCTCAAGGCAAGTTCCAACAGAACATCTTGGATTTTTTGATTAAATTGTGTGATAGATGGATGAAAGCACAAAGAGTTGAAGGGTTTATAAATAAATAAATACACACACACACCCACCCCTAAAACCTCTTCAACTCTTTGTATGAAGATATATGTATGTACTTGCAATAGTGACACTCAATTCAGAAATTGATCACAGCAGGGGGGAAAATCCACCACAGATTTCAAAAGTTGGACATCTGAGCTTCAGAACAGGTTTTTTTTCCCTGCAGTTCAGGTTGTTCTGCTGCTCCTTCACAATATGTAAACATGCACACTGAAATCTCAAAGCAAGACATCTTAAAATAAGTTTACCATTTGCCAATAATCTTATTGATGTAGCCAGCTTTCTTCAGCAACTCTGGAAGCAGTAATTCAGAATCTGAGATTCCTCCTACTATATCCTGTGGCGTGTATGCTGCATAAAACAAACAAAAATCCTTCTGACTCTTACAAATATTAGAGCAAGCAGCTCGTGGTTACCTATCATTAGAAGCACTGTTACTGGATCAGAAATAGCAATTAATTTGAAATCCCAGCAATATCACTACTTGGAAGTTCTCCCAGGCCACAAGATGAAGAGAAAAAATTAATAATGAGATCAAAGGGAGAACTCCATCTCCTTGCACACCACAGTCAATAATAAAGGGGGCTGCCACCATGGAATGAAGATAACACCCTTGAAAGCAGGGGTTCATAAAGACAGCAAGTGCTTTAGGTGTGCACTGGAGTTGCCTTTGCTCTTGCAGATTTGCTTTATATTTTCTGAACTGAAGGCGTATTTGTCCTAAATCAAATGATTGATAAACTTGCTCAGACTGCAAGAGCTGAAAGAAATTACATCTCACGTCCACAGTTCTCTGGCCCTTGAGAATCTAAGGTGTGACTTTGGTCAGGCCCGAGATAGCCAAGCACGTTTGCTATTACGCAGTGTGAATGCAGCATGTAGCTACTGGTTCTTGCCCAAGCATATGGCATCTGTCACACTGGAACCAACCACAGGAACAAAAATCAACCCAGGGATGTTATGAACTGGTAATCTTGCCCAGTAGAAGCACTACGGGCACAACAGTGCTATAAAACTGCCAAGGCTGAAATGGTTAGAAAACTGGCTGCTGAATAAAACTGCAAGCAGCTTGTTCTTTACTCTGGGTGTCAACATACACCCCATGTGACTTTCTTTCACCAGACAGCAATTAGACTGCCCAGAGGAAACATTTCTCAGCCAGTAGAAGCAAATGGATCAACCAGCCTTGTTTATGTCTCTTAATGCGAGGAGGTTTTCTGCTTGATGAGGAGGAAGCAATACATTTCACGCTTATTAGCAGCAGTTAACATGGTAATCTTTTTGTGCCACTCTGGAAGATCCATGGGGGAAGACCACCGAGCCAAGCCTTTGTCCAAAGCAAAACTTCCTACCAAGCGCAGAGGGAAATTGAGAGAGGAAGGAAAATCAGGAATGAAGCCCATACCGTTTCTGGCATGTGCATTCGTGGTGTAAAAACCATTCCTGACTGGGAGACGGCCCGTCAACAGTGCTGCTCTTGCTGCAAATAACAAAAAAAACCATTTTATTTTACATGCTTTCTCTGCTTAATATTAACATTATTGCATTAAGGCTGAGGACAGCATGCTGACTGAAGCATGTCAGTGTCCTTTTGCCACAGCCAGCTACTATGATCACTCACATTAGAAGACGCAGCAACTCTCCTCTTCAGTGAGCCAAGGAGATAGTCAGGTTCTGATGCAATACCATTTGAGTGAGGACAAACCCCACTGAAATTTGGCCCCTCTGTTAAATTACCCATGGCTAAAGAGTAATTACTTTCAATAGTCAAAGCAGCAGCCCCTTATCTCAGTAATTATAAAAGGAACTCCTGATGTACATATATATTTAAGAGGAAATCCTAACACAAACTGATTAGATGCTTAAGGCTAAGTTTTCAAGCTTGCCTGAACAAAAGTCATGTAATAGTGAAGAAAGAGCTGTCCAGCTTTGACAATAAAAGTCAGGTCCTGACTGCAGGGAACATTTAAACAGATGTTTAACTTTAAGCACATGCAGTACCACCACTTGACTTAGCAGGATTTCATATCTTAAATGCCTTTTCTGAGCAAGGAAGTCATCAGTACACTGACAAATTATATCCTAAATGAAATCCCAAATATAAAGCCCCTGTTCCTCATTTTTGTTTCAGTTCTTGGCTGCCAATCAGGTTTGAGAAAAAAAAAAAAGAAAAAAAAAATCCATCCCACAGAAAAAAACAATAAGGATAAAAATATCTGTGTCTCCCAGACCCAAACGTTTCTTTTATCTCTTGTCCCTTTCTCCAGGAATCTTGCAAGCCACCAGGGTCAAAGCAGGACACAACCTGCTGCCACTCCTTGCATTAAAGTCTTACCAAAGCCAACAAACTATGTACAAACTATGTTCAGCAACAATTTAGATACTGCTTTGTTTGTTTATCCCAAACCAAGAAAGATTAAAAAATGCAACAACTAAGGCTAGAATACTAAACCATAATGTAGTAAAAAAATCCTTTAGATGGACTGATTTGATCACTGAAACAGTGCTTTGTATGAACTGAAGATTGTAGGTTTTCCAATCAAAACATAAATAAAAAGGGAGCAAAATGCAAGATCAAAGCACCAAATCCAAACTCTGCCCTGGGGGTAATCACTGGTTTGGTTACTAGTTCACGTCCGATGCTGGCAAACGTCCCAATCTTCTCAGAAGGTGGCATGCTTATATGCTAGTTTAAAACTCCAGTTTACTTACATGGAGAACAGAGGGGGTTGGCAGTATAAAAATCCAGGAAAAGCATCCCTTCTGAAGCCATCTGGTCTAAGTTAGGAGTTTCCTTAGAAGGCTCTCCAAAAGCTCCCAAATCACCCCAACCCATCTGTAAAAAGAACACACCAAAAGACGTAAAAGTACTTTTACTCTTCCACAACAACAATGCTTCTGGGCCCACATAACACTTTTATTGTATCCCTTCATTTCTAAATCTTTACAGCGCTCATCTCCCTACATAGGGATTACTTCACGTGATAAAAATGATATTCCCCAGCCCTGTGAAGCAGGGAACTATTATGCTTTTCATTGGCAAATGGGAAACCAAGGCACACGTGAGATTAAATGACTTACTAACAGGCATTAAAACACTTGTAGCACAACAGGGTAAGAACCCTAATGCCTTCAATCTTACTCAAGTGCCTGAAGACTGGCAAACGCAAACATACCAGGGAGGAAAAGGAAGTTACACATGGTATGTTCAATGTTGTACACCTGCAAAATCTGACCCTTCAGTCCCTGGCTACATGTCTTTGTGTTGGACTCCAGGACTCCATGTCAGCCTGCTCAATCTATTCATCTGTGTACGAGTAACTAGAAATGCAAGGAAAAGGTCTAAACTCAAAAGCAGTGCTGCAGGAAAAAGAGAGAAAGCATTTCTCTTAAAAGCAAGCTCTGGGGAGAAACCTGCCAGAGGCATTATATGTCACTCTACTTATTTGTAAGACAGTGGTTTCACCCTGTATCTCCCTCCTAATTCAGAGGGGTCACATGCCAGGAAAACCATAAAATTACCATCATGTTGACTGCGTTCATTGCTGAAAACTATTACTGGTAATAATACAAATAAAAGTGACTTAAAACAGAAGGTTCTAGAAGGGAACAACTTAATGAGCAATTAGGCACCATGGTTGCTAGAGATTATATTATGCTTTAAAAAAGGCAATAGCTTTCTTTAATACAGATGCGTATCAGGTGAGCAACTGATATGGAGGGCATAATGTATCAAGATCTTTAGAAAACCATCTGTCTGGTCCCATTTGAAAGTCTAACATTTACACTGCAGTGGTGCAGTTTGGAAACAAAAATTGTTGGAGAGCTGCAGAGCCGGCTGCTGAGGTTTGAGCAAGGAGCAGTTAAACGGTACCACCTAACACTAGGACGTGGAATTAAAACGGATTCAGTGGGATCACCCCCATCTTTACCATCAAGGAGAAAAAAAAACCATTATCACATTGCTCTAATTCACACACAGTGACAGAGTCACAGAAGTTAGTGAAGGACCAAAGTCAAAAGACCATGGAGAAGTGTTTTTAATGAACAGCATATTAAATAAATAAATAGTTCACAGAAGGTCCAGTCAGGATGATATGTACCTCATCATGTCTCATGCCATACCAACACTTCTAGAGTGGGATAATCACTGTCCCAAGGAGCTTTCATCTTGAAAATTACAAGTGCCAGCTTAGGGGGAAATATTCCTGAATGGAAAATTGAGATGGACTGCCAGAGGCTCAACTGGCCAGAAAAATGAGGCTTACAAGGCAATTATCTTGTACAGGAGTGTAGAAACACCATGAAAACAACTGTCACACTGAAATGGCAGAACAGAACCAAACAGGTGATAAGAGCTTGCCCGCCCTTTGAGTCACACACCCACCCTCATTAGCTTTTCAAGTAGTTTAAAACAGCACACAATGCATTTCAACTATAAACACACCTGAAGTGACATGAAAATATTATTAGAGAAGCAAAACAGGAAGATGGCAGCAACTTGAATGTGTTGAAAATTAACGTATTTCCTTACCTACGTGGCTAAGACCACTACAAAAATGAAAACATGCAAAAATGAAAAGACTTTTCATTGGAAACAAATCTGTGATTACCTCCACTCTTGAGATTTGTTGCCTTCCCCCTGCCCCAGTTCAGAGAATAAAAATTAGCAGAATGAGTTTTCTTCTTGTTTAGTTTTCCAGGAGGCAAGTTTGGGTTTCTAAAACATGTCCTGAAATGTACTGGACTTTCTTTGTCTACACTTGTAGATACACCTTATTCAGTGCTACGACAACCACATCCATCACTGGTATTCGGTTGCCAGTTATTTTTGTAGGCTACAAAACCAAGTCTTAGCTTCAGAATGATTCAATCAAGGTTTGAAAAATCACCAAGACACAGTTTTTCAACATTTACCAGCCAGTGGAATCATTTGTCAAGGACTGAGGAATTAATTGCTCAGCCATTATGAACAGACTGATAGATAAGATGATTAGGTTGATGATAAGGTATGTAGGTGTGTAAGCATCAATTCCAAAAGGCTTGCATATGGCCTTGACTTTATAGATCTGAGAGGTCTCATTTGTTTTCATCAGGACATTGACACAAGAAATAGCAAGAGGTTTGCATGCAGTGTCTCTAGGGCAGGGATACGCTGGGTCTGGGCCTTCCTTTCATTTCTTCACCACTTTTTACACAAAATACGGCAAGGACTCAAGAAAGCAACAAAGCATGATGGCTTTCAGAGTAAGTACCTACAGACTTACTCAACTATTCCTGCTTATTTCAATCAGACTTTTCCAGATCATCACATCAGCCCCCGAGTTATGCCTGAATCACTGTGCTGAAGACCTCTGACCATGAATCACAGTAGAGACCTTGTCCATGTGGTACCCCACAGGCCCCAGCCTGCTGACAAAGGGAACAGATGTGGCACACAGCTGAACACGAAGGCCGTGCCACCTGGAAGGGATGATGTGTGAGCCTGGAAACTATGACTTAAGGGAGACTGTGCACATCAGGGAGAGCTCTGCTCCACAGAGTCAGTGAAACAGCGCTCTGGGGAGCACAAAGCAGCAAATAAATGCTCAAGACACGCTCTCAAAACACAAATCTTGCCAGGCCCAAAAATGGCCCTTGATGTGTACTTAGGAGGATGTCCAGAAGAGTAATTTACAGGATAAGGCTCCTGGGCAGCCAACTTGGTGAAACCCCTATTTCAAGGTCTCTGCCTTAGCACCGGTCCAGCTTTGGACCCAGCCCACAGGCCACGATGCTCCTGCAAGCTCAGGGACCACCGCCACAGTGTCTCTGACCAGCCCTGCATGCACCGCGTAGAAATTTCCCAGACCTCAGGACATTTTTGAACAGCTACCCTGCCTGCAAGGTGCTGGTGCTCAACCTATCCCTGCCAAGGACCCTGGGCCTAGGAGAGGGTGGGCTGCCACCAGAACCCCTCTGCCAGCCCTGGGACCCCACCTCACCACCCCACTCTTGCCTTGGTGACCAGCCCCATCAGCCCACACACCATAACAAGCACTCTGTGGAGCCAAGCCCCCAGTTTCCCTCAGCCACAGCGACCCCTTCCCAGGTACCCAAGCCCCCTCTGGGGACAGGCACACAGCCCCCTTCTGGGTCACCAACAGGCCGCCCTCCCCAGAGACCAACCTCCACTCCCTCCATCCTAACACCTCCCACAAGCGACTTCCTCCCGGTGGCCCGGGCCCCTGCCCCCCGCTGACAGGCCGCTGCCCCCCGGGCCCCACTCACGTCGTCCATGAGGAGGAGCAGGAGGTTGGGCGGCGCGGCCGCGGCGGGGCCCAGGGCCCAGCTCAGGCAGAGGGGCAGCACCAGCGCCCTCGCCATGGCAACGGCCGCCCCGCGCGCCCCCCGCGCGTTACGGCAGCGCGGCTCGCGCCCACGTCACGTGACCCGCCTGCGGGGCGGGGCGGGGCGGGGCGGGGCCGGCGGAGGCGGGGACAAGATGGCGGTGTGCATCGCCGTGATCGCCAAGGAGGTGGAGCGGGGTTGGGCCTGCAGGCCGTGGGGGGTGCTGTAGGGCCTGGGCGAGGCCGGGTGGAGGTGAACAGGGGTGAGGGGGGTGGGGCTGCCTCAGGCTGGGGGGCTGAGGGGACAGGGGCGGCTGTGGGGCCTGGGCAGGGCTGAGGGGCCGGGTGGAGCTGTGGGCCCTGAACACGGGTGAGGGGAGCGGGGCTGGGTCCCAGAGTTTGGGGTCTGGGGGGGGGGACAGGTGAAGTTGTGGGGCCTGAGCAGGGCTGAGGGACTGGCTCTCAGGGTGTGGGGGTGGAGGTCCTGAGTGGGGCTGGGGGGTCAGGTGGGACCTGAACGTGGGTGAGGGGAGTGGGGCTGAGTGTCAGGCTGTGGGGTCTGAGGGCGGCAGGGGGGTCAGGTGGGACCTGAGCAGATCTGAGGGGAGAGGGGCTGGATCTCAAGAGTATGGGGCTGCAGGTCTTGAGTGGAGCAGCAGGGCCAGGCGGGGTTGTGGGGCCTGAAGAGGGGTGAGGATGGCAGCAGCATTGCTGTGAGGCTGTGGGGCAGGGGCAAGAGAAACAGAGCATAGCCTTGGCAGATACAGACGGGAGCAGGGCAGACACTGGAGACTGAAGTGGGCAGGAGCAGGCTGGGATCAGGGCAGGGGGAGCTGGTACAGCGAGCACAGGGACAGTGCGAAGGTGTCCTGCTGCCCGGAGAGGAGAGGGGTTTTCCTCAGAAAGAGCTGGGGACAGGCTCTGCTGGCACAAGGAGGCAGGTCAAGCAGCGGAGAGATCTGAGCCTTGTGCGGTGCCTGTGCAAATGATTCTTTTACCACTGCTGCATGGAGACAGATCCACTTCACAAGTACCGCAAGGTGTAAAGGGGAGTTGTGCTGTGACAGCTGTGAATGTAAAATGGTTAAATAGTTTACTTCCAACAGAGCAGTGCTTTGGGTGAAAGCACTGTTGTGGCATCAGCCATTGCTTTTACACAGCAGAGTGGCTGGTCCTAGTTAGTGTAACTTGTTCTGCTTCTCAGAACTATCCCCTCTACATCCGGAGTGTTCCAACTGAAAATGAGCTGAAGTTCCACTACACTGTGCACACTTCCCTTGATGTTGTGGATGAAAAGATCTCTGCGATGGGCAAGGCTCTTGTAGATCAGAGGGAACTGTACCTAGGGCTTCTTTACCCCACTGAAGACTACAAGGTGTATCTTTCTAATGCTTTTTGCCATGTCATTATGTATCTTTAAGCTCTTTCTTGCAAGGGGCTCTGCCTGGGAAAACTCTCTTCCTACTTGGTGGCATGTTAAAGACATCAGCAGAAAATGTACAGACTTGTTCACTGACCAGTTTGTCAGGTAACGGTTCAAGGTTGGTGCCTTGGTCAGTTCAGCATCTGCTTTGTTGCCCAACCAGGTGGTGGAAAAAATTACTTTTAGCCTACATGAGGGAGTGCAATGTGCGAACAGTGCCTGGTGCAGCTAGACTTCACCTTTCATAAACTGGGTGGTTTATTCCCTGATTAGTTAAAACAGTTGGCTGCGACTAGGACAAAGCTTAGACTCCAATAGAACTCCAGCAAAAGCAGCAGGAGTATGAAGGTATCTCTGGTCAAGTACCTAAATCCCAGGTCTGATTTCCCTAAGATCCGTACTCCACAGCCACAGCTTCCCCAGCATTTTTAAGTCACAAAGTTGGTCTTGTGAACTTTCTTTGGCTTTTTCTCTGAATGCCACAGATGGAAGTTATCAGCAGACCTGATTTCTGGGTTTCCATAAACTGGTTGTTAATTCATGAAGTTGGAGGTGGGTCACATCGGCCGATATTGGAAGATCTTTCCAGGTCTCTGATTGTGGTCTCCCAAACGAGAATAAATAAGGTGGCTGTGTCGTTAAAACGTTTCTTGAGAGAAAAACCTTTCCAAAATAGTTAGTGGGAAGCTGCTTCTGAAATTGCAAGGCATGCCTTACTGGCCCTGGAGTACTCAAAGATGGCAGAAGTCAGGTAGAAAGGGGATACAGTTCCTGCATTCTAGTGTCTTGCTTACCCTGATCTAGTCCTAGCTATGTGCTGGACACAGCAGGAACATCATGTTTCCTTTCAGCTTATTTCTTTGAGTGTATTCCAGCCTTGTTTTAGTTGCGTTGCCAGGCTCTGGTGTGTCAGAAGCACATGCCTTAACAGATGCACAGATACGGCTACGTGACAAATTCGAAGGTGAAGTTTGTTATGGTGGTGGATTCTTCAAACACAGCACTTCGAGACAATGAGATCCGCAGCGTAAGTGCAGGAAATCAGCACAACTTGCCACATCAGTGTTTTTACTACTTCCGCTTATTCATAAAGTGCTGAGAAGAAAAAAAAAATAATTATAAACTATAATCCCTTTTCAGATGTTCCGAAAGCTGCATAATTCATATACAGACATAATGTGCAACCCTTTTTATAACCCTGGGGACCGTATCCATTCCAGGTAAGTGGGATGACCATGCTGATCTTTTGTCATCTTTGTGGAACTTTTAGTGTATCTATGATCTAATAGGACCAAGAGCATAACCCCTGTGGTTGCCCAGTTCAGATGTGTGCTCTAACTGCCTGAATGGAGAACAGCTGTGTTGTCTTTGGGCCCTTACTGCGTAACAGAAAACTGATAGTCTCATGAGAAGTTTCATTGAATTCCCACTCCCACCTCAGAGCTGGTGTTAGAAAATTAATTTCCTGAGGAGAAAAAATTGCCTGTTCCATAGGTAAATATGAAAATAAATGTAGGTAAGTAGAGCAGCTTAAAGAGTGAACAACTGCACTTATCCTTGGGTGAGGACAGGTGGGCATTCAGCATGTGTAATTCCTCACATGTGAGGGCTAGTGCCCACCATTTCTCACCTGTAATCTCACAGGGAATTTTAATTCTGTTGGGAGCTTCCATTGCCTAGGCAAGAACAAATTCTTTTATACTTTGCTGAGGCAGGCCATGGGAGACAGTCCGCAATGAACTTCTCAGCGTGAGTCCTTCCCATGGGCTGCAGTTTTTCCACAAGCTGCTCCAGTGTGGGTCCCCTACAGCCAGGATAAGACCCGCCCTTACTTTCACTTAATTAAAAGTAATTATTTACTCAATGGAGCATGCTGTAGTTAAAGAGTAAAACCATGTATTCCACTTAGGGAGAGCCAGCTTGTTAACCAGTAAGAGGCACTGTTAGCCATTGGCTTTTTTACAAGAGGTCTGCTGTGCAGAACTAGCTGCTTCCTTTAATATTCTGTGTTCATTTCTTTCTCTAGGGCTTTTGATAGCATGGTGAACTCCATGATGATGCAGGTGTGCTGAAGCTCTCCCCTTCTCATCCAAGCACTGAGAACATTCCCCACATGTAGGCGTGTGCCTACAAAGTGATGTATATATTGTCTTCATTCTGTGTAATATTTTTATTCTGTGTAGAATAAACTTGATGTCTGCAAGGTTTCCTGAGTATAGCACGGAAGTTGCTGTTCAGCTTTATGCCTTCAGGTAACATGTGAGAGGCAGCTCTCCCTTCAGGAAGGATACTGTGTCAGATAGGAGGTTTGTTCCCTACAGAAATGTGTGCAGCTGTGCCTCTGTGCAACTCAGATGTTTCTGTAGAAGTTGGGCTTTGTGTAAAAACAGCAGTTCCTGCTGTGCTTGTGATTAGAGCAAGCACAGCTGCACAAGAGACAGCTAGGAGATTATTATTAGGGTCAACCTAGATTTTAGTCAGCTGAGATGCAGAGTGGCACTGTTCCTCAGAAGTAATGGTGCTTCAGAGCAGTTCCTCTGAAGCAGGAACAGCACATCAGCCACAGCAGTCCTTTTGCTGTTTGCCAACCCCCTTTGCTGCTGCTCAGGACTGCTCATTCTGACAGGAACATCACAAGCAATGCTTAATTCAAACATAAGTGGGCTCCTCAGCCTGGTTTTCCTTAGCTGGGAGCACTCAGACCTGTATGCCCTTACTGCGTTAGTTCTTGGAAAGAGAAAACTCCGCAATTAAGGCTCCAGGTTTCTCTACAGCCCCAGCCACTGTTTACGTACTTGAGAAGGCTCTGGCAGACAGCAAACAGCTGGGCCCAGAGCACCACCTTCAACCCAGTCAAGCCCTGCACTGGTCTTGCCTTCCTGGGGAAGATCTTTGGATGACTCCCACACAACAGTATTTGCTGTTATCACTTTGCACCTCATTCAGGCAGGCCGGGCACACCAAGCAGTTATTTCTAGCCCAGGCCAGGGAGCACAGGTAGCACAGCTGGGATAAATCCACACCAAGAGATTAAGACATTAGGATTGCACAGCTGCCTGGCTCATCCCAAACTAAACTCTATTAGCATCTCCTCCCCCTGCATCTCCCCACTGTTCTAATTAAAGACTACCAAATCAATAGCAGGTATTTATACAGAAAACACACAAACTAAACTAGAAAGGCATCCCCGCTTCATCACTTGTGCGGTACACTCGCCCTCTGCGAGGCCGCACGGCTACAGCACGTTCAGCAGAGGTAATGCAGGCATAGGCACCAAACAGCTACTCAGTACTTTATACACCTCTACTCCACTTCTGCCCCACAGTCTGCAGTCTGTGCTTCAAGCACCCAATTGGTTAAAAATACATAAAACATGGCTAAAAATAAAAATAGCTGCACAGCTCCAAAGGATACAAGAAGCCTGGAGAAAGCCAGGTCAGCGTAGAGCGTCAGCTCACAGCCAGCACCATCTCACTGCAGATGAAGTTCACACAGCAAGATCGTTTATTTTAAAAATAAGTGACATTTACAATACTTTCTCAAACAGAACTTAAATACATTTAATCAACAACAACCTGTCAAATAATGGGAGATGAAAGTGTTCAAGCCTCTCCCACCATCTAAACAAGGCACAGCTGTACACTGCTATTCCAAAACATTTTCATATAAAAAAAACTTCACTTTTTTTCACTCCCAGAGACAGGAGCTTAGTATTTCCTCTTCCACAACACAGTCTAAACACCCCAAAGTATTTTTTATTAAAAATGAAGTCTCAAGAATTTAGAAAGCTACTAAATGGAAAGTTTAAAGCGCTAGAAAAAGCCAGTTTTGTAGTCTATGCCTAAGGGTACCTCAGATCAAGGCCAGTCTCAGCAGCACAGACCACACTGGGCAAAGGGAAAAAAAATCAATGCAACATGAAGAGTTAAGTCCCCAAGCTTGAAAAAAAATAATCTTGTGATCTTAAGGGGGCGGGGGGGCGCAGAATTCAGTGGGATTTTTAGCCTGGCAATGCCCCCTGAGCTGTGAAAAGCTGCTTTAGGAGTCAGTTGCATCTGGGTTAGAGGAATCCTAACTAAGGATCCCGAAAGACTAGTGTGAGAATTATATAATAAAACCAATTTCAGTGCAGAACTTCACACAGTAACAGTCTGCTGGTGTTCACAGCCTACCTCTCTTAGCAGAGTTTTTCCTCTAAAAGCAGTTTCAGAGCTCACACAAACACAAGGATCAGCAGGAAGGGGAAGTGCCAGGCAGCGCTTGTTCCCCGGTACCCAGCTCCTGGGATGCACTTTGGTCCTGACCCTCTAATCTAGCTGGGCTTACACCATCCCCAAATGGGAATCCAGAGGAGGAAAGGTGATGGGAGTCAAGAAGAAGGTTCAGACTAAATTTGGAGATGACTTTGAAATAGTGCTACTGCAAGAAAAAGTAAAATCTAAGTTGGCAGCACCCTTTGACCCTTGGAGCTTTAGAACACAAGCAGGAGCAGGGAAAAGAGGGTTGATGGCTTTTGTAATAAAAGAGTTTTGACACCCAGGTCTTGTTTAACCACCACAGAGAGGCTTCCAGAGAAACAGCAAGGGATGCTTCTTCCCTCCTGTAGTGGTCAGATGCACAACAGCAGCAGAGAGCTAAAAAAACAGATCCAAGCCAGATCATTAGGCTCCATCCTCTTCCTGAGAGGAAGGTCACTAATCCACAAGGCTGTTGAAGGAAAAGCTCCCCAACAGCCAGATCTAGAGCTGCAGCCCAAGACCTTCTCCGCTGATCTGGAGAAGAAAAACAGTCTTTGGAAAGGCCTTTAGGATCTTTAAGAGCAAGAGAAAGCAGCATGCAGCTCCTGTAGAAACAGTTTGCAAAGGGTGTTTCATGGGTGGAGCAGGACAGGTCCACCCCCGCAGCGCAGTGGAGAGCATTTTGACATCTAGAAGCCAAGCCAAACCCTCCGGTACAGCCCTTTGCTATGTGATGAGAATGAGACCTGATGATCTGGGAGAGCTCTTCCCTTCCCATGGCTGGGGATGAGACTGTTCCTGATGAAAACTCAAACCCCTAAGCAAGGTGAAGGTGAGACCCTCCTGGGATGCTGAGTGGATCCAGTCTTCCCTCCCGTAGACTGGCACATGGCTGCCTCACCAGTAATCCTTGCAGCCAGGCAGATGGCATTTTTAAAATTTTTTTTTTTTTTTTGGCTTGGGTAGGCGTATTTTTAAGTCTCTCCAGTCCTGTCTCCCCATTTCAGTCCCATCGGCATCACCAGGGCAGTCCAGTCCCTTCTAGTATGGAAAATACCAAGGCATCAGCCTTGCCCGACCCCTAAACGGGAACAAAAAGAGGATCCTAAAGCACAGGAGCATTGCTCAGCTGAGATATCAGCGGTGCCAAAAAGCACAGCTACCTGCTCCATCACCCCTCCAAGAGCTGGGATTCACCCTCCTGCCCCAGCCAACCTAGACTGAACCCCCAAAGACAGGGAGCCCCAAAGCCAGGCTCTGGGACTGGTCAGGCTGAGAATGCAATGCCCACCCAACCACTCCCCAAACCCCTGCAGGGACAGCAGCACATTTCCACGTGTTTCTTTCACTTCCAAAGCTCTTTCCCCGCTTCCTCGCCACCAGTGCCGAAGGGGCTGGGGCATCATTGAAGCTAATCCACAGCGAGCTCACAGATGCATGAGCAGCAGGAGGTGTGCTGGAGAACAGCTCCAGGCCTGTGCTGGGGTTGCGAGGGATGCCGGGACAGCAGTGCGGATGCAGCTGCCACACCATTGCTGGCTGCTCACTTCAGTTCTTCCCCCTCCCAGCTGTCCACAGCCCCCCCCCCCCCCCCCCCCAAGATGCCAGTGTCCCATCCAGGCCAGCCGCCAGGCTCCTGCCAACCCCACAGACACCGGGGTGATGCTAACAGCATGCGATGCGCAGGAGACATTTCTAGCACTGGTCTCCAGGAGGATATTCCTGCCAGGGCCCTTTCTCCCTCCTCCTGCCCATGCCAGGGTGGGGGGTGCAAAGCCGAGAAGCTGAGCACAGCCAGAGTAAGGGGCAGGTATCATCATCCTGGGGACGCTCTGCTCCACAGGGATCTTGATCCAACTATGCCAGACTCACCCCTGCCCAGCCACTCACCTGTACATCCTCCCTCGCACCCTTGGGTGCTGCCCTCTGTAGTAGCCTCCCCGTTGGGCCAGCCCTCCCCGGGCTTGGAAGCAGCCCCGGTAGCCCCCACGGTCGGTGGTACTGATGCCTGGCATGTTGGTCCTCTTGGGCAGCACCTGCAAGGCAGTGGGTGGCTCAGCCAGCACTGGGATTCAGCACAGTCCCACACACATGGGGCTGGGAAGGATGGGTTCAGCACCCCAGGGCCTCATCCAGCTCTTACCTTAATAATACGGCCTCTGAACACGCTCTCATCCAGCTCCACCGCAGCCTTCACAGAGCTCTTCTCTTCAAACTCGATGTAGGCGTACCTGCAAGGGACAGGGTGAGCAGAGCCCCAGGGACACCCCACTGCTCCTAAAGGCTGGGGAGCACAGGGCAGCATCCTTGAGACCCCAGCTCCGGCCCCTGCACACAACACCAACCCTTTGGGATGCCCTGAGAACTTGTCGCAGAGGATGGTCACTCGGTTGATCTGCCCACAGCTGTTGAAGTGAGATTCCAGCTCTTCTGCTGTGCCCCCGTAATCCACCTGCAACGATAGCCCCGGCCCCTCCAGCCAGCACCCCCTGGCCTGTGGGTCTGCATTCACACACCATCACAGGAGGCAAAGGGCCTGGCTGACCCCACTCACACCTTGCCACCACAGCTTCACCACCTCCTGAGGTTCAGGAGACCCTTCCAGCTGAATGCTCCAGCCTGGAAACCCAAATCTATGAGACTCCATGGACTCTAAAGCTGCTCCTGCTTTGAGAGAACAAGCAACACTGCACAACCTGCAGCTTCCAGAGAGGTATTTTGGGGAGCTGACACTTGCAACAGATTATCTGCAAGTGGCTAAGAATCACAGGCAGATGCTGAGCCACATTCCCAGTCTGGGCTAGGCAGAGAACCGTTCAGGATGGGACCAGCCAGCCTTTGGTGGGAGTGGATGGGCCCCCGCGCTAGGGATCTAGGACAGATGTCCGGCTGGACAAAGAGCAGCGAGAGAGGCTCTGCTCCAGGGTCTCCCACTTACGTTGCCCACGTAGATGGAACGCTGGTCAACCTCCATCTTTTCTTCAGTTGCCTTTAGGAAGAGACCTGCAGAGACAAGGGCTGCTTTACCATGCTGGGCAGCTGCAGGAGCCCTCTGCCAGAGGGATGTCTGTGCGTGCAGGTCTGCTACCAACGTTGCCACCACCAAGCTGACACACTGCGTAGCTCTTCAGATCCCACATCACATCTGGGCATACCCAAATCCCCACACTGCTGTCTCCTCCTCCATCCCCTAGCTCCCTTTCTCTTCACAGAACCCCCCCCGCAGGGTGAATACTCTACTGGGGCTATTGGTGCTAAACTCAATTACTTAACTGAATTAAATTTAATCAAATTAATTTACTGCATCTTAGCCTGTACACTACCAGGGAAGCGGGTATATCCTGCATTAGCACCATTCCATGCCTGGGAGCCCCATCCCTCACCCACCTTATGTGTCCAGCCCCAGGCTGCTCCAGCTCCGGTTGCCACCCCATGCCCCAGGAGTGTCCCTGGGGGGACACAGCAACACCCAGGGACTGCCCATACCTGCCTCTGCGCTCATGATGAAGCGGCTTTCAGCTTCCATCTGCAACTCCTTCAGCCTCTCATCCTCTTTCTCCATCTCCCGCACTCTGGCTTTGATGGCCTCCAGCTCCTGCAACCCAAACCAAGACCTGTGTCAGCAGCACACGAAGCTGGGATGCCCTGACCCCACTCCTCACCCTGGCCTGGGACACTGCAGTGCTGCACGGCACACAGCTCCACCAGCAGTGCCCTCCCAGGCTGGGACAAGGGTGGGCTGGGTGCTGGGGACAACAGCCTGTCCCACAAACAGGGACTTCAGCTCCCGGCTTCACTAGGGAGAAAAAAAACAGGGAAATATTTCCTTTCACATGCTTGCTTGCACAGCGGCATGTGCTGCAGCAGAGGTGCCCCAGAAGCACCACAGCTGCCAGCAGGAACCAGAGATTTAAGCTGGTGACGAACACAAGCCATTTACTTTTGCTCAGCCAGGAAGACATCTCAGCAGCAAAAGCTAGGCAGCAGGAGAGCAACAACTCTACTTCCAGCTTCTCAGCTCACGGATTTTAACATCAGGTGCCCAAGATTATTCTTAGTTTTTGGAAGCCTTGAAGAGAGGTGTAGAAGGTTTTCTGTTTCCTTGGAGAAACAGAGAAAACAGATTCCACATTCTGCCAGGCACTCACTGGGTCCTGCACAGCCAACTCTTCTGCGCTGTCCCCCTCCAGGGGGGAGTCTGAGTCACCATCTGCAGCTTTCTGCAGAGCTGCCATCTCTGTCACGTCCCAGGACACCTCCACTGCTGCCAGAGATGGTGGGTCCTGCCAGCAGGTCTCTGAAGCATCCAGGAAAAGAGAACTGGGGAGGGTCAGGGGCAAAAAGTCATTTAACAAACAAACAAACAATCAGCCATTTAACATAGAACCTAAAGCAGAACAGCAACCAGGCGAAGGCTCTAAGGGTGCTCCCAGCAGAAGGACGAACAGGTGCCACTGCAGCGGTTTGCTCTCGATGCTGCAGGCAGGCTTGCAGCAAGAGCCCACAACTGCAGGAGCAAGGGCTACTGAAAGGTCTCTAGTTCATACTGAGCTGCTTGCTAACAATCCAGGGGGGCTGTAGAGGGGATCTGGAAGCAGCTTCCCTTGGGTGGAAAAAAACCCCAAGCACAAGCATCACAGCCTGCTAGCAGGGAAGTGGAAGAGGGGGCAAGACGTGCCCCAGCAGCAGGGCAGCCAGGCTGCACAGCAGGAGCAGCAGGGAGCCCTGCCTCACCGCTGCAAGGGCAAACCCGCACCCCTCCACCCCGGGGCTCTTGGTTTGAGCCCACAGAGGGACAACCTCCTCCCTCCCCCCCCGCGAGTAAGCTGCTGACCCCGCTCCAGCCCCGGGAGCCTCTGCGCCTGTCCCCGGGCTGGGCCCTGTCCCCCGGCCCACCTCGCCCGGTCCCCGGCCATGCTGCGCTGCCTCCGCGGAGCCGGCGGGACCAGCTGAGCGGCGGCGCCGCGTGCCGGTCTCCCCCCACCACGTGCGCCTTTCCCGCCGGCGCGCCGCTTTCAGACATCAGCGGCCAATCAAGGCAGGGCGCGGCGCCAGGCCCCGCCCTGTGCCTGCAGGGCGGGGGAGGCGGCCCTGACCAGCCGTGAGCCACGGGGTTACTGGTTCGAGTCCCGGGGGCGGCAGCGGACACGCGTGTGCCCCCGGGGAGCACACGCGTGGCCGCGCAGGGGCACGGCATTGCCCCCACCTGGGTTCGGGGACTCCCCCCGGCCCTCCTTGTCCATCGACCCCCATGGTGGTGCTGGGGACCGCAGCCAGCTCTGATGCGCATAGGGGCAGCAGCATCTGCAGCAGGGAGGGAAGATCCCGTTGGGTTCCCTGGGGACAACCCTGAGTGCCCCCCCGCTGTGGACACCACTCCTCAGAGCCAGACGCGGTGCAACCACTGCCCCCGGGGCTATAATGACTCCACAGCCCCCCCGGATTATAATGCCCCCCACTAGGCTGCGGGGTGCAGGGTGCTGCCTGGAGAGGGGCGTGAGGGCACCCAGCACAAGCCCAGACTATGGAGTCACCGGCTGATATTAAATTGTCTTTATTACACAGATACAGAGTTAAGAACAGACATAACCTGAATCATAAAGTTTACATCTTTCACAGGTCAAACATACAGTACACTTAGAGAAAGCGGGGAACAGCAAGGGGGGGGACAGCATGCCGAAGGAAAGTCCTACCACCTCGTCTCTCTGGGCTGGCCCCCAAAACCCACGTGGTGGGGCAGGACAGGCTGCCGCTCTGCCTGCCTGCTCCTGGCTGGGGGGTGCTGGTTTCCAGCCTCCCAGGGACCCCGGTACTCCAGTATCCCTGTCCCCAGGGCTGGCAGGGTGACGTGGGCAGGGCTCAGCCCTGCACCCCAGGACCAGGGAACCGGTGCTGCCCACGCAGCCGTGACCGATAGGGGCCAGTGGCACAACACCTTGTTCCCAGGGCCATGGTGTTTGGTGGCATCGGAGGAGCCCCAGGAGCTGCCACCATGGCTGGGACACTTCAGCACAGTCCCTGGGACCTGGGAACAAGACGGTGTCTTGTCCCTGACCTCAAACCCACGGGAATCCAGAGAGGCACCCTGAGGAGAAGGGGGACCTGGAGGAGGAGGGTGAGGAGAGGCTGTGGGGGGGTTGTGGGGGACTCCGGCAGTGATGGAGCAAAGCCCAGGCAGGTGAGGGACCCCTGCTCCAGGGCGTCCAGCCTTGCCAGGGATGTGGCACTTTGGTTTCAGCTGGGAATTTGGGTTGGGAATGTGAGGAAGGAGTTGGAGAGTCCCTCGCCTGCTGGGGATGGGGCTCCAGTGCCACACTCAGTGCCAGAAAAGAGCCACATCTCTCTTGCCAATTCTTCCAGCCTGGTGCCACACTCAGCACCCAGCACCCAGAGCCCTAGCTCTGCTTGCACTGGGACCTTGGGCAGGCTGTCCCCACACCGCCAACACCATCCCCCAGCCCCAGCTGCGATGGCGGGGAGGAGACCCAAGAAGGGGAGCTGTGGGTGGCCACAGGGACCCAGTCTGGCAGAGGACCATGCCCGGTCACCCTGACACCCTGTGTCCCCAAGCTGCCCCACAGCCTCCAGGGTGTTCCTAACCGCCAGCCAGGCTGTGCCGGCACCACACGGCTCATCCGTCTGCCACCTCCCAGATGCCACAAAGCCACCAAAGGATGTGACGCAGGCATGGCACAGGGCATGTGTCCCCTGGCTCCCCCGCATGTCCCAACACCATTTTGGAGCAAAACCCCGTGGAAGCACCCAGCCACCACAGCTTTCTCCACGGCTGCATCACTCCAGCCCCGCGGCCACACCGCCGCTGCCGTCCTCCCCACATCACTAATTTTTTGGGAAATATTACACTTTAAAGCTGTCGTTCTGGTTTGGACGTCTGCTAGCGCCGTGCCGCCTGTCCCCTCCCTCCCTCGGCTTTTGGTTTCAATGCAAGGTTCTGTAGGGTATTTTTATTATTAAAAAAAAAAAAAAAAGCAAGAAGAAAATAATAATGAAAAAACAAAAAAAGCAAAGCAGAAGGGAGTGGATGCAAGAGCAGTCTCTGTAGAAATGCTCTCGTCCGCGGTTTCCCGGCGAGGCGGAGGTAGAGAGGCAGAGCCCCGGCGTGGAGCAGGGCTGGGGGCACGTGGGGACACGCAGGGACACGCATGGTGGGAAGGGCAGGGACAGGATGGACACCCGGGAGAGCAGGCGGCCCCACAGCAGGTGCATCTGCAATACTCTTATATATTACCTCTTCTCAGGAAACGTAAGAAAAATAGACAATATTACATATGTCACACCATAAATAAAGTGAGCAGTCACTCCAGGGGCACCTGGCAAAGCTCCCAGCCTCAGGATGCACAGAACCCCCCCGGGAGGATGCACCAAGGTCTCAGGGTGCACAGAACCCTTCTCCAGGGATGCACCAAGGTCTCGGGGTGCTCAGAAACATCCCGGGGGATGCACCAAGGTCTCAGTTTGCACAAACCCACCCCTGGGGGAATGCATCAAGATCTTGGGGTGCACAGAAACCTGCAGCAGGGCTTGGTGCTGGTGGCACAGGGCCAGTAATGTCACCTAGGGGTGCCCCATGCCCCAAGCCCTGCTGCAGCGCGGCACGGCACAGCATGGCACAGCCTACGCAGGAGGCAGCCATGAAGGCAGCACCAGCAGCCGGGCCCCTGGGTGACTGGCAACAAAACCGACCCAGCCCCAAGCCCTTCCCTCCTCTTCCTCCCCTACAGAAAACACACAGGATGGTTTTTGCAAATGCGGAAAAAACTACAGCTCCTATCGAGCACACGACTTCTGTTTGCCTCTGGCCAGCCTCGCTCCCCCATGCCACAGCCTCCAGCAGGTTCTCATCATCTTTTATTTGGCAAATGTCTCTTATTATTATCACTATTATTATTATTATTTTTTTGGACCTCTGCAAAACACTATTTACATTCACATTAGCGTACAGCACTCCTGCCCCACATGGGGCTTCCCTCCTCTCGGAGCCGGGGGACTTTCCGTATTGCACTCCCGTCCTCTGCACTTTGTACAATGATGCAAGAAATACAAAATAATCAACATCGTCCTTGGCTGCCTCCTCGGCCAGGAAGGAGGTTGCACTCACTTTCCTTTCCTTTCCTTTTTCCTCTTAAAAAATCCTTGCAAAATAAATCCGACGTGGGGTGTGGGAGCAGCCTGGCAGCGGGGGGCTGGGGGGTCCGGCCACAGGCAGCCCCCGACGGCTTCGGGAAGGGAGAAAACCAAAAATCAGTCTTTTCATCTCTTTTTTTATTCTTTTTCCAGGGCAGCAGCGGGCAGAGGTAGAGATGTGCCGGCTCCAGCTGCGCCCACCCGGGCGGTTCCCAGCCACCATCTCCCCCTCCCACATTGCAGGGGCTTGCTTTTAAAAAAAACACCCTTTTTTTGCTTTATTTTAATAGAAACTCTTTAAAGCCCCAGGGGCACGTCCATCCATCCTTGTGGGGAGGGGAAGGAAGCGACAACAGAACGAAACGAACTTTGGCAGTGGAGAGATGTTTGGATCTTCCTTGGTTTTGGATTTCCTTTGGAGCAGAGGTGAGTCTGGTCTGTTCTTGGCTAGCTAGCAAGGTAGTTACAGGTGAGCGTCCGTCACGCGGCTTGACTTGGCGTCGTCTGGTTTTTGGATTTTTCTTTTTTTTTTTTTTTACTTTTTTTTTTCCTTTTTTACAATTTCTTACTTAAAGCCAAAGAGTCCGACGTTTTCTTTTTTATTTTCTTTATTTTTTTTTTTACAAAAAAAAAAAAAAAAAGAAAAAAAAGGAAGAGAGAGACGAAGAAAAGAAGTTTCTTTCCTCCTGCAATCGAGCCCCTCGGCAGAGCCGATGCGGGCTGGGGCCAGGCTGGCCTCTCCCCACGTCACTGCATGGTGAGGCTGCAGCCAAATCCCTCATCCGGAAAGAAAAATGAGGAAAACAAAAACCCCAAAAAACCCAACCAAAAAACCACCCGAACCACAATCCCCCAACCGATAGAAAACCAACCAAAAAAAAGCCAAAACAAAGACTGAAGAGAGAACAGAGAAGACCGGTATTTGCCTTAACTCCACTTAAAGCCCAGTTTGAGGATCTGTGAGGATTATTTGTGAGAGCTAGAGAGGTCGTTTCGGAGGTCACACGAGTCAGGTAGCTGAGGAAATTGCATCGAGTGCAGTCCATGTCTTTTGGAGAGCGGTGGTAGCAGCGGCGGCAGCGGCGGCGGCAGCAGCAGCAGTCCGAGGGTGGCTCAGCGGGACGTGCTCTCCAGCGGTGCCGGGGTGGCTGGCGTGCCGGCGCGGGAAGCGGCCACCGAGCCCGTCTCGCTGGGGCTGCTGGCGATGGTGGCCACCCCATCGGGCTGCCCCGGCCCTGGCGGCAGCCCCACGCTGGCAGCAGGGGCGCTGGGGGCCGGCAGCCCTTGCAGAGTCTGCCCGCAGACGTGGTGGTGCTTCTCCCAATCCTTGTGCTGGCAGAAGGAGCCGCAGTAGCGGGCAGTGTTGCAGCCACTGCAGGTCTCGCTCGCTTTGCGCCCGCAGTTCCAGCAGCTCTGTGGGGATGTGAAGCCAAACCTCAGCCCCAGCTTGTGCACCCCCTCTCGGACCAGGCACTCTCATGCCCAGATCGTGCACCCCTATCCTGGACCACGCATCCCCATCCCAGATGGTGCTCCCCCACCCTGAACCATGCTCCCCCGTCCTGCAGCATACACCCCTATCCTGGACCATGCACCCCATCATGGACCATGCACTCACGTCCCAGACCATGCACATAATCCTGGACTGTGCATCCCCACCCTGGACCATGCGCTTCCCTCCCAGACTGTGTCCCTCCATCCTGGACCATGCACTCCATCCCTGACTATGCTCCTCCATCCTGGACCATGCACTCCATCCCTGACTATGCTCCTCCATCCTGGACCATGCACTCCATCCCTGACTATGCTTCTCCATCCTGGACCATGCACTTCATCCCTGACTATGCTCCTCCATCCTGGACCATGCACTCCATCCCTGACTATGCTCCTCCATCCTGGACCATACTCCTCCATCCTGGACCATGCACTCCATCCCTGACTATGCTCCTCCATCCTGGACCAGGCACTCCATCCCTGACTATGCTCCTTCATCCTGGACCATGCACTCCATCCCTGACTATGCTCCTCCATCCTGGACCATACTCCTCCATCCTGGACCATGCACATCACTCTGGACTGTGCATCCTCCCCCTCAACCATGCACCCCATCCCTGACTGTCCCTCCATCCTGGACCACACACTCCATCCTTGACTATACTCCATCCTGGACCATGCATCCCCATCCCAGACCATGTACATCTTCCTGGATTGTGCATCCCCATCCTGGACTGCACACTCCATCCCCAGCTTGGTGCAAGAAATCTCTTCTTCCCAACCCGTGGTGTGGCCGCAGCCCCTGCTGGTATCCATGCTTGCATGCACAGATGCTGCAAACTTGATTGCAAAAGGAGCAGGTCCCAAACACCCGTGCTGTCACCAACCCTGCCCCACCCCACCGCCCCCCCCCTCCCCCCCCCCCCCCCGGCTTGATCCCGCCGGCCCCCACCTCGCTTGAGTCCTCCTGCTGATTGATGACAGTCAGGGCATCTTCTGAAGCCTGGCGCTTGGCCTCAGCCAGGGCTCGCTCCATCTTGGCTCGCTCTGTCGTGATCAGCTCGTGGGCTTTCCGCTCGGCGTCTGACACGGCCTTCTGCAGCTCGGACATAGCCTGACGCTTCACCTCGTTCACAGCTTCTTCTGGAAGGAAGGCAGCCGAGCATGGCACAGGGTGTCCCAGCACCCCAGCCCCGGTTGCGTGCATCCCCCGCTGCAGCAGCACCCTGGGAGGGCTGCGAGCATCCTCCCCCTGCTGCAAGCACACCCTGAGCCCCTCCAGTGCCACAGGGACCCCGACGCGGTATGGGGAGGGCAGGGGCAGAGACCCTGCCAGCTCAGACACTGATGGGTGCTGGTGCCTGCCCCGCACTCACCAGCCTTCCTCCAGATCTCCTCTGGCATGTACCCGGAGAGAGGCCGCGGCGCGAACTCCCGGTGAGTGTCTGCGAAGGAGAGGGGGTGATGCCGTTAGGAGATGCGATCCTCTTCAAACCCACCCGCCGGCAGCACTGGACCCCCGGGGGAACAGCACGGGCACCCTGGAGAGGGGCGCAGCCCCCTGAATGCACCCCGCAGCCCCGGGGCTCAATACCTAACTGGGGTGCCTCGGAGGCGGAGGAGCTGTTGTGGGGGCGGGCAGAGGGGGGGCTGCCTTTCTTCATGTCCTCGGCGTCGCTGTAGCGCCGGATCCAGTGGTTGAGCTCCTCGCGGTCGGCCTCCTGGCACCGCCGCAGTACCGTCAGCGACCGGCGTGTCTTCTCCACCATGTCCATGATGCAGTTCAGCAGCTGCGGGGGGGCAACAAGTCAGGGTGGGGGGGTCTCTGCTGCAAGCAGCTGGGGGGCTGCAGTGCCTGGTGCTGTGGCGGGGATTTGGGCTATGCCAGGCTGTGCCAGGGCTGGTGTACCACTTTGGCTGGGGGGAGCAGAGGATGCTTGGGAGAAACGCCCTTGGGGGACACGGTGGGGATGGAGAGCAAAGGCTGGAGGAAGGTTACAACGTACGTTGTTGAGGTGTTTCCACTCCTCTGCCCACTCCCGGTCGGTGAGCCGGTGGTCGATCACCTCCTCCTGCCGCGTCCCGTGCACCGCTGCAAGGCAAGCGCAGGGCAGGGGTCAGCCCCCCGCAGCGCCCCTCTCTCTGCACGGGAGGGGCGCCCCAATCCCCTGCCCACCCCCCCGAACCCTGGCACACCAGGGATGCCACCACTCACCGGCAGGCCGCTGGCGCTCACGGAGCTCCCGGGGGTCGGGGTGACGGTAGGTGTCACGGTAGTGGTGCGCCATGGCCATGTCCTCCAGGCGGTAGTGCTGGGGCAGGGGGGGAGCGGCGGGGGGGTGCCCCAGCCCGTTGGGTGGGTGGCTCAGCCCGTTGCTGGGGCTGTAGCGCTGCGCCGGGCTCATGGTGCACGGCCGCTTGCTGAGGTGCTCAGGGTGCAGAGGGTCTCGGTCCAAACCGTTCTCTTTGGTCCTGGGTGGAGGAGAGGAGGTTGGTCCCCACTGGACACTGGTGCCCGCTGCCCCAATGGGGATGACAGGGATGCATCCCTCAAAAAATACCCTGCGCATCCCCCCAGCTTGCACCTGTCTGGCGTCCTCCTCTTGCCGCTCTCGCCCACCTCCAGAAGCAGCTCGGAGGAGTCGATGGGAGAGGAGGCGTTGGCGTCCAGCAGCAGTTGCTCGTGCTGGGCCAGGTACTGGGCCGGGGTCTGCTTGGCCATGCGGGCACAGTGCAGCAGCTCCCGCTGCAGCAGTGGCAGGTTGGCCTGAGAGGGGAAGGAGAGTCCAGTCTGCAGCCCTGCAGACCCCCCCAGCCCGGCACCCAGTGGCTCAGAGCACCCTGCAAAGCCCAGCACCCGAGCACAGCCCCCCCAGCATTGTCCCCAGCCAACTGTGAGCAGGAGGTGCCTTTGGGCACCCTTCCCTTTGGGGTCCTGCTCATCTTCCCCAGGGGGACATCCTTGGGACCCCACTCATTGCAGCGTGCCGAGGTCAGCTGGGCTGCCAGGGGGGGACACATGTGGCCCCCCATAGGGTTCAGCCATGTGCTGGCACGGGCACAGATTCAACTGAGCCCCCCGTGCATCCTGGCAGAGGCTGCAGAGCATCATACCCCAGCCAGGTCAGCCACCTGTGCCACCCTGTTCCCAGGGCTCTCACCCTGGGGACCTGACCCCCCGGCCCGGGGAGCCCCCAGCCCATCTGCCACCCACAAGGCACAAGGACCGGTTGCAAACTCCCCATGCACCCACCTGCTGCATCTGCCCTGGCACCGCAGCCCTAGGAGCATGCAGAGCAGCAAGAATTAAGCAGCAGAGACCCCTTTCTGCCCGGGCGCTCTGGCTGCCAGCTCTGGGTTTCTCTTTAGGCAGCTGATCCGCAGCCAGACTCCCATCTGTCGGACACGTTAGCGCCGAAGCCGGAGATGCGTGCTGCAGCGAGCAGAGCTGGACCCTCCCCTTCCCCAGCCAGGGACCAACCCCACAAAAACAAGCAAGCCCCCAAGTCTGGGAAGCATGCCGAGCCCGGCTGGTTGCAGTTAGGATAATGAGAAACATCTGGAGCCCACGGTGGGAACAGCTGGGAGCGGGGTGCCAGGGCGGCCGGCTGGGCCGCCGCGCGCTTGGCCGTGGGACAGCCGGGATGGCTCCCAGCCCGCCCCAATCCACAGGGCCACCAGCACCTGGGGATGCACCATCCCGCTGCTCCTGCAGACCCCAAACCCAAGCAGGAGGGCATGGGGGCTCTGCTGTCCCTCCCGGCTCAGCCTGGCCATGTTTTGTCTCTGCCATCCCCTGCCAGGAGCAAACCTCTCTGGCAGCTTTGCAGGCAGATTCCTGTGGCGAGCACGGACCTCTGCTCCAGGAGGCTGGGGATGCAGAGAAAAGGGGCTTTTTTTTGCACTTTTTCATTATTCCTCTCCTAACGAGGGACAGGCGACACTGGGCTTCAACATCTGCCGGCAGTGCTGGTGCTGCCAGGCGTGCCAGCGGCCGGCAAATCCCTCCGGAGCGGGGTGACAGTGCAGAGTCAGAGCGAAATTAAAAGGCAAATAAAAAAAGGGGGATTTTTAATGAATTGCAAATGGTTACCAGCTGGGCTGAACTCTTTGCTTTATTGCAAACAGCCCTGGCCTCATGTGACTCTACACGTGCAAGGAGCTGGGCGTGCCGGGGACACACACGTGTGCTTGGGGAGACGTGGGCAGCCCCACAGGCAGCTGCCAGCCCCGGCCCCAAAGCCGCCCCCTGATCCCCCTTTGCTGGCAACGCTGATGCTAACGCCAACATCCCCGCAGCGCCCGCGCTGGGACACCCACCTTGAGGAAGGGGATGACGAAGGGTCGCAGCGGGAAGTTGGTGGCCTCCTGGAGCTTGGCGTGAAACTCCTCAATGGTGAGCGTGGAGTTCTGCAGGGACAGCCCAGGCTCAGCACTGCCAGCCACAGCCCCCCGCCTGCCCTGCACGCCCAAGGGGATGCTTTACTACTTCTCCCCCGTCTAGGCTCCTCTGCCATGCTTGAGGGAAAACCATGCTCAAGGCTTTGCTGGCGACGCCTGCAGCCAAGACCCAACCCTGCACCGTGCTGTGCAGATCCCAGGAGACACTGGAAAATCGGCTCCCATTTTTCCAGCAGCATCTCCACCCCAAGAGGACAGTGCAGGATCCCCGGATGGTGCATCACTCCCCCAGCCCAATGCCTGCACCTGGCACACGTACCACAAGCCCCAGGACGAGGGTGCGCACCCGCTCCCCGATCTCGGGAGAGATGTCGTTGCCAAACTGCTGCAGCGTGGTGAGGAAGCGCTTGAGCTTGGAGAGCTGGCGGGCTCCACAGGCCGGTGGGAGCTGGTGGGTGGAGAGGGAGGCAGTGGAGGAGGTGGCTGGCCCGTTGCTGAACCCATTGGGGGTGGACGGGGCCCCATTGATGGCAGTTGGTGAGTGGCTGCTCCCGTTCATCACTGCAGGGAGAGAAGGGATGGGAGGTCAGAGCGGGCGGCTGTGCCCTGGCACTGTGGGGACAAGGCTGGGATGTGGGGACCGGAGCATCCTGGTGGGTACTGCAGGGCTGGCATCCCCCAGGAGGCTTCAGGATACTGCTGCATCTCTGGGGCCACACCCTGGACTGGTCCCCGGTGCTGTGAGGGGCTGTAGGGAGGGATGGGATGCAGTGCATGCCCCAGCGCAGCGAGGGCCTGATCCTGCTCCCCAGTGCTCAAGGTAGCCAAGATACGGGACTCCACCCTGCCCCTCTGGGAGCTGCTCAGCACCCCCCAGGGAGAAGCCACGAGCCATTTCCCATGGAGCTCAGCCTGGCCTGCAGCACGCTGGCACCTCAGGCCCCGCTGCCCAGGCGGGGGGGACAGGAGCTGCCTGGAACACCCCATGCCAGGGGACCCAAGGCGGGGACACCTGGTGGTGCCAACGGGTGGCACAGCGGGCCCCTCGCTCCTGCGCCAGCCCTCTGTGCAGAGCATGCGAGTGCAGGGACCTTTCGGCAGCCAGCACGGGCACGGCACGCATCACCCCATCTCCCGACCGCACGCTGCTCCACCACGGCACCCGGGCATGCACCGCGCCTCTCCCCGCGGCGCACCGGGCACCCGGCTCCTGGGATCGCACTAACCTTGCGGTGCCTGTGCCGCCTTGCCTGCCCTGCCTGCCTGGGCAGGCTCCCGCTCGCTCTACGGCTGGGCAGTATCAGCCGCCCGCTAAAGAGGTGCCGAAAATAACCCAGCGGCCACAACTGCTTTTATTCCCGCGACAGGTGTGTTACTAAGTTAGACGCCACACATGTCCCTCAGCCGGGGCCGGGGTTCACATGCCCGTGACCTGCTGGGGCAGGGCGAGGGGCTGGCACGGGGGAGCACACCCTGCCCAAGCTCCCCCCCGGCGGTACCGTGCCCCCCGCCGGACCCTGTGCCTGCTGGGGGGGCTGTGGCTGCGGCTCGGGTCTCTCATGAGAGCGGATGCTTCATTTTACTTACAAAGACAGACCATCGACCATTTCAAGCAACCATGAAAACGGCCGCGAGGCAGAAACGTCGGAGGGCCAGCGTCTCGATCTGCAAGCAAAATAAAACACGCTATGATGAGAGAGCAGAGGGGGCAGCTCTCAGCCGGGGGTCCCTGCAGGAAACACTCCTTGACGGTGGGCACGGTGGGGGCACGTGTGCCACGGGCAAAGTTGCCTGCACCCAGGTGTGCTGGGGATGGAGCCGGGTCCCTGCATCCCACTGCAGCCAGATGGAGAGATCAGGGGCTGCCCGGCTGCCTAACGCGCTCCCCACGTTTTGGGGCCACCCCTGCACAGCCCCGGCACGGGGGGGAGCTTCGCGACACTTCCCCGAGAACAAAACCAACCAAAACACCGTTGTGCTCAGGGCCGAGCCGCAGCAGAGGGGCTGCCTGCGCCCCCAGCCCCGTGTCCTGCACCGAGCTGAACCCAGGATGCCACATCTGCCACAGGGTTCGGATTAGAAAACAGAACCCCTAACGCGCAGCCCTGCACGAGCTGCTTTCTGCTTCGAGAGCACCTGGCCGGGAGGGTGGCAGGGCTGCCGCAGGGAGCGCCGCTGCTGGGGGGGCTGTTTCCGAGGTGTTTTCTTCCCTGCTGGGGTTTCTAAGCAAGACGCAGCTCCGAGCAGAATCCTTGCACGCACATGTGCCTGACTGGGATACGTCTCGGCGGAGCTGGAGCCACCGCTCACAATGGCCGCTGCCACTCCTGCTGGGGAGACCAGCCTTGGCCCCTGCCCCGCGTGCGCCTTGCCTGGCCATGTGCCACGTCGGTGACACCGGCACAGGGACCGATCCCTGGTGCAAGCCCTGCAGGTGTGGAGTGAGCCCATGTGCCACTGGTGCAGCCAGCATGTTGGGGCTCCCCCAGTTCAGTGATGCTACAGAGGCTGAGGACTCGGACCTCGAGTCCCCACCAAGTCCTCTGATGCCATCAGCACCATGGCCTGGGCTGGGGAAGGAGGTCTGTGGCACCGCCCTGCCACACCTGCGTGCCACACGCATGGGCAGCTGGGTCCCCACATGCCCAGGACCTGCAACGGGGCCAGCTCTGACTCGCGGGGACTCCCCCAGCCCACAGCGTCCTCCAGTCGTCTTGCTGCGGGTGAGAGCACCTGGGGCCACGCACTGCTCTGTGCCACTGTTCAGTGACCGTGTGGCAGGAGACCAGGATGTCCCCATCCCCAAGCACCTTGCAGGGCACTGCTGGTGACGGGCAGTGCCATGGTGCTCCCTGCAGCCACATGCATGAGCTGGGGCTTTGGGATGTGCAGCCCAAAGACCTTCTCCAGCGCAAGGCTGGGTAATGGCACCCCACAGCACAGCCAGCACCGAGCACCGTGCCAGGGTCTGAGGACGCTGCTGGTCCCGGGTGCAGCGTGTGACCTGGAGGCGAACGGAGCTGGGCAGCCTCCCTGCCTGGCATCCCTTCCCCATCCCCATCCCTGCCCAGTACTCACTGGTGTTTGCTGTGAAGGAGGGATGGCGTGTGGCTCCCTGGGTGACAGCTGGCGGCGGCGGAGGCATGCTGGGCGGCGTGGACCTGGACTGTGTCTTCACGTCGGCTGGCGAGTCGGGCATGGTGGCGGCCCGCGTCTCCGCGTTATCTGCAGGGAGAGGGCATGGGGCAGTGAGCAGGGTCTGCCGGGCAGCGCCACCTTCCCCTCCCAGCGGTGGTTGGGCTGGGGGCAGAGGGGACCCTTGGGACCCTCGGGCTGGCCTGGATGTCTCCGCTCCCCAGCAGGACGGCAGCAGCCCTCACCCTGGGCAGAGCTCAGGCAGAGGGGACAGTGGCTGGTGTCCTGTATGCCTGCAGGACAGTAGGGATGGTGACCGACCTCACGTGCAGCCGCATAACACTGGGGACGGTGCCCGGGGCCTGGCATGGATGCAGGGTGGTGGGGACAGGGCAGGACATCACTCTGCCCCACACAGGGCACAGCCCAGCCCAGCACACAGACAGCGTAGCGTGTGTGTCCCTGCAAAGCTACCGCTGTCACATACCGGCACCCTCCTGCCAGCAGGTACCTGCCCTTGTCTGGAGAGTCCCTGGCAGCCCACTAACCCCTTGCTGTCCCCAGCAGCTCTGCGCGGGGCTGCCGTAATCCCAGGCAGGGATTATGCACAGGCAGTAAATCGTGGGTTCCTTACGGCTGGTGCTCGGTGGCAGCAGCGATGACAGCACCCACGTGCTGTCCCCCTGCAGCCCCAAGGAGCCCTGCGAGGCGCCAGATCCTGCAAAGGGGGGAGCGCAGGGCTCCCTGCCATCACCGTGCTGGGCTCCCTGCAGGCATTGCTGCCTCCCTCCCAGTGCCCTGCACTGACAACCCCAAAGAGCAGGCAGTGGCAGCATCCCCAGGGGAACCATGCCAGCGCTGTCCCCTGTAGATGGTGGTGGCAGCCCCGGTGCAAGCTTTCGGCCCCACGGCTGCTGTGCTGGCGGTGATGGGTGGCCGCAAGTGCAGGCAGCTGCAGTGATCTGTCAGGGCACCCGGAGCCCATGCCGCTGCTGCCGTCGGCACCAGCCAAAGAAGGAAGCAGCCACCACGGCTGCCCCCCGGCCCCGGGGTCCCCGCTGCGCCCCAGCACGCTTCCCACCAGGCAAGGCTGGTAAACACTAATCTAATATGCATGCTTAATCCGCCACAACTGTTGTGAGATTAATTGAACCCTGCAAGAGCACATTGTCCAGGCTAAATAAAACCGGGGCCTCATCCTGAGCAAGATGTTATCGGGGCTTATGCCATAGCTGATGCCATGCACAGAGGACCAGGAGATGGGAGAGCCAGTGACAAGGGCCAAAATCTTGGGCAGTCACCATCATGGTCCCAACAGCATCCTCCAGACAGCTCCAGCACAGGGGAGCATCCCTCCCTGCCCATAGCACACCGTAATCCTGCAGCCGCCTGGATGTGCACACTCCAGTATCTCTTTCCTTGTTCCCTTCTCCCACTGCAGCCATAGGAGAAACCCCAAGACCAAGCAGCATCCCTCCCCATAAAACAACTGTTTCCTTATAGGCCTGCCAAAATAAATGGTATGTTTTGAAAAACATATATTTTCATTTTCATGGAAATGCCCATCTCTGGGCAAGGCTCCTCCAGACTTCCAGGCTTCTCCTATCAATCAGAGGAGCAGGATCCAGTGCCGACGGCAGACGACCAGCCACGAGCGTGCACAGAGCACGACCCAGACTGGGTGGCTGCATCTGCGCAGCCGCAGCACCTTGATCTGCCAGGTGTCCACATGATCCCTCCTGGGCTCAGCATCCCCCAGGCATCGCCTGCTACCCAGCTCGGCAAAGCACGGCCTGCATTGCCACTGCTTGCCAGCTTCTGCCCGCAGCAGGCAGGGCCAGCACCTCCCCGTGATGCAGGGCTCTGCGTGGGCACCACTGCCACCCCGTCGCCCTTCTTGCCCCCTCTGAACCCAGGTTCGCATTGCCGGGTGCTGGCTGGCATCACATAGAGAGCACGGTGCAGCGAGGCATTGCAACATGCTCTTCACATCTGCAACACTGCAGCCACCCATGTGCAGGCCCTGGCTCTCCACGCAACAGCCACCGGGCATGGGGACAAGCCACAGCAGCTTGGGGACAGCGTGGCAGCTTGCCCAGGTAAGTGCACCTGCACCAGCCTGTGCAGCTCCCAGTGCGGAGGGGCTGCGCCCGTGGGTTGGGCTCTGCTGCTGCTTGCAAGGAGGGAGGAGGCTGCAGCTTGCAAGATGTTCCCCCCTGCCTGCATCCCCGGCATGGTCCCTGCCTGTGTCCCCGTCCCTGTCTGCATCCCTGCCTGCATCCCTGACACCATCCCTCCCTGTATCCCCATCCCTGCCTGCATCCTCACCCCCATCCTTGTCCCCCTCAGTGTCCTGACTCCGTACACATGCCCATGCCAAGGGGAAAACTTGGACACACTCATTCTGGCACCGACACATCTTTTCCACAGCTTCCCATTGAGACGAAAGTTTCCATGAAGCTGAGCAAGCACCCAGGGAAACGGGGCCTGGCTGTGTTTTCTCTTGTCTTTTCCTTCTTTTTTTTTTTCTCCAAGTCATAAATTTTCCCCAATGTCTGCAATGCAAACACCACCATGTGGGCACGGGGATGAGGGACGGCTCAAACCCGATGGGATTTCTCAGTGCCCAAAGCCCGGGACGGCCGCGGGATCCAGCCAGACCGGGGCACCAGCCCAGGTCCTCTGCAGGATGGGACAAGCTCGGTGGCGGGCGAAAGGGGTTTGGGGGGGCAGCCCTCTGGCAGTGCCTCCAAACAATAATTCCCCAACATGACTCAAACTCTGCTGGAATGTTTTTTTTCTTCTGTCTCTCTTTTTTTTTTTTTTCTTTCTTTGGGGTAATTTGTCCCAGCCGCTCGGGGCTGTGTCTGTTTTCCTCCATCTGGTTTCCATTAGGCCTGTGCAGCCCAGATGAATAAGTAATAATATAAAAATAAAAGGATTAGTATTTTCTCCTTGGCTGGCAGGAGTGGGTGTCCCCCACCCTGCCTCCCGGGGCCAGTGGATGCCGGACCTCTCGCACACCCCCGCACGACCCTGAGACCCCCATTTGTCACACCAGAGGGTTTAACCCCCTGCACACTGGTCCGGGCACGGTCCCCACAGGGGTGATGACACACCAGCGGTCCCCACAGGGGTGATGACACACCAGCGTGGATGCTACCGGCTGATCAAGCCTGGCTTGGCCCCGGCTTGCCCATGGCACCCAGCCCTGTGCTGCCCTGGTGGTGCCACTGGGGTTGGGGTTTGTGACCCCGCTGGGCACCGGCAAGCCCTGAATTGCTTGCCCTGGCTTGTGCATTGATGCTAGCTGGTCCCCTGCCTCTCGCCACAGCTGGGGCCGGGGGTCTGCTCGGCTGTGTGCTCCCCAGCGGGCAGTGTTGGGTGCTGGAAAGCACCAATGCATGGCACTGTATGGCTGTGCATGTGGCATGGTGCAACTGTGCACGCTGGCAGGACCAACACGTAGCACCACACAGCTGTGCACACTGGCAGGCACCAACACCCAGCATCACACAGCCGGGCACACCAGTGGGCACCGACGCGCAGCATCACACAGGCAGGCACACCAATGGGCAACAATGCACAGCACTGTGCAGCTGAGCCCTCCAGTAGGCACCACCACATGGCATCCTATAGCTGTGCACACCAGCAGGCACCAGTGCATGGCATCCTATAGCTGTGCACACCAGCAGGCACCAGTGCATGGCATCCTATAGCTGTGCACACCAGCAGGCACCTCTGCATGGCACCCTGCAGCCTGAGGAATGGGGGCCAGCAGCCAGCCCAGCATGCTGCCTGCTGCTTCCCAGGGCCCCGGGGAGCCCGTCCCACTGCTGTAAGCTGTGCCCCAGCCTGGGGTGCCTGTCCAGGGAGTAGCTGGAGGAGGTGATAGAGCTGTGCCAGCCCCAGAGTGAGCCCCATGACAGCCAGCACCCAGGTTGGCTGCTCTCCTCACCACCTCCCCAGGGAGGGTGATGGTGAGGGCAGGGAGCTGCCCTGGCTGTGGCCATTGGAAAGCTCTGGCTTCCTGCAGCCCTCCTCTCCCAGGCCAGACGAAGCTTCCCATGTGAGGAAGGGGTTAAAAGGGAATTAAAAGACCAGCATCCTTCATGCTCTCCAAATGGCCACAAATGAAATCCAGATGCTGGAGGTGACGTCTCTTAAGCCAGGCTGCCTCTGAAACAAAGGCAAGCAAGCATTCCTGCTCCTCAGCTGCTGCTGCCACCGGGCCAAGAACAACTCCCCGATAAGATGGCGAAGGACCGAGCTGTCCCAGCTGGAGCACGTTAGGGAAGCGTGCAGCGCCGGCAGCCAGGCAGCAGCACTGGCCACGTGCACCCTGCACCCATCCTGATCCCCTCACCGGGATGATGGGGTAGGTGACAGCAGGCAGCTTGGAGGTGGCTCATCCCCAGCTGCATGTGGAGGGGGAGAGAGCAAGAGAGCGGCTGTGGGATGCTGAAGGGATGCTGCGCACCCCTGGCACTCCTGGGCACCCATTGCCAGGGTGTTCCATATACATATTTTGGGGAGCCAGGCTAGCAAGGAGCTATCCAAACCCCAGCACTTGTCAGTGCAAATGAAGCCATTTAAAAGGAAATCCAATTAATTAAATCCTCGGCACAAGATGTAAATAAACGCAGCTTTGGCCAGCTCCGGGCCCAGGGAGGTGTTGGCCCGTGTGTCAGCATGGGGAGCTCCACCACAGGGAGCTCTCGCCGCGGGTAAAGGCTGCCGCAAGGATGGTGGGATGCAGATGTGCCCAACGGTGCCAGGGGAGCGCCGGTGGTACCAGGGGAGTGCTGGCAATGCCACGTCATGCTCAGGTGTCTGCCGTGCCCAGCCCTGCAGGAACCCAGGCCCTGCCTGCACTCTGCCTGCAGTCAGGGATCCCAGGGATCCTCGCAAGGATGCTCATGCCTCGAGTGGCACAAGTCTGCTCTGCCCTGCTCCTCCAGCTGGCAGGGTGGTGGCTGCCTGGCCCAGCATGGGTGGCCATGCCGTGCCAACCAGCCCACAAGGTTGGGCATTGCCCCTGCCATTTAGTTTGGCTGCTCAGTTGAGCAGGACCTGCCACCATCCTTGCACCACTGTGACAGCCCTTTGCGCTGGTCGGTGAGCCAGCCTTTGTCCCTGCCATCCTTGCCTTGCCCACGGGACAGGTTCCACACCGCTGGCCTGGGCTGGGATGTTCCCACCCATCCAACACCAGGACCAAAGCAGGCTTCACCATGCTCAGATACATCCTGATTTGCTTTGCTTTCCCCACAGCCCTGACACGTGAGCAGCCCCCGGCCGCGCTGCCTGCACCGGGCCAGCATCCCAGGGATGTCCGGCGCTGCTGGATGCACCATGGGCAAAGCTCCCCGCTCAGCTCCGGGGCAGCGGCTGCCAGCAGGGATCTGGATGCCCAGTCCCCTTTCCAGCTCCCTCAGCGCAGCAGTGACAGCATGGCTCCTTGTGGGACATCACCACCCGGAGCCAGGCTTCCCCGTGCACCCCAAGCCCCACAAACCCCAGTTCTCAAGCCCAAGGACCCAAACCCGCTGCCTCAGCTCCGCACCGGCAGTGCCAGCCAGCTCCCCGCTCACCCCGGCGTGGCCGGGGAGGATGGAGATGGGTTTGATTTTCCTCAAAACAACAACAACAACAACAACAACAAAGCCAAAAAAATAAAAGCGCCCTCTCTGTTTTACAAGCCTTCATTTGCTATTGTTTATGTAAACAGGTAAATTGTTTCGTATCTCAATTAAAAACATCTGCCACATAAATGAATACCAATTAACTCATCCTGTTTTTAATTACTCTGTTAATTACACACAGGCAGCAAAAAGGATGGCAGGGGAATAGGGAAAGCATGCTCACAACCCCCCCTTCCCACCTTGCTCTTGGCAAGGATCCGAAATGTGCCCAGATAATGATGGATTAAGGTGGCTGGTGAAAACTGTGGCTCGTGGCCAGCTCCAGCGTGGCGGCTCCCTGCCAGCCCAGCCGGGTGCTGCCGGGTGCCTCGCAGGGGTATTTCCCGGCACCCTCCCGAGAAGTGCTGCACCACCCCGTTTCGGAAACCCTGGGCCCCGTGGGATGCGCCAGTGCTGCCCGTCTCATCCCCTGTGTCGGCAGCGACCGCTGCACAGCCTGCCTGGCTTTCCCAGCACCAGCCCCCGCGTTTGCTCTCAAAACGTATCCCGGGGGAGAGAAACCTCAGGACACCAAAGCGCACGGGGAGGATGGAGGAGGCTTCATGCGGACAACATCCTCATGGACCAAAAGCATCCTCGAGGCAGCCGTGATGCCCCCAGGAGCTCTCCTGCTGCCGAGGGGCAACGCCTCTATGTAGACACAGCAGCAGCACGGGGTGGATGCCGTCCCCAAACTGGGCCAGCGGCGATTGCCGAGGGACCCCGGGCGCCGTCAGCCCCTCGCCCCCCCAGCTGTGGGAAGCTTTCCAAGCGAGCAGATGGGGCAGGGGAGCGGCGGCAGCGAGGAGGAAAGCAGAAAAGGCTATTTTCTCACGCTACATATTTTACAAGTCGAACATTTTGTGCATTTCAGCCTTGCCTGTAAAAGCATCTCAGGCTCAGCCCTGGGACTCGACATTGGAGCTTGTGAGTCAACAGTGGCTGGCGGCAACGTGGCCAGCCAGCATAGAAAGGGGCTGGGAATTGGGGTCCCCCCATGCAAAGGGTTGGCCTGGGGGGGTCCCCTAACCCACTGGTGCTGGAGGAGTGGCAGGATGGTCAACAACCCCTGCCAAGCCCACCAGCCGGGACACAGCATCTGCTGCAAATGCTGCCTGCAGCATTGCGCCTGGTGCTACCGTCTGACCTGTCCCACCAACAGCTCCCGGGGCAGCAAGGGCAGGTGGGCATGCACACACCTCCCCCCCCCCCGGCTCCCCAGCTGCCTTACACTCCTGGAAATTAAATATACTGACTAAACACCATAAGTAAACTGAGTGCTGTGGCCAGCCCAGCACGCCTGGCGGCACAGGGCTGGGGCTGACCCCACCAGCAGCGCTGGCCAAGCTGCTCCCCACCTGGAAAGCACCCACATCTTGGCTGCAACCCACTTCCTTGGTGCAAGAAGGGCTGTGGGTGCATCATGGTGGTGGCCACACAGGAAGGGCAACTGATCCACCAATGCATTGCCAAAGGAGCACCCCAAAACCAGCCCGATGCCCCAGCTGCGGAGCCGAATGCTGTTTGAAGGCAGGGAGAGGTTCAGGCTAAAACGCCCCAGTTTTTGCAGCCACCCAGCCATGTGCACAGGGACGCTCAGCCCCAAAGGTGGCCTGGATAGCTGGAGTGGGGACAAGTGGCACAAGCAGCCAGGGGACTCGGGGCATTCTGGAGGCAGAGAGAGGATGGGGAAGGGAAAACATCCCGCTCCAGACACCAGCGCTGGTGGGGAGCTCCCTGCGAGGTCCCTGCAGCGTGGGAATGCTGAGGCACTGCTGGCTCCCCAGGGAACCTGGGCCGGATCCTGCTCCACAGCCACCAGGATGGTAACGGCTTCATGGTGGTGCTGGATCCAGCCGTGCATCCCCACAGCCTTTGGGCTGCTGCATTACCAACTCTTTGTCTATTTTTTACCCACGGGCTACATTTCAAGGCGATTTTGCCCATGTGAGGTTGAACCAAATACCACAAGAAAAAATATTAATGAGAATTTTGCAAAATAAACAGGAAATCCCTTGGATGTTTTCTGGAAACATTGGTCAGCATCTTCCGAAGGAAAGCTGCGGGCTTGTCAAGGTGGGGTTGCCCCTGGGGAGCCTGAGCGTGCTGGGAGGGACGGCAGAAAACAAGCTTCAGGAAATCTAAAAATAAATCCTGAACTGGGCAATGGCACTAACGCCAGCGGCACCCGGGCAGGAGGGTTCTCCTCTGTGCTACCAGCCTGGACTCACCCCGTACCGGCCAGCACAAAGCTTGCTAGGATGGGTCCCCACATGGGGAACCCCCCTTGTCCCCAGCCTGGTGGGACAGCTAAACCCAGCTCCTGCCCATGGTCCGGCTTGGAAAGCACTGGCCAGAGCTGCAGCATCCAACTCACGCCCCCTCGACCCCAGCAGCAGCATTTAAGCCCAACTTTGCACCAAGCTCAGCTCCTTCCCAGGGCCCAGGCAGCTCCATTTGCAGGATCAGGCCATGATCTGCCCAAAACCTTGTGCACACTGCAGCTGTGCTGGTCTGGCCTGGGGCAGAAGCAGTGCTGGTGCCGGTGGCAGAGGCTGGTGTGTGTCCCCTGGGGGGGGGCAGCTCCCTGCCCCACTGCCAGCACTGGTGCATGCCTCACTGGCAGCCCTGGTTGGCTCACCAGCAATCCGCTGACTCCCATTAGGAGATGTAATAACAGGCATTTAGGGGGTGCTTCTCCTGCCGGGGGGTCCCGCAGCACCCTGCACCCCTTCCCCAGGCAGCCGCGGGGCAGGGGATGCTGCACGGCCATGGTCAGAGCCGAGCTGCCTCCCGACTGCCCGGGATTTAAGCCGGCTGCCGGCAGCGAGTGGAGCCGAGACCCCATTTCCATGGCAAAGCCGGACGCTGTGCAGCCACGCTGCCCGGATCCTGCCTGGGGTTTTCCACGCGTGCAAACAACCATGCTCAGAAGCAGAAATCCAAGGAAGGGACATGGGGGACATCAGCAGAGATCTGCCAGCCCGTGTCCCCGTGTGGGACCTGCCAGAGCCCCCTCACCGGCATGCTGGCGGCGGGCAGCCCACCCCAGCTGTGCCCACAGGGCTGCCCCTGACCTGGTGGTGCTGAGCGTGCCGCAGCGACGGGCAGAGGCTGGGGGGCTGCTCAAAGCTGGGCTGAGCATCGCAGTATTTTCCATCCTGCACTCTGGAAGTTCCAGATGTAAGATGCAAATCCGGCACCCACATGAGGCCTCAGTGCCACCCTGCCCAAACACAGCACCCACCCCGTGCCAGCACCCAGCACCACAGGGGAGCAGCCTCTCAGCCCCACGCATCTTGGCTTTCCCTCTCTACAAGCCAACATCTGCAGTCACATGTTTTTCAAACAAAACAAACCCGACGTGGCCATCACCAGATAAAACCTTACCTGCCAGCGTGGACACCGACAAGGCCTGCTGGGGGGCAGCAGGCAGGGAAAAACCCCTTTGCATAGCCAAGTTCATCTCCACTTGTGTTCCCAGCCACAGCAAAAGCAACACTCAAAATTCCTCCCTGCGTGGAAATGCTCTGCACGGGGGACCTGCCTTATACGCCGCCGGAAAGCCAAGCACCGAGCACCTGTCCTGGGTGGCAGCTTGGCCCCGCAGGGCTCCTCACCCGAGGACTGCGGGCACCAGGGCTGTCAGCATTCTATCCTCCCCGCCTGCTGCTCCGCGCTTGCTGTGGGGTTTTGGGATGGTTCCCCCGTATCTCCATGCCCCATACCATAGCAGAGCTCACCCCGCTGCGGTGCCGAGCAGACGGATGTTTGCAGAGTGTCTTCAAGTTGCTCGACAAAGGAGCGGAGAATTAATATTCCTTTTAATTAAAGGCAGAAAAATCTCTTTGTTCCTGAACAGAGAGAAAACAACAGAGGGAAGAGCTCAAAAGCTCTAAGCTAGAGATGAGACCATCGCTTAGATTCAAAGACACTGTCAACATGCACGTGACCTCAAATTAAAAAAACAAAATGAAACCCAGCAGCAGCAGCAGCTCCTCTCCAAAAGCGAAGGAAAGTTGCAAAGTTTTTCTTGGCTAATGGGGTGGGGGGTGGGGGGAAATCCAACAAAAGGTGCGTTTAACCAGAGAAATGCTCTGCAGTGTCCGAAGGCACCATCCAGCAGCGAGGGCTGCGCGGCGGAGTGATGGGGAGAGCTGGCCGTGCCCCGGCCCCAGCACCACGGAGGAGCCACGGAGGAGCCACGGAGGAGCGTGGTGCCAGCCACGGTGCCAGCCTCGCTCCATCGCTACGCCGACAGCATCCCCTTACCCAAGGCAGGCCGGAGCGGGCAGCCAGGCGTGCCAGCAAACGCCGCTTAATGCAATTCTGAAGGGAAAGCAAGAGCTGGACAGTGATTAATGGCTGCGAGGATCAGAAGCGGGGCAGCGCTGGAGCGGAGAGCTGGAGGCTCCCCAAGTCAACCTTCCTTCCCAAAACCGCATCCAAAAACCTGTTCCCCGGCACACGCCAGGACACGGTGCGCGTCCCCTGCACGGCCCCTGTGTCTTTGCATGTAAACACAGAATTACGTTGCCGCAGCTGTAACTTCACCGAGCAGCCCTGGGTTTCCTCCCTCAAACTCTCCCGAGTGGATCAGCTCCTCCTCGCCACGAAACGTGGCTACATCTTGGAATCGGTGGCGGCCAGAGCAGGATGTGGAGCCGGCGGGTTGGTGGTCCGAGGAGGAGGAGGAGGGATGCAGGGATGAAAGCGACTTCTCCTGCCGGGCAGAAGTCGGGAGCCACGAGTGGGGAGGGTTTGCTGCGGGGAAGGTGCGGGGGGGAGCGCACACTCGCGTAGGTTCCCCGGGTAGCTGGGCCACCCCAGCTCTCGGTAAGCGGCTGCCGGGTGCGGGGCGGGGAGCGGGGTGCACATCCCGCCGCCCCTGCGTGAGCGGGGTCCCCGGTGGCGGCAACCCCGCTCCGGGCCCGCCTGTGCTGGAGGAGCCGCTCCCGGCGCTGCCCGCCACACGGACAGACGGCGGCTCCGGTGCCCGCTCGCCCTGCCCCGCTCCGCCGCTGCGCGCCCTGGGGGTGGCCGTGCTCGGGGACGGCGCTGCCCCCCCGGGCAGCATCCCGGACTCCTGCGCACCGGCAGCCTCGCCCGGGCACCGGCAGCATCCCCGTCCCCTGCGCACCGAGAGCATCCCCCGGGCACAGGCAGCATCCCCGTCCCCTGCGCACCGAGAGCATCCCCCGGGCACCAGCAGCATCCCCGTGCCCTGCGCACCGAGAGCATCCCCCGGGCACCGGCAGCATCCCCGTGCCCTGCGCACCGAGAGCACCCCCAGCCCTTCTCCGCAGCCCCGCCGGGAACCGGGAGCCTCCCGGTCCCCGCTCCCGCCCGCGGACGGCACTTACCGTCCTGAGGTGTGGCGGAGGCGTGAGGTAAGTCCCAAGGCAGGGGCCGGCGGCGCCGGCAGGAGCGGGCAGAGCCGGCAGCGGCCCCCGGCGGCGGCGGCGGCGGCCCCGGCCCGGTTAAGGCCGGCGCGGGCGGAGCGCGGCCCCGCGGCGGCGGCTGCCCCCGGCACCTGCCCGCCGCCGCTCGCCGCGCCCGGGGCCACCGGGGGCCGCCAGCCCGGGGGTCGGGGCGCTTCCCCCCCCCCGGAGGGGTGGCACCGGAGAAGCGGGGGAGGGCGGGGGCGGAGAAGCCCGTAAATCCGCGGGGCCGGTTCACCCCCTACGCGCTGCCCGGCGGCGCATCCTCCGGCGCCGCGTCGCGGCCATGGGGCGCCCGCGGCCGCGCTCCGTGCCGGGCCGGGCCGCCCGCAGCGCCCGCCGCTGCCGCCGCGCCGCCCGCCCGCCCCGGAGTGAGCGCCGCCCGCCCGCGCCGCTGCCTTAGACGGCGCCTCCACCGCGCCCGGCAGGGGGCGCCCCGCCGCCGCCGCCGCCACCGGAGCGGGGCCCCGGGGTGCGCGGCCCGGGGAGGGGGGCGCCGGCTGCGCAGGGACACGGGGCTGCGCGGGGACATGGCGGGGGGCACGGCATCGGGGGGCTGCACGGGGGTATGGGGGGGTCATGGTGCCGGGGGACTGCACGGGGACACGGGCCGCTACCTGGCACCGGGAGGCTGCACAGAGACATGGGGGGCTGCCTGGCACCAGGGGGGCTGCCTGGCACTGGAGGGGCTGCACGGGGACATGGAGGGGCTGCACAACACTGGCGGCTGCACAGGGGCTGAGGACTGCCTGGGACCAGAGAGCCGTGCAGGGGGTACATGGGCCCTGGGGGCGGCAGGGGACTGGGGTTTGCAAAACACTTGGGGTTTGCAAGGGGTTGGCGGTGCTGAAGACTGAGGGTTGCAAAGCTGGGGGGGGGGGGCTGCATAAGTCCGGGGGGGGCCTGCAAGGGGCCAGGAGTTGTTTGCGTGAGATGTGGGTACTATGAGGGGATGGGGCCAGGGCTTGTCTGGGGCCGTGGGAACAGTCTAGGTGCTGGAACTGCGACTTGCAAAGGCTGGAGTGAGGTGGGGGTGTTTGGAGGGGGGCTGTGGGGGGCTGGGAGTGTGGTTGCTTCCCTCTCCAGCGGCCCGAGGGCTGGGGTATGCAGCAGGAGTAGTCACACAAGAAGCTGCAAGCCCCGTGGGCACAGCCCTCAGTGGTCCATGTGCCCCTCCTGGCCAGGCCTTGGGGTGCCCCCCACCCCACTTGGCCTCGGCAGGGCTCCCTAGGGCAGCTGCGTGGCACTGGCACCGCGGGAATGCCAGCAGGGCCCTCCCACCACAGCGGTGCACGGCACCCGTGCATTCAGTGCGCTGCCTGCCCATGCCAGGTCCCCGGCATGCCCTTCCTGCACACCCTGTGCCAGCTGCGGGGGGACCACTAAAAATCCCCCCCTGCCCGCCCAAGTCCTACTACGAAGCTTGTGCGCCGGGTAACACAAGCCCTGCTAATTTCCCTGTGCGCCGAGGCCCTGCCTCTCTGCGTAATTACTCTGTTTGGCAGCTGCCTTCCCTCTGCGAGTTGCTGTGCGGAGCCTTTGCCGCCCGTATGGTTGTTGTATTACTCATCCTTGCTCGCTCCCCAGTGCTTGGGCACCGGGGACCATGGCAGCTCCGCCAGGCAGCAAGTCACTGCTGCGTGGCTGTTGCACAGCTGCTGCCTGAGTGTTGGGTGGCACCGCCGCTGCAGGGCCGCTGCATGGCTTCTGTACAGCCAGTGAATGGCCCTGGCATGACCAATGCACCACCACTGTGTGGTCACTGTATTGGCACCACATGGCTGTTGCACGGCCACTACGTGTCTGCTGCGTGGCCACTGCATGACCATTGCATGGCCAGTAAATGACCACAGCCAAGCTCCCCGATGTCACCCCACTGCAGCACCCTGACCCATCCCCTTCCACCCCTGCTCTCAGCCATCCCGACCTCCAGCTCGGGTTTTGCATGCCCACGGCAGAGGTCTTTGCCATGCTCTTGCACTGCCTGAGCTGTGGGACCTGAGTCTCGGTAGCATTTGTACCCTACACCAGTCAGCACAGTGTGTGCACGCTGCGCAGCGTCTGGGCAGCATCGCACACCGTGCATGCACCGCCTGCCTGCCCTGCCTGCCCTTCCCAGCCTGAAGCACTGGGCTTGTCCCCGTTCCTGCCCCTGCCTGCACTGCTCTCATTCCCTATGGGACCTTTCTCGAGGAGCCTCTTGCGCATGAATGTCATGGCCCCACTGGCAAGGGCCCATGAGCAGCAGAGGAAAATCCGCCCCTGTGCACAGCTGCACGCACGCCCCGCCACCCCCCCAGCTTTGCATAGGCGGCACCGGCTGGCACATGCAAATGCTGGCAGTGCGTGTGCAGTTGGACACGCGGTGTGCGGTGCAGTCCTCTGCTGGCGCGCGCATTGAGACGCACCAGCCATCACTGAGGCAACCCGAGGATGCTCCCAAGGCAGAGCCCCACACTTCTGGGGTGCAAGCACAGAGCTCCTTTGGGCTCTGGCTGCTCACCAGGGGAGCAGGAACCTGACCATCGGGGTGACCATGCTCTCAGCCGAACCGGCTGTCCCACACATCCACCCTGATGCAGTTCAAGCCGTTGAATACGTTGCAAAATACCCAGCTAGGGCTGTGCCATGAGCCCAGACGGACCCCAGCGGTGACCGAACCGTCCCTGCCGACCTGCCATCACCCTGGCCTAGGGCACCTCACGGCAACCCGCCTGGAAAAGCCACAACTTCTCCATCTCCTGGTTAATGTGGAGCGTAGCTGCAGGATGCTACCAAATACCTGCTGGCTGGGCGCTGCCTTGCCCGACGCCACAGGGTCTTTGCAGCAAAAGCAGATGGAGCCAGGCACGGCTGCCTCACCAGGGCTGCTGCACTGCCCAGAGCTGCCCATGTGCTGGCAGGACGGGCAGGCGTCAGCTCCGTGACCCGCAGGGGACAGCATGGGCAGGAGGGAGCCATGCCACAACTCCTCTGGCGGCGTTTGGGTGGCAGGGTCCGCTTCGTTTCTATTCCGTGCACACAGCCTGTAATTTTGGTCTATTGAAGTCATAATTCACTACTGTGAAAATAAACATTTGTGTTAGCTTGCTTTATTCAGCGGGCCTCGTCTGAATGTTAATAATTCCCTGCCGGTGTGCTCGCACGTGGCCTTGGCCAGTGGGGCAAAGCCCAGGCACCCGTGGCCATGGCTGTGGCCACCTCCTTGCAGGCTTTGGGTGGGATCTCACCATCCTTTGTACATTGTCCCCGGGGGGGGCGGGGGGGGGGATCCCTAGATCCGGACAGGGAGGAGATGAGGAGACAAGTGCTGGAGATGAGGAGACAAGTGCTGCTTTGGGTGGGATCTCACCATCCTTTGTACATTGTCCCCGGAGGATCCCTGGATCCTCACAGGGAGGAGATGGGGAGACAAGTGCCACTTAGCGCTAAGCCGGGGATAAATAAGCTGCCACAAGATAAAGGTCATACAGAAGTAATATTTAGAGCCAAGCAGACCGAGTCCAGCACCTGCTCTGGACCCTTCCCTGCCTGTGCCTGTCCCTCGTTTTGTTTCCCTGCGGTGTTTTGTGGGTGCTCCCATCTGCAGTGGGGATTCCCCAGCACTCTCCCTGTGCCATAGGGGAGCTGGGCCAAGCAGGAGGACACCTGTGCCACCCTCTGGCTGTCCCCATGGCTGTCCCCACCCATGTCCCTGCTCAGCCAGCCGTGGGCAGGGCTGGCCCCAGGGCTCCCCCGGTTTCTCCCTGCTGGCTGCAGGGGCTGGTGCTTCCCCTCTGCATTTGCATCTTCCCAGCCTTTATCTTTCTCCCAGTCTCTGTATTGCTGCAATTACAGACACTTTAAAACACAATGATCTGGCTGTTAGCGTGATGGATGACAGAACCTTTCTGTCTGGTTTAAATCATTGCCTAGAGTGAGCAAACTTCCCCGGCTTAACCCTTTCGTACCCACCACCTCCCAGCCTTCTCCCTGCCCAGCCAGCAGGGCTGGTGGCTGCCAGCTGGGTGCTGCAATGTGCTCCATGGGTGTCCACCACACGCGTAGGTCCCACGGATGGGGATTCAGGGGGTGTCTGGCATCCCTGGGGTCAGTGTTGGTGGGGAAACAGCCCCCATCTCTCAGCTTCCTGGGTGCCTGGGGCAGATGTGGCGCAGCGGGCCAGGTGATGGGAGCAGCCCCATGTTGGCAGAGCTGCTGGCCCCAGATCCGGTGGCCCCTCTCCGCTGCGGCAGGAAAGCAACGGCCGGGCTGAAAGATAAGTGCCTGCCAGGGCTCGATAGCCTGCCTGGATCCGTCCCAGTGCAGGGCCTGGCAATCCTTCCCCCGGCAAATCTGGAGCCGGGGCAGGATGGGGCCCCGCCGGGTTCCCACCCGTCAGAGGATGGAAACTCCTGCAATGACTCGGTGTGGGTCACGCCAGCGCGTGATTGATGGCACAGCGTGCAACAGCCAGGGGATTAACTGCACATGTTATGGCAATTCCCGCTCCCTTTGTTTTGAGGAGCCAGCATCTCTTGCCGCTGAGCATCCTGCCCAGTGGCCACCGCTGCCTGCCCTGCCTGCTGCTGCCAGCGCCGCCCCCACGGGTGCCTCAGTCCCACAGGAGGGTGTGGGTACCATCACCCACCACTTCTGCTGGTGGGTGCTGGCCAATCCACAGTGAGGAGGGATGTCCTCCATCCCTGCTGGCTGTGTGTGGGGAAAGGCTGCAGTGGGGCAGCTTGGGGATGTGCCAAGGACCTGCCCCAGGCAAAGGGGCTCCCCAGGGCATGGCCTGGGGGTGAAGGGGGCCACCAGGGCCTGGCATGGTGCATGCCAGCAGATAAGGTGCTCAGTGAGGGTGGATGAGGGCAACTGGCACCAAGCCTCGCAGGAAACGGTCACCACCACATGCCATCCGGGCCCTGTATCTGGCCACACACATGACCCCTGCCCGCTATCGGAGCTGCGCACATGGGCCGGGGGCAACGTGGTGGGTGCTACCAGCTGCTGCCACCACCAGGGCAGCCCCAATGCCATGCCCCACTTGTGCCTTTGCAGCCACCACGGTGTTGGGGTCCCTTTTCACACCTCATGGGTGCCCAACCATCAGTGCTGACCCACCATTTCTCTCCCCGCAGCTCTCGCTCAGCCCCTCACTCTGCCTCCTGCCAGCACCGTATTGTCCCCCTTCTCCCCGGCTCTCCCTGAGCTCTTGCAACCTGGGCTCTTGCTCAGCCCCATTCTTTCCTAGCGTGCCTGGAAGAGCTGATTGCTATTCAGGCTGCGTCCCCCCCTTCGCAAGCCTCAGGCTTTTTAAAAAAGCCCACGGTGTTGGTTTATCACACCTTCCCCCTCACCGCACTGGTGAGTCATCCCCTCGCCGGCATACCGGCAGCCACGCAGACCTGCCCTGCAGTGGGCAGCACCCGTGGACACCCGCAGCCCCTCTGCCACACCATGCTGGGGGTCCTGCTACGGCTTGGCTGTCGCAGGAGGCTTGTCTGGAGGTGAAGGCACCGAGCCGTGCAGGCACTCAGTGCCTGGTGTGCCACAGGTTTCCTGTGTCACCCCCAGTGAGTCTGTCTGTCCATCTGGGTTTCTCAGTCTCTATGTGTTCCCTCCTGGCGAGCAGAGCATCCATCTCCACGTGCCTCTCTGCGGTCCTCACTAGATGTGGCCTTGCCAGGGGTGCCTGCCTGGCACAGCGCTGAGCAGAGCTTGGGGACAGTGTGGGGCCAGGTGCTCACGAGCAGCCATAGTGAAGCAAAGCTCCACGTCACTGGTGGGATTCCCATTTTGACTGGGGACCCATGTGCTCAGAGCATCCCAGTGGGGATGCCGTGCTCGAGGCAGGGAGCTGCCAGGCTGGGAAGGGTCAGCGTGACCACAGATGGTCCCATTGCCCTGGCTGCGTGCACAGACATGGTGGCCTCAATCTCAGTGCCTAAACCCAGCCCAGAGCAAGTGCCGGGAGCCAGCTGCAGCCCCAGCCGTTCTTCCCTTGGCATTTTGCTTGCAGCAAGAGCCCTGGCTGGCACTGCACCTCTCTGTGCGTTAATTCATCAGGGAATGCATGGGGGAGATAAGGGGCTGGTGGGGAGCCAGCAGCCAGGGAAGACAGCTCGCCTGCCCGCTGGCTATCACCCGCTGCAGCTGCATCCGCTGCGGTGACATCTGCTCGGCAGGAAGTGCCGCTCGCCAGCCTTTCTGAAGAAAGGGGGTTCGTTTCTGCCTGGCTTCCCTCTGTGCCCACTCGTGGGGATCCCCCGACTCGGGGTCACCCATCCCACAGCTGCCCTGGCCCCTCGCTTCCTCGGCTGAGGGCTGGAAGGAGCAGCCCCCCTAGCCGTTGCCACCAGGAAGCAGACTCAGGGGCTTTGTGGCTTTCCCACAACTTCCATAAAGAAAAGGAAAAAATGCATCTTCCATTAAAAGAAAAAAAAAAATCCTGTTTTCCTTGCTGACAGATTCATTCCTGCTTCATGGCACTCAAAGGGAAACCAGCCCCTACTGCTTATCATCTCCGCCTGCCCTGTGCCGCAGGATCCGAAAAATCACCGGATTGGCTTAAACACCAGGAGACTCTGGGATACGGCACCATTCCTCTGGGTGCTTTAAGGTTTTGGGGCTGCTGGGAGCCAAGTTTCCAGATTTTCTTTGCCACAGAGAGTCTGGAAAGTGTTCTAATTGCAAGGTGGAGATAGCCACATACTGCCCTGCCTCTGGGAGCCGATGCTTTAGGGTGCTGGTGGCATCCCCATGGGAGAAGTGCCAGGCAGCAGCACTGTCAGCAAGTCCTGCCAGCCTCAGCCTTGGCCAGCAGGATTTATCTGGGAGATGCTGAGTAAAATCCTCCGAGCTGCCCTGGTGAGCACAGTATGCTGGATGAGCCATGTCCCCCACTGTGGCTCCTCTAGTCCCTCACCTTGGGAGGTCCCCTGTCCATGGCACTGCTCCCCTTTGCAGGGCTGGGCAAGGGGAACGGTGGTGCTGAGCCTCAAGAGCCGCGTCATCAAGGCTTGGCTCCTAACACCACCTGGGACACGTGAGACCTTCCTGCAATGCCGAAGTCTGGGGACACAAGAGCATCTCTCAGCCCTGCTATGGCACCACAGCCACGCTCCCTGTCCCTTGCCTGGCGAGCAGCTCCAGCGACGTTAACAGTGGGTTCACACTCCCTTTCTCCCCCCAAAACCATGGGGCTCCTGGCTGCTTGCCAGCCCTCCCCATCCCACAGGCTGCAACTGCCTGCACGGGGCTCTTTAACGATGGGAATTTAATTAGCTTGCATTGCACTTCCAACACCTCGCATCCCTGCAAAAATCAATCGGAGCTAGCAGGAGGTGGAGCAGCACAGCCTGCCTTTGCTCCAGCACAGGGCTCAGCCTGGGAGCAAAGCCCTGGGGCTGCTTTCACAACTCCCCCGGGGCCAAAATACCCCGACACCAGGCTCCGGCAGCAGGGAGGCTGCGATGTGTGCCATGCCATGCGTGGGGAGACGCAGCCTCGCAGCGGGGAGGTCTGGGATTCGTTACGAGGTCCAGATGCGCTGCAGCAGTGGGGGACGTTGTGGCTGTCTCTGGCCACCTGCATCGTTTCCCAGTTCCCAGGCTAAAAGCAGGGCTTGTTATCAAGAGCAAAAAATGTGCCACCTCTGTTGTATTTCATTTCCCTTTCTCCACCTCTTCCCTGCCCGCTGCGCATCAGAGATAACAGCTCTCCGCGCTGAAGCTGGAGCGTGGGGCAGGCAACGGCCTCGCCAGCCCTATCGCTGCCTCACCGGCCACAAGGAAATCAGGAAGTTTGCAGAGATATTCAGCCAACAAAATAAACATTTCTCCTGCCAAGAGCCTAACCGGCAGCTCGGCAAGCCCGCAGCAATCTGCACGACTCCCCTCACTGCAGCCTTCTGGCCAACGGTGCCCAGCGGGCCGCCACAGCCGTGCTGTGCCCACCCAGCCCCTGGCACCTTGTCGGTGGGTAGCCCTCACTGGGGGTGCACCGGACCTTGCCACGAGTGGCAGATCTGGGGACAGGGACCCCAGCACAGCTCCCATCCACGGCAAACCAGCATGGCACAATGGATGCAGCACCCAGGCCGTACCACAAACTCTGCCCTGGAGCCTGTCCTCACCACATCCCCAACTCTTGGGGTGGGTGTCAGGACTGGGCAGCGGGGAAGGGAGCTGTGGCCGGAGCATGGTGCCGCTGGGGAGAGGGATGTGTGAGGGGAAGTGAGGCAGAGGGCCACTATTGTTCACTCAGGGCAGATTAATGCCGGTGACTCAGCCGGCAGCCGCTTTCCTGTCCTGTGCTGGGCATTGACCCAGCAGGAGCGCCCTGGGCCCCCCCAGAACTGTGACCGCCCCCCGGCCGAGGCTGGGCTGTGGGATACCCCTTGCCCTGTGCATGGCCACACCGTTGCCAGGGGGATGCTCTGGCACAGGGCTGTAGGATTCCCTGGCCCTGCAAAGCCTCAATGCTCCCACACTGCAAGCAAACAGCAGCACCTGGAAAGCCCATGGGGTCGGATCCTGACCCTATGGCACCAACCTGGTGCATGCAGGATCTGGCTGCTGCCAGGGAGCGAGCACGAGAACGTGCTTCTGACCCACATGTGAGCTGCTGACCCCAGAATGAACGAAAACACCCAATAAAAACAGCATTGAAACCCTGTAAATAAAACATAATCCTGGCTGATTACTCATTATGGAAAGGTTAATTGCAGAGCAGGTTCTGAATGGGTCCCTGCGACAGCAAGCCCATGGTGCCCCATGGTGCCAGTGCATGGGGATGCACCGACGGGCATTGGCCACGTGCCACCCCCAGGGAACACCTGCCCACCCGAGGCTGCATTTGACATTGGGGTGAGTCACCTGCATCATGGCATGGCACACGGCACAGCCACGGCCACCAGCCACCTTCCTCCCACCTCTGCCTCAGCCTTACCTTGGCCAGTCCTGCCTGCTGCCCTGGGCCAGGATGGGTGGCTGTCCGGCTTGGGGGGTCCCCCGGGGATCCCAGAGAATGGGTGTCAGTGCCCCAGTGCTGTGAGCCTTGCAGGGGCCAGCGCAGCCAGCCTGCTCCCACGTGTTGGTGCAGGAGCCGCGCCGGGGAGGGAGATGCTGAGCACCAGCAGGGCACGGGGTATCCTGCCAGCTTGGTGCCTGCCCCGCTGCAAGGGCCGTTCATGTGACGGATGAGGCCGGGGTGGCAGCAGAGCCGTGTCCCATGGCGAGGGGGAAGGTGAACAGCTGCCGGGCAGTGATAATGCAGCGGGTGGGGGGAGGCTGGGCAGCTGCGCCCGTGTCCTTCCCCAACAGGAACCATCTGCGACCAAGCCCAGCTCTGCCTTCCCTATCAGCCATTCCGGTCTGACTTTCCAACAACTTCCCCTTCGCACCGGCTTCACTTCCTTGCTGCAAGGGGCTGGCGCGGTGCAGCTTGGCACATGCAGCACCATGCAGCATGGCACGGCAGGACCAGCACAGTGTGGCATGGTATGGCACAGCTGGCACAGCGCACCTTGGCATGGGCAGTGTGGTGCAGCATGGCATGGCAGGACCAGCGTGGTGCAGCACGGCATGGCTGTCAAGGGTGCAGCTTAGCACAGGCAGCACCATGTGGCACGGCACAGCACAGCCAGCACGGTGTGGCACGGCACGGCACGGCACGGTGTGGCTGTCAAGTTGCAGCACTGCACTGGCAAGCCGCTGTGGCACAGCCAGCACGACGCAGCCCAGCACGGCACGGTCGGCAGGATGCACCACAGCACGGTGCAGGACAGCGTGGGCAACGCAGTGCAATATGGTGCAGCCGGCACAGCATGGCCGGTGCAACACGGGGGTAGCAGCAGCACAGCGTGGTGCAGCCTGGTGCGGCACAGCCCCTGCTGTGTAGCACACCACAGCCAGCACGGTGCAGCTTGGTGCAACCAGCGTGCTGCAACGTGGAGGGCTCCCCTCCTTGCTGCAGCCCTACAACCTGCTGGCACCTCTGCATGGGGACAGCCTTGGGGATGAGGATGTCCCCTGAATTGCAGCTGCAGCATTGGTGCTGTGCGTGAGCCAGGCAGGCTCGCTGCACCGGCCTGGCTCCAGGCATCGCCCTGGGCTGCTCAGCACTCGGGCTAACACCCCTGGCCAGTACAGACCCCAGCTTTGCAGCCCGTCCCTGCAGGCTCCAGGCCACCCCCCCCCCCCCCCCCCCCCCCCCCAGCGCCACAGCTCAAGCTCCCCAGCAGCCACCAGCGAGAGAAACAACTTGTTAGAAAACCGAAAGGCGGCTCTGGGCTGCAGGTGGGAGGGAGGAAACGTGTCCTAAAAATACAGCAGCGCCTGCACAGTCCCTGAAGGTGGCTGAGCAGATGGCGTGTCTCGGCGGCCACCTGGGCTCCCACAGATGGTACCCGGGGCTCCCCGCTTCATGCCCCCAGCCTGGGGCTCCCAGGGGGGAGGACAGGAAAGGGACAGTGGGGTGTAAGTGGGGATGAGGGTCCCAGAGCATGGGGGCGCAGGGGTGCTGTGCTGCTGAGGCACAGGCTGTGGGACAGAGCGGGGCAAAGTGGGGTGTCACCAGCATGGTTGGCAACATCTCTGCCCTCTGGGTACAGCCAGGGCCCCACGGGACGGCAGGCACGGTCTGGGTGCTGCAGGGAGGTTGAGGGGAAGCCCCGGCACAGGGCCAATATGCTAGGGGAAAGGACCACATGGCTCCAAACCACAGCCCACACCACAGCCAGGGCTGCGCACTCGAGGGGAGACACTGTAGCTGCAGTGAGCCTCTGCCACAGACCCTCACCCTGTGTGCCGTTGATACTGGGAGATCCCAGCTCCATCCTACGCGCCCTGGAGATGCACCAGCAAGGGCAGAGCAGCCCAGCCACGTGGACTGAGGACTGGCAGAGCTTTTGGTGGGGGTTCCATCTGTGTTTCATGCTCTTGCCTCTTTCCTGTTTATTTCTGGTGGGATGGGTGGCCGCAGGCCCAGGTGGGCTCTGCATCATCGCCTCGGGGTTCTGCCAAGCTGCCCTGCAGCGAGGGGCAGGCTCGGCTGCAATGGGAGACAGAAAGTGCACGGGAGTTTAAATGGGAGCAGCTGCTCCCGGGGAGCGTCCCGGGGCAGCAAGTCAAAACCGGAGGGTTTCTGGGCCAGCCAGAGAAATCCCATTCAGCTGTGTGTGTCCCCACGTCACCTGCAGGGAGGGTTTTCTCTGCAGGCAAACAGGTGAGCACCTGCCTGGGCAGCTGCAGGCACCGTGCGTCAGTGGCAACAGGCTGCCAGGGGCTGGGGAATGCCCAGCATGGGGGGAACCCCTGTGGGCATGGGGTCTGCTCTGGCATGGAGGGAACTTCTGGGATGCCAGGGTTTGGCTCAGCATGGGAGGAACATCTGAGGTCCTGGGGTCTGCTCTGGCATAAGGGGAACCCCTGGGGTGCCAGGGTCTGGCTCAGCATGGGGGTAACCCCTGGGGTCAGCTCTGGCACGGAGGGAACCCCTGAGGTCCTGGCTCAGCATAGGGGGAACCCCTGGGGTTCCAGGGTCTGGCTCAGCCTGGGGGGAACCCCTGAGGGCATGGAGCCTGCCCCGACGCAGGTGAGCCCCCTCCTGCCCACCCTCTGGGGAGCTTGCTGGCACCCCAGCCAGTTTCTCTCTGAGTCAGAGCCAGACGCTTGCGGCCAAGCGGAAACTTCCCCCCGGTAAAGGAGAAGCGGGACGGGCTCCCACCACCCCCATACTCAGAGCAAGAGGGCAGCAGGAAGGCAGAAAGCCCCGGGGGAGCAGCCGGGGCCCCACCGTGACACCCACTGTCCGCCTTCGCACTTACCGGGGCCAGGCCAGCCCTGTGCTCGGCATGGCATGTTTCTCCGGTGCCGGGGAATGCCCTGGCGAGCCCCCCCTCGGCCCCGTGCGCTGCCCCTGCCCAGGTGCCCCACTCCCTGCAGCACCCTGCTGTCGCTCCCTTGCCCTCCGCGGGTGATGCAGCCGCCCCGGCACGGGGAACGCCGAGGGCAAAGGAAGCGGCAGCAATAACCCGTGAGCCAAGCGCCACCGGCAGCTGCCGGAACCAAAACCGAGACCACCGCCTCCCAAAGCAGGCGCTGCCTTTTGGGCCAGTGGGAGGCACGGTGCTGGCTGCCAGCAGTTGTGCGGCTGGGATGGGGCTTTCGTACAGCCGTGTCCAAATCTGCCTCTTCTGCGCTGGGGAAATGTGGATGCGGGAGCGAAGGCAAGAGCCAGGGATGGGAAGGAGAGTGGCGGCCAAGGCGGGGAGATGGGAGCCGCTGAGAGTTCACATGAAACACAAAGACAAATTCTTTAAGGGAAGAAAAAAAAAAAAAAAAAGAAAAAAGAAATCAAAGGGATGTGGAGAGGGAGATAAGAGGGAAGACAGAGCAGGGAGACGGAGGGAGCGGAGAGGACGCGGGCAGAGGGAGGCAGGAGGCGCGGGCGAGGCGAAGCTGGGGAGCCGGGGGAGCTGTCTGGCGCGGTCCCTATCGGCTCTCTCCATCACGGCAGCCCAACCTCAAGTAGTTTTTCACTGAGATTGGAGTGATCAGGTAGGGCTGCCCTCACAGGCAGCTGCGGGGCTGTGAATAAGCACCTGCTTATCTCTGCCCAACGGCTGTGCGAGGCTGCAGATTGCGGGAGGACGGGGAGCTGCTTGCCGGCTGCGATTTCCATATCAGCGCCCTGCAGCCGCCTGCACCAAATAAACACAACAGCCCCATGGACAAAAGGTTAATTATCAATTTTCAGAAAGGGAGAGAGGGGGGGGAGGAGGAGAGAGGAGCAGAACGGCCGTTGCCAGCCGTGGGGATGCGCGGTTCCCAGCCGGGGTGCCGAGCTCTGTGCCCTGGGCACAAGCGCCCCCGAGTGCTGCATCCCTGAGCATCCCCAGGGCTGTGCCAGCACCTCTGGGGCTTCGGGGCAGGGGAAAAGGGGTGGGAATGGGGATGGGGATGGGGATGAGGATAGAGGTGGGGAAGAGGATGGGATGGAGACGGGGATGGAGACGAGGGTGGAGATTGGTCTGTGCCTGCTCCTGCACAGGGGCAGTAGGACTGGGGGAAGATGTAGAGGGAAAGGGCCCCTTGCATCCCCCTGGCTCAGCCCTGGCTAGGCAGAGGCAGTGCTGGAAGAAGGCACATCCTCCTCCTCCTCATGGGCATGCAAGTCCCTGCTGGCTCCACTTCCCACAGCCACGTTTCTTCATTCAACACCTTCCTCCGTCTTATCAGAGCAGCTGCAGGCTCCCAGCTCAGCCAGGACACGGGGCTCAGGGAGAGATGAGTTGGGAAGAGGTACCCTGATCACCCCAGCCCTGTGGGAAAAGGGACATGGGCAGTAGCATCCCCCTGCTCGTAGGTTAGACCAGGTGAAAACCATTTTGGATCCTCACGGGTACTTAATCTCTGTGCTTGGGGTCAGGGCATGCCTCTCAGTCCTCTGCTCAGGAGCAGGTTGTTAAAGAGGGCTGGGGGTGCTGGTGCTCTCTGCTGTCTCCCACCCTGTGGCCCACGCTCACTTGGGCAGGGGTTGGTGCTATGGGGCTGGGAAACGCCTCTCTTGCTGCAGCCATCCTTGCACCAGGATGGCTTTCCTTATCCTGCAGCGTGGTCCTACACTAAGCACACCCGAGCCAGGGAACATGGCCCCACGTGTGCTCATGATGCTCTCAGCTTGCACGGGGAGACACGGAGCCCAAAAGTGCTGCACAGGGTGGCAGCCACTGCTGCGCTGGGAGGCCTCGAGCCCACGCGACACCAGATTTAGCCACTGACATGTTCCTAAAAATAGCAGGGAGCTGGGAGGCTGGCAAGCTGCATCTGCTGCCATGGGGAGCAGACAGGGAGCTCCAGCTCTTATCCTGTGGGGCTGGGGTGCACAGGGCTGGGGTTCAGGGAGCTGGGGCACGTAGGGCTGGTCCCAGCACAGTTTGGCTGCAGGAGTGCTTGAAACTATTGGTTCAGGAGGATGCGGCCATTCCTGTGCCAGCCCTATGCCTGGAACAGGAGGACACTGGGATGGAGACAGGATGCTCTCGAGCCTGGGATGGTCCTCAGCCACCGGGGAATTAGATGTGTGGCTGTGGCTAAGAATATTGGGGTTTCATAATATTTAGCACTTAGGCAGGGCTTTTGTGCATGCAGGGCTTTGCAGCTTTCGCCTGGTGGACGCTCGCAGGACCCTGGAGGGGTGAGGAGCTGGGTTTTGCCAGGGGATTTGGGGTGAGAAGCTGGGAGCAGAGCAGGGGCTCGAAGAACCATGGTGCATGGCAGGGATTGCTGTGATTGCCGGTGTAGCCCCAACCTACCCCACACCCTGAGAGGGGTCTGGCCTCTGGCTGGCAAAACACACTAAAAATACCAGGCTAAGTATACGGGGGAATGCAGGCAGGGTGTAAGCATCCCAGGCTGGAGCAGCCAGCCCCCTCCCAGCTTCACCTCCCGCCTCTCCAAGCTCACCCCAGCCCAAAATACTAACCCAGGGCCCATCTGGTGTCCAACTGATGAGCACAGATGTGTTTGGGATTTCCAAGCCGGCTGGCAGCCGTTCAGACCTGTCGCAAGCTGCACCTGCTGCAGGATATTTTCCCTTCTGGATTTAATCCACACACACACACCCCTGCCAGCCCCAGGCACCCCCCCAGGGCTGGGTGAGCAGCAGAAGACACCCCCCCAGCTGACGACCCTCCTGCTCTGCACCCATCCCTGCCATAAATATGGATGTGGGAGCAGGAGAGGGCTGGAATAAATGCACATGGGGAGGCTGGCATGGGGGAGAGGGGCTGTGTGCTGCCCAAATCTCAATCCCACCCAGGGAAATGCCTGGAGGGGGGGGGCTGTGTCCTCAGTCCTCACCCCCAGGATGGATTTTACCACCTCCAGGATGTTTTGGGAGGGTCGAAGGGGATGTCTCTGTGAGCATCCCCAGCTGGCCACCGCCACAGAGACCTGAGCCTTTCCTTGCAGACAACAAGCCCAAGCAAAGCTCTTGAGCTTGGAAACTCGCCAGTGCATTACCCAGCCCCCCAATTCCCACCCCCCCCCCCTAAATTAACATGCCATTATTATTTTTTAACAAGGCTCTCCCAGATCAGATGTTGACCCCTGTAATGATCACGCAGCCTGCGGAGGGAATAAACAGCAAATCCCCTTTTAAATGAAGGCCTCATGGAGGGATTAGGAACGAAGGGGTGGCCTCTCCCCCCACGTCCGGGGGCTGCCTGTGCAGATATGCAGGGCAGGAGGAGGCCTCGTCTGTCCGTCTGGCCCGTCTGAGGTGGTCCTGTGCGATAGGGAGTGATTAGGATTAGACACATCCAGGATGAGAGTTTTTTCACCAGATAGAGATGATAATGGGACCCATGGGGAGGATTACAGTCCCCGTCTCTCCAAGAGAGCTGCCATCTGCGTATCTGTCTCCTGACGTGTCTGCTCCCCTGACGCACCCAGCCGGACTCTCCCTTGTCTGTGCTGAGTCCCAGGATGGCAGCGCTGACCTGCTGCACCTGGTGGGGCTGGACCTTGCACCTTGTCCCCATGAAGGTCACGTGGGAGCAAGGGCTCATAGCCACCCGGGGTGGGAGACATGCTGTCCTGCACATAACACAGCACCCAGCCTCCCTGCATCCCTGGGATGCTCAGGCATCCCTCTACATCCTCAGGGCATCCAGCATCCCTGGAACACTCAGCATCCCTGCACATTCCTGGGGCTTTCAGCATCCTGCATGTCCCTGGGGCATTCAGCATCCCTGTGTGTCCCTGGTGTTCTCAGGCATCTTCCTGTATCCCCAGGGCACCCAGCATCCCTGCACCCCCAGGGTATCCAGCATCCTTGGGGTGCTCAAGCCTCCCCACATACTTCCAGAGCATGCAGCATCCTCCTGCATCCCCAGGGCACTCAGCATCCCTGTGTGTCCCTGGGGAACTGAGCATTCCTCTGCATCCCCAAGCCATCTCTGGAGCTGCGCTGTGGCCATTGCCTCCCCAGGGAGCAGGGAAAAGTTCCCAGCTCTTGCCCTAAAAACATTCCAGGGTTCTGAGTGCTGCAAATCAAAGCTGGTGGCACTGATGTGAGGCTGGGGGAATGACATCTCACAGCCTCAGGGCTGCAAAGAGTGGCATGTGGGAAAGCCAGGCTGGGAACTGGGAGGAAGACAGGGCAAAACCCCAGCTAATGATTTATCAGGTGAATAAAAAGAGGAAAAAAAAAGGTCTATAAAAGTTGTGGTTTAGATGTGTTTGTGGACTAAGCCATGCGGTCACTGCTTTCCCTGCTCACATGAAGTTGGCTCTCTTGCTTGTGCTCGGAGGTGGGACAGGCTGTTTTGCACAGACTGGGCTGGAGGGGTCCCCTGCCCACCAAGCAGTGCCCAGCTGGGGCTGTGCCCCAGGACACTGTCCCTATGGCCATGCCAATGCCAGTGGCACGGTGCCGGGCAGGGTGGCAGGGGTTTGCTGCCCACAGCATCCTCCTGTGGGCAATGAGGTGGGCTCAGGGCACCCAGCCAATGCTGCCACCCTCCCTCCATGTGACATCGGGGCTGTCTCCTGGTTCGGGGCCACCTCCACACCCCCAGGAGGCTGGCTGGGAGACAGGGTGACATAGCCCCGTGACAGCCTGGTGCGAGACTCACCAGCCCTGGCCTTTCCCATTCCCGAAGTGACACAAGCGCTGCTGTCCCGGTCGGCGTGGGGGAGAGTGGTGAGAACTGGCCTGTTCCCATCGCTCGGCACCGCCGCTCCCCGCCGGCAGCATATTTCCCTGCTGAAGTCAGAGCCGCCCAGCAAAACACCCGGCTCCTGCCAAGCATCAATTGCACAAACATTTCCTATTTGGGATGTATGCGCCCACTGCGCTGTGCGCGGCATCCTGAGCCTCAATGCCATCCCCGGGGCGGCACGGGCTGAGGGCACATGCATGTGCATGGCTGGCAGTGTGGGTGAGCACACACGTGTGTGCGTGGCCAGAGGAGCCCCGGTGAAGGTTGGAACCACTGCACCCGCCGTAATTATGGAGAGAGAGAGTGGCATTTTGAAGTTTGGATAAAACCTTAATTGAAGTCTTGGCTGCTGTTAATTATATTAAAGGCAGAGTGAGCGATGGGCTTTTTATTAGTTAATGAGGATTTTCATTTTCCAGCAGAGGAGCCCTTTGATGTTTCCAGGACTAATGGCTGTTAAATTCAACTTGTTTGCTTTGCTGGTGGTGGAGGGTGATGTGGGAGCAGGCGCTTCTCCGGCCATGGTGCCTATGGCAGCTGGCAAACGGTGCCCGGGGCCAGCCAGGAGCCACCCCAGCAAGAGGACAAGGATGTGCACAGCAGGAGCCGAAGCTTGTCCTGCTGCCTGCATGGATTTTTACAGACTATCTTTAAAACCTGTGGCAGGCTGCAACCCTTCTCTTGCAATTAGCATTTATTATGATTATTTCGCATTCATTACAAGCAGAGCTGAGAGCCAGCGCTATACCCCATCTGAAATCATTTGCAAATTTCTTTGCATCATTTTTCCCACTCTTGAAAGGGAAGGGCTGTACAAACAGTTTGCTGTGAATATTCAGAGCCCGGGATTGGGGAGGTGATGCCATCCATGCCGGTCCCGCGCCCCAGCCACGTGGCCGCACGGCTGCTCCCCAGCTGGATGATTTGTAGCACTAATCAAGACAGAGCGTACTTTGAATTTCAAATGCTGGCAAGGAAGAGCCAGGCAGGAATCTGGGCTTTGGGGAGTATTCAGGAAGAAAATGGGTTTGTCCTCAGCCTCCGCCGCAGCCTGAGCCACCCCACATGGGGTGCCAGCGTGGGACCCCTCCACCCCATGGCACTCGAGCGGGCTCTCCCCCCGTGGCACAGCCCCAGGAAACCCAGCACCTATTTAAGCATTTTTTTGGGGTGTTGGCGTGCCCAGTGCTGCCCTGTGGCATTGCCAGGGCTGTGCCAATGGGGCAGGATGGGGTAGGATGGAGGGGTCAGTCCTGAGTCCTCTGGGACATTGGTGGCAGTGGAGATGGGACAGCAGCAGTGTGACACCAATAGGAGATGCTGGTGGGGCTGGGGGGCAGCAGCAGTTACACCCCCACTCCCCAGACCCCCCAAACGGTAGCTCATCCCCTCCCGGGGACCACACTGTGTGCGGCCGCTGTGGGGCAGGAGGGGCAGCGGGGGGGACACTTCCCTGGTAATTACCTTTCGTCCTTCCCCGTCACACTGTGTGGGGGGAGCCGAGGGGGGACAGCTTAAGCTATCAATGGTCCTGCCTTGATGGGAATAAAATATGCACTGAAAGACATGAAAATGGAGTAAATAAAAGAGATAAAAATGGAACGATCAAGCCAGCAACTTCTCCTCCTCTGATTAAAAAGAGGGAGCGGGGGGAGGGGGAGAGGGGATGCGCTGAGCCCTTGAAGAGGCAGCTGCTGCCGCAGCCGCAGCCCTGATAAAGGGGCTGAGGCAGCCTGTTTGGGAGAGATAAAGTGAAGTCCCAGCATTTACTGTCCTCAATCCAAGCCTTACCATCAATATTAATACAGCCTGACAAACTGGCGTTTAAGATAGAATAAATATAGACTGGTTCTGCTATTACCTAGACCTTATTAATCTGCTTGGAGGCATTTAAATGCCGTTAAAAATATGGAGTTTACTTGCTGGCACTTCAATAGCTTTACAGTCCATCAGGGTTTTGTTTTCCACCTTCCTCCTTCCCCTTCCCAAGGTGGTGGCTGTGGGTGTCCACTGACCGGTGCTGCTCCAGGCAGGGACCCGGACTGTGATGGGGGGCCAAGGGGAGACCCAAAGTGGGAGCTTTGCTGCAGGGCGATGCTGACGGCTGGGAGATCAGCCAAGGCATCAGGGCATGGAGGCACAAACCCCTCAGAGCTGGCAAGCGGAGCAGCCCAGGTCTGGAGAGCCAGGACCCACATGCCCAGATGATGGAAAATCTGCCTGCATGCTCTCCACTAGGAGAGACTCAGGCTTCCACAGCCCAAGCGATGCTGGTTTCCCAGATGCAGCAGCCAAAGCCCAAAACCAGGGCAGCAGCCCTCCCTAGAGCCCTAATTGGCGGGGGTCTCATTACTGAGATGGGTAGGTGTTGAGCAGGCCCTTGGGCAGCCAATCCCCATCCTGCCTCCTCTCCTCTGCTCCTGGTCCTGCAGCATGGATGCTGGCTGGGCTGCCACATGCTGTGGCACCCACATGCTCCTCCCCTGCCAGCCCCACACCAGAGACACTAGTGACACCACAGCATTTTCAGGCAAGGTATCTAGAGTGCTTGGTGGATCCCCAGCACCCTTCCCCGAGCCATCCTATTGCCTCAGCACGCACAGGGTGGCAGGGGAAGCCAAGCCCAGGACAGGATCCATCGGTGCCAGGCACATGGCAGGGGCACCCTGGTATGGGGCAGGACCCATGGGTGCCAGGTGCATGGCAAAGTTACTCCAGTATGGGGCAGGACCCGTGGGTGCCAGGAACGTGGCAGGGACACCTTGGTATGGGGCAGGACCCGTGGGTGCCAGGTGCATGGCAGGGGCACCCTGGTGCAGAGCCCCGTGCGAGGTGACGGGCACAGATGGAGCGAGCGGGCGCGTGTGGGGCAGCGCGCGGAGGAGCGGGCGGCTGGGAGCGGCGCTCATTAGATGTGTATTATTCATCGGCAGCTTCTGTCGCCTGCCATCTGTTCCCGGCTGCGAGTTGGGCGGGCGGCAGCAGCCTAACGGGGCTGACGCGGCCCCACTCCTGCTGTCACACCTGGGCTGCCGTGAGAGCCGGCACCGTGCTGGGCCAGCACCCATGCAGCGGCTGGGTGGGGTGCAGGATGTCCCCACCGCCCCCTGGGATGATGCTCCGTGGGGTGAGGGGGTGCCTCGCGCCGTGCCATGGGCCCCCCTTGGCAGCGGGGAGGTGGGAAAAGGGAAGAGAATTTGCACCCCCTTGGCCATGCCATCAGTGCCATGGCCCATGGCGCACTCGGCACTCAGTCCTGGGCAGGATCAGGCCCCTTCCCATCATGGAGGCAGCTCCGAGCTGCTGGCCGAACCTGGGGCTGGGCCATGCATCCGTGCCTAGAGCAGGACAGAGGCTTTTCCTCCTTGGAGCGCAGTAGCTGAGCTCACCCTGCACCCTGAGAGGCACCTTCATCCCCGCACCTTTTAATTAAAACACTTGATGAGCTATCTAATGAGCGCACAGCATCCCTGCAGGCCCTCCAGTGAGCTGCCTGTGCTGAAGGTGAGGTCCCAGCACGGGGGACATTCATCATCCCCCCATCCCCTCCCCAGCGCCTGCCCTGTGTCTGCCCCTTGACTGCAACCCACAGCTCACACAGGAAGACCGCAGCACTCACCAGGCCAGGAGCTTGCTGTTCTAAATTGATAATTGCTAGGTTTTAATTACTCGGCAGCCAAATGACCTTTTGCATCTGCCAGCAAGGCCATGAAACATCTCCCTGAATGGGAGCAGATGTGCAGCAGAGGACGGGAGGGAGCTGCCATGCCACCAGCTTCACCTGGACCCACAGGCCAGTGACGGGGACAAGGCCAGGGGACAGCATGCTGGAGGCTGAGCACGGGGACCCCCAGACCTCACACAATCCCAGCACTCCCCTCCTGTGCAGGTGGGACATCCCAAGGAGCAAAGACCTGTATTGAGAGCCTGTTGTGCAGCTGGAAATGCCAGGATGAAAACAGGACCAAGGTGTCCGGGGGCAGGGGTCCTTCACTGTCCCCAAGGTGGGCCAGGTACCTCTAGCCCCAGGCTGGCCTTGCCCTGGTGGGGAGAATCCCTGGGGCAGAGGCAGTTCGTGGAGACCCAGCACGGTGCAGCATCCCTGGGGCAGAGCTGGCACTCCAGGCCCCAGCCCAGCCCAGGCTGCAGTGGATTGTCTTGCCAATCCTGCCACCCTTCACTCTCCCAAGCTACCCTCAGAGCAGCCTCATCCTTCCTCTTTCCCTTTTCTCCTAGAAATAAACCCCAGTCTTTAGTAAGGCAAATCCTCCACTGCTGCCTGCAGCTTCCCACACCCCCGGATCGGGCACAGCCCCCACCCGCCCCACGCTGCCTGCCCTCACCCACGTCCCCCTGCCCACTGCCAGCCTTCGCTCTCCCTCCCGCCGAACAGAGCCCTTCTCCTGGCGATAATTACTGAAAAGTTCAGTGCTGAGAGAGACAGGGGGGAGGGATGTATTAAAATGCATGTGCACAGCTTGGGCCTTGCAGCAGATGTTGGCATAATTAGAGAGGAAAAAATTATGAAATTAATTTGTGGTTCAATGTAAATTTTGGCATTGGGGGGAAAGCGTGGTCCTGCTCGCCTCTCGCGCACTGCTGACGCCACACGCTCCCTCGCTCGCACACCAGTACACGCTGGCTGCCACTGGGACCCTGCCGCAGAGGGTCTGGGGGACCACTGAGCCTGGCGAGGTGGACGAGTGAATGGGTAATGCCTGCCCTTAGAGGTGCTGGTGTTTAGCAGCACTGCCTCCCAGCTCCATCGCATCGAGGGCATGGAGAGGTGGGCCACCAGCCTGCAGAGAAGAGCCATCAGCCCATGGAGATGGGCCACCAGCCCAGGGAGATAGGCTACCAGTAAATGAGGATGCAAAAAGAGGAGATTTGGGAAATAAAAGTAAAAAGCGGAATCCAGCGATGGCCATGGGTTGGTATTGCTGTTGTCTCCCCAAAATACACATTTGCTAACACACTTGGTGTCACAACCAGCTTGGGGGGCCCTTCCCCTTAGTGGAGACAGGGTTGAGCCTTCTGAGGACTGTCCTCATACACATGCTGGTGGCATTCCCAGACCACGCTAAAGCTGGGCATCAAAAGCAGCCAGGCAAAGCTTTGCTTTCCTCCCTTGGCTTTTGTCATCTCCTCTTCCTTCGGGAGCTGGAGAGGAATTAATATCCACTGCCTCCCCCCAGCCCCCAGGGAGAGGGCGCAGGCTCAGGTTAATGCACCCATTGATTGGCAGCATCCTCCAGTTAGGGTTGCTCTGTGCTGTGATGCACCGTCGCCTGTTTTGCCGTTCCTGGTGTGTGATGGATGGCCTGTCTCAGGGTGGGCACGACCCTGCCACCGCTGCCCGGGAAATCAGGGTCAGCCCTGGGGTCTGCAGCTGCGCTCGACTGGGCAGCATGGGGAGACGGGGGGCTTTGTGCTGGACCTTGCATTCCCACCACTTGCAGTCTGCATTTATTTGCAGAAAGTCGAGGGATGTCTCTGAATTTGTGCTTCTGAAGGAGAGGGGGAGCTGCAGAAGGCGGCTCCCAAGGGTAGGGACAAGGCAGCCTTGGGGCTCAGGAAGCTGATGCCCAACTAAGAACCCCCAAAAGCTCAATGTGCCCCCAAGGCACAGCCCTAGAGTGGAGCGAAGGGCAAGAGCAAGCTGCAGCCCCCAGCATGGCCCCCAGCAGAGCCGGGGAGCCCAGTGTTTGCACACACACCCCCTCCCCAGCTCTGCGGTGCTGATTCCCACAGGCAGCCCAGAGCACTGGGACCCCCAGGCACAGGCAGGTGCCACGTCCTGTCTGTGGCCAACCTGTCCCTTCCCTCTTCTTCCTCAGCCACTTCACCAGGGCTGGCCCTGCAGCCTGGGACTCACTCCAGCGTTCCAGTTAATGAGTCCAATGAGTGGATGTGCATCATTACAACTTAGCTGAGCAATGCTCTTGGTGCTGACTGCTGGGCATGGAGGGGTGAGCAAAGGAGGGCTCTCCGTGGCCCCTGCACTAAAGCACTGGGCAGCGTGGGGATGCTCCAGGCATCACTGATGGGGAGGAGTGGGATGGGGGGAGCCTGGCAGCGACCCCTTGTATCCCCTTGGCCTCCTTCTGCAGCTCTGAGTGGGGCGGCATGACAGCCAGACACGGGCACCACGGGCATGGGTTCGTCCTGGTGCCCATGTGCTCCTGGTGTGATTCCATCTGGTCCCATCTGTTTCCACCCAGGCTCAGCGGGACCAAATGTGGGTCGCAGCAAGCGCGGGTGACACACCGTGGAGTGGCCAGGGAGCAGCTGATCCCCCCGGGCTGCGTGGGGCTGTGCCGCCGGCCGGGATTACCCAGCTGCTGCTGAGCTGGCACAGGGACCGTCTCCTCCGAAAGGTTCCCTTCCAGGGGATTACGGATAATGCATCTGGAGCAGCACTCGCTCATCCAGGTTTGTGATTTATCTGAAAATCAAATTCCAGTAATCTTGCCTGCCATCTGGCCCCTGCAGACACACGGCAGGCCCCGGCCCCGGGTGGGAGGCAGCCAGGAGGGTTGGGGTGCAGGGTTCCATGTCCCTCTCTGAGCATTGTCCCGAGCTGCTGTGGGGAGGGCAGAGTGGCCTGGGGCACCCTCGGCAGAAGATGCAGATGCAGATGTGCCAGGATGCAGGCAGGACCTGGAGAGCTCAGCCCTTTGCAAGGATGCCCCGATGTCCCTGTGTCCCCACACATCCTTGGATGCCAGGATGCAGGCAGGACCTGGAAAGCCCAGCCCCTTGCAGGAACACGGGCAGAAGGAGGTGACGGGGAGGAGGAGATGGGGACCTTTGCCCTGCCCAGGGGACATGCTGGCAGCAGGGGTGTCCCAGGACCCAGCAGGGAAGGCAGAAGGCAGGATCCGTCCTTTCCCTGGGCAGGGAGGCTGCAGGCTGTGGAGTGGCCAGGGGGGACTGGGGCCCCCAGTGCTCCCCTCCCCGCCCCTCATTCCCAGCTCATTAAGGCTCTCCCATTATTCTGACATTTGTGCGCGTCACGTACCGGGAAGAAGTAATTTACTTAGAAGAAATTAAAAGTTCATTTTAATTGAGCGCACACTGCAGTATGCAAATGCGGGGCGCATTATGTACACTGATGCAGAGACAAAGGCTGTAATCAACTGTTAACCCTCTGCAAGCCAGCCCCACGTGCCACGGCAGCGCCCGCGATGCTCCAGCCATGCCAGGGACCCCATGTCCGCATGTGGGGTGTTCCCCAGCCCTGTGGCTGCGTGACCTGGGAGCACTCACAGGTGCAGGATAAACCCCTTGTGCATTTCTCTGCATTGGCTTGGATGGAAGAGCCAGACCGGGATGCCAGCGATGGAGCTGTCCCCCGAGTTGATGTGACGTGCCAGGATGGCTCCCAAGCCAGTGAGACAGGGTGCCCCATCAGGACAGGGGCTCTCCAGGGGTCATTAAGCCCTTTTGAGGAGCCTGGATGAGGTGGGGACGGAGATGCAAAGCCCAGATCACATGGGGATGCATGTCCAAAGGCCAAAAATACAGCTTTTCATATCTGCGACCACCCTCAAATCCAGCTACCGCTGAGTTTGAGGGTGGTCACAGATGCAACGAGCCCACGGTATTTGCAGCAGCATCCTGTTGCCGAGGATTTCCTCAGCAGGGTGTTTGGGGTTTTTTTTAGGCTTTTCTCCTTTTTTTCAATTTTTTTTTACTACTTGTCAGACCTGAGATTTTTTAATGGCAGTGCAAATGGAACTGGTTCGCAGATGCGAGATGACAGCCCGCTGCAGGAGACAGACAAATTACCACCAACCTCAGCTCAAGATGCCCACAGACTCCCAAACAAAGGGAGACGGCAGTGGAGGGTGCAGCGAGTTCTCAGTGCTCAGCAAAGCTGCCCACACTTGTCCGTGGGTACATCGTATCTGTGGGGCATCCCATACACATCAGTGCCACGAGCCACCCCATTGCAAAGGGCCATTGGGGATGGCACATGTGAGCATCTGACATCATATTATGGGTGAGTGATGCTAAAAAGCAAATGGGATGTGGGGGCAGAGCTGCCGCCTTGGAGGGGACACGCCGAGGGTGACAGAGTGCTCTTGGCATGCACCCAGCCACCTTTTGCAGGAGGGGTGATGCTGTCAGACATCCCTGAGCCTGGCACAGCACCAGTTTTGCCAAGGATGGCAGGGACAGATGCAGGATGGGACCCTGACACCCTGGGCTTGGGGTGATGATGGCACTTTTCACCCCAAGGCCACATGAGGAGGAGGGCTGGGGTGCACCTTGGAGCTTGCACCTCTGCCCTGGCCACCCTTCTCCTGCCCTGTGCTCCCAGGAGCTGCAGCCCCAGTCCCCCCAGTTGGCTGCCAGTAGCAAAGGCAACCAGGGTGGTCTGGATGGCTGCAGTGCCATGAGGAGGATTTAATTGCTGCTGTGTAACCTTTGCATCCTGTCCCACGTGCCGGCTGGGCGCCCAGCTCTGCAGCTCCAGATGGCACCCGGGAAAGAGTTAAGTCCGCTGTGATCAACAGCAAGAAGCAAGTGGTAAACAGTTTTTCTCTCCCTCTGCTAAATTAATATGCAAATTCCCCCCCCCCTTCCCCCCCTCCCTCGCTTCAAAATTAGCGAGGTAGAATGCTTGGGCTAATTATGCATTCAAACGAGCAGGCTTCGTTAATGTGGCACTAAGAGGAGCCTGAAAATGATTGTGAGACGATGAAATTGAAATTGGAGCACGGCACTTCTAATGCATCTGGAGTCACTCTTGCGTGCCCCAGCAGATGTAACCTGGCAGTGACCGGCAGCCCCCACCGCCCTGCCTGTGCCTGGGCACCCATGCCCTCAGCACCCGCAGCACCCGCAGCACCCTCCTCTCGCTTCTCACCTCCTGCTCCAAAATCAACCCCTCCACAAGATTTCCCAGCCAAATTCCTGGCCGGAGGATGGAGGGGTGGGATGGCCCTGTGCTGTGGAGCCGAGCCCTGTGCACCCAGAGCTCCCAGCTTGGGGTGGGGATGGGGCAGCTGCCCCAGAGCATCACTGGGACGCGGGGCAGGAGGGCTGGGGTTGGGACTCACAGTGCCCTGGGTGAGCACAGCAGCTCCTGGTGCAGCCCTCGGGGGGTCCATGCAGGTCCTGCTGGTTGATGCCACCATCAGCCCCCATGCTCCCGTGGTTTGGAACATGGCTGGGGGCACATTTCTCCTCCTGAGGCCAAATCCTGGCCCCTGAGGCATCTGGCAGGGCCTAAGCATGTTTGGTAAAGCTCCACATGTGCTGGTGTTTGGATGGATAAGCCTCCAGATGGACAAACCTCCTTTGCCTGGACATGTTCCTGCGGATGCTGGCACCTGACTGATGCGGGGAGGTTCCCATCTCCGTCACAACGTCCCAGTGGGTTCAGTGCCCAGCAGGGGTTGGAGCATCCCAGTAAGGACCAGACAGGTGGCACATGCACATCCATCACACGGCGTGGCCCGCAGCTCTGCCAGGCAGGAGCCCCAACCCCAGGACTGTCCCACGACAGGGCTGGACGGTACGGCGGCATCGGGGCCAGGCTGGGGCTGCTCTGTCCAGCGTGGCCTTGTCCCCCGAGGAAGGCAGCACCCACTGAGCTGGGGACCTGCAGAGGCAAAAGTGGGAGAAGAGGCTGAGGGTGACAAGACAAACAGGGAGATGTTTTAGGCTGGGAGATGTTTTATGCTGGGGATGAGCAGCCGCGGGCTGCGACGGACATGTGGAATGATGAGGGATTCACGGGGAAATGGGCTCAGGATGTCAGCAGCCCCAGTCTCCACTGGGCTGACTGCTCACTGCTGCCTGCGTGGGCTTGGGTTCAGCCACGCCAGGGTTGAGCCCAATTTCTGGTGAGATCCAGCAGCACGGCGGCCACAGCCAGCTCTGCAGCCCTGACCCAGCAGCCGCAGCAGGACCCGCCGAACCAACCCCCCCACAGGCAGCAGAGACGGATGTCGGTGTTAAATATTCATCAGAGGTGTGGATTTTACTGGAACCGTCCATTAAGAGGTAATGCACAATCTGCAGCATGCTGCCGGTAGCTGGGGCACACCGTGGCAGGCGGTGGGGCGGAAGGCAGCGGGGAAGGAAGACGGATGCTCCAGAGGAGGCTGCAGAGCCGTAAGCCAGATGCACTGTCAGTAATCAATGAGGATCTACAGACTTTAGGTGCTCAACCACCAGGAATAAATAGAAGAAATAAATAGACAAGGAGATGAATAGCCCCCCAGAAAGGAGGGGGAGGAATGGGGGAGCAGCAGGGATGCAGACCCTGGTGGAGACTGTCCCTTGGAGCGGGGTGAGGTGCAATGGCATCATTTGGTCCAGAGGGATGCTGAGCACCCTGAGGGGATGTCGAGCCTCCCAGGGGGATGCTGAGCGCCCTGGAGAGACATCGAGCATCCCAGAGGGATGCTGAGCACCCTGGAGGGATGTTGATTGTCTCAGAGGGATCCTGAGCACTCCCAAGGACACACCTTTGCAGAGGAGGCCGTTGGGCTCAGAGCAAGCAGCCTCCCCCACCGTGCGCCCAGGGCAGGCTGGGGCGAGGGTAGCCCCCAGGTGCTGGGACCCAGCACAGCCCGCTCCGCTCCGCAGTGTGCCTCGGGGTCGGGGCTGGTACACAGAGGGGGTTGTTTTCCCCCTCTCTCCGGTAATTTTTCCCTCTGACTATGATGCATAGCGGTGCTAATTCGGCACGTTGCCATTAATTCCAGCACAGCTGCCGCTCTCTCCCTCAAGGCATTTCGCTAATACTCAGCTTCAGAGCCTCTCAGCAAATTAACATCATTTGTTCTGCAGAACATGTTTTATTTCTACACTACATGCATAGCTTATTACTCCACCAGAAACTCGGGGTGTGCAGGAGGCAGCGCCGGCAGGCATGGCTCTCCAGAGCAACCCTGCTCCCCACCTCACCATGCCTGGGTGGGCATGGGGACAGCATGGCACAGTCCCCCACGCCACCTCGTGCTGCTGTGCCTGACCCGAGCTGGAGCAGTAGGCATTTTCTCCCAGTACCGGCATTGTCCAGTGCTGTTGGTGCAGCCCGGGCTGGTGATGCGAGGTGGGCTGGTGGCAGCGTGCTGGATCAGTCGCTGGCTGGCATCTCCTGTATCCCCCCATCCAGATGCCACACCTCGATGCAAAGGGATGCTCCCGTGTTTATAGACTCATATAGGTGTTAAGTGACAAGAGGTCCCAGGGGTCCAGAACCAGAGGGTTGGGTGCTCAACACCTGGAGCAGGGAACTCCAGAGGTAGCTGTAGAAGTGATGTGTTCCCTGGCTGGCACAGCAAATGTGTGTCCCAGCATCTCTCCGGTGCCCCCCATGGCAACTCTGCACCCGCCCTTCCCTCCTTGGGGTCTTGCTCTGGTTGATTAATGCTTCTGAAGTCTCAGTTAATGATCTTTGGGCAAGGAGGAGGAAGAGGCAGGTGTGCTGCGTCCCCATGGGCTCACTGAGTGGGTGGCTGCAGGCAAAGGGACTCCGACCCCCAGCCCCCCTGGCTGCAGGGCCAGGATGGGGCTTGCAGGAGGTGATGCTGAAAGGCACTGGGACCCCCCATGCTGGGATTGCCACAGGGACAGTTCAGATGTTCTGGCAGCAACGCTGGGCTGGAGGAAATCATCTCAACATGGTCCTTGGTGCTGAGCCTCCCCTGGGAGGTCCCAGGGCTACTGGCAGTGGGCACAAGCTGGGCAGGGTGCTACTAGCCGGGCAGCGCATCCTGCCTGCCACCCAACAAACCACAGCCCCTGCTGGCGATAATTTCAGGTCTTTCGCTTTGATTAAGGTTATTTAAGCTTTTTACCGAAACATAAAACCTGATTGTTTGCATAAACAACCTAATTGGATTATAGTGCACAGCATCGCTAATGCTGTGGGCTGGCTGGGAGCCGGCGGCAGCACTGGGGGCTGTGCGGGGCCTCCGCTGCCCCCGGGGCCGTTTGGGGGGGAGGGTGGGCTAAGGGGGGGTCGCACACCATGCTAGAGTGTGACTCCCGGGGCCGTTTCGGAGGGGCTGGGTGAGGGGGGGTCGCATGCCATACTGGGGTGTGCACCCACCCGCCACCCCCCGCAGCCACAGCCAGGCTCAGGAGTGTGATGGCCATGCAGGGTCACCCGTGTCCCCAGAACCTGGCGCTGGCTGTGCCGGCGGTGATGGCTCAGCACGAGGTGAGAGGGACGAGGCCCCGCTCCGGCACTGCCTACGGCAGGAGGAAGAGGAAGGAAGTGGCGGAAGGTGCCGAGCGGGAAGCGGGAGGCCAGAAGCCCCGGGCGGGCGGCTTTGCAGGAATGCTGCCTGCACAGCGTTTCCATGGCTGGGAGCTGCAGAAGTCTTTCATGGCAAAAGGCGGAGAGGCTCCATGAATATTTCATTAGGAAAGCAATGTGGTGTGCTGCAGAGAACATCTGGCTGGAGTCCCTGGAGACCCCTGCCTTGTGCAGGAAGCAGGAACTGTGAAATATGGAGGAAAATGAGGGAGAGGGGGAGATGGGGGGAGCATCCCGCGACACAGGGAGCGTTCCTGCCCCCCCAGGCCCTGCGACAGGCAGCACAGGGCGGGCGCAGGGCTTCGTCCTCCCGTGAACAGCAGCCCTGGGAGGCTGCGGGCGGTGGAGGGGCTGCGGCAGTGCCGTCCGGCTGCTAGATGGACCTTTTCTGATCCTTCTCCATGGGACATTCTGGGGACCTGGCTGCAGCATGGTCTGTCCCTTGCAAGCAGGGTGCTGTGTTTAATCCCAATATCCAATGCAGGGATGGGCAGAGCTGCTCCTCCACTCTGGAGGTGTAATGCACGGGCTGGCTGCGGGGTGGCCAGGCACAGACCAACCCAGTCAGCGATGCTTAAGCATGGGGTGGGACAGGATGGCTCCTCTTGACTCACTCCACATCCCCCCCACGGAGATGCCGATGCCCTCAGAGCTGGATGCTAGGGGCCCTGCCCTGGCTCCTGCAGGCAAATGGGTGCTGGCATCAAGGACCCTGAGGGAGGTTTGTCCTGGTGGTGTTGGTGCAGAGAGGACATCCCTGGGCACAGGGGTGCTGCTGGGCACAGCCCAGGTCCTTCAGGGCCGCAGAGCAGCAGGCAGGAATTTGGGTGGTGCAGGGGCTTGGCATTGGCAACATCTCTGTTTCCCTCCAGTGTCGGCTCCTTCCACCAGTGCTGGCCCCGTCCCCCGGTGCCAGCCAGGTTTGGTGCTTGGGGGCCTGGTTGGAGCCCTTTGCCTTCGTGTGGGTGCCAGCAGAGCTGTGAAGCCACGGCGTTCCCAGCACACTGGCATCTGCTGCTGGCTCTGACGTTGCTCCTGCACCACGGGGCAGGCACCACGCTCACTGACCCGGACCAGCACGCGGCAGCATCGGTGCTGCTGGACTGCAGCTCTGCCCTGCGCCCCTCAGCCCCCTCCCCAGGGCTCCCAACACACACCCACACCCACAGCCCGTGACACCCACCTGCAACCCCAGCCTCTGCACCCAGCACCCCGTGGCCACGGCCCCTCGAGCATCACGCTGTTTGTGGCTATGGGACCGTGAGCTTCCCGGCACCTCTCCCTGGTGTCCTGCAATCCTCCCCTTCCCTCCTCCTCCTCCTCCTCAGCATGGCAGTGGGTGCGGAGAGCTCTCTGCCCACCCTCCCTTTCTCTCTTCTCGCCCGGCCACACGGCTCCCTCGTCCCCAGGCTGGGCTCCGCGGTAGCCCCGGTTTGGCAGCAGGGGATGGCTCCCACGTGCCAGCCCTGCCGGCAGCAGGACTTCGGCTCGCACTGTCCCTGCTCCGCCACGGCCGCCCCTGCCCGCTGCCTGCGCAGCTCCCGGCCCCGCCGCTGCCGACAGACAAAGCCCAGCCAGACAAAGCCGCAACCTCCCTCGCCGGCCCCTGCGTGCACGGCCAGGGCATGGTAAATCCGCCTTTGCAGCCACCTTCCGAGCCCAGCCGGCACCCGGAGCCCTCGCCTGCCCGTGCCAGGCAGCAGCTGCAGGCAGCGAAGGGCTGCCAGAGCCACGGGGCAGGCCGCAGGCAGGAGAGCGGTGGGACGGCCAGGGAGGCCATGGGCAGCCTGCACAGGGCTGAGCCAGCCGGGATGCGCAGCCCCAGCAGCAGACACCTGCACGCACGCCTTTAAAACGAAGGCAAATACCTCTCTCCTCTCCGGCTCCACTGTCTGCTACCCGTCCTGCCTCGGCCACGCCGTGCCTCTGCCGCGCTGCCCGTCCTCCATGTGTCCCGCGCTGGGATGGGCTGCCAGACCCTCCTCTCTGCCGCAGCGGGTTTTGGCCCCGTGCTGCCTGCTGGCGTTTTGGCAGCAGCAGCCTCGCCGCTCCAGCGATGGCATGTGTCCATTTTTTTTTTTTTTTTTTTTTCTCTCTCCCTTTCACAATCCGTCCTCCCAAGCCTTCTCCGCCGGTGCCTCCGGAGCTGCCTGTGGTGCCAGCTCACAGGGAAATTGGCAGCGAGCGCGGCACAGGGATCCTCCCGCAGCTGACAGAGCCCCGCCAGGCGCAGGCAGCCCTTCTGCCAGCCACCAGCCTTGGCACGGGGGGCCGGGGGGCTGCGGGGGGCTGCCGACGCTTGGCAGACCTTCCCCGGCACCGTGTGCCCCAGCCGCCGCGGTGGCTCCGCTGCCAAAAGCCAAACAAGGGGGGAGGAAAAGGGGAAAACAGCAGAGAGGAGCTGGCTTCACCGTGCCCGGTGGTGGGGGACCCACCGGGGACCCCTTCCCTTCGCCGTGGCCACCTGGGTGATGTCCTCGTCCCTCGGCGGAGGACACAGGAGCCTGGCCATGGTGCTGGCATCATGTGGAGAGGCTCAGACCCGTCTGTCTCCACTTGTGCCCCCAGCCCAGCTGGGAGAGCCCATCCCGGGGATGGCAAGTGCCGACGCAGACCCGCTCGGCGATGCTGCATGGCGAGCACGGCTCCCGCAGACACACCTCTTACCCAGCATCCGTCTGCCGCGTAGGGAGGCCCGGGAAATTGGGAAGGGGAGAGTGGAGGAGGGACTTCTGGTGATGGGTGGGTGGTTTTGGGGTGCCCTCCAGCCGTGTGCCCAGCCGATGCCAAAATCCTGGCCCCAGCGGTGCAGTCATGCCATGGCTCCGTCCTGGCCAGCCATTGGCATTGCAGTCATCCCTGCATCTCCAGCTTTTCTTTCCCAAATTCCTGGTCTCAGTGTCTTTTTGAAGGGAGAAACAGGAGCGTGGCTTGAGCATCCACTGCAGCCCAAGTGCTCCCAGTGCCAATACCCCAGGAGGGTCCCTGAGATCGAGGGACACCGGTGGGGATGGCCAGGCAGGAGGCCGGGGATGGATTGCCAACCCCAAGCTTCCCAGCACCCTGCTCAACTTCATCCAAAATGAGTCGTTTACTGAAAGCCACATTTATTGAGAGCTGCAGGTGTGCTGGGGCTGCCCCATTGCCCTGTCCCCATCCCCACGGCACAGCCCCGTGGCACAGCCTGGTGGGGCAGAGCACCAGGAGCACCGGGTCAAGGTACCGGCACACAGAGACCTGCCTGCCATCACCGTTTAACAGGTTTACCTGCTAATCAGGGATGCCTTTAATGGGGTTGGCAGGAGATGCCAGGTGCCTTCCATGGGGCAGGATGGGGCTGTGCATCCCCATCCTGCCATGCAGCACCTGGTGTCCCTATGCAGTGACATGTCCCAGCCTGAGAGCCACCAGCTGGGGATACGGCAGCTCCCGGGATGGCAGTGACAGTCCATGCCATAGCAAAAGCCCCAGAAGCCATCCCAGCGTGCCCCTCTGCCCGTGCCCCTGTCCCCCGGTGGTCGTCCCCTGGCCTGCCTGTGTCACACGTGTGCCTGCCATTTCCTCAAATAAGCAGCTAATCTCCATCAATCATAATTTCGCGCAATTATCATAATAGGCCCATTTTGCACTTATCCTCGCCACGTGACGCAGGAGGCACTTACGGCTCCACTTCACGCCGAGCGTCTCCAAGCTGCTCCCATCCCCCGGGAGTCCCGATGGCAATCCTGTCCCATGCCAGCTCCTGGGGACAGACCCGTTCCCTGCCTCCCCGGTGTAGGCAGAGGCTCTGGCAGAGGATGCTTGTGCTGGTCGGGATGCAGGCACAGGGGGACGGAGCAGGACCCTGTCCCCTGGCTCGTGCCCTCCCGCCACTGCAGCAGCAGCACAGGGGTTAAACCCTGAAACTGGGACAGTTAATCTGGTTTCTCCCACCATATGGCCCTGCTAGCTGGGCTCCCGCATCACGGCCGCCTCCCTCTTGTGCTGATGCCATGCGGTGTGTGGCAGGGGGCATGGCCAGCAGCCCCAGCTCTGACCCTCTGCTGGCCAGCAGGGAGCAGATTAGGGGGGCTGGGAGGCGACAAGGGCTGCGGGTGGGAGATTAGGCACCGGCAGATGGATGGAGATCAAACATTTCACTCCACCTTGTTTACTACTCCCTCCTCAGCAGCAGCTGGGGACTCCAGCATGGGCTCTGGCTCTGTGTCCCTCCTATGGGCTGCAGTGGGATGGGGCTGGGGACACGATGCCCATGGCCTTGGGGTGTCCCAGCAGGGATGGATGGGCTCTCCCCTCACTGTGCTCCATCCTCACTCCAAGCAGCACCATGGTGGCAGCCCCCTGTGCCCTCATCCCATCCCACCATGGAGCACTGGGTTGGAGCTGCCGGCAGCCACGGTGCTCACCCTGAGCATCGAGCTCCCTGTAACCCAGCGGTGTTTGCGGTGTTTACACCACCAGAGTAATTACTTTCTTTTTTTTTTTTTTTTTTTTTTAATAAATACGGATGTTGCCACAAGTAAACTCTAATGTAATAAAAGCTTTCTGCTGGATCCATAATTAATCAGCAAGCTGTGTAAGGCAGCGGGGGGAGCAAGCGGAAAACCCTCCCACCAGCATGGGCTGTAGGGCTCCCACCCAGCTGGGAGGGAGGTGAGGAACCACAGTGGCAGCTTGGGGACATCCCAGTGCCCTGGGGACCATTGCAGCAGCCCCACGAGCCCACGGCCAGGGGGGTCCATGGGCAGGTAGGGCTGCGCTGCACATGGGTCTCAGCTTTTGTGGCGCCTGGCTGCTCTGTAGCAGCCACAGGCACTGGGTGTTTTGTTCCCAGCTGTGACAGCACATCTGGACTGACCCACTCCCTGGTGCGGTGTCCCCACTATGGAGAACGGGGCTGGGCACCGCGCGTCTCTCCCCATGGAGCCAGACGCCGGTACAGGGTGAGATGGCACCGCCACTGCTGAATAAACCATAACCCACTCCCCCGGCGCTGGTGTGGGCTGGGGCTGGCTCGGCACTGCCGGGTGGCAGCTCCCTCCCTCCCGGCCCTGGGGAGCAGCGTGTGGCCCTGGCAGCCCCTGGGATGGATGGTGGTGGCCCGGTGCTGTGGTGGCCAGGGCTGAGCATTGTCTCTGGGGACGTGGCCGACTCCAGATGGCCGGTGGGCACCAGGTGCTGAGGGACGGAGCGGCAGAGGGTGGCTTGGGGTGGACATCTGCTGTACATGCGGCCAGCTGGCCCAGCAGCCTGCCATGGGCAGGGGGGGAGCATGGCCCCATCACCTGCCCTGGGCAGGGGTCCCTGCACAACATGGAGGGGCTGTGTAGTCACAGAGGAACATCCTCTGTGGCACATGCATCTGTGGCTGTCACAGCCCTGTCCCCACTCCATGCACCTTGTCCCTGCCAGCCCCTAGACAACTGCAGGGACAGTGGAACCCCTCTGTCATCAGAGACCCCCCTGCGGGCATGCACCCCTGCTCACCCCCACGGGGGGGGGGGCGGGGGGCGGTAATCCCTGCAGCCTGTGGGGACCAGGGGAGGCTGATGACAGATGGCAAGTGCAAAAAGGAGAATGAAAGCAGTGGTGGCAGGGCTGGAGCGGGCGGTGGCAGGAGCCAGGCACTTTTGCAGGGCAGCACATGGGCACCAGGTGCCTGAACCCTCTGGTGGGGAGGTGGGCACCTGTTGGCACTGGGGGCTTGCCCAGAGCTGCTGGGTCCCTCCTGCAGCTGCTCTGCACCAGAGATCCGTGCAATGGGGAGGTGTGCAATGGGGAGGCATGCAATGGGGCGGGAGCTGTGCAACAGCCGTGCATTGCGGAGGCATGAAATAGGGAGCTCTGCAACAGGCGGGTGTGCAATGGGGAGCCATGCAACAGCCGTGCAATGGGGAGGTGTGCAATGGTGAGGGTGCTGTACAACAGGGACGGAGTCATGCAATGGGGGGCTGTGCAATGGGAAGGAAGCCATGCAACAGGGCACCGTGCAACAGTGAGGGAGCCATGCAACAGAGAGCTGTGTACTAGGAAGACACGCAATGGGAGGGAGCCGTGCAACGGGGAGCTGTGCAATGGGAAGGCATGCAATGGGAGCTGTGCAACGGGGAGCTGTGCACTGGGAAGGCATGCAATGGGAGCTGTGCAACGGGGAGCTGTGCAATGGGAAGGCATGCAATGGGAGCTGTGCAACGGGGAGCTGTGCACTGGGAAGGCATGCAATGGGAGCTGTGCAACGGGGAGCTGTGCAATGGGAAGGCATGCAATGGGAGCTGTGCAACGGGGAGCTGTGCACTGGGAAGGCATGCAATGGGAGCTGTGCAACGGGGAGCTGTACACTGGGAAGGCATGCAATGGGAGCTGTGCAACAGGGAGCTGTGCACTGGAAAGACGTGCAATGGAAGGGAGCCGTGCAACAGGGAGCTGTGCACTGGGAAGATGTGCAATGGAAGGGAGCCGTGCAACAGGGAGCTGTGCCATAAGGAGGTACATGCTGGGAAGGTGTGCAATGGGGTGCAGCATGGCTAGCACAGGACTGGGGGTGCGCACCTCACCATGGCTGGGCCCTGCCCAAGGCTGGGCTCCTGTCCCCGCTTCCGCTCCCAGCTCTGCTGCGCCTGGCTGGGCTGACGGCCGCCGGCCCTGGGTGGAAATGCACCTGAGGGAGGTGGGTGGGGGTCACCCCGGCCGCCCCGCTTCATGCACCGCCGCGCACAGCCGGAAAAACACAGCTCCAGTGGAGGAGTGGGCTGCGGAGTCTGGGAGGGGACAGCGCCAGGACACGTGCCACCAGAGAAGGGCCAGCACATGGCAGCCTGAATGGCACAAAGGCCACATGCCTCTGTGCAAGGGGCTGCCCCGCTGCCCGCATCGCGGCTGGACCAGCAGCATCCCCGGCGCTAAGGCTGGCAAAGCCGTGCGGGGACTCCTGCTCCATCCCACCACAGCTGCTGCCCTGTGCCCATCACCCATGGGTGCCCCGGCCGTGTGCCAGGCTTTGCCGGTGAGCCGGGAGAGGGTCCAGCTGCCCCGCACAGCCCCCATCGCTGCGGAGACAAAAGCGAATCTGCAGCCAGACCGACCGAAAATAACAACCCGGGTGCCGCGGGGTGGGGGTCTGTGCTGTGTTCCCGTGGGACACGCGTGGGGCTTCGCTCCAGCCTGGCTGGGTGCTGGACACAGCCGTGGGGCTGCGGCGGGAGCGGGATGCAGCGTTGCCATGGCTGGGGAGCCCCAGCTCAGCCGCCGCGTGCCACCACCGTGACTGCTATGTCCCCGGGATGGCCGCATGGCCGGGCATGTCTGTGTGTCCCGGGATGTCTCTGTGTCCCCGGGACATCTGTCCCCCGCAGGAGGCCCCATGGCTCCGGGCTCCGCACAGGCCTCCCTCAGCCATGCCATAATCCAGCTCCTTGGGCACCCCCCCCGGCAGAGCCACAGCTCCATGACATCACAGCCACCCGCCGTGACATCAGAGGCCACCGTGATGACGCCGCAGGGGCTGCAGTGACATCAGAGGCACGCTGCCAAGCCAGCGGGGGCCGCCGACCAGCCCCGCCCCCAGGGGGCGGTTTGGGTCCAAATCCCCGTAAAACGGGGGCGGGATGGGGGTGGAACGTTTGGGCGCGGAACGCGGGGGCCGCGGGGCCGCGTTTCCGCCGGAGCCCGTTCGCGGGCGGAGCGGTCCCGGGGCGCGGTGCCGCCGCCAGGTGAGGCCCCGCCGCGGCTGCGGGAGGCGGCAGGGGGCCCGTGGGCCGGTGCCGTGGGCCGGTGCCGTGGGCCGGTGCCGTGGGCCGGTGCCGTGGGCCGGTGCCGTGGGCCGGTGCCGTGGGCCGGTGCGGGCCGGGGCCCTTGTGCCCGGCTCTCCTCCCCTGCGGGTCCCGCCGGCCTGTGGCAGGGGCGCCTTGCCGGGCGAGGGGAGGGTGGGTGTCGCTGCCATTAACGCTGTTTTTAATTAAAATACAATAAACGTTCCGTCAGGCGGTGCTTGGGGCGAGCAGGGGCCTCGGCTCGGCCCCCTGCCTCGCCGCGGCCCGTGTGAGGGGGCTCAGGCCCATGTGCCTGCCGTAGCGTGGAAATCTGTGGGGCGAGGGGCTCCTGCTGCAGCTCTGAGGCTGGATGTGAGTAGGGTAAGGGGCAGAGAGCTGGAGGGGGGGAAAGCCACCCGGGGTGAAAGAAGAATAAAGCCTGACCTTCTCGGGAGAGATGGAGCGGTTCAGCCTCATGGCTTCTAGCTGGGGCGACCCCCCCCCCCTCTCCCCCGCCGTTTTCCCCTCCTGCTTCAGCCATGTGAGGCTGGGTGTGAGAGGCACGGTTTAGTGATGGATGTGGCAGTCCTGGGGTAACACTTGGGCTTGATGCTCTTAAATGTCTTTTCCAACCTAAATGATTCTATGGTAGGGCATGAAAGGCCCATCTACTGCGTTGCCACTGTCTTCTGCCCAAGGCTCCCGGGGACAAACTTTGTCTCTAGGTTTGCTCTGCCAGACTCTGTGTTACCAGTTATCCCTGAGCAGAGGGCACCGTAAAGGGCACAGCCCCTGCTGTTCCTTCACCCTGACCCAAGTGTCTGTAAGCCGGCACACACGCAGTCAGCACTAGTTCTGTGAAGTCCATAAATGCGCAGGCCCGGCTAAAGGTGCTGTTGTTTATTGTTCCATTAAATCTGGACCGGTGCTGTGGCGAAAGGGGGATAATGTAATTTTTGGAAGGCGCTGTTCTGAAGCAGCAGCTAACACCTGCTCCAGAGCTGTACGAGGAACAGTGAGTGTGCCAAGTGCACTTAGCTGCAGTGGCCTGGAGCACTGCATGATCCTGGCAAATGGTTGATTCCGATTAATGCCCCTCGTAATGTCTGGGGCATTAACATCTCGGCAGTGAGCTGGCCTTGGGCGCAGGTTTGGTTTAGGTTATGAGTGGTGTTGCCTTTTTATATTTTAGTCTCTACAGAGAAGTGGAAAGATGTCATGCAAGTTTTGTCATGACCTGTTTTGGTTTTTTTCCATCCTGATGCTATATGTCATGAGTGCGCATGGTTACCGCACTCTGGGTTTAAAGCCTCTCTCACCCTCCCTCCCAGATGTTTCCGCACTAAATCACAAGTTTCTTTTGCAGAAGCAGAAATTGAGGTCAGTATGCAAAAGAAAATACATGCAAAGCCAATGTTGAGCTGGAAAAATGTTCTGAAGGTGGATGGGAGACTGCAGGGCTTGCAGCTATGTCTATGTAAAAATAAACACTGCTGCCTGTGCAGCCTGAGCTGGGTTAAGCTGTATTCAGCTCTTCCCTGTGTAGCTGCCAGTTTTCTGGATCCTGTTTGTTTCGGCTCCTCCCCATGGTGGGAAGCTGAGCTGGAAGGCTGTTGGAGTTGAGCTGCACCACTAATAGACTTTTATTAAAATTTTTTGTGCTAAATCAAGTAATTATTGCCAGTGTCAAGGAAGTGTCATGAACACTCTTACAGAGTGAGAAGTCATCATCCTTTGGCTATCTTCTCTTGTCATAGCATCTCTCTGGGGGATACTTCAGTGGTGGTGTTTAATAGCAGCTGTTAGATAGGCCGTGCAGTAAATCCCTTTCTCTTCTGCCACAGCCCTGTGATTTCCTCTGTGCTCCCATGTTGGTGTCAGTTTCTGTATGGAGAGGGTGCTTGTTCTTGCTGAGTTTCCAGCCAGAGATCCATGCTACGTGCAGAAGGGGGATAGGGTTCTTTGGAGGCATCTCCTCAAGTCCTTTCAATTTATCACTTTGTCCTCTCAGTTTATCACTTCTTCCTCTTGTCTTTGTGTACCAGTGGTCTCCTCTGCAAAGTGTTCCTGTAGTCCCTTGAGGTTTCTGTCTCCCCGTTATATTCTTAAGGGTTTTGTGCTGTGTGTTAACTTTTTCCATGATATTTCTGTGAGATGATCCAGGTAGTGTCCAATACTATTACATATACCTTTCCTTTTGAAAGGGAGAGGGATGATAAAAAGAGGGATAAAGAGCAAACTTCTGTTATTTCTCACCAGTCACCACAAAAGCTTTTTTGCTAACTTCTCCCATGAGTGGATAGGTTAATGTCCTCGTGCTGTCTAAGCACAATGGCAGAATAGGCAACGTTTGTGCCAGCCCATGGTCTTCCTGTAAATTCTTTACTGGCATTGGTATTCCTCCCCATTCCCTTTTGGAGATTTTCTTTGTTGAAATGCCCCTGTGCATCATGTCACAGCTCTTGCTTACAGCAGAATGGCTGGAGTGATGGATAGGCTGGGCTCAGATGAAGCTCTGGCTGCCCAGGTGAAGCCTGATGCCACGGCTGAGCTTGTCCTGATGCTCTGCCTGGCTCTGGGTGCTGCCAGGCTGGTAGTTTCAGAAGTGCAGTACCAAACCCACAGGTCAGCATGTGTGTGGCTGTGCTTCCCTGCTGCTGTTTGCTGGGAAAACCAGCTGCTCGGTGTGAGCAGGGCTGTGGCTGTTTGGGAGCTGCTAACCACTTGGTCTGTCACATAAGAAAGCTTTTGAGCTGAAGCAGGGTTTGTGATGGATGACCCATCAGCTGGGAGGGTTTGGGCACTTTCCTGAACTTAGATGTGCTGTTGCTTGAAGGAAAGCTCACACTGGAAACAGTCCTCCATGGGGCTAAACCTTCTGTGTCTAGCTCTGTGCTGCCTGACTTGAAGCACAGAGCAAGGCAATGGTTTACCAAGGTGGTGGAAACCGCAAATTGAGAGCTAAGGACTGTGGCAATTATTTAATTTCTTTAAATGCTAGTTTCACTGAGTTAGAATGGCACCTCAGGTAGCCACCACTTAGTGTCCTAAGATTACTGATCAATGAAAACTATTTCTCAAAGTTAGACTGTTTTTTTAGGGATGTGGAGACTACTTAGGGAAGGGTCTCTGTTTCCTGTTCCATCCAGGCAGGGCCTTAGCACACTGGGAATGCAGCAGTCTGAATCATAAACATTAATAATACAGTGGGTATTATTCAAATGAAGGCTGCCACTTTTCCTTTGTGGGAATAAACCTGGGTAATTGCTGCACATACTTATCTGTTCCTATAATTGCTTTCTGCAGAATCACTTCAAAACAAGCGGTGCTGGCAGGATGCTGGTCTCCCTGCTCTTCCCCCAAGTGAGCCAGCCCCTTCGATGCCTTGTCCGGGACTTGCACCGTTGCAGATGGGGGTTGCATGGGCAGAATAGGGCTGGCTGTCCCCACAGGGGTCTGCAAACCACGTTGGCAACCTACAGCAGCGATGTTACCCCTGTCTTCTCTAGGGCTTTGGCTTTCGGAGATAGAATCGCCATCGTTGACCAAAATGGTGAGCACACTTACAGGGACCTTCTCAGCCAGAGTCTACGCTTGTCCCGGGAGATCTGTAGAGTTCTGGAGTGCTCCAGCCAGGACTTGAAGGAAGAGAGGATCTCATTTTTGTGTCCCAATGATGCCTCATATGTGGTGGCCCAGTGGGCTTCCTGGATGAGCGGGGGCATAGCAGTGCCCCTTTACAAGAAACACCCTGTACAACAACTGGAGTATGTGATTCAGGATTCACAGAGCGCTCTAGTCATCGCAGCAGAGGAATATGTGGGGAAAATAGCCCCTAGTGCGGAGAAGCTGGGCGTCCCAGTTCTGCCACTTCTTAGGTCTCATAGTGATGGATCCACAAGTCATGCAGCAGTGGAAGAGGGTCCCTTGACAACATGCTCCTCGTGGAAAGACAGGGGAGCCATGATAATCTACACTAGTGGGACAACAGGAAGACCAAAAGGTGTCCTCAGCACCCATGAGAATGTGCAAGCTGTGGTGAGTGCTGCTTTCTCTCTGCGAAGTTAATCTCCAGTTACAGAGGTCTTGGCCTTCAGAGGTGATTTGGGGCTGCAAACTCCAAAGCACAGCACACCTTAGCACAACCGAATTCCTGCACGGAGCTGTGGGGCTGTGTCTTGGGAGTCCTCAACACTTTTAAGATGGACACTTAAGATGGAGCGTTTGAGGCTCTAAACTTGGTCCTTTTGGTGTTGCTGGGCTGTAGCTGAGGCGGATGGACTCTTCTCCCTGCTTTCCTGGAAAGCAGAAGGAATGAGACCGCTTTCTTTGCAGTTTTCTTTTCTCCACTGTGACTAGGAAAGAATCTTTGCCCCTAACAGGAATATAACTTAGCCCAGCCCAGTACTGTGTGAAGTCTGTGCATTATTCAGCTATATATCCCCAAGGCAAAAAATCCATTAGCTCTCTGAGCCAAAAGGAATTAAAAGTTTGAATGAGCCTGCTGACTACCTCACCAGTTGGTTATCACTGCCTGCAACTGATAGACTCATGCCATTAGGGGAAAAAGGGCAGGGAATACATCGTGCCTTACGGATACCTCCAAAAGCTTACTGGGTGCTCAGATACCGCAGTGTCGGGAGTGGTATGAAAGCCTTGATGGATAGAGCCAGGGCTTGGCTATACTGGGCAAAGAATCTGTTCCCTTACAAATATGCTGATGATTTGGGAGGTGGCCTGAGCAGTCACCATCTTTTGAGCTGTCTTGCAAAAAGCCTAAAACCTGCTCCCTGCCCTGTGGAAGAGGGTTGTGAATGACATGACTAAATTCCACTCTTCAAATGCTTCTTTTATTTTTAGATGGCTGGAAATAAGCTTTCCAGTTGCTAATGCTGGGCTCTGAGGAGCATTGTTCACCCAGAAGCCTGAGGTGTAACACTTTAGATAATTATGCCTTCATAGCAGAGTATTTTAGAAGCTTGATATACTAATATTTTTTTTCTAACATAAAGCCTACTTTCTGTTTTATTAGACAGTGATTTTCTGCTCCTATTGACTATCCCTTACAGGTATTGAAAGCCCAATGTCATTGGTGTCCAAACTATGTCTACAGAGTTCTGGGAAGATTAATTTTTTGCTTACAATTTCTGCCAATGCTGTGTGTGCAGCAGCAGGCTAATGATTTTGTAGGCCTTGCTTAAAATCACTGTTGACTATTTCTCAGTAATGAGGAAGGACTTTGCTGATGCATATGAAGACACGTACTGACAAGTTGTGTCTTCTATTTATATAGATTGTATTGTATGTTGTGGTGGGAATTTTGCTTGTGCTAACCCTAAAGGAAAGGGTTTTTTGTGCCCAGGCATCATTCCAGGAGGTGTGGGATTTCTGCCGCCAGCTGTGCCCAGGGGATCTGGGGTGCAGATACCTTGGGCTTTTCAAGCAATGAGAGTCTTTCCTCCTGCCCTAATGATGGGTTGTATGTTTTCTTCTGCAGACCACAGGACTGGTTGAAAAATGGGAATGGAAGAAGGAGGATGTTATTCTGCATGTGCTGCCTTTACATCATGTCCACGGGGTGATCAATAAGCTCCTCTGTCCTCTCTGGGTGGGAGCGACGTGCATCATGTTACCCGAATTCAGTGCACAGATGGTAAGCCTGGAGGGATTGTGCCGTAGCCTTTGAAATTCAGCAGTAAGACCCCATGCATTGTAATTAGAGCAACTTTGGAAATAAGTTCTTAAAGACTTCCAGTCTCTTTAGCTATTGGCTGCATGTGGTTCGCAGTGTCCATTAATAAAGCTTTTAGTTGAACACTCAGTTTTGGGGTAAACGTGCTGTTCTGGAGGATACAACTTGTTTAAGTGTGATGTATGTTATCATAATGCTAGGCTGCCCCTCCTCGTGATGTTGAGGGTCTCTGACTAAAGGTGGGCTTCTATATACCCACTAAGAGCATGTGCACCTGGAATAAGGGTTGTTAATTTAGTAGTACCAGGGAAGGTGGCAATACTGGATTTTTCTCCTGCATGTTAGCGATGTGCTGCTTGAAGCTATGCTGCTTGTGGACATTTTTAGTAGCCCGCATTTTTTTCCCTTCCAGTCCTGTGTCCTCTGTGTTTTATATAACATTACATGACAGAACACATGCTTTAGTTTCTTGCAGTCCAAGTAAGAGAAGTGCCGCTAGTCATCGCTTGCATGCAAGCATTGCTCTTCCTTTGTGGAGAAACAAGTGTTAACAGATCTGTTGGTTTAGACTCAGTGATATGCGAGAGGGTTTGCTAAAAGAGAGCTTCTTGCAGCCTTGCAGGAGAGGTGGCAGGAGGGAAACCTTGCTTGAATACAGTAGACATGCTTATAATGTTGTTTTCTAGCTGAGACGGGAAATGCCAGTCCCAGTGCTCTGCTTCTCTTTTGTTCCTTGCTGTGGTGGCAGGCAGCCGACCTAAAGAGAGGAAGAAAAGGGGCAACCAACGATAAGGTAGAGCAGTTTCTACAGTTACCAGCCCCTGGGATCCAGTGCTGTTCATCTGCATCTCCCAGTGTTGTGGGTGGTATGAGAGATGTCGGAGTCCGCAGTGTCGCTGTTAACGGATCAATTGGGTTTTCAGGTGCTGCTGCCAACTCGTAGCGGGAAGGAGACGTGCATTGTTAGTACAGAACTCCTTGGGAAAGTGAAAAAAGAGCCTGTCAAGCCTGTGCTTTGTAGCTAAACAGGCCGCTTTGCCTATTAATATTTATTCATATGCTGGGTGGCCTTGTTTGGCCGAAAGGACAAGGTGCAAAGGTGTGGGATACACCCAGAAGCCTATGACTGTGCTGCTGCTAGGCAAGGGTGAGCCAGGGCTCTGATCTGAGCAACTGCAGGACCATGTGATTCTTCATTGCTTATTTCTGCTTCTCGGAGAAACAACCACAGAAAATGCACGCTTCCTTTCTTGTTTCAAGATGGCCCTGACACCTGAACACCGACTTGCTGCCCGAGCACTGGTGCTTTGGTGGGGAACAGGCCCAGAGTCCTGGAAGGGCAGCTCTCTGCATTTGCATTTCCAGAGTAAATAGATAGGATGCTGTGGTAGAAGAAAGCAGGAAGGTCCCTTGGCAGCTGTAGCCAGTGCTCTCCTCGTTGGTCACTGCCAAATTGCCTTCATCTGTCTGTAGGGTGTCTCCCCAAAAGCTCAGGGTTCAGTAGGGACGCGTGCCCCACGAGAGCTGGAGCTCAGCATGTGCCCAGCCCTGGTGATGCTGGTGAGGTGGCAGAGGAGCGTGCTGGAAGCAAAGCCAAGCCCTCTGGAGGGCGCGTTTCTCCACGTCCTGTGCCATCGGTGATTGATTGTCCCTTACACCCTCGCGTGTTTCTCTGCTCTCTGCCGACATCTGCAAATGAATGAGCTGACGTTGAAGGATGGGTTCAGGTTCGGGGGGAGCTGGGCACCCCGCCTGCCTCTTCTGATCAAAGCTCTCCCCCAGCCTTGACAATCAAGGGCAAGTGGGGACAGGGCTGGAGACATCCGCTTGACCCTGGAGATTGAACTTGGGCAGGGAGGTCGGCGTGGCAAGCGTGCCTGCTGCAGCGAGTGCCGTTCCGAGGGTTCTCAGGTGCGTTCAGGCTCTGAAGAACGTAATTTGCTTTTCTCCTTTTTTTTATTCCCTTTATTTTTCCGAGGGCCTCCCCTGGGAGCTGAAAGTGGTTTGATCGACACTACAAAGAAAGCACATGAGGGTAAATAAGGCTTTCTTGTGGAGTTTAATGCAAGCTGCCTTTCAGTTCCAGTCTATTTTCACCAGCTGTTTACAAAATGCCTTTTGCTACTGAAATCAGCTTTCAGAAAAGCAGCAGAGTTTCAGTGGAGAATTTTGCAAAAGGAGCCTGAGTTTTGCTGTGTGGCTTTTTTTTTTTTTTCCTTCACTGCACCTTGAGAAAGCAGCCAATTATAGTGTGATATAAAGAAACTCGAATGGCAGCTAAAACACTTGACAGGCTGATCAAAACAAGGCTAGGAACTTACTCTCAACCTGCTGCAGACATATTTAGCCTTGAGTGATACTGGCAAGGGTTCAAGAGAAACCGCAGCAGCATGCCCAGTGTGTGTTTGGTTTCTAATCACTAACACTTCATTATACAAAATAAATACTTTATTATTACAGTGTTTATTAAATTACATAATTTGCGGCGTGCCTTATAGTCATGGATACAGATGCCAGTCTGGTTTTGGTGGTCATAATAATGCTCTTTTTTTTTTCTGGGTTAAAGATGTTTCAAGCCCCGGACTAAGGCTTGCTTGTCGTTCCCTGCAGTGCAGTGTTAGGAGGTGGCATCTTTCAGACCCTTCCATCTGCTTTTGGTAGCTGTCCAAGGAAAGGTTAAAAATCAAAACTGTGGAGTAACCCCAGTGTCCTGACCAACGTCCGCTCTCTTACTAAAATAGCATCTGATGTCCGTGGCAGCGTGCAAGCTATTGCAGGGGCCACAAGGGCTCATTAAAGTGTATTGAGGTGCCTCAAGCGTGAAAGTTGCTGCATAAAATCAGATTCTTTTTATTAAATGAGGACATCCATTACTTTGCGCTAGCTACTGTACATATTATAATTCACTTTATAGCACCATCTGTTAAGACTGTCTTGCTTAAGCCTTTCGTAGCATCTTTTTATTGTAAGTTATTAAAAAATATGGCTGCATCTATTAATCATGTATTAATAAAGGGTTTATAAATGGACCCTTAGTTTCCAGCATTACAGTCTAGTTGTATGTGACGTGCTAAGTCATCTGGTGTGTGTACTCCTTGGGGTGCAGTGTGTCTTCACGGGGAGCCCTTCTCGGGCTGCTGCCCACACTCCTGCCTGGAGACTGTAGGAGCAGCACCTGGTGCTCCTGCCTGTGCTTCTGGTGCTTGGGAATAACAGCGCTGACTGGGCAGGGGGGACGTTTTGGTGCTGCTGTGGGCATGTGGACTCTGGAGCAGGCAGGAAAGCAGCAGTGAGCCTGAAAGTGCATTCCTCCCAGCAGCTGTGTGGGGCCAGGGTGGCTCCGATGTTGTTGTTTTTCTTTTTTCAAGGATGAGAACTGTGAGGGCAGAAACCTCCTTGGGAGCCACAGCAAGCTGTAGCCTAAGCATCCCTGTATGATCCTCCCATCATAACTTGCTTCCAAGCGGAGTTTACTTCTCCAGCTGCACTATTCCTGTTTGCAGACAGCCAGCATTTATCAGCTGCATCTGAACCTGTTTGAAATGCCTGCCTTTTTTTCTTGTGTAGGAGCAGAAGTTTAAAAGATGCTGGATTTGTACAATTCTTGTGCAGATTAGTGGCCAGAGGAGAAGAGATTAATGCCTGTGCTTAAGGAAGGAGTGCAAGGTGAGCCTTCTCCTTACTGGGTGTCGGAGAAAGCCCGTGAGCAAGTGCTTTTTGAAGGCTGCTGTGAGCATCAGGGCTTGCAGACACTAGAGCATCCATTCCCTAGTGACTCCCCGTCTCCATCTCCTTTCCCTGCATCAATTCAGTGATGGCTGCTGAGGCTGAGCTCGCCCTGTGTTGTGACTGTTACTCGATGGAAATGTCAGTGAGTCTGGAGAGAAGCTGGGCATCCTCCATGCCAGTGCTTTTGCTGTGACAGTCACACGCTGATGGCCCTGTTTTGGACTGGGACTCAGCTGTGCTGGGCACCCTGCAAACAGGAGCCTTTTGGAATGAGTTGTGAGGTCAGTGTCTGCTTTGCAGGATCCTCTGCTGAGGCTTTTGGCTGAAGTGGATCCACTCTTGAGTTAGAACCATGGGAATGGCTTGTCTTTTCTGTGGACCACCTCTGATCTCACCTTAAGGGAAAGATGTTCTCTGTCAGCTCTTTGCAATGATAAACATGAGATCAGATCCCAGGCGGTCTTTCAGTCTTAAGTGCGGATTGGGAAATAAAAGTATTCAAAAAACATGGAGGTAAAAACTTGCTCTGAGTGATGGGGGAAGCTTATAGAAATGTCAGCTCTGCGTGACCTAGTTGTGGGGTGTGCTGTCCACTTGGCTCTGCTGGGTGGGTTTCAAGCTGTGGTGTGCTGCCTGCAGAATGACAACACTGTCTGTGCCCTGCAACTGCTTCCATGATAAATACACTGAGATGCAGATTTACTGCCCTAAAGTTCCAAAAGGAGCTGTTGTTTTGGTGCCAGCATTACTGCATGTCTGACTTAAGGTGCCTCCAAGGACCAAGCCCTCTAAAATTCATACCCAGTTTTACAATGTCACACACAAAGCCATCAAAATTGTTAATCTTATTTGGACCCTTCTTTCTAGTGAGATGAGAATGATGAGTGCCCAAAGCTAGCATGTGATTTGGGACTAGCTTCTCCTGATGTCTTGTGTGCTGTCACCTGTGGCAGCTTTTATCCCTTGGTGAGAGGGTGCTGCAGACCTGATCCTTGTAAAGGTTGTGCGTGAGGTGTTGCTCCAGGGTTACTGCTGCACTACACTCCTGATTTCCTCATGAAGCCAGCAGCCTGCAGGCTGCTTCTGCAGGCAAACTGTTTGTCCTTGCTGCTGCTATTATCTGTGCAAACCAGGCTGGGCTGAGGCTGGGCACTGGTGCTTTATACCTTCGCTGGGCTGTGCAGGGAGATCTATGGCTCGGCAGTCACAGTTGCCTCTGGGAAGGAGAAGCATGCACTGCAGTGAGCCTCTCCCCTGGATCTGTCACTTCTGCAAACATCACTCTGGGCAGCTTTTTTAGTTTATTTTAAAAAGAAAAGCAGATCCAAGCAGAGGAGTCTGATCTCCAATAACCGAGCACTGCTAAGATGCTGCTGGGAGCATGCTGGGGATTGTCTCTCCCATCCAGTTTCAGCTGGAGAAAGGCAATTGTCTTTTTGTCTGTTAATAGGAGGCTTCAGAGGAGTAATTTTATTTCAGACTCAAAGAGGAGTTGATGGAGGGAGGAGCAGGTCACTAGTGAATGGATTATGTTTGATCACTTCTTGCAGACCTGGCTTTAAAAAGTTAGAGTTTTTCTCCCCGTCTCCCCAGATCTGCCGCCTGTCCTCAGCATCTGTTACGGAGTAATGTCTTTTGATGTGTGTGTGGAAATATAAAAAATGGAACCAGAGCCTGTCATATTTACTTATATTATCAGGTCCCAGGGAAAGCACTTGCTCCTTTCAGTATGCCTACAGCATAGGAAGGGTTTAAAAGCTTCAGCCTGGAATGCAGAGGGGCCATCAAACTGCACTGATGAATAAATGATTAAAACCAGAGTCACGCAGAGCGCAAACAGTTTGGGGTTATAACAAACATGAGACGAAGCCACCAAGGGCCCAATTTCCCTTTGAAGAGAAGAATGTTTCTCTTTCTGCATATTGCTCACGACCGAGTCTGCGGCTCAGTCCTTGGGAGAGAGCAGAGCTCCCCTTGATGCTCTCCCGTCGTATGTTGTGCCTGTCTGCCTTTGTCAGGGGTGAACTGGCGTCAGATGCGGGTGTATGGTCTTGCCATCCCTTCGGTGCTTCCGAAGAGTTACGAGAGCTCTCTGTCCTTGGTCTGAGGCACCGGGTCTCGCCAAACAAGGAGCTGGTTCAGCTGCAGCCACGTTGATGCCTGTTGCTCTCACAGATACTCTGAAAATTGCAGAGAGCCTTTTTCCTCACCAGCGATGCTACCCGCATGGCAGCGATCAATGCAAAACACAAACCCATCTCCCTGATCAAAAGGGAAGTAAAGGGATGATTTAACTTTGCATTAGAGGTATTGTTACTTTTGAAAAGGTTTAAAAAAAATTCAATAACAACTGAAAATGATACAATAATTTTATAGAAGTGAAGAGCTGTTGTATCTGTTAGAGGCAGCAACGCAGGCTGTCTGTTACCCGTTTGTGGTCTGATGGGAAAATCCATGCTGATACTCGCTTCCTTTATGGCTTTTGGGCATTGGTGCTTGGGTCTTTTCTGGATGTTTTTGGGAGTCTTGTATCAGGCAAAGTCTTGCAGGATTTAGCATGCAAATGGTTGTTGCCATCTCCTCTTCTTTTTTTTGCATTAGAAGATGTCTGGGTGTTGGTAGATTTGGTGTTTTCTGTCTAGCTTAGGGTATTGCACATGTCCCTCTGAAGGTGAGGCCATTGTAAAGGGGGGAAAAAATTACTGCCTTTTCTCCTCTGTGCTTGCATCTCTTGATTCAGGTGATCTCAGCAGATCTGGAGGCTGGTTGGGAAGGTTGCTGTGTGAAATGACCATCTCTTGGAGCAGCTTGTGTGTTCCTCTGTTGTCATTCACCATCATGCCATCTGTGTGCTGGAAGGAATACGTGGGAAAAAATCTTACAGCTGTGTCTCACTGAGGTTGTTTTGTACCCACTGGTGTAATCTTCTCTCTCTCTTTTTTTTTTTTTTTTTCATTTGCTGATGGCAAAATCCCACTGGCCAGCCCATGGAACTGCCCAGATATGCTTTTGTGCAGTGTGAGGGGAAGAAAATCAGGAATGTCATGCTGACGGGAAGACTCTTGGGAACAGAAGGTCTCCCACTTCTTTGCTGGCTCAGGCAGCCCTGTCCTGTAAGCCTGCCCTGGGCTTTTGCTGCCGTTATTGCTGTTCCCACTCTTGCTTTCTTCCACTTAGAGACCTTTTGTGTCAAGCCCTTGTTTATTTTAAAAGGAATCTTAGTCCATCTCCTGCACATATTCCATGGGAAGACTGCTGCTTCCCTTGTGTCCAGTGAACACTCATTGTAAAGTCCGGCAACCCTGGCATGCAGTGCTGTGTTTGCCTCCATGGCTTTTTAAAAGCACTTGGAGTCCTGAGGTATCAGGAGAGCGAAATAAAATGAAATGACGGGCTGCCAATAAGCTGTCCACAGGTAATTGATGTGGTGATGGTGACACATGGGATAACGGAGAGCAAGATTGATTGTGCTGCTGTAAACCTGACGGTGTTGGAGGATACCGTGTGCTGGATGGGCAAAGCAGGCCTCTTGCTACAAGCTTGTCCAAGCCCCGGGATTGATTGATTAGTCCCAGGTAGTGAGACTTTCCCAGATCCTTCTCTCAAACCGTGAAGTTATAGTTATAAAACAGAAATAGCTGTTACAGCTGGCTGGGCAGTGACAAGCCCTACGGACAGCTCAGGGTCTGCGGAGAGTTTGGGGCTGCCAGCTTTGTACCACGGCTCGGTGCTTAGTACCATTAAAACACGTGGGAAGGATCCAGATTTGGCTGAGCAGGAACAGAGCAGGTGGAGATGTTTGGCTGTCAGCAGATCACCCCGGCAGCTGGTGGCACAAATCCAAAGGCAGCTGCTTATCTTCAGGAAGGGGCTGTTGCTGGAGCGAGTCAGACTGACACAGAAAAAGCCGCTCCTGTGGCTGGAGCGGTGGTAGGGAGGAGTTTATCTAGGGCAGGAGTTGAGCAGGCCTATGAGGACAGGGGACTCTGGGGTGCAGGAGAGATCATCTGTGTTTTGGAGTGATGGGTTTGGGGTTTTTTCAGATCCAAATCCATGTGAAAATAACTGCTGCGTGGCCAGACTGGAAGTCTGCCTGCGCTCCTCACAGCTGCTCTGGACTGGTTGAAGGCAAAAGAAGATACCACAGCAAGGATCGAACAGCCCTGAGCATCTGTTTCCGTTCAATTCTTTCAGCACAGTCCTGATCCCTGCTTACCATCACTCATCTCTCCATGCCCAAAGCAATGGCTCCAGGAAGCACCAGGCTGAGGAGAGCAGGTCCGTGCATTCAGCCCCTGGCTTTGGGGATGTCCTTCTCCATCCTGCTGCATGGAATGGGACAGATACTGGGGCACTGAAGAGAAAAAAGATCTTTAGGAAAAGAGGCTGGGAGCGGTATGGTAGGGGTTAGATCCTTCTGAATTTCTAAATGCAGTTTTGCCTGTTTCGGCTTGTTTTAGGGGATCGTGCTGGTTTCTGCAAGGGAGTGCAATGTTCCCTCTCCAGACATGTCACCCGTCGGTCTGGGCAAGCCTTGTTCCTCCTCTGCTTACCCTGATTCTGAGGGGATCTTGCAGTGCTCATGTCCCAGCTCCCAATGTGTCCAGGGGTTTTCCACCTTGTGCGTTTGTCTCACCCCATTGAGGACCATCTCCAGGCTCGGAGGCAGCGTGAACTCCCTTCTGTTTGGCAGGATGGTGCCTTTGTTGGATGTGTCCTGCTCTATTAAGAATAACAACATGGTGGTGGTTGGGGTTTTTTTAGGAGTCGATTGTTCTGAAGCAGTGGAGTGAGAGATGTGGAGGGAGGCGGCGCCAGAGCAGCGAAGTAGAAAGTAATGAAATAGAGCCCGAGCAAGCAGGACAGAGGGAAGTGGGCAGAGTGACAGCATGAAGGAGAATCACTTGTTCACCTTCAATCAATTCCTGCCTTTTCTCGCTGTCGCACGCGCCTGTGTGCAGCTGAGCATATGTGGGCAGGGAGGGGAGAGGTGGTACGTGTTGTCAGGAGCTGTTAGGAAATACATTTGTCAACAACGGGGCAGGGACCGGGGCAAAAGGAAAGAGGTGGCCGTCACTGTAGCCTTTTATTTATTGATGTCTTTGGATCATTCCTGTCTTGGGGAAGAGCTTACCTAGGGGGAAGAGTGGTGAGGTGTGGAAGGAACGGGCCCAGCTGCAATATTTATGGCTCCTACTTGTTTCTAGCTGCTCCTAGGTGGGGCTGCTCAGCCAGGGCAGACCCCTTAGTCTTCGTCCACTCCAGGAGCAGAGCTAGCTCCTGGAATTTGCCTCTATTTGTATTTCCCACAGGTCAGCAGGAGTTGCAGCTGACAGACATCTGTCCCACAGGGGCCATTCCTCTTGGGAAGAGCATGGTTGGTGTAGTGGCCCTCCGGGCTAGCTGCTGCCTCCTGACTGCAGTTGGCTTACCTGAGGTTTCTGATGGCTGGTCTGAGCTCACTGGGGGCATTTGTCTCTGTACCCACGCCCCAGATGATGACCATTTCTGTTGCAGTGGAGTCTCACTCCCAGTTCCAGTGTGGTATCTCTCTCTCCAGCTCTGCCACCTGTCTTAAAAGCATTTCTCACTCAAATGTTTGAGCCTGTGGGCTCATACCTGTGTTGTGTTCTTCAGATGTGGCATAGTGTCTTTCCAAAGAAGAGCTCCCATGCTTTGAAAGGCTGGTGACTTTGTGTAGCCTTTAAAGAGCTGTGCATGATAAAGGAATTAACTGATTCTGTCATAAGCTTATGGCTTCGTGAGCAAATCCTTGGCTGTAACATGAAAGTACTAAAAAATGCCATTTCCATTATCTTGTGCTCACTGAGAGCGAAAGCAGGTGGGTGATCCTCTGGTGGAATGAGAAAGTTGAATATCGTGCTTTGAGCAAAAAGGGCATGATGAAGGTTGAGAGCCATTGCTCCGGACGTGGATGAGGTGCACACAACAGGCTTTCAGTTGTTTGCACTTTCCAGAAGTCTTAGATAGCGGAGGTTTGGCTGTTTGTGACCAGCCCAGGGTGGCCTTGTTTTGGACAAGCCTGTTGCACTCCTGTACCTCAGTTTCTCCTTGCACCATACAAAGGAGCAGGGGCAGGGCTTACTGCCCTGTGAAGCATTTGTAGCACCCTCACTTGTGAACCTCTTCTCAAAGGTGCTGAGGGAGTGTAGCATTGACAACGTGGACAATTGCTTCTCTCTACACTTTAGGTTGAGGTGTATTTTTATACGTGTGTGCCCTTCCTTTCTAGGTTTGGAAGAAGTTCCTAAGTTCCCAAGCTCCCTGTATCAGTGTCTTCATGGCAGTGCCCACTATCTATGCCAAGCTGATAGAGTATTATGACAAGCACTTCTCTCAGCCCCAAGTCCAGGATTTTGTGCGTGCCTTTTGCCAGCAGAACATCAGGTGGGTGAGCAATGCCCCTTTGGGCAGGAGCTGCTGGTGGCTGGCTGTCTCCACAGTGGATCTGCCGAGTTTTCAGCATCACCTCTTTGCTGTGCTGGTGGTTGTTCTTTAGCGTCTCATTGGCAAGAATAAGGGTGACATTATTTAATTAAGAGCTAGTCTTGTATGGGAAAGCCAGAATGGGTCTGCACGCTCATTATGTCACCCCACATAGCACAAGACTGAGGACTTTGTCCTGCAACCCGAGGATCTTCTTTTAGGAAGCTGTCCTTTCTTAACTTAAAACCCATATCAGACAGAGAATATTCTATATGTGAGGAACATCTTTGGTACTGGTTAAAAGGCTTTTGGGTGTCTGTCTTAAGGTTTTATGTAGGAACGGGCTTTATGTAACCCTATGTTAGACTGCAGATTCCCTGGAGCAAAGGTGATCTTGGATACTTGCTTACACGAGATTTCCTTGTGCAGGTTAATGGTGTCAGGCTCAGCAGCCCTGCCTGTGCCTGTCCTGGAGAAGTGGAAGAAGATCACTGGGCACACATTGCTGGAGAGGTATGGGATGACTGAGATTGGGATGGCGCTTTCTAACCCTTTGCATGGAGTTCGTGTCCCAGGTAGGAGTCTCTAGAGGTTGCACACTGTTTGGAGGCGTTTGGCTGTGAAGCGTTGTTGGGTTTTCTCATCACAGAGAGTATACATCTAATTGCTGTTTGTCATGATTGGGAACAGGCTACGGTAGGAACAATGATCCTGCTAGGGGAATTGGGATTGGGAAGCCAGGAGGGGGCATGGGCAGTGGCTGGTGGGTTTCCCTGGCTGTGGTGGATTGGCAAAGGTGTGTATGCAGAGCTCACGGTGGTGCATGATGGCCTGACCAGCCAGGCTGGTTCTGTCCAGGAGGCAGGGACCATACTGATGCTTTATTATTTCCACAGCCTTAACAAGTTCAAGTACTGTGATGGGACTGCATCTTCAGCTTCTGCTCTATGGAGTTGTATTTATGTACAGTGTTGACACAGGATTCTCCACACAGCAGTTGTTGTCCAACTGATCAGTACTGAACACTTAAAATAGGATGTCTGCTCGCTCTTATTTTAGTGCAAGTTTCTTGACTCTTCAGGAACTAGAAATTGTCACACCTCATTGTACACTCTGGTTCTGTTCTCTCCTTGTCTTACTTGTCTTAGCTACACTTTGTGACTTCTCTCAATATCTGTACTTTATGTAACCTAGAATTAAATTGATCTGCAACATTAAAAATATCAAATGCCCTCACCCTCCCTTTGGTTAAAAACGTGGCCATCTGTCTGCCGAGCAACCCAGCCCACCACTATACCACCTTCTCCTCCCCGCATGCTGTCTGTGCAGGCATAGCACCATATGCATCGTCTTGGTCCCCAGTGTCCTGGGGGGACTGGTGTTACCCAGGGGGGGCTGTGCTGGGCATCATGGCTTCCCACAGCATCCCAGTCCCCCGGGATGCAGAAGCTGTGCCCCTGCAGGGATCTCACAGGGAGAGAAGCCACAGCTCCCCTGTTCTGGCTCCTCAGCCTGAGAACAGCTCAGGGGCTGTGTGAAATGCAAACTCTAGCTTACTTTTGCACAGTAACTGTCATTCCTCCACCCCAGCCAGTCTTCCCTTCCTCCAGAAGTCTCATCCCTGCATGCAGGGAAACAAGATTCCCACCTGTATGAGCTTGAGCTGTCCGTGAGCCCCATGCCACAGGGTGACAGTGCTGAGATCACTTGAATGTCCCTGTGGCCTGATTATATTTGCTTTTAATTCATCTTCAGGAGGGAAGATGAGTGGAAGCTCTAGAAGTTTCCCAGGAGACAGAAGGAGAAAGGAAGTAAGACTGAAAGTGACATGGGCAAGACAGATGTTATCACCCAAAAGGGCAGCTCCTACTCCAGAGTTGCGTGGCTCTGCTCCTGAACAGAGCTGAGGCAGGATCTGTGAGGGTACCAGTGTCTGCAGGGGAGCTGGGGGCAAATTCTGTTGTCCACCTACGAGCAGAGGGGCTGGTGATAAAGGCCGGCTGACCGTCACTCCAGCCACTGCCCAGGGGCTCACTGCAGCCCCAAGAGGGGAGAAAAGCATCTCACAAAGGTGTGGATCAGTGAGGGACCTTACAGAAAGAAGGATATAATCGAATAGGCTTGATTAATTTATTTCAGGAAGTGTAAGTTGGGAAGCAGATGGGTGAAGCTGAGGCATAATTTACTGGAGCTGTGGAAAAGCTTTTGATATAGTACCCCATTAGAGGCTGGGATGTAAGGTCACCAGGTACCACAGAGCATCCAGTGCAAGAGAGTCAGCTGAGAGTCAAATGCAATGAGGGGCGGGCTGGGTACAGGGCCTGGGCAGGAGGAAGAGTGAAGTATCCAGAAAAAAGACTTTAGACGGCACTGGCGCTGGTACTGGTGTTACAGGGACAGATGCTAGGCAGTGGTGACCACAGACCTGCACGCTGGCCAAAATGATTACTAGCTTTATTTTGAAAAAGGAGCACTGCAAGCATGGCACTTTACCCTGTGCATAAGTCCAGGGGTCCTCACGCTTGCCAGGGGATTTCTTCTGGAGTGGAAGCAGCACATGCCCTTTTCTGCTGCTTCATGAGCCTCTGAGGAGAGGTTCTGGGGCTTTCCTTGCCCGCTTCCACCCGCTTGGTGTGGCTGGGGAAGGGGTGAGTCCTCGGAACCTGCCTGTCCTGCCCATGTCACCACCAGTGTCTCTGGCAGTGTGGCACTGCTCTCCGCCAGCAGCACAGGTCTGAAGGGGCAGGGACAGCAGCCGGGGACTTTAATTTACAGAAGAAGAAAAGATGAAAGATATGAAAGATAAATGTTTGCTTGTATATGGTTAAAACCCTGCTTAAAATGCCTCTGTTTTCACCAGCTCTCATTCTAATCCCCCCTGGTGCTGTTACTGTGAAGGGAGATGAATAATTCATGGACACAGAATGCCTCACTGGGCCTAATCACCACTTTAATTGGAGGTTTAGATCAGAGGCGGCTAATAGCTCCTACAGCGGGGACTCCGTGTATTGTTGACAGTGAGATCGTTGAGTGCCTTATCGTTGGCCTGTTTCAATTCTCCCAGGACACCACTGCACATAACAGCATTGAGGTCCCCAGATACCGAAGGACACAGACCGCAGGGCCAATTAAATTTATCTGGGAAGAGCTGACAACTTTTTTAAACAGAGGAGAACTGGTGAAAGAATAATAGTGTCACTCCTTCCCGACTGCAGCCTGGCTGATGCTGGCTGAGCTGACACTGCGGGCATGTTGCCAGCATTTCTTAACATTCAGGAGCCTGCAAATTGGAGAGAGCTGGGAGGGAGCAAGAGGGGAAGGAGCAGGGATTTCTCCCCAGTTTCCCCTTGGGAGTATGGCTGGGCAAAAAAGGAAGCCAGTGCTGAATGTTGACTGCCTTCTGATCACCCTTGATTGTGGTCTTGGTGAAGCCAGGACCTCTGGTGCTGTTCCTTTGGGAACAGGCTCAACCTTCTGCTGACCTGTTGGAGTCGGCACGGCATGCATCTTGACAAAGCAGATGGGCCTGAGAAGCTCCAGTCATTGTTTTTGCACAAATGTGATAAATACTGTCAGGTTCATGTAGCTCTAATCAATGTTGTGTGAGCATTTTCAGCCTTTACAGATGTTGATTTTTAAGTTTGTCATTTTTCCGAAATACCAGAAAGCCTCTTCCAGACTGAATATAAGGAAACAGCCCTCCATGAGGAACTTATCTTAAATGTTGGTTTTACTTTAGCTAAGTAGGAAATAAATTGATGGAGCTGTATTTGTAAGTGATCTGAAACACTGTATGGGGGATGTGTTGCCTTCTCTGTGTCTTCGGATTTCTTTGACAGTGCTGTGCTGATCTTCGGTAGTTCATTCTCAAAGCCTGAGACTAGAAGTGAGCACTAATCATTGAGTTCTGCAGCCTGTGCATCGGCCCATTACATTTCTGCATTGAGGTCGGTAGCTTGCACACAGGGAAGAAGCAGCCTTCCAGGAAGGCATCCACCTGATCTTGATTTGAAAGGTTCCAGAGGTGGCAACCATGGCAGTTCATTGCACTGGTTACTGCTCCCTCCGTGAGCTTTGCAAGACTGACTCTGCAGTGTCTGCCTGCCATCCCTTGCCACATCTCGCAGGCAGGTTGGCATTTTTCACACTGGAGAAAACGTTCCCATAGAAGTCTAGAAGGTGGCTTCAGCAAGCTCGGCATGCAAACATTTGGTGTGTTTTCCATGACTTGGTACTTGCTTTGAGTCCTCCTGGAGTCTACCATGGCAGGTACCAGAGTGTTTATAATACATAAATACCTCTACACAGCACCTCCGGACACTTCTTCTGGCTCATGCTTCTCCCTCCTTACCCTGCTGCAGTCTGCTGTCTCCGACTCCTGGCAGTGCCTGGCCACGAGGAGAGCAGCCCAGGCGATGCTTGTGGTAAGAGAAGGACCTGGCTGCATGTTGGCTGACCTGAATGCTGAAGGCAATTTCAAGCTGAACAGACATGCATCACAGAACTTGCCATGTCGCTTTCTGTTTATTTCTTGCCAGATTTGCTAATTGTTCGGGTAGTTTTGCTGCAATAAAATCTCACTCCCTCATAGTCCATCTGCTCTTAGCTGATCCTGCAGGGATGCCATAAATCTGGGCTACGACGACATATCTATTTCCATGGCAACTGACCGATGTAGCAAACAAAATCATGATGTCACGGTTATCGGATCTCCAGGGCTTGAACAGGAGAATGAGACCAGGATAGGGAAAATGCCACCGGAACCCAGATGCCTGAAATACAGAAGACAAGGGGCAGACAGTGCTGAGCTCCAGGTCCTGCACACCCTGCTCTAAGGACTTTCCAATGCCAAGCTGATACTAGCAGACCCAGAAAGCATCACCAGCTGGAGGCTCTCAGGGGGAAAAACTGATCATCTCTTAAAAAAATCGTACTGATTTAAACTCAGACCTGTCCGGTTCTCCTGAGCCGCAGGTTGCTGTTTGCTGATGTCTCTCTCCCCACTTGGCAGGAGGCAAAAGTCAAGGGCCTCATCTTGCAATGAAAGCCTCTTGTGCTGTTGATATGCAGAGCGAAACCTGCTGAGCCAGCAGATGCCCATGTCTTCTGGTTGCTGCTGAGCCCAGAGCCCCCCATCAGACAGAGGTTGCAGCAACAAAGCTGCCCTTTCTTTTGTGCTTTCAGACGCTCACCAAGAAGAGCATGCACTAAACCAAGGGGTGGGAACGCTGCAGGCTGCAGGTAGGGGAGCTCTGGGTCACAGAACCATCTTGGAGCTTAATAGCAGTTGTTTGAGACACTGTGTCAGATTCCCTGGCTTTGAAAATTGAAACCTGTGGAAGAATGGTGTGGTTTTGATCTCTGCTTTTCTCCTGTGATGTTTTATATACAGTGTATTGATGTCTCATAAAACTGAGATAATCCCTTGCAATTCTCACACTGTTAAGCCTTTGCCTTCTCTGTCAGGTCCAGGCTATAGAGAAGCAGTGAGCCACTGTAGTAATCATTGTGCTCTTTCTTTTCGCATCTTTGTGTAGGTTTCATGGTGTGTTTTTTTTTTTTTAAAAAAGACAGCTTCATTACTGAGCTACGAAGCTGTGCTGATGTCTTCAAAGAATGGCCAAGAGAGACTGTTCAGGGCTGGAGACACATTTGTTTTCCTAGGCATTTCCAACACTGCCTGCTCAGCGAACAACAGCGTATTGCACCGCAGTGACATTTGCATGCAGACATACGATATGATCGAAGCCTTCCTGAAGGGTAACCCCCTGCTAGGAAGTTCTTTAGTGCCAGCACAGTCTGCAGATGCCATTGATAGATGAGCAGCTGCTCTTTTGCATCCTCGATTTTGTTGTTTCCCAGAGGCTGTCCACTGTCTCAGTCTTGTTTTCTTTTGTAGGTTCTGTGGGCACCCCGCTCCCAGGGGTGGAAGTGTGCATTGCCACTGAGACCTTGAAGAACGGTGGTCGTTCCTACACCATCCATGCTCAGGGAGATGAAAACAACACACAGGTAGTGCTCAGCCATGTTCTCTGCTGCTTCGCTTTGTCTCATGAAAAGTTCTCTCCTCCCCAGCCCTTTGAAGCCCCAAGGACTGAGGCTTGCACTGCTGTTCTTCCCAGGAACTCAGTGATGTTATTTAAGAGTTTTCTCTTGCTTGTTTGTTTTGTTGTTGTTTGTGGTATTTATTTTTTTTATGGGCTACAATAGTCATGGTGTTTTATGAACCACACAAGGGTTGTCCTTGCATAGGTGAGCACCACCTGAGAGAACAGCACCCCTTGCATGGGGGTGGGAGGTGAAAGCAGCATAAGGGCTACAGGCTACAGTGTAAGATGATGGTAATTGTGTCTGCTAAGGCTGTTGATGACTGAGAGGAAAGCAGTGAGTTGAGCAGTGCCTGCGCTTTGAAAGCCAGGACAAAAAGCTGAAGTCTACTGTAGAAGGTAAGAACAAAGCATAGAAGGGGATTCAGATGGACGATTTTCTGGTCTAAAGAGTCACTATATATCTGCAGTCTGCAGGGGAGGATGAGTGATTTCTCACCCTAGAAACAGGGTCTGTGTTTATTTCACTGGGTTTGGTCAGAGGTTTAGCAGTGAGAACTGGAAGGGCAGGACTGGTGGCCTTGAGGGTTGCGTTCATTTTGAAACAGTGCAGGGGGAAACCCGTCAGTTTTCCATGAAAGTCCAGCTCCATCTGCCAGGTGATATCTGCACCAGCAGTTCTGGTACCTCAGAAATTGGATATCCTTGATGGTGAAGCTGTTGGGCTTTTTTCCTTGTGAGCTGCCCCTCTGTTGGGGTGCTGGCCGTTCCCTGCTGCAGAAGCAGCCCCCAGCCCGGGGTCCAGGGTGTCTTGCTGCCTCAGCCCCTTTCTCTGTCTGAACAGGGACTGCATTCCCGCTGCATCTTCTTTTGCACCCTCATTGCAGGTGCAGGTCATGTCGCCTCCAGCAGATCGATAGCCAGGTGATGTACGGACTCTGCTGAGTAGATAGATGCTGTATGCCTGAGAGAAATTGTGCCAGCAACCGTGTGCGCCGTGTGGGTGGGAGACAGGCAGGCACGAGATTCAACCTGAAATGTGTGGCTTCACTCATTTCTCTGGGGAAATAGCTTCTCATCTAGCCAGGTACATGTCAAGGGTTTGAAAGGAGCTTCCCGGTCTGTGGCAGTGCATACCAGGGACACTGCTGGTGTTAAGTGCTGGTGAAAGGCTTGGAAAGCCTTTTTTTTTTTTTTTTTTTTTTTCCTCTAGGTTATCTGTGCTGGCAGCTGGAAAAGCCAGTGGGATCATGGGCAGCCCCATGTGTGGGTTGTAGTCCGGCTGCAGCACGTTATGTTCTGCATTCTGATGCTGTAATGAAGTGCTGGATCCCACCCCAAACATGCAAAACAAGCCCAGGGGAGAGCTGAGAGGGGGGACCACTCTGGCCAGGGATTCTGACTTTTATTAAAAAAAAAAAAAAAAAAGTTTGCTGCTTCTTACTCTGTGCCAGTGCTGTGGCATGGCGGAGCAGTGGGCAAAGCAGGAGACCTGGAGCAGCGCATCAGTGCAACGCTCAGTAAGTAGGAAGCAGTGTCTCTGTTTTGTCACTTTGCTGGATGAGTGTTGTGTTTCACGGTTTTGTCCCCTCATCCTGGAGTTAGATCTTGGCCATTTTTTTCCACTTGTGTGGAACTGAGATATGAAATATGTGTCCATTTTAATAATGATCCTATAATGCTTTTTTTACCCTAAGGGATGCCTAGGTGCTTTACAAATTAAGTCTCAGACACAAGAATCCCCAAAGTGTAGCTACTTCCAGGATAAAACATAGACACTGTTCTTCTAAATTATGAGAGGAAAAATATGTAAATTTTTTTTTCCTGCTCAATACTCCTTCCCCTTCTTTCTGGTTGTATTGAGTGACCAGAGAAGGGGAGCCCAGATGACCTGTGTCTGGTGCTGGAAACCCACCTCCCCCAAAGTGCTCCAGAGAGCTCAGGCTCACATAACTTTTCTCTGGCTTCAGGCTGCTTGAGTTTATATTGGGGCAGAGGAATTGCCCTTGTATCTCAGCCGCTTCTCACATGCACCCTTCAGTCCCCGGCGCGGGCAGCTGAGGTCCATACCAATGTCTCGCAGTGCTCCCAGGAGCTCCCACCAGTGCTGGCGTTGGCCCCGCACCCCTTGCTAATGGCTGGCTTTCCATCAGGCTCTCCCTTGGGTTTATTTTGGGTGTTCTGGTGAATTCTCAAGACATCAGCCGGGGAGGACGTGGGGAGATGGTAGAGTTTGCCTTTGGGCATTGGCTGATGGGTAGGTAACTCTCTGAAAGGCTCTCCCTATCTCACTCACCTTGACCTTTGTCCCAGCTTAACTGGGAGTTTCTTCTTGATAAAGGGAGAGAAATGGTCCCATCTGCTTAAGGCCACTGTAGGAGACGGTGGCTGGCTGGGTACCTCCAGGACATCCACAGCATTTCAAGGAGCAGAGCAGAGCCGGCTGCCTCTGTCCCTGAGCTGCCAGAAGGGCCATGGCAAGGTGGGAAAAATGGTCTCCGCTCTCAGCATGTCTTGGCACCGAGGGGTGCGTGGAGATGCCAGGCGTTTGGTTTTTATATGGAGTGTGACTTTCCATCGTAGCCCGCTTGCGGGCAGGTGGCAGCCGCGGTGGCACACCTCTTCTCCCAGTGATGGTGTAATTTAACTGCTTCACACCTGCGGTCACAGGCAGAAAGCCTCACCTGCTGCTTGTTCCTGCCCTGAGCTGCTGCTGCTGGCACACTGTGTGCATCATGCTTGGTTAATAATTTATGTCAGAAGAGAGTATGTCAGTGGAATTTATTTAAAACAAGGAGGATCTGACAGTCTGAGTGCTCATCACGCTCCACCACTCTAAGAAAGGCCTGGCTTTGTTTAAAACCAGCTCCTGCATGGCAAAGGGGCTGTCCCTGGGATGAGAAGACCCAGTCGATGTCACCCTCTCTGCCTGTGCCACTGGAGGACCCTGGTGTGGCCTTTTCCTTGTCTCTTATGAAAAGAGATAAAGAAATACTTCTCACCTCCCTCGCAGGAGGGCTCTGAGGCTTACAGCATGTTGGTCGAGGACTAGGATGTCAGTGGCACGGACCTGGCAAAGGCAGAGGGGTCCCAGTGTAAGGACAGTGGCAGGGGGGGCTGGTGGCAGGAGGGACACAGCCCTCCCAGTGCCTGCCTGCCTGGGTTTGAAACAAGCATCCACAGCCCCATCCCTGCTCTGGGCATTTCTCTCTGGTTTGGCATTGATACTATGAAAAATTACCAAATGTCACATAATGGATTGCTGGAAAAAAACACCTCCCAGCAGCTGGGCCAGCGCAGGGAGCGCCTGCCGTCTGCCACAGTTATATGACGTTCAGGGCAGGGACCTCTCTTTGTACACAGAAAGCGCAGTGCACATCTGTGCCGCTGCACAGATGATAATGAAACTGCCAAGCCGGAGCCAGTCCTGGCCGCAGTGGGGACACGGGGCTGTGTTGTGGGGCAGCCGTGCTGTGGGGTGGCCGTGCCTGGCAGTACAGAGGGCTAAGGGTGAGCACTGAGGGCAAGATCTGGTTGGGATGCCGAGCGCCCTGATAGGAGTTGGGCTCCAAGGCATCTCTTCTCACCAGCCTTTCGGCTCCTGCAAGCAGGTGATCTTCATGCCGGGGGTTAGGCGCATTGTCAGGGCAATCTGCGAGGCGTTCACACCTTGGCTCTGCTGCGCAGAAACCCTCCCGACTGCGAGCAGAAAGAGTGCCTGCCTTTGCCAAGGAAAAGATTTGCTTAGCTGTATGAGCCTTGCAAGGTCACCGCCTTCCCCGCTCGTGTTGGGCTGAGGTTTCTGCCTTCTGCTCCCTCTTGACAACAGAAGACAACAAGACTTTTGCTGAGCTGTTTCTTCCCCACTGACACTGTCTCTCCCATTAGATGGCGGGGCATCGCGCCGGTTCCTTTCGTGCCACCTTTGGACATGTTTGGGTGTCCTGCCGCAGTGAGATGCAAACGGGAGCTCAGCAGCATCGTGGCGGTGGCAGAGGAAGGTGTGTGGGTGGCTGGAGCTGGGAGGTGGGGAGTGTTTCTGCTCTGCCATCCGGTAACTGCCTGAGCTTGCAGCAGGGGACTGCTGTAATTTGCAAAGCTGGTTTCTGGCACACCCTGAAGATCAATAATCTACTTAGCTGAAAGTTTGCTGGATCTCTGTTCTTCCCTTCATTTTCTCCCATCCCTTGATTAGAGTGCTGGATTCCTTTCATGCACGTGCTCCAGCCCTTCAATCTCCTTGCAGCTCTCATGAGCCTTGTGCTCCATTGCACCCGGTTTGCTCAGGTTTTCTGGCTGGCTTTTGTGCTGCTTCTGCTAATTGCTGCCACACGTTGGGCTGCAGGCTGGCTGACGGAGCTGACATGGAGCCGTGTGTGATCAGGCTGTCACCCATGCCCTGCCTGAATCTGCACCATCACTGCCAACGCCGAAGCAAGGTGCTCCAGCCCGATGAGATCCCCTCACTGCGTGGTCTGTTCCCAGCTGAGGATGCTCTGTAACCTGGTGTGGGACAGGGCCATCTGCGGTGGGGCCATGTGGGCAGGAGGTGGCACTTGCCATTGGTGTCACAGTGACACAGTGTCCCCCAGCTCCTGCCTGTGCAGGAGCATGGTGATGCAGAGCACGGTCCCTTGGAGACATACTGTCCTTCGAGTGCTTGGAGAAGTGCTTCCCCTCGGATGCATCCCTGGAGAGCAGAGGTGTGGAGGTGGATGTCAGGAGACGGCAGCAGCTTTGCTTGCTTTGAGCCATCCCAGCTATTGCTCCTGCAGCCACTCATGTCCAAAGCAGTTCCTAAACTTTCAACCTACCTTAAGCAGCTGCCTGTTGAGTCTGTCTGACCATATAGGCAGGCTCAGTAATCTTTACCCATGGCCCTGGATGCTTTTTCTCCTGTTTCCCCCCACCCCCCTTAACTTTTGGCAGCCCAGGGATCTCGCTCTCCCCATGCCTGGCTCTGGTACACAGGAAAGGGTTACAGCTCTCCAGTGCTGAACGTTTCAGTTTGCTTTGTTCAGTGCAATGCATATTTCATATGCTTAGCTTCCCAGCTGGCAGAGGCCTGGAAACCCTGCAAGCTGTCGGGTATTGTCTCTCTCCTTCTTTATTTGTTTGTTTGTTGGTTGGTTGGTAGGTTTTTTGGGTTGTCATTTTTGTTGATTTTTTTTTTTCTTTTTCCCCAGATTGCTCACTCACACGAAAGCCAAACCCTAGTCCCTGACAATAGGGGTCTATCAATAGATAAATGGTTTCACAGCTGTATCTAATGCAGTGCGCTAGCCAGGGCTTTTATGGCAAGTAATTTTCTTGTGATGAGGCTGCGGAGGGAGCTGTGCAGGACGTATGGGTTGCAGGAGCTGGCAGCAGGAGGATGCTGCAGCCATGGGCTTTTCTCGTCGCCCCCCCCCCCCCCCCCCGCCCCAGGTTGTAATTGTCTCGTTGTTTATCCATATGCAAGCTGTCGTCCTGGACTGGAACCGGCTCGGCTGCGGCCATCCCTTCCGAAAGCCACCAGTATCTCCTGGCCCCTCCTCCCCATGCCTCCTGCGTCTCTGCCATCTGCTAGCAGCTTGCTGCTGGTTGCCAGCACCTCTGCAGGGCTGTGGGTGTTGAGGGCAGCTGGCACCGTCACCCTTTGTTATGACCGGAGGTCTTGGCTGTTGATGCCCCTGTGGAGAGGACCAGGAATGGCTCCACCTCACTGACATTCAGCCCAGATCTCTGGAGAAGCGGTGGGGAGGTGCTTGGTCACCACTGAGCTGCCAGGGTTGTCTTGGAGGCTTCCTCCAAGGTCTGGGCACCCCCCATGGCTGCTGCCTCTGGGGGTGGGTGCCGTGGACCTTTTGCATCTCCCCATCTTTTGCTGACCCAAGGAGGAGCATCGTGAATGCTCCATCCCTGGAAATATTCAAGGTCAGGTTGGACCGGGCTTCGAGCAACCTGATGTAGTTGATGTCCTTGCTCCTTGCAGGGAGATTGGGCTAGATGTCCTTTAAAGGTCTCTTTCAACCCAAACTTCTCTATGATTCTATGACTTGGATACTTGGCACCTCTCTGGGCCAGGTCCCACACAGAAGTGCTGTTGCACATGTACCTCTTGTGTGGTTGATTCTTCTTTCTCATCCATCCGGGTATTTTGAAGCAGCTGGTGCAGATGTACCTGGCTCTTCTCCTGTGTGTAGCTCCTGAAGCTAGAGATAGGCACGTGCCAGCTGTGACTGGCATTCCTGAAAATGGACAGGTATGGACATGCTGGTGGGGACGTGACCACCTGGCCCAGGGAGCCACCCTGGTTTGTTCCTTTCCTATCCTGATAAGACCTCAGCCTAAACCAGTTTGTTCTTTGTCCTCAGTGCTCCTACACTTCCCAGACATCTCTCCTCCCGATGGTACAGTTTTCCATCTGTTTTTTCATCCCTGCTGCATCCCATCTGCAGGTACTGGTACCTCCCGCAGGTCTCTCGGTGATGAACCTTACCTCCAGTGTCCCAGTTCCATCTACCATCAGCGGCTTGCTGCTATAGGTGCAGGACATGCCATATGGTGCTGAAGCCCCTTACAGTGCCTTCATCAGGACAGCAAGTCACTGATTCAGGGTCACGCTGTGACTTGAGACTTGGGGTGACATTGGAGTTGAGCGATGGAGAGCTGGAGGCTGGCTAGCGAGGCTGGCTGGCTGGCTACCATAGGGGCTTGCGGGATGCTTTGGGCTTAATCTCCTCTACCTGGGTCTTGGCCCCCACCTCATGAATCTTGCTCTCAGCCCTGTGATCTGTCCCGTCAGTAGCCACCTTCTGGGCAGGCAGCGTGGGGAATGTGTTGTTGAAGGCAGCCTGAATCAGATCTGCTGCTTTTCTTCTATCTGGGACATCAGTCCTCAGGTTTTCTGGTGCAATCCACCTTTGGTAAACTCAAGCTGTGCGCATTTTTTCCCATTTTCCATTTGCCTCTGCTTCTTCCAAAAACTCCTTCCAAAGCCTTCACAGTGTTAGACACTGCAGTTGTGTATGTTCCCGTTACAATTATTGTTTCACTATGTTCCTCTCGTCTCCTCGGTATCCTATTTTGTGTCCTGCCCAAGTAATTCAAGTTTCTCCACTTGGTTGCCCAGGCTGCTTTCATTACTGTATAAACATTTTAGCTGCTTCTCATTGATCTCATCCAGTTCTTTAGTCAACTCAGTCAGTAATTGCATTCTCATAGGTATTTATATCTCCTTCTTTCTTTCTGTCTGTCCTCTGATTATTTTTTTTTAATTTGTGAAAATAGCTGCATTTTATTTCCTCCTGGTAGTAGAAGTGGAGGGAGGCAAATTGTGTTAGCATCATGTCCCTTTGTTTCTTAGCTGAAAAGTTTTCTTATCCCAGGAGCAGCCTTGATTCCAGAAGACTATTTTCTTGCACGTTGAAATTGAATCTGTCAAGAAGAACCCTCTTTCCACAAGTCTTCCCTTTGAGCTAACCTTTGTCATAGCACTCTCAAGATCTCTGTTCATCTCTTTATTATTGTTTTATGCTTTCATTTCTCCTTGTAGCGGGGGGGTGACCGGTCCCTTTCACTAGGCTGGCAGTCCTGGTTCTCCCAGCATGAGTGACAAGAGGTGGGTGGATTCTTCTCTCATCCCATCTTGGCTGGTGTTGGTCTTCAACCCTTTTCTGTGTCCTTGCCTGTGCCAGGAGAGCCTGGGAGATTGGGGTGTTCATGTTTGGTGTTGGGAGGCACGGGATGAAAGCAGGTCTCCTGCCAACACAGTTGTTGGTGCTTGTTTCTGCTTGATTTTTGCAACTTCACAGGTGAGTCCTTCTGAGCTATGGGTTCAGGCTGCGTGCCTCCTCCCATGATATGCCTGTTGGACTTCCATTGGGTTGTGGAGGCTGTTGCTGCTGTAGCGTGTCTTGGAGATGTTTGCAAAAGAGCCCTGGATGTGGTGGGGAGATGCTGAAGCACAGAGACCAGAAGAAAAAGGGACGATCTCTGCCCCAGAGCGCTTCCAGCCAAAGGAAGGAGGCACTGGCTACTGCGGGATGGCTTAGCACAAGGAAGCAATTAGAGGCAGCGTGATCGTCTGTAGTCACAGCACATCACAGCCTTGCTGACCTCAACTTTTAAGTGAGGCTTATGAAAAACGAACCGAAGGTGGGCTGCTAATTGAATCCTTGCCTGGTCCTCTGCCTGCCCCCGAGCACAAAATCAGAGCGGGCGTTGTGAGGGCACGTCAGGAGCCTTTGTCTAATGAAGAGAGCTGAGGGAGTGGGAAGATGTGCTGACATCTCGCCTCGTTTATTATCTTCTGAAGCCTGCAAACAAGAGGGATGAGAACAGCAGCGTGGAGAGCTGATGGTGTTTCTGGAATAGTGTTACATGTCTAATTTATGGTGTTAATATAGATCAAGAAGTTTTGGGTCCATGGAGCAACTGCAGGGAGGACTGACCTTTCGCAAACTGTTTTCTGTGGTTCTTTTGGGATCATCTGGAGTTAATCAGTCCTGGTAACTTTCAAAAATCAGTATTGCCTAAAAATATATACAGTCACTTTTGTTTTCAGTGGAGCAACATTTGCTTTAAGTAGAGGGCTGGGTTTTCTGAAAATAAGTTTCAGTGTTCCAGCTCCACTGTGCACCAGTCTTGCTTTTAAATTTATAACCCTCCAAAATGAAAAGTAAATTGATTGTGTTATTCCCAGCCCTTTTATAAAAGTTAACATTGCAAAAACAGATGTGAAATGTGGCCTTGTAGATTACAGCCTGGGTTTGGGGTTTTTTGGTTGGGTTTTTTTTTCCCCTCTTTCTCTCTGTGCTGTGTCCCCAAGGAGCAGAAATCTGCCTTTTTCCAGCAGGAGGAAAATTGTTCTGTGTCTAAATTGCCTCCTGCTAGCCTTCTGCAGGATGCTGCAGGACACGGAGCTCAGAGGAACGATAATGCTTTTACAAAACCAAGCAACTTAGCAGGGAATTTTTAATTATGAATGTGCATGAGAGTTCAAATTGCCTGGGAATTTGGTAATGCTCTAGCAAGCCTCACACCTTTAGGACATCCATTCAAATATGGCCCAGGGAGACAGTGATTAAAAGGCACTGTCAAGCAGATTATTGGTTTCCAGCTTCCTTTTGGAGGCAGGTGAGCATGCCATCACCCACCGTACCAGTTCTGGATGTAGCGTGATCCCCAGGTCTGGAAAAGCAGTCTGAGCAAAGCCTGGAGCTCCCGTGCTTTCTCCAGGTCAGTGGGGGCTGAGCTGTTGGACGCTGTATTGGGGCAGGGCTTTGCTCTATTGCAGCACTCTGGGCCACCAAAATCTTGAAAGGGCGAGTGAGTGGTCTCATGAGGGACAGGGCCTGTGTCTGGAAGCGCTGGTAGCAGGCAAGCTTCGGCAGCAGTGCGGTGGTGAGTGTGGCAGGGCACCCATGCTCCGCAGCTTCACCCTGGGGTGCCAGGGGCAGGCACGGCAGTACTTTGGCTTCATTATTTTATTTTCCATGCTCTGGTATGTTAAAAAAACAAAAAACAAAAAAAAAAAAACCCACAACAACCCACAATGGAGAAAAGTTACTACTTTGCGAGAACTGCTAAAAGGGCTTCATCACTTCCATAAACCTCACGCATATAAATTATTGTCTTCTATTAGTCACTTAAAAGGCTAGGTTGCTTAATTATTTTGATCACAGTAATCACTTATTTACAAGGTGAGGAAAAATGCCAAGCACTTCCAAAGCTGAGCAGTGCAGTAGGGCTGTGGCGGAGGCGGCAGGGCTGCAGAGGCATTTCTTTCCTCCCCACAAATGTAAATGCTTTTGCTTTTCTTGGTTGTTACCAGTGAGGATGCCCAGCCGGTGCATGCCCCAGGCTATTCTCTCCTGCTCTGGCAGCAGTGGTGTGAAAGAAGCTGGGCTGCTCAGAGCCCAGCATGGTGGGAGCTGTGGGCGCAGGTTGGCTGCTGGGAACTGGTTCTTCATGCAACCAGGACCGCGGAGGGTTTGGAAAGTGGGCAGGAGGGTGGGACAGGGAGTGGGGACCTAGGGACAGAGGTGTAAGTAAAGAAGAGTAAAAGGAAAATGGATCGTTCTGCAGGGTAAGAAGACCCCCTTGCGGTGCCCTGCTCCTCTTCAGCCCATTCAGGCAAACTGCTGTTCTGCAACTGCACTGTCTTGTGCTTCTGGGGCATTGGGGCATGAGAGTTGCAAGGTCCTTTTTAACATCCCTCCTGAAGAAGATGCTCTGATCCGCAGCCTTTGGTACTCACCCAGAGAAAAGAGGTTCAGATTATTATTTTTTGGGGGGTGGGGGGAAGGAGGGGTCTGGTAGAAGTTAAATGTGTCCTGAAACTTACTGTTTGCAGCCCGAAGAAGGTGTTTGGCTTTTTTGCTAAAAGCTTGTCTGTTTTCCTCCCAATCCTATCAGCCCAATAACAAGTTATTACCTCCCCTTAAAGCCTCGCCTTCCAGCTTTCACTCTGCGGCTTCCACATGTTTCTGCTTAGGAATCCACCGTGCCTCCCCTGCTTCCCAGCGAAAAACGTGCTGCTCTGAGCCTACCTCCATAAAAGCCCCTAATTCCATTACAGTCCATTACAAGCTCCTCTCCCGCAGTTCCCGGAGGAGCGTGGGGCAGCGTATATCAGAGACCGCAAGAAAACAAATGGCCACTTTGAACAAATCCCAGGGCCGCTTGCCAAGCGGGGATTCCCAGCTATTTACAAACTGCCCTCGCTTCCTTCTTAATAAAGAGGTAAAATGGAAGCAGGGAAAATATGAATTTTATAATCACCCAGTTTTAGTCCTTCAAAGGATTTATTACAACCTTTTATTTTCATGCGTGGAAAATGTAATCTTATCTATAGTATGCCGGCTGGCCCAGCTCAACTTGCCGAATCGGTTTTACAGCAGAAAGCTATCAAACGGCAACCTTCGGGGGCACGCTGTGCCTGGGTGTTAAAGTTGCTCGAATGCATTAAAGCGGTTGAAACATGCATTAAAATATAGCACTGGGAGAGGAGGATATCTGTGCAATTAGCAATCTGATGCTTTCAGCAGCTGCTTGCAACGTCGATCCAGTGTATCAACAACGGGTGCCGCTGAGATTTGACAAGGAAGGAAACAAACAGACTAGCCATGCTGCTGCCACCAAAATCCTGCTTTCAAAGTGGGTTAGCAGCCAGCTAGCTTGGTGTACGTGGGATTTTAGCAGGGATCAGATGCAAGGGGTTGTAGGAGCTAAATGCCTTGAACCTTGAATTTTAATTTATGCTGTTTGTAAGCAGCAGAAGCTGCTGGCACTGGGGTGGTTTGTGTCCCCTCTGCTACACTGGGGAGCAGTGCCGGTGACATTCGGAGTTCAGCAAGCAAAATCCTATTAAGATAACGTCACGGCCTTTCTGTTTTACTGTTTGCAAGCCAGCTATAACATCATTAAATTACACAACAGGGAGGTGCCTGCTGCCAAGGAGCTCTGCTCGAGATAAGATGTGGGTTGAGCCGCTGCCAAAATTTGAGTTGATATGACAAGAAATTTGGAGCTGGTTCAAGGCTTGATTCACACAAGACATTGCAGCGTGCAGGTAAACACTGTGCAGGATTGGTCCCTGGGGCAGCTCTGCTGCTCTGATCCGGGGCATGGTGCAGGTGGGGCTGGCACTGTGCAATGCCTGTGCAGGGCAGGGCTCAGCTGGGCAGGCGGGGGCTGGAGACACTTCTAGTAGCCAAATTTCCACCCGTTCTCGTGTTCAGCGCCGACAAGCAGAAGACAAAATCTGGCAGGATCTGTAGATGAAGCTCAGGCAACTGTTCACAGGTCTTCACCGTTCTTACCTCTGCCAGCCCCTCCCCAGCCCTTTTGGGGGAGTCAGAAGCAGCCTGACGGCTAAAGGGATTAACTTTGCAGGCTCGCACTAGTAATTAAAGCGCCTTTAATGTGAGGGTGATTTTGATAGTCAGTTATCTCTAGCTGAGAAGGGGCGGACGGGATACAGGGGCGGCGGTGTTTGCACAGCGTTTGCAGGGAGATGGGTGGTGGAGTTTCCCCCTGGGAGGAAAGGTGTTGCTGGCACGGTTGTAAAGACTGGGTTACGTGATGGGCAAAACTGGAACCAGGAATACTGTGGGCACTGGGTTGCTCAGGGAAGTTGCTTGTTTTCTGATTCCATGGCTGGAGGAAAAGAAACGAGAAGAAAAAGCTGCATTGTAAAACTACATGCAGCCTCTGTAACAGCACTGAAACCCTGCCTTGCTGGTCCTGTGTCACCCACCACATCCCTGCCATGCTTGCCCACGCAGGCTTTGTGCCTCTTGCCCTTTTGCTGCTGCAGGTACGGAGGTTTGGGCCTGGGCTCTCCTGACTTCATGTTTCTCTGTGCTGTCCTGCTTGTGGATGGTCTGGTCTTCAGGCTCCCTCTTTCAGATCCCCAGGGGAGAACTCATCCAGCACCATCTTCACCTTGCCATCACTCAGCAAAACTCTTGTCATCAGCATTAATGAGCTTTTCTCCTGCAGCATCTTCCAGGCAGTGGGGATGATGCACAGCCAGAGCTCCGGGGGCTCAGCCCAGCCCGGGACACACAGAGGCATGTAGGCAGTTCTGTAGAAGTGCCTGGGCTGTACGGGCAGAGATCCTCATGTCACCCCATCCTCCAAGACAGGACATCAGGAAGGAACGACTTAAAACAAAAATTGTGCCTTAAAAGCAGCTTTCTAAGTATTTTACATTAGAGGAGCTTTGTTTCCATCCAAAGGCTGTGCTGAGACACAAAGCCTGCCCTGCTCTGGGACTCTGCTTGGCACTCCAGTTCTGCTATTACTGCTTTCCCTTGTGGCTGCGTTTCTGGCATTGCTGTCTTTTGGGGTCCCAGATGTATCTTGGCCGTGTTGCAGCAGCTCAAGTACAAAGTGGCTCGGAGTTCCTGTTACTGGAATGTTCTCTGCAAAGGGATGGAGCAATGTGTACAAGCACATCTCGCAGTGACCTTCCATCCCAGGAGTGGCTTTGCACATCTTCCCTGCAAAGGACTTTAGGTTGCCGCAGTCCCACAAGTAGTGTGATGTTTGTGCCTCTCTAGTGCCTCATCCCATAGCCTGCCTCCGTCCTTATAATTAAAAAGCAATGTACGTGCAGGGGAGATGAGATACCATGCCATGTCAGGCAAGTCTGTGACCTTCCTGTGATTCTCCAGTTTCCATAACAGCAGGATGTTTGTTTTGTTGCCGTAGAAAACCTGCCCGTGCAGGTTTGCAGGGTGCTGAGTTGTCACTACAAGCGTTGCCTTCTAGTGAGCCTGAAAGGAGCCGCGTGTTCCGGAGAACAAATCAGATGGTGTTTCCTGCCACCTCCTCAGGAAAAAAAAAGTGTTAGATTGACAGTTTTGGAAAACCAAGTTTTCTATCTATCAACAAAGCAGACAGCAGCGTGGCACAGCCATGGGAGCGCATCATCCCCTGCTTCCCCCTGCCTCACGGTGGCGGCCCCCAGGCTGCATTGCCTGGTTGCGGTGTGCAGGACGGTGGTCCTCACCCCTGAGACACCAGATCCAGTGCATCTAGAGCGAGTGGTGGCGGTGCCTTCAACATCAGATGAGGATCCGATCTCACAGCTGCTGTGGGACAGCAGTCCGTGCGTCCCCTCCCCAGGGAGGGCAGGGCTTCGCCGCTGCCAGCCCAGCGGCAGGTTGCTGCGAGTGCCAAGCAGTGCAGCTGGTGGCCCGTGGCCCCTGTGGCTGCTCTTTCCATGGCTGAGCCAGCCACTCGCCCTTTCAGCTTGCTGCTGTCTCTGCCAGATTTACAGGCCTGGAGGTCGGCAGCACTCTGGGGATGGCACTTGGAGTTGGGGATGCGTGGGTCTTTCAGGACACGGCCTCTGTGACCTGGTTTCATCCATCCCCCAAGAGCCTAAGCTGTGGGGAAGGGCCATCTTGCCAGAGAGAGATGGGAGACGGGGCCCCTGAGCCGGTGGGTGCCCGGATTGAGGTGCCTGGAGATGGCACAGCATGACACGCTGCCTCTGCTGATGCACCCCCAGTATCCTACTCCCCAGACTGTGCTGAAGCTCCGAGGGCAGCAAGTGGGGATTGGGGCGAGGGGTCCCTGAATTATCTCCTGGGAGAGAACCTGACCCTGGCAGAGGTTGATGGGTGCTGCAGTGGGAGCAGGGTGCAGAGAGCTCTTATGAAGCCGGTCTGCATCAGGCCATCCAGGGGTCAGAAAGGACCGTCCCTTTCCCAAGAGTATTTCCCACATGTTTGCATGCAAGATCTGTCCTCTGCTCTCTGCCAGCAGCTGGAAGGCGTCAGCCTGCCTGGGCTGTGGTTCCAGGATGGCAGTTCATGTTTCCATGTAACACAGATGTCTGTTTTCAGTGCTTTTTAATATCAAAGGTGCTTAGGTGAGCCCTTCCATCTGAGGAAAGAGGTCTTGCAGGTAGGCAGGCTGTATCGGAGGTTGGTAAAGGCTGGAAGGGCACATGGTGTGGGCCCTGCTTGCCCCCCACCATGCTGCATAGCAAACCCTGGTGCTGGGGGACAGGTGGTGGAGGCAATGCGGCTGCAGGGACAACTCCTTGCTGCTGCTCCCTGGGATGCATTCACTGTCTGCTTGTCCTAGGTGACACCGGGTCTTGAGGGGCAAGAAGGGGAGCTGCTTGTGAAGGGACCCTCCGTCTTCCGCGAGTACTGGAACAGACCCAAAGAAACAGCAGATGCTTTCACACCCGACGGCTGGTTCAAAACAGGTACTGGGATGGCTTCCCCGTGGTGCCTGGCAGAGGGCAGCCCAGGGAGACGGGGGGGCAGCAGCTCTGGTTTGGTCCCTGGGGTTCCCTGGCTGCTGGTGGGGGTTTGGAGATGGGATGGTCACAGCCTGACCAGGGATGCAGGCTGGACATGCTTCCAAACACTGGGCTCGGGGAGGGGCTTTGCTTATGTTGGCTACAGTTAGCCAAGTAACGGGGTATGTTTGGGGTTGTAAGCATAATATATTGGTGCTTAATGTTTTATGGGGACTTAAACTTTGTAAATGGGTGGGATTTAGCTTAACCTACATGGGGACCACATCAGTGGAAAACTCCAAGGTGCTGGATCTGTCCTGCCTCCTGCTGGGTGTCTGTGGGGGAGTTTGCTCTCCTGGTTATGGCTGAGTATTTAAGGACAAGGTGCGTAGGGTTGAAGCCATGAGCACGGGCAGCGCGGCCGCATGGGGTGGGCTGGGGTCATGAGCTTGGTCGCCGGCGTCACGAGGGAGCTTTTCAAGGAACCATTGTTTGTAAGTCAGAAAATACTAACTGATGGAAAGCTGAACTTTCTGGGGAAAAATCACAGCGGGTGTCTTCAGTGTGGGAGCAGTTCAGGCAAGGGTTTTGAAATTGCCAGAACATTTTTTTTAAAGTGAAAAGTCTCAGTCTTCCAAATAATGAGACCTTTTAATCTGAAACTAAGGCTTATTTTATTTTTACATGTGATACATTGCAGAAATGCAAAGGAAATGTGTCTTTTTCTGGGTTTTCTTAGGATTTGCCTTTCCCTTTCAAGCAAGGGAACAGTTTCTGAAGCATAAAATGCTTCCAGGGATGGGAAAACCTCTGATATTTGCTTCTTTCAAATCAAATTTCACTAGATAGTAATACCCTAATAATAATAATACCTATTGCAGGTGGGTCCAGTGTGTGCCTTGGTAGGTTTTATCAAATATTTGCAAACAGAAGAAAGATCGCATTACCCTGTGATAGCAGCAGATGCCATTGGGACTGTCCCCACCTGAAGCTGCTGTGGCTGGGATGGCAAGTTCTCGGAGGAGAGCTCATGGCTAATCCTGCTCATCATGGGGGATAACAAATTCAAGAGGATACCAGGCTGAAGACCTTTCCCAAATGGAATAGATCTGACAGGCCATGAATAAGTTATGTGCTTCAAATTACACCTCCCGATCTGCGTGTGGCATGACGAGCATCAGAGACTCCTCGGTCAGAGGTTCCTGGCCCCCGGGGCCATTCTGCAATTTAGATTGAGAACTAAACCAGCTGCAGGATGGGTGGGTAGGCTCTGGCCCCGGCCGCTGGTTGGTATCTTGGCGTGCCCACCTTCCTGCTGCCCCCGCTGCCGGCTGGCAGCTCTTTGGGCAGTGGGGTAGGTACAGTCAGCGCGCTTGTCTGCCTGCACCGAGCCCCACCGCCGGTTAATCTTGCCGGTGTAGACGGGCAGGCTGGCTCATTTCTGCCTGGCCTTAGCATATACACAGCTCTGACTTTGCCAGTCCCCTCTTTGACTGTGCGTTAGCAGTGCCACCAAGTCAGGAGTCAGGCTGGGTTTCTGATGCCTTCTGTGTAGTCTTATTTATTTATGGTTCCTGAAGAAGCTGTGATTTATTATTATTGTTATCCAGAAGCAGACGTGGAGCTGCCCTGCCAGCAGTGTCACCATGGGTCCCCATCCCGGGCAGGTACCGCAGGCTGGGACTGGAGCATCATCAGGCAATGTGTAGGGTACAGGGCAATCAGCTTTAAAAATTTTTTTAATCGACACTCCTGATGAATATTTCAGATGCAAAGGAATAGCATGCATTAATTATTGCAAAGAGATGTCTTTAGGAGAAAATGATTTTGAAATTCAGTTTAATTTCATTGTAATGCGCTGCAAACAGGAAGGGAGTATGTGTGTTTAATTGGCTCTCGGGGGTAAGGCCGGGAAGATGGCATGCCTTTGTCACAGGCCATTAGTGATACAGACTGCATAATGAGAGAGTACAATCAGCTCACAGCTGCCGGCTCCTACGGGGAGAGAATGATATTAAATAGAAATCAGTATAAATTAAACTTAACCCTTTCGCTAGCTGAGCAAAACTCAGAGCTAGAAATAAGGGGGGGGGGGGCGAGGAGTGGAGACAGCCGTTGTGGGGCTTGGGCCAGGTTGAGGGTACCTGACTGAACGCCCTCAGTGGCAGACCCCTGGCCAGGCTGCCTCCCCAATGTCCCTGCAGCTGCCTAGGGAGGACAGCAGACTTTTAACCCTCTTCCCCATCCCGTTCCCCCACTCTTTGCCTTTTTTTCCTTTCTTTCCTCCCCTGACCGCTTGCTGCATCTCTGGTGGATGTTGGGTCAATGGGGCTATTTTATTCCTAAGCCTCATTTGGCTGGCAGTGCCGTGAGCAAGCCCTGTCGCCCCTTGCTCGCCCTGCTGCCACTGCCACGGTGACAGTCTTCAGAGATCACTCAGAAACGGCTAATGTCCCTGTGGTGGTAAAAAAAAAACACTTCAGGGAAGCGAGGAGGTTGTGTCCCATCATAGCAACTGGGATCTGGAAGGTGAATTATCCCCATTAAGCAGAGGTGGGTGACTTTGGAGTGGAGACTACACTGAAAGAATCCAAAACAGGCAAAGTGGCTGCTACCAGGCTATAATCTGCTGTATCTGACATTTGCAGGTCATACAGGTCAGTGTTTTAAAAGTGAGGCTGCACGCGTGTGCATGGTGCTCCCAAAAAATGGGTGATGGTATTTCTTAGACCATGCTAGCATTCCCCTCGCTGCCGGACCCTTGTGCGGGTCCCCACCCAAGTGACCTACAGGTCAGCTAAAGCAGATGACGGTGTGATTGCAGGCAGCCAGCCACCAGGTCACCCCGTCCCCCAAGGACATGGGGAATGTGCACTCAGCTGCGGCAGGGACGAGGTTTGAGAGGGTAAATTTGGAGACCGTGCGGGTAGCTCCTCAGCTGTCATTGTTAATGGTGATCCAAAATATACCAGTGGGTCAGCAAATGAAGAATAATTATAGCAGGGGGAGCCCTGGCGTGCTGCCTGGCAGCACTTTGTGGGAGTCTGTCACTGGAAGGGCACTGCTCTGGGGTGGCACCGCACAGGGATGGGGCACGTGGGGAGGAGTGTCCCGCGGTTGGCGCTTGCTGTACTATTAAACAGAAGGCGATGTGATGTCTCTGCATGCTGAGCACCGAACGCGGGCTCCGTGCGCTCCGTGCATACCCTCCCCGTGCATTACTGCCACCTCACGGAGTGGTATGTCCTGCTGGCTTTGCTGAGTGTAACCGGCGTGGGGCTCTGCCTGGGTGTCCATCCTCGGAGGTACACGCGCAAAGCCAAGAGTCAGTGGAGTTCGTTCCCTCCTTTGGGTTTGTGATCAGAGTTAACCTGGAACCGCTGCGTGGGGCTTGCATAGCCTGAGCGCCCGTTCCTTTCCTCACCTGCCCCTGGGGTGAGGGGCGATGCTTAAACCTTGCGAGCCACCTGCTGAAGTGTTCCAGTGGGTGCTTTGCTGGGCTGCTTCCTCCAATGCAAGGCTCACAAAGGAGTCTTGCATTTTGAAGTCTTTTCTAGCTGCATGTTGTTTATTTCCCTAGTGCCTTCCTCAGGCCAGTTCTCCGTTTCTGGTTGCTGTTCCTGTAAATTGAGTTATCATGGGGGTTTTTTTCAGAAAGTATAGGGACCCAAAAAAAGAAGAGCCAACACTTTGATGGGAGGAGTCATATTCCTGTCTGATTGACAACTCCTTTACTGAAATCCCCTTTTCTCCCATGGAACTGTCTTTCCCGAGAAAACAGCCTCATATTGAGGATGGTCATTCCCTCCACGATAGGAGGAAAAAAATAGCGATGCATACTCTAGCCGCCAGCACTCCTCAGCATGCTTCTGCAGCTCTCTGCTCGGTTTCTAGGGAAATCTTGGAAAGACCAGGCACTTAGTACAACAACTGCAAACCTGTGTTTCCTTCCCCTGGGATGAGAGGCAGATACCGTGTATGTGCCACGCAGGAGGCCATGCAGACCTCCCTCTGAAAATGTGCCCATTTTGTGCCTCTGCTTAGAAAAGGAACAAGCACGTGTGTTATGTGTTAAAGGAAAAAAATGAAAGCAGAAAAAAAGGCATGATGCTGCAGTGACTTTTTGATGAATTCAAGATTGCGGGTCTTTTGAGAAGCATCTGAACTCGTGGTGTTGCATAGGTGATTTGCTGTTGCTCCTGTCCTCTTTATTGCCTCCGATTTGCACTGTTGTCTGCCTATCTCTCCATCTCTCTCATTCCCATCTGAGTGAATTTGATTATTTTTATTGTATTAACGCTGTTGACAGAGCTGCTTAGATCAAAGTCCCCTCCAGCCATTTCCAGGGAGACTGCTGGGTATCCACCTGCTGTCATACATCCAAGCGGCACCGAGCCCTTGCAGACTGAGACGAACCCAAAGGAAAAATGCCTGCATTACCTTCCCAGCTGTCCCACGCCTTGTGAGGTGAGAGGCAATCTCCACGCAGGCTCACGTGCTGCTGAGCAGGAAGGATGGAAGACAGAAATAAGGAAAGAAGGAATTTTTTACAATGAGGGTAGTAAAGCCCTGGCACAGGTTGCCCAGGGAGGTGGTAGATGCTCCATCCCTGGAAACATTCAAGGTCAGGTTGGATAGGGCTCTGATCAACCTGATATAGTTGGAGATGTCCCTGCTTCTTGCAGGGGGGTTGGACTAGATGACCTTGAAAGGTCCCTTCCAACCCAAACCATTCTATGAGCAATCCCCGAGCAAACCCCGGGAGCTGGAGAAAAGCAGCTGAGGAACACCCGCGTCTCCAGTCACCCTTCTCCCTGATCTTTATTCATCCAACCTAGCCTTGCGATGCTCATGTCACTCAGGCTCTAGTGCTGTCAGATTGCGTTGTCTCTGCCCAGGAGGCAGCAATCCTCGGGCAGCGAGTGTCTTTGGAGGTGTGGGGAAGGGGACGGAGGGTTTGGAGGCGTGATGGAGTTGCACAGCGTGGTGACCAGGCGCTGCCCGTTTGCGCACATGTTTTCCTGCCTGCGCAGGGCCAGGCAGGGTGCTTTCTCCAGAAGAATCTGGCAACACAGTGGCGTGCACAGGGGGAGTGATACGATCAGAAAGCAGACTTCTCCCTGAGGGAAGGCCGGCTTCCATTCACATTTGCCCATACATCCAGAAAATTAGAATCTGGTGTATTCAGGGAGATTTATTTTCAATTACAGATTAAGGCTGAGACATGAAATAGCACCAGGTTTGAAAGTAGTGCATAAATCCTGCAACAAATCCATGTATCTCAGCTCCATATAATAAGATTTTATTGATTGCTATATTGTATCTGTCAGAGTAAAACTCTCTTAATGCATGCATCAGGATGGAGAAGATAGAAGGCTTGTTGGTAGTAGAATCTGATTCAAGAATCAATGCACTTTGATTAATATGTCGTTAAGAAAGTAAGAGTTATTTAACTTGTTTGATGCACATCTCAAAATGATGACTCATGTCTTTTAAGTTTCTTTCTTTAAGCTGCATTTAAAAAAACAACGTTGTAGCTGGTTTTCACATTGCTAAGTCCTGGTTTATCACCACATTCTTGCTAGATCCTTTTATGCAAGTCACAACCCTCCCCGGACTTTCATTAACAATAATTCCTATGGCCCCAAAGACTTCCCATATAGCATTAGTGAAGGCTTTAGAAGAAAAGGAGAACAGGGTGACCTGCTATCTCTTTATTCCTTATGGATGCTCTGGAGTGAAAGAGGGAGCTCCAGGGAAAAAAAAAAGGAAAAAAGTTGTTAATTTGGAGTAAGACACCATCAGGAGAAATGAGAAGCACCCATCAGTTCTGGCAGGCGTTCAGATGCTGCCAAGCTTGGGCAGTCGGCAGCACGCTGTGCATCTGCCTGTGCTTGCTGAACATGCCGTTCTCTCAGCTCAGGCCTTTCCTCTGCGATCTACAAACTCGGGCACCAAGGATAAGCCTTGGCTTAGCTGGGAGCATCCTACTTAGCACTGCAGGTTGCTGCAGAAATGGGACCTGCTCTTGCTGCAGCTGTGAATCCCAAGGGAAGAAGCCCAGTGACTCTCTCAGACAGGTTTCAGGGATCTCCTGATGTCCATCTGTCCTCTGCAGACTGAGCTCTCCAGTCCCTGGCTGGGTGTAGCCGCTGGCACCAGCTGCAGATCCTTGCCATTCCCAGCCACAGCTCTTTGGAGATTTCCAGCCCGCCACTTCTGATGGAAGAGGCAAAGCTGCCTGCAGTTTTCCAGCACAGAAAAATCTGGTGTTTGAGGAAATACCCTGCGTAGGTCATCCTTGGCCAGACACAACCCATTCCTCTTCTCAGGCTGGTCCCCAAGGAGAAGGGGCAGGAGAAGTAGCAAGCGACGCACCCCCCGTCCCTCCGGCATAGGCTTTTTCCCTGGCACTTGCCTGTCTCCAGAGACTAGCAGGTGTTTCCCTGCCAGGGGAATTGCTTGCATTCGTGGGTGTAGCACTGACACCTGAAACAGAAAATACTTCAGCTTCATCAAGGCAGATTATAAATAGAAATGCATCTGATTAGCATCCTAATCTGCAGGTTTTCTGTTTGTTTGCAGTGTCTTTCCTAGTCGCAAATCCAGTTAATGCAAATTCTAGCTTTAAAGGAACAATTCTTTAATTATAATGTGTTGCAGATGATGTAGTTTGGTAAGCCCACTGGCTGAAGCATTGTCTTCGTCCAAGGCTGGGCTGAGGGAGCTTCTTTTTGAGTCTGTCTCATGAGTTGGGCAGGGTGGCAGTGCTCACCTGCTCCCTTTGCTAGCGGCTTAGAACTTGGACCCACATCCCCACAGATGACGTGAAGGGACACCTGAAAAAAATGCCAAGCATACCCCAAACACAGCTCCATGTGCTGCTTTAGGAAGGCTATCCCGTTGGGATATCGCACAGGACAGGAGAGGCTGCAGGCACCTGCTGGGCACCTCTCCGGTGAAGCCAAACCAGATGTGTTCTGGGCTCACATTTCCACTCAGCCCTCATTTAAGAAGTAAAAACATAAAGATGGCATGGTGTCCAATATATCAGCTGTGTGTAAAGATTCCTTTATCCTCTCAAAATGTTCCTTATACACACACACTTCTAACACTGTGGAGAGGGAATCTGCTTTTTCTGCTTCCTGCCTCAGTATTTATTCGTTCTTCTTGAGGAGACAATATTGCCGGGTTTACCTGATGGCTGGAAGTCTTAGGGTCATCAGGACACAGCGAAATGAAGCCCTGTGTTTCCTTGACTGCTTGCAAGACCGATGTTTTCAGCAGTTCAGAGAGTGACTTGGGATTTTTGTAGCTGTAAATGAGAGCGGCTTTTGGCACAGAATTTGTTTACTCTCTGCAAAGCTCTGCTCTAGTTGTATCAAACATCTTGGATGCCAGCCCTTTACTTGTTTGAGAACCTCTGCCACACGACGTCCAATTTTTCAGAGGCACGGAGCAATTGCACCCCAACTGAGAGCCGGTGGGAACAGCAGGCACCTGCGTCTCCAAAATCCAGGCTGTTCCCTTCCAGTCTCTGTTTGCTTTTCCCTTTCAAGCTGTGCTACGGCAGCCTGAAGGGAGAGGGGCTCGTTTAGGCTTTGGTCACTGAGAATGATTCTTCCCATCCCATCCCAGGGACTATTGCAAGGAGTCCTGGCTGCAGTTCCAGCTGCGTTATGTTGTAGGGATGTCAAGCTGGGCTCTGCAAGCCTGTCAGAAGATCTAGCAGGAGAACTGCAAGCCAGCAAGTGGGCTAAGAGGGAAAGTGCAGGACTGAGCTCAGGATGTGGTAAAGAAATGGGCTGAACAATCGTCTTTCTCATGGTACTTGGCAGAGCCCGTGGGATCATTGGCAAGGCTTTCTTTCAAGTGGCTACTTACTGCTGTATAAATAGCATGTTTCCTCCAGTGCCAAATTAAATACCCCATAGGGAAAGGTCAGAATCAAATCAGCTGAGTGAGATCCCTGCACAGTCGTGCAGAAGAGAGGACCATGGCATGAAATTGTCCTGAGTACGACTGGAACGGGGCCCCAGGGAATTTCGCTGGTCCATGCTCATGGTTTGGGTGCTGTGAAGACTTAAGTGTTCGTTGTGTCTTTACTACCACTGATTGCCCTGTGACCGTGAGGCTTTGGAAAGCCTCTTCAGCAGAAAGGATCGGTGCTTCAGAGAGTTGTCTGCAGCAGTGACTGTTGGGCTGGATTTACTTGTAGCCCCGCAGAGAGCATCAGGGTAGGAGAGGTAACGATTAAGACTGAATGTTGAAGCAATCGCCCAAAATGCAAACAGCATTGAGCTTTGCAGATGCCAGACTGGCAACTCGCTGCTCCAGACAAGAGTTGTGATCTACGTACAGACTGTTTGTGCTTCGTTTTTCAGTTCCTTGCCAAGGCAAGCCTGCTTGCTGCCTGGCCTCATCCCGCTCAAGCTGCCGTGCCCAGCTCTTGGGAGGAAGGTTTCACTCTGGCAACAATCTGGCAGGAGCTAAACCTCCTCGTTTGCTCGCTCTGAGATTTTGCAGAGGCTGCGAGGAGTTGGGGCAGAGAGCAGGAGCAGGTCAGTGGGGATGCTCAAAACAGTTGCACTGCAGGTTTTGGGTTTGATGGTCCTGTGGGCCTGTGTCCCAGCTGCCACACACACTGTTTGTGTCCTGGTGGGCTGCTTTGCACAGCATCCCACACCGGGAGCTTCCCCTAAAGCAGCCCACGGGTGGGAAGGGCTGCCTTGCTTGCCACAGGGGTGCCTGTTCTTCAGGTTTGGGTGATGATGGGGGTTATCTTCAGCCCTGACCTGTCACCAGAGATGCCCAGCTCAAGAGGAAATTTGTTGAAAATAGACCTTCCTTCCACCTTTGTCTGTCTGTCTTTTTTCCACTTTATTTTGCATCCTCAGCTTTCCCTTCCTGCTTGTTTGCCGGGTTTCCTGTTGCTTGAGGCACTCTGCCGGTGCCCACACGATCTGTTTAGCTTGCTGAACAATTTTTGGTGTTTGATTTACTTAAACCAGCACACAGCCGTGAGCAGAGCAGGTTCAGGGAATTGCCATGTTGATTACAGCTCGTAGGACGAGCCAGGAAGCCAGTGGCCCGGTTTCCTTCCTTCCTTCCTCAGCACGGGAAAGCGAGGGATCACTTTTAGCAAGCGTGATCCAAGACTGAGCACTGTGAAGTGGTGAGGTTTTTGTTAGGTATTTTATTGGGCTGGTAACAGTGCTTGATGAAGAGCTGAACACCCCTGGCTTTGAGAGGCTCTTTACTTTCCACAGTAAATCCCTCTGGATTTCGCTCAAGACAATTGAGAACATATTTACTTACGACTAATGGTAGTATGCTGTAAGCAAAAGTATAGGCTTCTGTATATTTAAGCAAACAATTTAAGGCAGATATCGTTCCTCGTATCCCACCACTGCCTCTCTTAGTCAACAGCCTCCCATCATTATCTCTGCTTTATTTAATAGTTTGTCTCACCGGAGACTGGGACAAGTCACCGCACGGAAAAGAAGAGATACTGCACTCTTTAGCTAAGGTGTAATTGATCCCTCAGCTGTTCTGCAGAGGGCAGAAGCCAAAGCAGAGGGGTTTAGTCTAATGTTTTTATTATCACAATTATTATTTTTAGCTGTGCACGTATGGTTACCACGCTCTTCAAAGTTTCGCCAGCTGAGTGGCAGCTGTGTTCAGCTGGGCTGCCACACCTTGGAGCATTTACTTATTTATTAGTCTTTGAGTTTTCTTTTTCATCTTGTTGTCTGCAGGGATTTCTATAAATATTTAAATGCTAATGTGAAAAAAAAACCCCACACAAACGTTTTTCATTTTTACTTACCCATTTTCTTTTCTGGCTTGTCCTCTGGGCAAACCCATCTGCAGTAATTCTGGCTGCAGGAGGCAGGGGGGCTCCCTCTGCCCAGCCTACTTGTGTCGTATCAGTCACCCATGAGTTCCTGGTAATGATGAGTGAACCTGCAAAGTCTTGGCTGCCTGGCTTGCAGAGACGTTCAAAGGCTTGGCTGGTTTGTCTGCTGTTTTCTGTTAGAGGAGTATGGCACCCTTGGAGCAGGGTGTGCAGCCTGTGGAGTCTTCATCTGCTGCTTGTCCTTCAGGTCTGCGATGTGCTGAAGGGTTGGAGAGGCTCCCGGTCATGCTGAGCTACATGTGCCGAGTGTACCCAGAAATGAGGTCCAGCACCGATGCCAAGGGCAGGCAGGACCCAGGATGCTGCCAGACTTTGCCAAGGTCTGAGTTTTCTGTTAATCTATTTGGTCCTGTCCTCTCCTGGCTGGAAGCTGGTGCCCAGGACTTTGTCTGCTGGCTTATGGCATGGAAGGGGGTCTGATGCCAACCTAAGCCAAGGCTGGAGCAGGGACCATATGCAGCAATCCCTGAGGTCCTGAAACTGTAGGATGGAGATGGGCCTCTGTGTTTGCTAGCCAAAACCTGCTGGTCGTTTGTGCATGCTGGGAAACCTGTCTTGCAGGGGGTGGGAGTGGGTTTGGAATTTGGAAGGGATGCAGTGGATGATGCTTTCCAAGCTCCCCTGATGTGTCTGCAGATGAAGCTCAAGCTGCTAGTTCTGTTCATCTCTGGGATTTAGAGCACTGCCAACACCACTGCCAGCCTTAAACCAGCCCTTTGCACCCTTGGGGTGAATCCTGCGTGAAGGCATGGTGCAGCAGGACAAAGCGACACAAGAGGTTAACCTGTCCCTGCCTAAACACCACCTTGCCTTCTCTCCTGTGCTCGGCTGATTGAGCCAGGTCCCCCAGGAGAAAAGTCCTCTTGTGAGCAGAGGCAGGTCTCTGTGGTGCGTGAGCCCACTCGTGGCGGTCAGGTTGGGGTGTAGGGCAGAGCATGGAGGGGGGGATTTGCACCCAGCACCCTTTGTGGTGGCAAAGGGAATGCGCTGTGCAAGCGAGCCGCGAGGGCAGACCTCGGTGCAGCATGGGGTCAGCAGGCATCATCCTGGCTTCTCGCCCTGCTGCCTGAGAGGTACCAGAAACTCAAGGAACCTTTAAAAAACGTGTGTGTGAGGGGAAGGTATCGCTGATTTATCAGCCAAGACGAGTGGTAACTACGCTCCTCATCTGTCCAGCAGCAAGTCCCCAACTCCCCCCTTTCCCCTAGCTGGAAGCAGAGATGGGGAGAGTGCAGCTCAGGATTACTGGGTTGAAATCAGACTTTTCTTATCTGCAGCTGTCGCCTCCCAGGTACCTGGAGATGCTGCTAGCATTCCCTGCACCGCTCCATCTCCCACTCCACCAGGGCAGCCACACATCGTGGGGAGGAGTGCCTTATTAGCACAGCTCTTTGTGAGATGCCCTTGAGTGATTTTTTTTTTTCCAGGTGTAAATGCCAGGGGAGGCTGTACCAGTGCTTCACATTCTTTCATCTCAGCAGGGTTTTGCCCTTTCTCCCAGCGTGGCTCTGACAGCAGGCTCAGTGCTGCTGCCTGTGGAATACAAACAAACTTCCCCATTACAAAGCATGACAGGAATTCATTCCAGGCTGGAGCTTTTTTTCATTTTTTTCCTCTGCTTTTCTTTTTTCCTCTTGCTGGATGCTCCAGGGGTCTCTGGAGAAGTTTTGACACTGGGAAGTCAGTTGCTTAACCCCCTCTCTCCCAGGAGCAGGCAGCTCACAGCAGACCCGACAGCTCTTGCAGATGGGGAGGACTGCAAAGCAGCTTGAAGCTGCGATGTAATTCTCATCCCCTGACCAAGTCTACATCCCTACATCTCATAGTACCAGCCATTAGGGCAGTTGGAGGGTCTGTTCCCCGCTTGCTGAGCACACAGCGCCTGCCATTAGTGCTAATGGGAGTTAGGCACGCGCACGGAGAGGCAGGGATGCCCCTGAGCTACAAATCTACTTGGCAATTTTATTATGTAAATAAATGGTGCTTGCACATACACCTGCTGCTGCTGCTGCTCGTGGTGATGTTCATGGCAAGATACGTAAACAAACAGCGATTCCGTTCTAATAGATTTATTTCCTTTCTCGTGAGCCATTAAATTACCTCCAGATTTCACACAGGTAGAAATCTGTAACAGTGTCGAAATTTTGCTCTGCCTCAGTGGACAGTGGCCCACAAAGCATGACAGCCACCTATTACTCTCAGATATTGTTTTGTGGGGAGGCATGGGCACAACCGATACCATCCTCGCTGTATCGCTGTCTTTGGCTGTCCATGCTCCCTCCAGGGCACCCACCGCTGCCGGGCAGTTTGAGTGAAGGCAGCAGCAACCCTCCCTGTGTGTGGCTGTGCAGCCCACGTCAGGAGAGCAAGAGGCATCATCCAGACCCCTCAGGGCAGCTCCTGCGTCTGACCAGAGGCTGAAGAGCTCTTCCTTTCCAGAGGGTTGAAGCTAAGCTTGCTGTGGACCTTGAGGGGGCTGTGGGCTGGGGTTTGCTAGGAAACCCATCACTGCCCTGCAAAGCATCATCAGCAGGGCTCGCCAGGCTCTCGGACCCGCGAGGGGAGCAGCCGGCTCCTCTCCGGGCTGACCTGCCCGCTCGCAACTGCAGGAACGTATCTCTGGGCTGTAGCTGCTGAGCCACTCTCCTTTCTGCGACTCCCTGGCTCCGCTGGAGGGTTTTGGCAGCAAGACGGGTAGCAGATAGGTAGGGCTGCTGCCAGCGAGAGCGTTGAGGTGCTGCACCGGGGCTGGCAGTGCCAGGGTAGCTGCAGGTTCAAGAAGCACAGTGCCGGCACTTCTCCCAGTGGAGAGCTGGTGCCGGGGCTGGGTCGCTGGGAAGGGCTTTTGCACTGCACCCAGGCAGCACCCGAGCAAGCAGGAGCCCTGGAAGTTGCTGGGAGGGGAGATGGTTTCCTCATGAATAATTGGTGCATTATTAATATGCATGTGTTTTTTGAAGAAGTTTCAAACTCTCCCCCTCAGGAGCCTTTGATGCTTTATTAATGATTGCAGCGCACACCAAACCCTCGGTACACCGCAACAGGAGCGGTGCCTTGCAGCAGCCCCCTGCCCCTGCAGAAGCAGCCCGTTTATTTTTCGTCATTGTCTTTCGTGAGCCCAGGGAATGCATTTTGCTGGTCCAAGTGATCAGGTGAAGGTAGATGGACTTGAGTACCCTCAGGGAGCTGCTCCACTGCTGTGACAGGCGCCAGCAGCAGCAGCAAATTGGTCTTTGGGTGTTGGGCCGGTCTCACCATCGTGGTCTGTGCAGGAGGGAAAAGGTGTGCAGAAGTAGAAGTTCAAGTTCAAGATTTCAACTTTATGCCCTGGATCAGGATTAGCAGGAGCTTTCTCAGATCCCCTTGTAACTCAAAAGAGGATCCAAGAACCTGCAGAAAGGATGAGGTCCGGGGGTGGCTTTGGTTAATTTTGATGCCGGGAGGATGTCAGAGGAGCCCAAGGTTTTCCTGCTGCGTTTTCCTGCTAAAGCGGTTGGGGATGCAAGACAGCAGTGGGGGAGCAGAGGAGGAGCAGAGCAAGGCTGGGGAAGCAGCCTGGTTTCAGAGAACCTGTGTGCTGGAGTGCTGGGGTGCATGGGAGTGAGTGGGGAGAGGTGACGAGCCTTCAGCCCCCCAGCCAGGTGACCCACGTGAGCCGGGACACGTGCTGCTGCACAACTGGCCTCTGCGAAGGAGCCAAAATCCACAATTTCAGAAGTGCTAATTACTGTTAATTAGCTACAATTTGTGCCCGTAACCTCTGTTCTTAGCCAAGATGGCTGACAGCAGTGACAAACATTACTCATTTCCATGCCATAAATCAAGCTAAAGTTGCTTCTGTTATTTAGCCTATCATTTAGCATTTCATTAAATAGATATGTACACATACATCATCGTTGCCAAGGCTGTGTCAATCCCCTCCAGGAGCAAGGCTGCCTCTAATCAATCCCAGCAGTGCAGCGTGCCGCGGAGAGGCTCCGGATTACCACTGCGCAGGTTAGCATCTTGCTGAGCATCCAGCCGGCGTCGGTAACTCAGCACACCCAACACCCAACCGGAGTTACTAGCAGCAGTGGCGCTGTTGCTCCTAAAGGGAGACGTGGCTTGGCGAGACGAGGTCTCTCTTGGATGGATGAGGTTGGATTCCTGAGCTGGGGGCTGACCTGCAGCTGTCTGCAAGGTCCCTGCCAGAGGAAGCATGCTTTTGCCGGGCTGGTGCTGGGCTTTCCGTCAGCTCCAGCGTGGAAAGGGGCTGCGGGTACTAAGCTTGGGCTCAGAGCTGCTCTGTGTCATCCTCGCTGAATCACTTCATCTTCGCATCTCTGATGGAGGGGAGATAACAACAGTTTGTGGGAGCATTGCTGCCGCGTGCAATAGCAGCACGGTTTGTAAGGGTGAAGCGTGGGTGGCAGTGCCCCACGTGTTAGGATGTGGTGGCAGTAGAGGTCAAGTAGCAGCGCTGGGGTTGCACTGTGCATTGGAAAAGTCCCTTCCATGTGCTGCTGGCCACTGCTGAGCTGGAGAGCTTGTTTGCTTTCACGGTAGGCAGAAGTAAAGGAGAAGGTGTGGCATTAAATGAGCCTGGAGCTACAAAATGCAACAAAATCCTGGCACTACAGTAAATATTTCTGGGCCCAGCAGCTCTCATAGCGCTGAGGAACCCATGCACCAACACAGAACAGCAGCTGCTGCTCTTTGTGCGGCCACAGCAGCGCTGGGCTCTCCTCTCTATGTCGCTGAGCATGGGGGTGCTGAGCAGGGCAGAGGTGGGAGCTTTCTGCCTGAGCTCTGCCGATACATCCCTGCAGTCCAGCCTGGGTGTAGGAGCTCCCCTTCCTGGCACAGGACCTGCATCTGGATCTGGGCTTCTTGGGGTTCAGCCTGCAGCCTGCTTTGGCATGGCATCTTCTTACCATGGTGGCTGTCCCATGCCACACTCGGGGGACTCTGCCTCTTGCTGCTCCAGGGCTTTCTGGTTGGGCTGCCCCGTCCAAGGGGCTAATGGGAGCAGCTCCGATTTGCCCATGCAGCACCATGTGTTCAATGCCCTCGCTCTCCCAGTGCTCCATAAATAAATTCCCCTAGTCCATCCTAGCACACTGTATCAATCTTGTTTAATAGACTGGAAAGCTTATTGCATGGCGGCAGGTCGCAAGGAGTGTCGAGGTGATGGATTGCACCTTCCCGGAGTCGAGCGTTGTTGATATATAATGAAATATTTATGATTTATTCCAGCTAATAAACTGGAGTGAAGTGTGTGATGTATGTGAGCAGATGGGGGATCTATTGATGCAGTTTTCATTGTATGGGGGGAGGGAAAGGTTTATGTCCAGAACGGAGACGGATCGCACAGCCTCCTGTCCCTCTGCCCATCAAGGTGGGCACTTGGCCACAGAGAGGACTAATTCCCACAGACGGCCTTTAGCACTTGCCTTCTAACTGTTTGTCCACCCTGCATCTTACGTGGCTTTTCTCAAGCACAGGAGCCTCTGGCAGTGGGAAGAAACTCTGAGCATCGGGCCTGGGGCTGGGACCTGCGCCAGGAGCTTGTGCTCAGAGGGGTGGGAAGACGGGCAGAGTGGCTGCAGGAGTGATGCTGTCATGCCATGCTCTGCAGCTTCCCGGTCCCACTGTGCCTGCATTACCTACAAATAAATAATTTCCTTCAATTTAGGAGACCAGTGAGACACGGAACTGGCCTGGAAAGAGCACGGAAACTTGAAACTCATGGAAAGACATGAGGCGTCATGGGCACGTGGAGCTTGATGCTCCAGGGGGCTCCCAAAGCCAAAAACTTGGTGTTCAGACTGGGAAGGAGTATTCCCGCGGTCTGCTGCTGGGCTGCGTGTAACAGCCCACAGTTCACCTGGTCTGCAGCCGTGGGAAGCTGGGCTCCAAGGCAGGAGGACCTGCCTGCCAGCTGTGCGCCACAGCTGCCTTGGAGTGGGCAGGGCGGCCACCAGGAGCCTCGGCTGGGCCGAGCTCCTGTGCTGCGGCTGTGCTCCTGTGCTGCGGCTGTGCGTGCTGCTGAAACCTGGCCCGGGGGCGAGACTCACTCCAGCAGAGCCCTGCTCGGGCAGAGGGGGTTTGGGCCCCCAGGGTTTTGCTCTGCTCTCCAGACTGGTAAGAGCATCAGGATCGGGGCTCAGGCTCCTCACTGCCTGCCCACACTGTTGGACCGATCCTACCTGGAAAACATCATCTTAATCCCCAATGTGTGTCTCTTTGCCGGAGGGTGAGCTCTGCCTCAGCCTGGGGCAGGCCAGGAGCATCAACAACCATTCTAGGGAAGTGGGAGACAGGTAAGAGTTAATCCCAGGGTAGAGCGGAGGCACACAGCCTCCTGCCCGATGCAGTTCCAGCAGCAATTGAGGCCCCTTTGCATCCCTCCCCTGTCCTGCCAGCTGTTCCTGTTTCTGCCTAATTAGCCTCTGGATCAGCGTGCTTGGAGATCCTCAGCTGAAAGGCACCAGAGAAGGGCAAAGACTGTTTTTTCTGACTGCTTCCCTGCAAGATTCCCAGGGGTCTGCCAGCTGGGAGCCTGCCAGTCCCCCCAACATGCTCGTTTGGTGAGAGCAGCAATTCTCCAGGTACTGGCAGTGCAGAGGAATGCGGGAGGGTGAGCATCCAGCTCTTCTCTGGAAATGAGGGATCATCATGCCAAGAGAACAGGTGACAGCAGGGGATTCCTCCTGGAGGTTGGTTTGGGTTTGTTTTTTTTTTTTTTGGGGGGGGGGACAGGGGGACGGGGGGCAGGAGGCTTACAGGCTCCCAAAAGAGCAGGTGTTGAGCGCAGCAGGAGCAGAGTGTCAGCAGTGTCACAGCAGGGACTGTGACCGATCAGAATGCTTTCCTGGGGACCATCCTGCTTCTCAACAAAATAGATTCCCTTTCAAAGGGATGTTTTGCTGTTTCTCGGTATATTCTGTTGTGCAGTGACACCTGGTCTGCAAAAGCACTGTGTAGTGGTGAGCAGGGATGTTCGCAGGCCCTTCAGCTGTGAGGTGCCCTGGGGAGACAGTCATGAGCATCCCAGCTCTCCTGTCCTTCAGGGGCCACGTCCTCAAGCTGGACCAGTTTTGACAACGAAGCAGGGCTGAGGTTTTCGTTGACACCACAGCTGTGCACAGTGTGTCTTATAAAGCCTCCCGCATGCTTCCAGCAAAGGGTTTGTGCGCTGTCTGCTGCTATCTTCGTCTTTCGCTAGTGCCCCTGTGAAGGCTGGACCTGGTGTGAGCCCAGGCTGCCAGTGCCGGAGCAGAGCCCGGGAAGGGCTGCTCTTGAGGCTGGACCCAAGTCCAGGGCACTGGCCTCCATTCCCTGCTGCTTTTCCCCGCTGCTGAAGTGCACAAATGCTGCCATGCCGAGCATTACCGGTGCTGGATCTACCCAGTTTCAATCCTGCCCAGCAACACAGCCCGGGAGGTCCTGAGCGAGTCATTCGTATTGCAGCTGCAAACAGCAAAATCCGCTCGGTCTGGCACTCCCGGGCCAGGCTCTGTTTGTGGCATTGGTAACTGCGTGGCTTTGGTTTGCAAACCTTGCAGGACACGTGCTCGGGTGCCTGTGCTGTCCTGCGTCCCATCTGCTGGGGCACCAGGGCGAGCCCCTGAGGAAATGCCTGGTGCTTCTCTTTTGCTTTAAACACAAAGGAATAGGTGTATAAGTAATGCGGGGATGGCAAAAAAAACTCCCAGAAGGCAGGAAAGGCCATGTGACAATTTGCAAGTCAGTGTGGTGATGTGTTGCTCTCGTGTCATCTCAGTGTTGCAGTTTTCGGCTCGCAGAGCCGCAGCTGAAGCTGGCATGTCGCAGCGCAGCCGATGCTGTCGTTGCCACAAAGCTGGTGACACATGTTGCCAAACAATCTTTTGTCTCGATGTCCTTCCAGGCGTCAGAGTGACACCTGTCCCTCGTGAGCAGGGATGTATTGGCAGCGGCTGTGTCTAGGGTGGGCTCTTCCAGAGGTGCAGCTCCCGGGTGCCACCCTGTCCTCAGCACCGTGGGCAGGGCTGAGGTCTTTGCTAATGAAGCCCAGTGGGCCAGACCTGTTACGAGGGCAGCACTATCACCGTTCATTGTGGTTTTCCAGCAGGTCCTAAGACATTCCCAGCTCTGCACCAAGACTGGGCTGAAGTCACCATTCCTCATGGTTAACCTGGAAAGTCTCATTTTTTTCCTGTGCGCTTCTCCACTTTCAGAGCTTCTCCAAGCTGCTCAGCATTTCCTTTCTCCAGCCAAAGTGTTCTCTTGGTCAATAGTTGTTTGCTCATGACACCTTTGATGTAGAAACGTTGCTGCGTTTGCCAGGAACAAGCTGACCCTTGGGTAAGGGTGCTGGCATATCCAGGGAGGGTTTGCTCCAGTAGCTCGGCTCTTGGAAGCAAAGAGGCTCTTGTTCAGCACGTCTTGTGAAAGTGGCTCAGGATCCCCATTAGTCACCGGGACATCTCTCCGCCCTGTGAAGGAGGTGCACAAACTGAAGGCTGTAGTGGCAGAATCACAAGAGCCCTTTCGTCTTTGCAACAAGTATTTTGCAACTTGAAGAACTTCATTGCGGAGATGTCCGGGGTTTCAGTTGGGAAATAGGGTCTCCATGGCAGCGTGGCTGCTGCTTGGCGTTCGTTTGGGCAAGGCATGCATCTGTGTGCACCTGCTCCGCTCCCAGATAACAAGCGATAGGATGAAGAAGCAGCCTCAGGTTGTGCCAAGGCAGGTTTAGATTGGCTATTAAGAAAAATTTCTTCCCTGAAAGGGTGGTCAAGCGCTAGAACAGGCTGCCCAGGTATGGGGTGGAGTCACCATCCCTGGAAGTGTTTCAAAAACACGTGGGTGCGGTGCTTAGGGACATGGTTTAGTGGTGGGCTGGGCAGTGCTGCATTAACAGTTGGACTTGGTGATCTCAAAGGTCTTTTCCAACCTAAATGATGCTATGATTCTATGATTCCACAGTACAGCGGCCAGTGCCAAGTCACTATCTATAGACAGCCCTTCCCTATAAATAGATCTCACCCAAAAGCCTCATTTTTAAAACAAAGGTAGCCTGGAAAAAGTCTTTTATGGCTTTCACTCAGTGCCTGGTGGTTCATGCCAGCCTCTGGTCTCTGCAGGCTGAGCCATGGGTCAGCGTGCAGTGGTGCTTACTTGCTGAGTCTGCAGGCTGATGGAGATGTCCATGGCTTGCTTTAAGGTGCTGAATGGGCAGCCCCTGGCAGCTTGATGGCCTGGCCACATCCTCCCCTCGCTGTTCGGGGCCATGCCGCTCAGGCCAGTCTGCTGCCTAGTACATATATATATATATACGTATACAACAGGCCAGGCTGGACAGGGCTTTGAGCAGCCTGGTCTAGTGGCAGGTGTCCCTGCCCGTGACAGAGGGGTTGGATGACCTTTAAGGTCCCTTCTAACCCAAACCGTTCTATGATTCTATGATTTTATATAAATATACATATATATATACACATATATATACATATATAAAAAATAAAATTGCCTGAAACTCCAGCAAAGTGCAGCCCACCCCCAGCTCGCCCAGCGCAGGAGCCTGTTCAGTATGCAGCTCAGCAGAGCCTTTAACATTTCGCAGAACAGATGCCCACTGAGCATCTTGAAACAAATCCAAAGGTAGCGGTGATGGCTGCTGTCAGGGAAACAATAATCCCATGGCCTCGGCAGCATCAGCTGCGCCGCAGCACCGACGCTGAGCCACGTGCAATGGAGGCTTCTGCCGCTGGCTGCTTTGTCTGATGAAAGGAGCCCGGCTGGAGGTGGCCCCGGCAAGCAGAGGTGGAGATGTGGTGTCAGAGACCATAATCTTCTCGTCGGCCAAAATCCCCGTCCCCGCGCAGCTGGCTGTGAGGAAGGAAATACTGATTCTGGCTTGGTGCTGCGGGAAGTGTTGGAGCACAGGCATGGCTGTGTTGTTGTGTGCTGCCGGGGCGATTCCTGTGCCGGAGGGAGCAGGAAGGGGTTTGGGAGCGAGGGTGGAGAGGTGGTGGGGTGCGATTGGGGTTCACCTTTCCCAAAGTGAGGTGGTCTCACTCTGCAAGCTCACATCGGTCCTCCTGACAGCAGAGTAGGGGCGCAGCTCCGGAGCAGCACGGGCAGGAGGCTGGTGTAGCAGGAGGAGGCGGTGTATCTTTGGGCTGGCTGGGGTATCTTTGGGGTGGCTGGGGTATCTTTGGGCTGGCTGGGGTATCTTTGAGCTGGCTGGGGTATCTTTGGGCTGGCTGGGGTATCTTTGAGCTGGATGGGGTATCTTTGTGGTGGCTGGGGTATCTTTGAGCTGGCTGGGGTATCTTTGGGCGGCTGGCTGGGGTATCTTTGGGCTGGCTGGGGTATCTTTGGGCTGGCTGGGGTATCTTCCAGCTGGCTGGGCTCCTCTCCAGCCGCACGGCTCTGGCCTCTGGCCAGGCTGGGCACATGGGAGCCCTGGCGTGAGGCATGAGAGGAGAGATGGGCGGGTGATAGATAGCAAGGACAGTTGTTCCCATCTCACACAAGAGGAGATGGTGGTTCAGGAGCAGCATCACGCAGGTATTGAACCCACAGTTTGATGAACCACTCCACAGCATCCTTCCTGTCCCTGTGCTGTGGCACTGAGCGCTCCCTGGGAGCCATGGCCATGGCCAACAGGAAAGGAGTGTCAGCAGAAGTGTGGTTTGGAAGGTGGTGCCATCTCATGGGGGAGAGCTCCGTTCACCACTTGGAAATGCCCCCCCAGCACCTCCGTTGCCCCTGCCTGCTGGGGAGCAGGTACCCGCACTGGCAAAGCGCTCAGAGCTGCTGGGCGAGGGGCACTGTGGTCTGCAGCCTGCTGGCGGGGCAGCCTGTGTAACGGAGCAGAAAAAGCTGGGACAGCCAGGGGATGGAGCGCAGCGCCAGCAGCAGGGCTGGGTGCAGGGGCTGGGTGGGCTCATGCACAAGGACACACGTTGGGAGTCCAGGGGAGATGGGTGCAGCCCTTGCCACGAGCCCTCGGTGCAGTGCCGGGTTTGGAAATGATGCTCTTAGCACTGTTTAATGGCAGCATGTGGGGGAGAGTCATTAAGCAAACGACAGCATCCTTTTAACTAGTCTCACTGGCCCAGGAAATCCCCGCTGGCCTGGGAGGCAGCGAGCGCTTTGCTGCGCTGGATGTGCCGGCGCACACGCTGTCTTGATGTGCTCGGCTGGTAGCAGATGGCGCGGGGCAGAGGGTAATGTGGCTGTCCTCGGCGGACGGCAGTCCCCCGGAGCGTGCTCTGTCCTGTCAGCCCGGGAAGTGACAGCAAGACCCTGACGCTCGGCTTACAGGAGAGAGGAGACAGAAAGAAAGAGACAGGGGGAAATTACAGAGCTGGTCCCAGAAGCTCACAATAGTCACAATAATAATGCTAACCACCCGCCGTGCCACGCTGCTGACGGGGCTGGAGGGATCCGTGTGAGCAGCAGCGACGGTGTGGGGGGCACAGGGATGGAAAGTGAGTGGCGAGGAGGGGGTTTCCCCTCCTTCTTCATGCCCAGTCCTGTCTGTCTTCTTCCTCCTGTCCCTGGCTGCGTGGGGAACATCTGGGAGGGCAGCAGCTTGGGGAGCATCTCCTTCAAAAAGCCCGTTTTGGAGCTGACAGTGCCACTTTGAGTGCGAGGCAGGTGTGAGCAGACCCTGCCCGTGCTCCTGCCAGAGCCGGGAAGGCAGGGGACAGCCACGCAGGGATGCAGGCAGTGGCCGTGCAGGGATGTTCACACGGGCGAGCCCTCAGCCCGGTGCAGCGCCCAGCCTAACAACCCCGCTCCAGTGCAGCGCCTGCAGCGCCTCGGCACAGCTTGCAGGGCTGGGGCGGGTGCTCCACATGGCACTGTGCACTCAAGCTGCTGCCAGCTCAGGTGTCTTGTTATGGTAGGGATGCGCCCTGAAATCCCTCTGCCACCAGTAAAGCACAGAGACTTCCCTCCCCGGCAGTGGGATCTGAGGCCGGGCAATGCTGGGGCTTGTGTGTCCCACTCTGCCTGAGCCCCTGTGCACGGGGGGGTGGGAGCGGGGCAGAGACGGGACCCTGGTGACAGGCTCTGCCCTGGCGGTTTGCTTTGCAAACAGGCTCTGGAGAAATCAGCCGTGGCTGCCACGTCCCCAGCAGACTCAAGAGCACGGCACGCCAGGTGTGAATTCAGTCCTTGCTCATTGTAAGCAGAGATGAGAGGAATGAGTTGTCTGGACAGGCACAGAGCCTTTCAGCTTTCACATCAGGAGACCTTGGTGCAGAGAAATCTCCTGCCCCCACCCAGATCTGCCTCATGGTCCCAACTGTCCCTTGGACCTGTCCCTGGGACTGTTCTCTCATTGCAGAGCAGAGGAAAATGCAAATGTGGCAGCTTTCATGTGCTTAAGTCCTGAAGAGCAACATGAGATCTGTGTGTCATTGAACCAGGTCTGAATTCCCTCTCCTCTCCCTGTCTTCTCTGCATGAATAAGCAGCTCCTGATCTCCCTGCCGAAAGCTCATGGCTCTCCGGTCCCCAGCGCCACGTTTTAATTAATGTTCACTCTCTGGTCCTGTGTCAGTCACACATGCTACAGTGATACTGAGCGCAGGAGGTAGTTTATCACAGCGGTCGTGAATTCCTTCCAACCCCGAGCAGCCAAACACCCAGAGAGCCCGAGTTTAAAACTCTCCCACAACTTTTAAAATATTCCAGACAGCCTTCAACATCCACAGGAGTGCCAGGAGGCAGGCAGGCAAGTACAGGAACAATTAATCATTCCCTGGCTGAATTGAGCAAGATGAGCTGCTCAGGACTGCGGCATGTGCCAGCTGAGCAGGGACACAGCTCTTTTGGGGAGCAGCCCAAATTCAGAACTGATTCCGATGTTTCGTTGCTCTGACACCGTAAATCTCTGGGCGCTCGCTGCCTTTGCACACACCACGTGCAAACTCCGCGGCGTGCCAGATGTGAGCTGGAAAGGGGCTGTTTGTTAAGCTGCGTAGCCGACAGACGCGTCCTGCGGTACCTGGGCTGTGAAGCGTGCTGGGAGGGCTGCAAAGCAGCGCTGAGGGGGCCCAAAGGAGCACCAAGAAGGAGGGGAGTGCGGTGGAGCTCAGCGATGTGCATGGTGGGGTGTGCCTACCTCTGCTGGCGTGACACTGTGAGTCCCTGGGAGGAGAGGGGACCTCATCTCTGAAGGAGAGGATGGGGGTCCACATGGTCCTTGGCAGCAGGGAGGCTTTTCCTTGGGCCACCCAGGGAAGTTCCCAGGTCTCAGACGGGTGCCAGAGCCCTCGGAGCCCTCTTGGTGTGCTCCTTACACAGCTTTCCCCCTCACCAGAGGTTTAGCAGGTCCTCCTGGCCCTGCGGGCTCCCGGCCACAGGGATGCTGGGGTCCACGACCCCCGGCCGTCCTCATTCCCCATATTCTGCACGTGTGGCTGGACCGGGGGCAAGGCAAGCACGGGGGGAGCTCCTGCAGACCCAGCAGTGCCGGCTCACCCTGCTTTGTTGGAAGCTGCTTTTTCCCCGCTGCCAATCTCCGTGTCATCTCCGCGTTTGAGCTTTCCAGCCAGCAGTGAAATGAGGTCTGCGAGTGAAGCCGCAGCGGGGAGCGGGCCGGGTGTGTGGACACAATGGCAGCGCGTATCATTAAGGAGAGGATGGAGACTGACACGCAGGGGAGAGCTAAGGGCCCCCCTGGTGCTGCCATCAAGGCTCTGAAATGGAAATGCGAGGTCCCCAGCCCCCCCTTGCCCACCGGTTGGCAAAGGCTCTATTAGCAGGATGTGAGTAATCATCTTAAGTAGCTATCAAAGTGCACCAGCTTGTTAAGCATTTAGCCAGGTTGTGCTGACATGACCTCTCTCCTCAATCTTCCCAGCCTCAGCACGAGCAGCTAATTACTGGATCACACCTGCCACACGCCTTCTTCCCCCGCAGATAGGACAGGTCAGATCCAACGTGTTGCTTAGGTCGGTCTCCTCTTCCCAACATCACCCCCCACCTTTTATTATTAGCGGTAGCCATGCAGGGGTGGGGGAAAGGCCCCTTCACAAGCAGCTGGCGGTCCCCAGCGCGAGGGCGGCTCCAGGGGGTGGCAGGGGCTGGTGGCTGCGATCAGGGCACTCACGGCACCGGAGCTGCCAGGAAAGACCCACCACGGCTCTTGCAGGCTGCTGGCTGCGGGTGTCTCATCACTGGCACAGGCAAGCGGGTGGGAGGAAGAGGAGGCTGGGGACTGTGTGATGGGGACCTCAGCAGCATTGATGATGGCAGAGGATGGCAGAGGTCTGGGAAGTGTCACATCCTACGGGGAAGGGACAACCAAGATCTTTGTGATGTGCTGATTGCCAGGAAGACGAGGAAGGGGCTGAGCTGGAGACTGCTTGTCTTGTGGCCCGTGTTGAGAGTGTGCTGGGGAACATCTCCACCCGTAGCGATGGCTCCCATTTTCATTGTTTCCATATTAAAGGACTTCTGGGTACATAGCCTTATTCTTCCCTTTCCTTCCACAGAAAAGCAAGGGCTCTTTCCCCTCGGTGTGACCCCAGGAGCAGGCTGTCCTGTGGGGAAAGCTGACACCCCATCCCTGGCGGTCTCTGCAGAGATGTTCGTGATATTTGCACTAAGTGCAGCTGTCCCCACAGGCCAGTACAGGGAGCTGGGCTCAGCGCCTGCCCAGGGCATCACCAGTGTCACATCCACGGGTCACGAAAGGCAGAGGAGAAGCAAGGGGATGGCTTCTGATTGAGCTAGTTTTGCTTTTCAGGAGACACAGCAGCGTACAAAGACGGCGTTTACTGGATCAAGGGCCGCACCTCGGTAGACATCATCAAAAACGGGGGCTTCAAAATCAGTGCTCTGGAGGTGGAGCGTCATCTGCTCGCGCACCCACACATAACAGGTATGCTGCTGGTCCTGGTCCCCGTGCCGGGCTGTGCCAAGAAGGGACGGCACATGGGAGCCTGGCTCTGGGCTCAGACCTGGCTCGGGGTGCAGACGCGGGGCTGCCCGGGGGCTCATGCCTGGAGGCTTTTTCCCAGCCTTCCCCGTAGCGCGGCTGGGTCTGAGCAAAGAGCAGGCTGCATTTAAAGCCTGCTGTTACTTGTCTCCCAGGGCTGAAGTCATGAAGCCTGTGGCCGGGTGCTGAGTCAGCAGCAGCTCTCATCTCTCATTTCCAAAATCTCATCTGATTTTGGAAGTGGGACCGTAATTAATTCTCTCCTGCCCTTGTGCATGACCCTGTGTGAAGGGACAGAAGTGGTGTCCCCGGCTCTACACCGCTCTCTACATCATATTGCTCCCTGTTGACTCTAAATTGTTCAAACACCATGGGGCTTCCTGCCTTTTCCCTGGAGAGAAGCACTGTTCTTGGAAATTGTGTCAGCACAGAAGTCCCCGGTGTTTTCCTGTACTAATATCCCATGGCGTCTTCCTCCACACACGGCTCTTCCCTGCACACCACTGCCGCAGGCACCTGCCAGCAGTGCTGGACCCCTCTTCTACCCCACCCCTGACCCCAGAAATTGCTCTGCTTTCTCAGCCTGAGTCTTCTGCTCTCTCTGCAGATGTAGCTGTGATCGGGCCACCGGACATGGTCTGGGGTCAGCGGGTCAGTGCTGTTGTGCAGCTGCGCAAGGGTGAGATGCTCTCCGTGAAGGACCTGAAAGTCTGGGCTAGGTAAGGTGCCACGGGGCAGTGCATGGTGAGCAGCACGGCACGGGGAAAGCGGGCTCAAAGCCTGCAGCATCCTCATTAGGGACATGTCAGAGGAGGGGTGAAGAGGTGGCCGGCAATGACATAGTGCCTCAGGCTCTGAGGATGGAGAAAAGACCACAGCTCCAACCTGGAGGTCACCGAGCATGTGAGATAATGGAAATAAATGGGCCTCTCACCCCAAAAGTGCCTTTGATAAATGACCTGTGTGGTGCGGCCAAGTGGCTCTTGCCCCACAGCCCCGAGCCCAGCTGCCTGCAGAAAAGCACAGAGTGAGCACCAGGACAAGGGAAGCTTCATGTTATCTCAGCAACAAGAACGTTTGCTCAGCTTTTCCCGGTGCTGCTGCAATCGCTCCTTGCTTGCCTTCCTCTCCACTGGAAGCCAGTCCAGCCCAGCCCAGTGCCCAGTCAACCCCAGAGACCTCTCCCATGGGACTGGGAGAGGGAGGGAGACACCAGAGCTCACAGACCTTGCTTGGAGTCATCGCAATACTGATGAGCATGGCGCAAAGCAGCCACCTGCCATCCTGCAACATTTTGGCATGAAAACCCACACCTCCTTGTTTAAATCAGAGTGCGGCCAGTGCTGGGGTTTCAGGCATCAGCCATGGGAGCGTAAGCAGGCGGGAGCCAGGAAGCAGAATCACCGCGTTTATCGCTAATATTTCATTAGCAAAATATTTAATAGCAGATTCTTTCTTTTCCTGGTAACTCCCTCCTTCAGGCTGCGGATATTTTTGGCGAGGCTGGCGCTATTTTGTAAGCGGCAGGAGCACTTGTTTCATCAGGGTCTGTGCAGCAGCCAATTAAAGATTTCCCCTGGATTTGCAAAAATCACAGTTGGGGGACTGCGATTTAGCAAATGCAAGGAAGATGCTAGCTGGCCGGCTGCTGCTCTGATTAAACAGTTACGTAGTGGGGGAAGAGAAGCAAACAAAGAAATGAAATGCACATGGGTGGCTGCTGGGGCAGAGGGGCCAAGACCCTGCCAGGGTGTCCCTTGGCACCTCTGCACTGCGCACGCACATTAACCCTCTGGCTGCTGGTCATAGAATGACAGAATGGTTTGGGTCGGAAGGGACCTTAAAGCCCCCCCAGTTCCACCCCCCCACCACGGGCAGGGACACCTGCCATAGCCCAGGTTGCCCCCAGCCCCGTCCAGCCTGGCCTGGGACCCTGCCAGGGATGGGGCACCCACAGCTGCTCCGGGCAGCCTGGGCCAGCACCTCGCTGCCCTCACGGGGAAGAATTTCTGCCTCATCTCTAATCTAAATCCACCCTCTTCCAGCTCAAAGCCACCCCCCTTGTCCTGTCACCACAGGCCCTTGTACAAAGCCCCTCCCCAGGTTTCCTGACGGCCCCTGTAGGTGCTGGAAGCTGCTCTAAGGTCTCCCCGGAGCCTCCTCTTCCCCGGGCTGAACCAGCCCAGCTCTCCCAGCCCGTCTCCAGGGGAGCGGTGCTCCAGCCCTCGGATCATCTTCGTGGCCTCCCCTGGGCTCGCTCCAACAGCTCCATGTCCTGATGCTGGGGACCCCAGAGCTGAATGCAGCACTGCAGGGGGGGCCTCACCGGAATGGAGCAGAGGGAGAGAATCCCCCCCCTCAACCTCAACCCGCTCACCCCGCTACTTGGGGTGCAGCCCAGGGCACAGTTGGCTTTCTGGGCTGTGAGTGCACAGGGACACCAGACTCACCTGGGGCTCCTGCTCCGCCTAGGGCAGCCCACAGCCACCAGCAGCTTTTGCTTGATTTTACTGATGTTCTGGTGCAAGCCAAGATACCCCTTCTCAGCCAGGCTGAGCCTGTCCTGGTTGGTACGGGGTCTGGTGCTCCGGGGTTCTCCGTCCAGGGCCCTCCATGGCCTCAGCACAGAGCAGGAGCGATGGAGAGCTGGGAAGGGAGATCGTCACCATGCTGTGTGGTGACTGCTCATCCCTAAGCCTCCTGGCAGGGACGTTGGTGACCCCAGCAGATCCTTTTATCTGCCATCATGGCTGCACTTTATGGGTCACCCGAGTGTTGCTCTGGGGGTCCCTGATGCAGGGCAGGGGGCTACGCTCAGCCAGCCATGTGCTCCACTGCCTGCCCCCCTCCCAGGATGTTCCCCCTTGTCCTTGCACGTCTCTTCCCATCGCCATCCCCAGCTCAGTGGGCAGACACGGTGCTGTTCTGCCTGTGCAGAGCAGGAGTGAGAGCCCTTGAAACAAAAGCCCCCAGAAAGTCGGAGGGGCTGACTGCCCACCCAGGGTCCTCCGGGGCTGCTTCTCCCTGCCCAGCGCCGGCTCCAGGCACTGCTCCAGCTCCCTCCGCTTGCCTCTCCCTCTCGCCCTGTCTCTCCCCTTTATTTTTTATGTCACTTACATTCGTTTGGCCCTTTTTCTCGCGCTCCCTGGCAGGAGACACATGTCCCTCTTCAGAGTGATTCATTTTGCAGCTTTCGCCTCCAGTCGTGCTTCCCAGCGACAGGCGCCATCCCGAGTTAGAGGCATCCATATGGCAGGGGGTGCTGGTGGCGGGCGGGAGGAGGAGGGCCGGGCGATGGCTGAAGGGCTCAGCAGACTTGGCATCTCGCATTAGAGTCAGTGCCAGGACACTGCTGGAGCTGGGCACGGCCCCAGGTTGGTGACACACAGGCAGCAGAAGGCAGGAGAGCCCCCCCTCTGCACTCTGCAAATGGCAGGGGGATGGTGCTCAGCACTCAGACTCCCTCCCGCAGCGGGAAGACCCCCCGGTGGGCCGGATCGCATGGCCACGAGTCACTGGCAAGTCACCGGCACGCACTTAGCCAGGTGGGCAACCCGTGGAACACACCGGGGTGCAGCATCCATCGTGCCACCGCGCTGCTTTCCCATGCTGTCTCTATCATGGAGGACCAGCGAGTCTGCACTGGGGGCTCTGCCACCAGCTGACCTGCTGAAGGCTCTCCGTGCCTCCTCCCCAGGGGCAGCTGGGTGTTTTGGGGTGCGTTGCGCTCTGCGAGTGCTCTAGGTGCTGCACGGCAGGGCTGGCGGTGTCCTCTGCGGCAGGGCTGAGCGCGGCAGGCGAAGCTGGGTACCGGGTGCGGGGTCCCTCACCAGCTCAAAACACAGCAAGTGATGAGCCAGGTCCAGGGTGCAGCCGGGGAAGCACAGGCAGGAGGAGAACAGGGCCAGAGATGAGCTATGGAGGGGGGGGGGGGGGGGGGGGGGGGGGCAAAGTCCTGCCAGGAGACGGGGCAAGGACAGGGCTAGAGATGAGCTCTGCACCGCCAAGGGGTCCCCTCCCGGGACCAGCTGCTGGTGACACAGCTCCCTTTCTTACCTAAGTGTGGAACTTCACATTTGTCCTTTTTGAATATCTATGTTTTCCAAGACCACTTCTGAACCTGTCCTGGGAGCAAACACCGCACAGCACAGCTCAGCGGGGACTGGGAGCTCAGAGCTGAGCCTGAATGGGCTCCTGGGGGTGTGTGTGGGGGGGGGGGGGGGGGGGTCCCAGGTGGGGCCGCTTGGGGCTGATGGGGCCACAGGTGCTCCCAGGACAGCTCACCCGGCAGAGGGGCTGCTCTCTAACCCCCACCTGCAGCACAGCAATGCGTGACTGGTGTGAAGTCAGCCCTGCGGCTCTCTCAGGGTCTGTGTTGAGCCCTTAGGAAAGAGCCAGAGTATGGCCAGCATTTGCCCAAAGCCACTCACCTGTGGCCCCGCTGCCTGGAGAACTGGGGTGGCTCAGTTGCTGCAGGATGCAGGGTCCTGGAGCAAATCCCCAGGTCTGGCGGCATTTGGGGGGGCTCAGGATGAGCTGGAAGTGCTGGTCTTGGTCAGCCGTAACAGACTGCGCTTCTGCGTTGCAGGGAGACCATGGCACCGTACACCATCCCAACCGAGCTGATCGTGGTGGAGGAGATCCCACGCAATCAGATGGGAAAAGTCAACAAGAAGGAGCTTCTGCAGCGCTTTTACCCAGCCTAGTGCACGGCATCGGGCAGGACTGGGAGCCCGGGGCGCTTGGTCCTCCGCCGCATCCGTTCCCCCTCTACAGCAGCGCTGAGGAGGTGCCAGCAGTGATTAACAGTGGCAGGTCTGGGCTTGCTGCAGGCTGCTCCACAAATAAAGTCCAGTGAAAGTGGGATTCAACCCATGTGGTCTCTTTGGCTGAAGTGAGCCAGAGCTGCAGGGCCACCTTTCTTGTGCAAGAGCCCTTTGCAGGGGGCTCAGAGCAGCCCTGGGTCTAGAAGGGGGAGGGGGATGAATGCTGGGGGGTCCCGGGCCAGGACTGCCACCCGTGCCAGTGCTGGCAGCGGGCGCTTGCTGGCCAGAGTTGCTCTATTTAGCCCCCATGGAGGTGGTGGGGGGCAGGTGAAAAGCAGACACCACAGACACCCCCGCATCCACCCCGAGCTGGTCCCGGCCGCAGCTGCTGGGGCAGATGAGCCCGGCTGGCCTCGGTGGGTCTCAGCCCCATGATGCCAAGCCGGCGGAGCTGCTCTGCCTGGGTGGGAAGGGCTGTCCGGGCACCCTGGCTTCCCCACCTTGCCTTCATCTGCCTCTGGATGCTCGTCCTCGTTATAGCTCTACCTCAGGCCACGTGCAACTCATCGCCAGATGAAATTACTCTTTAGATTAAACTGTCTTCAGCCAGCTGCGGTGACGCCTGGTAATTTTGCATCCTCTCTGCCCTTTCTCATGGACTGAGCAGCTTTCCTGATAGTCTGGTTTACAGGGGAGGAGAGCCTGAGAGGGCGAGTGGATCCTCTCACTGGTGGGATCCTGCTCTTCATGGGATGCCCCATTACCTGCTGTGAATCGTTAGCATCCACCTCCCTGCTCCACCAGGCCCTGCCTCCCATTTCCCAGCAGAAGTGAAGAAGTAAAGAATAAATGTAAAAATCAAATACTGGCTTACGGTTACCAGCCCAGCACATCTCCCCCAGCCAGGTGCTCCCGTGCCAGCCCGTGCCCGGCGCAGACTGATGGCAGGGGCAGTGACACCACCGGCACAGAGCCCCGCTGCCCTGGCCAGTGCTGAGGAGCCCTGTGGCACCTGCCCCATAACGGGGAGGAAGGGGCCGGGATGGCTGCCAGGGGCTTGCGGTGACCTCAGTGTGACAGAAGAGCCGTGAAGCGTTGAGGAACATGCAGGGAGCCCAGGGAGATGGGGAGGAACAACGTGGCTGGGCAGGCGCCGGAGATGGGCTCGGCTTTTGGTCTTGGCCACGGAGTGGTGAGGGGTGCAAGCCACGGGGGGGTCACGGTCTGGGGTGGGGTGGGGGCAGAGCCGAGCAGGGTGTTGGAGGCACTGGGGAGCAGATGCAGCACATGAATTACACTGCATGTGTGTGCGCGGCTGACACCAGTGCCCCCGTCTGAAGGTCATCGATTTCCTGGAGGACAGGCAGTATCGATAAGCCGTACCTTTATAAACGGATTTTTGTCCCTGTTTGACTTCATGCGTGAGCTGCCAGCCCCGCGGCAGCAGGCGGTGGCGATCAATAACAGCAGCGAGGGATGGCGGCCGTGCGCTGTGGGTCCCCAACCAGTGGGTCCAGTGCCCCGGGAGGTAGCACAGCAGTGGGATGCTGGTCTGGTCCTGTCCGGTGCTAAGGGGGTGACAGGGAGCCCCAGATTTCTCCACCAGCTGACAGGACCCTGGAGGCGCTGGGAAGGGACAGGGAGCACAAGTGATGACACCGAACAGCCGGGCGCCCGCTCTGACCGCTGCTGCACCCTGCCCGCGGCAGCATCTCCAGGGCAGCGCCAGCACCAGGGTGCCGGTACTCCAGGCTCAGCAGGGGTTGGGACAGGGTCTCGCAGGGGCACCAGGAACACGGCAGAGCTCTCGCAGCCACCCCTCACCATCCCACGGCCGGCAGGCCCAGCACTCCAGCCCACGGATGCTGGCACGGTGCCCGGCTTGCCCCCTCGCCGCGGAGTGCAGCAACCACCGGTCTGTGGGAGGGACCGGGCAGATCCTTTGTTAAAACATTGACGATGCAGTAAATTTTTTAACTTACCAAATAGATCAATATCAAATTATCATGTCTCACATTCATAACTCTTAAGCAAGCAACAATGGAGAGAGACAAGGTCACTGGAGAATAAATAGCAGCAAAAGCTCTTAATGATCTATCATTCTCGACAACCCCAGACACCCAGCACCAGCCCGGTGACAAGATCATTAATAAAACTCTGCAGGAACGCTATCGATTGCTTTGATGGATGATCACAGGTAGCAAATACTGTAAAACACCTGGTTGTCACACACTAAAATGAGTAGTTTGACTCACACCTTGGCGCGGGGACCCAGCAGCAGCTCTGCTGGGTTTTCTCCTCGGCGGCGGCGTTCACAGGGAGGGTGGTCAGTGGTCAGCCCCGTTTTGGGGTTGCCAACCATGCAGAACCCCCACAGCTCCACTTCTACTCCCTCACTGCTGTTTACCCCTATATATGGCGCCTGTTAATTAAAAGCCTTGTTAAAGCACCTGGTTATGGTGGCCCAGAGCCCAGGCTGGGAGCTGAGCTGGCAGGTCATGGGTTTGAGTGACCCGGTGCCACTGGATGAACCTGGAGACCTGCTCCATCCCCTCACTGCTGGATGTGGCCCTGGGACACCAACACAGCACGGACCTCAGGGATGGATGGGGTTCCCCAAGGCCATGGGCTCTGCTCCCCCCATGCTACGTCCGTCAGGGGTGTGGGAGGGCTGCACATGTCCCCCCCACGGCTCCTCCGGGCGCTTCGCTTGCGAGCCACGTCCGCATTAATGGTCTGATCATATGTACACAACCATTCAATTACCCCGTAATGGCTACAGGCTATTAAGCCATCAATCTCCTTCATTAAGGCCTGCCAGGCCCGTCCCAGCATCGCGCAATAAAACCATTAAAACAACAACAACCCCAAGGAGCATCTTTTATGTGTCCACCAGTAATGCTGGCCCCACCAGTGCTGGCCATCCCACAGCATCCCCCTGCCTGCAGCCCACCCTGGGGCACCCGGGGACCTGCTTGCCCCGGGCAAGGTGATACCTTGCCGGGGTGTCCCCTGGGGCTGCCCACGCCCCCATGCCCCCCCCCCCCGCGCCCAGCAGCCCACCCTGCCCCGGCTCGGCAGGCGCTTGGCACGCCAGGGCCTGCTCCGCGCTTTATCGCTGACATTATCTTTTATTGCCACATAAAACCCGAAGCTCCAGTGACTTTATAGCTGCTGCGCTGTGTTTGGCACCTCGTGGTTGAGCACCTCAACCCGCGCTCCTGGCTGCTCGCTCTCCCCGGCACTGGGCATGGTGGGGACAGGGCACTGCCCAGCCCCCCCAGTCCCTGCGCTGGGGCCACGACTGGTCCCACTGCACCCACAGTAGGGACATGACTGGTCCCAACACCCACAGCTCTTGCAGTGGCGTGGGCACATCAGAGGGTGTCAGCTGGGACAGGGGGACTGGGCCCCTCCAAAATAGGGTGACCCCTTCTCCGACTTGGCATGACAAGGGAGGTCGCAGGTTTGGGCCCAGCAGCTGTGGGACCCCAAAGCCCTGCCCCCCCAAGTGGGAGCCTCAGTTTGCAAAGGGAGGGGATGGCGGTGCGGGGGCAAAGGTCAGGCCGTGACTGCCAGAGCCATGCCACCGGCGCCAGGCAGCTCCTGTGACTGGCAGCACCGGCACCACGAGCTGAAACTGGCACCTTGTCAGAGCCTGTCACGTCTGCCACCCCCGCACCCCTGTGCCGCGGTGCCGGTGGCAGGGAACATCTGCTCCACCACCCCGCTGCCACGGCGCGTTAGGGTCAGCGGCGGCTGCCAGGACCCCCAGCCAGCACCAGCGGGGCAGCTCCTCGCCGTGACGGTGATGCGGGGTGGCGGGGCGAACAGGCAGATGGATGGGATTGGACAGACGGACAGGCAAGTGAGCGCCACTGCCCATGCCCGGGCCCAGTTACGCCGCCGGTCACCGGTGCCCAGCGCTCACCCACACATGGCATGGCTCCATGTCCCCTCCCACGGTCCCTGGGGCACTGACAGCCCTGCCACCACCGCTCAGCTGCTGGGGATGGACAGAAGACATGTCCTGTGTCCCTCGTCCCACACCTGGTGCCATACCCGGTATCAGTGCCCTATGAGGGCACCGCGCCCCAAATGATGCCACACACTGGGGGGGCACCGAGGGCCCTCATTGCCAAGAAGGGGAGCGGCACCGGCCGGGCCGGGGTCCCCACAGCAGCCAGTGATGCCACCAGTGTCACCGAAACGCCGCATACTCCCTAGCCAGGGAATTTCCAGGCCCAGGGCGGCTTCCCAGCCCCGCTGCAGCCCGGGACCCCCCCCGGGGGGCGCTCCCCGCTGCGGGACCCCGGGAGGCGGGGACCGCCGGGGCCGGGGCCGGTGGCCGGGACGATGCTGCCACCTGGTGCCGCGGCCTCGCGGAGCCGCCGGGAAGGGCAGCGGGGGTCGGGGGCGGCAGCGGGGGTCGGGGGCAGCACCGGAACCGGCCCCGCGGGTTAGGGGCAGCACCGGGGCAGGCACTGGGGGTCGGGGGCATCACCGGGACCTGCCCCGGCCGTCGGGAGCAGCACCGGGACCGGCGCTGGGGCTCGAGGGCGGCAGCGGGACCGGGGGCCTTGCCGGGGCTCCAGGAGCAGCCCGGTGCTGCTCCGCCCCGTGGGGACCCACCGGGACCGGGACACCGCTGGATGCCGCCGTCTCGAGCCCGCCCCGGCCCCCCGGCCCCGCCGCCAGCGCAGGCGGCCCCGGGTACGGCCGAGGGGCCGGGGCGGGCTCGCCCCGACGGGGGGCGCGGCGAAGCGGGGCGGGCAGAGCCGGTCCCTGTCCCGGTCCCGGTGGCGCTGGCGGGTGGCGGTGGCGGTGGCGGTGGCGGTGCCAGGCCAGCCGTGGCGGGGGCAGCGGGGGCCGGGTTTCTGCCTCCCGCCCGCCCCGTCGCGGCATCCCCGGGGCGCGCCCGGCGACAGCTGCCGCGTTCCCGCTCGCCCTGCCCCGGGGGTCGCGCACCCCGGCCCCCCCGCCCCGGGCAGCGGGGCCCCCCCGGCGCCCCCCTCTGCATCCCCCCGGGCCCCCCGGCGCCCGCCCCGGCGGGCCCCCGTCGGGCAGGGGGCTGCAGGCAGCGCCGGGGGGGCGGCGGGGGACAGCTGCCCGGCCGGGGGGGCCCGGCCCGCCCGGCAGCACATGTGCTGTCACTCAGCCAGCCCCGCGGTTATTTTAGCTCGGGGCCGGCGAGCAGCTCGGGGCTGGCGGCCGCCCTGCGCCCCGCTTCGCCATGGGCCCCCCGCTCCTCCTCGCCTGCCTGCTCGCCCCCCTCTGCGCTCGGGTAAGGGGCGCGGGGGGACGGGGGAGGGATGGGGATGGGGTGCGGGTAGGGATGGGGACCCCCACGGTCTATGCCCCGGGAAGGTCGGACGGGATGGGGACGCGGTGCCGGGGGGCGGCTGGACCCCAGACCCCGTGGAGGCATGTCCTGGGGGGCGGCGGGGATGGGGATGGGGGGACGGGGGCTTGCTGCCCCTCTGGAGGCATTTCCCACCCCACAGATGGTGGCGGCAGCGGGGAGCCCGCAGCTCCGGCACACTGCCTGCGTTTGTGAACCAGGAGATGGGATCTGGGGGAGGGTTTGGCACTCGGAAACACTCTGCTCCCCCCTTTCCCATCCCAGCTGTGGTCCCAGACCCCCTCCCTGCACCCCCCTGTCCACGCATGTCACCCAAGAGCCCCTCGCCGTGGTCTCAGGCCCGAGCCACATGGGGCTGTTGGGGTTCTGGCCTGGAGCCCATGGCCGGGTGCTCAGGGCAGAGGGAGGAAAGGGGACCTGCAAGGCAGGCCCCCCCAGCAGTAGAGCCCCCATCGCCCCCCCTCACACCCTCCCCACCCTCCCTGAGCTCCAGCAGCCCCCCAGCAGCAGGGGAGTCTCTCCCGGGGAGGGCAGGGGGACAGCTGGAAGCCACAGGGCAGCTCCCGGCACAGCCTCAAAACAATCTCCTTGTTCTGCCCATCCCGTGGGACAGGCACGCAGCCCCCCTACCCTGCACAGCCCCACACCATCCCCAGGGACCCCCAGCACAGCCATACCCTCTGCCCCACTCCCCCAGCCCGGGCTGGATACACACGGGGACCTGGGGCACCCCGGGACACCCCGGCACCCAGGGTGGGTGCAGCCACGGGTGGGTGCAGATGTGGGTGCAGGGGCTGATGCTGCCCAGATGTGCTCCCTCCCTAGGGAGGGAACAGCCCGGGTCCCCCGGGTCCCAGGACGAGGGTGGCATGGACCTGGGGGTGGGGGGTGTGGGCTGCATGCACCTCCCTGCGCCCCTCCGAACCCTCACCTCCCAGCCCCATGCCTGCTCTGGACCCCCGTACCACACCCCCAATTCCCTGACCCCCCAGCTCAGCCCTTCACAGCTCCTAAACCCATCCTAGTCCCACCCAGCTCCCCCCCTCCATTGCAGCCCCCCATAACACCTGCTCCCCCAGACTCTGTTCCTAATCCCCTCCCTGTCACATCCCCCAGCTCCACTCCAGCCCCCCAGCTCCCTGTCCCCCCCCAGCACCCCAGTTCTGCGGCCCAGCCGGGCCACCCGTGCAGCCTAAACCTGCCCCTGCCCCTTCTGCCCTCACTGCCACGTCCATGCTGTGACATGGGCTGGGGCTGCGGCCAGGCACCGCCAGCCCGGGACAGCCCCTTTGTCCCCACTGCAGGGGTCCCAGCTGTGGCGTGGGGCCGTGCCCAGGGCACCACTGGGGTCATCTGGGAGGCACCGAGCCTAGTGGGAGACCCACCACCATCACATTGGGATGTCAGGGGACCACTGGCACTAAGCTCCCTGGGGAGCTGGGCGACCACTCCACTCCCCCAGACCCAAACCCATCAGGGGGGCCCAGCACCGTGCCCTTGGCACCGTGTACCCCAGCACCGTGCCCCCGGCACCTGTGCACCCAGCAAGGCCCTGCCCACTGCCCCGGCACCGCAACCCCCTCCAGAGGTTTTGGGGTCACCGGCAGCACCGACCACACCAGCAACACCAGCAGCAGCGTGTCTCCCTCAGGGTGCCAGCCCAGCCCAGCCAGGCGCCGCAGCCCTGGGCAGCCCCCAGCCCTGGCGGCAGCACGAGGGTCCACGGCGGGTGAAGAGGGCCTGGGTGATCCCCCCCATCAGCGTCTCGGAGAACCACAAGCGCATCCCTCACCTCCTGGTGCAGGTAGGTGGGGAGCCCCCCACCCTCTCTTTCAGGTGGCAGAGTGGGGGCCACTCTGGGCAGCCCCCAGGAGTGGAACATGGTGTTGGGGGAGACCCAGGGCAGAGGGGGACCCCAGGCAGGAGACAGCCCCCCCCAGCCCTGGGACTGCCAGCCCTGTTTTCCCTGGGGTAGATCAAGTCGGACAAGCAGCAGCCGGGGGGGGTGATCTACAGCATCAAGGGGCCGGGGGTGGACGAGGAGCCCCTGGGCATCTTCTCCATTGACAAGTTCAGCGGGAAGGTCTTCCTCAATGCCATGCTGGACCGGGAGGAGAATGACCGCTTCCGGGTAAGGATGCTACCTGGCTGCCTGCAGCTCCCCCGCCCCCCCCAGCCAGGCCCCAACCCACCCGCTCTGCACCCGCAGCTGAAAGCCTTCGCGCTGGACCTGGGCGGTGTGACGCTGGAGGACCCCACCGACCTGGAGATCATTGTCGTGGACCAGAACGACAACCGGCCCCTCTTCCGGCAGGATGTCTTCACTGGGCATGTGATTGAGGGGGCTGAGCCAGGTGGGTCCAGCTGGGGGCTGGGGACTGAGCCAATCCCCCCTGCCAGCACTCACCAGGGGGCTCCTGTGGCCACAGGGACCTGCGTGATGACGGTGGATGCTACTGATGCTGATGACCCCGACACTGACAACGCGGCACTGCGGTACTCCATCCTGGAGCAGGGTGCCACCAGCATGTTTAGCGTCAACGCCACCACCGGCGACATCTGCACCACACGGCCCGGCCTTGACCGCGAGGTAGCGGGCAGAGGGGGCACAGGCAGCATTGGGTCTGGGGGTAGCCAGAGACCCCCTGGCTGGTGAAACCACAGCTCCAGCCATGAGCAGACCCCAGGCGTGGGGACATGGTGGGTGTCCAGGGGGCTGGAGGGGCTCAGGGCCACCCCACCCCCTCCTTTCCCGCAGACCATGGGGGTGTACAACCTGACGGTGCAGGCAGCTGACATGTCCGGGGATGGGCTCACCACCACCGCCATGGCCATCATCTACCTGGAGGACATCAATGACAACCCTCCCGAGTTCACCAAGGAGGAGGTAGTGGCCAGGGGGGACGTGCAGGGGTCTGTGGGGAGGGAGCCAGCCCCCTCGGGGGCAGCAGCATCCCAAGGGGGTAGATACCAGCCCCACGCCACTCTCCCCCAGTTCTCCATGGAGGTGGAGGAGCAGGCGGCCGGTGTGGACATGGGCAAGGTCTTCGTGCACGACAAAGACCTGGCCGGCTCGCCCAACTGGCTGGCCAAATTCACCATCCTGGAGGGCGACCCCGAGGGTGCCTTCGCCATCCGTACCGACCCCTACACCAACGATGGCGTGCTCTCCGTGGCCAAGGTGGGTGCAGGGCAGCGGGGGGAGGCCTGGGGGTCCCGTGGCTCGGCTGACCCGTGGTCCCTCTCGGCAGCCGCTGGACCACGAGGTGCGGGACCGCTTCGAGCTGACGGTGTCAGTGCAGAATGAGCAGCCGCTGGAGCCCACGGCCCCCGCCAGCCCCCGGGCACTGGCCACGGTGCGGGTGCGGGTGCGGGACGTGAACGAGGCGCCCATCTTCCGTGAGAACCCGCGGCGGGTCAGCGTGCTGGAGGGGGCCCCCCCGGGCACCCCCGTCACCACCTACACCGCCAGCGACCCCGACACCCGCCAGCTCCAGACCCTCACGTGAGTCGCAGGCCATGGGCTTCGGCACCCGGTCCCCTTGCCTCACCTCCCGGCACCTGCTGCGTTGAGGCTCCTGCACTCGCAGCCCAGGGTGGGTGGGTGCGGGGGGGTGTGTAATGCACCCCCTGCACCCGCAGCTACGCGCTGCTCTACGACCCGGCGGACTGGCTGCAGCTGGACCCCCACACCGGCACCGTCCGCACCAAGCGGGAGCTGCTGCACCCCTCCGCCTTCCTGCAGGGCGGCTGGTACATCGCCCTGGTCCTCGCCCGCGATGACGGTGAGCGGCCCCCCCATGCTGCGCCCCCCCGCTCCTGCCTCCCCCCTTGACCCTCTGCTCTGTGCCCCCAGCCGAGCCCCCGCTCTCCGCCACCGGCACCCTCTCCATCGAGATCCTGGAGGTGAATGACCACGCGCCCCTGCTGCAGCTGCCAGCCGGGGTGGTCTGCGGGCGGCCAGGCCGCGGGGGGAGCCTGCTCCTGGGGGCCACGGACGATGACCGGCCCCCCCACGGTGCCCCCTTCCACTTCCAGCTCAGCCCCCAGCACCCCCAGCTCGCCCGCAACTGGAGCATCACCCGCTTCAATGGTGAGGGGTGCCCCGGGGGGTGGGCTGCTGCACAGGGGGCCGGGGGGGCCCCGCTCACCCCTTGCCCATGCCCCTCCTGCAGTGACCCACGCCGTGCTGGCCGTGCTGGTGGAGCTGCCCAGGGGGTCCTACTCGCTCCCGCTGCTGCTCCGGGACTCGGGGACCCCCCCACGGGAGCGGCAGCAACTGCTGAACGTCTCGGTGTGCCACTGCGGCCGGGAGGGCACCTGCGAGGACGGTGTCCTGGCTGCCACCGCCACCGGGGCCGGCATCACCCTCGGGGCCCTCCTGATCATCCTCGGCAGCAGCATCCTCCTCCTTGGTGAGTGAGACCCCCACCATCCTCGCCCCCTCCACCTTGCCCCAGCCCCGTGGCTCTACCATGCAGCACTGGTCCTACCCACCCATCCCGAGTGCCACCAGCACGCTCCACCACCTCGCCCCCCACCCATCGCCCCATCCTGCTCCTGGCCACCCCATCCTGTCCCTACCCATGTCCCCATGTCCCCATCCTGCTCCTGGCCCATCCCATCCTGTCCCTACCCATGGCTCCCAACACCATCACCCAATTCTGACCCCGACCAACCTCCCCTCAACCGTTTCCCTCATCACCCATCCCACCCCATCACCCCACCCCACCCCAAATCCCTACCTGCATCCCCATCCCACTCTCCCAACCAGCTGCACCCCACCCATCACCCCTTGTCCCAACCCATCCCTGCGTGCCCCACGCCCCTGGTCCCCCAGCCCATGCCCCCCCCTCTGCCTGCAGTCCTGGCAGCGTTGGGGGCAGCGCGGGCGCGCGGGCGCCGGCGGGCTCTGCGCAAGGGGCTGCTGCAGCGCTCGCAGGACGACATGCGGGACAACATCCTCAACTACGACGAGCAGGGCGGGGGCGAGGAGGACCAGGTGAGCAGGACCCGGGGAAGCGGGAGAGGGGTGCCCATCCCAGCCCCGCACCCCTGACCCCCCATCCCTGCAGGACGCTTACGACATCAACCAGCTTCGGCACCCCGAGCTCTTCTCACTGCGGGCCAAGCCACCGGTGCGCAGGGACGCCCCGCTCAGCTCTGTCACTCCCCAGCCCCCCCGCAAGCTGCCCAGCAGCCCCTCCGACATCGAGGACTTCATCAACGAGGTGGGGATGGGGGCTCAGAGCCCCCCTTGCCTTCAGCTCCCCATCCCTGGCGAGGCTGACCATGTGCCCCTGTCCCCACAGGGGCTGGAGGCGGCCGACAGCGACCCCAGCATGCCCCCCTATGACACGGCCCTCATCTACGACTACGAGGGCTCGGGCTCAGTCGCCAGCCCCCTCAGCTCCATCGTCTCCAGCCTGACAGACGAGGACCAGGACTACGACTACCTGAACGAGTGGGGGCCACGCTTTCGGCGCCTGGCCGACCTCTACGGGCAATAGCAGGGACCTGGGGGGGGGCAGGAGGAGGGCACCCCACTGCCCACCCGAGGGGCTGGGGCAGGGAACGGGCAGAGGGGCTTGTGCACGCACGTGATGCCCAGGTGCAGCAGCTTTGCATATGGCCGTGCACAAGACACCCGGCTGCAGGGGCTTTGCACACGCGTGTGCACCAAGAGGCCTTGAGCAGGGGCTTGCTTGCCTGCACGTGGCCGCAGCCCCCGTGCCCAGCAAACCCCAGGACGGCAGGGGCCGAGCACATGGGCAACCCTGGGGGGCGGGGGACACCCCGGGGAAAGGCCCCGCAGAGCCGGGTGGGGTGGGCGAGGAGACCCCCGGTCACCCCCATAATAAAGATCCCAGAGAAGGAGGCCGGTGGCAGGGGCACTGTGCACCCCGACCATGCCAGCTGCCCCCCCTACAAACAAGGCACTTTTATTGGCAGCCCACGGGCGCCTGCCACAGACACCCTGGGGGGGCATCACCCCCGCCCCAGGGCTCCCAGCACAGCTCCTCCTGAGGCAGGATCCAGCCCGGCCATGGGGTGGGTGCGCAGCCCCCCCCAGCCCGGCCGCTGCATGTGTCCTGCTGCACCCCACTGCCCCCGCGAGCACCCACGGGCGGGGGTCCCAGCACCGTGCTCAGTTCCCCCGCAGCGGGGAGATCCTGAGGAGGGGGGACATGGTTATATCTTGTGGGGGGCAGCCGGGGAGCTCAGCAACCCCTTGGTGGAGGCAGCGAGGTGGGAGTAGTCATGGGGGATGCTGTGGGGGGAGATCAGGGGCAGGTGGTCCTCGCGGGGGGGCTGGCGGAACAGGGGGGGGCCGGCGCTGGCTCTCGCCATCCTGCAGGGACTGGGGCAGGCTGCGGCCCTGGCTCTCTGGCAGCAGCATGATGCTGAGGACGGCGAGGATGGCGAAGGAGGCGAACACCACGTGGTGCAGGAAGAAGCCGCGGCTGTTGGGGATGGCAGTGATGGGGGCGGCTGCCTTGCCCACGAAGCTGGCCCCCACGACCAGGCCCAGCCCTGCACCCCTGCGGGAGGAAACACACTCAGAGGGGGCCCGGGGGACCCTCCCCAGGCATCCCCCCACCCCAACCCCAGGGTAGCACAGGGAGGGTGGCGGCTGCCCCCTTACCTGACCACGGTGGGGAGAACCTCACTGGCAAAGAAGATGCTGAGGATGGTGACGGCATGGGAGGCAGTGATGCCCACCACGGACAGGGTCAGGACAATGAGGTCCAGCAGGTCTGGGGGGGGGGGAGGGGGGAAGCACCATCAGGGGTCAAATCCTGCACACAAACCCCCACCAAGCACCCTGCTCCCACCCCCAGCTGGGGGCTGCATCCCACTGCAGGGAGGGCTGGGGTCCCTGTCCATCCTTACACTGAGTGAGGGCCAGCAGCAGAAGGGAGGAGATGCCGGTGAGGATGGCGCAGAGCAGGAGGATGGCGCGGCGCCCGAAGCGCTCGGCCGTCACACAGACGAAGAGGCAGGCAGCTGCCTCGGTGCCCACCAGGACGAAGTAGGAAGAGAAGAAATGCGGCAGGTGGGGGGCCAGGTTGCGGGTGAAGCAGTGGCGGATGCCAGAGCCGATGAACCTGCAGGAGATTGGGGTCAGGGGGCCGCGGGCCAGACCCCTCCCCACCGGCACCCCCCCACCTGCTCACGCCGTGAAGCCAAGGATGACGCTGTTCTTCCAGATGACCCTGGTGCCGAAGATCTCGCAGACGGCGTGGTACCGGGGCTGCGGGGACCCCTCGGACAGGGACTCCAGCTCTGCCGGGACAGGGGAGCCGGGTTAGAGCCAGGACCATCCCACCACCCTCGGCACCACAGTTTTGGGGAGGGGGCCCAGCAGCCACACTGGCAGCCCCCACCACGCACCGGCGAGGAGGCTCTCCTCGTGGCAGGAGCTGTCGTCGCCAGGGCCACTGCTTTCGGCCAGCGCCTGCAAGGTCTTCCTGGCCCTCTCCAGCTGCTGCGTGGCCAGCAGCCAGCGCGGTGACTCCAGCAGCAGTGCCGGGCACCTGGAGCGCGAGCATTGGTGTCACAGGGCTCCCCAGGAGCCTGGCCCCCCGCCAGCGCTGACCCCCCCCCCCCCCCCCCCCCCCCCCCCGTTCCCCGGTTTCAAAGCAACGCTGCCCAGAAACCCTCAAGTTCAAACCTGAGCAAACATTTACCCAGGGCGGGGGGTCCCGCACCCCACCTGAAGAGCCCCCAGCAGCCTTCGATCCCCGCCGCCGCCCTGGGCAGGGCGTGCTGGGTGCTGCCTCTGCACTCCCTGGGCATGGCACCCCCCTCCCTGAGCACGCACCCCCCAGCCCGGGGGGGCCTTACCACCAGCAGGCAGCCAGCAGAGCCAGGATCATGGTGACGGTGCCCTGCAGCACCCGCCAGTCCCGGCACAGCACAGCCAGCCCCGGCAGCAGCAGCTCCCCGGCGATCCAGAAGAAAACGGCCACCATCGTCACCCCCAGCCGGTGCGGGGGGTCACACAGCTCCAGCCCTGGGGGGGGGGGGAGGGGTGCACCGTGGGTGCCACAGGTGCAGGGCATCCTGTCCCCCAGAGCATCCCGGAGCACCCCCGGTCCCCAGGGCACCGCACCACACTCACGTGCCACGTAGAGGGAGAGGAAGGCGCCGGCCAGCGCCGCCCCGAAGAGCAGCCGCGCCACCAGCACCATGACGAAGTCGACGGCCAACGCCACGCCGAGCCCCAAGGGCACCGCCAGCACCAGGGACACCACGAAGGCAGCCCGGCGGCCAAACCTGCCGGGGGATGGGCTGTGAGCGGGGCTGGGCTCGAGCCCCCCGCCCCCGGGGACCCCCGGTTACCTGTCACAGGCCAGGCCGGCGGCAACGCTGCCCAGCGTCCAGCCCAGCAAGTGCGTGGTCTGCTCCAGGGGCACCTTCCAGCGCGAGGCGCAGACCAGGTCCCACTGCGGGTGAGGGGGCACGTGGAGGGGGGACGTCAGCACGGGCATCCCGGCAGACACCCCACCCCCACCCCCGCCAGCACAGTCAGGAGGTGCGTCGAGGGGTTTCTGGGCAGCCCCCCCCCCCCGCCCCCCAAACAGAAATGTGGGGCCAGACAGGATGGTGCTGGTGGCCCTTAGAGCCCCTCAGCACCCCTTCCCCAGCGCTCCCCCCAGCTGCCCCCCCCGCCTCGGGTGTCTCCCACCTTCTCCCCTTGAGGACCCCCTCCCTTCCCCAGGACCCCTGCTCCCCCCAAGCCAACTCCCTCACCCCCCACATCCCAGGACACCCCCCCCTCCACAGCCAGGGCTTTCCTGGGGGACCCGTGCTGGGGTCCCTGTTCCAGCGGCTGGGATCCCCAGTTTGTACCCCCTAGACCCCCCCGCAGAGACATCCACCGCCTCAGCCCCCTCCCCTTGTCCCCTCCAGACCCACAGAACCCCCCCACCCCTGGGACCCGCCGGGACCCTCTCAAAGCCCCCAGTCCCGAGGTACCCCCAAGACAAACAGCCCCAACAGCCTCCCCAGCCCCCCCCTTGATCACTCCAGCCCCACAGACCACCCCCAGCCCCACGGGTGTCCCCCACCCCCGGGACCCCCCAAACCCCAGACACTCACCCCCCTAGCCATCCAGTCCCACCGCCTCTCCAGACCCGACCCCCCCCCCCACCCCTCAACCCCTCCTGTCCCCAGGGGACCCCTCCAGATCCCCCCACCCCTGGGGACCCCCGGTCCCCCCAAACCCCGGCACTCCCCCCCCCCCCCCCAGCCGTCCATCCCCCCGGCCTCCTCCCGACCCACAGATCCCCCCCCCGGCCCACGGGTGTCCCCCCCCCCCCCCGGGCGCTCCCCCCCAGCCCCCCCGCGCCCCCCAACCTGGGTGACGAGGTTGGAGCGGAGCCCGGCGGCGGGCAGGGCGTAGTGCCAGCCGCGGGTGCAGGGCCCGGTGCCGTTGGGGCGGGCGGCCCCGGGGCCGGGCCCGGGCCGGTACCGGTACAGCTGGCAGGGGCTCCAGCCGCCGCGGAGCCGCGGGACGGCGGCGCGGAGCAGCGCGGCCCCCGCCAGGCGGCGGAGCGGCGGCGGCAGCAGCGCCGCGTCGGGCCGGCAGCGGTGGGACGGGGCCGCCCCCAGCGCCCACCCCAGCGCCCACCCCAGCGCCAGCGCCGCGCACGGCGCCCACCCCCCCCGCCGCCCGCCGGCCCCGCGGCCGCGCCGCCGCCCCCCGCCGCCATCGCCCGCCGCCGCCGGGACCCTCGGGCTGGGCTGGGCTCGGCGCGGGCAGGTGGGGGCGGCCCCGGCGCGGACCGGCCCCCGCGACAGCCCCGCCCCGCCGCGCCGGACCCCCGCCCCGGGCTGCCGCGCTCGCCCCTGCCGGCCGCGGCCCCCGAGCCCCGGTTCGCCCCTGCCAGCCCCGGGGCTCAGCACCCCCCGCCCCGGCTCAGCACCCCCCGCCAGCCCTGTTCGCCCCGCTCCCCGCTCCCCCCCAGCCCAGTTTGCCCCGTCGAGCCCCAGCTCTGTCCCCCCCCCCGAGCCCAGCCCAGCCCCCAGCCCCGGCTCAGTGCCCCCAAGCCCAGTTCAGGCCCTGACTCAGCCCCCCAGCCTTGTGCCCCCACTTCAAGCCCAGTTTAACCCCCCCAGGTCTCCCCCCAGCCCAGTTTGTCTCCCCCAGCCCAGTTTGTCTCCCCCAGCCCAGTTCACACCCCCCAGGCTCAGCTCTCCCCTTCTGGCCTGGTTCCCCCCCCCCCCCCCCCCCCCCAGCCCAGTCTGGTCCCCCCCAGCCCCAGCTCTGTCACTCCAGCCTGGTTTCCCCTCCGAGCCCCCACCGCGGTGAGTCCAGGAGCTGGTGTGGGGCTGCCAAGCTTGGACAAGTGCCCCCACCAGCCCCAGCTCAGTGCCCCAGCCCCGTTTGTCCCCCCCAGGCCCAGTTTGCACCCCCCAGCCCACTTCACTCCCCTAAGCCCTGACTCAGTTCCCCCCCCAGCCCACTGTACCCCCCCAAGCCCAGTTCAGGCTGCCCCAGCCCTGGCTCAGTACCCCCAGCCCCAGCTTAATCCCACCAAAACCCAGTTTGCCCCCCGGCCCCCCCCGGTGCTCCAACCCAAGGCACCCCCTCGGCACTGGGGTACCCATGAGTCCAGCTGGCGCTGGGGGTCCTGGGGTGCAGCTGGGGGTGCCAAGGCCCGGCTGTGAACACCCACAAAGGCACCCGGATCCCCCTAAACCCCAAAGGGGGCCGGGGGGGTCTGGGCCCCCCCCAGAAGGGAACTGCTTGGAGCCCCACTGGCACCCAGCACCGTGGTGAGCCAGGGGGAAGAGCCAACAAAGCACCAACTGGTTCTTTGTTTTGTCTCTCCTTTTAAAAATTCATTCACCAAGACAACAGCATCGCGCTGGCGCTCTGCTCCGTCCGCGCAATGGCAGAAAATGCCACCTGCAAAATGGCACCTGCCGAAAGGCCACGGGCTCCCACCGGGCACCGCTTCCATCCTCTGCCAGGACGGGCCTCGGCTGTGCCCGCCGGCTGGCGGCAGCGCCTGGCTGGCTCCCGGGGCTGGGCAGCTCAGGCAGCGTCCACGCCAGGCTGGGGCCTGCGGACAAGGCAGCGCACATGCAGCGCCTGCAGCACACACACCGTGCACACACCACGCACATGCAGCGCCTGCAGCGCACACACCGTGCACACACCGTGCACCCACAGCGCCTGCAGCGCACCCGCAGCGCACACACCATGCACATGCAGCACCTGCAGCGCACACACCGCGCACCCGCAGTGCACACACCGCGCACATGCAGCGCCTGCAGCGCACCCGCAGCACACACACCATGCACATGCAGCGCACACACCGTGCACATGCAGCGCCTGCAGCGCACCCGCAGCACACACACCATGCACATGCAGCGCACACACCACGCACATGCAGCGCACACACCGTGCACATGCAGCGCACACACCGTGCACATGCAGCGCCTGCAGCGCACCCGCAGCACACACACCATGCACATGCAGCGCACACACCGTGCACATGCAGCGCCTGCAGCGCACCCGCAGCACACACACCATGCACATGCAGCGCACACACCACGCACATGCAGCGCCTGCAGCGCACACACTGCGCACCTGCAGCGCACACACCATGCACCCACAGCGCCTGCAGCGCGCCCACAGCACACACACCGTGCACATGCAGTGCCTGCAGTGCACACACCGTGCACCCGCAGTGCACACACCACGCACATGCAGCGCACACACCGTGCACATGCAGCGCCTGCAGTGCACACACCGTGCACACACCGCGCACCCGCAGTGCACGCACCATGCACCCACAGCGCCTGCAGCGCACACACCACGCACACACTGTGCACATGCAGCGCCTGCAGCGCACACACCGCACACCCGGCAGGGCAGCGCAGCCGGCGGCACCGCAAGCCCTGCAGCGCCATCCTCACCAGCCCCACCAGCACGGGTGGATTCAGCAAACAGCGCGGCAGCGGCCCACGCAACCCTTTCCCGAGGTTCGGTATCAAAAAGCAGAGAAAGGAGGCGGCTGCCGGGAGCACGGCCGGTGCGGCACCCTGGCAGGCGCCTGTCCCCGGCACGCAGGGTGGCAGCACCCCAGAACAAGGCGCCGCCGGCAGCGCTGCCCCAGCTGCCAGGAAGCCATCGCCCTGCCTGCCCTGCCTGCCCTGCCTGCCCTGCCTGCAACCGAGCGCCGGCAGCCCGGCACAGCGAGCTGCAGCCTGGCACTGCGCCGGCCTCCACCCGTCCTTCCCCAGGCTTGGCAGCCCCACACCAGCTCCCGGACTCGCAGCGGCTACGGGGTCTGTCAGCGCAGCAGCCCGAGCCCGAAGAGCCTCCTCCGCGTTGCCCCGTGCCCCCCGTCAGCAGGCAGGGCTCCCCCCTCCCTGCGACCCAACCTGCGGCGCAGCTGCAGGGTCGGCACCGCAGGGCTTGAGGCCAAGGAAAGAGGAGACAAACGAGGCGGTGACAGAAGTCGGGTCAGCGACCGGAGACCCCCGCAGCACGGACCGCGGCCGGACCACCTGCGCTTACCCGAGTGCATCTGAGGGGCTTTCATGTAACACCGCGCGCCGTCCTGGGCCCTGGTTGTTCCTTGACAGGGAAAGTGCTGCCTAGGGTGAACTATACATAGAAAGATAATTTTAATTAATTTATTTATTTCTTTACACATAACTGAAAGTGATGTTACAGTACATAAGTTATTTACAACTGTGCAGTAATGTGTTGCAAAATAAATTATCTAGAAGGCAGCAAAAGTACATTGTTAATGTATATAAAAACTGTACAGCATTTATGGGATACAATTTTTCTTTATATGAGTATTGGCTCTGTAGTGTTTTCAAGTTATGTTCTCAGAAAGAGAAACGAAATGCCCAAGATTAAAGGAAAAAATATATAAACCACATGGATTTTACTCCATTAAAAACACAGTTGGCAAAGTCCTTTCTCTGCATCGCCATTTCCCCGCCCGCCGCTGGCCGTGCCGCCCCGGCGCACGGTGCACAGGCAGCTCCTCCGCTCTCCCGAAACGGTGGCGAGGGGCTGGTGCGGGGGTGCCGCGGGCGCACCCCACCTCGCAGCCGGAGCCGTCCACACCTTCAGAGCCGCGTCTGCCCAACTTGGACGCTTTTTGTTTCTAATTGTTTTTGTTGGGTTTTTTTGTTGGTTGTTTTTTTGTGTGGTTTTGTGTTTTTTTTTTGTTGTTTTTTTTGTTTTTGTTTTTTTTTCAGACATACCCAGGATGGAACGAGAAACTCAAAACACCCCCCCCTCCCCCCATGGTTTCCTACTGCAGCTTCTCCAACAGGAGATCCGCGACCGGTGGAAAACAGAGAGCTGGAAATCACGGTGTTCACAAGTACATGAATCACGTGGTTGCTGGCCCCGCTCAGCAGCTTCTGCCACACACAAATGGTGTCCTTGGCCTCCTCCCTCCACGCCTCTGCCAGTCTCTTGGCCGGTGAGTGCTCGCTGCCCGCGCAGACCGGCTGCCTCCCTGCCGCAGCAGCCGGTTGGAAAGGAGATGTGCCCCGGCCCGCTGCCCGGCGGAGCTGCCGTCAGTCCGGAAGCGAGGGACACGTTGTGAAGAAAGTGCAATTATTTTTCTTATTGTTTTGTTTTCTGCCGATAGCTGCTTCCTCCTCCTCTGACCAGGGATTCATCAGCAAGCGGTAAGGGTGAATGTGAGCTCGACCGCCCGACCTCGGAGGGCTCCCGTCCGTGCCAGTTTTCAGTGATGTCTCCTGGTTTTGAACTGTCATGCCGGCAAGAGCACAAAGTCATCGTTCACATCGACCATTGGCACATAGAACGAGGGCACCTCGTTCACACAGAGGGATTTGTGCCCTGCGGGGTCCAGCTCCTGCACCTTCAGCTGCCACTCCATCCTCTGCACTGCGTTCAAGGCGGCAGCTTCGTGTTGCTGTCGCATGAGCAGGCACGTCTGGATCGGGGGAAAATAAAACCGAGCAGAGATGAGGGGGGAAAGAGGGCAGGAGGCTCCTGCTGCGGGTCCCACCCAGCAAGGGCAGGGGACCTGCAGCCATCGCAGCGGGCAGAGCAGCAAGCCGAGCAAGGGGCACCACATGCATCCTCGCAGGAAGGAAACCTGGCCTTGGGATGTCTGCTGAGCCCCATTCCGGCTGGGGCAGACCCGAAAGGGCCTTGTGGCGCAGCTCTTAAAGGCTCATAAGCACTCGAGAGCACCGAGCCTCGGCAGCCAGTCCCCATCGGCCCCAACGGCGGCCCTTGGCTGCCTGGGAACAGGGTCCTGCTCCCTTCGTGGGAGCTGCCAACTCCCTGCGTGTCACCAGCTGAAAGCACAACCGTCCCTGCTCCCTACCGTGCCAGTTTGCCACCCCGAGCTCTGCAGAGCACTCTGCAAATCCCTGCATGGGCTCCTGCCACCTTGAAGTTTGCCGTAGGTTTTGAGCTTGCTGCAGCACGCATCGCTGGTGAAGAGCAGGCCCCGAGGGCTTAACTGACCAAGAAAGCTCCAGACCACATGGCTGAAGGAAAATAACAGCCAGCCAGCCGACCCTCAGCAGAATGTCTCTGCTTTCCCCCTTTTTGGACCCAGCAGAGGCAACCGTGCTTCCCCAGCCCCAGCCAAGCTCCCACCTCCCCACTGTGCCGTGCACAGCAGCGTCCCTCATTGTGCGACGCTGCCCGGCCCGGCTCGGGACACGAAGGCAGGATCCAGGCTACAGCAGCAGCCAGGACCCCCTCTCGGAGAAACCCTCCCAGCAGGAGACAGAGCAGCAGGACCTGCTGCTGCCCACATGCCACAGCGGCAGCTCAGAGCACCTGCCCTGCTCACCTTCATCCGATCGTACTTGTCGTCCACATCTTGCAACCAGGAAATGAACTGTCGCGCGTTGAAACGGTCTCTGACCGATTTGTTTTCGTCTCCCTAAGCAAACGACAGCAAAAGGGAATTAAACGGTGGGTTTTCTTTCTTTCTTTTTATCTCTTTTTTTTTTTTTTTTTTTTTTTTTTACTTTAAGCAGTTACAGGTCTAAGAAGCTACATTCTTAGGACACACACTCATCAGAAACAAGAAAGGTGCCTGCACCCAGCACGCTGCTCCCAGGTGCTCTCGCAGCCCTTTGCCAGGGCTTCAGCCTCAGAGGTGCACACGCGTGCACACACTCCCCGTTTCTACTCGGTTTGCAGAGAGTCTGCGCGTGCCAGCCCGTCACAGCACCCGCACCTCTCTGTCTCCTTCTACTCATGCCCGAGATAGTAACGTCTTCACTGCAGAAACCAAGACACTCTGAGGGAAAAACGCTGTGGGAGAAATCAAGGCTCCTGGATCAACACACCAGGTCACTAATAAATCCCAGGATCCTGTCCCTGCACAGGATCCCTCTGGCCTCGCAGCAGCCTGCTTCCCTGCGCAGCCAGGCTGGCAGCAGCCACAGGGCGCAGGCTGCAGGTGCTGGCGGGATGGCTCGGGCCACCGTGCGGCCGCCGGCTGCAGAAACTGGACGTGATTCCCCCTTCTCCAGCACTGAAGGGTGTGAAATCAAAGGCAGAAATGACTATTTCTCGTGGGCTGTGAGACAGAGCCTGGCTCTTTCAAAGCCACTATTCAGACACAAATCAATTTAATGGCTCTCTCCCCTTCCTTCAACAGGAAGAGGTATCCCGGAGTGCAGTAAAAGAAACCTTTCAAGTGTGTAGACGATCCAGCTCAAGAAGAAGGGCAGAGGATCCTGCGACTCACTGATAAATGGTGAGTCATCTCTGCTTCTAACAAGACATGATGCTCCCTGGATCCCCATGTTCCTGGATGTATTTCCTTCCCTGGCACGCACACGGGGTATCCCACAACATGCGACACCAGAAATTGGTGCAACCTGGGCACGTGCTGGGGAGGGCTCCAGCAGCATCTGTGTGCTGCGGTGGGCGACAGGCACCCGAGCAGGAAGAGCATTAGTAACTCCTGCACACATCCCTCCCTCCAGAAAAGCACATCTCTCCCTCGGGGTCCTGCACAGCACCTCTGAGACACTTCTTCCCTACCAGGGCAGGCACTGACCTGATTTTCTAGAGGCATGTTATAGACCTCGGAGTCCAGCAGCATGGTGCAGGCACTGAAGGGCACAGCCTGGTTGGCAATAGTCCTTGCTGCCCGACAATGAACTCTCAAAATCTCCTGCTCGCAGGAGACGATGAGCTTCTCCTGAGGGAAAGCAAACGAAGCAGTGAGCGTGGCAGCCTCTGTCTCCCCAGCAGAAGGAATCGGAGGCCTCTTCCCCAGCAGGAGTTTCCCCTCAGCGCTCCCTTACCCGCTCTATGCTGTGCTGGAGCCGCAGCTTCCCCCGGACGGCTTCCTGCTGCTTGAAGAGCTCCTTCAGAGGCTCCGCGAGCGACGGTGGCGGGGCAATCTGCGGGCACACAACAGCGGAGGGTTAGAGCCAGCCACGCTGCTGCGTGCAGGCCGGCGGGTGCCTGCTTCCCCAGCCACAGGGGCCCTGCCTGCAGCACAGCCACCCAGCCGAAACGCACACCGGCCACCGGCTCTGTGCCGCCCTGCGGGGTGCTACGCGGACCTCGCCTGAGCTCGTTTCCTCAGCAGGCAGGTGGCAAAGGACAACGTCCCGCCGGTGCTCAGACCACAGCGAGGGGTGAGGCACCACGGCAAGGGGTGTCCAGTGCTGGGAGGCGAGCTCGGCCCGCAGAACCAGAGCCTAAAGCACCCTACAGACCGCCCCTGCGGCACGGCGCATGTCTGACACAGAGGATGACACACGTGGAGCAACGCTGCCGGGAAGAGCCCAGTCCACGCAGTGGGAAGGGTGCTCGTGTCCCGATCTGTCCTGCGCCTCCCCGGGGAGCGAGGCGCTGCCCCGGCACAGCCCCGCGCCGCAGAACAGGCGCAGGTGGCTCAGGGTCAGTCTAGGAAGGAACAGGCAGATGTGAACACAGGCTACAACTGCTGCAGGACACACGCGAACGGTAACTTGTGCATGGGCTACGCTGCGACAGAAATACCCGCAGACCCGGGTATTTTACCCTGCCTGCAGCAGGGAACGAAGCCTGACGTAGCCGGTCATACCGACCCTCCTCCTCCAGGCTGGATCCTGGATTTACTGCCTGCAGCATTAAGTTTATTGATGCATTTGTATTAGCAAGTCCATTCATGCAGCACAGCAGTGAAATGCAGATCCCATTGCCAAGGAGCGAGTGCTATCGGCCAGTCGGATATCAGAGCTTGGGAAAACGAAAACAGGAGTTAAGAGCCCAGTTGTCTTTTTCTTAGCCTTCTAGGTTCATTATCCAATTACTATACTGCTTGTAAAAGCACTTTTGCCTTCCAGCTTCAAATCCAGTGGATTTATACAAACTGGCTCTAAAGCCTGAACAAAACTCAGGTTCCTAAGCACAGCCCAAGGTCTTCTTTGCAAAAACGCAGCACCTCAAAGGATGCATTTATCACGCAGCCATCCACTTAGTGAGACTTAGATTCGTCACCACAAGCGTGTTCTAAAAGTAGGCTAAAGCTGTGGCTGGGGCACTCCCAGCATTGCAAAGACTCTCGTGGCACACAGGGGACAATCTGGCCGCGCTTGTAGCAGCAAGGGAGGGGACGGTCCCTGATGGTGCTGTTTAAAGAGAGAAGACGACTCACCACTGGAATATGGAGCTTGCTGAGAGGCTTGCCATCCAACAGGTAGGAGCCCGTGTAGGTAACGTATTCAGCGTAGCACTGTGGAGCCTGGGGAGTAATATAGCAGAGGATTTTCCGCTTCTCTTCAATCTTTTTCCTGATCTGGAGGTACTCAAAGTAGGGGTTGGACCTGTCACTGTGATAAGGTTCAATGTCGTCCAGTTTTATAGCATCTACAATAGCTGCCAGTGTTTGCTGTATCATCTCCCTCGTTTGCTGGGTGGAAGTGTTGATCTGCTGCTGCAGCTGCTGGTTGGAGCGCTGGAACCGGCGCTTGCGCGGGTGCTGAGCCTGGGAATCGTCCTCCTCTGTGATGCGGCCTTTGGCACGTGTGGCGGGCGTGGAAACGGGAGGAAATTCCTTCTCAGAAGAGGCAGCGTTCTGCTTGTTTTGGTTGGCGAGCATCTGAGCCCTGTTCCTGGTAATCCGCTGAGGAATCTCTTCTATTTTGGGTGGCTTGGGAGCTTCTGCTACTGGTTTTTGTACTGGTTCAGCGATTTCTGCTTGAGCGTTGCCCGGAGGTACATCTGCCTGGGAGGAAGGGACCTGGCTCCCCCCACGTGCCGCAGCACCCTCCTGTGAAACACTGCCCTCGGAGGGGGCCGTGGGTGGGGCGCAGGGCTGGGAGCCGCTCTCTGCCACCCCACCAGAAGAAGAGAGGTCTTCGTGCACGGCCTCCACCTCTTTGCTCTCTGCCTGAGCAGACTCGGACGGGGTCTGCTGGAAAATCTGTGCTTCCGAGTCCTCCGCTCCTTTTTCCTCAGCTGCGTTCAGTGCTTCCGAGGTGGCTTCTTGCGCAGCCACTTCTGGTTTCTGCTCCTCGGCTTGTGGCTCCGTCTCCACGGGCAGGACAGCAGCTGCCTGGCTGGCCAGAGGCTCCTCTGGCTCCCCGGACGCTATCACGGACGTGCTCGCTTTCCCCATCCCAGCGCCTGCTTCCGAAGCTGCTGCTGGGCTCTCTTCCACCGCTTCTGCCTCAGCCATCTCTGCCTCTGCAACATCCTTGGGTTGGAGCGGCAGCTCTGGTAGGGAGAAGGGGCCAAGGTCCAAGTCATCTTCTGTGTTGGTGAAGGGATCAGGCCACGTTACCGCCTCCTCTGTATTTGCAGGCGTGGCATTGTTGTTTTCCAAATAGGTGTTTTCTGGTGTGCTAACAACTTCTGCCTGAGGTTCTGCTGGCATACAAGGGGGCTCTGGAGGTATCTCAGGTGCTTCTTCCGGAAGGGGTTTGCAGTTATTGAAGAACGTGTCTAACCTAGTAGGGGACATGTATGGAGCTTGCTCTTCGGCGTTTGCTGTTTCTCCTGGAACGGCTTCCTCAGCATCCTCCTTGACCTCATCGAGCCCCGGTTCAGACACTGATAGAGGGTAAGATATGGGAGAGACGGGGTAGGAACTGTCTGCGGGAATGAAGGCTACTGGTGTAGGATGAATTGGCTCTAGGGAACAGAGTGGAGGTTTAGGGGACTCGGAAAACCTCTGGGGAGATTTCATCAGAAGCTCTGAGCCCATGGACCAGGTGACAGGGTGCTCTGCTGGGTTACCCATCAGGCTGGGAGGAATGGTGGCGTTGGGGTTTCTGGAAGGAGGGTTAACCCAGTCTATATTGTTTTGTTCTGGCATACCCGAACTAAAATGGTTTTCTTCAATTGGTGGCAAGTAGGTAGATTCTGGTGGCATAATGGAGGCAGTAGCTTGCTGCTCTTCCGTGGTATCCAAGGGCATGCCGAGGTCGGGGGGAAGAGCACTTTCTACTGAAGGAGCCAGCAATTCGTCTCTGTGTGAAGGGGAGGATTTTGCTTGTAAACCAGAAAAGACACTTTCAGGCGACTGGGCGACGCTGCTGACAGCCCCTGGCGCGCAGTGCAAAGCTTCCACTTTTGGCGATGAAACCCCATAATCTGGTGAGTAATACCCAGGAGATAAACACTGGAACTTCTCAGCAGGAACAGAAGGAAGGGGAACTTTCTCCTCCATCAAATGCTGCACTGGAGAGTCGTAATTCGATGTCGCCGGGACGCTTTGCTGTCTGAAAAATTTATCTCCAACGCTGAATTCTTCTTCAGGTGCCCTTCTGATATCAACCGAGATGGAACGGTACAGGTTTGTGGAGGGTATGGTACGAGTCGGGGTCTGACTCGGGTTCTCGGGGAGCCCACTGGAAACATTCGCGTATCTGTCGAAGAAGGATGGAGAACAGGCGTTCATGGACATCGTGGATATGGGCAGCGAGTGCTGCGAGTCCGCGCACTCAAACATCAGGTCTGTGTAGTCTTCGTTGCTGCACGAAGGAGTCCTGGGCGTCTGCATCACCTCCTCGTAGCTCGGGCAAGAGACGACAGATGCTGGGGTCGGAACTCCCGTCGGCCGGCTCTGGTCCGGCCTGGGAGATGCCGGGAGGATCTCCTTCAGCTGAGGACCCGTTATCCAGTCCTTCGAGTCCGTCCCGACAGCAGGCTGCGCCTTGTTTTCCGGTGACAGTATAGGAGTCAGCGGACCCAACTCTTTAAGTTTCTTGTCCTTGAGCTGAGTATCCAGCGTTAATGGCTTCTTTGTTGCCAGATCCAGGCTCCTCTTGCGCACATCTTCCGAGCTCTTAAGTTTGTCCTTTAATTTGGGGTCTCCAGACCTGTGCCTCATTTTCTCCATTTGCTTCATTCTCTCTTTGTGCCTTTTGTGGCGCTCCTCGATTTCCAGGTCCTTCTGGCTCAGCATCCTCTCAAAGCTGGTCATCATCAAATCGCCGTCGCCCAGAAGTTTCTCCCTTGGCCTGGCATCTTTCTTGCCGCTGTCTTTGGAAAGGGTTATTTTTTCATTCCCATTGCTTATTTTTATGGACTCTGATTTGTCTTTCTCTTGGTTCTCCTTGAGCTTCTCCTTCAGTTTGGTTTCACCGAATTTGAGGTTGTCCTCCTTCGATTTATCTTTAAAGGTGGTAACTTGAGGACTGTCCTTGTCTTTCAGTGTTGACTTTGGCTCATCTTTGTGATGTTTAAAGAAACCATCTGCATGTTTGTCTCTATGCTTTTCCTTTTCCTCCTTCCATTTTTCCTTGTGTTTGTCTCGCTTCTTTTTCTCCTTAACTGTGCTGATGGTGCTGGAACTGTATGTCTTTTCTTTTTCCGCCTTCTTTGACAGCTCTCTTTCAGAATCATTTTTATCTTTCTTTTCAGAAAATAAGTAATCAATGCTTTTCTCTGGTTCCTCATCAGGCTCTGCCTTCATGTTATAGGAAGTGCTAAAAGCCTCCCCATCCACCGAGAAATCTTTTTCGTAATGAGTGGAATCCTTTCTGCTGCTGGAATCTTTGAATTCTTCTGTTTTTTCCTTCTTCTCTGTCTTCTCCTTCTTCGCTTTCTCCTTCTCGTGACTCTTCTTTGACGAAGATGAGGAATGTCTGTGTCTCTCCTTCTCCTTGAGTTTGTCCTGCAAGCAGGGTAAAGGGAGAGAGTCCTTAAACTTTTCTTCAGCAGCATCAGTAAGAGAGAGGTTAGAAGACTCAAAGAGGCTGGTCAGCCCTGGGTCTTGACCTCTGTCTGTGAAGCTGTCAGAAGAGATCTCACTGATTTTGTCATTGGAGTCATCTCTGTAGTCATTCAGAGCCTCCTCCTCCAATTTCTCCAGCAGGCTCTTCTCTGACTCCCCTCCTTTCGAAGACTTCTTCTCTTTGGAATGCTCTTTATCTGGCTTCTCCTTATGCTTGCTTTTCACCTTGTCATCGTTGGCATGTTTCTTTTCAACCTTCTCCGGGAGCTTCTGTTTGTTTTTCTTCTCTTGAGTGGAATCTATGGACGTTCTGTCTTTCCTGTCCTTGTACTTCTCGGTAGAGTCTTTATCTTTCTTCTCTTTGTGTTTTTCAAAGGAACTCTTCTCCTTCTTCTCTTTCCCTCCTTCTGATGTTCCTTTGTCCTTCTTCTTCTCCTTGGAGTCCTTATCCTTCTGCTTCTCTCCTGGATGTTGCCGGTCAGAGGAGTACTTGCGGTGCTTGTCGGGGTACAGCTCCTTCTCGGCAGCTGCACCGTCGTCCTTCTCCTGCAGACTGTCCAGGCGATGCATTTCGCTCCCAGCAGAGTCACCAACTTTGAACCCAGTCAAGCTGTAATCGTCCCTCTCGTCTTCGCTTTCGTCTGTGAAGATGTCTGCAATGCTGTACCAGCTTTTCTCCTTGCCTTTCTTCTCATCCTTTTTCTCAGAGAAGTCCTCTCGATCCGTGGAGAAGTTTTTCTCTTTCTTCTCTTTTACCTGGTCGAAAGAACTCTTCCTTTCTTTGTCTTTGCTGTGCAGGTCTTTGTACTTCTCTTTAGTTTCTTTCTTCTCTTTGAAACTCTTGTCCAGCTCTTTGTCTTTCAGCATTTTCTCAGGAGCAACTTTTTCATTTTTCTCCTTGTCGCCCTCTTTGGATTTTTCCTTGTATTTTTCTGGCTTCACCTTTTCTTTTTTTTCTTTATCGGGAGCATCTTTCTTCTCCTTTTCCTTCCCAGAATGGTGCCTCTCCCAGCTCTCCAGAGTTTTACCACTGAATTCAGCGTCAGACTTATCCTTGAAGAACGTTTCACAGCCATATTCTTTAAAGTCATCTCGATAGGGCTCCTCCTGCTTCATTTTGGCATCTTTTCGATCTTTAGTGCCATCAGAGGTATCTTTTCTGTCTTTGTTGGTTTCACCTGTATCTTTTTCTTTCCTCTCCTTGACACTCTCTGCAGAATCCTTCCTTTTCTTATCCTTTTCAGGCAAGTAACTAGGAGTAACTTTGTGCCTGTCCGTTTGGTCCTTTTTCTTCTCGGAGCTTTTGTCCACATAGTCCCTCTCTTTCTTCTTTAAGAAAGTGTCCTTTTCGTTACGTTTCTCGTTGTATTCCTTCTTCTCTTTTGTTTTGTTTTCCTTTTTCTTGTCTTTAATTTCCTCTTTCACAGGTTCTATGATTAGTTTTGCCACGGTGTCATTTTTAATCTCCCTGAAATCTGCTACTGGAGAATCCCAGCTATCTTCACCTTTGAAATCGAAGGATGAATCAGAAGACAAGTCTGAAAACCACCTTTCTTGCTGATCATCTGAAAGGCTGAACTTTGTGTCCTCACTTTCGGGAAACTGGGTTTTGTTATTAAACTCGTCAAATCCAGATTCTTCCCTGTAAAGCTTTTCTTTTTTGCATTTTTCTTTCTCCTCCTTGAAGGATTTTTCCTTCTCTAGTTTAGAAACCTTCTCCTCCTTCAGCTCGTTCTTCTTTTCAGATTTTGACTGCTTGTCCTTTGACTTCTTCTTTCTCTCCTCCTTGTGTAGTCTCGGCTTCTCCTCTTTGGGAGACTTCTCCTTTACAGGTTTCTCTTTTTCCGATTTGCTTAATCCTTCTCTGAAGGATTTGCTCATGTCTTTACTGCCATCTTTGACTTTTCTTAACGACTTCTCCTCTTTCGAGGATTTTCCAGTCTCATCTTTAAACAACCATTCCTTCTCCTCCGCTTTACCTTTGGGGAGCTTCTCCTCCTTCTTACTGTGCTCTCGCTCATGCTTTAACACTTTCAATTTGTTTTCGACTGGATTTTCTGTCTCTACTATCAAGCCTTTCTCAGGCTTTTGTTTAGAGTCCTCAAACTCAAAAGAAAACGTTTTGATTATTTTAATGTCTTGGCTGATGGGACACTGCCCCTTCTCCTTGTTTTTATGTTTGTGTTTTGTTTTATGCTTTTTAACAACCTTCCCCTCCTTGTCCAGCTTTGGAATTGCTCCATCCACATTGCTATGGAATGAATTCTTTTTCTCAGAAACAGTATTGTGTGTGGTGTTTTTCTTTTTGTGCTCTGTTTTCTTCCTGACTGGCTTTAGCGACTCTAAGCTCGAGTCCTCGGACGAGTAGTCTGACTCGCTCGTCAGTCTCGTCCTGGTGGAGTCCGATAAGGAACTGACATCTGACCAAGCTGGAGAAGATATGGTTTTCCAATTGTCCGTCCTCCAGTGCTTGGAGTGCTGTTCTGTCAGATTAGGATTATGTTTCTGGGATGCTAAACTCCCATGAGAAGAGGTCGATGAGGCAGACAGAGAGTTAAACAAGGAGGATTCCTTTAGCACTAGCCTGGAGTCCTTTACACAGCTAGAGCTCTGAAGAGAGTCTCTATCATCCTCCTCACTCTCCACGTTTTCACTCTCTGATTCAGAGGAACAAAATTTGTCATTTTTTTTGCCAAACCGAACCTCTTTGCTTTTCGTCTCCTTCTTCCGCTTCTTTTTTACTTTGCTTTTCTCCTTCTGTGGCTTTGTGCTGGCGGGCTCCCGAATCTTGCTGCTGGGCAATATCGCGTGGGTCGAAAGTCGGAGCTTCTCCCCCGTCCCCACAGCAACGCTGGTCTCCTCCTCGTCCGAGCTGTCCGACAGGATGCGGTGGGCAGCTTTCTTTGGTGTAATTGTGTTATTTTTAGTATAAGTTTTCACTTCCATTTTGGGTATGGAAATGAAACTGTTTGCTTTAGTCTCTTTTCTGTAATCCTTTTTCAGCAAATGTTTGTCATCGACTGGCGGGACCCGGTCCTGCTCATCATCCTCATCAAATTCATACTCATCCTTCACCGGGGTGATGGTTTTGGGGGGCTCCTGGGCCTTGGGCTTGTGTTTCAAACCCTTCTCAAACTCTGAGTCTGTGTTATTGCCATCAACAGAGCTGGAGGGAGCAAAGGAAGGGGCATCCTCCTCTTCTGAGGTCTCTGCAGAGAGAGAAGAACAATCTGTTAAGGGCTGTGAGGGGCTTCGGGGAGGGAACATCATCGGTCTGCCACAGACGTGAACCCCTGCGAACGGCCTTGCCGTCCTTTGGCCTCACCTGGCCTTTGCTAAGTTGGCCACCGAAAGCTCTAAATGCCAGGCTGGGAGATGATCTTTTAGAAGGGAAGAGCCACCTGGTCTCAAACCTGCACGGGGTCCTCCTCAAAACAACCACCTGGCTGTATCGAGAGAACTTTTCTTAACAGGGGTACGACCGCACACAGCATAGTGGGGACTCCCCATAAGACTGGAACTCTAATGAGCACTGGTTAAAACCTGCAGCGTTTCCCACCTGGCGAGCCACAATGGTGGCACCCGCGGGACAGGCTCTAGCAGGGCGCTCTGCTGAGGGACAGCCCAGGAGCACAACCTGAATCGTCAGCACGGGTACAGCCGAGCGCGAGGGAGGGATGGGAACACACGACGTGCACGCAAACACCCTCCTCTCTACGCACAAGCTGGAATATTACGCACATTTTAAAGGTAAGACATCAATTTACCTGCAATTGGCTTCCAATCCTACATCTCGATTGCACCAGGCAAGGGATCTCAACGTAGGCTTCCAGGGCAAACAGCTAGAGCTCCCGGAGCTAAAGCTGGTAGTTATGTTGTCTGAATTTGGGTTACAGCTACAGATGGACTCCTGACCGTGGCAGCAGCGTGCAGATATTCTGACAAGAGTCTAACTTCACTGTCCTCTTAATGTCTCTGTATTAACAGACAGCTGCAGGCCACAAACATCACTCCCATGTTCACATAAAAGTCAATCTCACCTGTTGAACTCTCTTCACTAGAGGGGTACGTGGTCTTTCCCAGGAGCAGGTTCACCATGGTGGGAGAATTAGCTACTTTTAGAGGCGTCTCGCCCTTCCTGTTGCTTTGATGAGGATTCCCTCCATAATGTAACAACAATTTCACCACCTGAAAACAGAAATTGAGCACTCATCACCTCTCGATTCCAGGCTCTTTGTACAACTTCCGTACGTAACTAACAGGGGATGTCCTCAAGGCACACTGGTGGCACTGACAGTCACCAGTGGCAAAGGAGATAAAAGCCAGCACCACGAACCAACCTGGTCAGGAGGGAAGGGAGAACAAGACACAACGCTCTCTCCCCACCTCCAGAAAAGGAAGAATGAACTATCCCTTGCACACGGCAACTCCAAATAAACCACTGAAAAGCACTGGGGCAGGGAAATTCTTTCCCGCTACACGGCTATCAGCCGCAAACGATAATAAAATAACTAGAATCTCTGTATTTGCACAGTTGGCTGCTTGAAGCACAAGGGGGAAAAAAAAAAGTCATTAAAAACACAGCTATGAAATCCAGCAAAAACCAACCTTGAAGTGCCCGTTATTTGCTGCATCATGCAGCGGGGTGTCGTCATCCAACCCTTTTGTGTTGACTTCAGCGCCTGCAGCGAGCAACTGCTTCGCGACATCGTAATAACCCCGGTTGCATGCTTCATGCAATGCCGTCCAGCCTGCAAGCAAAGGGACACTCAGAACACGGACATCACCTTCACAGAGAAAAGTCAGTGACAGTGACAAGTAACCTCCATCCCCAGGCGCTGCAGGTGCCGGTGTGTCAAGGAGTCTGTTGTTCTGATGGCCAGGATGAGGGGCTCGTTTGCTTGGCTCCCTATGGCACAGCAGGAAGAAACGTGCAGCTCTGCCTTGCTACTGCAACCAGGCGGTGGTTGAATCAATCCCACTTTTCCCTCTGGTCACGCAATGTGCTACAGACAGATCATCTGCCAGAACGGACACAGCCGCAGGAAATGGAAAGGCAGAGTTTTATGTAGGAAATTAAGAGAATTGCTGATGCTGAGTGGAAGTCAGGTCTCAAATCCCTTCCCCTTCCAACTCCCCTGTAAGGGAAACGCTGCTGCCCAGATCAGGACTGGGCTCTGAGCTGCAGACATCGTTCTGAAACATCCCCCACACAGACTTCACAAATATTTTCTGTGCACTCTCCAAAGCAAGCAGCCATGCCGCTGCAAAACAGGCCCCCAGCTCTGGGAGAAACCAAACAGCAGGTCTCCACAGTAACAGTGGCTCTAGTTCTCAAACAAACCTCCAAAGAACACAGAAAGGAGTATTTTATCATGTTCAAACAGACTATTTTTAAGCAGAAACTGTTTTGAAGTTTCCCAGAGAACGTGCGTGGCTCCTTCGGTATTTTGCTGATAGCGTCGTGGGAGTTCATTCTGTTACCTTCACTCGGTGCTTTAAAGAGGGGCACCTGTGACCAGAATTAATCACAACTGATACTTCAGTCTAGCACTGATATTAATCATACAGGCGGAGGAACACGCATATCTATTTATAGCCCCAAAATCGTGTGAAGAGAACAGCGAGGAGCAAAGCCAAGCTCCTGGAGGTGCTGGAAGAAAGGCTGCCTCGCGCCTGCTCAGCCCTGCTGGTGCACGGGTGTGCACAACCGGCACCGTTCACCATCTCACAGCTGCCCTCTCGCCACAGGACTCAGGGCTGTTCCCATCCCAGGCCTGGCTGCGGCCACAGCAGACCCAGGCTCCTTTCCTCATTCCCAGCAGCGGAAGCAGGAGCTTGGCAGCACTGCTGAGGAGGAGGCAGAGGAGGTGGTGCTGCTCCGGAGCTGAGGCTCAGGACAGTCAACATCTCCTCTAACTCGGATGCCTGGCTAGCACAGCTGGGAGCCTGACCTCGCCCTTCCCGTTCGCTCTGCTCCCCATCAGCAGCACTCCCACGTCTGGTACTTAACAACCCAGAAAGCTGTAGGCATCAGCCATTCAACTCTGGAGCCGTGACTTTACAAACTCACTCTTTGCAACATTTTGGTGCACATTACTTCTTGTATTTTAAGTAGAAAAAAAGAGCTAAAATAGCCCACCTCCCTTTGCAAATTCCCCTCCAGAATTCCCAGGTGGCACCCATGTGCAAGGGCACAACAAAACATGCCCGAGGGTCCCGGTCACAGTTTCAGAGCGTGGAGCCCCAGGGATCGCAACAGCTGCAGCCCAGCCCAGCACCACCGCCCCGGCTGGGAGCATGTTCAGAGCAGACAGGATAGCCTGGGAATTCAGCTCCCAAACTCCAACACAGGAACCGATGCTTTTCAAGGTTTTATTATTTTGATAAATCTGTAGTAGGTTGTGTTTTTTTTTTTTTAAAGGACAACAAGACTTTTTCCTCCCCAAAGGGTAAAATGATTATTTTTGGTTAATCCTCTCTTTTCACAAGGAGCAAACCCATGTTTTGCTTGCTCTGCTTTCTCTGGTGGGAGCCCTTCTCGAAGCGGAACATGCAACCGGGTGGGAAAAGGTTCAGCTCCGTGGGCTACCCCGCCAGTGGTGCCAGCGGGCTGGTTACCTGCAAAGTCTTTCACATTGACATCTGCACCCTCAATAATGAGCTCCTTGATGCGCCGGGCATCTCCTCGGATGGCAGCTCGATGCAGCCGAGTCTCTCCTCGCTCGTTTCTCTTATTTACTTTATCTTTGGTTTTGGAGGCAGAGTTAGGAGTTCCCTTCTGACAAACTGTAGACTGAGAGGGATGCTTTGGTGTTGTGTCAACTGCAGGGAGAAGAGAACCAGACTCAGCCTTGGGTTAAACACAGTTGGACCTGACGATCTTCCAAGGGCTTTTCCAACCGAAACGATTGCAGGACCGCGCGAGCCCGAAGGCAGCCCTTCGCCCTTAGGGGGCGCCCTTGCAACGCGTGTCAGCGTGGCGCCGCCGCTGCGGCCGGTGCGAACAGAGGGGAGCCGCCGCCTGCGTAGCGCGGCTACTGACTGCGGGCTGCCAAAGCCCGCTGGAGAGAACCGCGGGCCTTGCAAAGGCCGTGGGCAATCCCCATGATTTAAGGAGCAGACAATGCAGCTCCTTACCCTAAAACCTCCTTTCCTCAGGGAAGCGGCCTTTTTACCAAGTACATGTGAGGTCTGGCAGCCCTGGGAGGAGACCGCGCGTTTCCTGGGAGAACATCTCGAACGCTCTCCAGACTGCAGAGCCTTTTGCCTTCCCCCTCGCCCCAAGTAACAGCAACGCAAGCAGCTAGATGGGTGTTAAGAACAACATACGTGGCTCAAAGCTGCAACGTTTATGTGTAGGATGCAGATGTGCGTGTACAGATAGCACAGCGTCTAAAAACCCTGGGGGGTCATGTATGCAACAGATAAAAATTACTAAAATACAAAATCCGTGGTAAACACATTCCAGCTGCTCTGCATCTCAAGTTACAGTTGCAGTGGTTACATGTCTTATCCCTCCTCCACAAGAAGAAACATAAAAAAAAACCCACAGAGGATGATATTTTAACTTTATTCACAATGTTCCTTTACTGAATTAGCCTGAGACGCCAGTGGAAAATGCGAAGCTCTGACGTGGAGGAGGTTCCCGTGGAACCGAAGCTCTAGTTAAGCAGCCAGGGCAGGCTCAGTGGTGGCCTGGATGTGGCCTGTGGAATATCTGCTCCTGCCTTACACTAGAAGAAGGAATGGCAGCTGCAGCCATGTGAGAACCCCAGCAGCAGCCTGCGCCTGGCAGCGCCCCGTGGGAGTGGGTGTCCTGCTGCCTCGTTCCAGCATCCCACCTACGATGCTGAGAGTGGGGAGCCCCCATGGAGCAGCCCCCCAGCCCCACTGCACCACACCGGGGGTGGCAGCTCATCTCTGCTTCCAGCGAGGAGCTACCTGAAGTGCCTGGTGCCCCCAGCGCTGGGCACTCGGCACTCAGGTATTTGTGAACCTCTGGCTGCAAAGCTTGCACCCGCCCCCCACGCTGCTGAGCAAAACCACCCTCCAGATCTCACCTGGGCTGTTTGCAGACTCTTCTGCTGTCATCTGCATAAGGAGAGCGACTTGCTGGCGCTCGGAGAGCGGGTAGCCTGCCCGGATCCCCGAAAGGCCCATTCCGAAGAGCAAGCCAGGCTTTCTGGTGGCGGGTTCCTTTTTAATCCTCTTCCGCTCTGGACCCTGCTTTTCTGTGGTGCAAGAAGACACAGAAGCACAGGCCATGAATGTTGCTGTAACTGAAAACCACGTTCATTTCTGAGCAAAGTGCTAACGGCCCTCCAACTTCGTTTCTGTATCTCACAAATTGAGAAGCCTGCAGTGAAGGATGCGCCGGTACCTGGGCCAGCCGCACAGGCTCGTGCTGCTGTGACACACACCGCTCCTGCTGCCCACCGGCTCCTCCAACAGCCTCTCCTGGCACAGGCTTCTACCAATTCTCCCTCCACCATCAAAGAGCAGTACAAGAGGGAGGGAGCGGGTCCTTCGTGGGGCTGCTGCCAGCACCGTACCTTCCATCTTGCTCCTAGGGGCCTCCATGCCATGGTGCTTCCAGGAGCGTACGCAGCCTTACACCACCACAGCACAGACTGAACCGGAGGCATCTAGAAGTATCAACAAAGAGTGCTAACAAGGCTGACAGCTTAGAAACGTTGCCATCTCACCTCCTCCTCCTCCTCCTCCTCATCACCACCAAAGCAAGGACTGCAGCCAAAGGGGCGCACTGCCCCGGGGAGCACCGGGTTGGCCCTCTCCTCCCAAAGTGACTGCCCCCAGCTTAGCGCAGAGCACCCACCTGCAGTCAGGCCGACGACTGCTCAGCCACATCTACTCCTACATCCCTCTGAAAAATTGCCAAACAAATAGGAGGGGAAGAAGAAACCCCTGTGCCTGGCTTGTCACCCCTTCAAATCCCAGCTTGACACTCGGTCTCCTAAATCATCCAGCCGCAAAGGCAGCTCCTGCTGAGGGACTGAGTGCAACTGCCTCTGAAGCCGGTATTTGCTGCTGGCATGCCATGTGCACAAGGAGACAAAACCCCAGCCTCTCCCTGCACCTCCAGCCTCGCTCCCAGCAACCCACACAGCAGCCTGCTGCAAGCTGGTGAGAACTGGACCCTGCCAAGCATTGTGCAACTTACTGCCTCCCTCCCCGCTGCCCAACTCAGCCCAGCTCGCACACCTAGCCTCTGCAACAAGCCTGATTCCACAGCTTTTCTTAAGTATTTTTCCAGCTTTCTTTATGCCAGTATTGATCCTGTTCCCATGCAAGGAGAGTCAGCAGCCCTTCCTCTGCGCCTCTGGTCTGCTTGCTTGTTGATGCTATCTGGTGAAAGCACAAATCCTGCTGCGTGCTCTCCAGCGGATCTGCAGAGCTGCAGCCACGACAGAGTCCCACTGCAGGGATGCATTTGGTGAGCAAAGTTTCAAGGTGCCAGTTCAGGAAACAAAAATTAAGTTTCCTTTCACGGAGCCAGCCAAGCAAGACAGACAGAGTACCTATCTGCAGAGCAGCATGGCAATTGCTTGCCAGCAGCCAAGCTGCATCCCTCCTACCAGGCAACTGTCCTAAACTCACAAAGAAGCATAAGAAAGGTAACGGTGTGTGCAAGTGGCCAATCCAACTTTGCTCACACCTATTTCTAAGCACTGCTATAATTTGTTTATAACCAGGCTAACTGCAGGGCCCCCGCTGCGCGCAGAGAGCTGGTAATGACATTCTTAGCAGCCCCAGCTATGAAAGTTATCAAACGCAGGTGAGCAGCTCCTTGCCCTCACATCGCATGCTCGGACATCAGTCAGAACCAAGGCCGGTTCGATGCTGCTCAAGGAACGCGAGCAGCAGAACACCTCGCTGCATCCCTGACGTAACGAAAATACCGAGCACAGATGATTCAAAACCTCTTGTACAAGCAGAAACACTGTTCTCAAACTGATCCCACTTGTTTTTCAAGAGAGCAAAACCCACCTGTGACTTTGAAGCACAAAGTAAAAATCTTTTTCATGCAAAAGAACTTTGACTTGCGTGGCCAGCAGCCCCTGGGTCCTGCCAGGCTCAGCCCCAGCAGGGACTGATACTCAACAGACACCGCCAGAATAGAGGAATTGAAGGGGTTATTTATCACAGCGAGCCTGCAAGTACCTGCCCCCCGAAGAAACACTTCAACGTGGTCTGACCATGCTGCTGATACGGTAAGCCAAGGCTTGCAGTGAGGTAGCATAGGTGAGGGCTCTCATCTACTCAGACATTTGACTCTAAGCATACTTACTATTTTCCCGGAGATATTCTGAGAATCCCAGGTGGATACAAGGGTGTTTGCAAACAAGTAAACATCTGATAATGCTCTCCAAGAAACCAGGGTTCAACTCCCAGCAGCCAGGGAGGGGAAACCCCACTAAATGACCACCCAGTGTCTGCCCAGTCCCAAGCTCCAGCACCCTGAAACTGGCAGTCAAAAGTGCATGGGGAGCTTGCAGAGGTCCAAGATGATTTGTGACGGATCATACAGATTGCAAGCTTAACCGACTAGCTGCACTCAGGCCCTTCCCTACCCCCACCTCTTGCCAGGGCAGGGTCTGCCAGCCCGGGGAAAGGCAAATCCTGCAACCTCTAACCCAGCTCTGCTCATCCAACGTTGTCATTTTGTCAAACTCCATCACGGGTCGCTGGCAGGTGGCCAGGAGTGGGACAGAGCCTGCTTTGCCTCTGCGCAAAGTCCAGCACAACAGGCGAAACTACCAAACGACGGGTTTGAACTCAGTCACTGGACCTTGTGCCTCTGCACAGGTTTCCTCGTTCATTCACCAATCTGCCAGCGGAGTAAGTCTCCGGCAGATGAGGGCAGCAACGTGTGGGGACATTGCCACTGCTCCAGCTCAATTCGTGCTGCTTGCATATCCTGTACTCCCTCCGCTGATGAGCAGGCAGCTCCATAAACCTTTTCCCTGCAGCATGACATCCTCTGCTGCTCTCCCTTCTGCAAAGGTCTCACCCAGAGCAGATGATTTCCATCGACCCCCTGCATCTGGGATCCTGTACATTTAAGAAACAACAACTCCGTAACAGGGAACCTCTCCAACCAGACAGCACGAGCCACCCTTCTTCAAATACAAGCCCTGGAAACACATCTGGGTGTTGAAGGAAAATCCCGGTCTAACTCTCTGAAGCCACATTGAAGTCACCCTGGCAGCTGTAACAGAACTAGAAGATGAAACTGGATCACAGGAAAGTGGATATTTTTTGAATGGCTTAAAATAAAATTAAACTCAATGCGCTTATGGTAAGAAAACAACTTAGCCCAGGCAGCTCCAGGAGCCATGCCACTGAGCAGCATGTCCCACCAGGCACGCTCGCTCTGAGCACAGGGACACCTGATCTGCATAGGCAGCACCTTCCTCCTCCTCCTAAGGCTCCAGAGCTGCTGTTCAGAGCAGGCTTGTTAAATCCATTTGGCCAGGCTTGGCTTCAGCACACATCTCGGCTCAGCAGGCAGCTGCTGGCCGCATCCAGCCGTGCCGCAAAGCGAGGCACAAAGATGCTCGCAGGGGTCACACCTCAGCCAGTGCCACCGGGCAGTGCCTTTGAAGTACAAGCGATGCACAAGGGTTGTACGTGGTAGAGGGCTGCTCCATCCGTTTGTGCAGAGGGAAGCCACAATTAGAATGGGAACATTTTCATTAATATTACTTGGCTACTGCAGGTTGTCAGCATGAACCTGTGATTTGCAAAAATTGATTATCAAGTTCTACTGAAATCCCCTAAACTCCTATTAATTCTGCAGTTGCAGAAATTTCCTCCTCCACAGAACATTTAACATTAAAAAGCATGTGATCAACAAGATAAAAATAAATTGGAAAGCGACTGCTGTGTTCTCACTCGTGGTGAGGCAGCGAGGGCTGGTGCAGGCAGCCGAGGACTCGGGCTCACGCGTGCTTCCCTGTGGGAAGGCGGCATCGCCCGGTGCTGCGCAGATCCCTGTTACTGAAGGATCACATCTAGTCCTGCTCACAGCGCTTTGCTCCGTGGTGCCTCCTCCTGCCCAGCAGTACAGGGATTTCTCCCTCCTCCCACCCCCCTGAGGCTGGAAGGCAGCACAGAGAAGCAGTACTACCCCCCGGGTGATTAGATGGCTGCTGCAGCACAGAGGTTAATCCGGCTTCTTTAGGCGCTGGGGGGAAGCGGGTGGCCTAAGGAGCAGGGCAAGGCTGGTGGCTCCCAGTGCTGGCACCCCGGTACGGGCAGCACGGCAGCCCCAAGCTCCCTGCGTGGCACGATGCTCGGGCAACAGGGAGGGACTGCAGAAGCGAGGCCCCAAAGCGGGTCTGAAAGGTGAGCAGGAAGGATAGAGAAGGAGCTGCTCCCAGCAGACGTGTGACACGCCGCTGGCAGCTCCGCTTCCCACCCTCAGCCTCAGCAGAAGCGCCCAGGAAGGCTCTGGGCTGGCCTCCCTGGCCCTGGCTGGTCCCAGGCTAACAGAACTGCAAACGTGTTTTATTTCAACTCAGACTTTATAATCAGAATTTGATTTTCAGCAGATTTAAAAGGGGCACCTGCACAAAGATCTCTGCTGAATGGCTTCAAGCTCCTGCAGGCTGCTCCTTCTCCTGTAATTAAATGCTTTTCTGTAACACCTTGCAGCAACATGGAGCAAATTAAGAGAAACACTCACAGTGGCTAAATAGCTCAGCAAACACGAATACAGGTTAGCAAGGCTGTATGCATGCCAGTCTCTGCATAGAAGCACAAAAAACAGAGGTACAAGGGGGTGGGCAGAGGAGCCCCCTCCCCCGGGTTATCTCACTGCCGATCACCAGAGATGGTGGCCGGACCTTGCACACCGATCCCAGCGGGAAGGAAGACCACAGCAAGCCAGGGATGGACTGTGCACCCACCCGGGGCTCAGCCACACCTCCATTCAGCTATTTTTAAAGCAGCTCATTTGCTGCTTGCTTCAGCTTTCTGCAAACCTACAGAGTACAAGCTTCAGCCTGGCGCTGCCGTGGTTTAATTTGGGGATCCTGCTCGGCTCTTCCCTCACGCTGACGCTAGCAGGAACCGCGTGCACAAGCTTAAAGGGGAAAGCAGGATCTGAGCAGAGCTGTGGCTGCCAAACACAGCCCGGGAACTGCTGCTCCCTCCTTTCATCGCACTAAACCCCAGAGGCTCACGGAAGGCAGAAACGGAGCAGGTTCCCAGGACAAAGGCGTTTGAGCATTAGCCCACAGGTGGTTCTCATGCTCAAATTAGGCTCCGGGTCATGCGACACTCACGCTGCCGCAACGGGGAGCACAAATCCAGGGCTGCTGGAGGCCTCCGCAGAGGTCCCAGGGCAGGCGTTGCTTTGCACAGAGGCATTCGGTGCTGCTGGGCTGGCTCTGCGTGCCAGGCCCCCGGCCCCCGCCAAAATGGGAGAGAGAAGAGAGGCAGGGAAGGAAGGAGAGAAAAGGGCAGCGATGGAAAATCTTTCAGAGATTTCTCGAACACACAGTGTGAGACGATGGCAGGTTGCAGGGATGGGAGCTCCAACCCAGAGCTGTGGCTGAGCAGCACAGCTCCTCGCTCCCCACAAACGCGTCGTACCCTGTAATGCAAAAAGCATCTGTTTAAACTGCTCCGACATGACAACACACGCATATAAGGTGGTACCCTGAGGAAAAATACCATTTCCAAATAAGCAGCTCATGCTGAACATCTCAGTGCTGCACGGAGAAACTGACTGTTGGCTTGCTGATGAGTGGGGATTTTCAACAGTTTATTTGCCGAGCAAGCACACAAACAAAAGATCAATAAGAATAAATTAGAACGGCACAGACAGCAATAGAGACTGCACTGCACCCCCGAGAGACCGCACAAGCCTCTGCTTTCCCCATCCACAGCCTAGCATGCGTAAGAGTGACTCATTTTTACTGCAGAAGTTGTAGGGCATAAAACGTTTTGGAGCATGTCAGCTCAGATCAGGGGAAAAGCAGGTTTAACCTGAGCGCGGGCAGCCCAGAGCCCCAGCGCGCGGATGCTTACACATGCTCGCAGGGCATCTGCAGATGTGGACCGGCGCGTGCTGAAGAACTGATCACGAGTCGAAAGGTTTACAGCCGGACGATACAAGCACATCCCAAGGCTCTGTGGGCACCCCAGAATTTAAGGACCAGCACCCAGGACGGTGCCAATGCGAAGGCTTTGAGGTGGCAGCGCTGCAGAGGCGCAGGGAGGAGGACAGCAGCAGCAGGTTAAGCGCAGCAGCGGCGTGAAATGGGAAGCAGCACAATGGCACGGGCAGATAAACAAGAGAGGGCAGCAGGGGAGCAGGACAGAAGCCAGGCGAACCGAGGCTGAAGAGCGCTCTGCGAGAAGGGCAAACGGGGCTGGCACGACTGCAAGGAGACCACCATAAAGCAGAGGAACAAGGCACTTTAGCTGGAGAGCTGCGCCCCAGAGCCAGTGCGGGGGCAGGCACGATTCGCACCAGGAGATCACGGACACCCTGCAGAGCCTGCAGGACAAACGGGCTTGGGGGCTGGGATGGGAGATGATGTCTGGCTCATCAGCCAAATGAAAGCAGGTGCCAAAAAGGAAACAGGAGGCAAACGAGAGGAAAGGCTGTAGCAGGGTCTGCTTTGGCAGAATGGCAAGGAAGGTGCCCCCAGCCGCTCCTGTACAGCAGTAAGTGTTCCCTAATCTGAAGGATGGAGAGAGTCCGGAGCCAGAGACTCACCCTGCACAGCTAAGCTGAAAGGACGGCGGAGATGTCGGGTTTGGCAGTCACAAGCAGAGGAGAGGTGCCAGTGGGGGGAACGAGCCCGTTTATGACCACATCAGGTCACTGTGCGTGGAGCTGAGCCCACCGTCCTCACTGCTCAAGCTGCCTCCCCGGGGACAGAGAATCTGCAGGCCCTGACCCCAGTGGTTGCAGTATTTTTAAAAGTATTAATTCGGCTAGGGAGGTTTAATGCTGTGTGACAGCCTGCGATCCAAATACAAGTGTTTTCCCTAGGCTTGTAGGTCAGACAACACAGTTGTGCAGAAATGTGTAAATGCATCTTCTCACCAGAGTGGCCACTGGCTAACAAACTGCTGCGAGAGGAATTGAGAGACTTCTATCAGAAACAACAATCTCCATGTTAAATGTGAATAATTCTGAGAGACACCAATTTTCAGGTCCAGACCTTTCATTTCCCACGCAGCAGAAAGAGCCGAAGGAGGGAGGACGGGGGAGGAAGGCTCCACACAGCCGCCCGGCCAGCCCTCCCCTCCTGGGAGCTGGGGGCAGGACACTCTGCAGACAGCGCTGATAAAAGCTCTTGTATTAAGGAAAAAGCCATCATTGATAGATTTTTGGTTCACAGAGACACAGCACACTGCAACCTCTCACTCTGCATGTTAAGGAGGTGATGCCAGGGGAAGGGGAGGAGGGAGATTTATGGCAGCTCTCGTCATAAAACGACCTGCTTTTCCGCACAGCACTTCCCAGATGGCTGATGCACACGGGGAGTTTCTAAGGGTGATCTGAAGGCTGGTGTTTGCCAGTCTATCCACACTGTACCGGCATTATGGAGCCCAGCTAGAAACGGAGAAGCTCTGACATTCACTCTCTCCCTGGTTGCTAGGTGAGAACAGTTTCTTGACTATTTTAGTAAAAGGACTGAAATTATACAACCAAAGAAAGACCCAATGCAGCACAGCCCATTAGAGCCCTCCAGCTGCACACATCAGACCGAAGCCAGCGACAGAAAACGCGCACAAATAACAGTTTCGTACGCAGATGCATTTTTTAATAAGCCAACAATTTGCTTCTCACGGATTCCCTCGCCAGCCTCGCTACTTGTGACTAACGAGCCCGTTCCCATGCAATGCCGCTCAGAACACTCACAGGCATTAGGCAACCCAGCAGCCGCTCCAGGAGAGGATGATGGTTCAGGTCATCTGATTCATCAAGCATTTTCTAACCTAGCAATTAGTGCCACATAACATACTCGGGGGATTAGCACGAAGGAGGCTGAGAAGCTGCAGAAGTTTCAAGCTCCGAGGCCAGCTCCCGCTGTCCGTGCTCACACAACCCCAAGTCCACCAGCAGCACCTCCCCAGCCAGCTACGGGCCCCCAGGCTCAGCCCTGGGCTCCTGAACAGCCCTCCAGAGCCAGGGAAAGGTCGGGGTGCACAGATCAGCTCAGGGGGTTTGCCTCTCCCCTCTTCCCCAAAAAGCAAACCCACGCTGTGCCAAGGTGGAGCCTTGGGATGGGCGCTCAGGTGCTCTGCAGAGGGGCAGGGGCACCCACAGCACCTCCAGCAGTACCTGCTCCGGGGGTAGGGCTGCTTGCTACGTAAATATATCGTGGGCTCGAAAGAAATCGCGGGGACTGCAACGGAAACCCTCAGAAACCTGCTGCCTGGTCGAGAAGACACCTCAGGGTGGGGGCAAGGAAGCTCCCAGACATTCCAAGCCAGAGGGGAGCTGGCTGGCTGGACCCTGCCCAGCCCCGCACAGTGCCAGCCCGGGGCTGGTGTCACCCACACCCCGTCCAAACACCGGCAGCGTGTGACGGGCAGCCCGGAGGGGTGGCAAGAGAGAGCAAGGGGCTGGTGGCACAGGAGGGCTGGGGACGCACAGTGGTTCCACCAGCTTCTTATTCCCAGCTTACACCTACTTTATTATTCAAGAACTTAAAAGCATGCTATTGCTTTTATTTCTTTTTTCAAAGTGAGGCACAGAAACAGCTTAAGAACGTTCACATCTCAGCCGTGGGGCCTGCCAGGCTCTCAGGCGACGTTTTCCATCTTTCCTCCCCATCCACAGACTGGCCACCTCTCCCCGCCCCCCTGAGCTGAGATGACCATCAAATGCCACGAGACCACAAGAGACGCAGATGATGCCATTGTTATTTCTGTCAACACGGGAAGCTGCTGTTCTCCATCTCCCGAACAGAAGCCTCCTCCTGCTCCGTGCCCTGCACCACGGCATGCATGGCACTGCCACCGCGACCGCCGCTTGCCCCACCATGGCAGTGCAGCCTGCCGTGACATTTGGTTCAACTCAAACAACTGTAGCAACAACAACAACAACAAACAACGTCAAGCGAAGCTGAGAAATCCCATGACCTGAAGCCACAATGCTGCTAAACCACACACCGATGACCCCTCCCAGGGCCTGGAAGCAGCACAGCTCGGGTCAGAGGCAGCGGGACACAACCGGGCTCCTGCTCGGCTGCGTGCCGCTGCTGGGCTCTGGAGGAGGAGGCAGCTTGGCATCACCGCTGGACCCGAGGCCTCCAGCTTTCAGCTGATCGCCCTCCGGGCTGACATTGCATCCAACCCACGCAAGATCCCCTCCCGCAGCACGTTCAGAGCACGCAAACCCCTCCTGCCTCCCCCTACTCTCTCCTCGGGGAGCTGTAGGGAGAGTTCAGCTCTGCAAAGCGCTCAGCTCAAGAGCTGCCAGAGACATGAAAGTCTCTGTGACAAAACACTTCACAATTAGGATTTCTCTGGTGTTTGGGAAGCAAGGGAGGCGCTTGGCTGCGGGCTGGGCACCCCACCTGCAGCTCCCACCGGCCAAGAGCAGCAGACGCTGCACTAGCTCTGCGTGGCCATGGCAGCGAGCGGGAGCACAGGATGGCTTCAGTGCCTCTGCTTTAAAGAGTACATTTATTTAACCCTGGGTATTATTTAGTGGTGGCAAGGTTTGGACACGATCTAGACAAAACTGAGCTTCTCTCTTACAGGCACCGACTTCACCACCGAACACACACAAACCCTGTCCTCATGATTCTGCACAAGCCCAAGAAGCAGCGCTGGAAGTCGAGGGGAGAGAGGCACAAAACCCCAGCAGTAACCCTGCAAAAGTAAAATAAAATCCAGTGTATTCCTCACTTCTCCTGAGAGCATCCTCAGAAGAGACAGACCATCTGCACCCAGGGAGGTAATGGGGCACCCCGCACTGCTGCGGACCAGCAGTTTTGACCCAACCTTGCTCAGGTCTTTCCAGCTCCCAGGAAGAGCTCTCGGCAGCCAAAATTAACTCACAGATTCATACTAAGTCCTAACTCTCCCCAGTGATGACTAAAGGCCTGGAAACCACAGCTCCACCTCGAGCCAAGGGATTCAAGTGACAGCCTGACATCCAGCAAACGAAACCGCAGGACGAGTGGATATAGTTCATTTTGCACTCCGGACTGTGCGTTTCGCAGCTGACCTTCGAGCAGCATTACCTGACCCGGTACGCACGACACAGAGCGGTAAGCAAAGCTGCCCGCGCGAAGCCGCTGCGCTGCCGCCGGCTCTGCAGGCTGCGCAGGAGGCGGGAGCGCCGGCCCTGTGCCAGCAGTCTGGTGCCGTTGAGTCAGCCCATGACTCAACCGCGGCTCAGTGCCGCAGGCACCAGCACCGGGAGGAGCGCCGGTGCCCCCCCGCTCTGCGCCAGCCGCCCGTGCCCACCTCTCCCGCCGCCTTCCCGCAGGTGGCTTCCCAGCAGGGCTGTCCCCCTTCGCCCTGCCGTCTCTGCAGGACGCTCCTCCGCATGCTTCTTAATATTACAGTTTTCTAGTATTTCTTTTTTAAAATGCCTCACCTCCCTTTCAGGGCAGCACACAAACAAGGAGCTGCACGAAGCCTCACAAGCTGCTGAAATTTCTGGGAAAAAAGCTGGCTTTACTTGTCTGGTGGCTGCCAGGCAGCACGTAGGCTCTCGGCAACGTCTGTGGATGTGGGGAGATGCTGCACGAGTGAAAGGAGAAGGAAGAAGTCTCAGGCAGAGAGATGCTGCTCCCACAGTGCTGGATCTGTAATGTGCAGGGTCTGGTAGCTCACAGCTTTACGCAATTTTTCCCCTCCTAAAGACAGTTTATTTAGTTAACTCCGAGGAACCCCAGAGCCAGAATTGTTGCTCTAGAAACCATTTTGAAGGAGATAATTTTGAAAAGATTTAGCACTGAACCTACTGTACCAAAATGATACTAAAAGAGCACTGGCCAGCAGCACCTCCAGGAGCTCACAGCAAGCCCGTCTCCGTACAGGAACAAACCCGGAGCAGTGCTGGGAGTGCTTGCTCAGGACCAGGACACGGTAAAGGCACGCCACGCTGGCAGTGGGCTGCTGCAAATAAAACCAGATCAAGAACGAAATCGCTTACTTGCTCGCTTTCTGAACGCATCAGCACTCTGCCAGCAGCACACCCTCCTAAGCCAGCTCAAGGAGCGGGCTGCAAGAGCAGGGTTAAAGGAGGGGCAGGCGAGCTGCCCCCCTCCAGCGAAGGACCACACGCATCCCCGGCAAACACCTGGGTGCAACTGGAAAAGCCATCCCGGTGACAGGCGGCACAGGCGCACACGAGAGGCATAGGTTAACGTCTGCAACCTGCTGGTGAGGGGACGGTGCCCGTGCACCGAGGAGGCAAACAGAGGCAATAACACACACAGGCTCTCACTGGCTGTCCCGGCACCGGACGGCACGCCAACAGCTTGCAGCACATCTTGCCAACACAGGACGGCTCTGACGGGCAACCCGGCTGCTGCCCAACACCCGGCCGGTGGGGGCTTCGCTGCCTTCTGACGGCAAGGCAAACCCATTAACAGATGCCTTCTTGCCCCACGTACAGTGTACAGATGTCAAAGCTGAGCCAGAGCTATTTGGAGAAAAAAAGCAACAGATACACCGTGCTAAGGAAAATGAGTCACTGCAATGAATCGGGACGAGGATTCACGCTATTGCTTAAACATTTAAGGGGAAAAAATAGCCACTATGGGCAAAAAGAGAGCTCTCCTAGCTCCCAGCTCCACATCCTTACAGCTAAATTCCATGTTGCTCTGGAATACCCTAGCAAAACTACCCTCACACACAGGCAACAGCCTGTGTGCAGCAGCCCAGGAAGCACGACTGCGTTACATAAATCACCTAAGGTCAACTCTGCAACTGGCATGGCAAACACCGATGTTGCAATCCCACTTCTCCCAAGAGCTGAAACCAAAGTTTAGGAACAGAACAAGAAAAAACAGCCTCCTCCTCCTCCTCCAGGGATGCGGGCAAGCAGTGTTTCTGCCCAGGCAGGGGGGAGGTAGCAGGGGCTGCAGGGTGTGTGCACTGCAGCCCCTTTGTTTGAGACAAAAGCATCCTCCGGCAGCCTGCTAGCCGTGAAGGCTTGAGTGTGCACTGCCCGGTGCGTGTCGTTAGATGAGTGCCACTGATTACACGTGCACAGGCTCGGGGGCACCCTGCCGCCCCCGTATGAAGCATGCAACTCTTGTGCACTGATGAACACGCCTCTACCTGCTCCAGCCAGTCTTGAGCCAGGCCAAGGAACAGAAGGGCTTGAAACGCCCCACGGTTGCAGTGGGGTGGTGCAAGAGGAGAGCAAGGTGCCAGGAAGTCTTTCCCCATCTCAAGCATCTGGTTCCTGAAGGAAAAGATCTCAGAGAAGAGAAACTGGCTCCTGCTAAGTATCAGCCTGACTCTGCGTGCGTTTATCCGCAGCTCCCTGCTGCTATCTCCTCCTCCCCTGTGGCTGAGTCACTTCCTCCCTTCAGTCTCCACCAAACAGGTTGCTAGAGGCTCGCCTACACCTTTCCAGCATTTGTCGAGCCCAGCTTGTCTTTAAACGCATCTTGGAGCACAACCACCACCTCCTTGTCTCTGGCTGTCCTGCGTGCCGACAGGGAGCTGGGCTGCTGCTGCCCCTCGGCTCGGCCCTGCCGCCTGCACCCCCGCTTCCCCAGGAAGGACAAGCCCTGAAGAGGAAGAGGAAGATGTGTCAGAAGATCAAGTCACACGCCTGCTGAAAGCAGAGGGGTAACGTGGGAGCTGATGGCTAGGGGTGTCTCACGGGCTGAGCTGCAGCCCCTCTGCACCCTGCAGCAGCCACAGCCTCCCCCCTGCAGCACTCTGCTCCCTGCCCTGCTGCTCTCTTTTTAATTTGGTTTCCTTCTCGCTGCTGCCAGGAGAAACATTCCTAACATCTCTACAGCCAGAGAGAGACCAGAGCCCTCTGAAAAGCAGATAACTGCTGCTGGGAGACAGGGAAAGCGAGCTGATGGAGCCCTACCATGACATTTTAGCTGTCACGAGGGTCAGACAGCCCTGAAGCGAGTTTGCATTTAAATTCTCAACCAAGTATCGAATGGCAGAAACACCCTTGACAAAAAGCAGAAGCTGTGGTTCTGGCTAATCAGCTTTGCCTTGCCCTGGCCATCCTCCCTCCAAAGGTGACACCCCCCCCTTCATTTATGCAAGTGAAACTACAGCACCACAAACTCCCCTCATGCCTGTCAGGAGGGGCTGAACACCACCCGCGTTGGGTTGTAACCCCGTCTGCTCCCCAGTGGCCCGGGACCACCCTGTCTCCCACAACGGCAAACCCCAATTTATCCTTTCTGCGATGTGCTCACCCGCCTGCACAAACGCAAACAGCCGTCAGTATGAGCTGTCATCTAATAAATGAATCAATGTTTTGAAACTTTCTCTCCGGACAGGGAGTTCAGCAACTGTGAAAATCACCATCCAGCACACAGAAACCCACGGAAATGCCGGGCCAGCCCCAGGACATGCCACCTCGCCTGTGAAGCAGCCCTCACTGCTGCAGTGGCTGCATGTCCCAGGTGGCACTCGTGACCTTTTAAATTCTGCCCTCCCAGTTTCTGAACCAGGGGAGACTGGCCGACAGCTCATGGAAGGCCGATGCACTGCATCCCATGCCAGACCACCTCACATGCTCACCGGAGAGTAACAGCAAAACATCTTTCACCATTTATAAGCATATTCCCAACTTTTAGTCCAGTCTCTCTCTTCGCACAATTATTGATCCTTACCTGACCAGAACTATTTCCAAATGCGTATTTCCTAGAAATGTACAGAAAATCTACTCAAACCTCTGCCCATAAATCCGTAGCTTAGCCCCTTACAAGCAAACAGCATCGTGTTCTCCTTGTCAAAGCTTTGCGACAGCTCTTCCCAGTCACTTACAAATCAAACAGCCCATTCAACATCCCTGCAGCTACGTGGGACCACGGTGGGCAAGAGCCACGAGTACCAGCCACTTCTCTGCCACGAGTTGTGACCTGCCTGACCGTGACCAAGCCAGGCTGAAATACCCATAGCGGCACCAACGCTTCCCAGAAACAAGGCGTGGATTGAGGACATGCCGCTGTCACGCTGCAAACACGCTGCAACCTTGGCAGCCCCAAGAACTGGGGCAAACAGGTCACCTTAATACCCTGATGGTCCTGAGGACCACCTGCATCAGCCCCAGCGAGCCGAGCTGAACACTCAAAGGTCCAGTCACCAAAGTCACACCTCCAGCCCATCAGTATGGCCTCCAGGCAGTTTTACACACACCAATTGAAAATAATTGTTCAGTTTAAGACAGTGAAGTACAAGTTTAAAGCCTCAAAACAACAAAACGTGGCTAGAGAGGTATACATACATATTCCTACAGACATACACACACATATGCATCAGGTTTACTTTAAGCAGCCACGTGCAAGCTCATTTTTTTTACTGCTTGTTGTTTTTCTTTTAAAAGAGTACTCAGCTTTATTCTCTTATTTTCCAAGTTCTTACTAACAAGCCCAGCACCGTTTCTTGGCTTGTCTAAGCTGCAGTTCATGAACTGGACTAGTTAGAAATGGAGGAGAAGGGACCACCAGCCAAAGGAAGGGAAGCCACCCCTTGGTCCAGTTAAATACATAATTAAGAACTTAACGGCATTAACCCACTCAGCTCCAGATGTCTACGTGCACACCAAAACAGTTATCTTCCTGTCCACATGCCTCTTCCTTCAACTAAAATACAGGAAATTTCAGACAACACTTCAGTATGGATTGCCTGTGTGTCGGACACCGTGTGCTCCCCACCAGCCCCAACACTCATGTTTTGAGGGTGGAATACGTCATTTCTGTACCTGTATCCGAGTCTTTTTGATCTCCATTTGTTCCAACAGTGAAAGGCAACTTCCGTTTGGTCGCTCGCTCTTTCACCTCTTTGCCGCCATCGCTCCGGTCCAACTTTGGAGTCTTGGTTAGAGAAACTTTATCTTTATCCTAGAAAGAGAAGAGACCAGATTAATAAGAGCCTTCCGCGGACTGCATTCACCTAAACCCCCAAAGTCCTGCACCAGCCTCACACAGCACTTGTTCTCTCCTTTCTACCGTGGGTTTCCAGCACCAGGGTTTAGTGTCTTGCGGAAAGCAGCCTCCACCGAGCTAAAAAGCTCAGCCAGCACCAGAGAAGAGCAAGGGCAACTCAGGCTGCCACGTGGTGCCAAACCTGCAACCAATTCACGTGAAAACCGGGAGCCAACACCTCGTGTGCCGCAGGGGTGTGCCTGCTGTGAGCACAAGGGGAAGACAGGCTGGGGTTGGGGAACCCGAGGATTTCTGATCACAGCCGCACCCATCATTTGGGAAAGGCTCCCAATCCCAAGCAGAAGTGGGATGGAGGGGAGTGCAAAGACGATGCCTGGGACACACACAAAACCCAGCGTTAAGGCCCTTGGTTCAACGTGAGGAGCTGAGGGCTGCTCCTTGGGGCCTGCAGTATTTCTAGCACAAGAATACAGCATTACTATTTGAGCTTACGTGATAACATGTTACTCTGGAGAATATTCTGGCAGCCGATAAGTCTGTTAACATTGCTGACTGTTTACAGGATCAGCACCGCAGCCAAATGCACTTACAAGGTTTGCACTGTACAGTCAGCGTCACGATTCGTACCAGAAAGGCCAGTACGGCCCTGCCGGTATCTGCAGGCAGCACCCCCCATCCCAGGGCAAGAAGCTCCAGGTTCTCCCAGCTCCGCAGGTGCTCCTGCAATTGCCCCGTCATGGGGCAAAGGGTCCCGTGGTGGCAACATCCAGCAGCGAAGCAGCAGTTCCAGTAGCACCAGCCCTGGCAAAGCTCGCTCCCCCCCCCCCCCCCCCCCCGACCTGTGTTTTGGGGTATGCTGGGTATTGCTGGATACTCTGGGGTTGATCAACTCTAAGTCCCAACTATGTGCAAACACCAGCTGAGGTATTCCCAGAGGCTGAATGGTTTAGCTGTCTGTCTCCCACGCAAGCTTCAGCTGGGACTGTAGAAGGAGAAGCTACCTTGAGAACAAACCTACCAACGCTGCATAAATGCAAGGAAAGCAATGCGGATGCTGGCTGAGCATTACTGCTTTCTCAGAGAGGCCAACCTACGTCTTGTTTATTCGGGTTGGTTTGGATTTTAACATGCAGCAAGGTGAAGGCGGCGATGTTGGGGGCTCCCTGGTACAAGCAGCAGGAAGAAATTTTGAAGAAACATCCCGAGCAAGACAAAGTATTGAGGCAGACAAGATTTTTCACACAAACAGCAAGAGCGGGTACATAACTCAAACTTCAGGAGTTCAGTATGCTGTGAATGTATACAGACTGAAGTCATGCACTTTTGTTTTTTGTACATGAGAAACAGTATTATTTTAAGCAAGCGCTTCTGGATTGAGCACTGTGCCACTGCTCTATAAACAAGGCCAGAACAAGCAGCTTTGTGATAGATCTGATTTCAATAACCTAGCAAAACCTAGACCCTAAGCTTTAGATACAGGGTTAGATTATCTCAATGCATTAAATCATGCAAGACCATCGCTAGAAACTCAGACAAGTAAATCTAACAGAAATTCCCTTGTTTACAGAAGCCCAGTCATGCTGTCTGCATCAGACTCAGCACCCTGGCAGGTGGCTCCTGTGCCAGCAGTCACAAGACCACGTCGTCACTGTGTATGTTGCTCCTTCCTCTTTCTGAGTTTCTGTCTGGCAACCAGACTTCACCCGCAGGTTAAAGACAAACTGTTTACTTGGACCAACGGGTTCTGCTTGCACGTCCCCTTCGCGACGGGCAGCCTGACAGCCCTGTGGCTGCACACCCAATGCTCGGCCCCTCTCGCCTGCGCTCCAGTGAGGACCAAAAAAATGGGTTGGGGAATCCCTTTTTTGGTAAAGCAAGCTAAACAAACCTATCTGACAGTGGCTTTTGTGGTTGGAGGGAGCCAAGGCACGTTTGGAGCCTGAAGAAGGGCAGCCCTGCTTGAGAGCAGCGCTGAGAGCCCTTCCTCAGCACAGGAGTCAGCAGTGCAACGGGACAAAGTCACTACAGCCAAAACAAACACTCCAGCATTTCATTTAAACCCTCCAGGTTTAAAAGCTTTAATCTTATTTTTTCTGACGGGCATAAAAATAGTTTGCGACAACAAATGATGCCAGCTGCTGTTCCCAACAGCTCAGAGGTGCCAGCAAGGCCAGGGAGCATGGATTGCCTCCCAGGGCTGCCTTGTTGCACGTAGGTATGCTGGTCTGCCCTGTTGCTCCCCAGTTTAACACAGCCTCAACCAGCAACGCTACACTCAAACCCCACTGAGCATCCGAGAGGCCATGCTGATGCGGGGGGAACATTCCCCGGGGATAACAACTGCAGAGACATGGCCCCCTGCGTCCCCCTCAAAAACTTCAACTGCGCTTCAAGACAACCGTCACCCCAACCCTTTTTACCCTTTAGAAGTCGGGGCCTGGGACAAGAGCATAAAAGCAGAGACAACCACGTGCATGTCTCTTCCCCCGGCGCCCAGGTCTGAGGGCACACCTGCACACATGGCATCCGAGCTGCTCCAGCATCGGGAGCCGCAGGATCACAGTGCCGGTGAAACCCGGCACCTCTCTGGGCTCTGAAGGTGCATTTGAACCTCTCACGCCCGACACCGGCAGCTCGGGTTTGCCAGCACCGAGCGGCAGCAGTCCTCAGCAGGAGAGACACTTCTAGAAGAGTCCAAGGTGGATCAGTCATAGCTGACGCTTCAAAAACGACACTTCCCTCTGCCAGCCGCCGTGCTCGCTGCCTGTACCGCAATTTCCTCGCCCGGCCCCTTCAGGCAGGCTGTTCCTGCACCTCAGCACCGGGATGCTCTGCCTGCTCTCGCAGCACTGGGGCAGGATGCGGCGGAGCCCCCGGCACCCTGCAGTGGGATTTCCTACACTCCCAGCATTTTTTCCAGACACCACGTTTCACATTGAGAACTCCAACAAGAGGTCAATTGTGCTTAATACAAAAATTACATTTTTTTCATTGTTTGTTACCTTTAAACAGATTTCAGCTGGAGCAAACCCATCACGTCATGTCCTCTTGCTGCCCAAAAAGCACTCTGCCTCATGGGCGACCCAGCTCCAGGCATCGGCTGGCAGCACTGCTGCTCTTGCACCCCGCTTAAATGCAAACAATTGGTGACAGCTTGTTTAAAATACACCTTCTCTAAAATTCCCTTCATCTTTGGCTTTGGCCGCTGCGGCGCAACAGCCTAAACCTGCAGGTGCCGGGGGGCTGCAGTGCCTGCAAGCCGGGTCAGGCTGCTATGTTAATGCTGTGCACTTGGGAATAAGAAAAAGCGCCGACAGGTGAAAACGCAGCTTATTCTAGAAAGTTCTGCAACGTTGTTAAAGATTCCATGTTGGAGGAGAGACAGAGCAGAGGAACTAGGCAAAAAGCCTTCCCAGGCAAGAGGGTGAGCCCGGCATGGAGATGGAAACGGCTCTGTGAAACCCAGCGCTGGGCACGCTCGGGCAATGCTTCGTTTGCATTCGTCCAAACGCTCAGAGCTGCCGATCCAGTCAGTTCAGCAAAACTAAATTACCGAGGAACGAAGGAAGCGGTGGCAGTCCCAGCACTGCTTTGAAGATTAATTTGTACAGTAGCATAATGATAACCTTTTATACTAATTGGAGCAAGGAAGATCCAAACTTTGCTCCCCCCTGGAAAGCAGCAACCCGCTGAGGATGCCTGCAGCAGTTGGCGGTGAAACCATCGCAGAGAAATTAAGGCAGCTGGGAGAGTCATATTCCTGAAAGCAACGTGCATTTTCATGTTCTTATTTTAAGCTTTACTTCCCTAATTATTTCCAATTTGGTAATGAAGAATGTCGTCCTTTTTATGAGTAAAAGCTGTTTTCATTTTTAGGTCTTCTCATGTTTAAAGTAAGCTCAGACTCATCTGAAGTAGGTTTCACAAAAGGAACAAATCCAAATCAATTGACATTGCAGAGAAACTTGTACGAATGTCTGTGTGTAAGACAGGCTTGGGGCTCTCCAAGGCTGGGGCAGCTCTTGCCGAGAGTAAGAGAGGGAGTTTGGGGACTGGGGGTGCTGTTGAGAGCTCAGCAACAGAAACAAGTTCCCCTTTGTAGGCGTTACTAAAAGTTGCTTTGGCAAAGGGGAGACGGCAGACTGTGACTTCAGGAAAAATCCCCTACTGTCACTTTATGTTCTTAGTATGACTTACTACAGGAATAACTGAACCCACCTTGGGTTACGCTTGCTACAGCTAAAAGAAGCCTCATGAGTTGTTATCAGCTGTCGTGGTTTGGAGCACAAACCGATCATGAACTGGCCCGATGCGAGATGCTATGTCGGCATAAGCCATGCACGTGGTGTGTGGAGTGGAAGGGCTTAACTGGGTCTGCGCCAACTTCTCTTTAGGACAAAGATCTCTAATCAGTGAGCGAGACCCCGATATTGATCTGCTCAGGTCATTATGACACAGACAAATAAAAGCCACTTTTCACCTTCATGTAAAACTCCAGCTAGGTCAGATTACTGTCCAAACACTGGTATTCAGAGCAAAACCAAACACGTAGTTCTTTCCAAATGCAAGATTCTGCGAGGCAGAGCCACTTACAAACCCATGCGAAGAAATCCGTATTTCCAGCAGAGAAGCTAAGCAAGTCTCTAGCTTGCTTTACAGGATGGGCTGTGCATCTGCAGCCTGCTCCTCCCCTCTGTCCGCCCGAGTCGCACGCAGCAGGGCTGTGCGATCAGCGCCCGCACACAAACGCTGAACCGCTGCCTCTGCCCGCCCGCCGAGAGCTGCGCCAGAGCCGTGCTTGCGCTTCACACTGAAAAAACCTGACTCACGTCCCAGCCGCTTATGCAAAGACTTGCATTACCAGCGATGGAAATCCCCAAAGCCCTTTGTTCTCCAAAATGAGTTGAAAGTGTTTCAGGTTGCAATGCTAGTAAAAAGTAAGCAGCAACGAACAAAACCAGCACCGGCAGCCTGCGAGGAGAAACCCAAAAGGACCAAGGGCTCCAATGCCTGCACCCCCCGGGTGATGCCCCATGCCAAGCCAGCACACCAAACTCCTGCCGTGGGCAAAACAACCCACGCTGCAAAAAGCAAATACTGCAAGAGCAGGAGTTTCCCTGCTCGAACAGTGACAGCAGCATGTAATTTCCCGGACGGGTCTCTGCCCGTTGCAGAGGGAGAGAAGTGGCAGGAGTAGTTCTCACCCAGCATCACAAAAAAGGGATGGACGCAATTTTACCCCGAGAGCACAGTGAACATTCTGGAAAGTGAACCCTGGTATTCCTTAAATCTGGGTCCCTTGTATCCATTCCAAAACCAGAGGACAACACATAAAGTTTCAAAAAGTCTGAATTTGTGTCATTATCAATGCTGCAACAAAACACTGGAAGTATGGAGTCAACTGGGACTGAAGTCCCATTCCTGTATGCCTCAGGCATTGAGGTTTGTAAGAAATGTTACCCTGCAATGACTACAGGCTGCTCATCTTCACTGGAACGTCACTGAGTCACCCAGTGCTCCTGCACATTTCACGCTTTGGCGAGTGACTCTGTGCTGGACACAGAGCCCAGCGCCTGTCCATACTGTGCTGGAAAGCCCTAACAGCCCGGTAAGTTTCAAGAAGAATCAAGAACTAAGGACTATGTTTGCTTTTCTGAAATTGGGAGAAAAGGAAGGAGAAAAAGCAAAAGCTTCTTTTAACCTCCGCTAGCTCCTACAAGCAAAAACCGGTGGTCAAACATCGTTCTGCTTGGCATTCAGTTCAATCACTGCAGCAAAAATACAATTTAAACTGCGCAAGTGGGAGCATTTCCTCATAAAGAGACAAATCCTCTGCCGCAGCCTCTGAGCACACGGTGTAACCACGCAGCAAGCGGTCCCAGGCACATCAGGAAATGGTTTCGACAACTGATATAATTCTTGCTGTGGTGCTCTGCACAGCCTAAGTCGTGAGTAATCTGCTCCTGGTATGGGGATCTGTGGATCTACACCAGAAAGGAGAATTATTCATATATGGCATGCTTATTTTTACAAAATCCTTCAGTCAGAACTCAAGCAGAAGGAGCCTGCGGGGCTGCCGAGCGCCCGCCCCGGGCAGGCTGTGCGCAGCCATATAAGGCTGCCAGGGCCCGACCGGCTGCCCCGCTGCCTCCGCTAACCCCGGGAGAAACTGCTCCTTGCTCCACAGCAGCAAAGCAGATGGACCATCTCATGTTGTTGGCCACGGAGGGCAACAGAGACACAGCCTCTGAAGCACTTCACTCTCGTTGCTCGAGCGACACCTCACTAGTTAATACGTCCCTCCCATGGAAGGGCAGGGAGCAGAGAGCCAGGAGGAGTTCCCTCTTACAGTCAGCTCTACAACTGAAAGAGAGCAGCTCACACCCTCTTCCACCAAGCAGGAGCCCTGTGCAGAAAGGGCAGCCTCCCCCAGAGCCTGGCTGTACCGTGCTCAAATGCAGAACTCACGTGTTTCCTGCAGCACTCAGCCCACCGCAACACCAGGGCCGAGGAGCACCCTGCACCCCGCACCCCCACCTGCCTTCAGTGCTACAGCTTCGGAGCCCAAGCACATGAAGCCTGTTCAACGCTAGAAGTGTCGATACCGAGGTCGCACTGAGAGGAAAACACTCAAGTGGCGACGCAGCTATAGCTTCGCTGCGCTCTCCCCGTGCACCATCGCCAGCAGCCTCGGTGGGTGTGGGTCCCTCTGTGTGGCACGGCCGGGGCTCTGCCGCAGCCACTCTGCCTTCCCTAGCCAGCCTCCGCCAGCAAGCCCGTGCCAAGGTGCAGGCTCGGGCCTTTGGAGTGTTGACAAGGGCAAGATAAATTAAAAGCAGCGGCTTGCTTGACAGGCAGGTACGACGCTGTCTGGAAGGAGGAGGTCTAACGCCCGAGTGCTTTCAACCTGAGTCACTGCTCCAGCTCCCACTTCAGAGTTAACTCGAACAGGGTGAATCGCTGCGCCGTGTCCTTTGGCCACCTAGGCTGGATCTCAGCTCCATCCCCGGAGCACGAGAGCCTTCTCCATTGAGAAGGCCCGAATTAAGCAGGCAGAAAGGCTCTTCCCCATCCTTACTCAACACCGCTCTCCACAGGTCTGCGCCGATGCCTCTGAATGGGAAGCATAAAATCATTTGTGTCCTAGTTATTTAGCCAGCGGGAGATAACTCCAGTTCCCGGCGTCCCTAGCACTGCTCAACAAACCTGCTCTGTAAATAACATGCAGCCTTTAAGCTACCGTGAGTGGATGAAATAAAATGGGAGCTGATTCATATTATAACTGATCCTCTCCCCCCTGAAGCACCTGCGCCAACATTAAGCTTCTTACGCAGCGCAGACAAAACCCCCTATTTACATATCCTGCGCTGCTGGGCTCAGCCTCATTTGCCAGGGTAAATGCTGACATCTTCCCCATGTAAGAGGGCAGCTGTTTCACCTCCAACGCCCCTGCTCCCAGTTTTTACCCCCCTCCCAGGAGCCCCATGCTGTGCCCAGCAAAGAGCCCGCACAGAGGCGATGCTCCTGCTCTGGACTTGCGCATGCATGGCCAACAGAAAGGGGAAGGGGGCAGGTGCTACCAGCGTGCTGGATAATCAAATTTCTGCCTGGGATTTTCCCATCGGTTATTTGTCATTTTCCTCATTTTGGCAATAATATAACCTCAGTCATAAGAGGAGTTACTGTCATCAGTGCGGGTGGGATGGCAGGGGAAGTGACAGAGCAAGAGACACAGCATCACTGGTGCTTGCAAAGCTCGGCTTCAGCTCCCGGGGCCTGGCAGAAACTCCTGGGGGAATGCTGAGAAACTGGAGCAAGGAGATCAAAGGGAAGTGGATGATAGTTGTTTCCTTGGCAGAATACAGCAGATGCAGGTTTTAATTTATATTTAAAGGTGACATTCGTACACAGCATTCTGCACAACTATTTACTGGAAACTACCAATACTGAGAAGGATGAAAAAAAGCTGAATGAGAGGAAGCAGAGCTAAAGCCTGGAGCAAAACAAGAACTTGGGAACGAAGAGGAAAAGTATGAACTTATTTATCCTTGAACTCAGATTTCATCTCAGTAACCTCACCTCAAGCCCAGTCAAAACCTAAACACCTCAAATAAAACCACAGAAACAGTAATTTCAGCAGAGCAGCTCACATGCTGAGTCCTGGTCAGACCACGCTCAGACTTCTGGGTGAAGCAAGACCAGCCGAGTCTGACACCGGCACAGCATTTGCAGCCAGAGGAGGAGAAACTCCTCCCTCGCACAGCACGCACTCGCGCCATCGCTGCATTTGGTCCTTCCGTGGCTTAGTGCACAGAAGCTTACAAATGCACAGTACTTGCAAGAGAATCTTGCAGAGCATCCCCCCCATGGCTCGGCCGGGTCGGGCCTACACAGTGGCAGCACTTCCTGGGAAGTACTGCGGCCACTGAGAAATGAAGTGGACCGCATCAGCTGGCAGAGAGCCAACACGCTGATTTGATTCTGATAGTAACAGCCCATGGCAACCTCTTGCCACATGAAATACAGCCATGGCTTGAAGACGTCAGGCATAAGAGGCAGCATCCCTAAAGGAAGGTAAGCGAACCAAACGTGCTACCTTTTTCCCCGTTTGTTTCTCCACCATGTCGTTGCTGAGAGAGAAATCTTCTGGCTGTGGTGTTTTAGAACACCCACCCTTGGGCATCGTTCTGCCTTCCTTACTTGATCTTCATTTATGCTGCCATCGCCTCATCATCAACCGTCTGTTTAGAGAGAGGAAAAAAGAAGTTAGACATCTCAAAAGGATCTTTCCACTGGGGGGGAAAAAGGCAAGACACTTCCCATGGGGATAAACTCCCACCGAGCCCTTGAACGGCAACACCAGGATGGCTGAGCGCCTCTGAATGCCGCACACCGCAGATGAGAGCGGGCAAAACCACTGCTGGCTTCTGCCACCTTCCAAATGAGGAGCGAGCTGGGACCTGCAGCTGCAGACACGACTTGTTTGATGTGCAAGGGATAGCCTAAAACAGATCATGCCCAAACAGAGAGCAATATCCCTCCTGTTCTTCACCCACAGCATCACTCCAAGCCTACAAAAAGTTTCTTGCAGGTACAGCTCTGTCCAGAGTACAGGGACACGGGGATGGACCTCCCAGGTGCATGTCTGGGGCAGGGACACCCCTGACCCTCCAGTTTGTCACACAGAATTTCCAGATGCTCGCAGGACCAATACACACTTCGCCCAATTACAAAATCTATTTATAAAATGCACTTTTTGAACATGTCTCCATTATGAGACGAGACCAGAAATTGCCAAGGGGGTCACAGTGTTCCCGGCACAGTTTGTCACAGGCTCCTCACCCTGGCACCAGTGCTGCTGCCATACCTTGGCTTAGGTAAGACAATTTGGAGAATAACAAAGCGCTCCCTGCTCCTGCCATGTGTTGCCTGGTTACAGGGCTGAAAAGACAACTGACTTCTGAAATACAGCGAAGCATGAGCTGCAACAGGGATCAGAAATACTGGCTGAAGCCAAGGCAGGCGAGGCCTTTTTAGGTGAACAAAAATATCTCCTCTCCCGAGACCAGAGGCTAAAAAGCATCCGTGCAACAGTATATCTCCAAGAAGTGACCCACATCAATCCCTACAGCAAAGGTCTCGTCGTACTTACGCTGAAACAGCATAAACAGGCACCATTTGAAAATGCTTTCCCCAGCTAATTGCCACCTGACAACACTACACATTGCACCCATTAACTTCTTATAATAGCGGCTGGGTTTCTGCAGAGCTACAATTGCAGGAAATTGTCCAGGAACAAAGTCATGCAGCGCTCCATCACAAGATGGGAATTCTGTGGGCGGGGAGAGTGAAAGAAAACAGGAGAGGAGAGGAGCCAACCCCTCCCGCATGCTCAGGGCCGGGGGACGAAGCAGCGTGGACCTTGAACCGCCTTCCTGGGCAGCACCAGGAAAGCCCAGCACCATCTCACTGGGTGCTGGGTCCCTGCACCTGCGGCGGCTGGGGCAGGAGAGGGGGTTAAGGGCTGGAGGAACACTAGCGTGGTGCTTTCATCAGCCTCGTATTTTAGAAGCTCTCTGGAAATCCCTTCATAATTTAAATGTTTCATTTGTGCTTCAGAGCCCTTTGGGTTGGGTTGGGTTTGGTGTTTTTTGGTTTTGTTTTTTTTTTTAAAAAAGTGATTCAGAGGTCCCAGCCCAGCCCTGCAGCAGCACAAACTCCTAGACCAAGGCACTCAGCACAGACAGTGCTGAGACATCCCGGAGCTGGCATTTTCAGCAGGAAACGTGCTTTCCAAGGTGGCTAATCCTCCGCCCCAGCTCCTTTGCCTGTGCTACGGGATGGTGGTCACCCGTGTTTTGTAACAAAGGCTCCAGGGATTGAGACCTCTTCATGTCTCCCTGCCCGACGCAAGGACAGCCATGGTGCTGAGTTTTGGGACCCCCAACCAGAAGTCACCAGCCCTTTTCCTTTTAGATGCACGAGCAGGAAAGGACCTGAACTGGCAAAGACAAAAGCAGGCTGATCAGCCCCCCTCATCACTGCAGCTGGGAAGCAAAAACAGCAGGGAAAGTGCAGAAAATTCAGCATACCAACCCAGCATGTCCAGAAAGAGAGAATGGAAAAAGAAAATCTTCTGTTAGAGCATGGGAACCAACTACAGAAATCTGTGTCTCCAAATTTCTGCTCTTCATCACTTGAAGGGCCTGCAGCCCAAGACAAGTGCCAAAGTTCAAGCACCACAAGGGCTGACTGAAAACAGCACCTTAAAAAGGCAGCTCAGCCGTCCTCGGGCACGCCGGGTGCCGGCAGAGAGAGGCTGGAGCTCGCAAAACCTGAAGGCAAGAGTGAGCGGCTCTGGCCTCTGTGCTGCCGCACACCCAACCAGGGGCTCGGTGGCTAAAGAGACATCCCGTATCACAGCAGCAAGGCTCTCCTGGCGCCGGTGATACTCCACCAAAAGCACTGCTCCGGAGCCCGAGGCGTTCCCTCAGTGTTGCACATCTATGGGGGTCCCAGATGCTGCAATTGCTTCCTCTAGAAGCAGCTCCAGCCATTTACAGCCTCAAGAACATCACTGTTCATCATCACTGATGATCATCAGCCATCGTTAATCGATTTGTAAAGTTTAAGAATTGTTTCCCTTCAGTTTCACCTACTGGTGCTCATTAAGGTGCAGATAAAGGAGAAACCAGCAAGTGCCTGAGCACATGCCTGTGAGGAGCAGGACTGGGCAGGAGCACTGCGTCTGTACGGAGGACACACAGTCTGCACACACCTGAACAGATTCCCTTCAATATTCACTGCAAATCCAAGAAGTGGCAATTCAGATGATGTGCAGGGCAATGGAAATTTGCACTCGGGAAAGGATATTAAAAACAAGCAGCTTCACTTAACACCAGCGATGAGCGCAGGGACCAGCACGGCTGGGACCAGGGCACACTCCGCTCCTGACCACAAACAGCCAAAAATTAAACCCCACGTTGTTTCCAGCGCCTCGCTACAACTGTTTCATGGCCTGCACGCACGCTGTCAATTTATTCTCGAAAAAATTCTGCCCACTCCTGATGCCTTTGTGGCTGTTTGTAACCGGGGTAGGTACCTATTCACGTGGAGCTTCAAAAACCTGTTTAACTGAGAAAAGGCCAGACGGATGCCAGATTAATTCTGCACCCCTTCTGTTCATCTAGCTGACTCATTACACTTGGAAAGCTGGCTGCCTCTCCATGTAAACAGAGCACTGGCCTGTTTAACAGCTTGGAGGGAGTATTACATTTGCACAACAATTACCAACAAGGCTCGCACAGTCTTCGTTTCATTTTTAAGCACGTCTAATAAGAGTCAGAAGGGAGGTACAAATTCCCGGTTTGGAAGAGCTATCCCCAGCTTGCGGGAGCGACGGCAAAGCATGTCAAAGTCGCAAATCTAGGGCTGCAGAATTACGATTTGGCTTCAATCCCTCCTAATCTGGGAGCTGGACAAGTCACCCCCTTTCCACCACACCCCTCTCAACCTCACCTCCTTACCGAGAGACAATCATCACCCTTCCTATTTTGTAAACAATTAACTAAGCTCCTTGAACTAAATGATTACATGTCTGCTGCACAATAAGAAGTGGGAGACCGAGTGAGCTCAACAGAATATAATCCCTCGTACTTCTCCAGGAAAACAAAGGAGCTGTTTACCTCTGGCCAGCAGCCAGCCCCAGCTGCGCACGCCGCCGTCCCCTGCACCCAGCCCCTCGCCCGGCCAGCAGCACCCTCCCGCAGCCCGCCAGGCCGGGTCCCACGCCGGGTCCCACGCCGGGTCCCCTGGGGAAGCAGCTGTGGACAGGGGACTCAGCCCTGGGGCTCGGCCAGCCCGGCCGTGGCAGCTCTCGCCGGTTTGGGACAGCCAGCTCCAGCCAGCGGCCCCACGTGCCCGCGGGGAAGGCCACTGCGGTCCCAGCCGCCGCAGCATGGCACACACGACTTTGCCTGCAGGGAGAAAGCTGGAAAAACTGACACGACGCCCAGCCCAGCGGGAGATGGGCTGCCCTGTGGCCCTTCCTGGGCTGGGGACCCTCCTGGCCGCTGCCTCCCCCCCACGGCAGGGGCTGGCAGATGGGGGTTCACAGCATCCCCAAGCACCCTCCTGGAGGGTGGAGAAACGGGACTGTGGGGGCACGTCCAGGAGCGGGGCTGGAGCTGTGTGTCCGGGAACAGCGGGGCTCTGCAGAGCCAGTCTGGCCGAGCACACACGATCCCCTCCTCTCCCCTCGCCGGGGCGAGGAACCAGTTGAAAATGGTTTTTATTCCGCCCATGGCATGCCAAGGCGAAGCCACACACTAAGACCAAACATTTCTGTGGAGGACCTCAAAAGGCAATGGTCCCAAAAGGGATGGGAAGGGAAGGGGGGGTCATCTGTCCCCCCAAGCTGCAGGAGGAGGAGAGCACTGCTGGCTCCATGCTCGGCCCATCAGGCCGTCTGGGCAGCTGGGAGGCAGCACAGGACCAGTCATACCAGTTAGCCAGGACCAGGCTCCCAGTGAAGGCCATGGGCAAATTGGGACAGGCACAGGGATGGCCAGAGCCCGCGCAGCCCCAGCCAGCCGACGCCAACATCGTGCCTGATGGGGGAGATTCCCCACCGTTAACAAACCCAGCGGGGACCCCGTGTGCATCCAAACCTCTATCCCTACCTCTCCTGCCTTCACGCGCACAGACAGCAGCATCCACGTCTGTGACAACAGAAAATGCAAAAAACGCTGAAGTCCTCAAATGCTTTCAGACGTATATCCAAGGTGGAGCGCCAGCTTTCCCTGGCTCTGCCTGCACCACAGGCTGCCCACCCCGTCCCTCCAAGCCTGCCCTCCCGCAGGTCCCTGCACAGCCTCTCACCCCGCTGCGAGCACACCAGCCGGGCTCCTGCCATCTCTGTCTGAAGCCACAACAAATTAGCACATGCCCAAGATCTGTGCATCGGAGCCTGCCCATACCCTGCAGCCTGGAGTAAAGAAGATTGTGCAGACTTCCTTAAATGCCAGACAATAAGAAAAAAAGCTGGCTGGAGGCTCTTACCCCTTACAAAAAACTCCAGTACAAGGATGGCAATTAGAGGCACAGACGTTATTTGCACAAATTCAACACATTTGTTTGGTCTGAAAAATTTGGAATATGAACAAGCCCCACCAAAACACGAAAATTTTTAAACCTCAGGCTCCTTTTGAGGACTCTGTCCAGAAAAAGAGGTGTCTTTAAATCTCTGAGTATTGCCTTAAAATAACAACTCACACAGATCACATCCAAAATTTGACACCCTCCCTCTCCCCAGCACCGGAAAGTACAGGAAATAAAACAAAAGTTCAAGTCTTTCAACATGCTGAACTGTGTCCTTCTCCATCAGCCTGCTGGTACCTTCACCGAGATGTTTGTCAGCCCTGCAAAGACCATCTCCCAGCCACGCAGTAGCACAGCACCTGCTGAGTCCGCACCAAAAATCATGGTGTGCATCACTAACAGGCTGCACGTTCAAAAAAGACACCATCACAGCCTCCACCCAGCACTGCCCACCTGCATCCTGTTCAGTGCTGGTTTACCAACACGCTCCCAGCACCAAAGACAGGCTCTTCACCGTGTTTTCCTTTACCTGTTAGGCCTACACAACTCACGACTAGTGCCTAAAACTGCTTGCGAGCACCGATGGGACATGCACTTTGGGGAACAAGGAACAATTGTTCTTTGTGCTCCAGCTTGGCTCTGGGAGAGTAAAGTCCGTCTTTTTCCGCCATCGGTACATAAGCCCGAGAGCAGCGGGAGGCCTGCAAGCCAGCAGTGCAAACACAGGTGTGTTTCATTCAGCAGCCTTACAATGGGTAATCACAAAGATTAGCTATTAATAAGATAGTGCAGCACGAGGTGCTAATTCTTACAGCCATTATCCAAGACAAGGGAAATCGAGAGATCTCCACATTTCCCTGCCCTGAACCCAGCCGGCTGGAAAGCACACTTGCCTGATGTCACATCTGGGGTTACCCCAGTTTCCCAGCTCCATCATGCCCTCACCTTCGACTCAACATCTTCCCTCTTTACCCTGGGGAACTTGCTTTCTTTTTGTTCCTGACTTTTGAAGGGGAATATTGGTCCTTATCAGGATGAAACATCTTTCTTCACCTTTTTTCATGGATTCTCTCCTGTTCTCAAAATCAGTACCTGGTCCCCACAATAACTTTCCTTTCTTCCACCTTTCTCAAATATTTCTTTCGCCTTAACCCACACAGTGTTTCCTGACCTCCTGATGTGCCTCTAATGACTCACATCTGGATGGACTGGCTTGGGGCTCAGGCAAGGCTTCGTTGGTTTCTGAAATATGCCCCAGCCAAGTACACTCAGCAACATGAACTAAAGCAGCTGTTGGTATTTCAATCACTTGTAAACAGATGCCCCTTCCCGGTGTTTCTTAGGACCTGCAGAAAACAACGCAATGGAGAAGCTCAGCCTGCTGAGCAGTTTGTGCACACAGATGTGCACTTATATCTTCAAGGACCGCAGTCAAGATGATGCTCAGGACCTCACCAGCTGCTGTGAACATCCAGCTCCTCAATGGTTCTCCAGCCATGACTTGTTATATGAAACCATCCCTGCTAATGGGTTAAATTTAAACTGCCACCCTACACATAACCTGCCAGTGTCAGTTCCTGCCCAGCATCAGAAGACCGGGCACTGGTCTCAAATTCCGACAACTCTGAAGTTTTTCTATTCCATTCAGTGTTATTATCTAACAAGATTATATTTGGAAATTTATGACCAACTACCCTGTGATTCAGAATACTCCAGCTGGGACCGTTCTTGGGATACACTTAAGTCTGAAAAGCGAGCCCTGACAGTACCCTGCAACCACGAGCAACCACTCTGCCTGTGTGGTTTCTCCGGGAGCAGTTTTTCCCACAAACTCTTCCCTCAATTACCTATATGCAGCTGCCTCTTGATATTGCTACATTTCTGGATGCCACTGATTATCTGGTTTCTGGCCAAGGTTACAAAACTGTTGTTTCAGTCAGTTCTCTGAGCTGTGGTTTGGGAGTGGGATCAGCTGCGATGAGGAAAACTTCAGAGCGGCTGGTGCGTTGCAGGGAGGCTGGAGCAGTGTGTGGCCCTGCCACACCACCATTAGTCAGAGTGGAAGGGCCGATTACGACGCCGTGCCCTCTCAGAATGATTGCAGGATGGCTCCAGATCACCGGCTCAGACCAAAACCTGCTGGAGAGGGAAGACTTTGCACTTGGCCCATCTCCTCTCTGCTTCGCACAGAAACCCACTGGGCTTCAACCAGGTAAGAGCTGTAACCACATCTGCCACACAATCACCTACCGGACTTCTTGCACATCAACCTCCTTAAAAGAGGGATGAACTCCACTCGGATATTCCCACTGCTGCTGTATATGGGAGGAAAAATATTTCCCTAATTTACATCCCAAGGACTTACAGAAAGCAATACTGTGCACCTACAGTGATCGGCAATGCTAACTTTAAGCAGACTGCACACCATATTGCATGTCACATGCATTTAAGAGGAGAAAACGCAGCCCAAACCATCCTGCACACAGAAAACAGGGGAAAAATTTCCTGTTTTCTGTGTGCAGGATGGTTTGGAAAAAGAAAAAGACCCTGATGGCCTGAGAGGTACGAGGAGTGCAAAGCCCATACCTGCAGCTCACCATGACGCAAGCGGGGCGAACCTCCACAGCACACACGGTGCACCAACGTGCCGAGAGCCTGTCCTGAAGGTCCCACCAGCAGGGAAAGATGGGGATTCCCCAGAGCTGCATTATTCTGGCAAAATCTAAACAACACAAATCTGCACAATCTGCTCTGTTCCCAGGACGGTTTGGGGAGCCAGGCTCTGCCCCCTCCCCGTGCCTGGCAGGGTGCTATGGCTGTGGCTTGCTCTGCTGAACTGCAGCTCGAGGGGTTCATGAGCATTCGCCAAGCCCCAAAAACGAGCTGGGCCCGATTTTCAAGATGGAGAAACACGTCAGTGCAGACAAATTCCTGACCATCACTATCCTTGATTTGATGCCGACTAAATCACAGTGAACCAAAGGGCAACAGATGAAGCAGCAGCGAGCGACGGTGCCCTGGCAGCGAGCTGCGTCACCTACCCCACTGTCCCGGTGGCAGCCCGGGGACCCAGGCGTGATAGGCTGGCAGGGTCTGCTGGCACACACTGCTCCGTCCTCGGCCGGACTGCTCTGCATTCCCCACCTGCGTGTTTTCCATCTTCCCATTCCTGGCACTAGTGACTTGTCCCAAGGGGAGGCTGCGGGGTGAACACCATTCCTACAGAAAGCTCATGTTAGCTCCTGTGAGCCCCATCTGCTGCTTAGCGGCAGAGAAGGCTCAGGAAGGTATCAGAAAGAAGAATGCATTTGTGCTTGTTTTTGGCCATCTAAGTTCACACAGGTGTCTCTGTTACGTGGCTAAATCACCAATAACTTTGTGCCTTGTTTCCCTCCAGGAACTCGGTATCTGCACTGACGTAATGCAGCTGGGCTGGGGCGCAGCAGGCGGATTTTAGCAGTGAACCGAGACTCAGTCCTGTGAGTTTGAGCTGCTTTAATGAAATAAAAACTACATATTACTAGTGTGTATCTCTGTATATACATATGTACATGCACACACATGCAAAAACACAAACACATATAATGTATGTGCACACCGCAGTAAAACCCCAAACAAGGCTCCTGCTCCGGTCCTGTCCAATTTTCTGTGTTCCATGCTTCATTACATACCAGTCTAAGACAAAGACCAACTTCTACTACAAAGAAACCTACATGACTTAAGCCCTTAAACCCCAGGGGAGACAATGACCAAGCACGTTTTCATTACATAAGAAAGAAACCAAAAATATTTTGTAAAAGGTGCCACAGCCATTGCAACAGGATCCTTCCAGTCGAGGAGACCCTCAGCTCAGAGCTCTGCTACAACCAGCCTCACGCAGCAGGGGCTCTGCAGTCACCAGCTACACCCTAACAAAAGCTCTGCTCGACCCTTGGCGGATTTGAACAAATGCTTCAGGATGTCTGTGTTTAAACTCGTGTTCAGTCCACGATGTTGCAACAGCCAAGTAACATCATCTCCCAGCTGTGAGCATGAAAGACCATAATCATCTCAGCAAAACATTTCTCTTCCTCCCCGTTCTTGCACAATTCTTCCCAGGTTCCCTCTCCCCATCTCTGCATCCTGATGCAAACTGCAAAGCTTCCTTCAAGCACAGGAACTTCAAGAGTATTTCGGTGACTTTCGCAGCAAGGACCAGGCAACAGAACAAACCCCACACATAACCACTTTCCAGACAGGGGCCCTGAAGGCATCAGGCTTTACGGAAAAAGCAAACACAGAACTTCACTGGTTTACTCTTATTTGGGTCTGCAAACACAGGAGTTTTGTTTTGGCTGTCTGCCTCTCTCCTTTTCAACTGAGGCCAGTGGGCTCGAGATCGATGTTTTATCCATATACAAAACACTTTGCAGCAGAACTGGTATTTGTTTGCCATACTACTGGCAGCTTTTAAACAACAGGGCAAGAACTGAACAGAGATGGACATAAAAAACCAGTTGCACAGAACCAGAAAACCCCAGAACCCTGAAGTGTTATTCCAGTAGAGAAGGGAAGACAGCAAAACCTTGGATGCTCTGATTTTCCAGACTAACCAGAAGACTCCAGTTACACAGGGCTCACATCAGAAGTGCCACATCAGCCTCCCAAACCTTCTATTAACACATTTCTCAAAGTTTTATTCACACACTGGCACACACACCCGATACTGGGAACACACAGCAAGGTAATACCCCCTGACCTAGTGCTGGCAAGAACCTGCCTTCAAGCGGAGAGGTGGAGCCGGTGAGCTGGCGGACCCCTCCAACTGACGCTGCCAGGCCACCGCTCCAGCTTCACGCATGGGACTTCTGCTTCCCCTAAACCCCCAAACGCCATGGTAGCAGATGCACATCCTGAGAATACCCAAGGTGCCTAAGCCATGTTCTGCTCTGAAGGAGTTTCCTTCTCTACTAACAAGCCCAGGGCCGTGAGCAGACAGACCTCCCACCTTCAGCGCTTGCAGGCATCACTGTCCACCACGAGGTGCAGCAGCCAAATCCACCACCACAGCCAAAACCCAGCGCAGGACAATGCATCAAAGCTGCAAATCTGCTGTGTTCCCAGCAAAACACCAAGCTCGTGACATTCTCCCTCAAGATATGGAAAAGACTGATTCATAGCTCACATTAAACTGGGAAGCCTGTAAGCATGCAAGGAACTTGGTGGGGGAAATATAGTCTAGCCCATGTAAAGTTTCAATGTTCTGCCAGGGCAGCACCCGGGCAGGGAAGCCTTTCTTACAAACACACCACACCTCATGGAGCAAGCACGGCACAAAGCCAACGCCAGGCAACCACCGGGCTACGGAGGGGGAAAGGCTTCTGCCAGTTTCAAAGGTCTGTGCTGCAGTGCAGGCAGGGAGGGAAGGGGGAGCGAGCGCTACGGAAGGTCTGCTGCACACATTTCTGGCCTGCAGGGCAGCCACACACACACGGTGCTGCTCTCCAAGCTGGCTCCATGCACAGTTTTGAACTGCTAATGCTTCCTCCCAGCCACCGCCGCTCCCCCTCCCAGCAAAACTGTCACCACGCTTTTTGTACTACTTAAAACGATGCTGCGGCTCCCTGAGCCCCGACACACTGATACGGACAGCAGATTTCCCAGATTATTGCAGCCCGAGCTGGAAGTAGAGCTCCGTCTGTAGCTGTGCGTCTGCTGATGACAGACCACCACCACGCTGCTATTTAACAAGCTGTACAACAGGAAAAAAGCTTGCTGTGGCTTCTGTGGGGCTCTGCGCGCTGCAGCCAACGCGGAAAAAACAAAGCATTGAGTTTCTCCAAGCAAACCACATGCCCTCCGCTGCCGGCTGCCAGGCATACGGGGAGAAGCACCTTGCCTGCTACCTTCCTCACTTCTGCTCGCCTTGTTTCAGAAGCCAAATTCCCTGGCCGGTTTTCCTGTTCCTGGTCCAACAAGCGGTGCCTCCGCTGCTGCGGGTGCCGGCAGGGTCCCTGCCCACGGCCGCACCGGTGCCAGGAGGCTCATACCTGGCTCAGCACGCTGCCCAGGACCCCAGCTGTAAGCACGTAAGAACAAAGTGGCCATCCTCTTCCAGGGGATGGCAGGGAAGGTTTGGGCACAACACAACCCTGCTGCTGGCTTGCGAAGAATCAAACCAAGGTTCATTCTGCAGCTCTCCTGTCTTCTTCCTCTGTCTCCATCTCTCAAATTACAGTGCTTTGGAAGGTGACCTACTGTACATAAAGACATAGGAATGCATTTACCAAAAAGGGGATATTCTTGTATTCAATTTTCTCTACAAAGCTATTGTTGAATGTGTCATCAGAGCAGGAGTGATGGAAAGCTGTAAAAATGGGCCTGCTTTAACAGATCGTTTCTGTAAGGGCATGGGCCTCCACCCTTCGAAAAAAATTGAGAGCCTCTCCTGACTTTGAGCCTAATTAAGTTACACGTACACGAGGCCTCTTGTAAGACAATTTGTTATAAAGCTACTGCTTAAACACTCGCCGAAAACTGAGCCAAGTTGAGACTACCTGGAGCTGCATTTCAGCAGCTGACCGGCCACGTGCCATGTTGGGAAGCGTGAGGCTCTGCAGATGTCCCAGCACCACCGCACATCCTCACCGTGGCTCGCCCAGGAGCCCGAGCATCTCTAAAAAGGCAATACGCCGACAAAACATATGTGTGGCAAGTTGGGGGGCGGGGGGGGGGGGAACCCCAACAACTAGATTCTCTGCCGCCTCCTTGTCTTCCTTAAAAAAGAAAGGTCTGTCTCCCAGCTGCGTCCTGGATTCGCCCACCTCCCCCAGGCTGAGGAGCCCAACGTGACAACATGGCACTCGGCAGTAAAATTTGGAAAAGGGAAGGATCAAAGTCAGGCTTATTGACCCCAGGGGAAAAAAACCAGAAACCAGCAGTGAAAGGTAGTCTCTGCCCAAAGAGCAGCCCAAAGTCAGTCTGCAAACAGATTAAAATAACACATTAAGGGGCCTGTAGAGCCAAGCCTTGGAGCATAAATCATTAAGATACAGGTAGGAATGGTATGACCAGAGCAGTACTATTTATACTTGGTCCCCCAGGTCTGCACCAGGCAGACGTGGCGCTGGCACCTGGCAGACCGCACACGTGCTCTCAGCAGGATCACAGCAGGCAAAGGAGACATTTGGTTCTCCCGGTAACACTGCACCAGGCACCACACCACCTGTGAACAACAGCCTTGAGAGGCGAGCACAACCCGCTTCTGTCTCCGTGACCTGAGGACTAAACCTTCTCAAAATCCAGGACGCAACCCTGGGCTGTATGGCAGTACCAGCCCAGCGCACGGCCACACCGAGCCCACTCCCACCCGTGCCAGGATGCAGATGCCCACCAGGGTGCTGACAGGGCTCAGCCCCAGGGGGTCTCAAGGGCAGGACAGGAGTGTCAGGCTTGGACAGTCTTGGTGCTTCACGCTCCTGGCTTGGTCCCTTACTGCACGTACCTGTGCGGTGAATTAGGGCGCAGAAAATGGCTCAGCCAGGTCTACGCCTGCAAACTGCTTTTACCCCGCAGCCAAGCACAGAGGCGAGGGGGACAGAAAACACCCAGAGCTGCAGTGCCCACCCTCTGCACGGTGAAGCCCTGCCACCCCCCCAGAGCTTCCCGCAGACCATGCAGCCTTGTCAGCTGCCCTGCAGAGCCCGGCCAGCACTGAGGACCACTGCCCAGCGCCCCCAGAGAACGCCGTGGCTTGCATACCACAAACCCCGAGCTGGAGGGTACGGGACTCATTACTTAAAGACAAGGGTATAGTATGGGATCTGAATTCGCCGGCAGGCTCCTCTGCTGTGCCTGAGTGCCAGTACCGTGAGCTCCGCAATCTGCAGGAGCAACGCTGGAATTTCAGGGCTTCGTTTGGCTGTTTACCTGCTTAACTGATTGGCATCAGCGGAGTTAAACGCTCTGCATTGGGAAGGGGTTTTACAGCCTGCATGCTCCACGCTGGCTTTGGAGAGAGCATTTCTCATGGCTGGGTACATCCCATCTCCCCTCCGAGCTCTGTTTACCCACGATAGCAGCCTGCTGCCCCGGCTGTGCAAACACCGGCCCCGGGAGCTGCTGGCACCCGCACAGTATCGTGGCAACGTGGCTGAAGCCAGCTTTGCAAACTCACAAAGTGTGCAAATTAATTTCATTATCCGCTCTTGCACATCATGAGGAGGGAAAACAAATAACCTGCCTGAAAGTACATTCTAGTAATTATTAACACGGCGTAAGTTAACCCCAGGGGAGTGGGAGGAAGGACTGGCCGGAGAGGAGAGCCTGGCACTTGCCTGTTTGCTAGAGCACACAGCATGTCAGTACTTTTTAAATACAAAATCCGGACTTACGATGAATTCTGTTCCCTGTTTAGTCCAAGGATTCTTCATTTACTTGGCTGAACCTACATATTCTCCCAAACATTTACCAAGCAAAGCTAACCGTTCAAATATTTCACTAGCTAAGCTCTTCACTTCCATTTGCTTTCGCTTTGACATCTCTCTTCCCCCCAGAAACGCTCCGGAGTCACCCACCCTTTGGCAGAGCTGTCAGGATTGTACACGAAACCTTCTTTGGTGATGACTAAAGCCCAGGTATGTAGTGAGAGTTCTGCTTGCTATTTTACTTTAGATTAAAAAACATCCTTCAGCTTAGCTGCGATGCTGGTCTGTACCAGTAATCCCCCTCCCCCACACACAGGAGAGCAAAAACTGAGATTTAATACCCTACAGCACACAATAATTTAATCCGGTGCTGTATGTCTGGATTACACGACCCCTTTTCCCATAAGGACAGGCACAAAACCAACGTTGTAGCAAAATGTGTTTATGGAGCTGGAATTTTTGCTTGTGGAATTCATGTAATTATTTTAATTCCTAGAAATCCTTGTAGCTCCTGTATCACCCTTGACAAAATGGCTATAGATGATAATGAACCCACAGCTCTACCACAACTGAAAGTACTCCTGAACACTGCCGAGAAGAGACCTCCCTGCCCGCTCCAGACGCCTTCCCACAACAGGACACTTGGAAAATACCTTCCAAGCTACCCAGTTTGGAGGAATTGTTTCATCGTGGAAAACTGGGGGGATCTCAGGTTGGAGGAGAGCTTAGTAGACCATTACAAACCTACAGCAGGGCTGTGGCAGAGCTCCAGCAAATCTTACAGCATTATTAGTAAGCCATTAAGAGGCACTGTCAAGACAGATAGGCATTAAGATTACTTTACAAGGCAGTTGTCAAGGATTTCAGGATGCACTGGTTGCTGCAGCAAGCAGCTCAGTTTTCACTTTAAAAACGACTGTTGTGTGAGCATTTTTTTCTAAGGGAACTTGCAGTAATAAGCCGAGATGTTTTTCAAGGTAGCTAACGCAGTCACATTTTAAAACCCTGCCTGGCACCAGGATGAAGTGCCTGCACGCATCACGCACTGGGGTTTGAACTGAATTAGTCAGAGCCTGGTCTGGACAGGGTTCCTGTACAAACCTGCTCCCACTGGAGCGTTCAGCCAGAGCAGACACAGCCCCGGGACGGAGCAGCCTGATCCAGCAGCACAGCAGATACACGCCACAGTCGAAAGCCTGAGACGGGCTCTTCTGTGCCCTGCCCCGGTGCAGGCTCCTGCCCCACCGGGCTGCTCGGTGCTGCAGAGAGGCAATCACCAAAGCACCTCAGCCCGTACGCTCCGGTCCTCCCTGCCCTCGTCTTTGTTTTTGGAAGGAAAGCGCAGGCTGCATAGCTACAATACTTGAAATGAACTCCCCAATGGTTCTAAAAGCTTTTTACTCGCCGTGTTTTTGAGAATATCAATATAAATAGAACCGCACAGAAATTCTTTCATGTCCTTCTGACGGCTGGCGGGCTTGGTGCGCTGCTCTGCGAGTCAGATTACCCTGAACAGCTCGGGAGCGCAGTGACCTTCAAAGGCTTCCCCAGCCTTCCTTCTCCTCCCACTCCAGCAGAGACCACTGGAGAGCGAGGAGAAGCAGCAGCTTCAGACGGGACCTACATGATCCATTCGTATCACATCACCGTATCTCACTGCCCATCTATGTAGGTAGAGATTTCCACTGACCGAACCCAAAGGCATTTTCACATCCCCACCTATGCCCAACCTGTTTCTGTATGATCCATACACTGTAACAACCTATTTTCACTAAGTTAAGTAAAAGTGCAAGGATTTGAAGCCAAGCCCATTCCTTTGGCTCTGACCTTTCTGGGTTTGTGGGGTTTTTTTCCTCCTTTTTCTCTCTCCTGAGCCTCAGACCTCCCGTAAGATTTGCCATTTACAGCTTCACACTTCCCCACCTTGCTGGACCCTTAAGCCGCCACATGATTTTACAGGAACAGCTATAAGCAGCACATTTAATTCAGCCTGACTTTCCTCGTGCCCCCTGCTTTTTTTTTTTTTTTTTTTTTTTTTTTAAATGAGCAGTACAGCTTTCCATAGTCTGTCAATGTGGAATCAAAGATCACCCACAATCCCATTCCCACTTTCTCCCATTTTAAAGGCACACTAAACATTTCACAGAGCACAGAGGGAAGACCCTTATGCCATGAAGAGGACAATTTTCTGATTTTCTAATGTTAGAAAACACCTGTTTCTACTTTTGATGGGCCATAATATATTGTCCATAAGTGTGTGTGCCTGCAGGGAACACTGCCAGTCTGGAGCTGGAAGCAGACTCTCCCAGCTGGCTTGCCACTGCCGTGCTGGATGGACAGGGGTCCGTCCGCTGGGTCAGGGGACCTCACCCGGGCTGGTTTTCTCTCCCATCCTTACGTCTTTTGTACCTGTGGCACGTGACTCCAGTCTTCAGCTGAGTTTTGCCCTCACCGTAGTGCAAGTTAAACACGCTGCTGCTGCCATCAGCCCAAGGGTGTGAGTCACAACCAAGCCTGCATATGAAGCAATTTGCTTAAAATTCAAAGGAAAATGTTAACACCTCAGCACTGTATGGGTAAAGTCTATCTCTACCCCATCACTCCAAACTGCAGCGGCTAATCAGCCGGGGTCGGTGTGCCCTGAGCCACCAGAGACCGAACGGCTGGAGCCAGGAAACACCTGCCCGTGCCCAGCAGCTCCCACAGCCCAGACGGCAGCGCACCAGGGGGCTTCACCGACTGGTGTTCCCCCCAAACCCACCTTCTATACAACAGCAGCAAGAGAAACATTTCGCCCAAGACACAAACAGCAAGGAAAGCTCTCAAGGGCGATTACCCCACCACATGCTCTGGAATGCAGCTCCTTCCCAAGTGGCCAGGGCAGCTCAGGTTCGGAAGGACAGCTGAACGTAGCCCCTGTGGAGAAATTATTCCTGGCTACATTTTATAAAAACTAGTATTATTTGGCTGTTTTAACAAGCCCTAAAACTCTTTGCTACCCTTAACATTTTTTGATTCTGAGTTCCATAGGATTTACATTTTTTTCAGTGCTAAATTCTCCCATACAATAAAAGGCAAACAATTTAAATTTAACATTTACAGGTTACCCTGTAAATCTACGTCACAGAGTCACAGAACGGTTTGGGTCGGAAGGGACTTAAAAGACCATCTAGTCCCCCCCCGCCACGGGCAGGGACACCTGCCACAGCCCAGGTTGCCCCCAGCCCCGTCCAGCCTGGCCTGGGACACTGCCAGGGATGGGGCACCCACAGCTGCTCCGGGCAGCCTGGGCCAGCGCCTCGCTGCCCTCACGGGGAAGAATTTCTTCCTCATCTCTAATCTAAATCTACCTTTTTTTTTTTTTAAAACCATTACCCCTTGTCTTATCACTACAGGCCCTGCTAAAAAGTCTGTCCCCATCTTTCTTACGACCCCCCTCTAAGTCCATTAAGAAGCCTTAAGAACTTCAAAAAACCAATCTTACTGCAGAGTTCAGTTTGCTGATCAGGGTGAGTGGCCGTTACACAAGAACACAGGCTGCAAACACCATCATGACACCCAGTAAAGGTCAGACCCACATTATTTACTTATTCATTTGTGATGAGGACACATCCCAAGCCATCTCTCATTCATCTCCTTTAAATGCACATGACTCCTCCAGCCTCCTGTCCCACTCTGCGCTTCTATGGAGTCACTGCCTGGGAACCTCACTGATATTAAATTCCTACAGCAACGCTGCAAGTTTTCAATATGCTTTTCAGCCTTTCTAATGACTTGCTATCACATTTTCTTAAAAATTATCTGCTTTCCAGCGAAATAGTGGTTTACACTCCTTTCGTGAAACATCGCCATGGTTTCTTCCTGCTTTCCATCAGCCATTCCAATGCTCACTACCAAGTAGATCAAGGAATTTATCTTATCCAGTTTTAAACCATTTTTTGCAATTTTTTACACCCAGTTCTGCTGCCAGCCTGGTATCCCTCTGACGTGGGCAGCAGCCGGGGGGGCAGCTGCCTGTGTCACAGCCAGAACAGAAAGCCACTGCGAACATCCGGGCAGCAGTTCCCTGAACTGTGTCCTGAATTAACGCCAAATCAATAGGCATTTGGGTGACCAAAACCGCTGTCACTGCTGCCTGCCTCTGATCGACTCAGCCCCACGCCACAGCGGGCGCTCACGGCTTCGCTCACTGAGTGCTGCTTTTGCCAGAATTGCTGGCTGAAGCCACCTTCGCTTCCCCTGCCGCCTGTCATCTCATTCCATCAGGAGCAATCGCTTTCAGGGCCATGCCGTGAGCTGAATCACGGAACCTGCCTGGGCTGAAAAATCCCTCTGCAGTGGAGTTCCTCTGGATGGCATCAGCTCCTGGACTTGTTCTTCTTGGCAGCTGGAGAGGCAGAATGGTGATGGCACCACCTCGACACAGCCCCGAGACCCTCCTGTACTCCCAGGCTTGGCACCCGGACACCATCACAGTGCTGATGCTCACAAGAGCTGCAGCTCAGTAAGGTAGCTCAGTGTGGCTGGACTCGAGGGCCAGGTCTCCAACCTACACTGCCTGGCTAATCTGCCACTTGACAGAGGTCAAACAAACCTTCACAGAAAATAGCACGAGTGACAAGACTCCTTAAGGCCAGACTTCAGCTACAACTGCCTTAAATGCCAGTCGCTAACAAACCAATCCAGTGGTACTCCACCACAGGCTGCTGCACCACGCCAGGAGCCACCAGGGATGGACCTCTGGAGCCTCCTGTCCCAGCCACGGCACCCGTTGTGTTCCAGACCCTTCCGCAGGCCAGCCCGGGCAGCGGAGCGGCCTCTTGTGCCTCCTGGCACGTTGCATCACACAGTCTGGCTATGCCAGGACTACATCATTTGGTGGTCACCTCCCAGTGCTGAAGGGGACGGGCCCAATTCATTTCAGTTTCTATAAACCCTTTCACCTTGGAGCCTCATGACTGAAATTGAGAGATTAAAACCAGCTTTTGCAACACAAAGCGTTAATTGTTTACTTTAGGTACCAACCGGAGGGTGTAAGGACAAACCGTGTGTTTCCTGATCTTGCTGGGTTTTTTTACAAGCAACAGTAGGTCTCTGCCGCCTCGGGCAGCCCTCGCTTCACCCCCAGTCCTCTCTGGCAGATGCTTGGACCATCACCAGGTTGTTCCCGCAACCTCCACACCTTTCTGGGCCCAGAGGTTCACTAATGCCACTGACTCCCAGCTCTCCGCGGCCAGATTATCCAGGCTGAGATTATCTGCGGCGCAGAGGCGAGCCAGCTCAGGGCTGTTAGCCGGGATGCGGCACTGCACCAGCGCGGCCACGCTGCTCCGGAGCCGGTCCTGACACAGCACCCAGAGAGCTGCTTCCATGTCACACCCGGCCTCAGCCAATACATCCCACAGGGCCGAGCCGCTGCACACAGCGCCCGTGCGCCTGCCCCGTGGGAGCTGACAGCACGGCCGACGGGCACGCCAGCAGCTCCCACGGCACAGGGACGGGCACGCCAGCAGCTCCCACGGCACGGGGACGTTGCATGAGATACAAGCTCCACGCTGCAGCACCAGGTGCCACACTGTGCCGGGACGCACCGGGTCTGCACAGGCACTGACCCTGGCAGAAGCAATGCTTTACCACTGCATGAGCCCAGGCAGGGCTCCTAGGCTGCGCCTACGCCATGCATCCAGCACACCCCATGATACTGGGATCTATGGGATATTTTGGTATTGGATTTACAGCAAAATGTGGCTACGCTGCCCTCTGCTAGGATGAATGACAGCGAATTAAATTAATCTGGTATCCTCCTCTGGACCACAGCTTAACCTTTGGATGAACAAACCAATTCTGCCTGGCTAGAACCACGCATTTATCTAGTGAGGATGTATATCACGCTGTAGCCCCTATGTGTAGCACCATGCTCCTCCACTAGCCTTTTTTCCCCTATTTCTGCAAGGATTTATCTGAGTCCCTGTTCCCCACTTTCTAATGGATTAATTTACTCTGCCATTAGATCAAAAGGTGTTATATCAAAGGAACAAATGGAGAACCATACACCGCTTTCACAAAAGATACAGGTATTTCCCAGTGCATCAGAGCTTTGTTCCAGGCTCTCTACGATGACGCTCTGCAAAGGTTGCTATAAAATCTGGGATTTTATGCTTGCTTCACGCACAGCCTCTGCTTACAGCTCCTCTGGTAAAAGCTCCAGCAAATTCCTCTAACATGCCATGCTGTCCTGCTACAGCAATGCAGAAACACCAGCCAAACACTCTCTCAAGGCCTGGCTATCACTGAACAGCAAGGTTTCTTACGCAGGCAGGTTTGTGAGCTGGCTTTGGGCGACAAGAGCACCACGACACTCACAAAACGACAGGGAGCATGGTGCACAGATGCCAGGAAAGCCTGGCAGAGGATCCTGACCTTTCTGCTTCTCCCTGAGCTGCCTCAGTTTGGACCTTGGGATGATTCTGTCTCCTCAACCACTGCCACCAAACAGCTGCAGATCCTCTGCCAGGCTTTCCCCCTGCTCAGGCACAATTACTTTGTTGGTTATAGACTGGGAAACTTCATGTTCCAGCCCGCTGGATTTGTGCAGGCCAGTCCAAAGAACTCCTTATTTTCTTTCACTTTACACTACACAGCTCTATTGCCAGAAGAGCATTTAAAAGCCATTAATAACTACAGGCTGGGACAAAACAACGCTGTTATCGCTCCATCAAACAAAACCTCTGCCATGTAGCTGCTGTTTGTGCCGGTCAGTAACAAGGGCCAACATGCATGGCCTAAAAGAATATATGAAAGGTTGCAAAAATAATCTGCTGCAGGTTAATGCTTACCTGCAGCTCTTAGGAAGATGAGCAATATCGCACATAAAGGCACCGGTACTGTGCGGTGCCGGGGTGGTGAGCCAGGCTTCTCTCAGGGGAGCACCTTTTGCTCTCCCCATCAGCCAGCACTGCACTGTCCCCCTGCTCCAGCAGTCCACACAGATGTAGGAGGCAAGGACCAACCATTATTTGTAGTGGTTTTACTTCAAAAAGGACAAGCAAAAATAGCTGTGGACATCACACAGAGCTGGTCTCCATCTACCACGATTTTTGCAGATGCTCCACTCTTGTGAACGGGAAATTTTTTCTTGCTTTCTAAAAACTGATTCAGGAACACATCTATTTTAGCACTGAAATGTGCAGGACGGTCTGGCTGTGCAGAAGGAACAACTCAGCACTTTGCAGGAGTGGTACATGCAGCGCACAGACACCGAGCAAAACGCATTGATTAGGATGGGGCTTTGCATACTAATTTACATTATAACTGTTCCACCCCCATTGTATCAGGGCCGGTGAATGGAGGCATTGTCTCAGGGCAGAGCATTCTTCATACCAAGCCCCTGCAAATGGGAGCCCTGGTGCTACCTAATAACAAAAACAAAATCTCAGCAGAAGTCCATTAGCATCCAAAGGGCAGGAGCCTGAATGCATCAGAAGAATTCTTTGAAAAGTAAGAGTGAAACGAATGTAATAAAATGCTACTATTAAGTGATACTCATTGTCCAAATTAAACCATCAGAAGCAAAGACCTTGACTCTCAAAATGTATTCAGCACAGCACATGCTGCAGAGCCCGGGAACAAGGCTATTACCGATTTTAAACCCTGGACTTGTCCCAAGTATGGATTACTTGATTTCTTCATGAGCACTTGATCACATGGCACTATATTTGGATTCCCAGAATAAAAGCTCAAATCTTCAGGCAGGTGTGCGTGGCTACACCCCTCCCACACACATGCAAATCCCCACTTGCACCCAGACCACAGGAGATGATGTCTGTAGGCCAGGAACTGCAGGAGCTATTAAATGCCCCAACACGGGAGCAGGCTGAAGACTAGAAGAGAGCCCAGCACTCTTCAAAGCAGTGAGGCTGAAAGCAAGACAGAAGACTTTTCTAGAAACAGCAAAAAAAGTGCAATATTTCCCTCTTTCTGCAGATGTTGGCAGCATGACCGGCCCAGCAGCGCTGGTAAGTGCAGACCTTCCCACTCGAGGAATGCTTGCGCTCCTCCAAAGCAGGGGAGAAACCACAGACTTCTCCGCTACACAGAACACATGATGCCATGCAATGCCATTTTGGAGTCATGAGTTGGTTTGCTGGTTTGTTTATTTAAGGTACAATTCCTAAAACTCTTACATACTAAGATAAAACCTCGGCTATCTGTTGCTTCTTTAGCTTTTCGATGGCCATCACAGATCAAGAGCTGCCAGGAGGGTCCGAGCAGCAGCCTTGAACTTCAGAGCCAGATGAGCGAGAAGCTGACCCGGGAAGCCGCTCTCGCAGCTGTGCCGCAGCCGGCCGCCCTCACCGGGGGTCTTGCGCTCTGAAGCAGCTGAATCAAACCAAAGGGACAGGACAGTGCTTCCCCTGCTCCCAAAGCCAGCCCAGAAAACTGTCCTCCTGGGTTTCAAAACCTACTAAGCTCCTTGTCTGCAAACCTACCACCCAGCTGCCTTCTCCTTTTCCCAGAGTAGCCGGTGGTTAATTCACATGCCAGGTGTACCTGGGGTTCCCCCCCACCTGCCTGCTGGACCCTTGCTGCTTCAATCCTCTTTTTACCCCTTAGCTCATCACTGAGCCCCGGACTGCTATGGGGATGAAGCACAACGCGCTCCCACACACCTGCAATGCTATGAGGACCAACAGGCAAGCCAGCGACTCGTGCTACAATAACCCGCCTCAACGCACCGTTTAAAAAACAAGCAAACAAACAAACAAGCCCAAAAAGCCAAGCTCTTTTCTAATTTTACTGAGCCTTCAACCTCTCGCCTTTGGTGTCAGCCCCAGCAGTGCCCATCCGCAGGCACACACAGCTGAAAGAGCAGCTCAGACGGAGGGGTGTGCATGCTCTGCCTGTCATCCCAGCAAGCTGGCTGCTGTGTCCTTGCAAGCCTTCTCAAGCACTTTGTTAGCAGGGGCTCACTGTGCAAGGAAACAAGAACATCAAAGTAGCAAACACCAAGCGAGTAACTCCCCCAGAGCAGACAGGCTGGCCCAACCAAGCCCACCAACTTTTCTTGTTGAGTGCATTTTTTTCCTCTGGAAAGTTACGAGATGGGCTCTGGCTCCCACAGCTCACATCAAGTTTTGGTGTAGAAAGCGTTTTCCTGCGGTGTGCCGTATGCACGCTGCCACCCCTGTGTCACAACAAAGCAAAGGGCTCACCTCGATGTTTTACAGAGCTTCAGGACCAGTGGGTCACGAACAGGTACTCATCCCAGCTGCTCAGTATGGGCAGCCCCTCGGGAAAGCCACCTGCTCTGCCACAAGCCAAGAGGTGTGCAGAAGGAGCAGGGTGCACTCGAACAGTGCTGTGCTGCTCTCGGGAGAGGGTAAAGCACAAGAATCTTGTTTAAAAAGCACTGGATAACCACCAGTCCTCCCACTGCTTTTGTGTGCGTTAGCCTAGCCCCAGGTAAGCAGAACAAAAGTCAGCCAAACATCACTTTCAAATTTTTGATGTCGTTACTGCAAATGGAGAGCTAAACAACAACAACAAAAAAAATCCATTTAAAGTGAACCCTAGAAAATTAGAAGGTTGGGAAAGCGCGCAAATTCTATATAAACAGTGTAGTTTAGTAGTCAAGGCCTCCTGGAAATATGGTTGTATTAGAAAATTGCTACATCACCGCAGCATTTCTCGTATCACGCTTCAGCACGGAATATTTCACTTAGTTTCTTTTCTCTATCGCTTCATGAACCCTACATGTGGACATTTCAAAACAATGCCACTTGCGGTTCCCCGACACACAGGATCTGCATATCAATGTCCCCCTGGCCCCTTCAGCTCTGCAGAGAAAGGCCATAATCTGGGTTTTGTTCCCGGGCTCTAGGCCCCACGGAGTGGAGCGGGAACTGGGCTGTGCAACCTCTATTCACCCTCCCCAAGCCCTGGGAACATCTTTGTAGCCCAGGACAGGAAAGCTGGGGGAGGAGGAGCCGGGAAGGGGCCCGAGGACAGTTCGGGAGCCAGGCTGGGTGGAAGGATGGCGCGCTGCATCAACCTATTTGCTCTCCTTCAGCAGAAACTTTCAAGGGGATCGGTACAGACCCCAACGGGGGAATCCATGCAACGAGATCGCAACCATCCCCATCAAGCCACTTCTTGAAAGAAAAGGCCACACCAGAAAACATAGGACTGGGGGCATTTAAGCTGCAGGGAGGACGCCTAGCGATGCTGGGCTGTGCGTGCACCAGCTCGGGCAGGCAGGACACCCCCTGGGAAGGTCCCTGGCCACACGCACGCTGCAGACCCGCGCAGGGCAGCATGTGGCCACAGGCAGCAGCCACCAGCCCAGGCAAGAGTAATGGGGTGCTGGGGTGCAGCTGTACGGCAAATGCAACACATCCCAGTTCACCCTGCGAATGGACAAATGTGTTTCAGATGATGCAAGCACCTTTGCACACCCCTGACCCAGTGTTTCTCCCACAGTCAGTAATTAACACGATTTATATTTTATGCTAAAAGTAGCTACCCGGGGATGTGTGCTTCCCACGGTGGTGCCAGCACACCTGTTCCATTAGCCAAGCCTCCTCGTTTCAGTGGGGGACAGGAGCTGTAAACGAGGTTTTACTCCTGCAGACAAACACCTCCCCTCCCACTGCCCAGTCCAACCTCCGCCTGCACCCTGAGAGAGCCCCTGACACAGAGACCAGGGAAGGGAATGAGCAAAACCATCTTTTCAGCCCTGGTCCCTGCAAAACCACATGCTGCACTGGTACTCACACACAGCTCGTTGCTGTGCATGGCTATTTTTGCACAGCCTATAGAACAAAAATATAGGTAGCTATGTTAGGTGAACATTTACACCGTTTCACGTTGTGATCACAGCCAAACTAGGTCAAGCCTTAGCCGGTATGCTTTAAAAAAAGGGAAAGGGAAAAAAATAATCAGTGAGAGAACAGTGAGCTCCCAGGGAAGAAAATGTTTGTTATCATCTAAGAATCTTACTGTGCACTAGATGATTGGGGGAAAAAATACATATACATATCCACATCTCTTCACACTGTAAATGGTAGATTATTTTATTATAATTCTTTTTAAAGGACAGCAAAGTACCTTAGACTGGAAAAAAGATTTCTTCATACACATTTCATGCACCGACTTAAACCGAAAAGTGGTTTTCGCCTACAACGCTCTTAAAATGTAATCTGGTAGCCTGTCCTTGGTGCAGGCTATGGGCAACTTTATTGTATTTCATGGCTTCTCTGCCATGAATAAAAGCTATTCTTCTGCTGCACTGAAAGCAGGAGCCCAGTAGGTAACAGGATCATCAGCCCCACCGGTAAAGGCAACTTGATACTGTTCTTTAAAAGGGGAGAGGAAGGTAAATTACTTTAATTTCTATTAAAAGAGGACAGACTCCCACTAGAGACAGGGTCCTTCTGTTGGAGCGCTGCGCAAGCTGGATGCCTGAAAATGGAAAACATGGAAATTGAGGTGGTGGGCGGTCATCTCCTCTCAGGAGCGATTTCTGTTCAGCTGAGAAGCAGGCAACGCTGGGAAGCAGCAAGACATACAGTCTCGTGTGTCCCAGTCACTGTGGTGGTTACAGGACAGTTCCCAGTTTAACGTGAGCGGCTGACCACTGAATGGGATATTGGGCAACGCTTCAGCTGCAAAGCACCCACGCTTGGGCTGCAGTCCACTGCTCTGCTGCGTGCGCTCTGCAAGTTTGACCGAGCGATGGGACAGACATTAGACATCTACGAGGCAGCAGTCCTGCTCCTGGATTGCCACCTTCTGCCTCCCAAGTCGGCAGGCAGAGGAAACCCTGCCAACACTGCACGGGCTCATGGAAATTAGGAATCGGGTAATTTTAAATGCTTTTCTCAGTGAAAAATGTTCTCAGACTTCGTTAAACATGCCAGATAAAGCCTCTGTTCCTGTAAAACCTGATGCATGACTATCAGTCAAGGCCAACGTATTTACCCTAAAATTGGGTAATATTGTTTTATGGTTCTTAATAGTTCAAGCCGACAATGCACCACTCTGAACAGACGCTGCCGAGCAGTTTCTCAGCTTTTCATCAGGACTGCGTAGGCGTTGAATTCTGGAGCTAATCACCTTAGCAACGGCTCTAAACATATGTGCAGTGACATCAGCTGATTTCTGAAAGCTGTAAATAGAGGATAATAGCACGAAAAAATTCTGGATTAAAGCCAAGACCTAAAAAACATACTATTAAAACACTGCCTGTAATTCAATGTATGCAAACTTGTTTGCATCCCCGCTCCCCAAAACCTGTGTAATTACACACCTACCTGGACAACTGGTGATTGCCCCACTGCAGGCTACTCTCAGAAATTTCCCAGAAACCAGGATTTAATAGAAATCCCTCTTCAAATTTAATTTTAAAAAGCCTGGAGAACAATCTGCAGATAACCTCACACAGCATGAAGCAGGCTAAAGGAGACCTGCTCCAGCCTACAACCCTGTGCTTCAAGCCAATGAGTAATAACCTCAACTTAGGAGAATTATTTGTAAATAAGAAAATAAACAATGCGCTCATGGGCTTTATCACTGACTCATGCAGGAACTGTGAACAGGAACCGTGGCAAACTCCGCTTTAAGGACGTGCTGCCAGGCCCGTGCCCCTGGTAAAGAAGAGTTAAAGCAGCATCAGGCACGAACACACAGGAGGAACCCATTTCTGGAAGGCCATGCTGGCGAGCAGACAGCATGAAAGGGGCATATTCTGCATTACCTCATGTTTGGTACCTCATTAAGATCTTAAACTGTCCGTTTAGGGAGTCCCTCAATCAGCCATCAGCGTAAGACATGAGGACAATAACCTTTTTGTTTTCCTCGTTTCGTTGTGACCCATATTTCTGAGGTCTGTTGTGCAGGATGTGACCCGGCCGGCTAAAGAAACCTTTGCAGTGCCTCCATGTTAAACTGGCACACCGGGAGGGAGAGAGGAGAGGGGAGAAATGGGCTTAATAGGATTTTCAAATGTCAAAAAAATATCTTTAGCAGGCCCATTTAGGCAGAGTCTTAGCACTCGCTGAACTTGAAAGCAAAATTTGCTGTGCAAAGAACACAGCTTGCATGCTAAGCGGACCCGAGGAACGCTGCTCCTGCAGCACAAAGCCACCCGGGCTCCTTCGCCCTCTCCTCCGGATGATTAAGGGAAGAGAAAGGCAGAGTGTCTTCTACATCAGGGCAAGGAAGGTGCAGGGGGATATGGGGTGCCGGGGGGGCTCGGTGTCGGCACTCACCACGTGCCACCTGTCTGCTGCGCAGCTGGCGAGGTCCCTTGGGTGCGGCACGGGCAGTGCTTCAGGCCAGCTCCCCAGATACCGACCTGGCCCACCAGGCACCCTGCCCGCAGCACGCTCACCTACAAAGGGACCAGCAAATCAAGCTCATCAGATTTGTGAAGCGCCCTGCATTAAAAATAAAAAATAATAAGGCTAGGGAAATGGAAAATGCAAACTTGACAGCTGCATCAGAAAAAGGATGCAGCACAGAGCCAGAAGCAAGAAATTCCCCCTCCTTTTTTCTGTACAGGGCTGGGTTTTTTTTCTCTGTCAATTAAGAGTTGCAGGGAAATTCAGTGAATTGAGATCAGCAGTGTTAATCGTTATTGCATTTGAATTTAATTAGCATTATTTTTTAACTACAGGTAATTTACAGTGCCTCACCTAAATGTGGAAGTCAGGTAATGCCTTCTGTTCACTAGAAAACCACCACGCCAAAGATAATCCTGCTATTTGCTTTATGCCTTTAATTTCTGTAATCCATGGTTACCAGCTTCAGTGAGCCTGCCATGGTTACTCCCCTGCTCCTTTTATCAAAGGCTCCTGTGTGCGTCTCGCTGGAGCGGCAGCACTTCTGCCGAGATGCTAAGAATAGCAAAGCCCCTTTCCTGAGCGCTCGGAAAGGTGAGATGCAGGGGAAGGATGAAGTTTCTGAGAACCGCAGGGGGAGAAGGGGACCGTGTGGGCCAGGGTCAGCCAGCGTGGGACCAGGCTGATGACGTCCCAGACAAGGAGGTGCAGCAGCATCTCCTGCTTCCTGCCTTTCTTCTGCTTGCACGAGCAGAGGCTTAGGCTAGCATTCTGCCCTCAGCAGATCTCCAGGATGTCTAATTGGCATCTTTATAATCAATTTCTTTTTTTTTTTTTTTTTGGAAGTCCCTCTCTGTAGCCTGCATGACTGTTTGTGTACCTCAGAGCTTTTGGAGTCAAATCTTCAGAGAGACACTAAAATTCTGGATTGCTATATCAGTACGAGAACCACTGTGCCCCAGGTACAGCCAGTACATCTGCGGGGCTGGGCTCCTGTCTGGCCACAAAGTGACCTGTCACCATCACCCAAGAAAATAACTGATCCAAACAGTCACATTGTTATGAAAAGAGACACGCTGAACACATTCGCATGGGCTGAGCTCGTTTCCCATATGTGCACCCCACCTCCGATCAGCCAGCTCTCCAAACTGGAGCTGGCCAAAATCTTCAAGCATTTTGGATATGTTTGCTAAGCTGTACACCTGTGAGAGATGAAGAAGATGCTGCTGAGCCGGAGAAGGTAAGGCAGAGTTCTCGGGATGGGGAAAAGCAAACCTGGCATTGCTGAATTGCTGGTCCTGGAACTCAGAGCCTCACAGCAGTGATGCGCCGGACGGATGGCTGCCGCAGCAGGGACTGACTGACCACAGCGCTGCAGGCAGTCAGACCGCCCCAGAGCCCCAAAGCCATCTGGCAGGACCAATAAACAGTTTGAAATATCTTACACATTACTGCCCTATAAAAGCTTCCCTATGTCCAGAGCATTTGCAAATCTAAGTCAATAACACCTCAAACCTCTGCAGGGATGGACATGCTCCACAGCTTGAGAGAACAAGCATCACCTCGTCATCTGAAGACCTTTGCCTGATAACCACAAGATCCTCTTGGAAGCACATGCAATGCCTAGATGCTGATGCAGCTCAGCATCCCTGGAAAACACCCTTAGTTTCCCGTGGGCTGTCGGGCCTCCTGTTAGGTCCCACTGCAGGGCAGCTCCTGGGCGCTGCACTCGTTCTTAATGGTATCGGTAGGACAAGAGACTGGGTGTCTCGCTTCCAGAAGGGCACAAAAAGGCTGGTGCCACCATCGTCGCAGGCATGGCAGCCTGTGGCCTTGTGCCAGAGGAGCCTGGGACCCCCCTGAGAAATGGAAGCCACCTCACCTCTGAGCGGGAGCTGCAGCTCTGCCTGCCTCGGGCAGCCCCACTTCCCCGCTGTGGCACAGCCGCCTGCCCAATGGGGTGACACACACCTGGACTCTTCTGGAAACAGCTATGGTTTAACTGAAGGGCAAACCTGACGTTCCAGGGTAGCTAAGAAACATCAGAAAACCGTACAAAAACCAGATACGTTCACCTTTTTTTTCAGGGACCTATGCCTTTAAAAGCAAATGCTCAAACACCCTATGGAAACTGGTGCACATGTGCCTGGAGATAAACAATATCACGGGACAGGTAAGCTAGTTACTCATGATTTATCACACCATCTCCCCATCTAATTGCATAGCTAAACGGTCAGTCATTTTAATCCACCGTAAGCAGCTTATGCTGTCTTATGTGGCTCTGCAACATTGCTCACTTCCTGATTTGGAAATAATAATTCTTTAAGTCTTGCCCTAGAAGGTGTGAAAGCCACCGTTTTCACAGTAACCCTGCAGAGATTCTGAGACTTGTAAAGGTGCACACATAGGACAGATGTCTCCTGAAAGCAGGTCCCAAACACCTACTTCATACTCAGTGCAGAGCAAAGCAAGGTGATCTTTCTGAGGAGTCACAGAAGAAATTTTACATCCAGATACAAGCCTGTCATGCCAGCACCCTGTACCATCAATATGTGCTTCCAATCTTACCTGACCCATACCCTCAGCCAAAGTCTGTTCCTTACCTTCTTTCAACAAATTAAGTCATCTCCTATGATACCATTCCGAAATTTTATTTCTCCTATAAAAAAAGGCTGGTTGTCCTGAAATTACAATGTCCGAGAGCATGCCTGCCAGCACACCTCCTGGGAGCACTGTCCAGCCACTGGCTCTCCTCCCTGCAGGACACTGCACACCCCCAGTGCTGTGTTTCACTGTCCCCACTCCCACAGTGGGATCAGCACCCTCCTTGGCAACGCTGGAAGCCAACAGGACTCAGTTGAGCCCACCCTCCCACTGTGCACCATGTCCCACTGAATGAAGTTGCATCACCCTCAACACCTGCTTTTCAGCATCTTTCACCTTTGTGCCCCACTGCTGCCAGCCTGCTCTGCTCACACACCACAGGTCCTTGCTCCGTGCTTTCCCATAATGTCACTCATCTCTTCCACACCAACAGCTGACTGCTCTCCAGTTTGATTTCTCCATCTATTCACCACTAAGTTAACAGCAATGGGGCACCACGATCTGCACAACTGGGCAGGTTTTGATGCTTACAGATTCTAGTGTAGCCATTACATGATTTAAAAAAAAATAAAAAAATCGTACTTTCAAAGCCCTTGGAGACCCACACAAGTAAGCATAAAATGCTGCAAGAGTCCACCAAAAGCGCCCCCATATGTAGACATTCCCCTGTCCCTCCCCATCCCCAGAGCCTGGAATATTCAAAGCACATTTTAGCTTCTCCACACAAATACGTGGATAAGCAGAGGTTGCAGGACTTCTCTAAAGACCATGGGGGAAAAAAAACAGGGTTTGGGTTACATCAAGGTCTTTTCACTACTTGAAAACTACAGCCGTTGAAAGTGAAAGCTCCCGTGCTGTGGAACCACAGAGCTCATGCATGCCGCTCGCACGCTTTCCGCTCACGGAAACGGCTGCAGCCAAGGGGATTTTTCTGACTTGCAACACTGGAGAACTTTACCCCCTGAAACCACCCATGAACTTAGGCCAGTGACCCCAAGTCAAGCTTCAAAATCATTCCAGACACCGAGCCAGATCAAAAGTCACTAGCTGGAACCGCCTGCCTTTGATGCCCTAAACCCCTGTTACCGATATTGGGCAAGACCGTGGGGCTAAACTCCTCCTGCAAGAAATTTTCTTTAGCTTGATACAAAATTTATTTTACCATATGTAAAATTCATTTGTGTAGTTGCACACCCTAGTAGGCTTGAATGGGGCGAAGGAGTATTTCAACTCCCAGTGCAATTTATTATTTAAAAGCAGTAAAATTACATTGCTGATAGGAGAGCCCGGGCTGAGAGCAGCGGTGATGTAATGGGTAATGCAGCTCCGCTCGCTGTATGAACCACGCTGTACATTAGCGTGCTGGCGAGGGTGGTTGCTCCTATCAATTATTTATAGTCTTCTGGCGCGCAGCCTGGAGAGGGTCACATCGCTGAAAGCTAACTTTATCTGCATTGTTCCCAGCCTCCTGCCCAGCTGTCACTCTGCTTGCTAATTTAATACACCCAAAGCAGTGTAAAAGGATGCAGGACCGTTGGCTGGGTTGGGTTGGTTGGCTTCCTCCCCAAGCTGAACAGGAAGGTGGGCTCTTACTGCACGCTGCTGGGGTCTCAACAATCTGTGTTAAAGTGCTGACTTGGCTTTTTAAAACCTGCCTTTCAGACTTCCCCTGGTCGCTGGGATGACCGAAACATGTAGGGTTTCGGGGCGAGCATGCTCCAGGGGAGTGAAAGGTGGGATGTCTCAGCAGTGCGGCAGGGTTCTCCGTCTCTGTTACCATGCCACGCGAAGGGCAGGATGCACTGTATGTTTTCCTAGGCATCACAGCAAGAGCTATTCAATAACATATGTAAATATTGAGGGGGGTGGGGGTGGGGGAGAAAGCACACCAGCTCTCCAGAGGAAAAAATAAAATTAAATCTAAAAAATGAAGGGAAAAATCTCTAGTAGGTTTTTGTTCCAGCTAATAACTGGAAGTGCACAGCCAAGGTCTGGTTCACCTGTATTTCACCACGAAGGAAGGGACGGCATCCCTTTGTACTGGCCCACCACGCAGGAAAGCAGCCCTCAAGGCTCTGTCCCTACAACTCACCAGCACCCCTCTTCCACTGTTTGCCTCGAAATTAAATCTACCATGGCCACTTTTCAAACCTTTGAAATATATACACACTGTTTGTTTGGCCTGATATCTATATGAAGGCAATGAAATCTTAACTTTAGCTTCTTCAGGGTGTCTACCACTGCAAAGAGATGCTTCCCTAGGAAATTGTTCTGGCAAAAACCAGGTGCAGGAAGATGACCTGCTATTTTTACAGTTCCTGCACTTGGTCCTATCCTGCTGCCCAAGAGGACTCACATATCCCATATGCTGCATCAAATATTTGTGCCCTGCTTCAAACTAAAGTCAATTCCAGCTTAAATAATACAGTATTTTTCAAGTCTTACAAAGCCAGGTAAATAACCTGTATTTTCCTGCAATTAGGACTGGTTGGCTTACTTCAAGCAACAAGAAGTACCCAGGTTTGGTTTAGACGTACAATGATTGTGTCTGAAAACGACGCAAGGAAACTTCATGGAAAATGCAACATTTGCACAAAAAGGAAGTTGTTGAAAAAGAAAACACAGGCCCGGAGGAAGCAGGTTTGTTCTGCGGCACTGGGAGAGGCTCCTGCTGCGGCACTGCTGGGGCCGGTACTGCCCTGTGCAGCAAGACCTGCACCCAGCACTCCGGCAGCACAGCAGGGGAAATTTTCTCAAATTCCGTGCAGGCCCCCAGCACAGCCACAGAGGCTTGGCTAAGGCAAAGGCAACAGCCAAAGCCTTTCACATTAGCACGATTCAGGGCAAACACAAGATAGAAAATTGTAATTAACCTCTGAGCAGTGAAAAGCAGCAGTGAGCATTTTCTTCAACATGAATATCAGGAGAATTCTGCCCAAAACTCCAGAAGGGGGAAACTGGGACAGCCACGGGAGGAACAAGCTGGTTCCCATCCTAGAGGTGGCACCACCATGGAAAACCAGGTTTTGACCAGGAGCAGAGCCTGGAGCGTGCAGACCATGCACTGCTGCCACTGCTCCAGCATCCTCAGGACCTTTACATCCTCTCAGAATCCAGGACTATTTCCATGGCAACTATCTGGAGAACTTATTAAGCAAAAGAACTAAGAACAGTTTGAACACACAGAACCTACATTTGTAACGTACTAGCTGACTAAATTAGCAGCGCTGAGATTTTTACTGATCAAAACAGATCATGCTCTAGCAACTCAATCTTCTTTTTGCCACAGCTAAAAAGAAAAATCTGATAGTAATATCAGTGCAGGGGGAGGAGGAGGAGTTACCGGTTTTCTAAGACCACAGCCATACATCAAGCCAAGTCTTATCCCATTCAAGTGGTTCAAGAAACATTATTTTACTATCTGACAGTTCAAGTACTGCTAAATAAGGCTGAGTTTCCAAAAGATTATAAATTTCATCACAAGGCAGCTACTAGAGAATCAAAAAGATGACTATCATGTGACACAAAACAGTTATCTAGTACAAAAACTCATTGCATCACCTCAAATTGGTACCAAAAAAAAAATAAATAAAAAAGCAGCGTAATTTGCAACTCTGCCCTTCCAAGCTCTGTGTAGTACCGGGTGTTGCTCACCCGCCTGCCACCAGCCCCAAGCAGGGCTCACATGAACGCCATCCCACGTGTGCTGGATAATCCAACAGACACGATAGCCTGCTCATGCCTGATCCCAACGAGGCTCACAGTGCCAAGCAACCCAGCAGTGCCAGCATGGAAAGCCACTGGAGCTGGCTGCATTCTTGCACTCATTTACAAGTTAATCATCTTCCTCACTTCACTCAAGCATTACTTCAAACAGAAGAGGAAAAATCACTGGTCCTTTATCATATTTAGCTTGAAAGATACATGAGTTTGGAATATTTGCTCTGAGAAAGGACAATTTGCTTATTAAAGCTAATTTCAAATACATTAAGAATTAGAAAAAACTGTTATTGCAATACTGAAACGGATTCTTCTTTCTCAATTTGATTATTCTGTAACCAAACTCCTGTTCCCTTCCAGGGTCAGTCTCAAGACAGCAGAGGCAGCGCGACAGAGCCCTCAGGAATGGTGACGAATGAAGGATTATGTTTGTGCCTCTAGCATGGAGCACGCTCCCAGCTACACACACTGACTGGAAGAAGGCAAGGGGGCTGGGGACACGCCAAACGTAGGGCTCACACGGCACTGTGTGGGGAGGCAGAACCAAGATGCAGGGTCTGAGCAGCGCGTCTAGGAGTGGAGGTGCGTGCAAGCTGAGCAACATCCTCCACTCCCAAACTCACAGCAATTTAGTGGCTACCTCGGTACTGAAGCAAGGCTGGGCATCACAGCAGGACTGCAATTCCTCTGAAGCATGGGGATGAGGAAATTACCAACGTTTTGGCAGCACTCAAAAACAAACGCTGCCTGAGAATTTCATAACAGCAATTCAGAGTGAGAAGTAAATCTCAACAGGAATGATTTTGGAAGTGCTTTAAAAAAAACCAAAAGTGGTTAAATGAACTGTTGGCTCGGTCACTATGTCCAGCCAGGGAGATTATATTCATTATTGATTTACCTTAGAACAACTTGGGAACTCATTTCCAATGGTTTCTAATGGAACCTGGATTTTCTCAGTCCTAATCTGCCTCGTGAGGTTGAGCCTCCTGCAAGGAAATACAATACCACAGCATTAAAATGGCAGCTGTCAGATGTACAACAGCCCCATTCATTTAATGAAGATAGTGCAACGGTGATAGGGATTTTTAAAGGCTACTCCAAAAGGCTCCTCTGCAATTAAATAGAGTGGTGAGAACATCGTGGTGAGGATGGCTTTGTGAGTGCCTATAGATAATGGTGCAGGCCTGCAAGTCTGGGGATTTACAGAAACCAAAGGGAGGTTATGAAAAGTTTATTTTTGTAGTATCAGCTTGCACACACTATCTATAGTCCTTTCAGAAGCAATGCTGATTAGTGGTTTGAGCAGAGAAGTGGCAGTTTTGAACTTCAGCTTCATTGCCTACTCAGCCACAAACATACAAAACATTTGGGCAAGTCAGTTTTTCAACAGCCACAGCTGTAAGATGCGCAGAGTAATGCTTTGGTTTCTATTCTTAGCAAAGCACGGGACAGAGACAGCATAGCATATGTACAGCCAGTAAACAATTCTTCCGTATGATAATCAAAGCCATTTTAAAATAGTAAATTCCCATCTGAACAAATTAAGATCTTTATGAGGGTGCACAAGCACCAGCCCCCATTTGCAGACGCGACGTGCTCGGAGCACCCAAGAAAAGGAAGCCGGTTTGTGGCAATCTTGGCACAGAAACGGGCGATCTCGTAAACAACCGGGCACTGTAGCCTTCCTCCCATCTCACTTCGCACGGCAGGGCTCGCGGCGAGCTGGGTCAGCCATGAGCACCGAGCCCAGTCGCCTCCGGAGCAGGACAGCCCCCGACTCTGCCCCACAACGCCGGGAACGCACCCGCTCCCAAAACCCACATGCTGGGTGGCATGGGATGGGAGCGGGCAGCAGGGGAGTCCTCACACACACACACACAACACCCCGAGAGCTGGGGAACAGGGTGTTGACCAGGACAACACATCGTCAACATCTGCTTCAGCAGGAAAAGCTGCTCCACTTAGGGAAATGCTTTTTCCTCAACAAAACGCACTGTAGCAGGCTCAGCCTTCTGAAATGTTGGTCTGGTTTTTTAGCAGGTGAAAAGAGTATTATTCCTTTATGTACCAAAAGCTAAAAGGAAATTATTTTTCTCAACCCTTTGAGAAAAAGATTCCTTTAATACAAAACCAAGCAGGGAATACTGTAGCCTGAAAGGAGGCTTCCAGAAAGGTGTGAGCATAGAAAACAGAAGCTCATAGCAGGAAGAAAATTGTAACATTAGCTACAGGCTTTGAATGCACATGCAGATCTGCATCACCGAACATGAACAGCCAGCAAAATAATCAGTGCCAAAGAAAAAAAACCACCAACATTTGATCCTCAGCTATTTTCTAAATTCATCTGCAAATGCATCCTGCCTTAAGACAAATGAAAACCAAGGCATGATGGATACATGGCAATTAACTGCAACTGTTATTTTTATTATTTGTAGTGTCTTGCTAGAAAACAAGCACTGCCTTTAGCCCTGAGACGTCCTGTGGAAGCAGCCGTCTGCTTGCACAAAAATCACTGAGCATTATATTCTGCCCCTTCTCTGGTTTAATGTCTCACCCCGCAGCTCCAGAAGCTCCTGGCTCTGTCCCTCCCCCTCCCTTCCCGTCCTTCCTCCTGCTCCTTCCCTTGCAGCCAACGTTTCCACCTCCCTCCCCTCCTGGCAGCGGTGCCGGTAGCGTGCCAGATGTCAGCCTAACCCCGCAGCCGCCGTTTCGGGTCAGTTATCGGGGTTATGGTGCAAGGGGAGCGGTGAGCTCTGGCAGCGGCTCTCACCTCATCAGGCAGAGATGCGATGGGGTCTGGGCACTGCTGGAAAATCGAGTTCCAGCCTCTTTTTTTCCTGTTAATGAACTGCCGGCAGCAGAGCCGGCAGGAAGTTTGAAAGACTGTTCATGCACACCGCAATGAAAGCCTTAGGCACTGAGAGCTGGGTAAGGTGACCCTTGACTATGCTAAGCATCAGTCATTCGTAGAAGTGTCACTTACTACACGAGGGGGACGGATGACCTGAATGTCTCCTACAAGAATAATTGCACACTGAAGGCAAGGGCTAAAGTTTCTGGGAAAGGGATGCTGCCGTTCACTGGGAGCCTGATGCCGTGGCACTCCAAGGAGGACCATTCAAGAGACACTGGGCTGCTGCAAGGAGGCAGCACTTGATATATACTTAAAGTGAACCCAGACCTGTACTCTTGACCAAACTGCACTCCTTGAAGGATGTGCCCCCAGCAAAGGAACGGCTCCAAGGCAACGGTATGCAGTTTGCTGGATGGAAAGCGGAAAGCTTCAAGCCTGACATAAGCCAGGGCTCGGGTTCCTCTATCATACTGAGGCCGTGCCGCAGATAAGGCTGCGTCAACTTTTCCATTTGAGCACTCTCCCCTCTAAGGTTTACAGTCAGAGCAAAATGTTTTGCCCAGGTGGAAACTGTATGCTCCCAAAGCAGGGAGCTCCCTGTGTATATAAAACATTATAATGTCACCCACCCAGACTTGGTTTCCCTCCACAAGGAAAGGGAAAATCTCATCTTCCTCCCTATGAAATTCTTCACGTTCCTCCACATCCGTACCCCTTGGATGGGGCTGCTCATCTACAGTCATACCAAGTGCCCTGTAACGTTGAACAACCCAGTACTGAAACACAAACAGGTTAAACGTTAACCTAGGAGCTAAGAGGAAAGCATGCAACCCTCCTGCCCCAGCGTCAACAGCCTGGCTCCCTTGCCCTGCCTCTGGCAGGGCTCCTCCGCAGTACCACCGGCCATGCCACCACCTCTCCCAAGAGCAGACGGCGCTGGCACCCACTGTGCCAGGTTTCTGGAGAGGAAGGGAGGCTTTGGGCAATAAGGGTGTTTTTCCCCTATAAAATCCACCTGCCTGTGGGAAAGGGAGGCAAGGAAAGCAAGGTGGGAGCCGGCACCTGGGCCCCCCAATCACTGCACACAAAAGTGGGGTGCCTGGAGGCAGGATGCCACTCTCCCTGCTGCCGCACACGCTTGCAGGCTCCTCCAAACACGTTTTCCTGGCGTTGCGCTACAGCAGAGCGAGAGGCAGCAAACCCAGCTCACAGGCCACCAGCTCGCACCCGTTTGGCATCTTATTTTCATGTGTGTCGAACTATGAGTATGTTCCATTTCCAAAAAAGTGCCGGAGGAGACTGCCTCCCCCACGCCAGGGGCTGCAGGCACTGGTCCCCATGCCTGCGGGCAGGTGCAGCACCCAGCACCCAGCCCCACGTGCTGGGGAAGTTTCAGGGCCTGTTGACACGCATGGGGGATGGGGAGGTATTTCGGTACCAGCGCGAGGCACAGCCCTCCCCCTGCATGCTTCACTGCAGTTATCCCTGAAGACAGAAAAATTTGTGCTTGTTTTCCTGCTGCTGCTGAGCAGCTATGAAATGTCTCCCACCACAGAGAGCCTGAATAAATCCCGGCTCCTGAAGCAGCATCTGAAATCAGCTTCTCTCCAATCTCCATCACAATTTCAAACCTTTAATTTACTGAGGCTGTAGTGAAAGCAACATTTGTGTTTGTTTACCGGCCACAGAGGAGCACCGAGCACTTGCTGTTTATCACATTTACCCAACAGATATATTCTGGGGAGGTTCTTGGACCAGCCATGACTTATCACAAATTACTGGTCACAAACTTTTCCTCTCTGTCCCCATGAGAGCCCAGAGACCCACCCTCAGTCATCTGGGTGCTTTGTCTGCACACAGGGTGCTTCTAGTAGCCTTTTGGAAGCACTTGAAACGAGCCTGGGTTTCTGTTTCCAAGTTCAAATGAAAAATACAAAAACCCCAAGTGAACAGAAAGGCAGAAACCAGCCTGATTTTATTCTTCTTCCTCTGTTACATCTTGCAGAGTTGGACCAAGACAGGGCAGCTTTCGCCTGGGGAAGCACCCTTGCAGGCTCTGTGGAGGGGTGGAGGCCACATGGAATCTGGAAAACTTTCCCCCAGTACCTTCAGCGACTTAAAGATTCGTTGCTGTATGTCAGTGAAGCAACTTTGTTCTTTCTGGAGGGAACAGACAGATTGCAGGAGAAAACTATATCCCAATTGCTGCCAAATCCCACAGATTTAGTTATTAGTAGGCAATTAGGAACCATTATTAACACTTCCTACTACGTTAAGCTCCATTTACACTGCATCTCTGCGCCAGCCTGGACGTTTCCAATGGAGCGGCACCCCAGCTCCAACACGCACGTGGCATCACGTACCGAAAACTGTGTCTTCCTGCTCGCTGCCTCCTGGGCCCCTTCTCCGCAGATGTACTGATGTACTGAATGCAGTTGTCTTACAAAATCAAATTGCAAGTAAAAATACAGAGATTTAGAAGGGGCGGGGGAGGAGGTAAATAAAAGTGCGGCTGCACAAAGAGAAAACAATTTTGCTCTTGTTTTTTAACCCACAATCAACATCTGAGCTATTCAGGAAACTGGTGCACTGCCCTCCAACCAACTTCAATTAGGGAACTCAAAAGCAGTCAGACAAAAGAATGCCTGGGAGTTACTGCACCGCACAGAGATATTTTTAGCAAGAGCTGGGAGGCTGTTTGTGGGACACTGCTTTGCTTCCATTGCATTTCAGCTTTTGTATTTACATTTGCAGGACAGTAAGATTTACTAGGTCAGAGGGAAAAAGATAGGAGAAGCAATGTAAACGATGTGAAGCATTTTGCTTTCTGATACTCTTGGAAGGTGCTTCAGCAAAAGCTGATGGAGACCAGAGTGAAACAGAACAAATTTGCCTCCATCTGCTTTGAAAATCATCTTTCGGCAGAAAACTCAAGTCACTCGTTTTAAAGGGGTGATGTAAACTAGCACATAGAGCCCCGGCAAGGCCCATACGCCCCACACGCCGTGGGAGAGAGCAAGGCAGCCTTTGCACACAGCAAAGCTGCAGCTGAATCCGTCCGGTGACCTCTCCCCACCCCCGGTCACCAGATGGATGCACAAGCTGCACGGCAGCGACGCCAGCGCCGGGGCGGCCTATCGGCACTGTCACACGAAAACGCTCGTCCCAAAGCCACGGCCAGAAAGGCCGTTCGGCTCTTCAGTCCAGAGCACAGAAGTGCACGACCAAGCCCTAACGAGGCGCTTCTGTTTTTCAGAAGCCGTTTCCTAAAAATGACAGGCTCCGGCTGCCGCCCCCTCCACGGGCTGGCAGCGCCGCCGGGAAGGTGCCTGCAGAGCCCCGGGAGGTGAAGCCCGAAGCCCCGAGCCGGGGCGGCGGCGGTGGCTGGTTTTGGGGAGGCGGCGGGTGCCCCACCGCCTGCGCTACCGGCATCGCTCCTCCAGCGCATCCCCCTCTTCCGCTCCCTCCCACCACTGCGGCAGCGCAGATGGCAGCAGTGTGACCTCGCTGTTCCTGCCTCCTTGTTTTGATCCTGCAGTCTTGATTGTTCAGGCTAATCCCACACTCCCAGCCTTGGCTGCCAGCCAGGACTGTTATTAATGGCACAAAAGCTTCTCATTCCAGCTACTTCTACATCCGCTAATGCTGTTGTTCCCTTCTCTCGCTCCCCCTCTTGCCACATTACAAACTGGAGCTGGAATATATTTTACAAGGGGGAAAAAAAAAACACACCACCAAAAAACCTCTCTGATCATCCTTGCACACCAAAGACTCCACCAGAACCATACAGGAAAGGCTGAGCAGCTCCAGCGATGATTACCAGTGCCAAAGCAGTTAAGACCACCCTGCTCATCCAGCGTTCAGCTCTGAAGTGATGAACAGCACACGGATGCGGGGAGTTTCCAGCAATCCCTCAAGGAACCCAGGATCCCAGGCACAACTATGCACAGCTGCCCGCAGGGCCCAAGGGAAGGGCTCTGCTGCCCAGGGCAGGAGAAATACCAACGCTGCCCAAAGGGCTGAGAACCTGAGGATGGGCAGCACCACAGCCGCAGGGGCACAGCACCCATCTGCTCTTCAGGTGGCAACAGGGCCACGGCCGCCTCGCTGGGGAAGCTGTCTGCTCTCCTGCCCCTGCTCTACGCAACAAATGCTGGATTCAAATATCTGTAAAGCTCTCATTAAAAGCATGTACTGAAAAGGCTTCGAACTATTTGCAATTTAGCCCCTCGCATGCCAGTCTTTCCTGGCAGGTCTTCTCTCCCTCTGCCAGGAACCCAAAGCCGCTGTGCAGGGCCTAAGAGCTGGTACGCCTTCTCTGCCTGGTGAAGGCTTTGCACTGACAGCCCACTGCAGCCAGCACGCAGCTGTACACCTCATCCTCCCTCTGCTTTAAAACACCCTCCCGGCAGGAGGGTTGCAGGGCTGAAGCCCAGCAGGGAGGGCTGGTTGGCCTCATCGACCAGGGGGCTGCCGGCACGATGCTGGGGTGCAGGTCCCACGTCAGCTCGACCTGCTCAGACCCAGGGCTGGTTTGGGAGGGGAAGCAGGGAGGATATTCATCAGGACCTTCGGATCTACTGGAGACCAGCGCACCACGCACAAACCCCTCGGTAGGTGCTGGGACATGGCTCGCAGCGGCTGCGACTGATGACCCAAAAAGTCTGATCGTGAGCTGAGCAGAGTGGGCCTCAGCACCGTGCTCACCACACTGAGGGCCACCAAGCTGAAGGTTAATGAGGTTCAGGCTTGCTTTAAACTGCAAGCCCAGCAAGAGGTACATGTCCCTGGGACCCTCCCGTGGGAGCAACCCCACCTTCCCGTGCTACAGAGCAGCCAGTGCCGCAGGTGCCGGGAATGTGCTGCACAGAGAGCATCACATTGGTGCTGTGTCTGAAAAACCTGCCCAGTTTTCAGCCTGAGCTGTCATCCTGGTGAGATGATTCACCATTCTGCCCTCACTGCTTGTTGAAATGCAGGAAAGGAGAAAAGCAGCTACACGAACATTTCTTCTGATTAGGAAGGTCAGTACATTTTTAATAAAGGGCTCTTTAAAGATAATCTCATTTCAGTATTTACACATGTTAAAGAGGTTACAGAGATCAAAATGTAATGAAGTCGAGAAGGAGAGGACAATAAAAGTGTGGCTGGGATATTGCAGTGAGCAATATCTCTAGCCTGTTGGTTTAGACTACAGGAGGACTAAAGCAGCAGGGCACAGACCCCAGCGGAGGAGGTTCAGGCACCAGGAATAACTAACCGGCTGTTGCTCAACCACGAAAAATCAGTAGCACGTTTCTGAATACGACCAGTGTCTCCAGCTTCTCTTTTCCCTGAAATACAGCACATCACGCCACCCCACCAGCGAGCCCCTGGCACCTGCCCGCTCCTCGCTGGGCATGCCACTGGCATGCTCAGTCTGACAGGCTTGTGCAAGCACCCCTGCTCACCCCGTGAGCGAGCGCACGCCACCTCCCACACCATCCGACACATCTCCAAACACCGCAGCAGCCTGTACTATAGGCGGAGCCCTTGTTTACCAGCACACAGGCCTAATTTAAACTCCTGAAGTCATCTCCAGCCTTTCACTATAGCAACCCCAGCAAATCTTCCCACTGTTACATGTGCAGAGCGGCTTTGCATCCAAGCTTTGCATCGGCCGAGGTTAAATCTGACAGAAGTAAAAACTGAAATATCTGCCAGCAGCTCCCAGTGTCAGCAGTGGAGTTTCATAAAAACTCTGCTCCAAAGACAGAACTCCAGCATGGCTGTTCATGTGCCACAGATTAACCCTAAGGAATTAAAAATTCCCCTGAAACGCTCAACTCCCACTCCTCCGGGCATTCGAGGAAACCTGCCCTCGTTCTGCTCTGCTCTGCGTGCACTGGGTTTCTGTAACGCACACAATATGCTGTTTGCTTTACAAAAACTTTGCGATGGTTTGGGGACAGGGGGATGCACACCAGCTCTGCGTACAGCGAATGAAGTCGTGGGGAAGAGAAAGTCTATGTCAAGTTTAGAATTATTTCTCTACTGCGCTAGAGAAAATTTCGGTGCCTGTTCAAAAGCTACCGTGCATTGTTGCAGAGGGTGCAAAAGACCAAAAAAAATAATCTTTGTTTAAAACAACTTAATAGTCGCAAGATCAAGAGGAACAAAAGGGAAAATATATTCTGAGGGAAATGTGACTTCTAGAGCTCGAACAGCACTTGAAGTCCCCATCAAATAACCTTCAGCTGAGGTTGCACAGAACCAGGAGGAAGCAGGGAAGCCAGCACAGATTACCAGATCACAGGGAGGGGGTAAAGCAAAGATAACTGTTGCAAAGATCACAAGGGAACTGCACGTATTTGGCACAGCTGCACCTGTAATAGGTTAAGTTGGTGCCCTCGTGAAGCGACTGTTTTTCAAGAAGTCATTAGTGGAGCACGCAAGAGAGCCACAGGCATAAGGGAGGTAAGTGAAGAAAGAACTGCAAAAATAGGAAAATAGTTCAAATTAATAAAAACTGTTTTCAAAGCCAAAAGGACTTGCTGCGGTCATCTCGGCAAACGGCCCAACAGGCGACAGAACATCCCTGAGTTAATTCTCCTTGCATTGTCTACAAATACAGACCAACTACAACAGATATTATAAAACCAAGACAGCATTTAAAGGGGAGCCTAATGTCCTTATGTTTAAGAAACGCAAGATCTGCTACAGCCACCAGCTAAGCTGATCTCACACCAGCCACCTTCCCAAGAAATCTGGTGCTTTGCTTTTCAGTTTAATTTCTTTAGGTTCAACTTCCAGCAGGCAGGGACTTTTCCCTCGATTTTTAAAAAACATCCCAGAACAAAGCAAGCAGGATGGGTGTCAGGCAAGGTCGGCCCAAAACCCGAGGGCAGCAGATGTTTAGAAGGCGAATAAACTCCCCAGCACCCTGCCCAGGCTCTGGCAGTCAATAACACATGGGCTTCCAACCCACCAGATGCTCTCAACTTTCTCCTTGCTAAGCTAAATAGCTTGTGTTTCCAGCTCCCAATGCATGAAACGAGTCTTCTGAGTCCCATTCAACCAACCAGCCTCTTCTATTCTTTTTTAAGTGAATACTATGTTAATCTCATTAGCTATGCTATGGCAAAGCCAGTCTGGGAGTTGGTCCCACCTACTACCCAAATCACCTTCAGGGGCTCCTATAACACAGGGAGCACATCAACGCCAGGGGTACTGGGAAACAAGGAATACTACTGGTTTTAGGATAACCCAACCTTATGGTGCCAGGCCAACAAAACCAGCAGTGGCCCTGGGACCCAGAGCAACCCTTGTATCACATCACAATGCTACCGAGCATCATCTGCAGGTGAGCAGTGCCAGTCACTGGCCTCACTCAGCCCTTGGCACTGGTCACTCACCCTCCCCGGCTCCAACACACCCACACCTCAAGAATTTCCCTGTGCCACACCTGCACTTACTTGCCAACATACACCACAGCCTCAGCCATCTCCAGCCCCACACAAGTCTCCCCTGCACTCAAGTAACAGCTGGTGGCCACTTCTGCTGAGCTCCCCTCTCTGTAAAATCACAGGGCTCAAATAACAAAATACTGAGAGTCTCGAGGGTGCTTGGACATCATTTGGAAACCGCTGCCTTGACGTTTGCTTGTAACATCACCAGTATTTAGGGCACCTTTTGGTGAGAAACCAAACCAGAAATCCCAGCCAGTGCAGTCTAAGTTCAGCCCCATCTTATATTCAGCTACAATCGAGAACAACAGAAACATGTTCTGTGACCCTAAACAAATTCATGTGGTAAAACATCATCTTTAAAATGCAACGAGTCACATGATGGCAACACACCTACGCAAAATACTCAGGCCTGCACCTGGGGAAAGAATGTAATAACCAGTTTCTGCTCCCCCACGGGAGCCAAGGCAGCGCCTGTGTCCAAAGCAGTGGGTCGCCTCTTCTCCAATGCTTTAGACCTGGCATGTGAAGTTCTGGAAATGAAAAGAAGCTGTGGCAGCTGCTCTGGAGGATGACAGCACTGCACCAGGGACAGGGGGACAAGGCAGGTGAGGATGAGGAAGGTGGCAAAGCCCTCTCCGAGAGCAAGAGCACCAATGCCTGCATACATGCACAGCCTCTCCAGAAGAGGAGCACTGGGCAGGTCCACAGTGGCAATGCTTCCAGCAATATTTTTCTGGTAGGTGCAAGGAGCCTCATGGCCGAGGTCTCCCCCCCCACGGGGTTCCCCGAGGAAGATGCACCTTCACCCATGGACCTGCCGAGGACAGGGCATGGACACGCAAGCAGAAACCAGGGCACACACCGCATGTACCTGCGGACAGCATGGTGAGAGGGAAAGTGGGGCCATTCCTTGACCATTCTAGATCTGGTTTTAAATAACCATCCTTGTCCAGATCACTGACATAAATGCTTATGAGATTATTTGATAGTTTAGGGCTGACAAAACAGACCAGGTGAGAACAAGTGAGATTCCCACTTCCCTATACATATGACCAAAGGGCACATACACAGTAGAGGGAAAACGTGCACGCTGCCCTTCACAACAAGGCAGCAGCACTGACCAGATGGGTCTTTAAATAGGATTAAAAGGAAGACAGCTCTACTACATCCAGCCCTTTCCTCCAGGGCTGGAAACCCACCCTCCCTGCAGCCAAGTATCCACAACGGGGAACCAGCCTTTTGCTTTTACCCCCTTTGTTCTTCCAAGCCACTTCCTCCCTTGTGTTTACCTTACAGACCTGCCATCTCCCTCTGGCTCACAATTCCTCCTTCTTTGGAAAGTCTTTGAGATGCACATTATACAAGATACACAAAAATAAATTGTTTTTAATCCTGCGGATTCCAGTGCTCCCAAACAAGGATCTTAAAGAGCTTTACAAACAATGGATTAAGCCTTAAGACTCCCTGTGAGGTAGGAAAGTGCCTCTCTCACAGAAGCGGAGGAAGGTGAACGAGGCTGAAGGCTGTACAGTGCGACTTTATCACCACTGCAGAAGTGACCTGTTTCTATACGCACAAACACAGGCAAGTCTATCACCGATCCATCATCGGTCTAGCAGCACCTTTGCCATTTCACTCCAGACTCCGAAGTGGCTTCAAAACCACCATGCATCTTTCAAATGCCAAACGCTTTCCTTCCCACTGTGTACCAGGAGCGCTACTCAAAGCACTCAGCCCAAGAGAAACCATCCCAAGGATGGCAGCGCCACTGGCTCCTAAAGCTGCGGGCACAAGGCTGCTCTTGGAGTACTGTTGAGACTTCATGACAACTAGCTTTCATTATCAGGCACACAGGAAGCTTTCTCAGCGTGTATTTCGAGCAGCTCACCAGATGCAATCCTACAGAGAAAGGCACCTTCTTGGTTTGCTCCTCGACATTAAGAAGACTTTGGGTCACATGCTCTGTAGCCTCAGTCTGCAACCTATATTAACGTGACATCATTTATTCTTAGTGCATCCTGGTCTGTAAAGTCCTTACGCTTCTTCCCAAATATATTTTGCATACATCTTGTAAACAAGCTTTACATCCTTTTGATCAGCACTCTGCACGGAGCCCGGGGAGGGGGAGGAGACTTCCTGTTCCACTATTGCAATCGCTCTCAGCAACGTGCTGCGCTCAGCTCTTGCCGCCCCGTGAGCAATGATGAAATTTTCTATTTTGGTGGCTTCTTCTTCATATATTTGTAGCAAGTTGGCTGTACTCTAGCCCAGCATCGCTGTTGATCTGAATGTATTTTTTTTCAAATTCATTTTAAAGTGGCAGAGCAATCTGCAGCATCTCCTTTTCAAGCCAAGATGGCCAACTAAGAGCCCTGTTCTCTAGCCAAACGTTTTCACACTACCTGGCTTCTCAGTTTCCTTGCCAGTTGTCTGAAAGCAGACATTTCTGCAAAAGAACTTGTTTACAGAAAAAACAGACTCCTGTATGCAGTAAAGCACACCATCGTGTTTTCTTGCTATTGCTTATCTGCTGAAGATAAATCCGGTTTGTGCTTGCCCAGAGGCAATCAGCCAAATGCTCACCAGCTGATACCTCCCTGTACCTCGTGGCGACTCCACATGCCCAAAGCCTCGCTCCTCTTAAGACCAACCGCCTTTGAGAGGTACAGCCGTACCACACCACCACCGTGAGAGCCGATACAAAAATAAATACTCCGTCCCGGTTCCAGAGACACGACACCAGCTGAAGCTGCAGAAGGTTGGTATCTTCCTCCCTTTGGAAAGAGCAAACACACAGAGACTCCGGCGGCCACTGGAAGCCTGAGTACTGGGTAAATGGTTAAAGGCGATCGCTCGTGCTCACTTGTGACTCCAGCTCACCACTTCCACGTCCTCCCTTTGCCAGCTCATATGAGAGGCTTATAAAATCAGCACACTGTAGGCAGCCTAGCTGCAACGCCGGAATGTTATGTAGTTGGTTACTAATACAGTGCTTTGCATATTGTGTTTCAAACGCTACGTGCTTCTACATGTTCAATGTCAACAAGGGGAAAAAATTGTCAGACCAAAATGAAGTCTTCCTAATATGAGTTATTAGCTATACAGCAGGCTACCAGGTGCACTGCGAAGGCCCCGCAGGGATATTCCTGCATTCATTTCAACCCTCTCCTTTTGAGAGCCATCTCAGCTCCTTTTCTAATTATTTTCCTCTAGCTGAGATCAGTGTGCTTCTCAGCTCTGCCGGTCGCAGTCCAGCGTGGGCTTCCACATGATCTGCAGCCGGGACAGGTATCATTCGGACAGAAACGCCTTATGTTCGTCACTGAGACAAGCAGCGAGGACCTGGCAGATTTAGGATACTAAACAAGGAGGAAAAATAAACGCAGCATAGATTCTTCTGGGTTAAACCACTTCCAAATTCAAGGGAAAGCAATTTTTTTCAACAAATAGAACATATTACATGAAACTGTGGGTGTGCTACTCTTACAGATGCTCTGTGTGAACCAAAATTTGCTGAAATTATTACAGAAACATTCCACCATCTCCCAAAATAAGCATCTTTGTGTATCTTTGCCTGGTTAAATTATGAAAAAACCCTGCATAGTGGAGCACAGTTTCCATTTCCTCGCACACTCCTACCAGGGCTGTGCTTACAAGTAAACGCACCGACCTTTTCTCAAAGAAATCAGTGTTTGCTGTTCCTTATAAATTTGCAGAATTTTGGCTCATTTCCATTTCACCCACTTTTAAATACGACGCTCCCCACCCCCACACAACTGTTCCTTTCTAAGGGATGACAGGCTATCCAAAAAATAACAGGAGCACTTGAGCTCCTTGTTCCCTCCCTGGATGGCATCACTCCAGCAGCAGACAAAGGAGCACCAGGAACTTTAGACCAACCTGTTGCAGGGAGCACCTCACCTCCGTTCAGTAGTGTACCAGTTTTTCCTGACCTCCGACGACAACACTTTTCCAGCACTCCCCCCACCCTCGGTTTTCTAAACAATCATTCGTGGCACATTTTAATTCTTTATCATTTTCCTATCAAAACCTGGACCTCAAATCCCTTATGAAAAGCACTGTGGTTACTAGAAGGATCACCCCACAACCTTGCTCTGTTTTTCTGTCACCGCTGATGTGGTACACAAAGAATGAGATTTTTCAATTTGTTTTGTCCATCAGCCAAAAATTCCTTCTAATGGACTGAATATGGTGCCTGTGCTAGTCTCTCACCGCTCCAGCTCAACTCTCGCTTACAACAGTCACTGCCTACAACGCAGAGCTGGCCTCCTTTTGCAGGAAAATAAGGCCAAACCAGCTTGAAAGCATGTTTGGAATCTGGAGATTAATTCCATGTAAACTAATGCATTCAAACCTCTTTGTACAGCTTCAGAAAGGGCTGTCTGATCCCAGCGAGAAGTAGGGCAGCGCATACCCATGCCGTACGATGGGGAGGCAGGCAGAGCTGCCTCCATTTTGAAACTCTTTACTAAAGCTCGCAACCGTTAAGACAGACGTGTCCTGCCCCGGTGAGCCGGCCGTGCCGCCGCTCAGCCACCTGCCTGCACCTCGGCCCATCACACCCACTGCCCGGGCAGGCACGGCAGCGCTGCCAGCCGCTCGCAGGCAGGGTGACGGGGCCAGGGGAGCCTGCTGAAAAGGCCTGCAGGGAAACAAAGAGGTGCCGGAGCGGACCGGAGGGCAGAGCGGCGGGTCAGGAGGCGGGAGGGCTCCCACGGGAGCCTCTGCCCAGGACCCGGAGCTTTTGTTTGGCAGAAAATGCCGGGAGCAACAAAGCCCCTCGAGGCCGTGGGGCTGCGAGGCACGGCACGCTGCGCCTGGGGGTGGGCAGCACCCCGTCCCCCACCCCTGCCTCCTGCTGCCCCTGCTGCAGCGCCCCTCACCAACGGCTCCCACTTTGCTCCACCATCTCTCTCCCTGGGAGATAAATTATTCAGAATGAAACCATTTTAAACTCTGTTGGGATGCTGAGCAAAGCTAAGATGGGTGGTGCTGCAGAGGAAGCTGTCAGGGACATGACCAGAAACCAGGCCTTCCTCACACAGAAGGTTACAAATGCAGTTAGAGCTGATACCGTCTGAACCCAATGCCATGAAACACTCTGAAATAACTGAACACAAAGCTCTAAGGGTACCCCATCACACTCAGAGATGCAACACCAACTTGAGTGCAAGGCCCAGGGGCCTGCCATGCCACGTTCATTCGCAGGAGGCTCCCACAAAGCCACGCCATCGGTGATGCCTGAGCACTAAACACCTTTGTATTCCTGTATTTTCTTCCTGCCAGCCCAGCATAAAGCAATGGAAATAAAGACAGCCGAGCAGAATACGGTTTGCATGGTGACCTTCATGTGCCTGGGCAGCCTGGTGAGCAACATGGTGGCTTCACAACCATCACGCATGCAGATGTGCTTCACAGATGATGCTGCAGACCCATTTCTGCAGCTGTGCTGTCCCCCAGGCATGGGAGACTAAAGCAGGGGTGGCACGTGGAGTCCGAGAACCGCCAAATTCTTCCTGGGTGACTGGGCACACCTAGGTTCCCAACGCTGTGGGCTGCTGCCTCAGGTAGGAGGAGATGGGTCCCATCAGAGAAACGCAGGGCGGAGTCCACAGAGGTGTCCCAAAGCCAACACCCCACTACGCTGCTGGGAGGACTGGGCCACCTTGCCAAAACAAACAGGCAGCACAGCAGTACTCCGGAGGACAAGAGCCCTCCCACTGCCCTCCTGCAGGGGAATGGGTCCCCGAGAGGTTCCCAGCCACCAGCTAGACTCCAGACCCACCGTGGAGCTTCTTTCCACGAGGGCTACACAAGCAGGACCCTCTGCCACAGGCTGCCTGAGGTGCAGCACGTGGCCAGCAGCGGTTTGCAGCATGTACACTCCTTAGACACGAGCACCAGTAAGGTACTTGACACGGGGCCCCACCGTACAGATGTATTCAGGTCAGAAAGAACATCAGCAGAAAGGTAGTTCAGAGAAGCGAGGGGGTTTGTGTTGTTTTGTTTTTAAATGAGGAGACAAAATAATTAAATGGCCTGGAAACTACTCTACATTAAAAGTCACTATAGCACTAAAAATCTCGCTCTGACAGTTATGGGTGAAGCCCTTTAAAAGTTACCATGGTAGTTGATGCAGCTATTCGCCCACTCGTTCTTCAATAATGGTGGATTATTTTTTTTAATGCGATTCAACCACAAACAAGCAAATGTTGCTGAAGGAAAAAGTACTTTCTCACACCATAAAAAACCCTCCATCCTTTATCTGTGCCACAAGTGCACAGCTAAGGAGGAGACAGCAGGTAACAGGGAGCCAAGCCAAACACGCAACGCTGAACTTCACTCCCTCCCTCTCCAGGGAGAGAGGAAATTTAAGAAGCAGATTCAGGATTTCAGCATCCATTTCACTTTCCCTTCCCCCTCCTGAACTATCGCTCCCTGGGCCCCAAACGGCTATTCAGATGCTATGTCAGCTGAATGCTGCGTTCGCTTCCTCTCTCAAACACCAGCTCAGCAAGCCTCGCAACGCGCTACATGTCAGACGAGAAAGCCAAGTATTTCTGGAATACATCTTTCCTCCTTTTAATTAAGCGCCCAGGTAGAGAGCAGCTCACACAGAAGCGTTCGCTCTGCAAAAGCCGCATCCAGCAAGGCTGGCAGAGGCAAGTCGGAGCAAGACAAGGCCCAAACAAAGGAAAGCAAACACGGGCTGTAAGGGAGGAGCAGGATACAACTGCATTGACCTGCCCAGCTATTATTTTCGCAATCAAACCGAGGTCTAGAAACTCCTACGGCCAAAGGGAAAGCTTTGCCTGCCTGAGAACGCCTCGCAGCAAACTCCCCAGCAGCACAGCCCTCCATCCCGTGTGCAGGTGGAAAACGAAAACCTCTCAACCCCCAGCTCAGCAGCAGTTAACTGTGAATAACGTGGAGGCTGAGGAGTCGCCTCCCCATCTGCCAGATAAACCCCGCTCCTTCCCCAGGGACCTCCCTGCACCCCCGGAACAGGGGTTGCCGTAGATGAGCCCCCCCAGACGCACAGCTCCAAGCGGGGTGAGGCAGATGGGGAGAGGGAATAAGCAGCTTCCAGCACTAAGCCGGGGAGGGCAGGACTGAGCCTGCGTGCCACACATGCCGGGGGCACGCGGTGCCAGGGCGCAGCCGGCCAGGGGGCCATGCCGCCGGCCAGCCTTCTTGCCTGGTGCTAGCCTAAGCAACATGTACTGCTGGCTCTACAAAAACAATATTCCTCATTCTTAATCCAGTATAAATTATTTGTTACAATAAATACTTGCACTGAAAGCCTTGAGGCTTTACTAACAAAGCTGGGTTTGCACACAGGCTGCCAGGTTTTGAGAACTGGTTTAATCAGCTGGAGAAGCTGTTAGTGTGCTTAGGGAGCACGTTCAGGCTTTGCAAGACACAATTTAAGTGAAAAGAACCGCTGTCAGCAGCAGCTCTTTTCTCCCACAGTCCCCTCGACTCCAACTCTCACCAACCCAAAACAACTCAAACTGGGAAACGTTTTTGCCACAGTGTGAACTGGGAGAAAGCAATCATCACTGCGGCCCTCGAACGGGTCCATCCACTTAGACATTCATGTATTCGGCAAGGGGCAGTTTCTGTGCCGAAGCGTGTTTCCAGCCAGCGCCCTGGCGAGCAGCAAGCCAACAACTTTCAAGATGAATTAAGGCCACCGCTTCCGCGGAGTTATGCTGGTGGAAGGCAGCTTTGTTAAACCGAAATGAAAGCTAAAAACGTGCTACATTCACCCCATTGTTCCTTCGCCTTTTCTAATAGCTGTTTTCTCTCCTCCATCACTCTCAGGCTTCGCACGCTCAGCTGTGACTCTTTGTGCCTCCCTTTCGCTGCCTTCTGCTTCTGTTTGTCCTTTTGATCTCCACTTCTCAGCTTGTGTTTTCTGCTGCGTCCCCATCCCCCATGCCTGATTTCCACTTTTATTAGGGTGTGAGGCAGAACGGCTCAAAGGATGAACAATGCGTTTTAGCTGAAAAGGCTTTGAAGCTGAATTGTGTTGTTTACCGATACATTCCCCAGTCTCCTACTGAAATAAAATAGTATTTTACCTCCACCAAAGTGCTTGCTGTTTATTTTCAGTTGGAAGCAATTATAAAAAGCTGATGGCACATTTAAATGCATAAAAACAGGACCAGGAGCACAGGAATATGATAACTTTTTTTAAAAAAAGAAAACACACACAACAAAAAATCCCAGACAACCGCACCTCCCCAAAGCCCGCAGTTTCTAGGAGAAATTATTTTGGAGTCCAATTGTAAAGCTGCTGCTGCTGCGAGGACAGGTTAAAGCTTCAACCAACTCTGAAAAGCTGTTGTGAGCCAGCACATTAGTTTGTTTTCTATACAGGCGTGCTTTCCTTCAACACTGAACAGGAACGTGTACCAAATAGCTGCTTTTCCATCCGAGAGTTCCTTTAACTCCAAAGCATTACTTCCAATTAACGTGTGCTCTTTCAAGTTTAAATACTTAAACTCTTTAAACTGGACAACTTGCAGCAAGTGAGGAAGCCCAACATGCAGCTCCTGCCCCCACGGTGGCTGCCCAGCACAGGCAGAGCAGGCAGGGTTCCCTGCCCACCCCAAAGGGCAGGCACCTCTTGCACCAGCCTCAAAGCCAGAGCGCTCCATCACCAGACTCCCCAGTAGCAGCATCTCCCAAAGCTGAGCCCTGGGCTGGGTAATACTATCTATAAGTTAAGAGGCAGGATGGGAGATAAAAAGCAAAATAACATGAGCCATGGAGATAAGGCTTTAGTTCTTTGGCCTGCTCAGCGTGATGTTTCATTACCACACAGAATTACACCCCACCACGGCAGTACGAGCATGGCTCAGCCAGACAAGGGGCACAGCAGGTCCTGGGAGCACCCCGAGCTCTGGCTCTGCCTCTCACTGGGGTGCCGACCGCCACGGGCAGGAGCTGGCAGGGCTGACAGCCCAGCACTCACCTGGGGCAAAGCATGGGCTGCAGATGGAAGCAGCAAAACACACCAAAGATGCTGTGGATTCATGAGCTGTGTTAGCCAGCAGCAGCTGGGCTGGCCAACGCTACCTCGGCAGGAGAACACATTAAACCAGTAGAAAGGAAAGGGCCCGGACAAGCCTGTAAGGTATGCATCTCCAAAAACTCAACCATCAGACTCTAGCAGAAATAAAAAAGACTAATCTCTGGGAGAAGAGCAGCACCTTAGGGCCCACAAGCCCCCCCCCCGGAATCCAGCAACCACAAACAGGCAGCTGAGAGAGCTGGGCAACTCCCCCTGCTCACTCCCCAGTGCAAGAAGAGACTTCTGCATGCTTAACAGTGAATTAAAATAAATTAAACCTCAGCTCACACAAAGTGTACAATTATTATTTTTTCATCATAGACAGGTAGATTTTCAAGCTGACTGACCAAACAAAGAAAGCATAGAATAGTTGAGTCTAAATTATGCCACTCTGACTGTAAGCTATAAACTCTGTTATTCAAAATTCAAGATTTGCAGGCTATAGAGTAGGTTTGGGAGCTGTTAATCAATGACTGAAATGAAAGCTAATGCTTTACATGATGCACAGAGCTTCCTCCGAGGGAAAAGAGATTAACTCTCTGTAGATCACAGCTCTCAACCATACAGGTTTATTTCCTTACCCATCACTATACCTTAAATAATTTAAGGCAATACTAAACCAGTAACAGAGCACAATTTTAAGCAAAGAGCTTTTATTCTTATGGAATAAAATCCTCTTTTTTCTAAAAAAAAAAAGAGTCTACCTGAAAATGCTGCAGCTGGAGACAGCCTACTTTAAAGAACATGGGCACTGGGAAATGACAGTGCCTGGAAGCTCCCTAGGCAGAAGCCAGAACCGCCTGGTCCAGGCTTGGCTACTTAGGTCTCATTTAGTTAAGAGGCACGGAGAAAAATCAAGCAAAAATCATGTTATTTAAGTGCTTAAAAAAAATCTCAGGGTCTGTCATGAAATAGCTCTGTAGATCAGGTAGGTGCCAAATAGTCTCAGTTAAGAAAAAGCAGCCTTAAAAGCCTGAGAAGCGTCCGTTGACACACCACCAGCAGACCAGCCGCTGGTTTTCATACCCCTGCTCTTGTGCCCAAGAGTTTAGAGCTGAAGATGCAGGGACAAACTGACACCAGACTAACGCCCAGTTTGGACTTTGCCCATGTAACTTCAGGATTCGATCTAAATTCTTAAAGAAAAGGTGGAAAGTAGCTCTGTCTCCCCTCCAACACCACACATTTTAGCACAGATGAGTGTGCCGAACCAGCGTGTGGAGAGGCATGGAAACCCTACCGTAACAAATGCTACCAAAGAGGTATCTGATCTCCTGGCCTCACCAGCACTCAGAAATGCTAACTCTGCCTTACGGGACCAGAGGAGCACACGGTTACGTAGGGCCTTGAAGCGAAACGCATAAAAGGATGACATTCAAAATCTGCAGGTGTCTTGAACGGTGCATACTTTTTACTCCTACTTACTCCTCCTTCAGCTTGTCCACATCTCTGAAGACTCCCAAGTTACACAACCACTAGACAGTCTCATTTATCCTCTACTGAGTAAATACTTCAAACATTTTCTTAAGATAAAAATATACTGATGGCACTTGAACAAGCAGATTTCAGAAACAACAGGCTAACATTCCCGAATTAAAGCACATGAACATGTGCCCTGTGTATATATTAAAAACACAAAATTTCCAGCAAAGCAGTAATTACGTAAGGTATGCTGCTAATTGTTTCGAGTTCCCCGAAAAAGAAAACTGTACACTTCACAGCAAGTAATTTGAAAACAAAACTGTTAATAACTTGGAAATATTATTCCAGTTACTACAACAAAACTTCTTCAATTATCTTCTACATTAAACAGAAGTGAGGAAAATTCCCAGATTACAGCAGCGAGGTTTGTGCCAGGTTTCAGGGCTGCTGGTGGCCCCTCCGAAATCTTGTCCTGGTCCAAAACGCCCAGAGCTGTGCACAGGTGCCCAGCATGGTTTTGTTCCCCTCCTCCTTATGCATGTGCAGACCTCCTCAGGCTTAAATTTGGAAGCAGGGTAGGTTTGTATCACCCTCTGCCTTCCAGAAACAGTTTCAATGTAAAAGCAACATCAGTTATACTGAAGTTGTAAAAACTCACACATTTACTGAACTAGTTCATCGTTTCCAAAACTAAAAATTTCATCAACTGAAACTCCACACTGTAAGAAGCAAAAGGAGCTAAGGCCATGGAATGAAGCCTACCTAAAGCACCACTGCGTTGCATGGCACCGGATCAGCGGTGGGGCTGGGCCCGGCTCTCCTGCACTCCCTCGGCTGGGAGGACGGATGCTTCCAGAGGTGTGGTGCTCAGGAGGTCTGGGGATGGCATGAAGAGGAGCTTGCCTTAAGCTCACCAGATCCTGAAGCTCCATTCAAGATGTTTCTCGTGAGAAGAATCAGGAATTACAGGCTGCAAACTGAAGAAACATCTGCTAGGTAGCAGGCAGCCATCCGGGCTCACCAGTGGCACAGGAAGAGAAATCCTCTGCAGGCTTTCAATGGTGTGCAGAGCAAGCTCCCAGCAGTGATCTAGCGCTGATCGCAGACTGACATCAAAGCAGAAAACATCCACAGCATTTTTTAAATGTAAATTATTCTTCCTGGCACGTGTGAGACACTGGCTGAATCCCTGATCAGATGGCAAAGGCGGTTGGTCTGCATTTGGGGCAGGGAGCAGTGGCAGTAGCCCTGGCTGGGAAAGGAGTTCAGTCTGCAGGGCCACCTTACACCATGAGCCTGCCTGATTCAACAGTTTTGCAATACCATTTGGGGCCCCAGTAATTTAATTTTTTAGAAAATAATGTAAAACATTCAGTGTCCACTATCAGTCATACAGGTGAGCAGATGCAAGCCCACCACTAAATTTTCAAGGCAATTTTGCAACGTTGCTTCGTTTTCTTTCTGCGTCTACAAAGAGAGCATTCCTGCACTTCATTAGGTATCTCCTTGTTTTCAAGTAGCTTAAACGCTGAAAAAAAGCAAAACTAAAAAAAGAAATCACGACACTGGAAACGGCCATCTTTAAAAAACTGTTTTTAAACACCTACTCAAGTCAACACTTGTGCAACAAGGGAGCAAGACACAGTCTGCACGCTCATTCAGCTGTTCACCTTTTCCCTAAACAAGCAAAAAGCTCTGAACGAAACCTCCAGCTGCAGGGTACAGCCTTCAGAGAGACACCTTTGGCTTAACTCATTCAAGATTATTTCCCATTTTATTAGACAGGGCTACCAAGCAGCAGCAGCAGAGATTATTTCATTAAACCGTGGTTTGCAGACAGCCACCAGCACAACGGCACTTCCTGAAGGCTGAAGCCGGCAGGGCTGTCACAGCAGGGCTGTCACGACAGTGCTGGAGGCAGGAGGGGAAGCGAACGGTGCTGCAGCCGTAATACACCATGTGTCCTCCAGCAGACCCTGTCTGGAGGGAGGACGGGTGTGCTGGAGCTGCTTGGGGAAGCCAGATGCGAGGCCTGGCACTGACGCCAGCAGCCGAGCTATTTTTACTAACCAATGGGTTGCGGTGCCGGAGCAGGAGCTGCTTCTCTCCGAGCCTGGCTCACCACGCTCAGCCGGGCTAGAGGGATCCAGGCGGCTCTCGGGGCCAAGGTGGGAGCCCAGCACCCGCTGCTGCCAGACCAGGAGGGAAATTGGGCACCGTTTGCAAAGCAGAGGGCTTTTCTGCCCACATGGACAAGCACCAGCTCCAAAAATTATTTACTTTTTTTTTTTTTTTTGGCAGGGAAGCTTCCCCATCAGAATCCACAGAAAAATCCATTAAATTGCCTAGTACAGAGAAGTCTAAATAGGTGATGATTTCTCCTAGCCACAATGGCACAGGCAAGCACCCTAAGCCCTTCCCAAGGTCAGCTCCCTCCTCCTTGGACAAGTCGAAACCACGCACCAAATCCCGTTTGAAAAAAAAGTCAAGACAATAAAAGTTTAATTCAGATAAACATATTCAAACTATCAGTGCATGTCACCAGATTTTACCAGGCTTTCAAATGCTCTGCAGCTTCTTGAAACTGAATGCCAGGAATACCTGCTGAAATTATCAGAGCAATACTGGCTGCCTTAGTGCTCTCTCCATTTCCCCAGGCTTCCTTCCTGGCTTCCTTCCAGTATTGCCATCTCTTACAGAAGATCCTGTTTTCCTTCATCGTCTGAGTTGTCTCCTCCTCTTCCTTCTCATTGCCACCCACTCATTTTTTCATCTTTCCCAATATTGTATTTGCTACATCTTCCTCTCTCGCTGCAGCGTTCTCCCCCTGTGCCGCCCGGCAGACCGGCTGACCCTGTGCTCGGCCCCGCACCGCTCGCTTCAGAGTAGTAGCTCACACACGCTACTACTGTCCAGGATAACACCCGGGTCAGAAGCTTTTTCCTAGCCCACATCCCGCCTGTCGCTGATCGCAAGGACATGTGGCTTCTCCCTCGAGCAATTTAATGTTTGAGAAGCTCCCCGAGATACGGTCTCAGCAGCTGGCCCCGACAGACCCACCCCGGGCCAGATACCCAGGACACGAAGCTCGCTGAGAAGAGCAAAACAAGCAGCAAGCTGAGCCTTTTCTCTTTCCTCCTTCCCTTCCTCCGGCCTGGATCAAGCAAGCCACATACAAGTGAGAGCTCCTGCCAGCCTCCTCCACACCAGCCCTGCTGCACAGCAGAGCCACATCCCCCCCCAGCCTGACACTATCTTCTCTAAACACATACATGCCTTTTCGTGCCAGGCACTGCATTAAGCACAATAATCCCAATTCTAAAGAGTACCAAATACATTACTAATAAAATAGTGATGTAGTCAGCCTGAAACCCCCTTTGACTAGAAGAGGCCACCCGCCTTCCACGGCAGGAGTGAAAAAGCTGCAGTTTCTGTGGCCCAGCGAGTTCCTGGCTACAGCCCCATGCTAGAAGCAGCAGGTCCCTTGAAGCTCAGCTCTGCAGAAGCCTGAGCACAGGGCAGGTTTGGGGTTTTTTTTAATCACCAGACTATGCAGGCAGTCCCTGGACAAAACACATTAGACTTAAGCCACCACAGTCACCACCGCACCCTCCATTGTTCCCCTGCAACAAACTGAGCCAAAACCTAACAGCTATAAACAACCATTCTCACCTCTTTCGCGGAAGAAAGCGAGTTTTCTCTTTTTTTTGGCATTCAAACTATGACACAAAACTGAGCTTGGCCTATCCTGCAGCCTCTGTTAGTGCTACTGCACACTCAGACAAGCTGAAGAGCTATTTTTACCGTACACAGAGAGATGATGCCCAAGAGGCTGGACATCAGTGCGCTGGAACCAGCACAGTGCCACCTTATCATCACCCCACCCGGTCCCCATGTTCACTCAATACCATAAAGGCTGAAGAGTCTTGTCAGTATCACAGCATCTACCGGCCCTTCAGAGGGACGCCAAGCATTTGACAAGTGATTGGGTTGTTTTCCACACACCCATGTCCTTGTAACATCACTCACCACAGTGTCCCAGCACTCACTCCTTGGCTTTGAGTGGGGGCCACTGCTCCCCTCAGTACAGCTGCGGGCACAGCCACACAACTGCCACCAAAGCTTTGTTCACAAGTTAACAACACTTGTCTAGAGGAGATCCCAAAGCAACCTGAGCAATGTCTGTATTTTCAGCTGTCCTACAAACGTCAGCCGCCTGCTGACCTGGCAGTCAGCCCTGCACAAAATTTCACCTGGGTACAAGTGAAAAGCAGTGCCTCACCCAGGTGTTCCCACACACCACCTACACCCACTTTCCTTCACCCAAGATGTGCAAAGACTTGATTCATCTTAGTACTTGGGTGGAATCCACTGACCGATGCCTTGATGAAAGCCTCAAGCACACGCTAAAGACAGGCAAGCAGATACCTAGGCAGGAAAGCTGCACTGAGGCTGTAAAACTTTGGTAGAAGTACTAAAGTCAAGAAGTGCCTGGGCAGTCTGGGCAGCAGGCACGGGATGAAGATGAGGACAGAAGCAGGAGCAAGACACAGGAAGAAGGCAATGTACAACGGGAAGGTGTCCGGAGGCAGCAGGGCGGGAAGGGGCCACGCACACACCCAGCTCGAGCCGATGGAAAGCGCAAGCTTACAAAGCCAGAAAGAAAGAAAAGGCAGCGCCTATCCAAACGAATGGGGAGGGGGGGAGAGCAGAGTGTGCTGTGCAGGGCTGGAAAGGACTCCGAGAAGACCCTGCACTCCCGCACTTGTACAGGCCTATGTGAGCTCACAGCACTGGTGATTACAGATCCTTCCTCAGGTCAACACCTTGCTTAATACTGATTCCACTTAGAGAGAATGGTCTGATTCAAAGAGACACAACAAAAAGATACAACCCAAAACCAACGTGAAGGTTTGACATGGCACCATATGTGGATTGTGAGCTGCTAGAATGAACTTCTAAATACTGAAAAAAAAAAATAATAAAGCTTTATATTTTAAGATTTTAAGACCATTTACCTTTCTTCTGATAAACTAGACAGAGCTGAGGAGAATCAGAGGTTTCCTTAAAAATCCTGTAAGCTGAGGCCATCTCTGACCTCCCTTGGTACAGCTTTTGGTGCTCAACCCAAAGCTTATGTCATCTTACACCGAGCTTCTTGCTTCACAGATCCCACCTTTCAGCATTTTCAGTGTGTGTGGTCCTGCTATTTGTTGCCAGGGTTTGTCATTTACAAGGCATGAGCAAAGCGCTCCATCATCCAGCACAGGGCATCTGACGCCCACCCTTCGCGCGAGCCCCAAAGCCTTCACAGAGCTGGAGCTGCACAGATAGCGGTGCTCCAGCTGCCAGCCTTGGTAGGAGCACCTCCAGACCAAATGGTGGTTGCCCGCATGGTCACTTAAGCTAGGTCCTTTCTGCATGCTGCCCGCACACACTTTGGGTTTGTTAACCGTGCTGGCAATGGCTTGGGTATGGACAAGTTTTCTACAGCTTTCAAGGAAGTCACAGTCTGAGTCAGGAGCCATCACTCCATGGCACATGGGCAGACGTGAAAGAGCACAAGCAGGACCAGGGCAGACGTTCCCTGAAAGGCAGCATCTCCCAGCTCCCACCAGCTGAACACAACAGGAGCCCCTGCCTGGCCCAGAAGATACCACTGATGAGCTACCGCCAAGCATCACATTTCCTCTTCAATGGGCACTGCCCAATGATGCATGTTAGCATCTACCATTTTGAAAAAAACACCAAGCCTGCACTCACAGTGGTGACAGAATCTGCATGACCTCAACATCATGACCTTTCAGAGGGGACCACTACTCAAGGCTTTTGCTCAACTCTCTTCACTGGAGGAATATACCTGTAGAGGAATGAAGACGGGATGAGGAGATGAGACGAGGAGAAGGCAGCCGAGGGACTGGCACAAAGGGTATGTTGGTATGAGATGGTAAAAGACCTTGGTGCAGCTGGCTGGTCTGGAGAGTGCTGTGACACACCGGCCAATGAAAACCCAACTGAACATTCTACACGTCTGCCCTGGCAAGAGGACTATGACTCCTCTGTCACCCACACTGCCTCTCCCCATGTACCACAGCTGTTAGTTCAGCAGAGCAATTAATTTAATAGGTAACGTTGGGTTTTAACCAAACAGTCTGGAACTGCACCACAGCCAACACTGTCAGAGGAGCAGAGACGGCGAGAAGGAGGTGGTGCTACGGGAAACGGGCTTCCCCAGCCCTCACACAATCATATCTGAAACGAAGGTTGTCATTTCTCTCTACTATTTAAACCTGCAAACGAGGGTTCATTCAACTTGGTGCAAGCTGCGATATTTCGATTCAATAACAGTTTTCTCATAACACAGGGGACATGCAGGCAACAGATGAAGGCAAAAGAGAGACTAAGCAATTAGGCTGCATTATCTTTATCAGGTGCTTTTGGAGAGCCAGGCCCAGTGAATGCAGCAGCGGGGAGGCTCGCAGCACAGAGCACAATGGCCCTCTGTGCCAAGCAGCCACTGCACCCGAAGCAGGAGATTTTCACCTGAGGCCTCCTGTGAAGCAGCACAGAGCCACTGGAACTACCACACACCCCCTGCCAGGCCACCCTGTCCAAAGCAGGACTCTGCTGGGTGTTTGGTTTTCAGTTGCTGGCTGGCAGCTCAGAGCACAGTGCCAGCAGCAGGTCAGTAGCTGTAGATCCCTGTTCTCAGGAACAACCTACGAAAGGGACTTTACGGCATAGCTACTGTCACAGAGGCCTTGCTGGAAACCCTCATCGCTCTGCTTCCCTGTCTAACAGTGGCAATGCTGTTTCAGACACATCACTCTCCAACTCAACTTCAGAAGCCCAACCCTGAGGCTCAAGTAGAAAGCCAACCGTGATCAACAGCTGATGAAAACACCAACTCATCTCTGCAGGAACCAGGCAGAGGACTCTACTCTCACCCATTTTAATACAAGAACTCTTAAACAAATATAATGAGAAAGTAACACTCTGCTAACTACATTACCCTCACTGGTCTGGGCTTCCAATGTCCTCCAGCACACTGAGTGACGCCGACAACGGCAGCGTTGGCTCACCATTTGGAGATTTGCTGCAGAAGCTCCTTCCTTACAACCTTGCAACTCACTCCTCGCCACCCCCTGGCATTTCTCCCTTTGCCACCCATCCTTTGCTCCACAAGCAACTCCACCTCTGCTTTTCCTGAACACAGTGTCCTCACAGGAGGCTTGTGTCCCCTCACTCACCTCCTGCCCCCACCCAAGCAGGGACATGGGACATGAATGGAGTCCCAGCACACTGCTCCTGTGCTGTGCTTCTAGGGTTTGCCAGCAATAAATGTGATCATCTGCTGTGCTGATACTGCAGTTGCCACTAATGAAATATTATAATGTAGCCCTTAAAGTGACACCGTGTTGAGCATGCCATAAGGCTGGGAATTAATTCACAAAGCACACCAAGAAAATGGAAATACTTCTCTTTTGCTTCTTTCCTCATGGGGCAGCCAACTCAATTCTGTTTCTTCCTTTACCTAGAAGGAGTTATAAATAGCAAGATCTCCCAACTCGTGAAAAGTTTTAAAATTTTACTGAAATTTTAACTACTGGGTCTGCAACATTTGCAAACACAGGCAACAAGAACTGCAGATCAGTTCTCTCTCACTGAGCATAACCGAGTGAGAACAAACATCAAGCTCCACAAACCACTTGGATATAGTAGCAATATCACAATTTTCCCAAATGAAACACTCTTCATCGTAACTATCCAAAACTCGCAAGTTTGTGCTACGTAACAGTAAGATTTTTTTCTGTTATGAGCTTTGGAACAGGTTATGAGACTATCTGTGCTTTACAAAGGTACAGACAGTTCAGGTGAGTCTGTACTTTACCTTTTGTATTACCTCCACTGAACTTTAATTCTCATGTTTATTTAAAATCCTGAACTCTCATTTCTATTTAATTATCAGAAGAAGAAAGCTATTGTCACATTGCTGCATCTTCTTTAACATATACCTACCCAACATGGAAAAAATACTGGATTCTCCTACAGTGAAAACATCTTCCAGGCACCCACACAACACAAAGCTATTCTTAAAAAAAACATCATATGCAAGGTTTCATGGTATTTACAGGCATAAGAGGTCCTTGTGAGAAGGACACTACGCAGAAAGTTTCACCAGAAAAGAAACCTTGAACAAAACCCAAGGTATTTCTGCAAATGTGACCAGAAAGTTCCTCGGCAGTAGCAGTGATCTTTATGCATCCTCTGCACTGGATCTGCTCAAGGCCAGTGTTTAAAGTACCATCAGCCCATCTCCAGAAAGAAGGCAGCACACCAGCTGAGCCTCAGGAGTTCTCAAAAAGCTCTTTCCCTTACTCATGTTTTCTTCACCCACACTTACACCCTTTTACATTTAACCTAGCTAAGGAAAACATGAACCAGGCCGCTAACACGGCTCGAGCAGGATCGCTGCTCCTGACTGTGTGAAACGTTGGTCTGGAAGCAATTTGTTTTCCCATCTCATTTCACATGGGAAGCCCATCCGCCAGCGGGGCCGTGCCCCGGCCACAGCCGCCCATCCCCTCCCTGCTGGGAGCCCAGCACACAAGAGAACATTGTCCCCCCTGAATGACAAACAGTTTTGTGATGCTGAGGCTGTAAAGTGCATCAGACAGGTGCAAGGAAGCTTACCAAATTGGTGCGTACATGTCTCTGTGATTTGGGGACAAGTTAATTCCCAGGAAGAATATACATGGAATGCCGACTATTGTCTGAGAGGAAGCAAGTGGGCTGGGGGAGGCAGAGGCTGCTCCATGCTCGGCCCCCTTCACCCACAGCTCCTCTTCCCTGGCCCTCCCACCACACATGCACGGGCTCCATCTCCATCGGGACAGATCGCTTCTACCAACAAAGCTGGGTTTCCTGAGCTGCAGCACTACCACGGCTTGTCTGAGGAACAGTAAAACATGGGCATGCCCTGAAAACTCCTCTCAAGAAAGAAACCCCATTGCCCAAACAGGATCACAGAATTTGAAAAGTATTTGTAGGGAGCGGAGGGGTAAAAAAAGCCTTTAAACTGAAAGCAGGGATGCCTCGCGCTTGCCAGCAAGTTCACAACAAAAACGTTTGCTATTTCTGTCACTGCATCTCCAGAAGCTCAGAGTCAATTTGATTCGTTTTCCCTATAAGGTATTTTTAAGTATAGAAAAAAAAAAAGCCCAACTAATTGCCAGAACGTGTCCCTGCAGATTGTACGGCAGCAGCCATGCATGCATAAACCATTACACAGCTGGCAAGCAGACAGGCACATCAGCCAGCCAAGGGAGCAAGTTTCAGACAGGTTACCCCACCAGAAGCACGATGAAAACCAGGACAACCAGGTGATCTCCAGTGCCTTCACACACACCAATTTAAGTATCTTAAGGTTTTTAGCTTTGTTTTTAAATATGCATTAAGTGGATCATTCAACAGAAAGCACACAGACAAGATCTTGGCAAGCCACATGGCATTTAATAACTGCACCATCTTTGAAGACCCCTTTTCATGAGCTTTGAACTCGTCATCACACGGGGTTTGGTGTGCCCTAGCACACCCAAGGCGTTGCTCAAAAGCACCATCATGTCAAATTAACCCACCCTCTTTGTCAATCCACCATGCCTGCAATTCAGATCCAGGAACCCACTCAGCTGGAAACACACACAGCCAGACAAAAAAACCTCTTTTTTTAAATAAATAAATAATAATAAAAAAATTTCTATCTCTAATCCAATTCCAACAAGCCCAGAAACGGCTGCACTGGCACAACTGATGAGTAGTTACGCCTGCACTGTAGCAGAAAAAGCCCACATGGAATATAAATTTTAATAGGTTTAGAGAAAACTAAGACTAGTAATAGACATTCCAATATGCAGAAAAGGTCTTCATTTCCTCCACCCCAATAGAGATACTTCTATATTCAACATTCAAGCAGGAGCCAGATCAAAAACCTGCTTAAAACAGGGCATTTTTCATGAAAGCTGTAAGGCAACAGCACTGTACAATCACTGCTGCAACCCCAGAGAAAAGCACCGGACTCTGCTGCTGCCCAGGACCAGAAACTTGTTGAAACAGATGAAATGACTCACGAAGCAGAGACATGCATAGCTACAGCTGCGCTGCCAAGAGGAGGGGAAAGCCACCCCGACTGCCGCGTGTTTAGGGAAGGATTGAGATCCACCCAGCACTCTTAGTCAGGCCCTCAGCCCATCACGCAATGCTATGGTAGGTAGAACTGAGTCGGCTCCTCTCGAATTAACATCACTGAAAAGCTGTTCTGCCTTTAAAAAAAAATAAAATGCATTGCTACTGCCAGATGTGAAAAATTCCTCCAGTCTGGTTTCCTGGAGGGAGCAGGAAAGGAGGCTGCGACCACCTCGCCCCATGCATGCCTGGGTCGGTCCTGCTCCACGCAAGGAGGCGAGACAGGCTTCAGCTCAAACATTAACTCTCCCCAGGAAACACACACCTCGCCTGGCTCTCCCGCAGCCTGGCTGGGACAGCTGGGGTGCACCAAAACCGTGAAGCTGAATGGCATTGCACCCGCATTAAGACCCAAGCTCCCCTGCACCCCGAGAAGAGGGGAGCGGTCCTTGCCATGCCCGGCTCAGCCGACGTGCTCCAGCGCAGAGCAGAGGCGCGAGCTGGCAGGCTGCCCCGCTCATGTGCCTTTCTTGGAGCCTCTTCGAGCTCCTCCTCAAGGGAGCCTGCCGGGACCGTGCCTTCCAGCGAGGAAAGGCCGCCGAGCAGCCTGCTTAGAGCCGAGCCCAGTCTGGGGGTTTACACAGTACGTGCCTCCCCATCGCTAGAGAGCAGCTGCGCGAGAGAGGTGCTTCGAGGCAGGACCACATGTCCCAGCTCACATGGAACTGAAAACTTGACTCAAATCACATCCACATTAAGTTGTGCAGAGGGTCACACACCGTGCAGAAACCAAACCTCTCCACTGTGTTTTGGCACTCTAAAGCTGTAGATACACTACTATGCTCCCTAAGTAATTTTTCTACAATACACTACTATATTCCCCAAACACTTCTTCTAAAATCCATAGCTGTATTCCCCAAGCAGTTCTTCTGAAATCCCTAACTGTATTCCCCAAGCAGTGTTTTCTACAATACCTCTACAATGTCTGGTGACCATTTGGATTTCTACCAATTTTCACAACTGTAACGATCCAACATTTGCAGACAACTCTTTAGAAAGTCATCTTTAAAAGTTGTTTCCTTTTGACCCGTTAGTACCTTGCCCCTCCAGCAGTCACATACTTTCAGTGCAGTCTGAGAAACCGAGTGGTTTGTGGAAGTTTCTTTAATAGCTCATAAGTTTGCACCCAGCTACTGAAAGCTAAGGCAATAGAGCCACAGCAGAGCAAACACGATGCTCACCAAGTACAGCTTCTGTAAACAAGTGAACAGCATTTGGTGTTTGATGATGTGCCACATGAAGGCTAGAAAACAGCACAGTTTTTAAAAATAAAGAGAAGCAAATGCCATACACTAATTTAGTGCCTTTTCAACTGCAACTCTGAAACTAAGCTTTATATGAAGGGTTTGGGTTTTTTAACAAAATTTGTTCCTGCAAACGGAGCGGAGGGTGGGAGCACACTAGTTTTTATTTGCATGGGTCCAAGACAGAGCCCCACTCTCTGCCCCCATGTAGCCAGGATCCAGCTGCTGCTTCCCAGGTCTGCCTGGACCGAAGTGTTAGGTTATGCAGAGCCCTTCAGCCAACACAGACACGACTCCTCACGCTCAAATCCATAACCCTTCAGTCACTCCTGGGATTAACATGCTTTGGAAACAAACAGAAGGGTCTTCAATGAAGACAGGTTTTATAGCTCAAATGCAGAAAACCAAGTCTGACCACACTGCCTGTTTTCCCAAATTTTTCCCTATTACTCCTCAGCAGCCTTAATTCATCACCCACAACTACCTGTAGACAACGTAAAGTGGACAGTCCTGGAATCCACCACCCTGCTTTTAGGTTTTAAACTCCTTCAACTCTCCCCTTCAAGACAGAGAAGCTGCCTCTCAGAATGAAACCACTTGCTATTAAACTGCAAGCAACACTCCTCATCCATAAGAAAATGTACGGTGCTCTTTTTTTCCCTAGCATTACGCCCAATGAACGGACAGTTCAGAAACAAGCCATCAGAAAAATTAACTTTCTCAAATAAATAGCTGGTTTGTGAACAATTCTCTAGACAGTTTTGAAGTTGCCCTCCTTGCTAGGTGAGTATCTTTTGGCTAAAAAGCAAGCTTTCATGTGTAAAAGGTTGACCACATTTACACCTTAAACACCACACTTAAAAGCATCTAGACCAACAAGCTCCTTAGCAATTCCTTCCAGGGAGGTGGGACAACTGAACTGGTTGGTCTGGTTACTATATAAAGTCTGAAGTATGCTGTTTTCTACATTTTCATTAAAGATTAAGTCAGCTAAGTTCTGCTGAGGCTTAGGAAAAATACTGAAAGTCACCAGCCCTAATGATTACTCAGGCTAACAGTAGGAACTGAGTACTTTTTCTCGTATAGGACTAATATGCACAGATACTAGACAGACACTGGCGAACACCATGCCAGCACAGTTTTGGAGAGAGCAGAGTGGGGAAAGACTAGACTTACAGGTTTTAGACCAAGGCTCAAAGCATGCTGGCCTTGCTGGTAGCACCAGATACCTTAATGCAGTGGTAGTATCCATTGCATCAGGTGACAGGAATGACTTCTGGGTTTTTCTTAGAAATAGTATTTAAAAAAAAAAAGCTGAACGTCTGAAAAATTTTCTGTGCCCATCATGTTATGACCCCTTGTAACACCGGCTGGCCTTACTGCAAAGACACACAGCGTTGAAGTAGTCAACAAATAATCCTCTTAATTGCAAGACATTTATTACAATGTGTAGAAGAAAACTTTTTAAAAACCAAAGGACATAACTTCAGTGATTCTTTAGCAGCTGGGAACTGGAAATAAGGAGAGGAGACAGCAGGGAGTAGAGCCTCCCAAACAGCATCAGAATCGGGATTTCTCTGCTGCAAAGGTGCTGAGATGAGACCATACCTGCTGTGCAGGCAGGCCCAGTTACACGCACAGGCTACACAGCACTTTCATTCTTCCATTATTTCTGGGGCATTTTTGAAGTCTCACTTGCAAAACGCCAGTATTTCCACAGAGGCTTTGAAGTTGTTGCTGGCGATAAACAGAAGCAGCACCACATGCTTCCATGGCTATGGACACATTCAGACCAATAAATCCTAGCCTTACCCTCTTCAAATACTTGAGCCATTCTTTTGTTAGTTTTTCAAGTCCAACACACCAACTATGTGTCTGCTCAATAAAGCTTCAGAGAGAAAAATTGTCAGGTTTGCAGCTAGAGCTACAAAACAAATTAAATTAGTATTCTACTCTCTCCCTACCACAAGGCCCACGGAACAGCTTAGACCAGTGTTCATCTTCAAACAAGAGTGGCCTCTTCTTCAGAGAAACTTGATGATGACAGCAAAAATATTTTAAATTTGCCTGCTGAATCAACTGAACATTACATTTCTTTCCCATAAGAACATTTATTGCACCAACCAACAATGAAACTGGCACATATTGACAACACTACTGATTTAGCACTGAATCTGACCCGTTTTGAGAAGAGGGATACATGACATCTGCATTTCAATACTGACACAGCTTGCTGCTTATTCGGACCACACCATGCATTAGAAAGCTGGGGGGGGAGCATTTAAAAGAGTACTTGCTCCTCATTTTCAGACAGAAACTGGACATTGTTGAAAATGTTAAGTTAATGCTTTAATAAACCATCCTGAATTTTAAGTATTGAACACCACGCCATGATGGATCACTGCAACTGCTCGGCAATGCCTGCTGCCCACCAACATGCTGGGGTCTGACCGGTGCCTCCCATGGGTCCTGCGCTCCCTTTGCTCAACACCTCTGCACAGACACGTCTTGCACACATCTGCCTTTAAGAGCTCGTTTTCACAACCCTTGACTATGTCCTCTTCTTTATGACTTTGTTCTGAGATGGGCAGAAGGGAAAACTTTCTTGCTTTTCAACTCCCACAAGGTTTTCTGATTTTCAATGAACAGGTGTAAAAAGCGGAAGAGTTTTATGCACGTACTGCCTAGGCTGAAACTAAGGGTGCTTAAGGCAAGATTATTTTGTGCAGAAACAGTTGACATTTGGAAAAGTTTAAATATCAAAATTTACTCCTCTGTAAAAACTGAAAATAATACATACTTAACACATGACATATCACTGGCATTTATACAGCTTGAATTAGTCTCCAGTCAGGAGGCACCCTTTTGAAAACCCTCTAATTTAAAAAGATGTATCTAGACTCAAAAAATTTGAGAACTTCCCATTGCTTCAACATTTGAGTTGTATTAACAAATCTGTGCTGAGATCCAAAGTCTATCCTCCACTTCAAACAATGCTAAGCTTATGTAAGTCTTTAAAATATTTTAAAATTAAAATATATTAAGTATACCATTTACACTTACCAGTAATGCCAATTTTACTTCCTGTACAAAAACCCCATAGTACTTAATTCATAAACTAATTTCAGCATCAAGTATTAAGGTTCTCTGATGAGACTGGGAGTTAAAGACACTAGAACAACATAGCCTATAAGTTGCCCAGTTTTTCACAGATTTTGAATCTCACAATCATCTATTTTTCTAACTCTGGTTTAGGATATATACCATAGTAAACATTAAAGAAAAAACCACACCACAGGAGTTACTTATGCCAGTAAAGTCAAACATTTGCTTTTGAAAGGAACATCCTTAAGTACAATCACTGTTTTATACAGTTAGAATTTTATTTTACCATGCTGCCGTATAGCTTTCTTAAGATTCATCTGCTAAGGAAGAAACATTCTGTTTCTAATTACCAAAGTCCTTTCAGAAAAAAAAGATTATTTTTTCAAGTTAAATATTTAATTTATTTAAAAAGAAATATTTCTAGAGGTGCCTCAAGTAAAAAATTGTTTAACATGTGTTTTACAGCCCTTCCAAACTCTTTTTATGGTCCTGGAGTCTGTCCACATTTGTGGAAAAAATGTAATGTTTCAGCTTCAATTTGTCTATTACTTCAGTGTGATGTTTTAAAGCTCTTTAGGAGAACACATCCATATTTCAAGTGATTTTTTTCAATTAATATTTGAAAGAAATCAATCATTTTTTTTGAAATGGGAACTTTAATAGCCACGGAAGTCAACTTTCTTCATGCAAATCTCTTGACTGAGATCAGTTTCCACCGAAGCATTTCTTTTTGCACTTTTATGTGATCCCAGTTTGGGAATCCCATGAAGTGCTCCCATGCAAACCCATGGGATAGGAGCACTTCTTCCCCCAGCAGCATTGCTCCGAAGAGATAAAGGATAAGGGCTGGGATCAGCAGACGATGATACCCAAAGGTTGTGCCCCTATTTAAGACCCCTACTTCTTTCTCTGCATACAACCACTTCAGATCTTCCTTAAAAATATATATATATATATATATGTGTGTGTGTATATATATCTACACACACACACCCCTAAAGACCTAGACTCCTTCCCTGGTCAGGTTATGCTAAGCAACTGGAAGAGACAAAATACTCGCATAAAAATCTTGCCAGACAGGCTACTGTTTCTCCCCACGTGAAGGGCCTCCGGAATCCCACCCATGGGTGGCTGCTGCAGAGCAATCACGAAGCTTCTGCCCAGCGCAGTGACACCATGGCAGCATGCCAGGAACCCAAGGGCTATACAGCCTGATTCTAATAAAAATGGACTATTTTAAGAATTTAAGTGCATGTAAATGTGATTGCCAGACACTAGACAGACATGAAATCCTTTATTTCGTTCTGAGCATCTGCCAGCACCAGAGAAGAGCACCCGGCACGAGGAACAGGAGATGCTGCCCCCCATCCTCCTCCTCCTGTCATTCACCTCCATGAGTGGAGCAGGGCTGGACCTCCTCAAGTTACCAAATCCCTACAGAAGTGAAATGCTCGAAGTGCAAGTAGTAACATACTTAACACCCATGTGCAGCTTTGTTTCTACAAAATGGGCAGGTGAACAGTAAGCACTGTACCCACACATGCAGGCGAAGTGTGGCAGAGCCCAACTGCGTCCCAGCCTTCCACAGCCACAAGTCATTTTCTATCCATGACACTCCAATCAAAGAATATTCCACTGCTAGCAAGCCATGAGAAAAGGTGAACCACTTTCATTAAAAGGTAAGCTCTTAATGGCCTCTACTGTCCACTCTTCCAACTCCCACTGCAGCTTTATTTTCTCCATAGATTGATGAATCTCCTGTCGATTTGAATGTTCTCCTGTCACCAAAAAGGAAACTAAAACTTGGAGTAAGGATTTGGAAGGGGGGCTTGTTTTTAAGAGACAGAGTTGTAAATGGTACATGTATGGTGAAAGGAAAATAGAGAATGAGAAACAGCCAGCGAGTGCCTCCATCTAACACAAGCCTTCAACGATGTACGTAACTCAGGGACAAGCTGAACAGACGCTGTTTAGGACCGACGATGTGCAACATTTCCCATAGCATTTCTTCTGTATTTTTAGCCTGGTTTCCTGAGGAAATGAGGCCCACAGCTGCAGCATGCCCACCTCTCCCTAGCACGCAGCCCAGCCTGAAGGAAGAGAAGGGCTCAGGCAGCCAAGCAGGAGATGCTCACCCCTGCAGGAAGATAAGAGCCCAGCCACTACCTGTTCTTCCCAGCTGGCCACCAGTGCACTGCACACTCCTCACCAGCCACCCCAGGCGCTGCGTTGTGTCCTGCCAGATGCGGGAGGCTTTTGGGAAGGGCAAAGGAGAAGTACTGCAAAGGGGACTCAATTTTATAAAGCAAGGATTGCGTTTGCTCTGAAACCAAGCTACCCAAATCACTGTGCGCTAAAGTGCCAGTAGTGCTTGACTAGATACATACTCCCCATGGTGAGACCATTTCTCCAGCTTCTGGCTCTCCCTCATCCAGAAGCCTCTGTGTACTCACAGCCCACAGACATCTGTACACATTCAGGATGATAAGACACCTGCCCTGAGACCACATTTACTCAAGCATGGTGTTACCAAGATCTGTAGAAGTGGGTGGCTGTGGGCAGCCAACTGTGAGCATCCGGGGCCAGGGCTTACCAGGCTCTTCTGCATAACTCCCATCAACTGCCCTGTGACCATCCTACCCTGGGACACGGCAGCTGGAGACTGTAACAAGTAATTTACTGTCACTTTAAAGCCTACTGCAATCACAAGCCAGTAGGCCAGGTCTAAAATGCGGTAAGTCAATGTTTTCCTTTTAATAACGGCACATCACTTCCTTGGGGAACTGTAAAAACTGAAGTGCTCTCTACATGAAACCGTAAAAGCAAGAAATTGCAACAGCAAGATCTCAAATAACTTGTCACTCCCTGCCCTGTGAAAGAGTAAACGGGAGAAAGTCAGAAAAATCCAAGAAACAAAAATGGCCAAAGAAATGGATCAGGAGAGTCCCTGAGCCAGAAACCTTGCTGCTGCATGCACAAAAAGCATTACCTTCACAGAAGCTCAGACATATTATTTGAGATAAAGAGCATTTTATATTGTGGTTATACTCAAAAGCAATGAAACACTATTTAAAAACAATAAAGCATGGACTAGGAAGAAAATTTAAGCCAAGACTGGAGGCTGCTTTTGGAAAGGCAGCAGGTTCTCCTGCCGTCCCTGGCAAGCTCCTCCTCCACCCATTGCTCAGTTATAATTAGCTGAAGAAAACAGTAATAAAAATTCCTCTGCCATACCTGAAAATGTAAGTCCTTCTGAAAAGATTTTCTTGCCTCTAGATTCAAATAAAATATCATGACGACTACATTAATTAAATCAGCAGATGCATATTCAGTTACTGCCAGGAAGGAAACATGCTGCAAGAAGCTGTGATACCTCAGGTGCATGTCAGCTCCTTCTAGGGCAATCTCATCTACTGGTTTAGAGGAAAAACCACACTGTCTTAGAAGATATCCAAACTTTGGCTCTCCACTCTGAAAATTACTTACAAACAAATAATTTAATAACTGGAGAAACAGCCTCACATTTCCAGCTCTAGCTGGCCAGTCTTTCCAGATAAACTTCATCTCAAAGAGCTAGAGTGAAATTTTCAGTCTTCCTCCGTCTCCCTCTCTGCCATCCTGTTCCATGCCCAACAAACCCTCACATGTACCATCCGTCAGGATTCCGAGCGCTACCAGAGCTTGTTACAATCCCTGCTTCTTGCCCAAACGGAAATAAGAATGGGACTTTCACCACAACCTGCGGTTCTCCAGCTACTGCAGCCCTACTCATGGGAAACTTTATGTGGGAAAAAAAAAAAATAATTTAATGCCAAATCAGATGCAAAATTAAGTGGACAAAGCCATGAAGAACAGAAACCAACCACCTAATACAGAAAACCCTGGAAAACAGTTAGTATCAATACTGTACTTCAAAAAACTCCAGCGCCTTCTGTGGGGAGGAGGAATCACCGTTACTAGTCAGATGAAGAGACAAGAAACTCATCCCCAGCTTGGGAGGGGAAGGGGGACAGTATCTGAACGTGACCTCAGCGAGAACTCCTGGTTAGGAGCTGATAGAGACTTGGCCTTTGCAAAAAGAAATTCAGTTAACCAGAAAGAGGGAAGGGCTGGTGAGTCTGCCTTGATATCTACGTTCAATTCAAATAAACCCACACTTTCCTTAACCCAATTATCAATCATTTGATGAACGGCCGCCCAAGTGCCGCTATCTGTCCTGCCAGCGCGGAGCTCCAACGCATTCCCCAAAAGGGAGTTGGTTTTTTTCTTTTAGCAACCCTGAAAAATACTTGGAAAGAGAATCCAAAATATAAGGCAGGGCACACATCCTGTTTTTCTGAAGCTATACAGTTTCTCAAGTGTTATAATAACGATTTGCCAGTAAACGAGCCAAATGTATTGAAAAGATACAAGCAGCGCCTGGGGTGGAAAGAAGGTGTTTTTAGCACGCTCAGGCCAATTAAGATTTCGAAGGTTTCCAAGCACACCATTCCTCTTAACCCAACAGAAGGAAACTGAGTTTAGCAACTTATTTAGGGTTTCATTTGCTAATTTGCAAAAACAAGGAGAAATCTTCCTCTGCTCTCCAGCATCTTGTTGGGAAAGCTCTTGCCAACACGCGGGTGTCGCTGCCAACAGCTCAACCCGGTGTGACCCGAAGTTCTCCCTCCCGGTGCCGGCATGCTACTGCGGCAACGCAGGGAGGGAGCGAGACGCGCTCCGCATTTGTGCGGAAACAGCCGAGAAGGGTCTTATTATACTCCTGACTTCATATTTGCTGTTAAAATGAACCCAGTAAAACCCCATGATACGCTAAGTGATAAGCCAAGTTTAAACCAGTCTAGGCTCAGGTAACGGAAAAGATACCCTGTGGTTCAAGTTTGAAAGGAAAAAAGTTGCACTTGCGCTACAAAACTACAGCGGAGGAAACGTTTAAGCAGCAAGGTAGCCTATTTTCCTCCTTCCCCTCAGCGCAACTAAAAATGCTACTTTAAGATGACTGTTCTCAGTTTTAGCACTGATGATAGCTAGGTCAGAAGCCAGCCTTGGAAAGTTTTACTCAGCAGCAGCTTTAGAAACCATAAATTATCTTTAGACTAAGTTTACACACTCCCCCCTCTACAAAGCGTGTGACTGCCAGCTCCCTTTCTCAAGACACCACAAACATTCTCCAAAGCCCAGGCAGAATCTTCACCCAGGCATGGCAGGGCTGAGGCAGATAATTTCACAATTACTTTTTCTAAGACAAGAAGCAGACCAGGTCTGAACTTGAGGCTGAGGTTCAGTACTTTCGACACAAGGCAGAGCTCACAGCCAGGCAGGCAGAGCCAAAGCACTGAAGCCTGCAGGGAGCACAAGCCTCTCGGGCTGCACCGCCAGCAGCTTCACTTCCATCGCGATGGAAAAAAAAAATAAATCAAGCACAAACCAAGCAAAGCTGGGTGTATTTGTAGGCTAAGCCTGGAAGATGACTGCTTTTGAAAACTTTGTTTTGAACTGTTTTTACAAATCTAAACCCCCAAAAAGGTAATTAAAATGTTGAATTAGTTAAACTGTTTCTCCCCTGCCACCTTGGGTCTATAGCAGAGACTTGGCAGAAACTTTAGCTCCTGAGAAGTTAGAAAACTTGAGAATAAAACCAGCAAACTCATTCCCCTTAGACTGGCTGAGTCCATACCGGGATGCATTTGCCTGCAGCACAGAGCCCTAATCCAGGCCTATGGTTTCACATCCTCCTAGTCACAAAATGGACTAGTCTGTTGGTCAAAAAGGTAAGCAACAGGAGAAATGCTACAACTGAGAAGGTTAAAGCCTGGGATTTTTTCCTTTTCCTCAGTGTTTTCATGCACTTACATAGAGAGAAATGGGACCTGAGACAATCCTCACCAATACATGATGACAGCAATTTTTTTGTGTACATGGGGGCAAACCTACCAAATCCAAACACATCTCCGGAGCAGACAGTTACAGCACTGCCGGTTTAGGTCTGACACTGAGGTAACCACACGGGTCAGCTATGATGCCAACAACGAGCCAGCCTGCACGGGAAGCAGGGAAGCATCACCCGATGCTGTTCAGATGCTCGAGCTGAGCGGAGGAAGGAGTTATGCTGCCACAGCTTCGCTCCTTCCTGGGTCACCCGTTGCCTTCGCAAGGAGCGACGCTGATGGCAGCTGCCTCCGTTTCCAACTGCACACCAAACACAGGCTTATCTGGCTCCAACAAGTTTTAGAAGGGCTTTCAAGCATGGTAGCATTTGGGGACAACTCCAGCAGAAAGGCAGATGTTTGATTCATTCGTGGGCTAAAGTGAGAACATCTGCCACTTCCCTCTCAAAGCAAGCCACTTGCGCTAAGAAAATCCTGCATCTGAAACCAAATTTCTCACATGATTTCTCCAGGGCCACGAGGGAATAACACACTGACACAGTCCACTATATAGAGTTTTTGGAGAAGGTGCAAGCAGCACAGGTGAGTGCTCCAGGAACACTTACAGGGACTTAAAACTGTCCTGATGTTTTAACCCAAAGTGGGATAGGAAGGCCTGTGATGTGCTTTAAGCTGAATACAAACCCTCAAACAATGTCAGGCCACGATGGGGATCAGAAATTAACGTAAGGTAAGGCAAAATCTTCCAGACGGGGATTAGCTGAGAAACTCCTGCTGGGAACTAGAGCGAGTGCCAAATTGTGACAAGAGAGATTAATACCTTCAGAGACATTACCACTACAGAACATCTGAAGAAAGAATGTTTTTCTAGAATTTTTCCTCCTTTGGAGTTAACAGTAGTTATCTGTCACATGCATGCGGAAGAAGATACAACAGCATGAACAGCCATGAAACTTTTGCCCAGGTATTTTTAAAGTACATTCCAGCAAAGGGCAACAGACTTCTCCTATGCCATGTATCATCACTAGGCAAAAATTAAGATATCCTAGTGATAATTTTACAGGCATTTTTTTGAAAGCACTTATTAAATGCAAGGAAAATTACTTCCAGAATATTCCAAAAGTTTCTCTAACTGGACTTCTCTGTAGGTTGATAATGTCTTCAATGCAACAGAAGTACTGCTCAATTTACAAGCTCCAACAAATGCCCTTCACTCAGGGGTTTTAACAAACACTAAGTAGAATTTGTAAACTTTATTATCAAAGGAAACTGCCTGAAAAAAAACAAAAAAACCTCAGAACATTCTTTTTGCCCATTGTCAGAAAAGTTGAGCCCTTGGCCACATACTGCGTTTTCATTTTCTTGCACACTCTTTCATATCTGGTTTTGGCACTGCCCCTAAGAGGGCTTTGACTCGAGATCTGTCCGCACATTCCAGCAATAAATGACACTAACTGGAGTCATTCTTTAAAATATCTGTCAAATATAATTCTTTCACTGTTTCAGTTCTCACTGACTTGCCCCCACAGTGCTGGGATGAAGTCATAAATTATATGTTCTGCCACTCAATTTTCTCTGATTGTTTGGTAGAACCTCTCCACTAATAACCAGTGATCATCAGCCACCTCGTGGCTTGAGTGGTTTCCAATCATGAAAGATTTATCCACTGTGACTTCCAGTCAATCACAGAGACACTGAAATGGCTATCAGGCACTCTCATCTTGAGACCACAAGATGAGGCAGACAGACTCCAGAGACAAGGGAAAGCAGATCCGAGTGCTGACTCCAGACACCCAAAAATCAGAGAAAGGCTGCAACAGCTGCATATGGAAAACCCCCTTGTTTATCTTTGTAAGGAAGTCAAAAGCCCAGGACCAGACCACAAACACTGCTTTAAAGAAACTCGCCTGGGTCACAGCACATGCAGGGGCCCCTCCAGAAGATCAGGTACATTCAGAGAACTGTTCACTGGCACTATAGGTAGGGAAGCACATTCCCTACCTAAGGCAAGCTGGCGCATCCATGAGCCAAGGCACTGTCCCACAGCAGCCTGCAAACTCCCACTGGAGAACTATCCTGCATGTTAAGTGTCAGCTACCGCTCCAAGTCAACAGGGCTCTCAGCGATCAGGGGAAGAGAAGTGGAGCAGTCTCCTGTGGATCATGTTTGAGGGAACATACTCCTCCCAAAGATCAGGCCGCTGAAAGACAGGCTCTCCAGGAACAGTATTTATCCTCCAAGGGAAGGGAAGGATCTGACCCGTACAGCTGGCATTACGTGAAAAATAAAGGTGAGAAGTGAGAAAAGAGAGGTAATAGGTGCTACCTACAAGGGTAGTCAGATCCAAGCTGCAGATATACCCATGAGCACGAGTTAAAACCACCAGCGTTCTTGTCAGGCTCTTTCCTCCCCAAATCTAGCTGACTGGTACCAAGAGCGCGACACAAACCTGTGTGCCCAAAATCTCACACCTGCAGCCTCCAGAAGTAAACCTGGAGCATCACTGTGGTGCCCACTGTTAACTGGCACACCGAAACAGATCCAGTCATTGTGGAAAAACTCAGGCACAGAAAAGGCTATTTTAAAGAGAGAACTAATGTTTGCACTGTACTGTCTCTTGCTCACTTATATTAAACACATGAAAATTCACTAAAACTAAGTAGCTACTATTTAAGTATAAAAGATTACTGGGATGGAACAGATTGTTAACACCAGATACCGACCGCAGTCAGAGCACACAGAGACACCACCAGTGCCAACTGGGCAAGTCAGGGCAGGGCCATTACACTTACACAACACTCTCCTTCGCACAGCTATTTAAAAGCAGCATAACATCACAGCTTCACAGAGACAATAAGCATGCCTGAATCACGGGAGAGAGCTATGGGGAATTAATTGCTCCAGAACCAAAACTAGAAGAGTAAGCACAATTTATTTTGCCACATGCTTAAAATGAAATAAGAAAACATTTAAACACTACAGCTTATTTAGATAATACACACTGGAAGACATCTTTTACTGCTGGCAGCTTGAAAGAAAAGAACATAATTACAATTCCAAGCATGAAATGAGCTCTCTTCCACACATGCCTGAACCAAGTCTAACTGTTTCACCAGCTGTAGTGAATCAAAGCAGGCAGAATTAAACAGAAAGGACCTAGAAGCAGCAGCTCTTGATGCCTTTAACCTAGTAATTGTATGGCACCTGGATCCGGAAGGACTGCAGAGGATTTAGCAGTTGCAGATGTGCAGCTGATGTGGTGCACGGAGCATTTGATCTCCCTGGAATGCAGGACCCCGAACAATGCATCTGTGTGCTGGCCCACCACACACCCGGGTGTGGGCCCGGGGGATATATAAAAGCTAACATTATACTGCAATTGAAAAGAAAAAAGCCACAGCATGAGCTTGACTGTTGTTTAACTAAGAGAAAAACAATAGCAGCTTTGGTCTTAAGTATCTGCCAGAATGACCACTAGCCACTTCCAGATACATTCTTTGTTCAAGTACTTCAACACTATGTTGCTTCATCAGCTACCTAAAATTGCAAAGGTACAGAGGAGGCTACTGAACGCAGCGAACCCACAGTGACATCTGTATCTCCAACTTGTCAGAAAATTTGTTAAAATAGCTCTAAGCTGGAGTTATTAGTGTTATGGCCCTATAGTGAAATCAAGTACTGAATCTTCCCATTTTTAAATTTTAATTGTGACACAGCAGTCCACTCACACTTCACATCAGTTCCGCATCTGCTTTCTTCAAATGGTCCAAGTCTTCCCAACGCACCGTTAAAAAAGTAATCCCAGCTAAGACCCTTCCACAAATCCAAGCTGAGCTTCACACATGGACCCTGGGAAAGCCCCTGGACTTGGGCGTTGTGGCCTTGTCTCCTGGCACCACAACGCAGAGGAGCCACGCTCCAGCTCTGCTGCTTCCCAGGAGCAGCCAGGCACTCCGGCGTGGCCGCCAGCAGCATAAGTACACAGCAGTCCCCCCAGCCACAGCAGTTACATCACTCACACAGCAAAACAAAGCTGAATAAAAGAATAAACTACCCAGTAGTTAACATTGTTAGACTAAGAGCAACTCTAAGCTTGGTCCTGCATTTGAATACAGATTTCCACAAGGACTCAGTTCTTTGGAGATGAGTAGCTGGGAAAGCTGCTGTCTGTGTCTCTGCCGGGGAATGAGGAGAAGCTCAACCAGCAAGGTTTATGAATTTATTCTGACCTCCAGTATCGACAGGGCAATAATCTTGTCCATAATCTTTGCATAAGCGCTGCTGTTAAGAGAAGCATTCTTAATCTCTCCAGAAAAAGAGATGACAACTCTCTCAGCCAAAAGAAGTGGACATCTCCCCTTTCAGTCTGTATACGCACATATACTTGTTTCCGTAAACTTGCTTGTTTTTGAAACAAAAGCAGATGTACCAGCACAGTCACCTAGAACAGTGCCACAGAACATCTTGTGTTGCTGCACAATGCTATTTGCACCTTCACAGCATCTTTCAGGCTGGCACTAACAGACCACCAACGCACTCACCAGCCTGTAAACACAACACAACATCCCTCTGCGCAGAGCCTGGCCTGCAGCAGGTATTGTGGCTGTAAGCTCAATGGGATGAATATCACTGTATGTTTGGCTGTTCGGTTATTTCCCATAAACCAACATGAAGTTAAGAGGTATGCATTAATGCCCCAGGACCAGACATACAGCAAGCTGACACCAGTTCAGAGCTCAAAACCACCAGCCCAATAAGGTGTCCATAATTCAGAAGAGCTGCTCCCCACCACCCACACACGATGGCAGAGGCAGCCAGGCCTGTCTGCACCCCTTCCTTCCTCCTCTTCATCTAATCTGTATTTCCACAAAGACTTCACCTGAGAATAGCCTGGCACACAGATTGCTGACTTAAGACTGTGACCCCAAGAGAGGACATGAGCTGCTTGAAAGGCATGCATGTAGTCTTCTGTTACGCACTCAGAAGGCAAAAGGAAAAACTTTGTATTAAAAAGACAGTTTAAGGTCACCCTTGGTATCATTTTAGCTGAATTAAAATGCAATATTTAAATTTCAGTTATTTCAATTACTGCAATTTTAGCTAGCACATTAAACTTCACATAAAGGGTTTAAAAATAAGATTGGCTACAATAAATTAAAAATAAGCAAACCTCACAAAACCAAGGAACATTCTGTATAAAATCACACAAACCTTAGCGTACACTAAGACACATACACACATATTGACTTATTGTGCTTTAAACCATCTCTGCTACAGCAATCTTTCCTTCCCCATTTTTCAACCCCAAAAGAATTACTATTTCTTTCCAGACAAGAACTTCTGCCAACATTGTGGAGGGCTGAAGTCCAAACCACACATAGTTCAACAACAGCAGAGTTGAACAAAAAGGAAAACTATAGCTTTTTTTTTTTTTTTTAATTATACCTTCTGAAAGTATAGCTCAGCAGGGGAAAAAAGAAGTCAAAGTCATTGATTAATTCCAGAGTAACAAAGAAGGGTTTATAGCACACTAGAATATATATTCTACAAAGTTTATCAGATTTATCACCATCCTTTAACGTCTAAACTCAAGGTGGCTCTACAGAAAAGTATACACTACTCTGCAAGCCTAATACTAAATGGCTCAGAGTCCACAAATTAATACTTTTACAGGCAAGGGCTTCATAACTAGGTCAAAGCAGGGGGGTGAAGTTTTAGATTCCTACTCACCCAGCAGAAAAAGCCAGGATCAACCTCCTTTCCCAGGGATCCCCAAGGTTTTAACAGGGAAAAAAATTCCAACTTTGAAAACTTCAAAATACAGCCATCTTTCAACACCTTCTAACTGAAGCCTCTCCAGGACCACGTCTTGAATTATGACCAAACTTTCTCCTAAGTTACAGAACACAGCTCTTTACTGTCATCATCAGAAATGCAAGGTTTTCAGTCACAAAAAAACCCCAACAAAACAATCTAAATCTGTATCAAGAGGTAAAGCTACAAAGAATGGCTTCAGAAAAGGAGGTGGAAAAGAACAAGTGGTAACTAGAACTGCTTTAAGGTATCTGATGAACTTCACCGGTTTTTACCTTCCAATGTTAAAGCCATGAACACTTACGGTTTTAACAAAAAATGTCTCACTACTTTGCCCAGTACACTGTGTCCTCCTTGTTTATATCCAAGAGTTGTTCCAAAGAAATTTAATAAAGACTATACAAAAAAAGAAAAAAAGTCCAGTACTTTCTTCATTCCTCTGAGCTACTGTACATTAAATATGAATATAGAAACTATTTCTGCGAGCAAAAGAAAGCTCTGAATGGGGGATGATTTTAAGTGAAGTTTCACTAAGAAAAGCATTTCACTTTAAAATGACACCTATTTTTAAAGCCACCAAATTCTCTGGGGCAGGAGTATTAGGGGCAGCACAGTATTCTGAAAGAAGGTAGACTTGCCCGCATCCCTGGTCAAAAAGTACACAATTTGTATGGTAACAGTACAGAAAATCCCCATACTTGCAATCTAATTTTAATTCTTTTATTCTTTTTCCTCCTTTAATTTAGGATTACAAACCAGTAAGTCTAAGTCTACAGCAGCATCTTGGAGGTATCCAAATTGCAAACTGCCGTCTGTAAGTACACTGAAGACGCCACCCACAGATGACCAAACCAGCAGTTGATCGCTTCACTGACAACTATTTTGGTGTGTGCAAAACCATCAAAGTTGAGCTTTTTTGTTCACACAATTTGCTTACTAAATTTTGCTACAGTGCCCAGAGGCATCTGGGCATGCAACGCTGAGAAATAATTACGCTTCAGCCAAGGCATGCATGTTGCACAGCATTTTGCAAACACGTCATTGGAATTCCAAGCTACTATTATGCACAACTCATTGCTATAGTTATCTCTCTTGAAGATCTAATTAATTGTCTTGCTCATCATTGCCTAAGCTTACGCAGGAGCGTCCCAAAGCTTGGTGCCGTTTCACAAGTATGAAAAAAAAAAACCAGATCAAGCAGCTCTGAAGACTACTGTGGGAAGAGACTGCCAACACGGACTCTTCTCATCCCAGCAGGTACAAAGCACCACACAGGATTCAAATGAAAACCTTTGGTCCCCATCCCACACTCCTTTCAGATCATGGGAATTAGCTCCAATAACAGGTATCTTGCTACAGGAAATCCAGTCTGCACTTCAGCTTTAATTGTTGATGACCTTGAAATAGGGGACATTTAAAAATACATATGCATGTACACATAAGAGCTGCATACATACAGCCAGAGCTATAGGTATTTAAATGCATTCCTACCTTCAGCAAGATTGAGGTCAAGGGAACGAGGAAAGTTTCTGTATCTTTAACCAAACCTTCGACTCTGTAATTCATATATTCAAGTACTCCTTACATTAAAGCACTAAATAACCAAGATACTACTGGGAGAAAGAAAGAACTTAGCTGTGTGATACCTCACCAAACTGAAGCCCAGAGGCACCATGTCCCTGTTACCAGTTCATTTAGACAGAGATCTTTCAGACTGCCGTAAAAACATTGTTAAAAACTAGAGGAGAAATGAATTCAGGACTGGCCAGCTGCTACATACAGATGCAGTCCTAACTGTTGACAGGAAAAGAATACATGATTAATATTATTTCATTCTTTATTTGTTTTCATGTCTTTATTTTGCCAAATTATTTATTACCTGTTGTCATTTGATTTTGACTCCATATAACTTTTGTATAGCATTAAATCTGCATCATTACATTAATTAACATCATTTATAATACAATAACAGACTTACTATCAGTCTGAGGTTAGTTGCTCAAGATAATTCAGGAGCAGTAAAGTTGGTTTATTCCTTTATTATTACCCAAGAGCAAAGAAAGCTTTCTTTTAGCCTCTCAGAAGTTGAAGTTCCAAAGCAAAGCTCTCCAATGAATGTTTTTCCACTAACTTAAAATAAAATTTCTGTGAATATTTACTTCCTACATTATCTTCAACCAAAATGTGCATTTCCATTACAACAGTTAATTCCAATTAAGAAAACGTTTAAAGGCTTCCTGCAAAAAACAAATACAGGATATTGGCAAGACTACAAGAATGAGGTAAAAACTACTGAAGACAAAATCATTTTCTTCAGACCGTGTAACATGAAGAGGAAGTATATTTCTTATACGACACCAGCAATAAGTCTAGGTCCAGCAGAGAATAACCAGAGCTATTCAATGTTGACCTTTGAATCCTTATACCATTATTTTAAATGGCTGAAAAATTATATAAAAGGACAAAAATGATGAATATCAAAAGAACTCCTCCCACCATACCTACCCACATGCATCAAACTGACCAGCTCCTCTCCTTTTTACAGTTCCTCCAAGAATTACACACCCACCTACCCACCCGTGTTAGTTTGCTGCCAGCATCTGACCAACTGCTAGAGCTCAACTACGCTGGACCGCGAGTCAGCCTTGGGGGAAAAACTCGAGTGCCCATAAACACATCCAGTCCTCAACACTGCCCTCCTGCCTTTCACCAAACTTAGAAACAAACTGACTGTCAAGAATTCCAGGAAATTCAGAATTAAGCTTAAATGTTATCATCTGAAGCCAAGGCAAGTCACAGAAAATGTACTTGTAAGGACACCTGAGCTCTGCCCCACAGAGTTCAAGCCCCTCTGCAAGATGCATGACAACTTTTAGAGTAACAACTTTTCCTGAAAAACTCTGAAGTCTGGAAGTATTAAAATTTTCTAAGGGTACACAAGAAATTAATAGTGGCATGCCAGGTCCTTCTTTATGGCAGCTACAGCTGCCAGAACAACAGATGCACGTTTCTGGGCTTCCTTGTCAATCTTTGGAGACCACTCCTATCCTGCAAATCCTCCAAACCATTCATTACAGCCAGGACTAAATCCCTCAAGAGCTTCTCCATTTCTTCATCGTACCAAGGCTGCTCTCCTGCCGTGATAGCGAGGCACAGGACCCACTCTCACCCAAGCACTGCTCCCAGCCTTGCTCAGCCATGCACAGCACCTGAAGGTTTCCAACAAAGCCCACAGAGATGCAGCAGCATGTGCCTGACCAGAGAAGAGAGCTGGTCAGGTCACTGCTGCTTGTATATTACTGCAAGATAATACAATATTTTTACATTACTGTATAATAGGATGAGTCCAGGCAGACACATCACATCACACCCCATCTAAATCCAACAGCTGTTTTTTAGATCAGACAAAACCCAACTTTCAACATCAGTGGTGAGCATGCAGATGGTATGAAGAAGGGAAAACTGGACATTACCTCAACAGAGCCCTCAGGCATACACTCTGTTCAGATAACCACCAAAACAAACATTTGCAGAACTGAACTCCAGTGACACAGTAAGGAAGAGAATAAAAACTGAAGAACACCTGGCCTCGGGCTGCAAAGCCTTCCCGTATTAGAAAAGTGTCATTACTACACACCATGTGACAGCACTGAAGACAACCCCAGTAACCGGGATCTCACGTCCCAAAACACTAACATCATTATTTGAGGTCAATCCATTTTGATTCTGCAGTTTGAATCTCTGAGTGAAATCCCAGCCCTGGATAACTCAAGGTACAACATGCAATAGTCCCGTCTTGTCTGTCCAACAACTGATGCTGCTGTCAGCGCTCCTGTGACTGCCACACGACAACCACCAGACCACCTCTCCTCTGTGACCCTAGCTACCACCACCAGCAACTGATTATCAAAACTACCAATGCCAGCCCACTTGGATTAGTAACTCACTAGGACAAAAATAAATAGAAAATAAGAATCCATGACAAGTTTTACTTGCAAAAGCAAACACAGCATCCATATACAGTGGCAATATCCCAAAACAAATTGTACACACGCCTGCCATCTCCATTCCTCTTAGCAGCGGTTAACCCAGAAAGGTGAAGTTACACAAGCACATTCCTGTTTGATAAGGGAGACCCATGCACTGACTTCACCAGAAACAACTACTGTGCTCCAAAGCAACCTCTAATATTGGTAACTATTTGAATTTAAATTTCAAATAAATTTTGATGAAAGATTAAAGAAAGAATGTTGTTCTGCCTTTCCAGCATTGTGGAGATGCTTGTCTTTTATAATGAGGGAGGCCATTAAAATAACAAGGAAGAAGATTTACACCCAAGCCTAAAAAAAAAATAAATTACTGATTTTTGCAGCTACTTAGTGGTAGGAACAGATGGTTACAGGCAATAGTATTGACAACTTAACAAGCTACCACCCCCAAAGGTGAGCTTCTAAGTCTGTTCCAAATTCAAGAGTTAAAAACATTACAGCTGAGACCACCACTCCCAGGGGAAGGGGAGAGTTTTAGGCGTTCCCACAGTGCTTCAGAAAACTGCTTTACTCTCTGGTTTCTGCCACGGCCCTCTCAAAAAGGCTGTGACTTCCCAAAATGCCCCGATGCAGTTGCCTGCAGCCATCTGCCCACAGCCGGGATGAGCCTGGGCAGCGGTGAAGGCAGGCAATGTGGATTAAACAGTTCTGAGTAAAAGCAGAGCTTCTAGTACTTGTCTACCAAACCAAAGCCACTTCTGAGGACAGAAAAGCCAGGCGTGTCAGCTTCCCAAAACACCCAGGCACAGGGGGAGGTTCTGGGAATTCAAGCCCCTCAGAGCCTCTGCCACCATGAGCACAGGCAACAGCCTACACACCCTCACTCGCTTGAATGTCCACAAGATGCAAGTTTCTTCAAAACACCCAAGAAATCCCTCTCCCAGCTCCTGCACATCTCCACAATTGGAAACAATTAGCCCGCCCAGTCTCAACACAAGATCAAAATACTAATTAAAACATTAACTTGTTAAATACAACTCAGTGATCTTTGAATTTCTGGAGAAGTCCAGCACACTACTATAAAACAGGGATAACAAGCAGCGGTGCAAAAATTTTCAAGAGTACCTGTGTTCTCAAGCATCTAATTAAGCCTGTAACGAATTAGACTGAGCCTGCAAATCTCAGCCCTTGTTGTCCTGTCCTTCTAAAATTAAAGCTCTGCCAAGAACTTAACCAAGGGAACAGAAATAATGATGGCACCTAGTCTCCATCTTCACACTTGACAATTAAGACTTACTTTTCAGAAGCACCTCCTGTTTTTATAAGGAGTTCCCTTCTAAGGGGATCAATAAAGCATATCCCTCAATTCTGCATTTGCTTGCAATAATCATTTCCCCCTCTTACATGTATGTACGTGTTACAGAAACAGACTGCACCTCTCTGTTGTGGTGTTAGACACTTCAGTGGTTCAGCCAAATCACCTTCCATGCAAGGTTTCCATAAAATTCAGACTTGTGTTTCCTGCTACTTCACACCACCGATTCCCACCTTGAGGGGTGTCAGGCAGCTGACTTTTACCTGTCGGACACCAACTGTCCCACTTGTGGCTCCACTGAAGATCACAGAATGGCTGGGGTTGGAAGATGCCCAAGTCGCTGATGCATCTACTCAGTATTCATGCCACAGGAATGCATTCCCCCAAACCCACAAAAAGCTACTTCCCCCGACTTAAAGAATTCACGAATTTGAATGTCAAAATCACCAGGCTCACAACTGTCTACACTATTATTTAAAAGAGCAAAAGTTAATGGAACAAGAACACCCTAAACCATTATTCATTCAAGAAGTACAACAGTGAGTCTGGTCTTATCAGCAGGCCTTTGGTCTGCAAGCTCCTTCGGGTAGGAACAGATTGCACACCTCTTGCTGCCAAATGCATCATCTGCACTTAATCACAGCATGATGGATATCTTCTGAAAACAAGCGATTTCAGCCGTATTTTGTGTAATCTTGCCGTTCCCCTGCAAAGCCTGTCATCTCACACCCTGAGTGTCACTTCCTCAGGGCGGAGACTGTAACTTCAGTCCCTTTCAAGAATAAACTTTGGTGCTACACAAAACACTCATAAATAAATAAAACCATTACTCCAAAGGCTGCACCTCACCCACCACACCAGAACCCGCCAGGAAGCACTTTTACTTTCAGAAGAGGGTGCACCCAGGAACACTGCTGCACAAAAACGGAAACGCTAACTGGCCATTTACATACCAAATAACCTGCAGATTCCCTTCCCAAAATCGTGCCTCCATGTGTCACCTGGGCTATATGTCTCTCAGGAATCTTCCCCCAAGAAATAAGACTCCGCCAGTTCCTGGAAATTATGATCCTGTGTGCCATCTATGTCACAAACTTGTTTCTAAACGCAACCGTGATTTTTAAGTGTAGAGTCCTTAGCTGATGCAAACCTAAAACACCCTAACTCAGAAGTACACTTCTTTTAAAAACTAGGATTTCTGTTGTCATAATGTAGCCCCTTCGGAGAATAAATTTTCAAAACCAAGTAGATTCCGGCGGGGGACACACACCAACCTTTTCTCTTTTTAGATAATTATTGCCACAGCTTTGCCTAGTTCTAAACAGAACACAAGAACAAAGACAAGCGTTTTATTTGGTGGTGGACTGCTCTTACCAAGAACTCCCTCTATGCCATGGTGAACACACAGATCTGAATTACACCCAAAGAACAAGCCAAGCAATACATTTTTTCAAAGAAGTTCCTGCTTAGCTCAGATCTGTTCATTAAAGGCTGCACTATGCACATGGGCCAGGTTAGCTTATTAGCAGTGGAAAGGTTAGTGAAAGTAAATTAACACAAGCACTCCACTCTCTAACACCTGACACAAGAAAGGAGCCTCCCTACCTACACTTCTACTAAAAGGTACATTCAGACTGAGGGCATGTAGGTGACATCTGCCAAAAGTGGCATGTAAGTAACACTGGCAACTTAACAAGTTCTGATAAAATACAGAGAACTGTAAAAGCAGCAATTCAGATGCTCAAATCAAACACTTAGGCTAAGATTACATCTGAGAATCCAGCTTTTTCACTGGGACAGGGGAAGGATTTTCTGCATGTCTCAGCAGTGTTTCGTATCCAAAAACTCAAGACCTGTTCTAGCCAGGCTAGAAATCTAGGCTCACAATAAAGCCACCTCTGCTTAACTTCTGCTTACTGTGAAGATACAGCTTTAAAAAATTAAATTCAGATTAACTTCAGTGCTGTCCATTACAGAGCATAAAATAGACAAGGCAGAAAAGTTTACCACTTCTAAGGGCCATGGAAACCCACCTTGCATTCATGCAGGTACGACAGCATACAAGCACGATGCCAGAGAAGAGCACTGGGTAGGAAACACTCTCCACCAATCCATCTCCTGTCCACCCTGGCTGCAGCCTTCCCTGGCTGAGCCACGCAGCAGCACAAACCCAAACTCCTTCATTTGAATCACTCCAGGCAAACCTGCACCCAAAGAGCCACCCAGCTGCTGCGCAGCACTTTCAAAATCTGATTTTTTTATGACAGAAAGGGCTCCACCATTTCAGGGTTGGGGTGCAAACCACAGCAAAAGTCAATCAAACCCACAAGTCACAGCTCTAGTTCTTTAATGTTACATAGGACTACTAATTCCACTTGCACACGGCTTCCCCACCCCTCCTCTCCAGGCACTGCTTCATAACATATCAGATTCTCACCCCAAAAAACAGTGCTTTCGAGCCATACCCCAGACCCACACAGAAAGCCTCCCTGCTCAGCTCGGCTGTGACCAACATCTTAAATAAAAAAAAACATACGCTGCACTTCTGTTGTGTTATCTTCCAACCCCTCTAATTCAGAAGGAATAAGAATTGAAAGATGTGGAAAAAAGCCAGAGAGCTCAGAAGAACACTTCTATGCAAAGAAATATCTTCCTTGTGGAACACTAAGCTTTATTTTCCCCAAAGCAGTAAAAATTGAAAACTGTGTATGAACATATTAAAGAACATTAATAGAAAAACACCAAGCAGTTAAGTAAAGTCACGTTTCACCTAAACAACACTACCATTATTGCAGCATCTGACTTTTTTCAGAGGACAATTCAATCCTGGAAGCATGTATTGTAATTGCTTTTCCACTACGGGCCTCAGCTTTACAATTGTATCCTTCTCAGGAGGTCAGAACAAGGCACGGCTGCAGCTCTGAAAAGCAATTCTGTTTAGCAGCCCTACCTTATTCATTCTTTTAATCTTACACCTACATATTCATTATGAACTCCGTAAAAATACCACAGCCAAAACCACCATCAAAAGCCACTGCAATCTCTCTGCTGCTTGGAGAAAGCCTTGACCCCTCTGCTTCCCCTAATGAAGACATCAGGAAAGCGCGAATCACACCAGCCATCAGCTCCAGCGCTGGGGACCAGCTCTGCGAATCAGTCAAGTCATCGAACCCCAAAACAAGCCCAGTGCAATGGAGCAATTTCTTGCTGTCAACAAGCAAAAAGCAGCTACCACGATGGACCTGGCTTGTTTTGAGCAAACTGTTCAAAACTGTTTAGTGAGAAAATACCTGTCCTACTCATTGCAGCATGAGAGGTGCTGTGTTGCGGCTGCTCATACTGCATGAAGCTGGCAACTCACACAGTCAACTGAGCTCCCTTTTTCTCCACTCATTTAGATAGGTCCTCTACTACAGAAAGCTGGGGGGTGGGGGGGGGCACAGGATGACGGGGTGGGGGGGGGGGGGGCGGGGATGGAGAACCTAAAAACATGCACAAAACCCCGTAAGTCTCTTTTAGAGAACTAAGGGTTAGCAATGTTTGTAGCATCTCCTGTATTTCACAATAAAGGAGCCATCTACCAAGATGGAGAAATCTCAGACTTTCATAGCACTTCCTACGGTGGAACAAGGTCCTCTGCTCCCTCCCTGCAAAATACCACAACATTACTGGTCCTCCAGCTGCACCAATGCAACTACTTCTGGGTCAGCACATCATGCCACAAACAGTCCACATAAAACGTAAATGTTTAGAGGTTTATTTAAATGCTGAATATCTTGGGCATCAGCTTAACAGCACACCATCACAACCAGTGGTATTGGCATATGTGATGGGAACAAACCACCTCCCAGGGACAGAAACACCCTGCGTTAGGTTTGCAACCGAAGGGGACAGCACAGTGGTACCCCCCCAAGTCCCCTTCCAGCACTGAAGCTTTATTTCCATTAGCCAAGCCTCAAAGCATGGGACAGCATTGTTGGAATAGTGAACACAGCAGGATTTTACTACAGAGGTAAACTTGGTCCTGGAAGTCAGGCTCCTTAGTCCCTTTCAGCGGGGAATCCGTGCAGCATTCTTCAGATCATGTTGCTTGGACAGAGGAGAAAAAAAACCAAACCAGTTTTGTGCCCCAGTGCATTTTCACTCACAGGTTTACAGCAAAGGCAACCTCATTCTCATGGTCACAAATGGACAAGTGACAAAAGCTGAGCACTTTCATGACAACAGCTTCTCCTCAGACAAGACGGAAGGTGACACATCATCACACTGCTAGTCTGGCACTTGGGTATGGAAGCACCCCAGGGTTTTAAGCATGCACAGCCTCAGGAGTCAAAGATGATGACCTGCTTTTAGAATCATTGCTTTTTAGGAGGAGAAGTTTTTACTCAAGCTTGGGCCAGACATTAATTCTGTTCAATCTTTGGGCTACTCAGAGGATGGCATAAACTGCACATCAGCGCACTGGCTGGTACCTGCGTGATACACTGCAGTGATCGTGTATGCCACAGCCTCCCCGACAGCACAAAGCCTATGAACTCACCTCTACAGTTTCAGAACACGCCAGGTTTGGGTAATTTTTTTTCAGCCAGCACTGGAGGATTCTGATGTTCTCTTCTCGCCAATATCTCCATACTGGAGGGGCCCAGGAATGGAGCTATTAGACCCCAGACCAGTATGCATTTTAAGTAACACAATAGTCTGTCTCTGCAGAACAGCAGATAAAAACCAATTTTACTGGAAAAGGTCACTCAACTGTCTCCTCCCAGGGCTCACACAACCCACAAAGCAAAATCACTCTTTGTTTTGTTTCAGAAGTCAGAGAAACATCTGACTTCCTAAGTAATTATTTCTTTCTGCAGTCTGAATGCTTTGTCACATGATACATCCTTAACCTTCATCTGTCAAGTTCTTCCATCCACGGTTTCAGCTAGACCCACAATCAACACAGCGCAGCTTCAGAGAAAGTACAAAATGTCCAAAGAGAAAAGGGCTAAAGATGGAGAAAAGCCTACATGGCAAACTTTTCTAAAGGGCAGCAACCACAGCAATGCAGCGCATAATTTAAGCTCAGTAATAATCCTAAAAGGTATTAGTGGCCAAAAGGCAGGTGATGCAGACAAAAGGCCCTGGAGAGATGCAAGCCACCGTAATGCTCTGTAATCTGTCAGGAAGCAAGCCATTTTGCCCAGTGGGCAAGTATACTGTGCAAATATGTTTGAACATTTATTAAGTTTTTGATAAAGTGGAAGGTATTGCAATTAATTCTATCCTGTTTTTAAAAGCACGGTTTGCATTCAGGAAAGCAAAACACCATTTACTTCAAAACTCTAAATGAAAAATCATCGTAACAAACTATGAAATGTAATAGGTAGTAAACAACCTGGTTTATAATTGATGTTAGGATTCAGTTCAGTTTTTCAGGGGACTGCAGAGCACCCATTAAAGAAAGAGTTACTGCACACTACAGCAAAAGGTCTCACACTTGATACACTTTAATTACTTAACTGCAGCAGGGGAGAGTTACTGATGCCTAGTCCGTTTTGTTTCACTGTGAAAGGCTTCTACCACTATTAATATTCACCAAGGGAAACTGAAATAACATCTTCTCTCCATCTAAATACCTTGGAATTATTACAGACAAGCTAAATAATAAATAACTAAGATTTACTAAATAGAGCACTGAGGAGTAAGATTTTTTTGTTTGGTTTCTGAAAATCCAGGATGAAAGAAACTTACCAGCTTTCAAAGCCACCTAACAGAGCAGACCTGTATTTCCACATAGAGAAACTCTCCTTCAATAACGGCCTTTTATCGTATTAACAACTTCAACACAAATAATCCCACTGCAGCATAAACCAAGAGGTCAGCCAAGTACCCAAGGTGCCACAGCAGAAGCAACACACCCTAGGTTATCCACTGAGAGCCTTCTCCATAGCGTTTCTGGGCACACTGAGGATGACCTTGAACCCTGCACCAACGCGCTTCCCCTCCATAACACCACCTCGACAGGCACTGCAAAGCTGAGCTCATGGACAGCAGCAAACAACAGTTTTTATTCAGCTTGCAACACACCAAACTGCCAGCACTGCAAAAAAACTCAGCAAGAACAAACTCCTTCCTACCAGCTACATCATTTTGCTTTCCAGAGAACAGCACCCACCTCTCTCAGAAATACTGAGGCAAAAATCTATTTTCCCCTCCCCTAAATTCCACTCCAAGACAGCCTATTATTTCTACATCTGCTGATGCTACCAAAAAGTTGAATCCTAATGCAAAATCAAACTGTACTCTCGGCATATTGGGAGGTTTCTCTGCCCAAAATGAAACATAGGTGCCATCTGTTTCAATTATACTAATCACAAGGAGACATAACACTGTGCAACTGGCACTTTTTAATAACTTTTTTCTTAAACAGACTTTTTGAAAGTGGAGAACCATGATATACTAGAGGCAGGAGAGTATTTAACGCTCAGAAGTCAACAGCACCAACAAACTACACAGTCTGTTGGACAAACCAGTGCTGGAACTGCCCCCACAGGAAAGTTAACTTTAAGTTAGAGAAAAACTTGCTACACTTGGTGTTATGTAAAAGTGAAAGGGCATCTTAGAACTAAAGACTTTTCCCAATATATTCTGGGTTAGTACCTTTAAGTTATTCCATGGAAGTTTGCAATTTTTACCTTCAAATTTCAGAAAATAAAAGAAAAAAAAGGCAGGGGGGTGGAGGGGGTAAACCAGCACAAAACCAATCCAAACACATCAACACGGACACAAGCACTTGTTCAGTAATAAAACAGAAAATTTGGACAGAAGCAAGGTAAGTATTTACCGATTCCATAGTTGAAAGCTGTTGTTAGCAGGACATATATTAAAATCCAACAGAGATGTGTCCCAAAAACACTGTGTAATCTGAAAAACAGAGGAATTTGTTCATTAGAAAGTTAAAGCACATAATTTTATTCACCACAAGCATGCTGTATTTGAGTACATGAAGGCTACTAAATACAAATCCTTGCCTGATCCAGAAATAAAGTTTCTGATTGGGAATCTGCACAAACAGAATAATAAAAGAAACTGTGAAAAGCTTAGCAGAGCATCAGCCAAGTTCCATAACTTTCTTCTATTTGATTAGAAGAAAAATTTACTTGTCTCAAGGTTTCTGTAACCATCTGTGTGGTTTTACAGTCATTTTATTTACGGAAAAAATGTATGTCACCCCCCCAACTGTGAGAAACCCATGAACCGACAGACTACGCAGGGAGAGAGTGAACTGCCCACGTTGTGCTACCAGGTGCCCTGTCCCAGTAATTCACTTACTTGAACAACTTATGTGGAATTACCCGTGACACAAGCACTTTCTTTTTAAACATACCTTCAGATCCTTACTCTGAATAGCAGCTAATCTATTACAAGCTTCTAATTTTATTTTTTTTTTAAACAGGTCTTGCTGCACTTTTCAAGGATATTTTTCCATCTACAAATTCCCAAAGTGAAAATTCTGATGTCGGGCATGAACCAGCCGGAGCTCTCAGCACCCACAGCAATGAGGAATTCCATTCATTAACTGGGCAACTGAATGTGTACATGAAAGGGTTGGCAGGCAATTCTGAGCCCGAAATGCAGTACCTGAGCCCTTCACCACTTCTCACGACAGAGGAAGGCTCAGCTGTGTGGAGCTGAGCAGTCTCAGGTGACTGTCACGTCAGCGCGTGCAGAAACCCAACTTGCCTGACAAGCGTTGGGGCTGCAGCTAAACCCGGCCTCTCTTGTGAGTCACCCAGCTTCGCCTGCATGCCTGACAAGCACGTTTGCTCAGAAATAAATTTCTCTCCCAGCCAGAGCAAACTAGTCTGTTCCAGATGAGATCTCCACAGAAGTCAATACTGGTTTTCAGGTGCTCTGACCTGCTCCCCAGCTGCAGAGGGGACAAGTTTCAGACAGCACAGCTCAGTAGGAGCCCGTACAAGTTATATGAGCAAGGGCAAGCCCGAACTACAAATAAGCACTTTTGAGGGTTTGCAATGTGGAAGACCAGAAAGCGTGGGCAGAGCCACACGTAAAACATTGTCTTATCCCAGGATTTTTTTACATCCATGACAAACCAAAACGCTTCCTGATATCCACTGAGCGTTAGCGGGTTCTTACTTCTACCCATAAGGGACCTGTAAATACGGAAAGAGTCAATATGTGCTCCAAACAAAAAAGCAAAATTTCTTCAAAACATGCATTAGATATATAACAGCAATACCTGAGCTTCTGCTATGCTTCCACAGCAAAGCAGCTCAATAGCGGAACTTTGTAAAAAGAAATAAGCTGATGACGTACCGCAGACTACAACTGCTAAATCTCAGCTGTGCCAGGCAAGCAGCAGTAACCTGAAGCACAGGCACTGGGCTTTGCCCCATCCGACTGAAGTTATTCTGGTTCAGACAAACAGGTTAAAGGGTTAACTGCCAACGCCATAGTGCTCAATGCCAAATTCCCTTCTTCAAATCCCACGTCCCACCTGATCTCTAGACTCTGTAAACCACACTAAGGGACACAGTGACCAACCCCTGTTCCAGCTGACAATGGAAAATTTGGGTTTCTTCCAAATTACCTTTTCTTCTGAAAGGAAAAGCTCTAAAAAACAATTTTATACTCAAAACCTCACATATATCAAGTTACAAGTGGGGAACTACAAAGTATGAAACGTGCATTTCAGCAAAACTACCTACCACTTTTATTCACCTGCTCCACTTACAGCTGCGCCTTACAAAGTGCCGAAGCTCCCCAACTTGACCACCACCTTAACTCCTAGGACCTTCACATACTGGTCCCCCTCCTAACTACATTCCGCTTCTTGTGTTCTTTTTCTAAAACCTCTCACACACAGATGCCTTTACTGTGGAGCTCCTTTGGGACAGCCAACCACTACTTTTAAAACCTTGTTTTAGTCTATTATTATCCTCCCGAATTCTGCCTCCACAACTTCCAAGGCCCAGCTCCCTCACACCACACTCCAGAGTGCAACGCTTCTTTAAACAGCAACAGATTTAGTTTCCTATGATGTTCTCACAACTTCGCAGTCCACAGGACTGGCCTGTGTAGAGCTCATGACTTGCAGTTCAATTTTATACTTCACTGCTGCCCATCGCCTTACAAAGCACTTCGCTGATGTAGCTGGATTTGGACACCTGCTTTCCAACAGGATGGTCTTTAAATAACCATCCAGGAGAGACTGCACGGCTGACCGGGATATAGAGCCGAGGGGACTGGGAGCCCTGGGAAAGCCTGGTTTGTTTTGAGAAACTTTCACTCCCTGATGAAAAGTCAAAGGGAAGATTTCCAGATGAGGAACACAGCTGCATCCAGCCCAGAGCTGCTACCAACTAAGCTGAGGAAAGCCTTAGGAACCACAGCTAAAAGGAGCAGGCCAAAGTAAAACCAGAAAATCCAAAGGAACATACAAAGGCACGCGGTCATGACTCAAAGAAAGTAAATCCTGCAGCAGGTGAACTTTTCCAAAGGAGCAAAAAAGGAAACAAATTAAAGTTCTGTGACACTTTTCTTTCAAAAAAGCAAAGGAGATAAAGACATACAGCTACCTCCTGTGTTTTCCCAAGGCAAGCGAGTCCTGGGGCACTGAAGGATCCCCTGATGGGGAACTGCAGTCCTATGGAGTGTGATGACAATATCCACACAGCATTTTTTCCAGCATGATTCCTCTGCTCCTGTTATACTCTTCTTCTCCATAACAGAAGTCACAACTCTAATAAGAGCTATCCACTTAAACAGTAATAAAAGATAAACTGGGGCTGGGGGGAAGCTGAACTTCCAAATACATTAGCTCAAAATTCAGTAGTGCTACTTGCTGACAGCAGTGACTATGATCAATTGTGAGCAAAATTATCAAAAAGTCTACAGAAATCCTGTCCAGTGACGTACCGATACACAATTTTGAAGTTCTATTTACACCTGCTTCCTGGCCTATGTAGAGCAATTTTATTCATTACTTAATTCATATATAAAACATACATTAAGTGTTGTAACACTGAAATAGTGACCACATATGAGCCAAACAACTTTCATAAGGAATAGGGTACCATTATTTTCATTTTTTTTACAAAATGGTTATGAAATTACTTCTGAAGTACAGCTAATACTTCAGTGGAAGATGCCCAACGCACAGATCATGGGCAATACCTGTCTGGCTATACGTATTTGGGTCCCTCACACAGCACTGCTGTTGTGCAGTATCCTATATGTCAACTTAAAACTAACTTCACTTCCAAAAGCCTAAACAAATAACGTTAGACACATTTATCCATTCAATTTTCTTAGCTTCTGACAAAAACATATCACTTCACAAACTAACATTACAACCCTTGTTTTCCCTTCTGTGAACTTAAAACGCTGACCACTGGACAGCTACACAGAAATCATTTTGCAATGTAAAATGGCAGACATTCAGTCTTCCCTCACATTGAAATGGTAGTATAAATCCTGAATAATTAAAGTGTTCAAGGTGACCAGGTTCTGTTTTAAAAACAGGCTCAGTCTTTCAAGACCTGTGATGTTTTATTTTACATTAATGTGAAGTAATTTGGAAACTCTGGGTAAGCAGAGAGTTCCATTAAAAAAAAAAAAGTTTCAGCCTCTAAATTCTCCCACCAACTCTTGTTCTGTAACATTGACCACGTAAGTCCTCAGCAGCTCCCCACAGATCACTTACTGATTCTTCTTGCTGCATGCCCACACCAATCAATAAGCTTCAGATCAAGAGTGCAGGGTACAGCTTTTGCTGGCTTTCACTGAAAAAATCCAGGAATTAAGTAATTCAAACTTCTTTAATAAAAGGGTATCTTGTAACTTCACAGCAATCAGTATTTGAAGGTGGAAAATGCTTTACAACCACAAGATGTGACCTGAAAAAACCCAAGTATACTTGCATTAAGATAACTATAGACTACTTGCATCAAAGCAGCTTAGCCAGGCAGTTGCAAACTGGCAGAGGACCACTAACTAGTTCCAGCAGCAAGGTGGAAGGTGGCTCGATACACTGATGTCAGCCATAAAAAAAAAAAACCAGACCAGTTCTGTACAGGCACAGAGTCACTTAGAAGGGTCACTATTAAAAAATATGTTCAAGATTCAACAATTTTATACATCTAGATATTTCTAAATTTGATCAACAGAATGCAGAAAGGGTTCTACTTAAATCTCCATGTTACAGGGAGTAAGAAAGAAGCCATCTGCCAAAGCCTCATTTCAAGCAACCAAGAGGCCAAACTCCCCACAAGCAACTAGATTTTTTATTAGTGCTTCTTTGAAGCAAAAAGTTGTATTTTGATTTAAAGACAGGCTTGCATCAATTCAGATTTTATGGTGATGCAGAACTAAGAAGCGTAACAGGATATCAGTGTGATATTTAGATTCTGGTTTAGACCAACTTGAGAATGGAAAAAAATCTCTAGGGAGTAGGACAGCCCTTTTCCACAGCGCTCATCTGCTTCCCTCAAAATAATTTCAGGGAGAGACAGAATTTCAATAAGGCATCTCTCTGAGGGCTTCAGTAAAAATATACACTGGGGAACACACAAGACACCAATGAGCTCACGCTTTCAGATATGCTCCATTACCTCAGATACAGAACTCAAGGAGGCACAGGCACAACAAACTGGGGGGGGGTGGGGGGAGAAATGGTTTCCAACGCACCCCCATAGGCATGCTCAGAACAACTGTGAGAGACTGCCTGCACAGCACCCTGTATACAAAAACTGATCTTTCACCCTGCTGAAATGGTGAAGAACGCTTATTCTCAGAAACTGTAAAAAAAAAAAAAAAAACCACAAATCACATTACAATTCAAGAATCTGAATGAAAATGGGGGGAATCCATAAGCAGACAGCACTGCCAACCCCCTGTACTTACTATCAACTACACATCTTCTAGGAGTATTTGTAGGAACCTTCTGCAACAACAGGGATTCTATTCCTGCCTGGTTACAGCACCCATGTCGCTTAAGAATCCAGACAAGTGGCGAGTTCGAGGAAAAAAATAAAATGCCACATACACAAAAACAGTGTAGAAGTTATTGCCTCCCCTTCATTCTGTAGGTTTTTCTCACACCACCTTGAAAGCCAAGAACAGTCCTGCCCACCGCAGCAGTGAGGGCTTTCCTCCAGCCCGCTGACAGACATACGGCTAATAAAGATCATCAGATTTGTGGCGATTTCACTCAAGAGCCTGGAAAAGCACACCCAGACCACTCTACACAGCTTGATGCTATTTAGAAAGAGGAAGGAAAAGGAGAGGTGTTGCACTGGAGATTGGGGGGGGGGGAGATTTCTTTCCAAGAACCAGGCAGAAATTAGAGATAAATAACATGCCTTTAACTGAAATGCCCTGCATCCTATCAGCAGCTTACAGACCAACCACCTCCAAACAAATGCATGCTGAGCAAACTGTTATGTTCAGTGAGACCAGTCACACTTGCTCACGCATGCAGCTGTCCCTACATTTTAAGAAATTTCCGGTAGTGATATGAGCTACAAAAACTGCCACTCACTAGAATTTACAAAGAAGCAAATATTTCTGAAGCAATTATAATAGCCAGCTATGCTCATACAGTACCAATTACACAAGTGCAGAGAACTCCACTAGTACTTAAAAGAAAAAAAAGGAAAAAACCCACCTTTCAGTATGTTCGATCATGACAAAATTGTAACATCAAGTAAAATTTAATTTGATAGCTTTCAGAAACAAAGTAGGTAACATATTCTTGTTCTCAAAAGTTCCTTTATTTTGCCCTGCAGATAACATGTATGCTGAGATCTACATTTTTTAAAGCTCCTGTCATCTTTGCCACTTGATAAAATACAAAATAACCTGATACCGTCCTCAAAAATACAGATCAAGATAGTTCTGTGTGGGCTGAAGAGTCTGAGGCTCAATTCTTCCCACCGAAACAAGCACGATGGAAGGGAAAGATGCAATTCCTGTGGAACCAAATTGTCCTTTAAGTGTTTTAACTGGAAGTCTGACATGGACAACAGAGTCCACAGGAAACTGGAGGTTGACAGTAGTCTCAATCCAGGAACAACTAAGCTGTTAAGAGACCTCCAGTGAATGAACCCAGTGAAAAACCCAGAATCTGTGATGTCAAATAACTACTTTCAATGTGTTTCAGGTATTCCTCAAGATTTGTGCTTTTTTCTATTCATTAAACGACACCAGCTGCAGCATTTATACACTGATACAAGGATTGGACTCCACTTCCATCACCAATATTCTTGGCTGACCCCGAGGATCACTGCACACCATTGCTGTCTACTTCACAAATACTCTGAACATTGTGCTTGCAAGGAGAATGGGAAATGACACTTATGTACAGTAGGTTTCTGTCCCATTACAGAAATGAGACTTGAGAAGTTCAAATAAAAATTCTGTAGTTCATTTCAGTAGGTCAAAAGAAGTAGTTATACACTTTTATGCTATCTGTGTTTGAATTGTATTAAACAAAAAAACCAATTAGCAGCAGAAGCCTAACATTTCACTGAGTTTGACCCTTACAAACACACAACATGTAGCTGAGCAATAAACTCTGAAATTACTAGACACACCAACTTTACTACTGGCTATCTGGTTTCTTCACATCAGACTTTAAATTTCCCTACCCTCAAGAGTATCTCAAATTGCTAACCTCTAAAATTACCGATCATTTCTCCTAGAATGATCTGTGAAAGCAGCCTTAAAGGTACTTGGTAGGGTAAAAAACTGGGGCTGTCAGAAGTGTCCCAGCTCCCAGCATAACCTGAAAGCTTAAATCATTGAAGTAACTCGTTTTTCCTTGGCGTGATGTGGCAGAAGAGCAAAGCAAGCCTGAACAGTTTCCACTGAACCAGATTTTTCTATTCTGTGCACGAAGTTAAGAGTTCTGGAAATACACAAGCATGTTCCCTCATCTCTCCTCCTTCACCCTTACCACCCTCTTCTGTGGCTTCTCTGATGAGTGGAAAGTATTAAGTCAAAATACAGCTTCTGTGATTTCTTTAACCAACCTTGGACTGAAGCTCAAGGCTACAGCTTGCCCTTCTGTACTAGCAAGCAGAGACAAGGCTTGGTCTGCCAGTGTAAAGGACATGCTGTTTTCCATGCTACAATTTAGTCTGCATAAATTAATAAAGAAAACTCTCCTACTTCTAAAAAAAAAAAGTTAAATACTTTAAAGATTACACACTTTTATCACCGAGCAGATAAAGATGTCTTGACTATACTAGCAATGCTTGCCCTATACCAGCATTAATGTACATCAAATGGCCATCTCTATCATGGATGGAAATAAGAAAATGGTTGGGCACCCAAAAATGGTTATCCAGTGTCACTTCATCCACCCAGGGAGCTATAGGCGTCCTTGTTTGTCAGCCCCAATGCTTCCAAATAATCCCCCAGACCTTATCATTTGTCTTTTTTAGAGCTCCAATATGAAATGTAATTACCTAAGACTGCTGGGTCTTTCCAGCCTGGCTGAATCTCTTCCAAAAAGATGCATCATCAGGCTCATTTCTTTATTAAATTATCTGCACGTGCAAAGCAAAAACCCACTGTCTTGCTTTGGAAGAACATACTGTTATTACTGGTACACAGCAAAAATGAATATACACATTAAGACCACGAGAATGCGTTTCCGAGAAAATCAGCACAGAACAGCAGCATCATATCTACTTTCAAATAACCTGAACTGGTGAGCTATCCAGCCATAAAATTCAGCAACAAGATGTACAGAACCCTCAAGCTGTTTATTTCAGTGTGTAGTAAGCTGTTAATTCTTAAGCCATTTGGAAGAGACCCAGGACAGACAATAGTGTGGATATTCAAAGCAAAACTGTTCCATGATTATTTTTAGTTCACATGATAATGAGCAGAAATTGCAACCTCTGTATCCTAAACATTTGCTGAGCCCCATCTGAGAAGTAGCAAATTTCCAATCCAGTTATTCTGTAGCCTGACAATACAAAGCCAGTATGAATAGCACTGTTTTTAAAGCTTAAGTACAGCAACATCCATGTAGGCATGTAAAATGAAAGGCATAACATAACTGAAAATCAAACATTTCAGAATGTGTGTATCCAGAAGAAGAATTTCAGGTCAACACAAAACCAAACCTCAGTAAGTTCACGTAAAAGGCAGGAGGCAAAGAGAACAAATGCTCTTCTTAGGCATACAAACAAGCAGAAATAAAGGAAAACTAGCACTACCAGAGTCAACCACATGAGCAGTAATATTCCCAGGTGTTGACAATTAGGAAGGTTTATGGGAAAACTAAAAGAAATTAAGCAATTACTAGAAAACTTACCATATATTAAAAACCTACAGAATTTAAGTTTTTAACAAAAAACAGCCAGATTTATAGATACCTGTGGACAGGAATTGGGTAAAGAATTGCAACAGATTCATCTGGCAAACAAATTGAGCTGCCAGTTTCCTAGCTTACATTCATCACAGCCATCCTGCCTGCACTTAAAAACAAAAATAACCCCAGTGGCCTAGGGGAATTTCTACCATTTGAGAGCTAAAAGACACATGATAAAAACACACTGAAACACCATCAAAAGGGAACTCAAAAGTGAATTCTGAAGACAGGCAAAAGCACTGCCCATTTTAGAGCTCAAAAAAACCCACCATGCCAAACAGAACGAGACCAAGCTAAGAAAATCTTGAAGCTTCAACCTGTCCTAATTAAGCTTCAAGATGCTCGCTTTAAACAACCCAGTGAAAGCAAGAAGTATGTTCTCTGGATTTAAACCAGTAATTTAAAGTTAGATCACAGCTGCTGTCAAATTTCAGGTACCTTCTCCTTGTCATTCCTCCTAAATACAAATCTGAAGCAGGTCTAAGACATACTTCCTGCCATCAGACTTAATACCTTCCCTGTAACTTTTACAAAGAGCCCCTTACTACTCAAATCCACTCAAATTCCCTTTGTAAGTTCTTCTCAGGGAAGGAAGGAGGGTTAACGATGCTGCTAGGCTAGGAAGAGCACCACTGTATTTAAAAAGATGAGTCTGCAATTTCTCACTCTGTGCTCAATTTTAACACATTGAGAAAACAGAGACCATTCTTCGGAAGGAAAGAAAAAAAAAGAAGAAAAAAAAGACTGACAAGACACATTTGTCACCTTTAGAGTCTCAAACATTTGCAACCATGCAACTCAGTGGCAAACTGGATACAGATTACTATTAATAACAGAACTATTTCCTTTCCTTTCTGAAAGCTGATTTGTGAAAAGGATGCAAGTATCCCATTTTAAAACATACTAATTAGCCGAGGAGGAGTCAAGGAAGTCACTGCTCAGTCTTTAAAAATGTACACATAGTATCTATCAAAGAAGAGAAAAACAGAGGAAATTTATCCAAGGAGTGCACAATCACCCACTCCAAGCAGCATTATACAACCTCCTCAGCCAAGAAAATTCAGTGTAGTGTTATGAATATTACAACCACACACTTCACTAACTCAGATACAGGTTTCTTTTCTTAAGAATATGCAGGTCTCACTCAAAGGCTCACAACCAGATACGTACAGTCATTATAAGGATTAGATGACACCGTTACCAGCCGCAGCAGCAGACCTGGCTTGATGACCCGGGAGGTTCCCCAGAAAACCACGTGAAAAACACAATTGTTAAAATGCACTCAGCTCTTCAGTTTCCAGAGTTATGACAAGCACCTTACAATCGCCTCAAATTACACAGCAAGGGGAAACGGTAGGGGAAGTGCCTCCTTGATTTACACACAACTTCTCTCCCCTATTGTCTAGGTCCTGGTGAATTAAGGTCAGAATAAAAAGATTCTTCAAAATACCACATAAATTGAAAGCACCTACCTTCCACTGATTTCCCCCCACACCCCTTCTATTATAAGCCCTGAACAAGTTTAAGTAGCAGTTGCCATCATTAAAGAAGTTGCTCCCCTCCCGTTTTCCTTTCTCCTGAAAAATGAACACCCTGGCAGCACCAGGTAAGAGTGATGAAGCAGCAGGCTGCTGCAGTCCTACCCAGCTACAGAAAGCAGGACTGGAAAACAGCAAGAGGAGGACACAGGCCACCTCAGCAAGAGACTCACCAGAGAGCATTACTGAATAATAGAACAAGGAAGTCAAATGTCTGTCTGCGTACGTCAGTGGTACCCCAGCTCCTCAGGAGGGGCTCAAGGGCTGTGGGCGAAGTTACTGGTTACAGCTGAGCCAAGCTGAGCAGGGACATCTCTGCCCCTGCTCAGCTGCTGGATCCCTCGGGATACTTCCGAAGTTCGTCCATAAACTGGCTTATCCCGCCAGCCCAGCAGAAAGCCTACTCGCCTCCCTCTGCCCACTGGTCTCCCACTTGCTCCTCCAAGGGGCTGAGCTGGCCGGGGCACCCCAGGAAGCGGCAGCACTCGCAGGGGAGGGTGGGTGAGCCTCGCCCCCCGCCACAGCAGCAGTGAACCCCCTCCAGCCCTGCCACAAAACCACACCCCGAGAAAATCAACAAACACCTAGGGAACGGGCATATCCCTTCCTTCAAACACACTGCCGTCCAAACAAACAGCACAGAGGGTGGCAAGGAAAACGCTCAGAGGACAAAAGGACAGAGTTAGGATTAAACCCAGTCCCTTGATCCCTGGCCAAATGGCCTACCCATAAGCCCACACAACTTCCAGAGCCAATTTAAAATCCTGAGTGTGCTATACTTCAGGTTATAAAATCATATTTAGACACACATTTGAAGCGTTCTTTGCTCCGCTGGTGGCTAAAAACAATTCCTTTGTCATCAAATCTTGCTTCAGCAAGCTGACGTGACGTTTTTAACTCAGGAAATAAGATAATTATGGTTCAAGGTAAACAACTACAACTGTGCATTATAAACAGTTTCTAATTTTAAGACCAAGTCCCTCTAATGCCATCCATATTTCAAAGAAAGTTTCCTTACAAATGGTTTAGGTTGTCTACGTAGCTTGCGACTGAGCCCTATTGCTGATCAGCATCAACAGCAGATCTTGGGGAAAACACAGGCAGGTGTAGCAGATAAAAGTCTAGCAGATGCAGCAGGTGAGCTCCTGGATCAAAATGAGTCAAGGTAAGCCAAACATGAAAGGAGGAAAATATACCCTGAATCTTAAATAGCTTTTGAGACGTAAAAACAGCCTCTCTCATAGGAACACACAGAAAACGGCAAGTGCCAAGACCAAAGCTACACCTACTTATGCAATATTTGCTGCAAGTCATTTTTTATCCCAGACCTCGAAACGCCCCACTGCAGCTTCCCCAGCAGCACAAACAGCAAGAATTCAAGTTAAAACTTGCTGCAAAAAGATCAGCTACCAAGTCCTTCCACACAAGGCAGTTAAACTCACCTACAGCTATCCGCACTGTCTAAACTAGCCCTTGTGCTACTGCTACCATAAAATACTCTCCAAAGTTACCTAGAAACACAGCCTTATAATAAACAGAAGCATCACCACTGAGACTTCGCAAGCCAAATGCTGAAGGACAACATCTGAATTTGTCTGGAACTACAGTGAGGGACTGAGGGCAGCAAGCTGTCTGCCTCCAAGATAAATCACACACAGAGGTAGAAGTAACGTGAAAAACACCTGCTTATAGGTGTTAGCCTGGTAGGCTTTCATTCTTCCTCATCCGAAGAGAAGCAAGTGCTAAATTACAACCAAATGAACACAGCTGAACGAGAGAATGTAGTAGAGCAAATGAGATCCAATACAGACAAAGCATTCTTAAACAGAACACTTCTGAGACAGAAGTGGTCAAAACCATTCAACCAGCCAGTTGTGAGAACACAGACGTTTCTGCAGAAGACTAAACAGTAAGAAGGAATCACGCGGCGAAGCCTTGCACAGCTTGGCAGAGTTTGCTCCTCTAAAACTTTTCACCATTAAACATTTTCAAACAACCCCACCCCATTTCTGCTATTGTTGTCAGAGAGGGAATTCCAACCAGAACATTGTTCCGTTGGAAGAACAAAATGGTAATTTTGCATAGCAAATATACGATTTACACAGTAGTTCATCCAGCAACACAAGCTGCCTCCTTTAAGAAATAATACTAACATGCCTCAAGTCCGTTGCACAGCAGCACAAGTGTATTTTTAGACACAAACATTTGAAGACAGCGATACGGTGGAAGTCTCTCAGGTTGAAGTTAGCCATGGGAGGTTAATCTCCCTACACCCTGGAGAGGGCAGTTCATTAAGAGGCTGTTCAGAGCAGAAGGAAGCAATACACCCACTCCCTGAAGAAATCCCTCTTCCCATGACTGCACACAAGGCAGCTCCTCTGAACTCTACACTGCCCCCCGTCTCAAGCAAATCTACACCGTTTTTTGGTAACAGCACCATGTCCAGGCTGTGTTAGAAAGCACTCTTCCCATCCAGATCTCTAGCACAATTAATGAAGCTAAATTCAACGCTTTCTTCAAGGCATGACATGGGGTGCAAGTAGCTCAAAGTCAACCAAAGTGTCCACAAAAAGGAGGGAGCAGAACGACAGTCTGGCTTTATAATGTTTTATCTGCGATTAACACTTCTTCATGACTTCTGATAAGGTAACGTATTAGCTGTCAGACCAAACCCAAGAGCAAATAAGTGAACCTTAAAATATCCTCAAAGTGAAGCTTCAGAAAGTCAAATACTCTCTCTGCCACCAAAGCCACTCTGCCCTTCTCTCCCTAAGCAATAAATGTTTAACCCAATAATCAGGTAGCCTATTCAATGAGTCCACAAAAGGTAACTTAGTCACCACATGCATTTGTTTATACCTACAACTGTGCTCCCTTGCAATTCATCAAGCAGCCCTTCAGGACCACACCTGTGGAAAAAAAATACCTCAAAAGTTTGCCGAGATAGCTGCCTCAGACCTGGGAAGAAGTCAAAAAACATAAGCTGTCTCCAAATTAGCCATCGTACACACCCATCTATCTACAGTTTATGGGTCATGTGGGTATTTTGGTTGGTTGGTTGTTTTAAACAAGTTAAGCAGAATGCCCAGCTATACTCTAGCAATGTAACACCATCCCCTTGACTTGAACCACGGGCTAAACATACATCCTACACCTTTACCTTTACTCCCATATGAGGCTGTTCCTATGATACTGGAAATATCAGCTCAACAGCAGCATGAAAAATTGCTTTGTAATACTTTCTTGCACAACTACATATTTTCATACTTAACTCTCAAACAAAATACTTCCAAATTATAAAGCATTTAGCGTGGATCACTTGATTTTCAAGCAGCTTAAGTTATAACAAAAACGCAATAAATTCAGATAAACCTACAAATTACCTAGCACAAGTGTTAATTATTTCATAAATTGCCAGCAAGTCTGACTGCCCCATCTGATAGCTTAGAGATGCTGGCATTGTCATAATGCATTACCTGCGTCCTTTAAAGAGGTAAATCTGAGTATCCCGAATAAACATGTCACTGAAGAACACAAACTATTGGTCAATTCTGTCATTTATGTGACAACAGGTAGAAAAAAAAAGGGGGGGAGGGGGGGACGACAGTGTACACAAAATCCAGAAGTCCTGACTACAGACAAGCCATTTTTCAGACTTTTATTAAAATTAGATTGGCCTTTGACTATGAATCACATCCGCCTCTTGTAAACAGCAAAGGAGCACCAACATGATAGAGTGAAAGACACGGGAATACGCAAGGAGAACAGAGGTGAGTAACATCTATTAAAATGGCTGCTCCCTACCCACAGCACACACGCTGCACTGTGCTTATACACCTCAAAAAAACATAGTTCATTTGTAATAGCTCACAGCTTTCATGGAAGGCAAGCAAAGCTGCACTAAAATATGGTGGGTAGGTATAAGAAAAATAAACCTTGATTCAGCCCTGCCTTCCCTCCTTAGCCCTACCTCCTCCAAATAGGATGTTACCACTACTTGTTTATACACCATTACAGAAAAAAATGCTTGGTTTCTTAATACTGCATTACAGAACAAAATGTTGCCCAATTCTTTCTGTAAAGTACCAAGAAATAACTGTGAGACCATATGTATCTGAAAGCATCCGCGTCCTGGAGTAATCCGGACTTAGGTAACCAACAATTGGAGTCTAACCACGAAGAGCAGGAAAGAAAGGGCTAACATACAAATTTTCTTTAAGACCTAAAACTGAACCAGAAATTCATTTTGAGAAGTCTGATTCAGAAGGCAAGTGAAATTTGCTTCTCCAGTTACAATTTAAGGTTACTGCCACGAAAGCACACAGACAAAAGAGAATCCCATGTGGCTGATTTTCTCTCCTTTAGCTCATCCCTAAGCAAAAATGAATCATTCCCTAATCGACGAGTTCAGTTTGAACCAATGCCACCATGATTCTTATCTCGGTAGCTGGAAGGCAAGTCCTCCCAAGGATTCAACAAGACATGGACAAAGGCAGAGATCAGCATCATTCTGTTTTCTCAGCCTGTCCAAAATCATCACGCACCTGAGCACAAATACTCCTGGAGATCGTGTTGTACTTTACCCTTGAAGTCACAGTAAAGACAAGAAAGCACACGCTTCTACGTGCTTACGGGACCCCTTACAGCCCCCAGCCCCTTCAGACGAGGGTAAAGCCCACCACGACACTACAGCTTGTATGCAGGGGTAGCATCTAAAGCCTTAAATCACCTCTGCCTTGGGATGGCCCCACCATCTTCAGCTGTAAAATCAGCTTCCCACTGCCAGCTGCAGTCGACATATATAATGCTCACATCTGCATTTTCTGAGCCTGGGGGGTTCATGAGTGGAAGTAAATCAAAAGGAAATGTGGGCACAGTACAGAAGAAGAGCAGCCATGGTGTGAGGTAGACATGGACAAGGCAGCCAGAAATGAGAGGTGCAAAACAGACCCAAAATCCACAGACAGGCAACAAATGACTAAAATCCATCTTCACCCTCTTTCTACCTGCTCTTAGCCAAAAGGAAACTTTTTTTTTCCCTTATAAGCATGACTAAGTGCTTTGGTATCACTCTGTTAGACAAAGCTCACTGTTGTTAGAAGCCAGGCTTGGGGTGGAAGGGAAGGCGTTTGCCTGGCTGCAACCACCACCGTAAAGACACAGACACATTATTATGAAAAGCAAGTCAACTTTTTATGCACAGATAAGGATAACAAATGTTTCACTGCTGTATTTCAAACATTTAAGATCCTACACTGAACATAGGAAAGTGTGTTACTAGTTAGGCTATTACAGCAAATGAAACGAAAATTGAAAAGTCTAACTGACATTAAATTTAAGTAAATATGTATCAATTCCACAATCATCATAATACATGATAGTTATGACAAAACTTCTGCAGAACAGAAAAGCACCCTTGATAACTCTGAATATTAAGCCAAGGTACCACAGGCATCTTACAGTTTATATAAATAAAGTGCCTCCTGCAAATATCATGGTTCCTTCAGTGAAAACTGCAGCATGATTAACAGAGGTCCATTATAAAGGCAATACATAACCTAGCTCCTGTGAGTAGTCACTGGCACATCGGACTGCGTTTCTATGGCAACCAGGGAGGAAAATATAAAGCAAATTACAGTTAAATGAAAATTATTCTCCATGACAATATATGTTAATGCAAGAACATTTGCAAGGCCATTCTGGATAAAATGTTTACATTCACATATGTTTACAAAAAAATAAATAAAAGGCAATCTATAACAGCTAATGGATCATCCAAAGATAAAGATCATAGTTCCCCCACCCCACCCCCCAAGTTTTAATGTATTCAGAATAAAATTCTTCAAGCTAACAGAATGGAAAACAAACCACCTTAACAAAGGTATCTGCACATTTAGATATGGTCTACATTCTTTAAGAAACAATTTTTCCAAAGATCTAACATGTACAGCTTTGAATGTTGTGATCCTTTAATTTTCCTGGCTGCAAACAAAGAGCACATTTATACCTCCCCATCCCAGTAGAAAATGTTTTAAATGAGAGGTTAAGTCACTTGGAATATTTATAGAGATCTGACTGAAACTGGAATAGTGCCTTATTTTAATCAGCTATAACTTACTTACTGAAAGCTGAAAAGTGTTTTATACCTCAGAATTTGCAGCACTGACTCCACAGCTAGGAGAGCCTTATACCTCACCGCAGTTTAAAAGCGGCACAGGTCAATCAGAACCCCTTGTCAGATACTTTTAGAAAAGCCCACAATTAAGGCTTTAAAAGGTTACCCTACTCTCCCACCGTGATCACTTAGCCTACAGTCCTTTTCTTTTTTTTCTTGACGGAATATATCTCAGTTTTAAAATATCTTTTGAATCATGAGTGAAGTTAATTGGAATGAAGCTCATTCAAGAGGCAGCCACTTATTTATTTCTTTAACTCACTTGGCTTGTACCCCAAAGAAAAGCCCAAAGAAAGTAGGTTATAAACTGACTTACAGTCTCCTTTCCACTCTGAAGCGCCACGTTTTAAGAACAGTTTAAAATACTGCATTGGAAAAAAGCACCCTTCTCAGCCGCGTTTCACGGTTCCCCCTGCCAAGTTCCTTTCCCATAGAAATGGCCTGCCTGTTCCGCAAGTAACACAGGTGCAGGTTTCTTAGGAAGACCCAGAAAGAGCACAAGGCACTTTTTGAACCCGTTTCAGCAAGCCGGGAACACAGAGGACTGCATTCACTCCACTGACACATCTGAACTTACTCTGTACACGCTCCCGCTGACCTCTGCATCTGTCTCTCTCCTCCACCTACAGAACAATACTTGAATCATGAGGATCATAACTTTTTATGACAGTGGGAAAACTGCAATATTCTCCACAAGTTCACTCCACCCTGCACATAAAACTGCTCATAGGTTCAACCATAAAGCAAACTACCTTCTTTGAAGTTTGACTTAAAGCCCTGCGCACGCTATAAAGCTGATCTGAAAAAACACTGCATATTAACATTTTATATAACCACACTCACGGAGAGCATCATTTGTTAATCATTTGGTGCGAATGTTGACAAAAGCAAGTTAGGTCAGAAAGTATCTTGGTAACAAAATTCTTTACAGGTGAGCTCAGGTTACTCTCAAACACCAAATCCACATACCACCAAATATATTCCAGTCATGCTCCACTTTCCCTGAGGATCACTTGCTGCAGAGCCCACAGCAGCATTACCATTATCATTTCAACTGATTTAGTCACTGATCCACGACTCTCTCATCCTTTCTCTCTATAGCAATATGCAGACTATCTCCATACAATGCAACAGCTGCAAACCTGAAGACTGAAAAAAAAAAAAAATCAAATAAAAATCTGCAAATCAAACTACAGTAGCAGTTGCTAGGTTCCTTTTAAAACCTTCACTAATTGCTAGAACCGGTTTTCTACTGAAGCTTTTTGCTGCAGTGGTGGAGAGGTTGAACGTTGTTTTCACAAAAGAACTTCTAAAACCACGGGCTGCATGTCTGCAATAGCAAGTATTTATATTCCGTGCACAAATCAGATTATGCGTACATACACCACCCTCACTGGTCTTCCAGCAGATGAATCCCACCAGGCCAAGCCACCTTCTGGATGCCACAGCTATCAGGTTGGGCACCCTGCTTTCTGCTGATGCACAGTGCACCCTTTTGCGGAGAACTGGCTCACTGGGTCAAAACGCATATGCATTAGAAAAGTCATTTTTCTCTGTAAATGTAAGCAAATGCATGCTAACACAAAGTAAAATTCTAGAGAAAACCATGCAGCTTTGCAGCTTTCATGCCCTAGCAAACGGCAGGAGGTTCAGAGGAAAGCCAGGCTGCTAGGCAATACTATTCATGCAACGCTGCCAGCAGACCTCCCATGCACCCTTCTCTATTGCAAGCTGCATCAAGTGAATTAGCACCAGATGGACAAGATAACAGCTCCGGAGAGACTATCAGAAGGATTCCTGCGGATTTCAATTACCTGCACTGCTCCATATGAGTAAATTCTGCCTACAACTATTACTGGTAATGTCGTGGAAAAGAGCCCCATCGTTCAAATACAGGATGAATCCATAAAACAGAAAGATTCAGACAGCTGACCTAACCAGAGACAACAGGTGGTAGAAGGAGGTAACGAGCCATTAGTGGTACGCACAATAGGCACGCAACAGCAGACCCAGTGCTGCCAGCACCCCAAACTCTCAACCCCTGGCAGAAGTCTCCATGCCCTCTGATCCTTCACCTCTCAATGCTACTGCAGCTTTGCTCCCGTTTTGAAGTACTTTCCTCCCACCATGCAAAAAACAAGGCCCAGATCTCCAGAGGGAGATGAAGACGCAGGATGATCTCAGAGAAAAGGAGAAAGGCAGGAACAGACGGGAAGGAACATCAAAAGGCAGACAGGCTAAAATTAGAAACAAGAATCCTGGATGAGGAGGACCAAAGCAAGAGCAGAGAGGCAAGCAGAACCTCCATTAGATGAGGCTCCTGGGAAGGAGGAGGCACAGACAGAAGGGAGAAGGAATATTATGGTGGGTGAGGTAGGAGAAGCTAGCAGACAGAACAGACTGCAGAAGTAAATTCAGCATTTTAAGACTACAACCTGTAGCTTTCTATCTAAGGAGCACTACTCAGCACACCAGGAAAAAGCCACAAAGTTGAATTCTTGTCTGATCTCTTCTGCTCTGGATGAGGGCTAACTCAAAGGCTGAATTAGCTCTCACCACAGAACTAGTTTAACACCCCAGTACAAGTGCTGATCACAGGGGAAGGCAATTTTGATTTGCCACCATCACCCACAACAGAGAGTAGCTCTGAGTAATGCAGGGCACCTCAGATCCCAGTCAGAAGCCTTCTGGGCAGGTGGCAAAACAGAGAGCGTCAAACAGATCAGAGACTAGGACAGTGAGCACGCAGCACCCCAACATGTGCGGAGAGACAGGCTATGGCAAGGAAGGAAACTAGACAAAATAGAGATGCTATCCTCATTTTCAAAACTAGCATAGTCTCACATGTCCCTTTCGAGTTGGTAGGACAAGAAACCACGCGAGTTGGAACAAAAAGGTCAACGTCCAAGGAGAACAGGCTTTCATCTTCAAGCCTGGTTAGCGCATTCAACTCTTGGACTGCTCAGAAAGACAAGAGTTTTACACAGAAAAATACCCAGGCTTGCTCATATAGACCCACAATCTAGTTCAGTTAAATGTATCTGCCTGTGCCTAGCTGCAAGATGAAACCAAGGAGACAGCTAGCTATGGGAAGCAGCCAAACACCGCCGTAACTAGAGCACCAGCTCACTCAGTGGTATTTAAACAGCCATAGCACAGCCACGAGCAGGATGTTTGTTTCCACACACACACACCCAGTCCCCTCATCTACCTAGATCTATTCCCAGCATTAGCATGGCTAATCTCATCCATCCATCTAAAGCTGTAACTATAGCAGTACTTTATAAATAGGCTTACATCTTCAGTCCATCCAAGACCTGACGCAACGGCAGTCAGTGCAGCAAGCGGTGTGTGTTGTTACGACAACACTGACATTTCACAATCTGCAACAGCCATCATCCTGCAGAACATGGAAAACACCAGACCGAAAGTGTAAAGTCTACTCAAAAGATTACTGCTTTTCTTAGGATATGGTCACTGCCACAGCCAGCAGCGTATCAGTTACCTCCTCCCTGTAGAAGGCAGCTATCAGGAGGCCATTCCCAACGGCGAACTTCTTGGAACTTTATCCGGGCTCCTCCTGGACCTAACCAGCCTGCAGAAAACCCAGCTACTTGCTAGTAATTTGGAGCTCCTGGTACAACTTGTTTACACAGAGCAGGTCATAGGATAGGCTGGAAGGTGTAAGCAGGATATAGTTTTTATGGCTCTGAACTCCTGCCCAGATAAGCTGATAACACTCTGCTCAGGGCTGGGGGGGGGGGGGGCACTTCCATGCATGCTTTATTTAAAATGAAGATGCACCATGAACTGTTGTTAAGCATTTTATACTTAATGATGAAGTTTCCATTCACCTTCTTTTCCTTTAAAGCTATTTAATGGGTTTGACGGTTTGGGTTTTTTAGGAGTTCCTAATTACACATACTTTCATTTCATATCAAGACATTCAGAGCAATACAGTATTTTCAAAACCAAGCTCCTCAGCCTTTTGCCGCACAGGCTGTCAAGCCTTCAGGGACAGGCTGCCCCTGGATTGTGGTGAGTATTTTAGAGGGTAACATCTCCCTCCTTCACCATGCCTGCGACACAATTTTAGCAGCTTTATGCTGCTCTAAAGGTAAATTATTTTTCAACCTTTTCTATGCTGCAAAGCCATCAGTCTCTTAAAAAAAAATTAGAGCCAGGTTCCTTCAGCTTTTGCTCCCCTTCCCTCCCTCCCCTGATTACCCACAGCTATTTAACTGCCCCACCATGACACCCTGCAGACCCTGATGTCCTCAGCTGAGGACCTGAAGCCTACAGCTCAAACAAGGACCCCCCCTAATATTTTTCTCAGAGCAAATCCAACACAACGCAAGAGGAAAGGAGGTGCTGTCTCGCTGTCCATATGTGGGAAAAACATCAGTTCCCTCAGCACAGAGCTGAGACAAGGCTTCTTTTACACATACTAAAAAGTTTTCTACCCTTTCCATTTTCAAAGCCTGTAAAATTTTGTTGCTGAAGAAGAAACAGGCATGCATTTTAGTCACCTCTGACTGAACCCAGCACCAGCATGAACACTCTTGCACCTAGCAGCAGAATTAATAGCTCGATGTTTCCACAAAATGCCGGATGTTGTAACCTTTGCTTTACTAATACAAACACAATATGCAATCAATAGCTTGCTCCTGCCACTGCAATAATTTATAGTGGAAGATTTATTTTAAAAATACTCATCAGATCAGTTTGGTTTTCTTGGAGACAGGGGAAGAAAGGCTGCCTACAGATTTTCAGAGGATAAATAATTCAATGCATGAATGCCAAGGGCACTACTGCACACATCCATATGGCAGGGACAATGCAGACAGTAATATATGCTTCACATCACCACCCTGACAGTGACTTCAACCCTGACCTAGAAAAAAACATCACTTTCTTCTGGCTACAACAGCTAATTCACTCTCCATCACTGCTCCCCGTAACGCTAAGGACTACTGTACACTTTTTGTTTACTTTGGGGTAGTGGCTCCCAATTCCTCAGCCTTCACAGACTGCAATTTTAGCCTCCGTTCACAACAGCTACACTGCAACGAGTGGAACAACTTATTCACACGATGAACTTAAGAAAATGAAAATCAACCAGAAAAGACACAGGTTTCAGAAATCCTCTTCAGGAGCTCACATCTTTTCACTACCAAAACCGAAAGGGACAGGAAAACCCAGGACAGTTTCTCATTCGTGAGGTCTGGCAAGACACCAGCGGTGCCCAGAAGAGCAGGCACAGAGGGCTGCTGACAGCCAGCACCCACCATCTGGGCTCCCACACCAAGCTTGATAGACATGGGACTTCGTAAGATCATGTTGAAGGTCGCAACAAGGCAGAAGGGGTAGGACCCAGTGCAGCCTCCCCTCCGCTCCTCCATGTCCCTCACAGTCAGCAAGCCTGCAGTCACACTGGTTTCATGCTCCCAAAATTAACCACAGAGACACTACCTTGCCCCACTGTCCCATTTTTGTGGCAACTTGACAAACTTCTCTACATTCTACAGTTTGGAGAAAACATTAAAGAATCAAGAGGAAGAATTCTGGAGCCCAAAATACCTGATATAATTAACTGCACCTTCTAACAGGATTATTTCCTTTCCTGACCCCAATTACTCCTTCAGTTTATTAAAGAGAACTCATATACACAGAAATGTTAACACCCTGAAGAGTCACATAAACAGAAAAAAGTCTGAGGGCACCATTATAAACAGAGTTAATGGAACTCAGTGATTGGAAATGGATCTTGAAAGCTGTCAGATCAAAGCAAGATCTTTCTCGTGTAAGGACTGCATTACCCTTGGAGCCACAGAGCTAATACCATCTATAAAAATATTTCACTCAAATAAGTTAAGAACAGCAGCGTTTCATCTGTCAAAAGGTGCGAGGCTTTTATGGGATTAGCCATTCCACATACAGCATAAAAATTAGAACAGATTTTTAAAAGCCCTCAGCTTAGCTGACGGAGACTACACAGACCAACGTGTGTGCCTGCTTCCTTCGCACACTCTATACGCTGAACAGATTTTTCACTGCTATTAGCATTTAAGCTTCTTTTTATTTTTTTTATACACTTGTAAAAGATTACAAATTGGCATCACCTCTAACTAGCCACAGATGAAGCTAGCACCACCACCCAGACTCAGACGAATTAAAGACTTTTAAATACCCAACAGTTGCATGAGAAAATACAACAGAACACACCAGTTCTCACACAGGAAAGCTTGAAAATTCCAGGTAGGATTGAAAACACTCAAAACCAGCCTCCAGACCATGGGCAGTGACAGCTTCCTACCCCTTTCACAGCAGAATACCAAAGACAGCATTTTGCCCAAGCATACTTTATCGAGGCTCTAGCTGCACAAACCCATACTGTTTAGGATGCTTGCGATTTCAAATAATTGACCACACAAGCTTTCCTTTATCATTTATGCAAGTATTTTTTTATGACCGTACATCAGTGGCATACAAATTACGTAACACTTGGCTGAGAATCCCAGTGCTCTGCGCCCTCAGAAAAAGCAGCTCCGTGCCGCTAATCTCTCTTGCAGGGAAAAAGAAAATATTTAAAAGCTGCATACAAATCACTCCTGTAAAGTGTTGTGCAGACTGTTTTAAATTAGATGGGGTAAAAATATATGCAAGTGTATCACGAAACACTAAAATCTTTGCTATGGAGACACAGTTTCTCTCCACAGCCTTTTACAACTGAAATACATACAATTCTCACTTATAATGGAGGTAGCAGACAGGCCACCTCTACCAGAGCCTCATCAAGGGAATACAATTAGGATAACAACCACCATGTATTTCCAGGTATTATTTGCTTTGCTGTCCTGAAAAGCAATAGTACCTGTCACCACTTGCTCTGTAGCTACCACCATTAAATCTTAATACTGAGGAAGAATTTCAATCCGTAAAGCAGACTGTCAAGCCTGAAATTCAGGTACTCCGCACGGAGGCAGGAAGAGGGGCTAACCTCGGAAGAAAGCAGTCACTCAGTAATTTTATAAAATGTAATTAACCAGCTCCGGTCCTGTGCATTTCGTTCCCTTGGAGAAGGATTTCTTCACCAAGTAATTAGACCGTCCCAGTTAAGACTCAAGTCACCACAGAACATATTTTCCCCAAAACAAACCCACATGCATGCTTTTAGAAGATTCAAGCACTACTTCAAAAAAACCTGCTGCTGTGTCTCCAAAGTTACTTAACGCTCTTCCTAGTTTTTGCCTTAGTCCCTGCAAGGATCTAAAACTAACTGAAACCAATACACCACTGTGGGAGCCCCCAAAATCCTGGGTTTATTCCCATACTTGAGACACTTCATTATCACAGAGTATCACCTTTTAATGTACAGAAAAGCAGGAGGTAAAAATCTTCGTACTTCAAACACATGTCCAAAAGCCACAACTTAAAGACAAAGAATACAGATTAAACGCTGTAAAGATATACTTGTCAGGAACCTTCCTTTGAAGTGTCTGCAGGAAACACTGTCATCATGCAGCCATGTTACAATTACACAGTTAAAATAATCACCACCAGTTGTAAGCAGTCCATCTGGTTTACTGAAAAGGGAACACTGCTGCTACAGTATTGATTAACACGACTAGTCTTCACTGACCCTAGAGAAATACATTTGTCTGCTCTACTGAACAGCTGAAGAACACTGCACGACACTGCTCCGTTTTGTTTAGAAGCATATTTGGGGACTTAAGTCAATTAAAACATAAGTAGAAAATAAAATAATCTTAACAGGTTGTCTACCACACATGAAGGAAGAAATGAAGACCAGCACTTTGCTGGAGGGGTTTTTGTTCTGGTTTTTTTTTTTTTATTTCTCTTCCCCCATCCAAAACCAACATTCATATTGGACAATCTGTATGTTTAAGTCTGAGAAAATGCTATTACAACATCGTAAAAACAAAGAGCAGCACATTAACAAAAATCAGTTCACCCTGAGCCATGTTTTTTATGAAATGGAGATACAGACAAGAGTTCATTTTTAAAAGCAGAAGCAGAACTGAATGGTAAAACCAACAGTGAAACACTAAACATAACATCTTCAGTTTCCAGCCTGTCAAAGCAGCTAACACTTACATGACCAGGGCTCCTATAATCACTATTTAGAACAGAAATGGGTGGGGGTGGGGGTGTGTGTGTGTGTGTGTGTAGTTGGGAACTAATCAAGTGGGAGGGCAGACATCAAAGGGCTTGTACATGCTCCAAACTCCAGTGCGGTGTTCGCTGCATGGGCAACTCAGTCTGCTGTGAATTTCGCAAACCAAACCCTTACCACTTACTCAGACAAGTCTGGAGGTGATGCAAGTCCCAGCTAGCCTAACAATACAGGTTCACAGCAAACTCCTCCGAAGCCCAGACCGCCCTTTGCCAGGTAGGACACAGACAAAATGTGCCCTGGCAAGTTTTATACCTTCCTGCACTACCTCCTTTAGGACTGACAAGGTCTCCCAGCAGCAGAGACCCGGAGCATCTCTTCATACAAAAAGCTGAGCTCCACAAACCCCAGACACGCCTAAGCAAGAGCAGGCACCAGGACAGACAGGCTAGCGCAGACAAGGCTTTGCTCTAGGGACAGAGACGCGAAGGCCGTGAGGGTAACTGTGCTACAGGAGCAGCTCGACCAGAGCCCTGAGCGCACACCCACGCAGTCACGGACCACCTCTCAGAGTGAGATCTTCCACTGACAGAGCATTCCCCATGGAAGGAAAACAGGTCACGCAGCTTCAGGGCGACGTTTCACAGGCATAACGAAATGAGGTGCCTAAGAGTTTCCCTGCTCCACGTAGCATTTTAAACCCTGCTCCTGCAAGCCACCACAACCCTTTAAAAGTGCTCCAATAACACACCTCTAATCTGCCAGTAAATCCATTCTGTAAAAATGCCAACTTTTTCTTTTTAATCAAGTCAAATATTTAGTTCCTGGTAGAGCACACACAAAAGAATGCACCAATGCCAGTTGAAAACATGCGGGAGTTAATCTTCTCCCCCTCCATGACTTCATGGAGTGGGGGTTTTCCACCACCACCCCCCCCCAAAAGGAAATAATTGGAGCAATTACATAAAAACGTTCCATTATATGAAGAAACCAGAAAGAAAAATACATTTAACCCCAAGTTCCTTAATTTTATACAAATTTCAGCACAGCACACAGCCACTACAAAGCATTACATTGGCAAGACGTTTTCAGCTAAGTAACTCTGCCTACACAGGAAGAAAAAATAAAAACTGTCTATACCCAATTTCAGAAGTCATCTCAGGAGGGAATTTTGCTTCAAGAGCTGCCTGGAATTTGTTCTCTGCCTATAGGGCCATGTCCCCAGTGGTAAGAGAGTACTCTGTGTACAAAACCAGGAGGGGGGAGGAACCCTTTTCCTGCAACTGGATATCAAAACAGATCTCCAAGCTTAGAGTAGAAGCCAATCCGTAAACACACCGACTCTTGTGCCTCAATGAACAGGCCGATTTTCTCTCTGCACGCACACCCCCCTCGCAGGACAGCTGCTCTCTCTGGGAAAGGGCAGAGGGCATCAAGGGCTCAGCTCATCCCCGCTCCCTTCGAGGCGAGGGCTGGGGGAGAGCGGCGATTTGCCTTTCTAAACATGCAATCAATCTACCGGACTGGGGGAGGTTAATTCTGGACTGCAGAAGTGCAGCTGTTTTGGGCTGGGATTCTTTATTTTTTTTTCTCCCCCCCCCCCCCCCCTTTGCTAAGGGGCAAAGGTGTCGAGCAGCCCCTCCCCGGCACACAAAGGCTCCTCGGAGGAGAAAAATACCAAGCAATTTAAAGTTTAAACTAGAAAATAAATAAATAAACGGGGATCAGCCAGGCTGGCTGGCGGCAGCTCGGTTCAGCTCCATCCTCTGCGCACACACACGCAGGGCTAACGCCTACCCAGGGATGATGAAATGGGAAACGGAAATTACCATTTCAGACAACTTTTGGTATTGTTCCCCCAGCCAGCGCTCACCCCAACGTGCGCGCTGCCCACCCGCGCCCCCACACAGCCCGGCGGGGGCACGGGCCAAGGCCGCGACCCCGACCCACAGCCCCCTCTTCCTCCCGCCCGCGTTGCCCCCGCAAGCCCCCGAGCCCCGAAATATTTAACAGCCTCCGAGCTGTACCTGCAGCCCCCCCAACCCCTCCTCACCCCAGCCCGCCCCGTCCCTCCCGCTCCCCGCAGCCCCTTCCCACCGCCTGCTCCGCCAGGTCCCCTCCCCGCTCCCAGGGCCCCCCCCGCGCTCCCCTCTCCACCCGCAGCCCCCCACAGCCCTTCCTCGCTCCAAACGGCCCCTCATCTCCCTCACCATCACCGCCCCCCCCCCCCCAAAACCCCTCGGCCTCACCCTCTGCACGTCGCTTTCTCCCCACAGCACGACCCCGTCCCGCCCTCTCCCCGCACCCCCCCTCAAACACACCCGCTGCCCCCCTCTCTCGGCCCCTCCACTCCCCGCTGCACCCCAGCCCCCGCCTAGGCCCCTCTCCCCGACCACCAGGCCGTAGTACCCCCGCTCCCACCCCCGCCCGGGCCTCGCTCCTACGGGCACGGCCTCCCGCCCCCCCCGCCGCCCCCTTACCGGCGCTCCGGGCTCAGCGGGCCGAGGGCAGCCTCGCGGGGAAGCGAGGCCTGCGGCTCCGCCGGCCCCGCCGCATAGAGGAGGCGGCGGGGGGGGGGGGAGGGGGGAGGAAGGGACTGCGGCGGCGGCGGCGCTGGGGGGCGGCGGCGGCGGCGCGGAACTAGCGGAGGGGGCGCGGGCAGTAGCGGCGGCGCCTCCCGGCCGCACGCTCCATGGCCCCGCCGCGCTCGGCCTCGGCCTCGGCTCGCAGCGCTGCCGCCCGCCCGCCCGATCGGCCACCGCTGAGACGCTGCCGCTGATTGGCCCGCCGCGTCGGCGCGCCCCATTGGCGGAACGCGGCCAGTGCCGCCGCGGGGGGGTGAGGGAGGGGGGCGGTGGAACTCGGCGCCGCAGCGCCCCCCCCCAAGCCAAGCCCCGCCGCTGCGCGCGGGGGCCGACGGGAGCGGGGAGGCGGGGAGCGGCCGCCATTGGCCAACGTGTCCCGCGACGTGGCCGCTCATTGGCGAGCTCCTCAGGGGTCAGGAGTGTGGCGGTGCTTCCGGGGCGGGGTCTCCGCGCGTAGCGCTGGGCGCCGGGGCGGGACGCAGGGGGGGCGGGTTGGTTCTGCTCCCCCGGCGGTACGTGCGGGGTGCGGGACGCAGACTGTCCGCTGTCGTGCCACCCGCCCCGGCCTGCCAAGCGACACGAACGGCGGCAGGTGGTGCAGGGCCGGTTCCGTGCTCTGTCCTCACCCTCTCTCTGGGAGGGCGGGCGATGCTTCCCCACCCCGGTGGACAGGCGCTTCGCTCGCGCCGCCCTCCCCACGCTTTTCCCCACCGGCTGCCGGGATTGCCCCGCTCCGGGCGGACAGTCCCGGGGTGCCGGCGCGGCCCAGGCGCTCCGTCGCTTCAGTGGTGGCACCTGCCACGCCTCGGGTGCTGCCCCTTGTTTGTGCTCAGAGGCACCGCGAACGGGCGCTCCCCGGTTTGATGGAGGGTGCGGGGTCCGGTGCCTGGGCCGCTGGCGTCTGCGCACCGATACACTCGAAAGTCATCGTCGGGGTGAGGCACTGGTGGGGGGGGCTATACCCTAAGGGCCAGGGGGGGCTCGAGGGGACGGTAAGTTACACGTTACTGAGCCGCTCGTCAGGAGGCACCGGGCGATAATTTGGTGTTTACATCCAACTATCGGCTGTATCTGCATGGTGTGGCCGCAGCATGTGGATAGACGCTGCAATACAAATCGCTTCATGGTTTGTGGCCAAGTTCCTTAATTACGTCTTCATTAAAAGTTCTTGATGCTAAATGTTTGCTTTTACTTTCAGAAGGGGCTGTGTTAACGAGAAACTTCTCTTGGAAGTTACTGAGCTAAACCATTGTTCGTATGTCGCTGCCAGGGTCAGAGAGAGAAGGGACCAGGCGGGTGAAGTTCCAGGCTGCCCTGGCTGGAGCTGCGGGTGCCGAGGCCTGGCTGTGGCACCGGCACCGGGGTTAGCGCAGCTCCCGCACCCTCCGGGGAGAAGGCGGCCAAGTGGGGCTTCACTGCCAGGCCTGGGTGGTCTCTACCGTACAGTAAAGGCGCATCAAAACAGGCCCTGCTCCCTCTTGGCCCTGGGACAGGTCGCTTCCTCCTGACCAGGCTGCCTTGGTTGTGCCTGGTTTGATGGGGTTTTTAATCCTTTCGTAATATCAATTTTTTGTGCTGTCTTTATTCACAGGGTTTCTTCTAAAACAACCAAACCCTTGGCTCTCCAAATGGGGATGGCCGTTCTTGCTGGATAAGCCTTCTGCCTTTGTCCCACTGGGCTTGTGGAAGCAGCAGAAGTGCAGGCGTGCTTCTGCTGTGCCGTGCAGACAAGCAGCCACATGACGGCTCGGTTCCTGTACTTGAGAAAACACTGCTGGTGCCTGTCCTGGCTGGCTGCAGCGCTGCCTCCAGCCCCAGCGAGGCTGTCTTATCTGCTCCCAACAGTCGCTGTGTTCCCACCTGTTAAACACATGCTCTCCAGCACTAAGGTAACTCCAAAAGTACCGGTAGATCCTGTTACTCACTGCCCATGCCTGAGCTCAGCACCACCCTTCTGCAGAATAGGAATGCTTATTGTATACCTTGTATTTCACACCACACATCTAGTGCCAGAGCCCCTTTGCATCATCAGGGTAAAACAAATGCTGCAGTATCCCCCAGGGAAGATGAAGTTTATGGGGTAGATCTTCACAGCAAGTACAAAATGGGGATAACATGCACTGCTCCCTGCCCAGACCAGGTGGCCAAGGTGCCCTGGTGTGGGTGGCAGCCGCCTGCACAGCTGTGTCACTGCGTTTTGTTTTGGTTGCTGAGGATGGGGAACCCTTGAGACAGCAGCTCTACCAGTGACCTCATCGGTAATTGTTCTGTTTTTTTAAACCCCCTCTTCCAGGAGTGTGGTCCATAACTCTGATTGCTTTTTTGGCATTTGGCAGCCAAAAGGATTGTTCTCATGTTGCCAGCGGTCCCCCAGGAAGAAAAATCCCTTTGCTGGGCTCAGTAGTGATGGAGGAGTGGCTCAGGAGCACGTGGACAACTTCAGTGTTAAATAACAGCATGAGAGAGATTTATTCTGAGCCTGTTAAGCTGGTCCTGTGTTCTACTTAGGCTTAGTCTTTTTATCTCTACCCATCTTCCTCTTCCATAAGACCTACTAAAACAGTCAAAAGAAAAGGTTCTTGGGGTAGGTTGGTTTTTTTTTGTCCTCCCTTCTATTAAGCTTCTTGTCTACCTTCACTGAAAACATTGCAAGTGTTTGCCAGTTTGGTGCCTCTGAGTAGATGAGAGGGGAAATATGTTTTCTTATTTCCTAAATATAGTTGGCTGTAACTGCTTCCGTGACAGCTTTGAATGTCATCCAGGTCAAAGATCCAGTGGTGGGGAAGAAGTTAAATCGTTTCTGTGTCATTCTGACCTTTTTCTATTTGAACACAACAGTGTGGACTATCAGCCTATTTCAGGGAGGGACATTAAAAGTGCTTGGTAAGAAAGAAAGTTAACAGTGGGAGTAGGAGGGGAGAATGGTTTCAGCTGGGGGTTGTTCTGCTGGTTTTCTAGGTGAGACTTCTGCAATGAGGACACTTACCCTGCTTGGTTTTTCTACCCTGGGATGGTTTTTGCTCCCTGCAACTTCATTGCAATTCTTAAGAGGAAATAAAACTATAGTTAATTGTTGAGAGCACCTTTATCCTTCACTAAAGGTTGCAAGCTCTCAAATCCCAAAATAAAACAAATACTCTGGTGCTGAGGAGGAAAGAGAACATTGCACGAGGGCAGAGAAATTTAGGCCACTTGGGGAATATGCTTTCAGGCTTATTTCTGATCTGTTACAGCAAAAGAAAAGGACACTAACTTTGGGGAAAGAGCTCTGTGACCCTTTGGTCCTTGCTCTGTTACTCTTTTCCTCTCTAACTCTGGAGATGGCACCTGTGTCAGCTGCTCACCTGCTTTTGCAACCAGTCGGTAACCATCTCACTGCTTCAGCTGAGCTCCTGTGAAGCTCTACAGCAACTGTCTTGTGGTGGAAGGAACCATTATGTCACCCATAAGGTCAAAAATACCTGGTCTGCATTAATGTGGGTGCAGTTCTCTGCTGATTCAGCTCCTATCAGGATGCAAAGATGGGAATCTATTTTTAATAGATTAGTCAATGTGTGATTTATGACTGCTACAGTCACACATCAGGGTAAATCCTGTGTGACCAGTCAAGTGCCAACATCAAAGAGGCCAAGAGAATAAAACTTTAGAAGAACTTTGATTAGAAGAACCTTTACTTCAAGCTTGGCTCGTGTTTTAATTAATGTCATCTATTAACATTTTGAAGAAAGATGGTTTTGGCAAACAAAGCAGCCATTTAGAAAGGCAGCCATTTGGAAAGCCAGCAAGGAGTACAGCTGATGCTCTTGGTACTGCAGCAGAAACCTTCCTAACTCTGCACACAATCTCATTTTTCTTAAATAAAACTACTTTCAAGCCATCCTTGTATTTTTTTGCTGTTGTCATCGTTAAAGGACAACTTCAGTTCAAAACAAGCCCTTCTGCCTGTGATGCCATTAAGAAATAAAATATTGGGCTTTCACCTGCTTTATAATGAGGTGGTTGCTCACAGCTCTATGAGATGTGATTAAATAATAAGGCTAAACTAATGCAGCAGCTCACTTGTACCAAAACAGTATTTTTTTGAAAGTTTAAATCCTCGATGCAGCCCACTGTGTAATCAGCTGAGTCCCAGTGAAGCCCCAGGACCATACGCTGGGGTCAGGACAGGCAGAGGCAGCAAACCGGGAGCTGATTTCGCTCCCGTGCTACCCCATGCCCTTGGCCTGCACAGGCAGCAGTATTGATGGACCCCTCAAAGCTGTGAGCTGCTCTCATGGATAGTAAGGCTATTTAGATGGTTCCCTGCGAGACCTTATGCCTATGCAAACAGTAAGTCCATGGAGCATCCTGCATCCCTAAAGAAGGATGCTTTCTGAGGGCAGTGGTCCCCTGCTGCTGGGTAAATGCCTCATATATGATGTTCTAGGCGTGAACTCATGACAGTCCTGTTCTAATTACTGTTTTTACGATTTGTAATGACAGGCTTTAGGTTTCTAGGCTGCTTATGGATTTCAGAGGTGCAGTGACAGTTGCTCACTCGGAGCTTACTGACCTCCTCCAGTCTGCGAGGTTTGGAGATGACTTCAGCCACCTCCTGCACACAGATGGATTCCTGAGCTGCTCCTGAGCTTTGCACGCTTCAGCAGCTCTCCAGGGAACACACTCCCGTGGAGCAATCTGCTCATTCGTGGCCTTTGAGTCAGAAACAAGCTATTTGCCGCCTCCCGCTCTACCCCGGCAACTAAGCTGAGAGGGACCCAGGGCGTCAGTCCTTCTTGCGTGCATTTACTTTGCTTTTCTAGTAATTTGTAAGCCATGACTGGCAGACAGTTTGGTCACTGCTGCTATATGGCTGATACCCTGCGATCCCCTGCCTATAGCCATCTGTCACCTACCTATCTTAAAGTTAAATGCTCTGGTCTTTAGAGGTGACTCAGAGATAAAATCCTGTACCCCAGTGCTGTGTCCCAGTTATGCCTTAAGCTCGTGGGCTGCCTTGCCATGGGGTGTCCCCCTTGCACCCAGGGAGGAGCAGTTTAAGGGCCACGGTGTCCCCTGTGCGTGGAGGGGAGCAGGTCAAGAAGTGGGTCTGGCAAGGAAGCACTGGAACATGCAGCGATCCCAAGCTGTTCCTGGAGGAATAGGTGTGATGGTTTTGGGCTGGCTCACATAAAAGGCTGACTGCTGAACAGAGCTTTCCCTGGTAAGCAGTTTCACTGTGCTTGAGGGACAGATGTGTGGTCTTTTAAGCATGTGCTTTGTTCCTGAGCCTAAGGCTTTCCTAGGTGCTTGGCCTTGCTGTTCTGAAGGAAAGCATCTATCCCTTGACCTTGACTTGTCATCTGCAAAGACGTAATCTAAAAAAAACCCATCTGGTACGTGACAGAGATGCGCGCTGCTGAGGGGTGCTGGAACACTCTGGGGCCTCCTACCCAGCACCGGGCTGTGCATTTTTGTCCTGCCATGGAGGAGTCCTGGCTTACACTGCTGGGTGAGTAACAGAGCAATTTTTCATCTTTCAGAAAGTCTGAATTTACCTTCTAGCAGCTTCAGCTCTCAATTTAATCCTTTGATTCATTATTGATGTGAAGTCTGTGGATGACACAGCAGCCACCTGATTCTAGGTATCCATTCACTCGGTTTGCTGTTTTGAAATGAGTCTGAGCTAAGCTGGGGGACGGACAGCATCCTGCAAAGAGCTTCCTGAGACCTGGGGGGGCAAGAACAAGGGCAGCAAGGCTGTCTTACAGGGAGCGTGGAAATAGGAGATGTGAATTCTCAGACCTAGCAGAGCAGTGTTGGCTGTGGAAACTGATTACTCCTGGCCTGAAAAATACAAGACGGGGCAGCTAATGCTGCTTCCTGCTCCTAACCTGCTCAGGAGATAAACCAGGGATTTCAGACTCCAATCCAGCACCTTTCCCCAGTAGTAAATACACGTGGCATTGCTGAGTGATGTCACGGCTGGAGCACATCCCAGCGAGGCCAAGCCTGGATCAGGTTATATCTGTCTTCTCTGAATATTGGCTTACTCCCAAAGGAGCATATTGCAGTCCAAGGGCAGCAACTGAAGCCACCTTTCCCAAGGTCATCTCTCGCACACACAGAGGACAGCATTCGCTTCCACGTACGCAGCACAGCCTGAGCCGTCCACGCAAAAGTCACAGTGCAGCCATAGCAGTTGCTGACTGCATGTAGGGCAAAACCTCTTGACACTCCGTTCTGGCATCACTTTGTGTCGCCACCAGCAAGGCAAGGATCCCCAGCCCTCCTTCCTGGTGCTTCATCATCTGGTTGCCTTTGAGGCACAGTGTGAAAGGAAGAATAGGAATTGCGTCAACTCCAGCTATGTGGCACGTCTGTAAATAACCAGTCCTCATAGTTCAGTACAGTTTTGTCACACCAAGGCCTGCATCTTGTGTCTGGGAGTGTCACAGCAAGAGTCCAGCTGGCCTATAGACCTGAAAAGCTGTTTGTTTTCGGTCAGTGAGCCCGCCCAGACTTAGCTGTGGGTGGTCATCTGTGCTAGAGTTTGGACCCATTCAGCTCTCATTGCCCTCCACCATTAAATGGGTGTGAGGTTGTCTTCACTGAAGCTGGAGCAAACCTAAGGCAGGCATAATGGAACGTGCTTGGCGCTCTCTCAGGACAGCCCGGCAGAAGTCTGTAAAGTCCTGTGTTAAGCAAACTGCACTGCTTCACTTCTCATCAGGCTGTAATTCTATTTAAATGATGCAACTCTTTAAAAATAGATCAGGTCTAATTAGCAACAGGTCTAATCAGAAGATGGATGAAAGCAAGGTGTGATGTGCCTTGAGTGAAGCAGAGGTAGGGATGCACATGGTGTTGGTACCCTGCAGTGATTGGGGGTACTGGGGGGCCCCACTGCCCCATGGTTCCTGGTGCATCCTGTTTCCCCACTGAAACTACTGCACTTCTCTGCGCCTGTGTTACAGGGAGCCTCCCCCAACAGTCAGCACTTCCAAAAGAGCTGTTTCCTCCTCCAAACAGCTGGAGTGTATGTAACCCCCCACCATGGATACCTCTGCAGGGTGGGTGAAGATGTGACACTCAGCTCTGCAGCAGTGTGGGTCGGCATAGAACAGAGGGCTTGTGCTGTGCCCGTGTTTGTGCTGAGCCAGAGCTTTTTCCGCTGTCCTTCGCTGGTCTAGTCACTTAGAGCCACCGCAGCTCTGCAGCACCCATTTCACCTCTAGCTTTGTGCGTACCTGTATTGGACCTGGGCTCCTTGTAGCCTCAAAAGGGGCCAGCCTTGGGTTTCACAGCCTCCAGTCTCAGCCAGGACGAGGGGCAGAGATCCCTCCCCAGGCAGAGCAGGTGCCAGTGACTCTCTTTACAGACAGCGCGCATGCTAGAAGAGCCCACGTGGCCAGCATGGAGTGGAGGCAGGTAGCAGTGCACGCCACACTGCATCTCCCTGGGCAGCTCAGCCAATCTGGCTGTGCCGGGTGGTATCTGTGGGGTGGAGGAGCCACTGGTGTCTCCACAGCCAGCTGTCACATCCCTACTGCGACACTGCAAGCTATGACCAGCCAATATGGATTAATTGCAACCAGTTTAATTTTGTGTCTGTAAATTAAGCTGTTTGACGATTAAGCCAGTGATACAAAGAGACTTCCAGGAGTGAGGAGGACATTAACATGCTAATAGACCTTGCTGGTAGAAGGTTTACTTAGACACATCCCAGGGGGCAGATGACAATTAACATCCTAAGAGACTCTTAGAAAGAGGATGGTAATTCAGACCTGCTGGGAAGGGAGATATTTATTATTATTTTATGTAGCCCTGCAACCTCCCATTCAAGAATGCCTGAGATTCTTTAGGACAGGTAAGTTAGGAGAACCAACAACAGTGACAATAGCTAAAAGTTGTTCTGAAGCCACCTGAGGGGAGAGACATGGACAGGAGGGAGGGAGAAAAAGCTGCAGAAACCATTCTGGTCAGGCAGACAGGAGAAAAGAAAGAAACATGACTTCTTGAAGGCACATCAAAGGAAGCAGGCTAGAGAGATCAGATCTGCAGGCCTTGCAAACAGAATATTAATTTCAGCAGAGAAAGAAGGGTGTAACTGTGGCAGGAGGCAGTTGATGTTTGCTCTGAAATGCCTTCCTGCCCCAAAGAAATACTTGGCAGAGGACTGAGCCCACCCACTCTGCTGTTCACTAGTGCAAAATAGGAAGAGATTACACAAGATTTAGGATCAGGGACTTAAAATACAATGACCTTTGTGGTGTCTGTACATAGGGAACTTAACACTACTCATAACCTTGACACGCTCTGGTGCAATGCCTAAGGGGGGGGGGGTTCCACCACTGTTAGAACCGCACACGTGCACCAACATGCATGCAGACCATCAGTCGCATTGTAGTTTGGCTGCTGTGAGCTGTCAAACACATTGTAACGGTTTTTCCACAGAAAATAGGCCACGGGAGCCAGCCAACCTGCATGACAAAGAGCAAACATATAAATGTATATACATTTGTTCACTCATTTTACTTCCGAGTGTGCTTGTTAATTCATCATGCTCAGCTGCTGGTACTAAATGCTGTTTTCTATCAGCTAATTCATACCTTGAGCTATCAGAAGGGGAGTCTTCCTCAGCAACAGCTGCAAAGGGAGGGAGCTGGTCTCTCTGTTGACTCCAAGATTGCAAAGGTTGTTTCTTCCCTCTTTTCCCAGATGTTACAATTATGTGGCACGTGACATTAAGAGTAATAAAAATCCCACAGTGGAGCTAGTTAACGTACTCACACCATGAGACCCAGCATGGCCTGCTTTCCTAGTGCCATGCCTCCACAGCAATGGCGGGTGGCAGCAGCCTCTACTCTCTCCTGTGCCTGCACGAACCTGCTCGCTCCTGCCAGGTGTTTGTTCTCCTCCTGCCTAAATCTGTTGGGGCGGCGAAGATAGGGCTGGCCGAGGCTGGGCTGGGGGGCTGCCTGCACTGCAGGGCCTGGCCAAGGCCTAGCTGGGTTGTGGGAATCGGCTACTCCAGGGGACCTGGGCAGGCAGCCGTGGCCTGGGGCTCGTCTGCAGGAGGCAGCCCGCCTTGGGGGGCCGGCGAAGGCCAGGCCGCAGGATCCCGGCTGGGCCCCGGCCAAAGCAGAGCCGAGGGACGTGCCCCACCGAGGCCGGGCCGCGGGGCCCCGGGCGGGGCTGGGCCTTGGCCCGGGCCGGGCCTCAGGAGAGGCGCCGGCGGCCGCCGAGCGCGGGATTCCCCGTTGCCGCGGTAACCGGCCGGGCCGGGCCGGCAGCCCCCGCGCGGCTGGGGGCGGGGCCGACGGACGCCGACGGTTGCCCCCGCCATCTTGAGGCATGGCAGTGCCGCCGCTGCCGGCCCCTTTCCAACATGGCCGCTTGCTCTTCACCGGGCACTTCCGTCCCCGCTGAGGCCTCTGGCTCCCGGCGCGGCGGCGAACGCGGCTGCCCGCGGGCGCGGCCCTCCCCTCAGCGACCCCTCGGCGCTCGCTAGCAGCTGCCGCCCTCCGGGCGGAGCGGGACGCTCGGGCGGCTGATGGCGCTGCAGCGGCTGCTGCTGCTCCGGGGCTGCTGGCGGCGGCCCGCCCCGCCGCTCGCCCCGGCCTGGGCCTGGGCCGGCCCGCGGCCCAGCGGCCGTCCCCTCGGCGCGGGACGCGGCCTGCAGGTAACGGGGCGGCGGGGGGGCCCTTGGAGCGGCGGGGGGCCGGCCTCGGGGCGGGGCCCCGCCTCCCCGGTACGCGGCGGAGGGCGCAGCGCCGAGCAGCGGCGGGGGCCGCCGGCCTGGGCGGGCGGAGAGGCCTTGCGGGCTGCTGGGGCCCGGCGCCGCCGCCTCACGAAGCCCTGCGCCTCCTCGGTGGCCTCCCGCAGCCCGCCCGGGCGCTGACCGGGCCGCGTCCCCCCAGGGAGCAGGCGGACGGGGTGGGAAGCTCACGGCCCCGGCGGCTTTGCGTTTAAACGGCCTCTTGCTTCGAGACAGGGCTTCCCGTGGGAGGTGTCGCCGGTTGGGCCGTGCCCAAGGTCCATCGCTTCAGTGCTACGTTGCAGTACCTTGGGGGGTACCAGCGGTACCAGGCTGTCGTAAGCTAGATAACCTTGATTAAAGGGTGTGTTTCTAACCTTTTTCCTGCTTGGTTCTTTGCGTCTCGTGGATATAAGCACCCACCGTCTTGGTGTGTGCCACAGATGTGTGTTCCCCCTTTGCTGGTATGGCAGGGCCCTCCCAGCACAGCCCCTTCATGCAGAAGGTAAGGGTCTTGTTTAAACGAGGCCTCCAACGTGATTTCAGTCTTCTTTGTGGTTTTCTTCAGGGCAGGGAAAAAGCACTGGCTGCCCAAGTAGGCGATGGAGGAAAAACAGTTGTAGGACTGCTTTGTGAATCGTGCCAGGTTTTCCTGTGATCAGGTTAAGCTAGTTCCGTTCTAGAAAGTACTAATCCCAAGAGGGAGCCGTCTCGGGCCACCACAAGCTGTCACTGCCTAGCAAACCAGAAGAAAAGGGTGAGGGATTTCAGCAGTCAGTGTTCCTGTCTGGTGTGCTGCACAGAAATTTGTGCTTTTGCAGTAGAGGGGTGGTGAGACAGAGAAGGGCCAAGACTTGTGTTCGGTGAAAGTGTTGGTACGCGTTAGTTCAGATGTTGTGAATTTGCCTTTAAATGTGAATATCAACTGCAGGATTATTGCTGCATTGCCACGGGTAAATAGCTGTGTCGTCCTTACTGCCATGCAGTAGGGTTACAAAGTAGTAGTCCTTAAGATTTCCTGTTGTGGGAGGGTATCTTTATGTTGTAAGAAATTACTTCCAACGTATCTTTAGAATGAAGTACGGAGGTACAGGGAGGAAAAAAAATAAAATTTTCAAGTGTCAGTATGTTTCTATTTATGCATGTGCTTTCTTTGAACTGGGTTATAAACAATATTTTCAAATTCTTGTGGCAAGTGCACAGCACAAGCAGGTCCTGCAGCTTACCCACAGTATTTTCACATGTAGAAATCTTAGTCTCATGACATGCAGAAAGGTTACAATAGTTGTCTCTTTTTTTTTTTTTCTTTTTTTTTTTTTTTTTTCTTCCCTCAGAGCCTTCTGTCGCAAACACTTTTCCCCCCACGTCAAGGTCTCAGTGGAGTCCTGGGGAAACAACATATAATTCAAGATCCAGTCAGGCTTTGGAATCTCTTAGGTGAGTCCCAAAGACCAACCGTACAGGTGGAGGAGGGGAAAAGGTAGTACTTAGTAAGAGTATTGATTTTTTCTTACCTTCACTGTGTGTGTTTCTGAAACTGAAATAAACCCGTTCTGTTCTTGGCTTTGGAGCTGTGTGCATTTTGCAGGGGTTCTAGGTTTTTTTTGTTTGGTGACAGGGATGAACAATGGCACCTTTCCACAAGAAGCTCAGCATGATTAAGTAAGCACTTGAGTCATTAGACCTAAAAGCTAATTTAAAAACTGCAGACTTTAAAGTAGAGAATCTTTCTCTGCCTCATTAGCAAAGCCTAAGACGAAAATGTCATTCACCTTGGTCAGAAATCATGTCATATGACCTTGTTGAAAACCTTGCACTGGAACAAGTTGAAAGTGTATGTTAGGAAATGTTATTTGAATTCTTAGAGCAAAAGTTCAGCAAGGTAAAATAAAGGAAATTATTGTTCTTGCTACCCTCTTCAAATTGGAAAGACAAGTTTGCTGATGCCTTTGAGATTTGAATGAAAGTTGTCACAGCTGTTCTGGCCAGTGTGGGCCTGGTGAGCTTGGGCTGCTTTACCTTTGAGAGGATTTTTTTTTAAGTTAATATAACAGTATATGCATAATCTTTCAGATGGCAGTGAATCTTCTAGTAGAATTAGCAGTGGACAAGCAGCCCAGTTTCTGGGCTTATTCCCCTTTCTGGAGCCTTTCTCGAAAGACCATGGGAAATGGAAGCTGCTGTTGTCAAGACAGTTGTCTTACTTCTGAACTTTTTGCATTTTCCTGGTGCAGAAAGCCTTTGTTTGTTTTATAGCAGCAACTGTGAGTCTTACTGTTTGTAGCCTTACTCTCTTGGCTTTTGTTAAGAGTATCCTAACAGCATTTACTGAGAAACCTGCATTTAACTCCAGTACGTATATTTCCTTAATAAGCAGTTACAATTCCTAGTCTGAGGCTGTTCTTAACTGATCATACCAGTGTTAACTATGGCTATACCTTGGAAAACATCTACATGCTTCAGCATTGAATAAATTTCTCCAGATAATTTTTCTTTGCTTCATTAAAATAATCTCTGAACAAAGCTGTATTTTGGTGGGATTGTCAAAAAATTTATATTATATAAGGAAACTGAGGGAGTCTGTCCCTCCCATTACTCCCTGTGGTGAGCCTGTCCCATTTCCTTGCTACACAAAGGAAGCTGTGCGCTTCAGTGGATGTGGAGCTTAGCTTTCCATGCATTTGGAGCTTGCGTGTATTTCTGCCATCCTCTGTCCCCCTCTCTCACTGTCTCCTGAGGTCCTCTGGCAATAACTACTTAACTGTGCTTGCCTGCAGGTAGCACTTACTATTTTACTACTTCAAGCTCTCGGGGGAGTAACCAGAAGAATGGAGGACTCAAAAAGAAATCTCCGCAGGAGGACGAGGGTATGTATGTGTCAAGAAGATACTTAGTGAAACCATGTGTGTGAGTGAGGGGTAAGTGTAGACAGCATGGAAGGTCCACCGTACTGCTTCTATCTCTGGTACTGTAAACCTGTAAATTACCACCTCTACAAGCCTGTGTCTAAGAACAAGTTTGAAGGGGTATTTTGGCTTACATGAGGCAATAACGAGGTTCAAGACGGATCATGAAACTGATTCTTTCTGTCCCACTTTGCATCCTATGCAAATACCTTCATTGATGTTTACCTTAAGTTTTGCCACTTTTTGTAAAGGGGAACAGTAGTATCAATCAAGTTTGGCTTAGAAGGTTTTGGTGTAAAGTATTTTGACTTAATAAAGTTGTATTAACTAAATTCTGTTCTTTAAGCTGGATTCTGTTTATGGGTTGTTTTTTGGTTTTTTTTTTTCATTTACCCACACTGTGGATGTGTCTCTACTTCTAGTGGTATACAGAGCTCAAAGTTAAAAATTGATTCCTTCAAGAATTCTTAGGTGTGTTACTAATGGCACTTGCTCAGAATTTTTCTCATATTTTTTTTAAATCAGTCTTCCTAGATACTGGTTTTTTGCATGTCTTATACTGCCTGAACCCCAGGTATTCTGCTTTATAGGACTTTTTGAAAATGAGTTTTATCTCACTAAATGTGTTCTGGAACCTAGGGACCTATGTGGTGTGCCAGATGATGTTGAGAATTAGAGGAGTGCCCTCTCTGTACCTTAAACTTAAGGAGATGAGGGATTTAATGACAAAAATGGGAGGTGCGGGGTGCAGCGGAATACTTTTAGTGTACTAGACAAAAACCTTGCATAACTTCTGACAGGCGGGGTTCTGAGCCTTGTAGGAGGTACTTTTTATCATGTACCAGTAGGTTTTCACCAAACATTTTTCAAATATGAGTGGATTTGTGGGTCTTGGTATTGTTGTCAACTTTCTGCTATTTGTAGATTGACAACAGCTGCATTCCATTTAAAAAGTGTAATTTGACTCTTCCACTTCTGCAAAGAAAATTCTTTGCTTATTTGTGAGTACCTTCCTCCTGAGAACTGAAGTGCATGCAAAGATTTTCTAGGTTCTAGATAAGCATGTTTTCAGACTCTCTGGTGTAGATTTTTAGCTGTGAAGCTGTACAGGTGATTGGCATGTCCTGTATCTGCTGGCCTGGTGGGGCAGTTCAAGAAAGGTGTCAGAAGTGGCCCAAGTGAAGATCTCATTCTTCCGTCTTGTCTTGTCAGTAATGCTTGCGGAAGAGCTGATCATTTCCTTCATTTTATGACGTTAGGTGATGCTTGCAGGGGCTGGTAATGTCTTGAGTGGGTTCATGGATGTCTGCTGTGCTGCTTGTTTCCTGGACCTTTGAGTGAGGGCTAAACCTGTAGATGGAGGGCTCCAGCCTCTGTACTGTGAGTTGGAAGGCATTTAACATCATGCTTGTCACACAGATCATAATAGATTTTTATGAATTATATGATAAACTTTTGCCTAATGTCATCAAATAATGTGATAGCTTGGCTTTTCCTTTGTTGTGCTTAAACATAATGGTCAAATCCTCTTGGACTAACAAACTTTTGAAGTAAAAGCAGTCAGCTGCTGCTGACTTTTAGCCTGACTCATGTCATTGCAGTCTCTTTAAGGCAAGAGCAGTGCCTTTGCCTGCTTGATCCATTTAACTGGGTTGAAGTCTTCAATGGGGATGCGAGTGCAGGTATCACAAGACTCCTGGTTAAACAAGTCAGAGCTTAGAGGTTGGGGCCCTTGGTGTTTGCAAGACCGCACAGGGTGACTGTGAGCACAGCGCCTTGAAGTATTGTAGCTGTTAAAATTAGTAAACAGTAACATGCCGTTTTCAGTGGCCTCTTTTCTCCTGTGATTAATGGATAGCTTGACTTTGGGAGGTGGAATGCTACCCCATGTCTCCAGGGGAATACTTGTCTCTGCAGTAATTATTAAAAAGAACTCTTCGAACTGTCACTGCAGCCCTTGCAAGATTTTAATCAGAGAGTTCAGATTTGGGGTTAATGGCAAATCATTGCTTCATGGAGGCTTTTTGAGACTGAAAAGCTGGAAGTATTCCCACAGCTGTTACTTGCCAGTGTCACATCCAGTTACTGGTTCTCATTTACTGAATATTGTGGGGTAGCTTATGGTGCAACATGAATGTTGTACTATAAAGATAGTCACACTTTACGTAAGCTTAGAAATAGATTGATTTTGTCCTTGATTAAATGCAGAGTAGAGGAAAGCTTTGCATTGCCTTCTAGCTTTCTAGAAATGGTGGTTTTTCCTGAAGTTATTCAGCTGCAGGTTGACAAGTAGGTCCTAGACAAGTCTAACTCCTAGAAACTGGAGAGAATGTTTGTGCCGAGATACCTAATGGCCAGCTTTTACCTTGTGGTGATCTTTTTGTGACCATATCCTCAGTTATATGTGCTTTAGAACATATATGCCTCCTCACTTTGTCTCAAATTTAATACAGAAAAGTGCTTTTGCAATAGTTGACTCTCACATCTCCAAGGCACTTGCATAGCAATAGATGGACTTTCTATCAATACTCACTTTCTAGAGTAGTTTCTTTTCTTTAGAGAATCTTTTTTTATCTAGAACATGCTCAGCTTTTCAGGGTGTTGCCCAGAATAAGGCCTCTACCGTGCTGTATTTTAATTTTCTTTAATAAGACTATAGTCGATGTCATCCCGCAGCTTTGTGATGAATTGCTTTGTTCTAATAAAGCTGGATCTAGCAGATAACGCAGAAGTGAGGAGATGGTATCAAAGAACAAAGTGGATGGGCTGGACGCAGTGTCTGAGCTTGTCACTGTCTTTTGAAATTATGGCGTTATCTGAAAAGCTGCATTGTTTCTATTTAGGAACAAGCCTTTCCTGTTAAATGTGGACCAGAGCTGGGAAACAAGTGAAAAATGATGCTGCGTATCTGAAGGACAGAGTACTTTTTTTAGCATCTGCCTGGGTCATATGTTTGTCCCTTGGTTTTGTTGCAGTGTGTGTAGGGTTTAATTGGTGGCTAGTGATAAATGCTAGTGTCAGAACATTTGTTATGAATTTGCAAATAAATCGAATCTGGGCTGCTGCAGGCAGATGCATTAGCAGTCCAGTGGCACAGAATTAATTTATTTCTGGGTGTAGAATAGTATTTATGTATGCCATGTTGATGTTAAATTGTATATCAAGAACAAGTGCTAAATTATATATTGAGAACCTCCACATATGACTGGAAAGAGGAGGAGATATTTATTGTCATCTTAACTCAAACACTAGCTAGCAGCTGACATTGAACTGTGCTGTGGCAGTCCTTTGCAGACCACAGAATTTTAAATTTGCTGACGCAGTGCAAAAAAACGTTGGGAGTCTGAAAAAAAGGCTTGATGGCAAATAGTTGAAGTAAACCATCCCTTTTTCTCATCGCTTCAGTATGCCAGTAGTACAGTAAAGGCAGGGGGAAGCACATCTAGCACAGCAATGCCTCTAATACAGATCCTTAATGTGGACAAATTATCAGACCTTTTTAAACATGAAGTTAGTTGTAAGCATGGGAGAAAATCTGCGCGATTTTAAGACAGTAAGATGGATTTGCAGTGTATTTATACGCATAGGAAAGCTGCATATCATGTCTCTTGTGCTATTTCAGGTTTACTGCAAATGCAGATGTTTTCTTAGGTAGTTGAAATGTTGTTGGTCTCATGACACAGGGTGCCAGCAGGTCAGGAGCTCACTGGCAAGCAATTATCTCTTATAATACTGTGTTATGTGATTTACCAGTGACACTATGACTGGCTTTACTCACTCCTAATATTTTCCAGTGGATGTGCTAGCAACAACCTGAGGACGAGGCAGTGTAGAAGCATGTTTTGTAAAAGTGGCCTATAGTCATTCTTGAGTTTGATTTTTGGCAGCAAGGGGTCCGATGGCTTTATTTGACCTATATTCATATTAGGCCAGGCAAGTGAGATAGTCTTTTGTTTTAGAACAGATGACGTTTGGTGGGATTATAATGGGTCTAGTGGACTGTGACCATCTGAAGCCTCCTGCACCAGGATTAGACTGCCTTAGAAAAAGGAAATGCTGACCAGAGCAAAAGATGTCTGAGATTGCTGTCTGTCTTTGTACACAATCAATAATTGCTGGGAGTGAGGGGCTTTCTTTGGCTCACTGGTGCTTCAGTTCCTCTAACTGGAAGTCAAAGAGGTGATCCTCCGTCATCTTTTCCGTAATCTGTGTGCACAGTGCCTCACTGTGTGGCTTTTGGGGTATTGGGGAACAGCTGAATATAGCTGCAGCAATGTGATGCAAGCAGATTTTTTGCTGGCTAGCAGGATGCAAAATGTGCTTCATTTCAGGTAGCTGTTAAGTTTACATCTGAGTGCTTGCACTTTCATAACCAGGCTTTTGACTTGGTGCTGTTTCATGTGTACAGCTGAGGCCCTGTGGTCGGACAGTCTAGAAGCCAGAAAGGTCTGGGAATGTCACGCAATCCAAAAAACTGACACACTTGCATAACCTTGGGCAAGTCACACTACCTCCTTTGTGAGCCAAGCCAGAAAATTGCCCATGCAATGTAAGTTAGGTACTGCTTCTGAGTCTAGTCCTTCAGGAGAAACCAAACGTGCAAGGAAACAAAAAACCCCCAAAAGGTACTATTGTTTGATCTTTGTCATTTAATTGTCCTTTCTTTGGGTCAGAAAGCTTCATAATTACATGCTCATGTCTGTTTTTTTTTCTCTGGTATCTTGTTTTTTCTAAAGAGGATGAAAAGCGCAGGAAAAGGGAACATCAGATGCATCTTGAACGCTTACGGGCACTTCTCATCATAACTTTCGTAGTGCTGATGCTTCGATTCATGGTCAGTGAGAACAGAGAAGGGACCAACATTTCTTGGAACTACTTTGTGAATGAGATGCTGGCAAAGGGGGAGGTCCAGAGAATTGAAGTGGTGCCAGAGAGTGATATTGTGGAAATTTATCTGCACCCAGGAGGAACTCCCCATGGACAAGTTGTGAGTGACTTTCTACAGCTGAATGATTTTAGACTATACTGTTGAAAATAATGTAATTAATGAATACGTATGTTCAGTAATCTAGCTGGTAAATTTGCTCTCCATTAATTTTTGTCTTTCTCGTATTTGAACTTCGGGGCACTTCTGTTACTCACATAAACCTGAAAGCTAAGACTTTAGTTTAAATTGTAAAAATGAAATTTTCTTCCATAATGAACTGGAAGAAAATCCTACCTATATCTGAAAAGCTGGGAAAATTCATTAGCTTCTTCTGCCAGCTCAGCCTGATATGTAAGAAGGTGTCTAGAAGATTGTAAACTCTTATTACTAGATATTGTTTCAAAATTCTCTCCCTATTTGGTTTTTAGGTTTCATGTGTTCTGTCAAACTCCCATCAAACTTCCTTCTTCAATCTTCCAAAATGCAAACAAAGTGAAGTTTGATCATGCACTTACTTCCAAGAGTTGCGACTAAGAGTCATTACAAGCTGGCTTAAGAGATTATTTTAAAATACTGTTCTGGGATACATCCCATTTTGTTCAGTAGCTTATGATCCATTTGCAAACTGCTGGATGAAATAATTTGACAGATACAGAAACAAGATCCAAGAAGTCCAAGTGGAGCACAAGACCCCTCCTTTCCAAAGATGTAGTTTTCCATATGTAATTCAAAACTTTTGTCAGAGCCCAAGGTGTTGGTATAACTGGGTTTATAATACTAATTCTGTCCTTCAGCTTGTCTACAAAGCTGTTGTATCTCCTTGTTTCTAGAGAGCTGAGACTTAGTTCTTGACTTTTATGCTTTCATAAGGTGCTGAAAAGGCTAGAGGTGTTCCCAAGTTCATTTGGGGGCCCTAGTGTCGGTTATCTGCTCATGAGTTCATTGGTGCAGTGTCAAAGGGTGTAACGTAAGGCTAACTTTTATCCAATTTGTCCACATTGTGCGCTACTTCTCATTGCTGTATCCTTATACTACAGTACTTATATGTGCTTTTGATTGCCTGTCCCCAGAATGTTACCCTGTTGTTCACAATGAGGGTGGCAAACATTGACAAATTTGAAGAGAAGCTGAGAGCTGCGGAGGATGAGCTGAATATTGATGAGAGAGAGAGAATCCCTGTTTCCTACAAACATCCTGGCTTTTATGGAAAGTATGATATAAATTTGTGCTTACTGTTGATCTTATATTGGTTGCACCATCCCTCACTTGGAGGGGAAAGTCACTAAACATTATTATATAAATACAGAACAAAAAAAAATGGTCTCTGTTTTGGAGCACTTAACGCTGTCTTTCAGAAATAGGCATGCTCTAGATGTACCTTAATGTTTTGAAAGTGAGGGTCCTAAGAAGGTGTCTGGAACCGCAGCATGCAGCACACCAGAATGTTTCAGGCCAGTGTCAGCAAGTCTGAGGAAAGTCTGCGTTCTTGCACAGCTGAGCACTTTTTGTCCTTAGAATGAATTATTCAAGTGCAGAGTGTGGTAGAAATCCTGACTCAACAAGTGATGTTACACCCTGGTCTGTGGAGAATGCTGGTGGTACAGTAAGCCTTCCCCCATTAAAATGCTTCAAGGAAGGCCTGTGGTGGTTGTTCAGCCTGTAAAAATAAACACCTACTTTTGGCCTGCTTCTCCGGCAGCTGTAGATCAGAGGACAGCCTGCACTGGTGCTCGCTCCAGCTGTGTGCCCCATACTGAGCAGAGCAGCTTTGATGCTAGTGTACAAAATCTCACTGAGAGGAGTACTTCTATTAAACTTTCAGCCTTTTTCTGTTACCTGAAACCAAGATTCTTTGCTTAAAGGTTTGAGCTTTTTTTTTAATTCTGAAATAAGCTGTAATGAGTGAGAAGAGGGAAGATCTGTCAAAAGATTATAGAGCACTGGCTGGGCTTTATTCTGTGCTTTCATATGGTGTACTAACGTTTTGTGGTCACTTGCTGCTGAGGTGGCTTATTTGCCCTTCTGTTGAGACCAGCAGCTTGTATTTGCAAAACAAGATTTATGGGGTCCTGAGTACAAAACAGACCTGTGAAGCTCTTGCTGGGCTGTGGAAGAAGTCCGCCTCCACCACTGATGGCCATTACACTGATGCAGAGAGATGCTTTCCATAAATGTGTGGAGAGACTCCAGTGTTTGGAGAGCTCTCAACTAATTGCTTCTTGTAAGTACTAACAGATGTAGCGTGCAAGTCCTGTCTGCGAAGTAAAGAAGTCCTGAATCCTGACAACAGATAGTATCATGCTGCTACAGTTACCTGCCGAGATGGCCTGGTCACCTGCTCGTGCACCATGCAGGGTGCGTCATCTGCTTTTAGTAGCTCATAGGGTTTTGGAGCACAGTGGCTTTCCCACTGTAGATAGGAGTGGCCAGTGTGTGTAATTCTTCCTCCCAGCCACCTTACCAAAATGTGAAACAAATGTCGTGTTCATATATGAATGGATTTTGTCTAATTGTCCTCTGAACATTTACACATTTTTAATACGTGTTTTATATGAAGATAAACTTTTTTAATTGATCATATAGTCTGAGACCTTTAGTTGAAGTGGAGAGCTTGCCAATATTTCCAAACTCGTGTGAAATGGGAAGAGTAGACTGAAAAGGCAGTCAGCCACCAACACAAGGTGCTTCCCCCGCCCCTGAAAAGAGTTGTTTGGGGTTGGTTTTTTTGAGAGTGATGATAGGCTCTGAAATCATCAGGAGATGTGATGAATGTCTGGAGAAATCAGAGTCTCTGTCTGGAGTTCGAACCTGTGAGGTGCAGAGCACTTACAGCTTGGTTTCAGTTTACTCTGAGATGTGGGTGCTTGATGTCTCAGAATTAATCCTGTTTGCTTAGTTGACAAACTGAAGGTGCCTTTCAGTTTCTGGTGTTGCCTAGGATCTCGCTGGGAAGAAACATGCAGCTGGATGTATAGCCTATGCTGATGCCCTTGCTTCAGTAAACCATCCCTCTGAGAGATGGAACGCACATTCCTAGTTTAAAGATAAGACACAGAAGTGCGGCAACACCAGATGGATTTCACAGGCATGTGAAGCACAACAGGGTCCCACAATCTCAACATGACATGATCAGTTTTCCTCCTATTGAAAGCATCCTTTGTTCAGAGCTTATGGGATATTTGTCCTCTGCGTGTTTGTCTTGTAACTGTATTAGACCTGCAGTATCATCTCTGCTCTTAATCTCCCTCCTAATGCAACTGGTATTGCAAAAGATCCAGAAAATGAATAATGAGGGTTGCTGAGAGACTTGACCAGGGAAGGCCAACCAGACAAGGTAGAGCCACCTCTTAATGGGAGACCTGCACTGGGATTTCTGCCCGGATTATGGAGTCGGAATCTCCCTAGTATTGCCAGGCACAGGTCTCCTGCAGTGAGCTCCCTTTGGATGGACTGCCAGCCCCACCGGATTCTGCTCTGGGTGTGATTTGACTGCCTGAAGGTTTTATAAGCTGAAATGCCTCTGAAGGGGGGTGGTGAGGTCGAATTTCTTCCACAGCTGAAAGCAGTATTTGCAGTGTCCTCTGTTTAACTTTTTAGGTTATGTAATTGTTGGGGTTTGTTGTTTTATATATATATCTATATCTCAAACCAACATGTAAAGGTTCTGTTTTCTTAGTCATATCTGCTTATCGTTGCATTTGTAGCCTACATGTCAGGGTCTTTAAAATCCTGAAAAAAGCTATGTTGAGTAATATTTACCAAGTTGCAGCCGAACATTTCAATCTGTACTTGTGTTGCTTTTGTCCTTTTAGTGACATCATTTCCCTGATAGTGACACTTGTGGCTGTGTCCATGCTGTGGAGCATCTTCCGCCTTATTAGAGTTGCAAGCCGTGTAGGAGGATTCAACGCTTTTGTGAGTACCCTGGATCTTGATGTTGTTTTGCAGCTTGTGGGTAGCCTTGTCCTCTGCTGGCCAGATCTCCTCCCCTTTCCCCAGCAAGGTCAATGCAGAATGAGAATTAACTGGTGCCAAGGGCTCTCCAGTCTTGAGACATCTTGTATCTCTTCCTGCCCTGATCATCTGACTAGTTTGTACTGTAACTGGCCTTAGTTGAGGCCCTTTCTTTCCCCAATGGCAGGAAGGGCTGATCTCAGTGCATTTGCAGTCCAGTTTGCTCTGCTGTTTTCAAAGCTTGCTAATGAGTTGCAGCTGCAGATGGTGTTTTTCACTGGGTCCTGCCAATATGCCTCCCATACAGCCAGAAGTAGGAATTGCTGCTTTCTGCAAAATGAGTTCTCAATTTATAAAATATGTTCAGATTCTGGATTTCATTATGTGTTGGCCTGTTCCGCTCATCCACATGCCTCACTTGCAACATCAGTCACATCTCCTCCCCTTTTCCACCCTTGCCTGGATCAGCTGATGAAACTGTAGAAATCAGCCCAGGGTGCATTGCCATTGACCACAGGGATCTGGGGATGAAAATATGGTGAATTCAGTCCCTTTTTGGGTTTTTCCACTCTGTCTCCTCTGCAGTTCTCTTCTGGCTTTGGGATTCTTTTTACACAAAGGGATGCAGCTGCTCAGAGGAGAAGAGTATTTTTAAAGAAGCGTGGAGTAATGAGGGCCTTCAAAACTAGATTCTGTCCTTGCATAAGTGGGAACAGCTAGACCCTGTGTGTTTAACTCTTCATTTGGATAAGCTGACATTTCTGAGGTGTGAGAAGCTATAAACTTCCAATGAAAAAAAAAATATCCTGAGTAGCTGTTTTCAGTAGAACATAATGAGCAGTTACAAGTAGGCGTTTAACTAAATTCTTGTTTTGACTGTCACTGTGGCTTAACACACACCAGGAGGCTGAAATGTGGTGTCTCTTAAATTTGAGAACTTATAGTTCTGTCCTGGGTTGTGTTGCAGTAGAAACTAGTGGCAGCATCAGACAGCGTTGCAGTGTGTCTGTCTATATGCATTTATAAGACAGTATTGGTAATTATTTACCACTGACAATTATTTGCCATCAATACATATTCCTCAAAACTATACCTGTCCCCCATCTATTAAGGATCAGAGCATTTAGAAATTGGGGAGAAGATCCTGAATAAGGTTTTGGACATTCTGCATGGTTTTAATAAGTATCCCTGCCTGTTCTACCTGGAGTTTGAGCTGGATTGTGTTGGGACTATTCCTTAAGGTTTATTCTGTCTCTTCCAAACAAAATGTGGATAAATAAAGTTTGAGTCAACAGTCTGGCAGTGAAGTATTTCCAAAGCAAAAGTTGGTAAAGCACCAACAGATTGCTGGGCATTTTAGTGTTAATTTGGTAAGGGTAGCCTGTGCTGTGCCATCTCCCAAAGTATAGCAAATAGCCGTTCCAGACTGTTGCCGTGTCCAAAGTCAGAGCGTGTCTTCAGTACTTGTGCTGTACTTCCACAGAACCAGTTGAAAATGGCTCGTTTCACTATTGTGGATGGGAAATCTGGAAAAGGGATTGGCTTCAAGGATGTAGCGGGAATGCATGAGGCAAAAATGGAAGTCAAAGAATTTGTGGACTATTTAAAGGTATATAAAAGTAGAACAAAGTGTTTGCTTGCTACCTGTCTTCTGGGATAGATGGGTGACCTGGGGAGGGAGGGTATATTCTTCTCTTCATCCTTCATGATACTGAGCAGCCTCTGTTTAGATTAGCTGACAGCTTTTTATGCTGTAATCAGCATGACTTAATCTATATATTTCCCGTTCTGTAACAGGAATGCAGATGTAGCTGCTCCCATTAGGAGCTCTGAGTTGCTCAGGCTGAAAACAGTATTGGGAGGCTCTGGGAGGCTGTATTCTTGTGCAGATGCTTCATGTGGTGCAGATCCTTCAGCTGTGGTCTGACAGAGCTGTATTGTTCTTGCAGAATCCTGATCGTTACCTTCAGCTTGGGGCTAAAGTGCCCAAGGGTGCCTTGTTACTTGGACCACCAGGCTGTGGAAAGACATTGCTGGCGAAGGCAGTGGCTACAGAAGCACAAGTGCCGTTTTTGGCCATGGCAGGCTCTGAGTTTGTGGAGGTGATAGGAGGTGAGCTCCTCGGGAGGGTGTGGAGGTTACTTGGTCTGTTGTGGAGTTGGAGGGTGCTGGCTGGGCCTCTGCCAAAGGGGCAGAGTTTTAGTCTTTGCATGGGGAAGATGAGTTGGATACTTCCCCTGAAATGATAAAAGGTTTTTGGTGATAAGAGGGTACTTAATTATGTGGTATCTAAACTGCATGTCCTCTGAATTGTGAGTTGCTTCTTTCTGGGTTGCAGTCATGGTTCTTCACCTGAAGCATTATCTCTGACTTCCCTGTACCTATTATTAAAGCCATTGACTGAGGCTTCCTTCCTTGTATAAGAATGCTGATGGATTTTCTGCTGCTCCCTGCTGATGGGGAACGTATAGCCTCTTTGTGCCTTGGGATTTCCATCTTTCTCCTTTTCTTCCTTCCTCCTCGATCTCTTGAGACCTGACACGGGTCAACATGCAGGAAAATGCAGACTATTTCTGCTCCTGACCTGTGTAAGGAACAGGAGTTCATGTTAAGAGTTGGGAGCAGAGCTCCTCTTAGAGCAGCTGTAGGACTTCTCTGCAGTTTTAGGAGCTCAGTTAAAAGCCAGCACGCTCCAGGAGGAGCTGTGCCTAAGGACTAAACCTATGAGTTCTGTGGCTATTTCTTTGTGTTGGGCATGTTGAAAGAGGGAGTCATATACTGAGGGATTGCCTAGTCAGGTGTCTTGGGGGCCAGTAACGCTGCTCTCCAGCTTTGCTGACAATGTTAGCCACAAGGCTCATTTCTTCTTCCCTTCCCCCGTAGGTCTTGGAGCAGCCAGAGTTCGGAGCCTCTTCAGAGAAGCCCAGGCTCGCGCACCCTGCATAGTGTACATCGACGAAATTGATGCTGTGGGCAAGAAACGCTCTACCAATATATCTGGTTTTGCCAATGCTGAGGAGGAGCAGACCTTAAACCAGCTGCTGGTAGAAATGGATGGTCAGTATTTTTCTCTTGCCTCTCAGCAGCTGGGCCCTTATCACTTTAGAGATCCAACCTGTTGGCCTGTACATCTTTTTCCTGCTTGAACTTGCCATGCCTCTTCAGCATTCTCTTCTTGCTGAAGTAATTAGCATTGCATTGAAACAAATCTCATTCCCCTCTTCCCTGGGGCAAGGCCAGCTTGCGCTTGCAGTCTGTTCAGGACTAAACCCAGAACTACAGCTTGGTCATGTCCGTGCTAAAAGGCCACCTGCATGACAAGAGGTAACTGTGTTTCAGACTACTGCTTAGTGGGAGGGGCTGTGGCCCTGAAAGCCAGGATGTCTTGTTCTGCCGTGGACACTGGTGTGACCTTGTTGGCTGGCCTTGCTCTGGTTTCAGGGGTGGTCGTATCGCTCACTTGAAGTGCATTCTTTCTCCCCTTCACCAGCTGCCGCACTGAGTGCGGAGAGGCAGCAGCACCTGCTGTTCAGCACAGGGTTTGTGGAAGTCATGTGTCCAGTACTTTCTTCACTCTGACCCAGGCTTTGCTGCAGAACCCTTAGGAATCTCCTCAAGCAGGAGTCTGAACCCATGTACCCCATCATTAGTCCCTGTTTCTAAAGGTGCTGCCCCATATCTCTCTTCATCTGTCCCCTAGGCAGGACTACTCCAGAGCTGGTGGTGCCTAAGGAAGTAACTGAGTTCAGAACAGATCTCTGAGTATGTGCTATGACTAAGTTGTGGAGATAACCCTCTTGAAATCCAGACATTTATATAGGCTTTTAAGGGTTTGGGGCTAAATCTAGTAAATTTTAAAACCCTGGCACCAGCTGGTTTTGTGATTCTGCCAAAGACCCTGAGTCAGTAGAGTGTAGTGTCACATCCAGAGTGAATTTGCACGAACAGCCACGTGAGCATTCACCTGCTAATGATATCAACAGAAAATGTGCATTAGAGATCATGGCTGGCAGAGGGCAGCAACCCCAAAGACTCTTACGGTAGTAAATGACTTCAGTTCTGGAGTACGTTTTCCCACTGGCAATTGGAGAAGAATTATTTACAGTACTGGGGAACCAAAAGAAAATGAATTGGCAGCAAGGGCACTGCTGTCTGTAGAGGGTAACATTTAGGTCCAGCTGGCCATAAAATGTTATTGGATACTTGCTATATTCAGTTTAAGACAGGTAGTGGTTTAAAGCCTGTTAAGGTTTAAAGTTTAGTTGTCCCAGAGGGACATAAGCAATGTAATAGATCAATTCTCCTGTCCTTCGACTTCTGTGCTGTCTGCCTGACTACAGGAGCCCATATCTAAACTGCAAGAGAGAAGCTTTGCAAGCAAGTCCTGGTCTGATGCCACACTTCTGTGTGGTTTCTGGCTGTACTGTATCTGGAATCGGCCCTTTTCTCAGACGCTTTCACACAAGTGCCAAAAAGAATGATCCTTTGGCTATTCTTAGTCATAACTCTGTCAGAGCCTGCAGCACTGACCCAACTTGCAATGTTTCTGTTGCTAAATCTTACTACTGCAGAGCAGGGTAAGGAGAAACTACCTGCCTGCCCATCAGGGAGTGTTTGTGTTGGTCTGCTGTTTCGTGGGACAGAGCTGTCTTTTCCCTTGACTGTAGCTGTGACACGTTGTCTCATCACGCTCTTCATATGAGAAACTAAAAACCGTCTTGCACTGAAGGCATCTCACTTTCCCCAGACCTTGTTAAAGGAGTTAAAACTGCTTGCTTTTTTCCTGAATGTTTGCAGTGAAATGGCTTGCAGCCCTGCTGAAGTGCATCTCATGGATCAGAGCAGCGAGGCTGCCTTCTGGAGGTTGCTCTGGAGTCAACCCTGTCTTTTCAAGGAGAAAAGCTGGGACTTGTAAAAATGGTTTCAGCGAAGGGTAGATGTTCCTCCATACTGCACACAAGATGATCTGTAATTCTGGATCTCTGCCCTTCCTGCAGAAGGAGGAGAAATGGTAAGCAGGAGCACAGTGTGGTACAGACAGCACAGAGTGGTCCTGCTGTACAGAGACCCTCCAGATCATGCTCTGCTTCAGCAGAGGTGCCGTGAAGGTTTTGAAGGAGAGGAATGAGCTTTAAGTAGGTCCTAAACAACCTGACAGAAATCTGGTTATCAGAGGAACATGCTTGAAACACACAGTGCTCCTCCATAGATAGCAGAGATTACCTTAAATATGTGTATACGGTTCCCTGGGACTTTGCACATGCACTAACTTAGGCAACTTGGCCAAGCACATATACATATTTGCCATGAATATAACTGTTTACAGCTGTATCTGTATAGTAGATGGTCTCAACACAAAAAGGCCAGTAGTAACACACAGAACAGCAGTAGTCCTGGCTTGTTGTTTTTTTTTTTCCTCCTCTGACAGTTGTAGGGTGAGCTGGCAACAGCTTAATACTGAATTAAATGGAACCCATGAGTCTGTTCAGGGATACGTAGTCGGTACAATCCACATCTCTATACTGAAAATGAAAATGTCTGATTTCCTGCAGTCTGTAGAAATGAGGCATGGTTTCTAGAGTGTTTTCTTGGTGAGTCTCAATTCAGAAATTAAGGTACAACTCTCCTGGAAGGGGAGTTTAGAAGGTGAATATTATCCTCAATATGTACTTTAATAGTCCCTTATTTGCTGTGTGCTGCCTAGTTTATTTTTAAATTTGTATTGTCTCATTATTTATTATATTATGAGGGGCATGTACAAAGTCTCTCATTTTGCTAAGTTTTATCAAACACATACTTAAAAAATAGCCCAAGGAGTTTACAGTGTCAAATGGGAGACAGCTGGCAAGGACTGTCAGGCTAGTATGAGAAACATGGTCTCACTGTTGACTTGTACTCATCAGCAGTGATCTTGGCACACGTTACTGAAATGTTAGATAACAGAGCATGTTAACTAAACGAACACTGAAGTGCTATATGCATCATGGCAAAATAGTTTTCAGGGTGTTAGTGAATAAGATTTTTTTTTAGGAGGTTAACAGTTCTACCCAAGCACAGGCAGAGGAGTGTGATGTGTTTGTAGTGAGGAATCCTTGAAATGGAAGGTTAAGAGTTCTGTTTTAGCTGTGTTTAGCTCAAACTGATGGTTGAAGTTCTGCAAGGCAACACCATAGAGTTAGCTATTAATTTGGAAAAAAAAAAAATCGTGCACAAAAGTAGTTCTGTGAGTCATCGTCAGTGATTGTCAAATTTGTGTGTTCGAATGAGATCACTCTGAGGTGAGGTAGAGGAAGAAAAGGAGGGTTAGAGCTATATGGGACCTGCTCTGCAGGCTGGAGGAAGGATTGAGGACACCAAGAAAAAAGCCATTATGCTAAGCTGTATGGGATGAATGTGCAGTTTGATACGCTATAATTCTGGTACGCAGATTTTAGAGTAATTGTAGTGCTCTTCTACAAGCGACCTTGGTTTCCTTCACTCTGACAGCTATGTTCGTGTTCTGGCAGCACCAGGAGTCTGGTGGGAGAAGGGGAGGGACTGGAGGGAGCCTGTATGTACAAAAGCTGTTTTTAAAATGAGAGTGACGCATGTACTCCAGTCTTTGTCAAAACAGGTGCCTGGTTTGAATAGTGAATCTTTCCTCACAAGCCGCAAACAAGCCAAAGAGGAATGTGACCCAAATATCTCCTCTGTTCTGAATGCATCTGAGAGGAGCTTGACAGTCCTGGGTTCATCTGTGTTTTGTGAATGAAAACGCAGGACGTGTTTTGATAGTAGCTCTTCACCCAAGGTCTTCAGACAAGACCCCTCCCCCCTGATCTGTGCTGTATGCAAGTTTCTGACCCCAAGGCTTCCCTCATGAAGGTGCTCATGTTTCAATGATACTGTTCACAGATGATGTCCAAAAGGCTTTTGAACAAATGGCTGGAGAATTACGCAGTGTAATAATGCACTTGCCATTTCCAGTGCACCCTTTTTTCCTTTGAAGTGGCTTCATTTGTAAACATTGTAGATATGACGGCTCTCTTTAGGCTAAATTTTAAAGAGCTGTTTTTCATTTGTTGATGTGACTGAGGGGTTGGTTTCGTAGATTGTTCTCTCTGCTGATCTTTGCCTGTGGAAGCCAAAGCCTGTTACATGCCAGGTGATGTTGCATAGGGGACAGTAATACGAATCGGAGGCTGCATGTAGATTTCATGGAGCAGTGTTTCGCAGCGCTGGCATACAGGCTTGAGAGCAAGTAGGGCAGAAGCTGATGTGAGGCAGATGCTCTCAGCGGTTCCGGTTTTTTATTTGTTCTAATAGTTAGACCTATTTTAAGAGAGTCTTCCCAGCTGCAAAGCAGATAATGTACTGTACCACCTAATCCTGCCGTGTGAATGAAGCTTGCTATCCCCCAAGTGCCTGCCAGTCTCTGCTTATTTATCACACTCCAAAGTGCAGTGTGATACATGTCTGAAGAATGGTCTGCTTCATCCTCTCCAGGAGCTTATTTAGACAGCATCCTGCAGGGAGGAAGAAGTGAGGTTTGCTGTAGCACAAGCTGACAGAGCCAGTCCTCTGACTTACCTGTAACCTTAATCTGTCTGCTGAGCTCTTGTACGCTGACACATTTGGCAGCTCTTCTGGTGGAGCTGGAGAGAGCTGAAGCTCACCCAGCTTACGTGCGTAAAGCTGCCTCTCTGCAGCATGTGACTTGGCAGCAAAGGAAGCACATGGGACTAACGCGTCCTTTCCCTGGGAAGGCTGCTGTATGCCAGGGCTGTTGAATCTGCTGTAAGCAGGTGACTCATACCCAGGGGCCTGCGGGCACCTGGTGGAATGTAATAAATAAGCACTGTGGTTGAGTGATTCAACATGATCTCTGGCTCCCCACCCAGGCAGCACTACCGCCTGCCCCATTCTGCCCTTCTCCAGCTGCTAGTGCTCTGGCTTCCCCAGGAAGCCCTGCCGACTTTGATGCCTCCATACTGCAGGCTGCTCTCACGGCTGTAGATTCTGATGCTCCCTTGTTTCAGACATGGAGACAAAACCTTCTCTGGCTGTGGCTTGAGCTAGTGTATGCTAATCATCGCTGCGAAGCTGTTTGGTTGTGTTTTGTCTGCCTACACATTTGTTGTGTGAGTTCTGCAGGGTTGGTCTTTGCGCTGGTCTGCAGTATGCCTGGGTGCCTTCTGAGTGATACAAGATGAACGAGAAGACAGAGATCAAATCGTGCTATAACATGCCCCTTGCTGGGTGGCAAGGCTGTGTTCTCTTTGCATTAACCCAAGGTGGTCAGAAGAAAGCCCATCACTTCCCTGGTGGTCTTATCTGTGACTGAAGGCTAAAAGTAAACAAAAGCTGAAAGGGTTTTCCACAGAAGTATTTGGGAGGGAAAGGCTGTCTCAGCTAGCAAACATTGTTTGTACAACCTGGAGCAAAAGGAGCAGGAATTGACTTAAGCCTGGGGGTGAGAAGGCATCTCCTAACTCATCAGAATAGAGATTCATTCTGTTGTGGTTTCTAGTTGAAGCAATTTTGAAACATGGCAAAAGGGGGGGAAGTTTTAAACCAAGGCTTAAGTACATGAAAAAGGAATTTGTGAGCGTCTGTAATGACCAGAGGCTGGCCTGGGTGACTTGGGAGGTTCCTTCCTGTCTTGTCCTCTTCAGCTAGGAGCACGCTTTCTCAGTCTCAGCTGCTCCAAAGGATGCGGTAAACACCCTCTGGCTTTGTGATGAAGCTTTGTAAGACATTCTCTGCATCCTGCCCTGCCCCATCCCTTTGTATACTTGCAACATGGTCTCTGTGATGGTGAAAATCTTCACCTTTGGATTTTGCTTGTTTGTCTACAGGAATGGGGACCACAGATCATGTCATAGTGCTGGCTTCCACCAACCGTGCTGATGTCTTGGATAACGCTTTGATGAGACCTGGGAGGCTTGACAGGCACATCTTTATCGATCTTCCAACACTCCAGGTATATTCCACCTACTGCCCTGTCCTTACCATAACCCTAATGACTTAAGTGTCCCAGTCCTTGCTGGTAATTCACTGGCCTGGCAATGGCTGAGCTTGGAGAAGACAGAGATGGTAAGCTTCTGTTTGCCCTTATTTATGTGCTCTGAATCAAGGATTTGACATGCTAAGGCAGTTGCCTGTTTCTCTGAAACAACAACTCGCTGTTTTTAAGTGTCTCTGCTCTGGTAAGAGCTTTGGCAGTGAATTCTTTTGTGAGGTTCTCTTTGCCATGCAGACATAGAACTATGTGTCTTCTCTAAAGGAAACTGGGAACTACCTAACTGGCAAGTTTGCTTGTGCCAGAGCTTAAATTGTCATGTGCCTTGAGCACCATTTGTTCTTTAGGTCTCGCTATCCTTGTAAGGCTTCTCATTTTCCTTTAGGCAGCCTGTTAAGTGACGCTCTCTTTCTGAATGCTTTTTTAAATCCATTTACTAGGAGCCTTCCTTGTCCGCTGTGTTGACATTTGTAGCAGAGTTTTGGGAATAGGCTCAGCTGCAGTAAAGATCTGTCTGCTCTGCCAGCACAGGCTCTTCTCCCATCTGTGCTTTACTGTCATCCTCAGAGTTTTCAGTTGAAATACCTTAAATGCCTGATAGAATCTGGCACCGGAAGCTTGAACTGTGCAGCTGCCCTCGAGGAGGAAGGGGGGAAAAAACCCTGGCAACTGAGCCCATTGTTATAATCTGGATCTCCTGGACCAGCTGAATGAGTCACTCTTTGGCTACTTGCCAGCCATCATCTCACCCCACCTTCTCTGGGAAATGGTTGCAGGCTAAGCAGCTAGTAGATGGGGGTTTCAGTTTGCAGTGTGTGAGGGAGCAGGTAGAGGTATTTGGAGCTCCTTTCTGCGAGTGCTTTTATGGTAAGAGAAAAGTTAAGACAGATCAGAGTGAAAGTTGGGAGGGGAGAGTCGCCCTGAGAGAGAAAGCAGTGACTCACGGTAAGCCTTCACACATCTGTTCTGAATTTGAGAGCTGGGTGTTTATCAGGGCTCCCGTAGCACTGAAACGCTGTAAGGACAGCCCTGCCCTCTGGTGGCAATGTCACCGTGTCCCCGCCGCCGGAGGTCCGCTCCTCCCCCGCTCCCTGCGACAGGCTGCATTGAAGCTGCCACGTTGTGAGGGCTTGCTGGGCTCAGGTGTTCTGTGTTCTTTACAGGAGAGAAGAGAGATCTTTGAGCAGCACCTGAAGGGTCTTAAACTGATCCAAGATGCCAGCTTCTACTCGCAGCGCCTCGCCGAACTGACTCCGGGCTTCAGTGGTATGACGTGCTGCGCCCTTGCGGGGCTGCTCTGCCTGCTGCTACGCTGGTTCTGCAGTTCAAGCTGGAGTTTCTTGGTTGCTTAGTTTTAACAGTATTTTGGTCTAAAAGGCTTTTTTCTTCAAGTCTTCTCCATCTCTATGGAAATAGTGGGAATCTAACCAGCTCCCTGGTGAGCTCTGATGAGCAATTGTTCATGGCTATTTTCAATCTTCTGAAGCTTCTGGGACTAGCAGGGTGTGGGAGTAGGGAAGAATACGCTTTTATAATGCCTGGGTTCCTAATTCCTAAGGGGAGGAACCACTGCTTATGCTCCTGCCCAAGCTGTTGTGGAAGATGAAATTTTGTGCTTCTGGGGAAAGACTCTTAAGCTGATACATGTAACTGGGAAAGCAATAGGAGGAATGAATAGCTATTATTTTGTTGGTCAGAGTAGAAATTGGACAACTTCTGCCTGGCTCATGTATTGAGCCTGTTTCCAGGGTAGGTCCCTGGGAGTTTGGAACAGTGCTGAGCAAGAGGCTCCAGAGTTCCTGTTTATGTGGAGTTCCTGGAATATCCTTTCTGGGTTTCCCCTCTAACAGGCCCCAGCACACTGCCTCTTCGTGACTTCTTTCAGCAGCCCCCCGCCACCGTCACCCACACACACAAACTCGGAACAGATGTTTTTTCTCTTCCGCACAGAGGTTGTGCAGTTGCTGTATGAACAGTGCAGCAGCCCATGCCAACCCAGACTGCCCACACCACTCCCCTGTTGCTGAGAGCCAGCCTTGGCTTTAGCCTGTTTATTGATTGCTGAACTCTGTCCTCTGTGTGGCAATGCAGCATTCATTGCCAAGGCTGTTGTATTGTTCAAATCCAACGTAAACACCGTGGACTAGGTTTACTCTCTGTTCCCAAGGCAGGCTATTTGGCTTCCTTAGGTCCTTCTCCAGATTTGTTCTTGCCTGTTCTGTCCTCTCAGATCTCTGTCGCATAACAAATCTGATGTAATTCTTGTAAACTCTTGTCTACAGGAGCTGACATAGCAAATATATGTAACGAGGCTGCTCTTCATGCTGCTAGAGAAGGTCACAAATCCATCGATACTTCAAACTTTGAGTATGCTGTGGAAAGAGTCATTGCCGGTAAGTGATCCAGCCATTTCTGTTGCTGTCTTGCTAGTCTGTACCACGCTTCTTGAGAGAAGTCTCAAGTTGAGTGGGTCACATTTGAGGAAGACGGATGGGTCCGAACTGTGCTCTGTCCTGTGGAGCCGTCCTGAAAGCCTTTAGATGCCATAGTCACAGAAAGTTCTCCGAACAGGACCCCGGATGGATCGATCTTCCTGAATCTGCAGGCCACCTGAACCTGTAGCTCAGGGAGGATGGCCAGTAGCAAAACAGTAAAGAGAGAAATTCAAATCTGTATGGCTTTTTTTAGTTTAAAAAGGTTTTGGGGTTTGGTGTGGGGCTTTTTTAAAGAAAAAGAGTGGAAGTATCTCTGGGACTTTCTTGCTGTTCTGGACACCTGCTACATAAACAGGAATAGCAAACAGGCTACGCATCCTCAACAGCAAGAAATTAGAGATTTTTCTTTCTGGCCTCAAAGCCCAGGCTTTGATGAATTGGCAGAATAAACGGAAAGACAGTAGAGTACTGTTCTCCCTCTGAGAACATCCTGTCAGCCTTTCGCTGTCGCTTGTGCGATTGCCAGCAGAGGAACCTCTGGAGATTACCCTGTAGCAGTATATTATAGGGAGGGGAAAAAGAGTTCCCAGAACTCTTGACTTCACCTGAGGGATTTGAGTCTGGTGGGGTTTGATCTGAACTGCCCTGTAGCCAAGCCATGGTTTTCATAATCAGACACTTAACTGCTTCCAGGCTGCAGTGTCATTACCAGGAGGTGAGCCTGAGCAAACAGGCTGGCATTCTGTGCTTTTCTTAGTAGAGCGTATGGAACAGGATGTTTGTACTAGGTCAGTTATTTCCTGATCCTGAAATTTAGTCCTCAGTTTGCTTTATCAGAAAATGCCTTAACAATTCCTCATGTAAAAGAAAATTTTAGAGAAAATTCCAGGCAGTTTCACCTGCCTCTTAGAAATGAAACCCTTGGAGTGCTCAGGTAACCATGGCCATGCTTGCACAAAGCCGAAACTGTACTCAGCAGCTCCTAGGAATGGACAGCGAGATGACTCTTAACTGTAATGCAGAAGTCCCCATCAGCCAGAGCAAAGGTGTGCTTTACTTCCCATCTGCAGGCAAAAACCCACCAAAACTGTAGAGATTTGCTTGGATTTTCTTGCTGAATTCCACCCTTGCCTTAGCTCCCCAGACTTGGAAGATAAGGAAAAAAGCAAAGTAAGGCCACAGGGGATGTGTAGCAGAAGGGATATCTGGGATTAATGTGGTGGGGCATTGCAGGGCATAAGCTTCAGCAGTTTCACTGCTGACAAGCTGGCTTACTTCACTAAGGCTCTGTGGTGTGTAGGAGGCCATAAAGTCTTTTTTGTTGCTTAATCGGATTCTTTCATATTAGCAGGACCTGGCTATTTTTTCTAGACCAAGTCTAAAAGACCCCAAACAACCCTCCAGGCCCATATATTAAATTTACCCTCGCCATGTAATAGGAATGCTTCTGGGTTTCATAATCCAGAGGGCATTTCAGTTGCTATAAAAGCTTTTCTTGAAAGAAAAAAAGATATTACTGTGCTTTCCATTATAAGCTTCTGGTTTGAATAAGAGTGGTGTGGAATCAAAAGAGAACTTTGCAAGTCCAGAGGCTCTGTCAGCCTTAAAGCTTTGTGTTGCTGTAAGGGAGGAGTAAGAACTTCTCTCTGTGGTAGTTCCCATTGTGTTTTTAGTTTGGGAACAGAAAGCAGTTAGTAAGTCAGGTCTCCTGGGAGTGAGGGAGGAAACCTGCTGACTGCACAGGGGCTTTTAGCGGTTGTCTTTAGAAGATGTAATGGAGCCTCTTTTCTTGTTAGGGTTTGTATACACTGTGTAAGGCCAGCAAAGATGCACCAGAGCTGTTTCCTGGGTTGTTTGTCTCATGAGTGTGGAAAGTATAGGCCTTCAGAGAACTTTCCTGCCTGGAGATTACATTATGTAGGAAAAGAAATAATCTTTGTAGGCACAGTGCGTGCTGTTGTGAAGAGTACAGTCCCTCCCACCTTGGTGGGCTGACAGAGGAATGCTTCCAGAATTTTTAAACTGTGTATGTGTGTATATATATATATAGTGTATATATACATCTTTCTATGGAAAGAGACATTCAGGCACATGCACAGACACTGCTGAAGACGGGGTAAGGGACTGACTGATGAAAATCAAGGCTGTTGCAATTAATCTGCTGTTCCATCACCATCATGCCTTGCAGGGCACAGTGGTTTCCAGGGCCCCTGAGCAGTAATTTTGCAAGATCTGCCACACTAATTTTGCTGTTTCCCTGTTTAATAAAGCTCTTGACTTTGTTTAAAAATTAATGTTAATAGAATGTTGTTTTCCAAGACATCAGGTAGGCTGCTCTTGACTCTGCCTGCTCTACCCCCTACTGTTCCTGGCACTGTGCGGAGACATCGGGTTTAAAGTACTGGTACCTTTTTGCTTTCCACATGCAGAGCTATGAGTGCTCGATATGCAGTGTATTCTGTAGTTAACATCTTTTCTACGTGCTAGAAGTTTTACTTCCGTTCAGCATTTATTTATTTTTAATCCTAATTGGACTTGATTCTGTGTTATGGACTACTGGGTTGGAAAACCGAAACTTTCAAAAATCACCTTTTTGGAGGAAGTATTAAGTGTGAGTTATGGTTTAATTTGCTAGTTCCCAGGGGCCTGAGAATAAGCTTATATGAAGCATGCCAGGTGTAATCAGAGACATTTTCAGGGTCTGGAGAAAGATTTTTGTATATACTCTTGGTCTTTTGCTGATTTGAACACTCCTAATGCACAAGAATCTCAACGGGGGCCTCTCATATATAATGCAACATCTTGCTTCTCTCATGTTCTGCCTAAGGGACTGAAAAAAAACATACAGCGAAATCAGTGTGATATCTAGCTTGTCTGTTTCGGGTTTTGTTGTTTTGGGGTTTGGTTTGGGGCTTTTTTCCCCTCCAAATGGTAGACTGACTTGTTGCAGATCTGTCCCTGGGCAGAGATATAGCGTAACATGCCTTTGGCAGACCTGGGAACAGAACAGAGCTTTACATTCGAGAGCTGTGATCTAATCAAATGTTAAATTATTTGCCTAATGATTAAGTCTGTTGTAAGGAGAGGGGAAAAAGTTTCTGCCAGTGTTTTCAAGCAATCCAGCTGTGGATTGCTTTCTGCTGCAGGGGCAGAGAGCACCTCTTCCACAGCACATAATTGAAGGGCTTTTTACGGCCTCTCCCTAGAATGGAGTGCAACATGAAACTTGCTGGCTGTTCAGCCACACTCTGTGCTAGCTTGTGCACTTAAGTGTACATGGTTATGCCCTACCAATTACACCTCTTGCCAGCTTCTTACTGAATCCTTGTCCGCGTTCCTGTAGGCACCGCCAAGAGAAGTAAGATCTTGTCACCAGAAGAGAGGAAGGTTGTGGCATTTCATGAATCAGGTCATGCGTTGGTTGGCTGGCTGCTGGAGCACACCGAGGCTGTGATGAAGGTAACTCCACTACCAGCTGTTGTGTAATGAAGCCTGTCACAGGGTGGGAAAACAGTACTTTGGGGTTCCCCTGTCCAAGATGCACTGATTGCTTTGTAGTACTTGTGTTGAATCCTGCTGCATTACCCTGGCCTCCATGAGCTTGGAGCTGTGAATACTGCAGCAAAATAAATGGCAAATACAGGATCATAGAATCATTTAGGTTGGAAAGGGTCTTTGAGATCGAGTCCAGCCGTTTAACCTAACACTGCCGAATCTACCACTAAGCCATGTCCCTAAGATAGGCTGTGGAGAAGTCCGTTATTAGGCTCTATTGATGATAGCAATGGTGCAAAGCTGATTAATGAGCTGTAGGAGAAGCCTTGCAGTTAAAAGCCAACTGTAAAGCTCTTTGGAGCAACTGAGTCCCCTGACACTGCTGCTCAGTTCGTGCGCTAGCTCCAGGCGCAAAGCACTGCTCCATGTGTGCGTGCATGCATATATGATCTCTTCCCCTGCCATGGCTTGCCAGCATGTTGCAGCCAGTGAAGTTATCATTGCAGGAACTGCTCTGATACTGATGGAAAGAGATGTGTTTTTCAGATTGACATTCTTGGTAGCTTGCCTGCCTGAAGCCCTTCTCTGTAGGGAAAGGCCTCGCTTTGGCACCCCGGGGTGCACTCTCTCTGGTGCACATCTCCTTGAAAAGCCTTGACAGTGGGGGGAGGTGGGGACTGGAAACAACAAGGGCAACAGCTCCTTGGCTGGCCACCAGCAGCAAATTCACTTTGAATGACCTGTTGTATAAGCTGAACTGTTGTTAATTACTCTCATTTAATGGGTGGAGGAAATGGCTCTTACTTTTCTGAAGACATCCTGTCTTTCTCCAGGTAGTCTCAGTGATTCTGCGGCACAGTGAACTGTCTGGCTTACAAACTCTGGCCTCCAAAGCAACTCCTAAATCTCAGAATTTCACTGGCTTGCTCTTAAGGACAATTCCCTTTTCATTTCTTCAGCACAAAGTGTATGTCTGTAGCTGTGAAGGCAGAGCCTTCAGCAGAGGAATGGTGACATACTGCAGTCCTTGGCCATGTCTCTGTAGATAGGCCCGTCCATGGCTTCCGACAGATTTCACAGGGAATGCAGGCGCCTCCTTGTTTCCCCTCTGTTGCTGTAGTTAGGAGCTCTTTTGCGCTCTGAACTGAGGGACCGGCTCTGTGTTGCAGGTTTCCATAGCCCCTCGAACAAACGCAGCTCTTGGATTTGCTCAGATCCTTCCGAGAGAGCAGTACCTCTTCACCAAAGAACAGCTGCTGGAGAGGATGTGTATGGCGCTGGGGGGAAGAGTGTCTGAGGCCATCACCTTTAACAAAGTCACTACAGGTGAGGAGCCAGACCCAGGCACAGGCAGGTGGAGGTTGTGCTGAGAGCCTGAACTTCCGTGCTTGCTCTGTCCAAGGGTGATCTGAGCAAGAGACAAGAGGTTTTCTGCACTAGGAGGAAGAAATGTCAAATTGCCTGTTTTGATCTTCGGCTTGCGTTTGTGAGCACAGAGGTCTCTTGCTGTTGGTTGCCACTGTATTGCCTTGGACTTGTTCCAAAGCCTAAGGCCACAGATGGAATTACCTGGTGAGGCTTTTGACACATGGGTAGGCCTAGAGCTTTCTGTGCCGTGTTTCCAACTAGTTATATCCAAATAGGATAACAGCAGGCAGTGGCAGGTAAGCGCTGCACGTGAGCTCGCTGCCAGCAGATCCGCTCACCGTTGTGCATGTCTTGCAGCATGTGTGGGAAGGTCCATCAGCAGGTGGAGTGTTCACCGCTGTGGGTCCTCTGGTCTCTCAACCAGTGGAATGCATGTTTGTGCAGGATGTGCTTCTCTTGCGCTCAGCTCAGAGCTGACAAGCATTGCATCACTCTCTTTCCCAGGAGCACAGGATGACCTGAAGAAGGTGACCCAGATAGCCTACTCTATGGTGAAGCAGTACGGGATGGTGCCCAGCATTGGGCAGCTCTCCTTCCCAGACCTGGAGAGTGCAGCTGGAATTGGTCGGCGCCCTTTCAGCCAGGGACTTCAGCAGATGATGGACCATGTAAGGGCACCCTTGGTTACATGTTCCCATTTGTTCTTTACTGTCTTCACTTCAGTGAAAACACACAAGTAACTTGCACCCAAACAGTTTGCATTTTTCTTTTAGTTAGTAAAGATTAAATCTCAACAAGCGAGCGCTTGCCTTTTCTGTTACAGTGTATTGAAACTATGCCGTGAGGCTTTAAGAACAGCTAAGATCACATAGAGCTGTGAGCTCAGCCCAGTAGCACTGTGCTGCCTGCAGCTGCAGTGAGGGGCTGTGGAATATGCTGCACTGCATAAAGCTGACTGTGAAAGCTGCAGTCCTGGTTCCAGTGTGGACGAGACCCTGGTGAGCTTCTGGGAGACAGGAGGTGCAATTGTGATGTTTGGAGAGAAGGAGACATGCTTTGCAGGGGAAGAAGAATAGTCTGGGGAGATTGGGGAGTTGTGGAACTGCAGATAAATACCCAGCTAGGGAAAGATTCTGTGGCATGAAGTCTCTCCAGGCCCTCGAGAGCCCCTTGTATATCTAAGCATGACTGTGCAGTGCTTAGACTACAAGAAACCTGTGTCTTAAAGATTCAGTTGCACAACTTAAATGTCTCCACTTCCTAGATCAGAGAGACTATCTACCCAAAACAATGGCTCAGACTGAAAAATGTTAGCCTGTTTTGACAGGAAATTGGGCTTCATTAATGAAAAAAAAATTGCCTTATTTGAAAAGTCAAATAGTTGGAAATGAAAAAGTACTGTGGTTCAGAAGTGCTATGGTTGTGCTTCCCTGGGATTTGTGCTGAGCTGCATCTTTTGCTGCTGGACAGCCTCCTGAGGTAGACTGCATTTCCCATCAGCTGGGACTCTACTGAAGAGTTGTACTAGTGCAGGAGTTTACCATTCCTTGTTGTGAGTACTCCTTTGGTGCTTTTTCAGATGGTTTGTCTGTATTTTCTGTTGGTGGGAACAGCTTTCTGCCTGGCTCAGTTTGCAGATCCATCCCTCAGCACTCTCCTTGTTTATTCACATGTTGTGTTTTTTGCCACCTACGCTTCAAATCTCTCGTCTTGTTACTGTCTTCTAGGAAGCAAAAGTCCTAGTGGCTCAGGCTTACAGGCGCACAGAAAAACTCTTATTGGAGAACCGGGACAAGCTGCAAACAGTAAGTTGGTTTTGTTTGGTTGTTTTTGTTTTGTGGGGTTTTCTTTAACTGGTGTTTCTTGCCTTGCTACTTCTTGTGCTCTGCAGTTCAGCTGCTGCAGTGTCTCTGTGGTCCTAGAAAGTCTTGTAGTGGATGTGCTGGGGCTTGTGTTGTGAACAAGGGACTGCTTCCTGCGTATCCCCCAGACTAGGAGCAGACATGGGGAGAGATGTGTGCCTTTTCCAGCAGCAAGTAGTCTGCTTCCTGACACCAGCTGGTATTTGCAGGGTAGAGGAGTCAGAGTGGAAGTGATCAAAGCTAGAATTTGTGTCCCTCACCTGCAATTCTCTGCTAGCCTCTTGGCAGTGTCATTTCCTGGAGAGCAGTGACTGTTTTTTGTGAAGTGTACAAAGGCAGGAACGGCTCATCCTTCTGGGTCCTATAGATGTACAGGAATCAAGTGGACAGCTTCTGGATTTGGTGAAGGAATATGGAACCTGTCACCTTGGCTGATCGGTGCTGGTCCGTGCTTTCTGGTGACTCCAGGCAGTTTTCATCTGCCAGCTCCTTGATACCTGATATACCAAGGCATCCTTGTTGCAGAAGTAGAGCTTTACCTCCTCCCCTTTGTGTCCTGACAGTCCCCACACCAGTCACTGTGGCATGTCCCCATCTCTCTGCCAGGAGCTCTGTACCCATCGCTCTGGGCCGAGCCACTCTTGGGTTGCAGCACCCTGTGTATCTACTTGATCTTTCCTTCAGAAGTCTGGTCCATAACATCCAAAAGTCAGGAGTCAAATAACATTCAAAAGTCAGTTGACCAGGAGTCAACTCAAGTGTTGCATATTTTGGAAATAAAACAGTCCTTTTCCTTAAATCCTTTTAAACAAATAACAACAACAAAATCCCCTTCAACTACACAACTGCAGGCCTGCTGTGCGTAGTAAGGTAGCCAGAGCTTGCTGGCTCAGACACCCTGCTGCTGGCCATATCGCAGCCCTGTCCCCGGAACAGTGCCCTGGGAGTGCTCTGAAGGCAGGCATCGTTAGGGGGTCTCCTCTCTGCAGGCCTCCTCTGTTCTGATTCTTTCATTTAACAGGAGTCAGATGTTTGCTAGAGGCTCATCACAGAAAAACTTTTAAGTTAAGCCAAAGTATCTACAGAGTAAATGTTTTGGCTGCCAGGCCAGTGTGTCACATCTTGTCAGCAGAATTGAGCAGTTCCATGTTTGACAGTCACCTGCTGCTCCAGTGTGGCCCTTCTGCTGGCAGAGGGGCCAGAGAATTCAACTTTTCTGGAGAGGAACTTCTGATGACCTTCAGCCTGTGCCTGCAGGAGCAGACAGCTCTTTGTTAGCACTGTGCATACAGGGGAGGGGTGCCGATCTGACTGTGGTCTCATTTGCTCCTGCTTTGGCATCTCGGGCAGGGCCACAGGTGCAGTGACAGTGGCAGGAAGGGCACTTCTCTAACTGTTCCTGGGCTTATGCCTCGCCAAATCATTCTCTAGATCTTGTTTCGTTGCCTCCAGTCATACTGTGTGTTCTTGGCCAAACACGCTCTTGTGAAAGGTGCCGACAGCCTGGAGAACTTTGTACTGGCTCCAGCAGGCTTTCGGGTCACCCTGCCTGTGGTGTGGTAGCCAGGGGTCTGCTCCTCCCGGGCTGCAGCACGTGCTGTGTCCAGATGTTGAGATCCCACTTGAGCTGGCAGGGAGAAGTTCACATCAGTTCAGAGATTCTGTTTTTGAACGCCTGTGCCTCATTATGTCTTATTTACTCTTTCTAGCTGTCTAATGCCCTCCTGGAGAAAGAAGTGATAAATTACGATGACATTGAAGCTTTGATTGGGCCTCCACCCTACGGGCCAAAGAAAATGATAGCTCCTCAGAGCTGGCTTCAAGCAGAGCGAGACAAGCAGGACACAAGAGATGAAGAAATGCCCCAGCAGCCACCAAACCATGAGGAGGAGGAAGAACCACGCCTGAGACCAGTATGAAGCCCACTCCTGATGTGGAATGGGAGGACTCTGAAGGCTTCTTTTGGACACAGACTCTCTTTTCAGCTCCAGAATCAAAGATACTGAGCAGGGAATCTCTGTGCTGCTGTTACCCAAAAATTGAGGGATGGCTACGTTAGCTCTTCTAATGAGCTTTTTCTTGCAGGAAGGAGAACTCATTAGGATTTTGAAATCAATTCTCAGCAGGGTAGTAGTGATTAGGAGTTGGGCAAGTCTAATCCACTGGCAAGTTCTCTTGTACATGGGAGCAGTGTACATGTTCTTAAGGGTGAAGGATCCTGAGGAGTCCCTGTAAGCCTCTTGCCTGTGGCACAGCCAGAGTGCAGGGCTGTCCCTGTCAGTGCCAGAATGGTCAGTGTAGTGAAACCCCTGTGAGGCTGAGCTGGCTGAGGTGCCGTAGTTCTTGTGCGACTCCGCTGTAACCTTTGGTCATCTCTGCTGCTGAACATAAAATAGAAACAGAAAAAAAGACTTCACTAGAATAAACTGTGCATAACATGCTGCTGTGTTTGCAGAATGTGTCAAGATGCAGTTAATGTGTTTGGGCACATAGGAAGAAGCTTATAGCTACAGAGTTATGCAGGACAAGGAGAAGAACTCTGGCCAGTAACTTTATATGCAGTTTTTAGAGCAAGTGTCCCACAAGCAGAAATTGAGGAAAACCTGTGTGCAGAACCCAGCATAACCCTGCAGTGTGATGTTAGAAACTAGTGTTGCAGAGAGCAGCTCAGAGTTCCACGTTGGAAGACTGGTGGCCCCACTGGCTCAGAGCTCCAGGGATGCTCTCGGGAGCTTGAGCAAAAGCAGGTGTGTTCCTTGGGAAGCCTCGGTAAAAAGCTGCCAGTCCCTCTGGCTCCATCCCCATGGCTCTTGCAAAACAAGCTGTGATGACATGGTCGTCTGCCATTCATCAGGGAAGGCATTAAAATGATTGTTGGTGCCTGGTGTGCTGTGACTGGGTTAATCTTTTAGGAAGGATTATTGTCTCGAGTTATTCCATGAGGATTGTCTGTGACCTGAAAAGACCCAAGCCCAGCGCTGACAGCTTTCAGCTCCCACCCTTCAGGCCGTATGTAATCGTTGTCCTCAGGCTGGGAGCAAGGAGGCTCTTCCTCTCCTGGTGATGGTGGGGAGGATGTTCTGTTCTGCCAGGCATCCTCTCCCCTGTCCCTGCATACAGCCACCTGCATCCACAGAGCCTTGAGCCCTCCCTGGGGCTTCTTGCTGCTGGTGGGGGTGATTTCCCTCTCCTTTGGAGCAGAAGTGGTTTTCTACATCTGGGATGCTACTGCCTGTATTTAATTTTTTTTTTCCTTCTGAACTTGTGCATTTCTTCACAAGCTCATTCTGTGAATTCACTTCTCCAGCAGCAGATGAAATTTCAAATGTTCTTTGATTTTTTTTTTTGTTTGTTTTTTTTTAAGTCGTGGCCATGTTCTGAGGTGCATGAAGAAACCCTTGGCCACAAGGGTGCTGAGGTGCATGCTGGGACACTTGCAGGACAGTGCAGGGTCCTGGTGGCTTCCAGGGTGCAGCCACTGTGGCATGCCTGTCGCTCCAAGGCTGAGAGGCCGCGGCTTGTGCTGCTGTGGGGTCTGGGCTCTGCCAAGGTGTGTGGTGGTCCCTGACCCCTCTCCTGCCCCATGGGCAATTGTGCTGCTCCCCGCAAAGTGGGGAAGGTGGCAGAGTGCTGCTGGGGTGGATGGCAGAGCAGGGGCTGTGCTGCTGTGGGACATCGTTGTGGAGGGGACCAGAGTCCACCGCAGTCCTGCAGGCACCTTGGGGATGGTGTAACCCCTGCCCCGTGTCCATCCCATCCCACCGGCCGTGTGCCCGGCCCATGCTGGAGGTGCCGGGCAGAGCCGCACGGGCCAGCCTTGCGAGGGGGCCGGCTCGACGCGGGAGCCCGGCAGCGGACCCAGCCTGGGTGCGGGCCCGGGGCTCCGTTCGCCCCTCGCTTCCCCGTCGGTGCGTCGCGGGCCCTTTAAGCCGGCGCCATCTTTACTACGGGCGCGGTGGAGCCGCCGCAGGGCACTTCCGGCCCCGTCCTCCTCCTCGGGCCGCTGCTGCGGCGCTGCCCATTGGCTGTCGCTGCGGCACTTCCGGCGCGCGCCGCACCTTCGCTTCCTTTTCCGGTCGGCCATTTGCGGTGGCGGGAGGTGAGTCGGGGCGCTGCCGCGGCCGGGGAACCCATCCGCCGCCATCTGCCCGCCGTGGGCTGTGCCTGGGCCCGGGCTGTGCGCCGCGGCCGCTCGGAGTCCTGCGCGGGGGCCGCGGGCTGGGCCCGCGCCCGGAGATGCCGCTGACAGGATCCCGGCCTGGGCCGGGGGCAGCGGCCTCGGGGGCGTTCTGGGCCTCCCTGGGTGGCGCGGCGGGCGGGGGCGGCCCTTCGCCAGGTCGCTGGGGGGGGGGCCCGCAGCCCTGATATCCCGGCGGAGCCGGCGGCCGCCTTTAGCTCTGCTCGTGTCCGCAGGCCCCAGCAGCCATGGCGCCCAGCCGCAATGGCATGATCCTGAAGCCCCACTTCCACAAGGACTGGCAGCGGCGAGTGGCCACTTGGTTCAACCAGCCCGCCCGCAAGATCCGCAGGTGAGTGCTCGGGGCGCTCCTGCCGGGCCGGCTGCTGCCTGCGTTGGCTCGGGGAGCTGGGGGAGCTTGGCTCGCGGCTTGTATCGGGCTGCTCAGGAAGCTGAAGTGCTGCATCTTTATTTGAAGCCGTTCCCCTGAACTTTCTCGTTAAAGGCTCTGGGATTGCAGCAAGGCGCGCGGTTGGTGTGGGGTCCCTGGTCGGGGTCTGGCCGTTGTAACTGCAGTCAAATGATGAGAAATCTCCGGAATCGCTGTACCACATTGATGATTCCCTTGAACCCTTGTATACCTGATGACTGTAGCTGTTCTGTAGAAGCAGGCGTCAGCCTGCCTGAGCTGTCAGGCCAGGGCTGTGTTTGTTTCAGAGAGATGCCCATGTGGCAGATGCCTCCCCTCAAGGGAGGTCAGCTGGCAGCCTAGGAGTGGCACACCTGGCAGGAATGCTCTCTTCCTGATCGCTGTCCCTGTCAACATTCCAGGAGGAAAGCCCGCCAGGCGAAGGCTCGACGCATTGCACCCCGTCCCGTGGCTGGGCCCATCCGGCCTATAGTGAGGTGCCCTACTATCAGATACCACAAAAAAGTTCGTGCTGGCAGAGGCTTCAGCCTAGAAGAGCTTAAAGTAAGTACAGAGCACGGATCCCAGCCAAATTAACTCTGAACTTGAGCTCGGTTGGCTTGTTCTGTTCTTCTGCACACAGACAGTGGGCAAGTGTCTTGCCTTAGGTGTCGGTATCTGCTGATGCTGGGCAGCCAGGGGAGGCATCTGGTGTTGCTGGCTCTGTGGGAGCATGGAAAGCACTGCTCTGGCGTTTCCTTTGCCTGTGGAGTGGTCTTGCAGCGTACGCCAGAGCAAAAGGTTGCTCTGAAAAGTATATGTCCATTTGTCAGGTCAGACTGTCACTTATACAGAATTCCATTAAAAGTGGATTCTGGAAGAGCCGTAATTCAGTCTCCTGGGGGCCGGGAAGGACTAACAGCTTCTTAATCAATTTGGTTCTCTGTGAAACATGTTTCTATTAATCCTAAAAATTTTAGTCAATTGCTTCTGCTAATCCTAAAAATTTTAGCTAGCCTGTTTGTGTTGTGTATGAGGTAAACCATGCTCAACTTACTCCTAAGAGAAGTAGGGGGTGTTGTGTCAGGAAGGGGAACTGTTCAGCGTAGCCTGGTAGAGTAGCTGTTTCTCATGCAATAGCTATGAGGTGGTTTAGGAACACTGAAAGTCCGTGGGAAGTGTTTGGTGCCCTCCATTGCTTCAGGAAGCTGTTCTCTGTGACCTTCCTGGCTGTGCTGAGCTGATGAGCTGTTAAAAGTTGGATCGTGGTGGTCTGCAGGAACCCTCACCCACGTATCTCCGTACAGTGGGCAGGAAGAAACATCGGTGCTTGCTGGCAGCCAGCATCCACAGCCGTCTCTTGCGAGTTGTTTAGTATCTAATTAAAACATTTATAACAGTGGAATTAGTGTATTGAGGCAGTAAAATTGTTCTTCTGGGTGCCAAATGCTGTGTTACTTTATTTTTCTTTAATTTTTGGTTAATGGTGGAATACAAAATGGTGCGCAGATGTTTGTCTTGAAACAAAAAATGAGGTTATTTCTTGTGCAAGATGGTTACAAAAAATACTTCTTTAATGGAGCTTCCAGTATTCGGTGAGCCAGTTATCTGGACGTTGACTTCATAAATTTGTCATGTTTGTATCGGAGGTTAAACATCCCCCTCATAATTGCTCAGGGGGTTGCACTTTGCTCTCCTGAGAACATCTGCAAAAAACTACTGCAAAGCCTGTGGAACGTTTTCAAGCATTAAAATGCAGGCACCACAATTCCCTTTGTCAGTGGCGCAGTCGGTCCCGCTTGCCAGGCCCTCGTGCTGCCACTGGGCCATTCGGTTGGGTGCTGGGCCTTGCTCAGCCTGTGATGGCTGTGCTTGATCCCTGGTCTGGCTGATGCCTGGAGCAGCTCCCGGCAGCAGCACGCTGGCATTGAGAGTTGTTGGATGCTGACACCACACACTCTTCTCTTCAGCTCGCCGGCATTAACAAAAAGTTTGCCCGAACTATTGGAATCTCTGTGGATCCCCGGCGACGTAACAAGTCTACCGAGTCCCTGCAAGCCAACGTGCAGAGGCTGAAGGAGTACCACTCCAAGCTTATCCTCTTCCCAAGGAAGCCAGCTATGCCCAAGAAGGGAGACAGCTCTGTAAGTACTTCTCAGTTAGCAGCGTTTCACGAGGTCTGTTTCTGGTGATGGGTTCAGAGGTGCGGGCCTCAGCCCATCCATCCTAGTGCTGTGCTGTGTGGTCAGGCGGTGCTCTTCAACGCTTGTTATCATGTAACCTCCCTGGGGGAGCAGCCCTTCTCAGAGGCAGCATGGTTCCCGTGCACGTACGTAGGGCTGAGCCCAGCAAAAAGCCAGGCCTGGTAGAGCAGACTGACGGGGATCTCCTGGGTTACAGCAGTGCTTTGGGGCAGAGTTTTAGCCTAGGGACTGCTGTGCTGCTGGAGGAGTGCAGCTCAGATTTGGGGCTGGGTGGTCTGTCTGCTGAAGCTCTGATTGTTACCCAGCCAGCTGAATTTTAGTTTAATGAAGCTAAATTGTCAGAATAGCTGAGACGTCCATCTGCAGTTGTGTTCTGCTGCATGGAAAGGGTGAGGGAGGCGAAGAGAGACTCTTCAGTGAAAGCCGTGTGTAAGGCAGTCTCGAGAAGGTTGTTGCTGTTGACATGAAAATACGCTTTTCATTAAAATCTCCCTGAGATCCGGAGTATGGTTGGCTTTGGTTGGCTCTGCCTGTGGTGAGTACGCGCTTCCCACAGGGCAGTGCAAGTGCTGAAATTAGGTGGTGCGCTAAAGCTGTCCTCAATCTTCCGGGGAGTCTGTCAGCTCCGAGCCACTTCACCGTAGCGCAGCAGCCCGCTGTCCTTGCGCTGCTGCTCAGAGCAGGGGAAGAAGCGTCTGGAGCTTCTGTACCAGTAGGTAACAGATACGGGCGTCTGAAATGCCATTTCAAATTCGTTCGTTTGAAATCAACAGTTTAAAACTTAAATAATTTTTGTCTAATGCCATTCTCTTAAAAGAAGCTGGAATTAGCCTTAGAAGGAATCAGTGAGGAATATGCTGGGTATCAAACTAAAAATGGCACAGTAGATGTCAGTGGTTTTAGAGCTGGCAGAACTCCTGACAGGTCGCTGCTCCTCTGGCCAGATCCGGGCTAATCAATAGCCAGGCAAAATGCAGGTTGTTGATGCGGCACATCTGTGCCAGATATTCCTGTAGCTGCGCGGCTAAAATGCTGAGTTTGTTACCAGGCGGTGTTAAATCTCCAGTCAGAACTGTTTTAACAGCATGTTGTAGCAGGGTACCTGCAGACAGAGCATGCTCCTGAGGTACTAGCCTGAGAAGTTATATTTTTTTCCTAAATAATTTTTTTTGACATTTTTTTATGCAGGCTGAGGAACTCAAGATGGCGACTCAGCTGACCGGACCGGTTATGCCGATCAAGAATGTAAGTGTCACTAAATCACATTCTCTGCGTGACATAACTGAGACTTAAACTTCACGGAGAGGATTCTCTTCTCGCTGTTCCAGGGCTCAGGGTTGCTGTCTCCAGACGCTTCCCATCCTGGATAAAAGAAAGCCAGGAAAGGGATGAGCTTGTCTTTGTCTTTTGCCAAGAGTACCTTGATCTGTTTGGTTCCTCAGTGTTGCAAAGCAGATTGCAAAGAATTCATTACACAGAGCTCCACTAAATTTTTGTTAACTGTGGAAGTCCTTAAATCACAAGCTGTGTTTAGTGCCTGGAGCTCTCTTCTGCACCCAGAATGTCAGGGGTTGGGGTCAAGACACGTTGGTTGGGAACAGTCCTGTATGTATCCCACTGCTGCCCTAATGACGTGTGAAGCACAGCTGCGTACGTTCTCCCGACAGAGCTGCGGGGGAGCCCCCCAGATCACACGATTCCTGTGAGGGCACAGGTTAAGGCACACATGAAGCATGTTTGTGTTTGTGCTCAGCCCTGCGTCCTCCGGGTGGGCTCGGGGGGTTGTTGGTCCACTCGTCCCTTGAAGGAGCCGGTACCTGTGAAATCTGGGGTGAGGGGTGCACGCTGGTGGCTCGACAGCCCCGGCAGGTTGCGTAGTCGCCATTTGTCTCAAAACACTTGCCGGTTCTGAAAGGCGCTGACAAACCTGACTCAAGACTTCATGTGCTGGTTGGTTTGTTGTTGGTTTGGGGTTTTTTTCCCCGTGGTATGTTCTGGTCTTGTGCTGACGTGCGCTGGCAAATTAGGAAACGGTTGAAATGAGGTGCCTGGTGGGGCGACAGTAAGGGCAGGGCCTGTAGATGGCATAAGTGCTCTTTTCTTAACAGCATCACGGGGCTAGTGGTAAAAGCCTAGCGAGATTAATTGTGTTAAGCCTTAAATACAGTCTCTTCTGATGTGCAGTCTGACTGTCTGGCGCTCTCTCCCACTAGGTTTTCAAACGGGAGAAGGCCCGTGTTATCTCGGAAGACGAGAAGAACTTCAAGGCCTTTGCCAGCCTGCGCATGGCCCGGGCCAACGCCCGTCTCTTTGGGATTCGTGCGAAACGAGCCAAAGAAGCGGCAGAGCAGGATGTGGAGAAGAAGAAATGAACTGTTCTCCCCTAGAACTGTCAATAAAAAAAATGTAGAAATAAGAGTGTGCTGTCTTTTTAGGGCAAACGTACAGAAGCAAGCTGCCCTGCGCCTGCCGGCTCTGCTACAGCGTGTGCTGGTGCAGACCGTGGGCCGCTGTGCGTGGAGGGGTGCTGTGCAGACGTGGGAAACCTCAGCTGCTGTGTTGAGAGAGACTTCGAACTGCCCTGAAAGCAAGTGAAACAGGCCCTGCCTTGTGCCAGCGCCTCAGGGAGGCCCCTCGGCTTTTGTCTGCAGGGAGGCAGCTTCGCAGGCTGGACCCCGCCTGACTAAGGGGGCTGCTTTGGCTGCCAGTTGAGGGTTTTTTTTGAGGTGCCCCCTCCCTGGCAAGCTTTGCTTCCCATTTAACCTGTCTCTATGCCGATATTTCAGACTTAATGAAATCTGAAACCAGATTTAACGAAGCTTTGTGGCAGCACAGTGCTCGTGTGGGGTCCTGCACCCTGGTTTTGGAGGGGAGCAGTGTGCGATGCCAGCACTGGCCTGTGGGACTGCCCAGTCCTGCGCCCGCTGCTGGGGCACCTGCCCTGGGCTTCCCCCGGCTGCAGTTCAACCCCTGCTGCTGCTCCGGGTGTTCTTTAAAACTGTTTTGTTAGGAAATTATCTTGGTGGCATTGAAGAGGAGCCCGACCCCTGCCTGGAGGAGGGTCTGGGGGCTCGGGTCTCTGGCGCGGCAGGGCAGGCGGCAGGGGAGCGAGCGCTGACCCGACCCCTTTGCTGGCTAATCGGTTCCGGGGCTGCTCTGGCTGCGCTGCCCAGCGCCTGTGTCGGGATAATTGAGCCATTTGTATTCATTAGCAGTTCGGTGACAAACTTGGGGATCTGCTGCCGTGAAGCGCCGTGGCAGAGGGGCACCAGCCCACCCCACACACACACACACCCCGAGTCCCAGCACAGCTGGATGACCCGAGATTGCTCAAAAACGGGGGGCAAGGGCTGCCCAGCATGGGGCTGCCAGTGTCACGGCTGACTGCTGGCCTGTCCCAGCCCCCCGGCCCAAGCCTGCGGTGGGATCCTGTGTCCCCCCACGGGTGGGCTCCCCCCGGGCCGTGCTGTGGGGCTGCAGGAGGAGCAGGGAAGGCAGGTGGCCTATTTCTGTCACACGGGCTGGGGATTAGCTCCCAAACCCGGGACTCTGCAGTGCCCTGGTGCTCATTAGCCCTATCTGCATTTTAATCCCTCCAAATACAGGCTAATTACATCATCTTCCATAAAGCCAAGATGAAAGCACCACAGCACTGGGGTGATGTGTGTGGGTGGAGGGTGCTGGGGCAGCCCCCAGCTGAGGGACGGGGTGCCTGGGGCTCGGTGGGTCCAGCTGCTCCAGCAAGCGGGGAGGGCACCCGGTGGTCTTGGGGCACCCCATCCTTGTGCTGGGGGGTGGGCTGAGAGCATAGGGGGCTGGGACCAGGATGGGCCTCGGGCACCCCACAGGGAGCAGCAGGGGAGGGCGATGGGCTGTGGGGTGCTGGGAGCGAGGGCTGTGCCACGGGGGGCTCGCCCGGAGCGGGAGCACCAGCCCTGGCAGGGGCAGCGGTGCCAGGGACCCGGCTCAGCCCCGGTGCCCGCGGGTGGGCTCTGCTCCGGTGCCGGCAGCGAGGCAGTTAACGGAGCTTGTCATCTCCCTCTTAGGGCTCCGCTCCCGAGCTGCAGCTTGAGTCAGTTGTGTGGAGGTGGCAGCGGCGGCAGCTCCGGCTGGCACACCGGCTCCGGCTGGCACGCTGGCTCCGGCTGGCACACCGACCCAGCCCTCGGCCCGGCCGCCTGCGGAGCCCAGCCCACCGGCAGCCAGGTGAGGGGCACGGTGGGGTGGGGGGGAGCCGGCGCCCCCTCCACTGGGGGATGCCAGGGGTGCCCGCGCTCCCAGGGAGGGGGGAGATGCCCGCCGGAGCTGGGGCACCGGAGCCATGTGCTGGGGGGGCCTGCACCACTTTGCCAGGAAACTTTGGGTGTGCGGGGGCATGGGCAGAGGGGTGGGCGCGGGCGCTGCTCGGCCCCTGCCCGGCAGCCCCCGGGGGCTGCAGCCTGGGGGGGACAAGCCCCAGCCCGGGGCTGGTAGAGCCCCTTGATGACCCACCAGCGCAACATTGCCTGGCTGGGTGTCACCAGCCTCCGGGTAGCAGGTGGCCCCCGTCCCCAGCATGGGGGAAATCCCACCGTCACCCTGGGGTGCCACCAGCCCCGCCTGGGCAGCGGGACATGGCCGGCGCTGCCAGCATCACCCGGTGGCGCAGACAAGGGCCCGGTGTCCCCACTGCCCTCTCCGGCCAGCCCTGCCCAGGGCGGCTGCGCTGCCCGCAGGGGTAAAGGGGGGAGTTTCTGCTCCCCAGTACTCTGGGGTGGGGGCCCCGGGCTGCCTGCACAGCCCCCACTCCTGCACAGCCCCCCAGCCCCACTCCGGTGCCCCTTCCCTGCGGGATGCATCCTGCCCCTGCAGTGGGGCTGGGGCAGAGCCAAGCACGACCCTGTGGGACCCCTGGCCAGCCCAGGGGGCTGGTGGGTGACGGGGGACACAGCAGCACCCATCTGGTGTTTGGGGGGTGCGTGGGCAGCGTCACAAGGGGTGCCCCAGCTCCGGCTCACCCCACTGTGCTTTGACACCTCGCAGGGCCCCGTGGAGCCATCGGGACTGGAACTGGCCACCCCACCTTGGAGAGGGTCCCCGGAGCCCCCTCCACCCACCAGCGCATCCCACCCCAGCCCCCACCAGCGCCCGCTGCCACCAGGGACCCACCCGACCCGACGCAGCTGGGCTCTGGCCCCACGCCCGGCACCGCGGGGCACCGTGCCCCAGGCATGACGGGCACCTGCCCGGCTCCTTGACAGCAACGAAGGCAGCGGCCGCCTGTGCCGCCCCGCTCCCCCCACATGCCCTTCGCCCACGGGGCCGCTTGCCCCCCATCGCGCCCGGCCGCCCACCGCGCCATGGCCACCATGGGCGAAGCGCCCGAGCCGTCCCCCCAGGCCCCGCTGGCCGTGCTCTCCAAGGTGGAGCTGCGGGTGAGCTGTAAGCACCTCCTGGACCGCGACACACTCAACAAGTCAGACCCCTGCGTCCTGCTGCTGATGCAGTCCCAGGGCCAGTGGATGGAGGTAGGCAGGTGGGGGACACCCACCACAGGGCAGGGGCTGGCTGTCACTGGGGTCGTGGCGGGGCTGAGGGCAGGGTGCTGGGTGCAAGGTTTGTGTCTCTGTGATGGGGAGAGTAGCAGAGACAGCCCCAGGGTGGCTGCAGTGCCCATGGGGATGGAGACAGGGCAGGAGTGACTACGCGGAGGGCAGGAGATGGTGCGGAGCTGGGTGCAGGATGCAGAGCAGGGCACAGGAGAAGCTGGGGAGTGGGGTGCAGGGTACAGAGCAGGGTGTGGGTGCAGAGTGGGGCGCAGAGCAGGGTGCAGGCTGCAGGAGATGGTGCAGAGCAGAGTGCACACAAAGGGTGCTGGATGCAAAGTGCAGAGCTCGCAGCGCAGGGTGCGTGTCAGGTACAGGGTGCAGGGTGCAGGGTGCAGAGCAGAGTGCAAGGTGCAGAGCAGGGTGCAGGGTGCGGAGCAGAGTGCAAGGTGCAGAGCAGGGTGCAGGATGGGGAGCAGCGTGCAGGGTCGGGAGCAGGGTGCAGGGTCGGGAGCAGGGTGCAGGGTGGGGAACAGGGTGCAGAGTGCGGAGCAGGGAGCATAGCAGTGTGCAGGGTGGGAGGCAGGGTGCAGAGCAGGGTGCAGGATGGGAAGCAGGGTGTGAGGTGCAGAGCTGGGTGCAGAGCAGGGTGCAGGGTGCACAGAGCACGAGGGCAGGGCAGGGTGCTGTGGCACACTCGGTGCAGGCACCTTGGCCGGAGCGAGTCCCTGGGGTGCCCATGGCACATGGCTCCAGCACAGCTCCGGGGCCACCCGCCATGGCCAAGGGACACCTCAGCCACCACTGGGGCAGCTCAGGCCTTGTGGGCTGGCCTCACCCTGCCCGGGGCAGCGGCTCAGGGGGGAGCAGGGCTGGCACTGCAGCCGTGTGCCCCGCGTGGTGCTGTGCCAGGGGCCCTGGCACCCGCCAGAGCCGCGGCTGGGCCCGGCGCTGGTGCTGGCGTGGCACCCTGCTATCGTTTCCCCACGGCTCGGCTCTGGGCTGGCGCCAGCAGCTCCGCGCTGGCTGATCGCCGCTGCTCAGCCGGCACATTCAGCGCTACATCCCGCTGCGCTACATCCCGCTGCGTGTGATCAACTGCTCGCCCGAGCCAGAGCCGGAGCCAGGGTGGCGAGGGGCCCCGTGCCAGCTGCGGCTCCCGGGCTGTGCCGTGTCGAGCCAGTTGTACCCAGCTGTGCCAGTGTGTCGTGCCACGCTCTGTGTGCCATGCCGTGCTGTGCCGTGCCGTGCCATGCCGTGCCACACTCCATGTGCTGTGCCACGCCATGCTGTGCCACGCCATGCTGTGCCACGCCATGCTGTGCCATGCCATGCTGTGCCATGCCATGCAAGGACAACAAGGCCCCCCTGTGCCATGTTTCCGAGGGACTCTGAGCTGCCCCCTCCCTGTCCCTGCCAGCCCGTGTCCCCCAGCCCAGACAACGGCTGAAGCCAGCTCAACCACTGCCCACCAGGTCTGAGAGCCGAAACGGCCCCAGCCACACCAGCAGGGGCTGGCACTGGAGGGGCTGAGGTGACCGAGACCAGGAGCACCGTGATGCAGCTGTGGGGCTGTCAGTGCCCGTGCAGGAGGCCCGGTGCCACACGGGGTGGCCCTGCCAGCAGCGCGGCAGTGCAGGCTCAGCAGCTGCTGCCGGGCCGGGCAGGCGGTGGGCAGGGGCCGGCGGGCTGGCGGGGTGCCCTGGCCAGGATGTGTCCTGCTGAGTCAACGCTGGCAGGGACGGGGTGCGGAGGAGGCTCCTGGAAGCTGCTCAGCACCCACTGCCAGCGCGGCTGGGAGATGCTGAGCACCCACCCACCTGCCAGGGCCACGGTGGCCAGTGGGTGGTGGCCCTTGCCCTTGGTCAGTGGGTGGTGGCCCTTGCCCTTGGCCAGCCCAGGTGGGAGCACAGGGGCTCGTCCTGGCGCTGGCTCATTGCTCCTGCTTGAGCAGAGCCCTGGCAAACAGTGGCCCAGAGCCAGAGCATCCCCTCGAACCGGCCACGGGGCTTGCCCCGAACCCTGGAGGGAGCCGCGCTCCCAGCACCTGGGGGTTGGCAGGGCTGGAGTCCTTGTGCCACACGTGGCTGGCGATGGGGCTGGCGATGGGGCTGCATCCCAGTGCCCTTTGCCTGAGAACCATCACGGGCAGGGAAATGCTTGTGCAGGGCCGGTCCTTCCTGCAGCTGCCCAATGTCCCTCATCCCTGCACCCCACATCCCCGTGCCCGGCTCTGGGCGAGCTCCGGCATCCCAAGGTCCTGGTCAGGTCTAGATGGGACCCCAGGCTGGGCTCTGGCCCCGCTGCCCCCAGCTGAGCTCCCGCTGTGCAGGTGGACCGCAGTGAGGTCATCAAGAGCAACCTCAACCCCGTCTTCGCCAAGATCTTCATGGTGGACTACTACTTTGAGGAGGTGCAGAAGCTGCGGTTCGAGGTCTATGACAGCCACGGGCATGCCGGTGTGGGCACACATGACGATGACTTCCTGGGGGGCATGGAGTGCACCGTGGGGCAGGTGAGCCCCCACCCTCCACCGGGGACACCCGCCAGTGTTGTCCTCTCCCTGACCCCTACGCTTTCGCAGATTGTGGCGCAGAAGCGGGTGACGAAGCCGCTGTTCCTCAAATATGGGAAGTTCGCCGGCAAGTCCACCATCACCGTGAGTGGCCAAACACATGGCAGGAGTGGCACAGGGCTGGGACCCTGCGGTGGCACCGAGCTCGGGCATGTGGGTGGCACCAGACTGGGGCACATAGGTGGCACTGGACTGGTGTGCTGGGATGGCATCGGGCTGGGTCACAGAAGTGGCACTGAGCTGGAGCATGTGGGGCGTCCCCAGTGACATTCCTCCTGTCCTGTCGCCCAGCCCCACGGGCTCTCGGGGGCAGGCAGCGCTCAGGGTCCCCGCTGCTGTCTGCCAGCCATCCTGGGGGTCCCCGCCATGCCGGGGGAGGCACGTGGCACCCTGTCCCCTCCCAGGCCACCACCCTGCCCGCGCAGGCAGGGAGGACAGGGGGACGAAGCCTTGCCAGGCGCTGAGCACCCTGCGGCCGCCTCACCTTGCAGGTCATCTCGGAGGAGATCTCGGGGAACAACGGCTACGTGGAGCTCGCCTTCCGGGCCAAGAAGCTGGATGACAAGGTGAGCCAGGTCCCGCAGGAGCTGGGGGGCCGTGCAGGCAGGGCAGGCAGGGCAGGCAGGGCAGGCAGTGCTCTGCCCCATCCTCCCTCCTCCAGGATCTCTTCAGCAAGTCGGATCCCTTCCTGGAGATCTACCGCATCGACGACGACCGCAGCGAGCAGCTGGTGTACCGCACCGAGGTGAGGTCCCGGGCAGGATTCGCTCCTCGGCTGCCCTGGGGGCTGCCCGGCCCCGCTGAGCCCCTTGCCCCGCAGGTGGTGAAGAACAACCTGAGCCCCATCTGGGAGCCCTTCAAGGTCTCCCTCAACTCGCTGTGCAGCTGCGAGGAGAAGAGGAAGCTGAGGGTGAGGAAGGGTGAAGGGGGCAGCATCCCTGCCACGGTGGCACGCGGATCCCAGCTTCCCCACGGCCCTGCACAGGCGGCGTGCTGGGGACCCCCGGGGCCGGGTGCGGTCTGGGGGTGTGGGTGCGTGGCCCCCCGCAGCGGGCAGGGCTGAGCCGTCCCCCGCTGCAGTGCGTGGTGTGGGACTACGACTCGCGGGGCAAGCACGACTTCATCGGCGAGTTCTTCACCACCTTTGAGGAGATGCAGAAGGCGATGGGGGAGAACAAGGTGGGTGTGGGGACACGGGGACAGCCCGTGGGGTCACCCCTCCATGCTGCCAGCAGATCCCATTCCCAGAGGCACCTCCCAGCTCCTCCTCTGGTTCTGGGACCATTGTCCCCTCGCTGCGCCCCTCTTTGGCGAAGGGATGGTGGGTCTGTGCTCCTCTGGGGACATCAGCCCTGGGGCTGGCGGGCTGCAGGGTTGTGGGGCCGTGAGGCTGCAGAGGTGGGGTTATGGGGCTGCGGGGTTATGGGGCTGCGGGGTTATGGGGCTGGGGGGTTATGGGGCTGCGGGGTTATGGGGCTGTGGGGTTATGGGGCTGCGGGGTTATGGGGCTGTGGGGTTATGGGGCTGCGGGGTTATGGGGCTGCGGGGTTAATGGCTGGGGGGCCTGCAGGGTTATGGGGCTGTGGGGTCACAGTGCTGCAAAGCTGCAGGGTCAGGGGTCTGTGAGGTGACGGTGGGGGGTGTGGGCGCATGGGGCCGTGTCCCCAGGGTGGGGGTCGCAGGCCGCGTGGGTGCTGCATACCGCAGGTGCAGTGGGACTGCATGAACCCCAAGTACAAAATCAAGAAGCGCAACTACAAGAACTCAGGGGTTGTGGTTCTGCTGGACCTGAAGGTGAGTGCTTATGTGTCGTGCCGTGCCGTGCCGTGCCATGCCATGCCACGCCGTGCTGTGCCATGCCATGCTGTGCCGTGCTGTGCCATGCCATGCTGTGCCGTGCTGTGCCATGCCATGCCACGCCGTGCTGTGCCATGCCATGCTGTGTCGTGCTGTGCCGTGCCGTGTTGAGCCATGCCAGGCTGTCACGGGGTCGCGTGGGACAGGACCAGCTGATGCAGGTCCCTCTGGAAGATCCACAGGGTCTACTCCTTCCTGGACTACATCATGGGTGGCTGCCAGATCCACTTCACGGTGAGCAACGTCCCCTACCCCAAAGCACGGGGGGCTGGGCAGGGGCTCCAGCACGGGGCCACACAGTTGTCCCCAGGGCAGGGGACCATGGGCGGCACATCCCGGCTCCCCGCGAGCTGTGGCTGTGCCACAGTGCCGGTGAGTGGGGCTGGCAGAGCCACCCGACCTCAGCAGGACACACCGGTGGGTGGCTCCGCGCACCCTGGGGAGACCCTCACTGCCACCCCCCACCAGGTGGCCATCGATTTCACGGCCTCCAACGGGGACCCCCGAAACAGCTGCTCCCTGCACTACATCAACCCCTACCAGCCCAACGAGTACCTCAAGGCGCTGGTGGCGGTGGGCGAGATCTGCCAAGACTACGACAGGTCTGTTGCTCTGGCGGGTCCCCGGGGGCCAGGACACCCCGGTGGTGGCCACCCCAGTGCTGGCACTGCCAGAGCTCCTCACACCCCTTCCCCTGCAGTGATAAGAAATTCTCAGCCCTTGGCTTCGGTGCAAGGATCCCCCCCAAATACGAGGTAAGGGTGTGGTCGGGGTCCTGGGGGACCCCAGGGATGGGCTCGTCCCTCCAGGCACCCTTGGCCATGGCAGGTGATGGAGGGGTGGGCACCGACTGCCCCCTCCCCTCTCACCCTCCAGGTCTCCCACGATTTCGCCATCAACTTCAACCCTGACAATGATGAGTGTGAGGGTGAGCCCAGCTCCGGGGATGCCTGTCTTGTGACACCCCACCATGCCAGAGCCTGGTGCTGCTGGGACACCCCCCTCTTACCCCTCACATTCCCCGCAGGCATCCAGGGTGTCGTGGAGTCCTACCAGAGCTGCCTCCCCAAAATCCAGCTCTACGGCCCCACCAATGTGGCCCCCATCATCTCCAAGGTGGCTCGCGTGGCGGCCGACGAGGAGCGGACGAAGGAGGCTTCGGTATGTACCTGCCATCCCCGGCAGCTGGCGCGGGGCTGGGCTGAGACCCAGCACACTCGTGCCACTTGTGGCTGCTCCCACGTTGGAGCTGAGCCCTGGTCCTGCTCCCCCTCATGGGGCTGGCAGCGGGGCCGGGCCGCCCCCCCCAGCGCATCTGTTGTCCTCCCACAGCAATACTTCATCCTGCTGATCCTGACGGACGGCGTGGTGACGGACATGGCGGACACGCGGGAGGCCATTGTCCGCGCCTCCTACCTGCCCATGTCCATCATCATCGTGGGGGTGGGCAACGCCGACTTCACCGACATGCAGATCCTGGATGGGGATGACGGCATCCTGCGCTCCCCCAAGGGCGAACCTGTCCTCCGCGACATCGTCCAGTTTGTCCCCTTCCGGGAGTTCAAGAATGTGAGTGGGGCACTGGTGGCCCTGCTGTCCCCTCCTGTCCCCTGCTGTCCCCTCCCATCCCCTCCTATCCTCACAGCAGGACAGAGCATTGTGGCACAGCAAGCCAGTGCCCCACAGCTGCTGCTCTGCACGTGGGGGTGGGCAGGTGGCACGGTGAGCCCCGGTCTCACCTGTCCCCCCCGGTGTCCCCTGCTGTCCCCCATCCCACAGGCATCACCGACGGCCCTGGCGAAGTGCGTGCTGGCGGAGGTGCCCAAGCAGGTTGTGGAGTACTACAGCTACAAAGCCTTCCCCCCGCGCTGCCCCCGCCCTGAGACCCCCGACTCCAACCTCAGCTCGCCCCAGTGAGGGCCCCCCCCTCCCCCCCGGCATGGTGCAGGGATGAATGGGGTCCCCTCCGGGTCCCAGCCCTGCCACAGTCCCCTTCTTGCCAGGTGGGGGGGGGCACCTGCAGCATGTCCCCACTGGCACCTGGCCAGGGACATGGGGCCGTGGTGCAGGGACCACCCCCCCAGCATTGCCCGGGGGTCCCCGCTGGGCATTGTCTGGTCTTGGTGGTCTGCACCCTGCAGCCCATCCCCACTCCGATCCTGCTGTCCCCATGGTCCTCTCAGTCCCCGCTTGTCTGTTGCTGTGACGTCATTTGGAGGCTGCATGACGAACCCCCCGCGGCATGCGGGACCCCCCCCCAATAAAGCATCCAGCCGTGTCCGTGCCACTGCTCTCCAGGTGCCAACACCAAACCTCCCTGCCAGGTGCTCAGCGGGGCAGGGGGATAGCCCCGGGGGCCACCTGTCCCCTTTGTGCCCCTCACCGTGACAGCCTGGCCAACAGCGAGAGCCAAACGCAGCCCACAGCCACGGGTGCCCGCATGGCCACGGGTGCCCACATGGCCACAGGTGCCTGCATGGCCACAGGTGCCCGGATGGCCACGGGTGCCCGCATGGCCACAGGTGCCCGGATGGCCACGGGTGCCCGCATGGCCACGGGTGCTGCTGCTGGCCGCTCCGGCTGCCCCTGTATTTCGGGGGATTCGTGACTGGCAGCGTGCGGGGCAGCGCTGGCGCTTTGGAGCTGTGATGCTTTTGAGCAGCTGCCGCTTTCAAGTTGTGCCGGAGCGGCCGGCCACCTGCTGTGCCACTGCCGGCTGCCGCGGCCCCAAATCCAGGCCACAGGAGCAGGAGCAGAGGCAGTGCCAGCGTCCTGCTCCTGCCCGGCACATGGCCTTGGCCACGTGCTGTGTGCCACGTACCATGTGCCACATGCCGTGGGTCGCGTGCCATGCACCGTGTGCCACGTGCTGTGCTGTGTGCTGTACGCCACACACCATACACAGTGTGCCGTGTGCCATGCACCATGTGCTGCGTGCCATGCAATGTATGCCGTGTGCCATGCAGCGTGCCACACGTTGCATGTGCCATGTCATGCACTGCGTGCCATGTTCCATGTGCCATGGGCTGTGTGGCACATGCTGCGTGCCACATACCATGTGCTGCATGCTGCGTGCCACTCGCTGTGTGCTTCATGGTATGTGCTCCATGTTGCGCCATGTGCCACCCCGTGTGCCATGTACCCTGTGCTGTGTGCCATGTGCCACGTGCCATATGCAGTGTGCCACGTGCCACGTGCTGTGTGCCATGTGCCATGTTCTGGGTCATGAGCTGTGGGCTGCATGCCATGGGCCATGTGCCATGCTGTGCCATATGGTGTGCACCACGCACGGGCACTGTGCCACGCTGCCGCCATGTGAGGCACACCGAGTGCTGTGCGCCGTGTGCTGCGCTGAAAGCCGGGTGTTTCCTGTGTGCCAGCTGCTTCCTGCCATGTGCTGCGTGGCAGTGCCACATGCCACGTGTCCTTCACCCTGTGCCATGCGCTGTTTGTTGCCACCTTCGTGCCAGCAGATGCTCCCAGGGAAGTTACATCCACTGGTGTGGGGTGTGGCCACCACAGGGACTGAAACTGGGGCCTGGTGCAGCTTTCACAGGGCAGGGGCCACCCAAGAGCTTGCCACATGGGTGCCACCAAGCTGGGCTCTGGGGCCAGGGATGCTGCTGGCACCCAGGATGACAGCACCAAGGGTGACAGCACGGAGGTGCCAGCCTGTGCCCGTACAGGCAGGCACTCAGCCATCCACCGGTACAGCCATGCTGAAGTGCCATGACCCAGTGGCACTGCCCGCTGCCGGCACTCCTGCACGCCGGCAGAGCACGCTGCCTGCACTTCCCGGATCAGCCCGTGTATTTATAGCTCCTGATTCATCTCCTATACAGCAGGATAATAGATGTCACCATAGAAACCCAGTGCCTGACGAGGCTGTGGCGGCAGCTGGCCCTTGGCGCGGGCAGGGGTCTGCCCCGGCACCCCCATGTGTGGGGCTGGCTGTATGTGGGGTGACCCCATGGGGCTGGGGGTGCCCAGCGTCACCCAGCGTCACCCAGCCAGGCTGCACCCACCGGCGGTGCGGCTGGCAGGGGAGCGGCGGCACGGCAGGCAGGGTTGGCAGGCATCGGTGCCGCCGGGTGCCCAGGGAGGGTCTCACCACCCGTGGCATTGGGGGGGTGCGCTGGGGCCAGGCGAGGGGCAGATTGTGCCTGGGGGGTTACAGAGGATGCATTGGGGCAGGAGGGCCCCAGAGATTGGGGGGGGGACACACGTGTGGCCCAGGGGGCCTGGGTGCTGCCGAAGGAGCCAGCTCCGTGCCGTGGGCTCGGCCGGCAAATGCTGGCACCGTGCAGCCGTGTCATTGACCCCACGGCGGGAGCTGGCAAGTGGCCATGGCCCGCGGTACTGCTCACCCGGCCATTGTCCCCGCCGCAGAGGGGGTCCCTGGGGATGGGGCCCTACCCAGAGCGGCCCCTGATAACGCCAGGCGCTTCCCACCCCCGGCACTGCCGGCGCCACTCACTTCCCACCCCGCACCCGTGGGAACACGCTGCCTGGCTGGAAACAGCAATAAATATTTATTTCCGCAGGTCAGGCCGGGCGGAAGGGGGGTCACGGCCAGGCACTCCTGCCCCGGTGTAAGGAAGGCCACAGGGATGGCCACGATGGATGGCCGGAAAAGTCCCCCATCCCCAGGGAGGTGTCATGCACCCAGTGTCCCCCCACCCCTGCTCCATGCCAGACCCCCTGCTGTGCCGCAGTCCTGGCCCCTGGGGCGATGCATGGGGGTCTATAAGTTATGGGGGTGCTGGGGGGCTACCCATGCAGGGCACCTGGGTGGGTGGGGGACCCATTGTGTTGTGCAGTGACAGGGCTGAGCGATGCCGGCCCCCCCAGCCCCTCAGGCCATGGGCCAGCACATGGGCAGCTCCAAGTCCCCCATCTCCTCCTGGTAGAGGCGGTTGAAGAGGGCGTTTTGCTGGGGGGAAAAGTGGTCGCGCCAGTCGCCCACCACTCCTGTGGGACAGAGGGGATGGGGCAGCAGGGGGGCTGCAGCCGGGGCCAGTGCCCCCCGTGTCCCCTGTCACGTCCTCCCCCACCTCACCTTTCCTCATGAAGGATCCCTGGCTGTGGTCCATGATCTCGGTGGGGATGAGGGTGTAGTTGGCCATGACGTTGTCCCGCATAGTGGCAAAGCTGCAGTGCTGCTCCAGGGCTCCCAGCGTCTCCAGCCCCAGGGGGCAGCCCAGGAAGGTGCTGAGCCGCTGCGCTGTGCCGCGCAGGTCCTGTGGTGCAGGGACCGGTCAGCCCCGGGCAGCCAGCAGGGACAGGGACAGGGACACGGGCACGCCAGGGCTCACCTGGTGCAGCTCCTCGTAGGTGACGTAGAAGATGTCTAGGAGCTGCCGCTGGCCCAGCCATCCCTTGACGTGGTCGAACCAGGAGCCATAGTGCACTGCAGGGAGGCAGGGAGTGGGGGGGGGGGGCTCATGGCCGAGCCCTGGGGTGCCGGGGACCCCCCCAGCCCTTACCTGTGCCCTCAAGGAACCGTGTGAGGAAGGTATCAAAGGAGCCGGGGTCAGGCAGGAACTTGGCCAGGCGGTGGAAGTGGTAGAAGGAGACGACGACATCCTTGGGGTTCCTGGCTACGTAGATCACCTGCCAGGGGATGGTGTCAGCCCCATGGCCGGGGGGATTCCCCAGCACCCTGCTCAGAAAGCCCCGGCAGTCACCCTGGCTGTGGGAAGCCCTGTGGGCATGGGATGCCCCTGCGGGGACCCCCCGGGACCGTCCCAGACCCACCTCACCTTGGCCTTGCTGTGCTGCAGGGCAGGGCCCAGGACGCGGGCGGGCAGGTGGGTGGTGATGAGCCGGCGGGCGGCCGTGTCCTGCAGCACCTGCCTGAAGTAGATCTGCTCCAGCCAGGGCGCCCGCTCCCAGTTGGGAATGGTCTTGGCCGGCAGCACGTCCCCGCGGCTGAACAGCAGCGTCAGGATCTCCTGCATCCAGGTGGTGCCTGGGGAGGTGGGGGTCAGGGCAGCGCCAGCCCTGCGCAGGGCACTGTGTGGCACAGCATGGCACAGCGTGGCACGGCACGGCTCACCACAGCACACCACGGCGTGGCATGGTATAGTATGGCATGGCATGGCTCACGACGGTGCGCCATGGCACGGTGTGGCATGACATAGCCTCGCACAGAATGGCACAGCAGGGCAAGGCATGGCATGGCATGGCACAGCACTGCATGGCATGGCTTGGCACAGAATGGCACAGCATGGCAAGGCATGGCATAGCATGGCACAGCACTGCATGGCATGGCTCGGCACAGAATGGCACAGCAGGGCAAGGCATGGCATGGCATGGCACAGCACTGCATGGCATGGCTCGGCACAGAATGGCACAGCAGGGCAAGGCAAGGCATGGCATGGCACAGCACAGAATGGCACAGCAGGGCAGAGCATGGCATGGCATGGCACAGCACTGCATGGCATGGCTCGACACAGAATGGCACAGCATGGCAAGGCATGGCATGGCACAGCACGGCATTGAATGGCTCGGCACAGAATGGCACAGCAGGGCAGAGCATGGCATGGCATGGCACAGCACAGCATTGAATGGCTCGGCATGGCATAATGTGGCAGTGCCAGCTGAGCTGGCAGTGCCATGTGGGACCCCCAGTGCCCCCGCCAGTCACACCAGCCTGGGGCTGGGGCCAACCTGGGGCTGGGGTGGCTGCCCCCCACCCGCAGGGCAGGGGCTTTGGCAGGGTGGGTGCCGGCGGCCGGGGCTCCCTGCGCTGTGCTCAGGGGGGGCAGTGGCTGCAGGGCAGCGGGAGCCGGGGGTGTCCCGCCTGGCGGGGGGCTAGCCCCGAGCCCTGCCACCTCCCAGCCACGCAGGCAGCTCCCAGTCCTGGCGTCAAGCTTGTGCCCCCCCCCCCCCCCCCATTCCAACCTGGGGGTCCCTAGCCTCATTGACTCCCCCACCTGGGTCCCCTCCCAGTCGCCCACCCCTGCCAGACCCCCTCCTGGCCCCTGGCTGCCCCTGCCCTGCCAGCCCTCACCCGATTTGGGGTAGGTGGCGATGACCACGTCGGTGGGGCGGAAGGGGAAGGTGGCGGCGAAGCTGAGGGACTCCTGGGTGTGGAGGTGGCCGGGCAGGGAGATGCCGGCGAAGGTCTCTGTCACCTCCATCCGCTCCATGGCCCAGCCGCTGCGGGGACGCACTGGCGACCGGCCTTATATATCGGGAAAAGAGGAAGCCGTCCCAGCGGGCAGGAGGCTGGGCCCCCCCGGCACATTCCTGCCGGGGGGCCAGGGATCCGGCCATGCTGGGGCCATCGCCGGGAGAGCGCTGCCTGCGGGGCCGGGGGGCTGCGGGGCAGCCTGGTGCTGGGGACCCCCAGGGTGGGATGGGGGTCCCACACAGCCAGACCTGCCCCCGCAGCCAGGAGAGCCGGGGGGCCGGGACACCCCACTCACCGGGAGGTGGGAAGGGTGTCGAGGACCCCAGCAGCCTGCGTTGAGCGGGGGGTGCCAGCCCCACACGCAGGCCCCAGCACGTGCCAGAGGAAGGGATTCACGTACCTGAGGAAGGAATTGCCACCCCGGCGCGCCCTGGGACAAGGAGCAGGGCGGGACATCTCCACGTGGCTCCGTGTGGGCAGCCCCACCGTGCCATGTGCCACGCGTGACACTGCAGCCCCGCGGGAGCCAGCCGGGGTGCCCCCACCGCGGGCGCTGGGCTGAGCACCCGAGGTGCCTCAGTTTCCCCCCCAGCGCTGCAGCAGGGCGGTGGAGCGGGGGGAACCGGCACGTGTGGGGCACCATCGGCAGCCCCACGCCAGGGCTGGGCCATCCTGGCTGCTGCCCCCCAGCCCCTCCATGGTGGGACGGCCTGAGCCACGGGGTGTGCCGGCACTTGGCTGCTCCCCAGCACCCGCCGCCATGTCAGGGGGTGGCTCTGGGGTGGCCGGAGCCCGTCCCAGCCCCGCCGCCGGCACACAAGCCGGAACACACGTTTCACAGCCATCGCAGGCAGCGGCTGTCCCAGCATCCCGGGGACAGGGTGAGCGGGGAACAGGGGTGCCAGGGCCTGCCCACCGGCCGTGGGGGTGCTGGCACTGCCAGCACCCACCCGGTGTGCCGGTGGGCGCCGGCCCTGGGATGGGGATGCCGGCGGGTGCCGGCGCTGGGGAGGCCTAGGCGGGGATGGATCCGGCACTTTCCCAACGAAAAAAATCTGGGCTGCATTAGAGGGGCTGGGAGCGTCACCGCAGCTATGCGGCACGGCACGGCACGGCCCTGCTGCCCGGGGCCGGCTGGGGGAGGCTGTGCCGTGCCGTCCTGGTGCCCGGGCGCTGCCAGGGCCACGGCACAGGGTGCACGGGGTGGGGTTACGGCTGCGTCTCCTGGTTATTTATTTACAGCGGGCGAGGACGGACGGTGAGCTGGGGTAGCTGCCCCGGTGCGTGCACTCAGCAGCCTCGTGGCGGTGGCAGGTCACCCCAGATCGTCCGCCAGCAGCGCCGGGCAGCCAACAATGCCGGGCGGTAGCGTGTTGGCGCTGGCGCTGGTGCTGCGCCTGCTCCTGCCCTGCGCCGGGCAGCATCACCGGGAAGAGGCTGAACGCATCATGATGACCACGCCGGTCATCGACGGGTGAGCAAAGGTTGCCTGGCTCCATGGCGTGCGTGGCCGCCCTGCGGGTCTCCCCGAAAAAAACCCAGCCAGAAAACCCCAGCGGGGAGAGCCCTGTGGGGAGATCCCGGTGCCGGGCACCGCGGGGCCACAGCGAGGGGATCCCCGGGCGGCGCACCGGGCCAGCAGCAGGCAGGATGCCGGGAAGCGGGCACGAGGCTGCACCGGGGAAGTTCCTGCTCGGGGTGAGCGGGTCCAGCCGGGCCATGTCCTAGGGAATGTCCCCAGTCTCATGCTGGAGCCCTCAGGAGGCTGGGGTCCCACGGCAGCTTGGCGTGGCCTGGCCCCTGGGAGGGGGCACGGGGCAGGGGGAGCCATGGCATGTGGGGACCGTGATGCAGGAGGGGAGAAATGGGAACTGGCCCGTGCGGCTGGCGCCCAGCACTTCCCCAGTGACACTGCTGGGTGTGGGATGCCGCATGGCAGTGACATCCCTGCATCCCTGTGGTGGCGACAGCCCCACGGCGGTACCGGTGACATCCCTGTTGAAGGGACACCAGGCTGGCTCCGCTGGGAGCAGGGACTGAGTGGGGGCGGTATGTGGAGGGGTGCATGGAGGATCCCCGGCCGGCCCCCAGCTCCTGCCAGCCAGCAAAGGGGGTCCCACGGGGGGCTGTCCCTGGGAGTGACCTATCCCTAGCTCCTGGCTGGGCAGCAGGCACAGATGGGTGGGCAGATGGACCAGTGGGTGGAGGGATGGATGGAGGGATGGAGGGATGGATGGATGGAGGGAGGGAGGGAGGGAGGGAGGGAGGGATGGATGTGTAGAGGAGTGAAGGCGGAGGGTTGATCAGCACTGATAACGTGCAGCTGTGGCCTTGCCTCGAGGGCAGTGGGTTGATTGACATGGATGATGTGCAGGTGTAGCTCGTTCCCGCTAAGTGGTTAAATGGCACTGAGGGGTGGGGGATGGGTAGTCAGATGGAGGGGGAGTGGTGTGGTTTGGTCTCTGGAGGAAGGGTAAACAGCATGGACAGGAGAATCTGACTGATGGTAAAAGCCTTGTTACGGCCTGATAGCTTGTGCTGCAACGTGGATGGATGGGTGGGTGGGTGGATGGATGGATGGATGGATGGGTGGATGGGTGGAAGGACGGGTAGATGGAAGGAACAACAGCCAGCTGAGTGGGGAATGGGTGGTCAGCCAGGCAGGGAGATGGGCAGCCAGGAGGCTGGCTGGACAGATGGGCAGGTGGACAGACGGCCCCTCACTCCCGCTCTCTCCCCTGCCCAGGCACAATGACCTGCCCTGGCAGCTTCTCGAGAGGTTCAACAACCAGCTGGGGCTGCCAGAGGCCAACCTCATGCTGCTGAACGACACCCACACCAACATCCCCAAACTGCGCCGCGGGCACGTGGGCGGGCAGGTGGGATGGCGAGGCTGGTGGGGGTACCGGGATGGGCAGGGGGCACCAGGGAGGGCACTGGGGCGGGTGGCAGTGGGCACTGGCCTGGGGTCCCTGTGCTCACTGGCTGCCGTCGCGGACAGTTCTGGTCGGTGTACGTGCCCTGTGACACGCAGAACAAGGACGCAGTGAAGCGCACGCTGGAGCAGATCGACGTGGTGCACCGCATGTGCCAGCTTTACCCGGAGACCTTCGCCTGCGTTGTTGACAGCACTGGTGAGCGGGCACAGGGCCAGGATGTGGGTGCCTCAGGGGATGTAGGTACCCCCATCCCCCCCCCCGCTGATGCTCCCTGACCTCCTGCAGGCATCCAGCAGGCTTTCCAGAGCAAGAAGGTGGCCAGCCTCATCGGGGTGGAGGGCGGCCACTCCATCGACAGCAGCCTGGGCGTCCTGCGCACCTTCTACCACCTGGGCGTCCGCTACATGACCCTCACCCACAGCTGCAACACCCCTTGGTAGTCCTTGCTGGGGGATGGGGTGACAGGGCCAGTGTGGGGGGGGACAGGTCATGCAGCTGGGCAGTGGCATGTGGCTGGGGGTCCCCCCTGATGCTCTCCCTGCTCCCTAGGGCTGACAACTGGCTGGTGGACACCGGGGACGAGCCAGCCGTGCACCATGGCCTCTCACCCTTCGGGAAGGTGAGTGGGGACAGCGTCAGCAGTGATGTCCAGGAGCAGCAGCTGGGGGGGGGGGCTGTGGTACTGGCACCCCCAGCCTCTTGCCAGGTTGTTAAGCCCGGCAGCGTGTGTGCTGGGTGCACAGTGCCCCCCATGCAGGGCTGCCACAACCCTTCATGCACCCTCAGCCACCCCGTCCCCGCAGATGGTGCTGGAGGAGATGAACCGCCTGGGCATGATCGTGGACCTGGCCCATGTCTCAGTGGAGACAATGAAGGTTGTGCTGAGCCTCTCCAAAGCCCCCGTCATCTTCAGCCATTCGTCCGCCTACAAGCTCTGCCCGCACCGCCGCAACGTGCCTGATGATGTGCTGGCAATGGTGGTGAGCGCTGGGGCACGGCTGTGAACGGGGAGGGTGCCGGTGGCGGGGGCCACAGGGCTCGGGGCCACAGGGCTCAGGGCCACCTCTCCCCCAGGGTGCCACAGGCAGCCTGGTGATGGTCAACTTCTACAATGAGTACGTGACCTGCACGGACAAGGCCACGCTGGCTGATGTTGCAGGTGAGGTGGGTCCCCGGGTGGGTGGGGGGTGGCAGTGTCTCCCCCTGCCAGCACCGCTCACCCCGGCCCCTCCACACCCACAGACCACATGGACCATGTGAAGAAGGTGGCTGGTGCCCAGTGCGTTGGCTTCGGCGGGGACTACGATGGGGTCACAAGGTAAAGTGGGTGATGGGCACGGGACAGGGCAGTGAGTCCCTGGCCATGGGGACTCACTTGCGATGCTGGGGGTTCCCTTGTGCCCTGTGTGGGTAACTGGGTGGTGTGGGAGATGGGGGCCACCTGCCCCCGGCACAGCTGTGGGGTGGCACAGGGTCCCCACTGGCCTGGAGGATGTCTCCACATACCCCGCACTGGTGGCTGAGCTGCTGGCAAGGAACTGGACGGAGGAAGAGGTGAAGGCGGCCCTGTCCCTGAACCTGCTCCGCGTCTTCAAGAAGGTGGAGGAGGTGAGCAGAGCATGGGGAGCACAGAGGGCACGGGAACACATGGAATGGTGGAGACAAGTGGGACATCAAGACATATGGCACTTGGACATATGGGGACACGAGGTGGCACGTGGACACATTGGGTAGGGGATGAATGGGGTCTGGGGACGTTCAGGGCTTGGGATGGCACAGGGATATGCAAGGTGACAGGGGCTGCGTGGGGCACCGGGACAGCCCCTTGTTGCAACCCACCCTGTCCCCCTCGCAGGTGAAGATGAGCCTGCAAGGCACGGCTGCCCGTGAGACTCCCATCGCCTTTGAGGAGCTGGAGGGGACGTGCAGGACCAGCTACGGGTACGGCAACGGTGCTGGCACAGCCCAACTCCTGCCGGCAGCCCTGGCGCTGGCGCTGGCCCTGCTGCGCTCCCTGCTCCCCTAGCACCCGGCCCCCTGCCCTGCTGCCCCTTCCCACCTGCACGCCGGCACCACGAGCGACATAAAGCTGTGCCTCGAGCACTGCTGGCAGCACACACCCGTGCTGGGGCCCTGCGGGGACCACCGGCCCCGTTGCCCTGCTCCCAGCGGGAGGCTATGAGCCACCCTGGCACATCACCGGCCACGCCGCCACCCTGCCAGCTGCCCCAGTGGGTGCCCACCCCGGGACAGCGGGAAGCAGTAACCGCACCAGGGGAGCGACACATCACCGCAACGCGCGGCCAAGGTGGCTGTAGGGCTGCCTCCACAGGATGCTTACACTAATAATTAGCTAATTAATTGCCTACTCAATTATCTTCTTAGTAATTTCCTCTCACATTTGGGAACAGCCGGTCTTCAGAGCAGAGGCGGCTTTGGGCACCAGGAAAACAGGCAGAAGAAGGAAAGCCGTCTTCCTGTGGCATTCACAAACTGGCTGAGGCACAGAGCCTGTCTGCCAGCCCCGCAGCGGGAAGGGACGGGCACCGGGAAGGGACTCACCCGGTCCCTGCTGGGATGGCAACCACAGCCACCAGTCCCGGTGGCAAAGCCGCTATCGGCGGGTGCCGGGGGCAGGACCGGGATGGGGAGCACTGGGGCTCCCGCTGTGGGGTATGAGTGGGGATCTCCCCACGGGGGCTGGAGAAGGGCACAGGGAGCTGGGCAGGGAAAAGGAGCTCGACTGGAGCCAGCAGCTCCGGTGAGCCGGTGGTGCCTGCACTGGGGCCGCAGTGGCTCCTGTGCACCCTGGTTCCTCCCAGCTTGGCCACACGAAGGAAACTGGTCCCTGCAGGGGAGGTGTGGGGGGCACTTCCCCTCCGGCACCCCTGGAGACAGTGATCCCAGAGGTGGGCAGCCATGGGTGCTCGGCCGGGGACAGGGCACAGCCCTCACGCTGTGCCACAGGCAGAGGGGACCACAGCCCCCCCCCCTCTTTGCACCTGAAGCCCTAGCCACAGCACAATGGATATTCAGGGATCATTTATTGAAAAGAGCAAAAGGTAATCAACAGGGGCGCGGCAAATGAGACAAGCTTAAAAAAAACCAAACCACAGAGAAACATCACACCGAAATGGGGAGCGGGTCCAGGGCAGGGGCTCCCCGGGCTGCAGGGCACGTCCCGGCCCCCAGCCCCACGGGTGCCTCCTGTGCAGGGGAGCAGGAGCCAGCAGCAGCCCCGCTCCACCGTGTGGGCACAAGTCTCCAGGAGGGCTCCTGCTTTCTGCCCAGCCCAGCGGGAGGTGGCACAAGGCCCAACACTTCACCATGCTCAAGTGACTTTGTAAGCCAAAGCCACCTCCACGGGGAAGCACCCTGCACCCCTGCCACCACGTGTCGGGGAAGAAGGTTCTGTCAGTCGTGAGACACTGCCAAGGCCACTGAACTCAGAAGAAATAATCAACAGTGAAAAGTGTTTGTGTTGCAAGTGCTGGGGAGATGGCCCCTGGCCTGCAGCGAGTCGGCGGCACCGGGAGCTGGAGGGAGCTGCCCCCCCCTCCCCCCCACGCTTCCCTTCCCTCCTCTCAGCACAGCCCAAAGCAGCAGCTGTGCATGCCTTAAAATCCCCCTTAAAAGCAATGAACCAGAGCTGCCCTGCTGCAGCAGGACCAGCTGCCCACCCTGGCTGGCACGGCTTGGCATGGCCCCGGCAGCCACCCGGCCCTCATTTACAGTCCGTGGCAAGGAGGTCAAAGGGCCTCGGCAGAGCCAAAGGAAACATTTCCTTCCCAGCGAGCTTCCCATCACTCTGGCACCACGGCGGTGACTAGAAGTCACAGAGTAACAAAGGGGACAGAAAACTTCGGCTCCATGGGGAAGGGTCCAAGGGACAAGCAGCCAGGATTCCCCACAAGCAGTGAGAGAGGGGACAGGGGAAGCAGCCCCCGCTCACCCCGCGCCAGCGGCACAGAGCAGATGCAGCAAGGTGGGGACACGGAGGAGACAGAGGCAACGAGCCACAGCCAGCACAGGCGGACACACTCTCGGGATGGTTTAGCATTTACCATCACACCCAGCCAACCGAGGGACATTTGGGAACAAGGCTGTGGCCACCACAGCTGTGAGCCCGGGAGCTCCCAGCTGCTGGACGCGGGGCAGGGACTGGCCCACACGGGAGGTCGGGGCCTGGATAACCATTTCCAGACTGCAGCGGCTGGCGATGAGGAACGCGTGGATTTACACACACAGGCTCGCGCAGGGCAGGACAAGCGTTTCAAAGGTCACTTTGTGGTACAAAGCTCCAGGGAGGTTTGGCCTGGCAGGACAAGAAGCTAGCGATTGGCAAGGTGAAGTCCGCAAGCAGGGCGCCCAGCTGCGGCTCGGGAAGATCACTGCGAGGGAAGAGATACCACAGCGCAACCTCCCCTCCCCGCAAGGCACTAACCTTCCCAGAACCACCACAGCCAGGAAGACAACCCTGCCCAAAGCACTGCAAGAGGAAGGCAGCCCCGCAGGGATCTCCCTGCTTCTTGTAAAGAGCTCCGTGCTGTGGGCCCCGAGGAGAACGCAGTCCGCAGCTCAGAGACCCGCTCTAAAACAGATAACAGAGGCGTGCAACGGAGTCAGGCGAGCTGCGCCCCAGGAGACAGCGCAACCTGCCTCCAGGATTCCTTCAGTGTTAAACCAGGAGTGGGACACTGCATCGTGGGACACTGTCAGAAACCAGCAGCGACCCTCAAATGAAAGACACCCTGAAATCGGAACCAGCAAAGCGTCCCTCAAGTCCAGAGAGAGGCTGTGTCTGCTCAGAACTCAGAACCCCCCTGCCAGGATCGCTGCCTGCTCTGGGAAAAATAGTCATCGTCACACCCAAAAAGAAGAGTCTAAACGCAGGCAGGCAGGGCTGGGGATGTGCTCCTGGAGGAGGGGGTGGCCGACTCTGCCTGGCCAGTACGTCAGAGCAAAGATGTAGCAGAGGCTGTGGGGAAGGATTCCAGGGCCCCTCCACCCCACACGCCGTACCACCAGTGCGAGGCAGCAGTCCACAGGGGTGACAGGAGACCTTAATTCCGCAAGGCAGCCAACCTGGAAGGGAGAACACAAGAGGGAACCGACATGAGAGCAGCAGGGAACAGCCGCGGCTAAGAAGGACCCTCCAGCTGGTGTGTGCAGAGAACACCCCTGCCCAGAAACCTCCCGCTTGTGGTTGAGGTGCAAGAAATCCTGCCCTGGAGCACGCGGCCACAGCTGCCTGGGGTTAACACGAAGCGTCGGTCATCAATGCAGGCAAGGCACTGCGGAGAAGGGGCTCCTGACTTTTCTTCTGGGTGCCGTGCCACTGCAGCCCACCTGGCCCCTCTCCCAGGAGCTGGGGACAGCTTGGGTGGGGGCTGCGTGGGGAGCAGCAGAGAGGAAACGGGGAGAGGAAGCTCATCAGCTCCTGGGGCAGTTCCAGGGAGACAGCCTGTTCCCGGCTGTTTGAAGGTCAGCGCCAAGCGTTCCCAGAGCAGCTGCGTGAGGGCCAGCACCGAGCAGGGGGAGACTGTTCTGCACCTTGTCGATAAGAGCTCGCTGCCAAGTGCCAAAAGCCACCCCCTCCCCCACGCCCAAAGCGGTTCCACAGCCCAAAACAACCATCTCGCCTGCCTGTGCAGGGTACCACAGGGACTGATGGGCTCCAGCTGGCCTGAGCACAAGAGACGGGGCTCAGCACCCACTCAGCCGGCCGCGATGGGCTCGCTCATTCCCTTCATGTTGGTAAGGGATCCCTGGGAAGGATTCAAGCTGCCTCAACACAAGGCGAAGGGCCCAGGACAGAACAAACCTCCGCGACAGCTGGTCTTCCTGGCTGCGGACCGAGCTCTCCCCGACTGCCGAAGCCCCCTCGGGGAGCTGGTTGAGCTGGTCCATGATCTCCAGGCCGTTCTCCTCCGCGATCTGGACAATGAGGCTGTCCACCTGCTCCTGCGGCGTGGTCAGCGTGGTAGCAGAGCTCATGGAGTCCTCCATGACCTGCACAGAGACAAGAGACAGCCTGTCACCCTGCCCCACCGGCCAAAGCCGCTCAGCCCAGCCCGGCTTCTTCCCCCAAAGAACTGGCTGCAGATCCCACGGTGCCACTGGCACTCCCAGCCAGAACAGCCTCAAGCCTGACAGCAGGGCTACAGCGGAGGGGTGCGAGGTCTGGGTCTGCCACAGGCCCCCTCTGAGCAGCAGCTAGCCATGGCACAGCCCCCCTCCCTCTCCTCCCCATCTGCTGCCATCCACGCAGGCCTCTTTGCACGGCAAGCTCCTTCCCCACCAAGCAGTGGAGATGCGTCTTCCCCAGCGTGTCTCTCAGCCCCCACAGAGAACAGAACGGCGGTAACAGCTCGAGGGGGTTCCCCACTACCAGAGGCTGGAGCCCCCCAGGGGAACAGAGCACTGCTGCAGAAGCCTGAAATGCAGCTGGGACCCAGCCCTCTCCCCAGAGCCAGCGTGTTATGGTTCACATTGAGAAGCCCACGCCCCCCAAAGCCAGCAGCTCCCAGCCCTCCCGGACCCCTCAGAGGCCACCGGCACTTACCGATGTATGAACATCCAAATTCTGAACCTGCTGCTCGAATTTGTCCATCACTGCAGACACCTTCTGCAGGTCCATCGAGCTCAAAGCCTTATCCAAGGCCTTGGTCACCTGGGCCATGTTTTTTGTCACCTGCAAGAGAAGATTACTTCACAGATGCTCCCCAAAAGCAAGACAGATAACGGCTGAGATTAAAAACCAAGGTCAGCGACAGAGAAGCCACCATTTCTGATGCTATCAACAGTGTCATGAGGCAGGACAGAGCCTGCTCCCTGGACACTGCAGCCAGCTCCCTGCAGGTTCAGCCTGGCTGCAGGTTTCTTGAGCCACACGCAGTCACTGAAGACCCCGGGCAGCGCTCCTGGTGGGACGGGCCCCAGCCCACCACCCTCATACATGCCACAAAGCAAGAGGCTCCAGGCACGAGCCTCTCCCTCTGTGCAGCCACAGGTTAAGGATCTAGCGTGAGCACCTGATGAAGCAGCCCCGCTGTGAGGCTGTCTGGGTGGGCTCTGCAGAGGCTGAACCTGACTGAGAGGGTCTGAGCTAACTGCAAGGCTTGTCAGGATCCTCTGCGGGGACAGGGAAGTCCAAGATGGGTTGAGGCAGCAAGAGGAGAAGAGCCAATGTTCACTCTCTGCAGGGCACAGACCCCTCTCAAAGCCCCTCACATCCCCAGAGGCTCTTACCCCCTTCATCGTCACGGCCGTCTGGACCTTGGAGGCCACTGCATCCACCCGGGAAGACATGCGGAGCCAGTTAAGCCCCTCATTCTTCTTGCGGATGGCATTCTCCGCATAGACACGAGCACACTCCACATTCTTCTGCTGAAGGGCCTAGAAGGGCAAAGGACAACCACTCACACAAAGAATCCACCCCAGATTTATAAACAAGCACCCTCTGTTTCTGCCTCACAGGCTTCCAGCAGGAAACAGCTCTCCTATGACCCTCAAATCACTGAGCACGTCCTTAAACAGGAATTAAACCCTTCTCAGTGACACAGGAACATCCCATATCCAGCCAGCGGATTTGAGAGCTGAGCATAGGACTCTTGGAACCTGGGACTCTGGGAACGCTTGGAGGCTGAGCTGGCGTGCAGTCAGGCCTGGGGAGGGGAACCTGCCCCTTTCCCCAGTCCCTTGGCGGAACATGGCAGGAGGAAGGATCTCCAGCCACTCCCCGCAGCACAGGGCAAGGTCCCACCCACCTTTTTGACCTTGGCTTGCTCAGCCTTGGAGTCCTTCTCAGCTTTTTTGGCGAGCTTCTCCAGCTGCTTCGCTGTGAACTGCAGAGAAACCAACAGGTTAGTGCCAGGATACAACGGCACAGAACCAGGGAGCTTGATAAGTGGAGCCTCCCCAGCTGCCTCCCACAGCCACCCCAACCCCCTGGCCGCGGGGGGGAACCGAAGAGATGGACCCCCCCCAAGGACCGGAGGCTCCCAGAGCACACGGTAAACAGGCAATCCATTTTCCCATCTTCCAAGAAGTGAAACACCGGGAACAGCCTGGGAACAGCGGGCCCAACGAACAAACCCGGCCATCAGGCTCCCTCTTCCCGCAGCCGCCGGCACCGGCGGGGCTCCCCCGGCACCCCGCGCCCCCGGGAAGGCGGGTCCCCGCGGGCTGGGGCCTCCGTCTGTTCTGGGCCGCAGCAGGAGAAACCCCGGCGAGGCGTGAGTCAGCGGGCGGAACGGTCCCCAGGCACCTCCCGGGGAGGGGCGGACGCCATCCTCGGCCCTCCGGGACCGGCCGCAGCGATACGTGACGGAGAGGAGGCGGAGGGTCCCGCCGCGCTCACCTTCAGCTGGAAGAGCGTGTCTGGAACGGAAGGAGAGCGCAGCCTCAGGCACCGGCGGCCCCGCAGCGGCCCCGGCTTGCCCCCGCCCTCGGTGCCGCCCACCCGGACAAGCCCCAGCCCCGCCGCGACAGGACCCCTCACCGTCCATCCTGCCCCGGCGCCGCTTCCGGGTTCCACCGTCGCCGCTTCCGGGCTGCGCGCGCCAATTCTCGCGAGAGAGCCGCCTGGCGGGAGGTTACGGGGGGCGGGGCCAGCGCGGGGCGGGGTCACGGCGCCGGCGCAGGGCGGCATGGCGGAGGGCGGCGCTGCCGAGGGCGGCCCTGCCGAGGGGGAGCTGGAGCCGCTGCGGCTGCGGCGGCTGCGGGGCGAGGGCTTCTTCGAGGTGCCAGCGGCCGACCGGGTGAGGGGCCGGGGCCGAGGCCGAGGCCGAGGCCGGGCGGGCCTTCGCGTCTTCCGGAGGTGTCAGGGCCGGGGGGAGGGTCCCCTTGGCCTGGGGACCGCTGGGTGGGCCCGGGGCCTGCTGAGGGCAGCGAGGGCCAGGTCGCCCCTGCCGGGGACGCGGGGAGCAGCTGTGCGGGGCAGGGGGCCGGGGGAGCCGCCCCTGCCCCAGCCGCTGCCCGGGCTGCCGCGCCCGCCGTGCTTCTGTCACGCTGGTGTGGCCCGTAGGCAGCGGAGCGGTCCGGCGGCCTGCCCGGTGGGAGGGGGGCCGTGGGTTAGGGTGCCAGCCTGCCCCCGAGGTCGCGTGTCCCTGGGAAGGCTGGTGAGAGACCCTGAGGGCTGCCCTAGAGACAGCCCTCACCTGGGATGCGGTTCTTTGCTTCCAGCTGGGAAGATGCCGGAGCGTGAAGGAGTTCGAGAAGCTGAATCGGATCGGAGAGGGCACCTATGGCATCGTGTGTAAGTGTGGCGTTGCCGCTCGCTCCAGGCCTGGGGCAGAGGTGGTTGCTGGGTAGGCTGCGGCCCGCCTGCCTCCATCCTGGTGGTGAGAGCATGTGGGGCTGGGGGTTGCTACTGGGGGAACCGATGCTGGGGGGTGGCTCATCAGCACAGGGGTCCCGCTGACTCATGATAAAACTAGTGTTTGTTTGCTGGTGCTGACTGCGTGGCCGGTGCTGCTCTTCCAGACCGTGCCCGGGACACCCTGACAGATGAGACCGTGGCTCTGAAGAAGGTGCGGATGGACAATGAGAAAGACGGTAATGGAGGAGCAGGGAGCTGTGGTGGGGGTGGCTCCTATGGCGTCCTGGGAGCGTCCTCAGCCCCTGCCTGAGGCACTCGTGCAGTTGCTTTCTGCAGGAATGCCTATCAGCAGCCTGCGGGAGATAACCCTGCTCCTGCAGCTTCGGCACCCCAACATTGTAGAGCTGAAGGAAGTGGTTGTTGGGAACCATCTGGAGAGGTGAGAGTCCCTGCTCTGTCCTCCCATTGTCTCCTGCCCTCTCTGCCTTTCAGACCCACCTTGGTCCCCTGAGCCACCTCTTGCAGTACAGACCTGCACTGGGGCACCAGAGAGGTGTCTAGGGGGAGGCTCCTGACTGCATCTTGTCTATAACAGCATTTTCCTGGTGATGGGCTACTGTGAGCAGGACCTAGCTAGCCTTCTGGAGAACATGCAGACACCTTTTTCAGAGGCTCAGGTAAAGGTTGTGCTGGGCTTTAGGTACATCACCCCTGAAAGGGTACTGCTACTCTAGCCAGAACATACTGGCCACCGGTGTGGACTCCCTGGACCTTGTGGCTTCAGCAGGGCTGGGCAGTGCCAGGTGAGCTGGGATTCCTGGGCTGCATGGGGAGCCTGGGCTTAGCTGGCTCTTACAGAATGCTCCAGGGACTTCTCAGGCTGGGTTTTGGGCTGGAGCAAACTGGCAGGGAAACAGAGTTGGGAGAAAACATGCTCCCCAGGCAGCCTGCGAGCTACTCCGGGAGGACACGGGGACTGATGCACTGCAAAGCAGTGACAGATGTAGCAGACTGCAGGGCACCCAAGTGAGTTTAACCTCCAAGGGTTTGCCTGGCTGGTGCTGCTCTCACAGAGAGGTTGGTGCTTCTGTTCTTTGTCTCCAGGTGAAGTGCATCATCCTGCAAGTCCTCAAGGGCCTGCAGTACCTTCACGAGAACTACATCATCCACAGGTGGGAGCAGCGGGGTGAGCACAGCGGGAAAGGGGACACAGGGGGAAGGGGCTGGTGGGAGGGAGCCTGCTGAGCCCTCGGACCACAGCACCCTTCACCTGCAGCCCCTGTGTCCTGGGAGCAAGCAGCACAGTGTGGAGTAGCTCTGGGTGGGGGTTCGGCGCTGACCAGCAGCTCTCTGTTCCCCGGCAGGGATCTGAAGGTGTCCAACCTGCTCATGACTGACAAAGGCTGCGTAAAGATAGGTGAGCCACCGGCAGCTGCCAGTCTGGCTCCCGCCACGGATGTGCTTGCAGCTCTCCCTCCGCTCCGTGATGCGGTCAGAATGATGAGCTTGCTTCCCTTCTGATCTCAAGTCTCTGTTGCAGCTGATTTTGGACTGGCACGCACCTACGGGATGCCGCCGAAGCCCATGACCCCCAAAGTCGTCACGCTGTGGTGAGTGGCCAGTGCTAGGGGCCAAGCTGTGCTGGCTTGGTGTGATGCGCTTGAGTCCTTGCAGTGCAGCGGGCGCTTTGCTTGTGCCAGCTCCACCGTGGTCCCCTTGAGACAGTGCTGTCTCCTACGCAGGTACCGAGCACCCGAGCTGCTGCTGGGGATGACAACCCAGACCACCAGCATTGACATGTGGTAAGGGCGGGGCAGCAGGTGCTGAGGCTGGCTGGGCAGGGGCCTGTGGGGCTGCAGACCCACATTGGGGGGGGGTGTCAGTGGAGGGGCTTCTCCTGCCCCCACTGACACTTAGGTGTCCTCTGCTCTGCAGGGCTGTGGGCTGCATCCTCGCCGAGCTGCTGGCCCACAAGCCGCTGCTGCCGGGCACCTCCGAGATCCACCAGATTGACCTTATTGTGCAGCTCCTCGGGACACCCAACGAAAACATCTGGCCGGTGAGAGCAGTCCCCTGCTTCCCGCTCCCCCTGCCCTTTCCCCCTGCCTCTGCCTCATGCCCTGATCCCCTCAGGGTTTCTCCAAACTGCCCCTGGTGAGTCAGTACACGCTGCGGAAGCAGCCCTACAACAACCTCAAGCACAAGTTCCCCTGGCTGTCAGAGGCCGGGCTGCGGCTGCTCAACTTCCTCTTCATGTATGATCCCAAGAAGCGGTAAGAGCTGGTGGCAGCTCTGCATGGGCAGGACCTGGGGCAGGCAGGGGAGGAAACCTGCCCACAGACGGAGCCGTCGGCACCACCGCCCCTGTGACAAGGCCGTCCCCAGAGCTGGGGGCAGGTCAGTGCCTTCGGAGGGGTGCCTGCCATGTCCCCTTGTACCCCCAGGGCAACAGCGAAGGACTGCCTGGAGAGCTCCTACTTCAAGGAGAAGCCCCTGCGTAAGTAAACGCCCCATGGGGCAGGGCTGGGATGCTCTGGGCCCCACTGACGCCCCGGCCTCTGCCCCGCAGCCTGTGAGCCAGAGCTCATGCCCACCTTCCCCCACCACCGCAACAAGCGGGCAGCCACCTCCAGCGCTGGGACGGAGAGCCAGGTGAAGCGCAGCAAGCCCTGAGCTCTGTCCCGCGGGAGGAAACATGGTGCACACCAACTGGGATGGCTTTTCTTGGTGGAACAGCACCAACGCCACAGGCTCCATCCCTTCCCGGCATGGCTCCAGAATTGGATTTCCTTCCCTGCACCGGCGTGGGGACAGCTGGCTGCTGGAGGGGAGCGCTGCAACCCACCCCCACCCCATGTGGTCTCCTGCCCCAGAGCTGGGCAGGCTCCAGCTGTGGCTGGGCGAGCACAGCGCTGGTGGCAGGGGACAGGCAACGGGGCCCAGGGCTCAGCAGGGAGAGGCCGGGGCTCGGCCGGTGCTGGCTGCGTGGGGCCACCCCAGCTTTGCCATCAATAAAAGCACCTGCCAGCAGTGGGGAGTGAATTGCCTCGTTCCTCAGCTCCTGCTGGGCCGGGTGGCCCTGCTCCGGGGACAAGGACACCCCTGGGCTCTGCCTCCCTGAAACGGCCTTAAGCAGAGCCCAGCCCCACTCCTGGGAGGTGAAAGCTGCTGCCCAACGTCCTGTTGGATGGCACCGTGGGTTATGTCCCTTCCCCATGGACTTTGCATCCCCCGACCCCCCCCCTCAGCAGGGCAGAATGAGACCACCACACTGCGAGGCAGCCATGCTTTACTGAGATGTACTGAGCCGTTTACAGCAGGAGCGCCGGGGCTGGAGCAGGGGCCAGACGGGCTCCTACCGCCCCAGGGCCAAAGCAGAGCGTGGCACAGGCACTGCTGCCCCCGGCACAGCAAGTCTGGTGTCTCTTGGGCCGAGCGGTGGTTGTCCCCATCCCCTCCCAAGTGGGGAGGAATGGGAACAGCCAGCACCGCAGGGTGCTAGGACCAGGGCCTGGAGCCTTCTGCCAGCAGCATGTCCACCTCTGTCCGCTGCAGCCAGAGCCGCTGCTGCCTCTTGCTGCGCAGCTCCTGCCCGTGGTGGCGGGTGCGGCAAGCCTGCCCAGCCGCGCAGGCACCAGTGTGCAGCTGCCGGCAGGTCGTGCAGCAGTAGGAGGGCAGCACGCCCTGGCGCAGGCAGGAGTGCAGCTGGTAGCAGGGCAGCTCAGGGGCTTCCTGGGGGGCGGCAGGCGGCAAATCCTGGGGCTCCCCTGGTGTCTGGGGTTCTTGGCTCCCCGTGGCTAGGGCAGAGAGTGGGCTGCCAGCCCTGCTGAGCTCCTGGTCCAGGTAGAGGTGAGAGGAGGTGTCCGGCTCAGGGTTGCTTGCGGAGGACACTGGCTCCTGCCCAAGCTCACCATCTCCGCAGCGGTCCCAGCCCCTCCCAGGTACGTCCCCAGCACCTCGTGGGTTGCCAGGGTCCCTCCACAGCACTGGGGGGGCTGCATCCTCTCCCTCCGAGTCCTCGGAGCTGGCCGGCATCTCCCGGTAGAGATCCACACCGTCACCGCAGTTGGCAGCCGCCTGGGACTGGGTCCCCAGCTGCTGCAGCATCTCCACGCAGGCCTCCAGGTCCCCGGCCAGCCGCCGTGCTTCCAGCAGCTCCTCGGCGCGCAGCCGGCGCGGCTGCAGCCGCAGCACCACCTCCGCCAGGATCTCGCACTCCAACCGGCAGGCGAAGAAGCCGCAGGCGGCCGCGAGCAGCTCGGGCGCGGGGGGCAGCCGGGAGATGACCAGGCGGTGGCCGTCGCGTCGGTAGCCCAGCCGGGCAAAGCTCCGCACCAAGTCGGCTTCAGGGAGCGCCGGGCGCAGCAGGTGCACGTAGGCGCCGGAGAAGGTCTGCAAGGAAAAGAGGGGCACAGCTGGGGCCGGCACCCCGGGGCGCCCCCCGCCGCGGGCACCGGCCGGCAGCGCCTGCTCACCTGGACGGCGCCGAACTCCCTGCGCCAGGGGAAGAGGTAGAGGTTGGCGGCCGCCAGCTCCAGCAGGGCGAAGGCGCGGGCCAGCCCCCGCAGCGCCGGCCCCGGGTCCCCGCGGCCCCGCAGCGCGCCGGCCAGCATGGCGGGGGCGTCCTCCTGCAGGGCCGCCAGCAGCGCCGGCTCCCGCCGCAGCCGCTGCCGCAGCCGCTCGCCGAGGGACGCGTCGGAGCAGGCCCCGGCCTGGCCCTGCCGCAGCGCCCGCTCAAGGCAGCGCCGGTACTGCTGCCGGTACTGCTGCCGGTACAGCTGCCCGCACTCCTGCCGCAGCGCCGAGCCCGCGCACATCCTGCGGGTGCAGCGGCGTGAGCCCCCCGCTCCCCTCCGTCCCGTCCCGGCGCCCCTTCCGCTTCCCGCGCCGCGCCACCCGCCGCTGACGTCACATCGAAGGGGCGTGGCCTCCCGGGCGGGGTTGACCCCGCGTCGACATCGCCCCCTGGAGGACGGGAGTGGGGGCACCTCCAGCGGCACCCCCCTGTGGCACCCCCCGCGGCAACCCCCGGCGACACGTCCGCCGGCCACGGGGACCCCCCTGCCGTGGGAACGAGCGCAGTACCTGGCCGTGGGTGGCGGGGAGAGGGTCCCCCGCTGCCGCCTCACTGCAGGGACTCCACGTAGGACAGGGCGCTCTGCAGGGACGTCAGGCAGTACCCCTCCTCCCCGATCAGGTACCTGCACCGCACACCGCCAACACCGTCGCAGGGACACCGACACGGCCACCACAGTGCCACGGCTGGGATGCTGCCATGGCCAGGATGCCACCACGGCCACCGCACCACCCTGGCTGGGACACCGCCTCATCCACTGCATTGCCACGGCTGGGACACTGCCATGGCCAGGATACTGCCACAGCCACTGCACTGCCATGGCTGGGATGCTGCCACCACCATGGCTGTGATGCTACCATGGCTAGGACACCACTACAGCCACTACACCAGCACCACTGAGATACTGCCACTGTCACAGACTGGGACGCTGCCACAGCCACTGCACCACCATGGTTGGGACACTGCCACCATCACAGCAGGGACACTGCCATGGCACCACACCATCATAGGCAGGACACAGGACACTGCCATGGCCACCACAGCATCATGGCTGGGACACCATCATGGCCACCATACTGTCATGGCCAGGACACTGCTACCACCACGGCTGGGATACTGCTATGGCCATGCTACCTCCAAGGTTGGGACACCACCACCGCCATGGCCAGGACACCACCACAGTCACCCCACCTCTGCGGCCAGGACACTGCCATGGTTGGGACACCGCCACAGCCACCCGCCACAGCCACCCACCACAGCCCTGCGCCCACAGCAGCCACACTCCACGCTCTGATCCAGCTCCCATCCCCACGCCTCCAGCTCCGGGGATGCCCCCCCCGGGGTGCCCATGTGGCCCAGCACCCCCGGCGCCTACCCCTCGTGGATGAACTCCTCCAGGGCGGCGCACTCAGGCAGCAGCTGCGGCAGCCCTGTCTGCAGCACCACGTAGGACAGGATGGGCAGCAGGTCATCCGCCCCACTGCTGACAACAGGAACCATCAGCCACGGTGGCCACGGGAACCCCCAGCCCCACACCGGCACCCCAGCACCCCACTCCCCACTGTGCCCCCCATACTCACATGGCGGCAGAGGTGGGGGTCCGGCTGTCCCGGGCACCGCAGTACTCCTCGGCACACTCACAGATGCCGCGCAGGGCTCGCACTGTGGCACAGAGCAGGTGCTGAGCATCACCCTGCCACCCCCCTGACCCCCCATCAGCCCAGAGCCCCCAACTACGCACCGATGCACTCCAGCTTTCTGCGAGGACAGGTTTCTAGCGGGATGAGCCGCAGGTCCTCGATGGCGGAGCCGTACGCAGGGCAGCCAGGGGCTGGCGGGAAGAGCCGGGATGACAGCCCCATGTCGGCGGGGCTGGCGTGCCGGTGCTGCTCCATGCTCCGGGCCAGGGCTGCTTCGCGGGGCCGGTGCACAATCCTGCGGGCAGAGAGGCGAGGGGCTGCTGGGGCGGGGGCCGGGGGGCCTGGCTCGGCCCAGCTCAGGGCCCGTGGTACCTGTAGAGGGCCAGCAGTGGGGCCCAGAGCGGCGGGAAGAAGGCCTCCTCCAGGCAGGCCAGGCACTGGTCCTTGCCGGCGGCAGTGCTGAGCCCCTCGAAGGCCAGCAGCGTCAGGGACAGCAGCCTGTCTGGGAAGGGACAAGTTACGCAGCGTGTTTGATGGGTGCATGTGAGACCCCCCCCATCCTCCCCACCCTGCACCCCGAGCTCACCCCAGCTAAAGCAATGGGGTGCAGGGGGCCCCTCCTCCCCACCCCACAGAGCCCATGGCTGGGGAGACCCCCTTCCTGGCCCCCGCGGGTCCCCCCGACCCCGGCAGCCGTTGCTCACCAATGGCATTGTGGATGTCCCGCACGATGCCCTTCAGCTGCTCCGGCAGTGCCATCTCCTTCCCGGGGCCGGCCGGGGGCTCCCCGGGGGCCCAACCCTCGGGCGATGCCAGGAACCGCTCCAGGTCCTCGAAGGAGCTCTCCCGGGGGGTCTGGGGGGCTGCTGCCGGCCCCGGCCAGCCACCCTCTGCCTTGGGGGTGCCGGGGCTGCCATCGGTGAGGGGCATGCTGGACAGGCTGTGCCGTAGCCCGGCTGTGCCGTGCTCGGGCACTGAGAACATGCAGTGGAGACTGCGGGAGGCCCGGAGGCGGTGGCCCCCTGGCTCGGTGAGCAGCGAGCCCCCCGCATCCAGCGAGAGGAAGGAGAGGCTGGTGGGGGAGGCGGGTGCGGTGTCGGCGGTGCCCTGGCTGATGGCCGAGTACAGGCGGGCGTACACCGCACACTGCAGCTGCCGCAGGAGCTGGGCGATGGGGTGCTCGGGGAAGCTGGAAGCAGAGAGAGGGGGTGGGCAGGGGGCACAAGCAAGCAGCCGTGGCAGAGCCCCTTCCCACCCCGGCACTACCTGAGGAGGCAGGAGAAGAGCCCCGACACCAGGGAGAGGTCCGCCGGGCTCCGCTTCAGCCTGGCCTTCCACTGCCTCGGCCAGTCCTGGTGAGCACCCACAGCTGGTCAGTGGGGATGGCGTGGCACCCTGCCCCACGGCACAGCCTCCTGCCCCCGCAGTGCCAGGGAACAGAATAGCACCCTGTCCCATGGCACAGCATCCAGCCCCCACTCCGCCTGGGGATGGCACAGCACCCTGCCCCAGCAGCACCCAGGGGTGCCAAGGCCTCTTGCTCCACGGCACCCAAGGACAGCATGGTCCTCTATCCCCACGGCACCCACAGCAGCAGCCTCCAGCGCGTACTCACATGGTCCTGCTCGTACTCGAGGATGGCAGCGTAGAGAGCTCTCTGCTCCTGCTCCTCGGGCGTGAGGGCCACGCTGCTGGAGAACCTCCTGGTGATGCAACGGTCCTGGGTGAGGGCACCTGCCAGCGCGACCCCGGGGTCCTGGCTGTGACATCCCCCGGGTCCTGGCTGTGACACCCCCGCTCACCTGTTGGCAGCCTCCTGCAGCCGCAGCCGCCGCTCCTCCATTTTCCGCTGCAGCTGGGCCACGGCAGAGTTAAGGCTCTGGGGACCCCGCACCGCAGCGGCACCCAGCTGGCACCACTCGCCCGCCACCCTGGCACAACCCGCTGCCCCAGCACAGCCATGGCAGCCTGGGGGCCGGGATCAGCCCTTCTCCCACCTCCATCCCCCTGATCAGCTGGTTGCAGGACAGCACCGGGACCCCAAAAGCCTGCGTGGGATGGCTGCGGCGCAGGGACAGGGCACCGGCGCCTGGGCAGCACGTGGGGCTGTGCCGGAGCCCGGCGCTTTGAGCTCTCTGCTGCCGGGAAGGATACAGTCTCCTCCCGAGCCTTGGCGATCACCAAGTTCTCCATCATCTGCCGCTGCAGGGACAGTGTCTGCGAAGCAGGCAGCACGTTGGGGTCACCTGCCCAAAACCTGCGGCCGCCAGTGTGGCAGGCATGGAGCAGAGGGTCCCCCAGGCACCGCGGGGACCACCTCCCCTCCCAGCCAGCAGCAGTCCTCTCGCCCCAGCCTCCCACCCAGCGGGGCTCCCCACTTGCCAGGGAGGTCTTCTGCAGGGCCTGGCTGGGGTTCAGCCGCGCCACCCGTGCCTCGTAGGCGGCCTTCAGCTTCTGGTTCTGCAGAGATGCCTCCTCCAGCGGCGTCAGCTCCCTGCCGGGGACCAGCCCTCAGCACCCACCATGACACGCGCTGGGGCCTCTTCGCCGCCGTGCCCCCCAGCAGAGCGGGAGCCTGGGGATGACCCACCCCAGCCCCACGGTCTCTCTGGGCAGGCGTGGGGCAGATGCCAGCCCCCCGTGTCCCCCCGAGCCCCCGTACTTCCGTGTGCTCTGCGCCTCAGCAATCTGCAGCTTCTGGAAGATCTCCGGCGGCAGGAAGGGAGAGAGCTTCCCCCCCTCGTCCGAGAAGACCCTGCGGTGCCGGGGGAGGGGCGCGGGGCCCCCACCCCGCTCCTGCACAGCCGGTTTTGCCTGGGCTTTCCCTGGGGAGGGAATGAGAGAGGAGTCAGCCGTGCCCCCCCACCAACCTGGCCCCGGGGGGGGGGGGGGGCGGCTCCCCACAGCGGGACCCCAGGACCCCACGCTCACCCAACGCGGCTGCGATGGACTTGACTCTCTCCAGGCACTGCTCGGCCAGCTTCAGCATCTTGGGGGTGTCGGGGGTGACCACCTCACTCCCGTCTGGGGGGACATGCCGGGTGTCAGGGCCACCTGCAGGGCGCCCGCTGACCACGGCTGTGCCAGCCCCACAGCCCCGCAGGGCCAGGAGGCGCAGGGGGGCTGCGGGGGGCAGCGGGGGGCTGCGGGGGCCGGGGTCCTGCCCTACCTGTCCCCGCCGCCTCTTCCTGCAGGGCCTGAGCGATGAAGGCGATGCTCTTCAGGTACTCCACGTAGGCCTCCTGCCAGAGGGGAGGGGTGAGCCGCGGCCCTCCCGGGCAGCCCCAGCCCCGCTGGCAGGAGCGGGGCAGCCGGGGGGGCGGGGCCCGCAACCCCGGTAGCACCGGTGAGACCCCTGCAGCCCGCCGGGCCCTGCGGGGGGGCAGGATCGGGCCCTTGCCTGGGGGTGTCGGGCTCGGGGGAGGCGGCCCGGGGACCCCCAGACCCCGCAGCCTGCCCGGGACCTCGGGGCACCCCCCGGCCCTCCCGGTGCCCCCAGGGTCCCGGCCCGCTCCGCGCTCACCCGCGGCCGCCCGGCGCTGTCCATCTCCAGGGCGCCGCTGGCCGCCCTCATGGCGCTCTGCAGGGCTCGGCCCGCCCAGGGAGGCCCCGCGGGCCCCTCGCCGCCCGCCGCGGCCATGGCGGCGGCCGCCGCCCGGAACGGCGCGATCGGGCCCGCGGCACCGGCGGAGCGCGGCGGGGCCGGACCGGCGGCGGGGTCCTCCCGGCCGGCGGGGGGCGCTGCGCCGGGCGGGGCGGGGCGGGCCGGGCCCGCGGCGGCGGCGGCGATGAAGCGCGATCGGCGCGGCCGGTTCCTGGCGGCCGCGGGCGGCCCCAGCGCGGCGGCCCCCGAGCCCCGGCGACGGCCCGGTCCGACGGCCCGCGGGACCGAGTCGGCGGCGGCGCGGCTCGAGGCCCCCGCGGGGTGGGCCCCGGCGGCCGCCGCCTGGACACGGCCCGCCGCCCTCGGCGGGGCCCCGGAGGCAGGTGAGGCCCGGCCCGAGTGGGGCGAGGGAGCAGCCCGGGGGGGCGCTGTGCCCCGTGGGGCTGGGACGCGGCGGCCCGGACCCCCGCCTGGCTGTGCCCGCGGGTGGGGTCACGGAGCCGCTGCGGGGGGCACCGGGCACCGCGGGCACGCAGCCCCCCGGGGCACCGGGGGCCGCCTCCCGGGGCAGGCTGGTGAGTGGGTGCCGGTGGGCGTGTGCTGCCGGGCACCGGGGGCTCTGTGCTCTGCCGGGGACCAGCCCACCCCCCGCGGTCTCTCCGGGGCGCTGCTCCCCCGGGCTCTGCAGGGCTCTGCCCCCGCCCCCCCCCCCCGAGCTCTCCTCCCCCCCAGCTCTCCCCCCCGGGCTCTCCGGCTCTGCCCCATGCTAGGACCTGGGTTTGGCTGTTTGCATAGAGCATCCTCCCCCGGAAAGTGCTGGGGCTCCCGGTGTTGGTGACCGATGAGGTAAGGGGGAGCTTCGGCAGCACCACGGGGGAAGAGCCCGGGGGACAGTGATGGGAGCTGACCCTCCCCTCCATCCTGGGGGGCTCTGCCACTGTCCCCCGGTGTGGCGGCAGCCGATAGCCAAGCGCGTCACTGCCGGTGTGGCTGGGTGCAGGAGATAAGTTTTGCACCTCAAACGGCTCAGAGTTGGGTGTCTGAGGGCAAAGCACTGGTGGCAGGGGCCGCAGTGCCTGCATGTCCCCCCAGGCTGGGGGGGCTGGCTGTCCCTCCCGCCCCTGCTGGGCTTAAAATCAGGGAGGGCAGCTTTGAGCCCTCCAAAGCGCTCACCCCCACGGGTGCTGCTCCTCGTTGCTTCTGTGCCCTCGCCGGGGGCTCTGCTGGCTGGCCCCACCAGTCCCCAGTGTGCAGCTGCACCCCAAAGGGCTCTGAAAGCCATTTGTGTGGTCTCGGCGATGGCGGGGGGGCTGGTGGGGGCTGCAGGCAGGACCCTGCTCCCTCCCGGTCCCGGCGGGCGGCCCGGAGGGTTTGGAGCACAGCTGTGTTGCATCAGGGCCGGGAGGAGGCTGGAGCCGGGAGTTTTCCTCATGCTGGCAGGCGGTCAGGGCGCAGCAGAGGGATGCAGCCGTGCTCTGCAGAGTAGGGATGCCACGGGAATGGGAATGCTTTGCATCCTGCCCCGCTGCTCCGGGTTGGCCTCGCTCCCCGAACAGGAGCCCCGCACCCCCAGCTCCCTGCGCTGCTGCAGGGCACCATGGAGGCGGCTGAGAAATGGCGGCTCGGTTGGGCTGTGAGCACCGGGGCGGATCAGGCTTGTGGCAGCCGAGGGCTGGCTATAAATACTTGGGAGATAAACGCTGGGGAGGGAGAAGAACTACTTAAGCTGAGGGACAGTCTTGGCAAAAGCACAAGCGTATGTGAGCGAGCCCCGGGATGTGCTACAGCTCGAAGGAGGTTCCCAGAAAGGCTGATTTTAGGGTCAGTGGTGCCCCAGTCGGCAGGGGAGGGTCAAGGGGAAGGTGTCTCTCTTCCTACCTGGCTTTTCTGTGCTCATGCTGAAGCCAGGGCTTTGGAGGCAGCCTAGAGCGAGGGAAGGGGAATGGGAACATCTTCCTTCGGGCCATAGCCAGCTGCCATACTCTCGCAGCAGGCACCCAGTCTTCGGTCCTTCTCTGGCAGGAATCGGCAGAGCCCTGAGCACTGGGTATTGTCGCCTCTGCCACGGGAAGTTCTCCTCCAGGAGCCTGCGCAATGCCTTCGGGAAGGTGCCTGTCATGGGGGAGAACTCGGAGAAGCAGCGACGTGTGGATCAGGTCTTCTTCACCGACTTCCAGCGGCTGGTCGGCGTGGCGGTGCGGCAGGACCCCGCGCTCCCCCAGTTCGTCTGCAAGAAATGCCATGCCCAGTTCTACAAATGCCGCAGCGTCCTCAGGACATTTATCCAGAGGGTGAATGCGTCTCCCACAGGCCATGTGAAGTCAAAAGGAAAGTACGTTGCACTTCTTTCTTCCCGGGAGCTATCAGGAGCGATAAATTGCCCCGTGTTGATGCCGGGTCCCTCCATGACCCCTGAGACCCCACTGTGCTGTTCTGGCTTTTGCAGGAGCGGCGCGGCCCAGGCCCAGCCGGGTGGAGACGGAGGTGCCTCCTGCCTGGGTGAGTCCCTGCTCCCAGAGCCACTTCTCTTTGCTTTCAGTGATACCATCAGCAAAGCACTGGGCTTTACGGGTGTTGAGGAGCGACCACCCGGCAGGGCAGTTCCTGTGTCACTCCACGCAGCTGTGCCCTAGTCTGGCTGCTTACAATTCCCCCTCCTCCCTGGGCCAGGAGCTCTCCCCTCCAGCTCCCCAGGAGGATCCTCACTGGCATTGGCCTCCCTGAGCGGAGCAGAACTGGTGTGGGCTCACGTGGAGGGTGCGGAGAGCAGGCAGAGCGGGCTTTGGTGGCAGTGCCAGGCCCATCCCCGCTGCTGCAGACACTGGGGGTGATTGGAAATTTACTTTCAGCTGCAAAATTCACGGTGCTGGCAGTCAATGGGACTGCCCCCCCGGTTCATCTGGGTGTCTCCCACCTGCCTTATGGTGCAGAAATGCAGTGTGGCCTTGGGGGGAGCGGGTCCGCAGCCCTGTCCCCTCCCTGGGTGGGGGGAGCGGGTCTTTCCCTGTCTCTCCCCGCAGCTGGCAGTGCCCTTTGCTGGCCCAGGGCACTGACTGTGTGCGTGCTGCCTCTCCCCTCCCACAGTGGACCTGATCACCTCCAGCCCCCAGTGCCTGCACAGCCTGGTGACGTGGACGCACACGCACGCCGGGAGCTGTACGTCGGTGCCCAGCCTGCAGAGCGTGCTCTCCTCCGAGTACTGCGGCATCATCCGTGCTGTCTGGGGCTGCGGGGATGGGCACGACTATGTCATGGATACAGATTCGGACTGTAGCACGGTGCTTGTCGACAATGCCTTGTCTGTCAAACGGGAATGGAACAAGAGCACGGCGCAGCACTTGACTGACAACGGGGCAGGCGCAGACAATGCTGAGGCTGTTTCTGCTCCCAAACCCCAGCATGCTCCAGTAAGGACAACTCCTTGCCAGCAGCCCGCAAACAAAGGGACCACATCGGTGCCACTGAACGTGGAGAATGAGCTGCCGCAGGACAGGGATTCATCTCACTTGCAACTGGACAGCGTGGCCTCCATACAGGAGAAAGCCCTGTTGCAGCCCGTGTCACCACTGAGCAGTGTCACAGGTAAGGGATTTGCCTTCTGACCTCCCCGCAGGCCTCTGGGAAAGGGCAAGGAGCTGGAGAGCTGGCCCAGGGAGCAACGATGGGGCTGGGACCCCTCCTTGGAGACTGCCACTCCTCAGGGAGGACGCGGACCCCAGCTGGGGACTGCCGGTTGCCCAGAGAATTGCCTCTGACCAGGGATGCTGAGCCTTGCAGAGGGGAAGGGGGAATGCGGGTTTGGCTGACCACATCACCCAGAAAGAGCCGGTCTCCTCGCCCAGTGTGCTGTTTCCCCCTCACATGGCGCGGTGAGAGCTGGCTGTTCCTTAGCAGGCTGCGCCTGGCTGGTGGGAGGCTGCTGTCCTGGGTAATGTGTGCCTCCTGAGTGGTGCAGAACGGTTGCTGCTTCTCCTGCACCACATTTGCCAGATGTGTGTTTCTGCTGAACCCAAACCCTCTCCATATGCCAGCATGGAGGGGTTTCCCCTGCCCCGCTGCAGCTGATGCCAAGCAGCAGGAGCCCTGCTGTCCACAAAGGGAAGTCTTTGGGCGGGCTTGCTGTGGGCTGAGTTAATGTGGGTTTACTGCTGAGCCCCCATGAAATGCTGCTTCCAGAAGAGAGGAATTAACAGAGATTTTGAGTTACAGAATCAGGCTGTGTTTAGCTCTGACAGCTGCAGGTGTCCGCTGCTGGAAAGAGGAACAGCAGCTGGGACATATGTGGGGAAAAGTCTTTCATGTACAAAGCAGGAGTCTTGGGGAAACCAAAAGATGCTTGTGGCAACTGCAGGGTGAAGGCTTTCCCATCCCTAGGGCGCAGGAAGAGCAGTCTCTGAGCACGAGACATGGAATTTGGTTTTAAATAATCATTAACTTGTTGTGGAGCACATATTTTCAGGCGGTATGAGCCACGCTGAGTGAACCTGGAGGGGCTGGTTCCTTCTCAGCAGCTGTCTCCGCTGGCTTGTTCTTGCTGCTTTTCCTTGTAACGCACCGTGTTCTCCTTCATTCCCTAGGACAGTTGAGTGGGAAGCAGGTTCTGTCTGCAACGTCGGATGAGCGGGTAAAAGACGAGTTCAGTGACCTTTCTGAGGGGTGAGAGAAGAGTGGGTTTAAAATAGCGTAAATGTCTTCTTTGCGAGTATGAAATGACCTGCCTCGGAGAGCTCTTTTCTCCACGAGTGACCTGGCCCTCAAGGCCTCTTGGAACCAGTGTCAGAGGCGCAGGCTCTGTGGCAGCTGTGACAAAGCTCACGCTGCTGACGCGCTGAACTCCCCTCCTTGCTGCCTCTGCTGCTGCGGGTGGTGGTTTGCACAGCGGCGTGTGTGTGTTTGCACACGTGTGTGCTCTCTGGCTGCTTCCAGCAAACCAGGTCCTGTTTCATTCCCCCCTCTCTGCTCTGGGGAAGGAGTCATGCAGGGGGCAGTGGGGGCTTGCTTGGTCCTGGATGCCGCTGCTCCAGCCCCTCAGCCTCAGAGCAATCCCCTTTGCGGCCGCTCCAGAAGAGCGGTCGGTGTGTGAGAACGCAGGCAAGAGGCGTCACTCAGAGAAATCGCCCTGTTTGCTCCCGGGAAGAGGAGGGACACTGGCAGCTTAGCAGTCTCCATGATCAAAGATTTGGTTAAATCCTTCAACCATAGGTATTTAAAGTGAATAATGTAAATAACTGGTAATTGAGTGCAGTCTTTCTGTGTTTAAAGTACCAAACGGCTGAGTGCAGGCTTATTTCAGTGTGTCAGCTCAATCTGTCAGCTGTCATATCCAAAGTGCCACAACAATTTATTGCCTGTTTCCTGGCTTCAGAATTAATTGCTTCTTGTATGGCTTAGGACTTAAAAGGAGGAAAAAAGAAAAACCCAAGCTTATGTGGCTGCTACGTATGAGGAAATACAGAGTGACCTGCAGCTTAATTAACCTGCGCCAGACAACTATATGATGTTCTTGCTCTACAAAATTATTTTCCCAGCATAGAAAGCGGTGGCAACATCCCTCAACAATGAATAGATCTTTTCAGTAACAGCCAGTCTTTTGTTCTCCTGACAGTGGTTCAATTATTCTTACAGACATCTAGTCCTAAAAGGACCTGATTTTGCTATTTGCTGTGTTCCCCAGTGCTGTGTTTGCTTGGGGAGATTATGGGGGAGGAGCACACGTGGAGCCTCTGCTGCCGTGCCGTGGTGTGGGGGAGATGGATGCGCTGAGAGTGAAGAACACACATTGCTGCTGCGGATGCTGCTGCTGAAGTGCCAGCCCGGTGCTGTGTCAGTAAAGTGCATCTTCTCTCTCTCAGGGACTTCTTGAGTGATGATGAAAATGAGAAGAGAAATGTGCAATCTTCAGATGACTCCTTCGAGCCTTACCCCGAAAAGAAGTAAGAGGCTTCCTGCGCGGTGAGCAGAGCTCTCTGTGGATGGGGGGGGGGGCTGGTGCCCGCCTCTGCTGTGTGTGCACCGTGGTGGGCTCCGCTGGGCCATCGCGATTGCTTTGCTTTATGGTTTCCGTTCCCTACGTGTTTCTTACGTGTTCCTGCCTGGAGGTCATTGTGTCACCCCAGCCCCTGTGTTCCCCGAGCTCTCCATCGGGTTGAAGCTGGGCCACCTCCCTCACTCCCAGGCTTGGCCCTAGTTACTGCGCTTGCATGACTGTGTGCGTGCTCCTGCTTTGCCACGTCACACATCGGGCTGAGCTGTCAGACCTGGTGTAATGCTCGGGGGCGATTAGGTGAGAGGGCTAAAAACCAAGATCAAGTATTAAACCACTGTCTGTCTTCTTTCATCTTCTTTGGAAGGGTTTCTGGCAAGAAAAGCGACAGCAAAGAAGCAAAGAAGGCAGAAGAGCCCAAAATAAGGAAGAAGCCAGGGCCTAAGCCAGGCTGGAAAAAAAAAATCAAATGTGAAAGGTAATAAGGAGCAGGTGAAAGCTGGGTGACAGCCCTGCGCTCGGCACGCTGGCTGACAGCAGGCCTCTGCTTTGCAGGGAGGAGCTGCCTACCATTTACAAGTGTCCTTACCAGGGATGCACGGCTGTCTACAGAGGGGCAGATGGCATGAAGGTGAGTTCCCGTCCTGAAACTGTAGCTTGGAGTACCACAGAGCCATTTCCGTATGAAGAGAGGCTCCGTGACAGGTTTAATTCATCGCCTCGCTCCGCAGGAGGCAGCGAGCCACTGAACAGTCTGCTGAGAGTCCAAGGCCTTTTTCTGCACTCCCAAACACAACAGGAACTGCTCTGGCTCTCATGCTCCTGTTCTGGAAGTGGGCTGCTGGCTCGGTGGCAGCTCTTGGAACAAGCTCTGCTGTGTCCTGTTAAAGCCCCTGCTGCCAGGGGTAGATTGGGATGCAAGTCTGGTTTTTTACAGTGAAGCAGCGCTGATGCGTGAGCCTGCCAAGATGGGGGTCTCGTTTTTGGGGAGATCCAAGTTTTTTTACAGTGGGGAAGCTGCAGCCCTGTGGTTAGAAGCTCTGTCCTTTCTTTACAGAAACACATCAAAGAGCATCACGAAGAGGTTCGGGAGAGGCCCTGTCCTCATCCTGGCTGCAACAAGGTGTTCATGATTGACCGGTACCTGCAGCGTCATGTGAAACTCATTCACACAGGTGTGTCCCAGCAGCCGATGGGCAGCACAGGCACCCAGCACTTCGCTGCACAAGGCTTGTAGGTGCCGTGGCAAGACTCTGCGTGGGGTGCAGAACCGTCTGTCTTGCCTGTAAACCTGCAACAAGCCATCACGTGGAGGATATGAGGCAGGGGAGGAATTCAGACTCCGCTGGCAGGCATGGGCAGCTGTGTGTGTGTTTCATGTACTAAGAAATTGGCAGAATCGATGACTCTTTCCCTTTTTCCATTGCAGAGGTACGTAATTATATCTGTGATGAATGTGGGCAGACATTTAAGCAACGCAAACACCTCTCGGTCCATCAGATGCGGCACTCGGGAGCAAAGCCTTTGCAGTAAGTGCACACTGACCATCTGTTCGTAGCTAAGAAAAGGGATAGGAGGGGTGGTGAAGCTGGGCTGAGCTCCCGCAGTCGCTGCCCTTAGCACAGAGCAGTTCTGTGATACAAAGCCTGCCTGCGGCAGGCAGCGTCCTGGCTGAACTGTTTTAAATGTCCATCCCCATGCATGCTCCACCTCTGGAGCTTCCCATTGCTGAGCAAGTCTTGTGCCTCCTTCCATTCCTGTTGTTCAGAGTTTAGCAGGCAGTTGCTCGGCTACCCATGATGGGCTGCAGGCCTGAGGAGCAGAGTCGTGTTGTGTGGCTGGGGTAGTTGTGGGAGATGCTGTGAGCGAGCAGCTCTGAGGCTATACTCATCCCCTCTTGGGCTTATTCAGCGTGACAAAGGGCAGACGCTATGACTGGGTCCTTGGACTTGGTGCCGACACCCCACTTTGCCTTCGCAGGTGTGAAATCTGTGGTTTCCAGTGCCGACAGCGAGCGTCGCTCAAGTACCACATGACCAAACACAAAGCTGAGACGGAGCTAGAATTTGCCTGTGACCAGTGTGGGAAGCGCTTTGAGAAGGCCCATAACCTTAATGTCCACATGTCCATGGTGCACCCTCTGACCCAGACTCAGGACAAAGCCAAGCCACTGGAGCCAGAGCCCATTCTCCTCCTAAATACTTCAGGGACTTCGGAAAGTCAGGTGGTAAAGCCAGAAGTGACTGCGCAGCAGGAGCCCACCTGAGGGGGACGGGGAAGCTTTCCCAGTCCAGCCCTGTAGAAACCTTATAGCAGAGTGGAGATTTTTTAATCTACGTTTTAGTCTCCCAAAGAACTCAGTGGAATTAGCTTCAGCTTGCTCAGAAAAAGCTTGTTATCATGCTGTGATTCTCCATGCTCACGTCTGATTCAGCAGTGTTGTACTAAGAGTCTGTCTAATCCCAGGGGAATGGATGTTCGGCAGCACCCCTTCGTGGTCCCCCTTCTCCCCACGCACACCATTGTAGAAACAGAGTTGGCCACAACTGTTCCCTGCCCGCACAAGCTGCTGCCTGTACAGAAGTGCCCTCAGGTGGCTCTAAGGGTATGTAGGACAGTGGAGCAATTTTAAGTAAACACTTTGTTTTGGAAAAAAAAAAATTACAACTCCCAAAGCAAGTCTAAACTGAAATTTGTAACCTACTTTTTATTGTAACAAGAGCTTCATGGTTATGCTTGTAATAAATTATTTACAAAGTAATTTGAAAGAAACAGCAGTGGTGAAAGGTAGCACCTTGTCTGTCCCTCCATCCTAGCCAGGGTGTTCTGCCCGTCACTCAGAACAGGACCAGCTCTTCCTCCAGCTCCATGGCCACAGCAGGCCTCGAGGCGTGCAGGAGGGTGGCTCTCAGTGCTGGGTCAAGTTCTTCACACGTGGCCAGGAGCTGGGGAGAGGGCAAGCAGCCGCTATCAGACCTGCTCATCCTTCCTCAAGGTGAGTTACAGCAACACTGCAGCGTTTTGCTGTAGTGCAGGGAGAGGGAAGCTGTTGCCAACTGGCACAGAAATACCCATCTCCTGGCTGACAACCCGCTGCTGTGGGAAACTTCAACAGGTGCCGCTCTGCTGGGCTTGGTATTTCCCCCCCAAGACCAAGCATTAAGCGAGCAGCGGGAGCAAGAATGAGCATTTAAAATGGCTGAGAAGGAGCCTGCAGGCTGGGAGGGAGGATGTGGCTTTAGCACTGGACTGAGCAGCAGGTGTCCTCCACCACTCCTAAATGTGTTAGGGAAATGCTGAGTGTGTCACAGGTTAAGCAAGCAGCACCAGTACAGGAGTGGTGCCCAGGAAAGGCTACACAGGCAGAAGCAGCACTCCCAGCTCTCGCACACCAGGAAAAGAAAAATATTAACACACCGGTTGTATGTTTCCAAAGCTTTGGGCAGGGCAGCGTGGGATCGCACCAAGCAGGAACTGCCGGGCTGTGGAGATCAGCTCCAAGGGATCCCCCTGGAGAACACAGAGACAGCCGATAAAGGCCAAGCGCAATGTCACTTCCAGCCCTCAGTCCTTGCCTTCCAAAGTGAAACAGGAACCATTACGTCACACCTAGGGGCTATTCAGAGGTTCTGAACATCAGTCAGTGACTACATCCACCCTGAGGTTCTGTACAAGTAAGACAGCAGCAAGGCAGCTTCTCTGAACCCCAAGGTGCGAGCAAGCTGACTGCTTGCAAAGGCAGCTGCACAAGCGCCCTTTGCTTTGTAGAGGAAGGTGGGAACAAGGAGGGATGCTGCAAGTGGCAGGGATAAAGATTAGGATTCACAGTTACGGAAGAGTCAGCTTCACTCACGTGCTCTGTGGGGTCTGGGCTCTGGCCTGCTTGGTCAGACTGCGGCAGGTCTTTGCCTTCCACAAAGAGTCGAAGCAGCTGGATGTACAGATCGAGCGCCACGTAGAGGAAGGTGGGCTCTCGAGCGAGCAACTCATGGTGAAAGCAAGGGGTGAGGCTAAAGGAGGTCACACCCGATGTCTGGTTAGCACTGGTTCTGTGGTAGACTCAAACGCGGAAAGACAGAAGGCAAACACAGCTGGTGCTCTTGCCGCTGTCCATTTTACAAGTCCCATTGTGTGCAGGGCCGCCCCCCTGCCAGGAGCAGGAAGGCAGCCAGGGACACTCCCATCTGGAGCATGAAGAGAAACTTCTAGCAGAAGATACAGGACTCATTAAATAGCAATTCTGCCATGATCAAGTATTCTCTCCTGCACAGCTAATGTAATTGCTCAGCCCACCTGCAGGCCAGCCACAGTTACCTCTGTGCCAGCTGTTGTACATGCAAACGATCAGCCACAAAACCACAGAATGGTTTGGGCTGGAAGGGACTTAAAGGTCATCTCGTCCCAACTCCCCTGCCATGGGTACACGAGCACCTCCCTTCCGACCCCAGCAGGACATTACCTGTAGAATGCAACAGGCAAGAGCTGGATGTGATGGTCCGAGGCTGCACTGCGGAGGACATGGTATTTCCTAGGGTCTGCAATGGACAAAGAGAAGCACTAAGCATCTTTAGTAGTCCTCAGGCCACCTTGCATACTTCTACAGCAGCACAGGGGCCATACAGTTTCCTTCCAGCCCACAATAAACACTGGTGCTTGGTGGGGGTGACCACTGAGAGAAGCGAGCTTCCCCACTGAGGCTTTCTCTACCACAGGGAACAATACTGAGTTTCAGTTGTTCCTGATCATCAGCTGGGTCACCATACTGCAGGGTTGAGAAGCAGGATGTTCTGGAATTTTACTCAAGCAAGTGTTTTTTGTGCTGCTTACAAAGGCCCCTCAGTTCCTTCTTACAGGTACATTCATTCATCAGAGAGAGGAGAGCAGCTGGCAGCACTGAACCTCACCTTTCCACCCTTGCAGGCAGGACTCGCTCACCTTTCTCTGCTGAATAGAAAAGAAGTGGCCAGGACATGCCCCTCTCTTCCAGGCACTGCAAGATCTCCAGGGACCATTCCTGAGAAGTTTGAAAATCAACTCCCTCCTGGGTGTCAGAAAGGACAGGTCAAGTTAGGCTTAGGTTTTAGTTGCATCAAAGCAGAAAGGAACCCCTCGTAAGAGAGTGTGTCCATGAAGTGCTCTATTAAAGGACCTTTACAAATTCAGCCCAAGTGCTTCCCCTGGCCTGGCAGCCTGGACTCCCCCAGGCAATCAGGCATTGGAGTAACACAGTGCCTTGTCACCAAACCAGGCCACCACAGGGCTCAGCAGAGCAATTTGCAAGAGAGGGGGAAGCAGCACCGATGAGCAACTGACTCATCACCAGCACACTTCCCAGCAGTGCTCAGCACAGAGCCACTTCATGTCCTGCACCAACCCACCCCACTCCCCAGAGCAGGTTTTTTCCCCCTCTAACCTTCCTAGTGACAACATGTCTTGGGATTGTTGAATGGCTGGGTTTTTTTGTATTACTCATTTTACTTGGAATAACCTCCCAGATAGGTTTGCTCAAGATGTTTCTTGCCTCAATGACTCTTCCTCCAGACCCTCCCAGAGGCAGACCATGAGACAAAATGATTATTTTTAACTTGAATCTGCTCCCTGATCCAATCTGTTAGGTGACTACACAAACGGCTGCACTTCAAAGCTGAGAAGACAGCAAAGGGACAGGAACAAGCATTCACAGGTGGGAGGATGCTTAGGACAGACAGCTGCTGGAAGAAACTTGTCATCTTTGCTTCATTTAATAGCATTAAATCATTTGGAAACTAATGTTCCTCCTTGCTGAGGACCCCTGCTCTTATGAAATACCACATATGTTTCCAGCCTGAGGAAAAATGTCCTCCAACAACTGTGAGGCACAACACAAAAGCTAAGAGAGAGAGATGAGGTCCCTGTGCTACCTGGGAGGTGTAAAGTCTGAACTGAAAATAGCAAGTCATTCAAGGAAGAGAAATAAAAGCTACTATAGTGAAAGGGGAGATAACATCGGTTAGAGGAAAACACAGGTTTAATCTGATTGGGACAGAAAGGCTTTCAGCAGGCTCTGTCTGGGATGCTGATCCCTTCCTTCCGGCAGAACAAGCTACCAGCCTTCACAGTACCAGTACAAAGCATTTTTAGGCAGCAAACCAAGCCGATTAGACACATTTGTGTCATGAGAATTCCCTCAGGGCTGAATTTACCTTTGGTGCTATTTTTGCTGAGATGACATCCATGAGTGCAAAGAACAGCAAAGAAACAAGAAGCTGCAAGGAAAAGAGAGACTGCCTGTTAGTTGTATCTGTGGTGGTGACCCAGAACTTTTGCTTTCCAGTCCCAGTCAGGGAAATAACATTTCATCAAGTATGTTCCCAGGGTGGACCTGGGATGAACTACAAGCACTGCTGTTCCTTCCAGGTGAAGGCAGTGTGTTTGAAGACAACAGACTGCAGCCTGACCTCATCGTTCATTGCTTCCAAGGGTAAATTCTACACTATATTTACTACTCTCGAAGCAAGGCTTGGCTGCAGTCAGAAAGCTGGACAACAGATGACAACCTCTGTCAAACACAGGTAAAACTGAATGAGCAAGCACAGATGTAAACCTGGAGGACAGCAGTTGCTGGTCCACAGCCAGCATGGCATACCACCAGCAGATGCTGTGCAACCTCCCGTCTCAGCAAGCCCGTTGTAATCTTGTCCCAACATACACTGGTTATCACTTTTCTGGATCCCTACCATGCAAATCAAAGGATGCAGTGGCTTTGTGATCCTAGGAAATTAAAGTTAACTAAGTTATTTGTGCTGCTAAACCAGTTGTAAAGCTAACCTTCATTTCCTGTCTCTGAGCAGGGAGCGGGCTGAGCCACACAGCATATTCTGTGCACTGCAGGTCTGTTTGCACTTGCACAGCGGTCAGACCAGGGCAGGGAACATGGCAGTGAGAGACCTTTCACTTCAGCTGAGAATTCTCCAGAGGCACAGACTGCTACACGTAGATGGATCAAACAAAAAGGAGTTCTGGATGTGGAAATCCTGGGTTCCTTGCATTTAACTACAGTGTGCCATCCCCAAAAGGTGGCTAATTTCACAACACTCTCAACAGAGAGAGATCTGCCCTTTGTCTGTTGCCTGAAGGGATTCAGCACCTGACCTCACACCAGTCCTGTGTGTGGGACCAAGTCCCCACCACAGAAATATTTGTGCAACCCCATAGATATTGGGGCAGTAGTAGAGGGTCTGACCTGAGGCCTGAACACCAGGCAGCTGCTGGGACCCCAATTACACTCAGCCCTCCCGCTGTTCTCACTTTTCCTGGCATCCTTCTCCTATCTCAAGGCAGACTTTGAGGTGAAAGCTGCTGTTATTCCACATCTACCAAATGCTCATATCAACCCAGTGAAACCAGTTCCTGACTAGCAGCTTTTGGCTCTAGACCAGTATAAACAGTGGAGGAGTCAATCCTGTAGCAAAAGGAGCTGCTACCATCACTGCTGCCTGGAGCAATAAAACTTAAGAGTAAATCGTAAAGCACAGCTTCCGCTTCAGCACTATTCACCTGTGAACGTCTCTGTACAGGGACACTCCCTACACTGAGCTCTGGTCCTGGCTATCCCCTGGAAGATCAGACAGCACTGCCAGGCTTCCTCCTCAGCAGAGCATTTCCAAGAATTCTTGTGCACGGAGGGCACTGAGCATGGTGAAATGGCAAAGGCATTTCCTGGAACAGACTTGGGAAAACCCTCAGGAAATCTGACACTGAAATTCCCAGTCTGTCTTCCCAGAGCCATTAAAATGCCTGCACTCCTGTCTCACCAACCTTCTGCATCACCTGAACCTCCTAGCCAAGTTGTCTGAGCCAAAATCCACAAGGACTGCTCCTTTGTCAGATGGAGCGGTGACCTCGGCATGCCATGGATTGAGCTCTCAATTGCTGCAGCACTCTCTTTGCCATCAGTGTTTAAAGCAGCTGTTTAATAGTTCTCCCTGACTTCACAGAGGACACAGTATCAGAGTTAAAAGTTTACGTTTGGAACAACTTTGACTCTAGGATAAGTATTTTGCAACTGGCAGTTTACAGCTGCATTTTATCAACTAGCCACCAGCAAGATTTCACAACAGGGTTTACCAGGGATACGGCAGTATCTCAGGACAACCGTTCCTCAGCTAAAGACATTCTGCTTTTAGTTCTCAAGTGTAGGGAACAGCAGACATTTAAAATGCATCCAGTCTTGCCTGCTCTGTGTCAGTCCCCAGTCTCTTCAGTGCATTTTTCTCTCGTCCACGTGGTGAATGCTGTTGAATGATACAATGGAAGAAGGCGGCTGAAATCCAAGGAGGGCCAGAGAGGGGGAAAGCGACTCCAGAAGAAAGGAAGCTAGGGAACAAAACCAACATGTCATGGTTTTGGAGGGGGGAAAAAAAAGAAAAAGAAAAAAAATAATCACAGCTATAAATGAGGAAACCAGGGGCTTTGGCAAAGGGTGTAAGTTTGTGACTGGGATCAAATAACCAAAATTGTTCTCTCCAAATTTTTTCCCCTGCAGTTGCATGCTACATGGAGACAGTTTAAAAAACAAAACAAAACCAAACCAAAAACCAAACAACAAGTCTAGAAACAGACAGAAGCATTCCCAAATCCCTTTTGTCAGAGGCTGGACAGGTATTTAACTGTCTACTACAGAAACAAATGATGCTGCAAGGAGATTCTTATACTAGATTTCAAGCTTTTGGAGAAAAGTTGCAGAAAGCTGAACAGCCATCGTAATGACAGGCAAAGAAGGAAGCATCTAGCAGAGGAGCAGTCAGTAGCTTCAGGAGACCAGAGATTCACCCAATCCAGAGGGCAAAGGGTGCAGAAGCCTAAGCAAATGACTCAACACTGTGCTAAAGGCTATTTCCAGTGTTGTCTAATGAGGATTCTGCCTTCTAGTCTCTAAAAAGATTCTTTTCCTATGGTGAAACTCTGACCCATATTACATGGAAGGCCAGACTAAATAATTATAACAACCCATTTTGAGTTTAAACTCTACAAAGGAATATATAGCTGTCCTACAAGCCTCCATCCACATTAGCATTTCATAATGCCTGTTGAAACTCAGCCTGGCTCGGAGAACAGGCCTCCTAGGCGCTGATCCCTCAGACAGCAGGTTCTCCCACCTGCAGATCCACACTCCTGCCCTCACCTGGCAGCCGAGGACTGCCATTCCTTCAGTCTTTCCAGTTCTTCTGCAAGTGGAGTCCCAAAGAGTCTCTTCCACTGAGAGCAAAGTACCGGCTCCAGCCTTGGCCACCAAAGCTAAGAAGAAAGACGGAAGCCAGCAGCGTTAGTGGTGGCATACTCAGTAGTTATTTGCAGTCAGGTATGCACACGATCTCAACCAGATACTCTGAGAAAGGGGCTTTCCCCTTTATAGTCCAAATTCTACATACACACATAAGAAACACAAGAAGTTTCACATCCTGGAAGTGCAAAGAGCATCGTTTGTGTCCATACCATGGCACCCTGAAACTTCTCTAGCAGGACCAGTCATAATAAAAGAACAGTTCTGCAAAGGTGATGTACGTGCTTACCACATGCAACAAAACCATGGATCCTCTTGTAAAACAGTGCATGAAGTGTTACGCACAGGACATAGAAGAAAAAAAAAATAGCTGTGCTTTATGGACTTTTCAGTTGCTTGGCATGTAACAACCAGCACAATGCTCTGAAACCAAGACAAGCTTCCAGCTTTTCACTCTTAAACAGCCTCTGTTCCACTACTGTGGTGACACCCCAGAAGCAAAGCTGCATGTCCAGAGCTGGGATCAGTGATACCAAGGGTACTAAACCACTGCAAATTTTCCAAAGGCATTAAGGATTACTACCCCCACACTTCACAGTTTAGATTAAAGGAAGTTTAAAAACAAGTGGTCTGAACTGGTACTGAATTTGCATCTAGTACTCTTCAGACGAAATAATAACACTTACAGCTGCAGAAAAAAGCAGAATGGCACATTTGGTTTGACATGCTGTTAGAACATTGTTGACCTCTTCTACTAAGTCTTCACAGTCCAAGCTGGCATTAAGCAGGCCCTGGAAGAGGATAAATTATGAGATGACTACATAAATATCTTTGCTGCTTTGAAGTACCTCACCAAGCCATGTGTAAACTAATCAAAGATAACTGTAGGGGTCAGCATGGCCCAGCAAAAGCAACGTGCACCCAACAGCTTCTCCTTCCCCCAACAGCTTTGCTATATTGTATTAAAATTAATCTCTACCACTACTTCCCCTCCCGCTACTTCTCTTCTGTTTCCTGGATTATTGCTCTTCTTTTTGAAATCTACACAATAATTCTCAAAACAAGAATACAAATAGCACATCTTGTGTCTAAGAACAGCATAGTCAGGCTAGCCGGACAATGGAGCAGAATGACAAAAGCAGCAGTTACCCTGAAAAAGTGAGCAGTGATGTCGTAGGAGAGCGCATACCCTCTGGAACAGACATTCTTCTGTGGGAAGAAAAGCAGGGGTGGGGGTGAAGTCATTCCTTCTGTTTTGAATTGTGATTTTCTTTGAACATTTTGGGTGTCTGGCACAACAGGTAGCACAAAATTACCCAGTGAGATCCTGAGTATCAGTTCAGCTTGCAGAAACTTCATTTCTAATGATTAGGTAGTGCTTTACAGTCCCGGCACTGGAAAGCAAAGCAGGCAGCCCTTCCCAGGCCTACCACATGTTGTGGATGGCAGCAGCAGTTTGATTGTCTTGGAATGAATGGAGGTTTCTGGCTGTGCCTATTATGCTGGTTCAGAAGGGCCTGAAAAGGCCGGCCAGGGTGAATAAATAGAAGTGATATCCCTTGAGCACAAAACAGTGCCCTGAGGGACCTGCAAGTCAACTGATCTTCCCCCAGGAAGCTGGAGGGAAGTTTCTGAATGTTTCTCCAGTGCATGTAACGCAGGAGGATGAGCAGGATCTCACTGCACACACAGGAAAGTAGTTTAATGTCCTGGCACAAGATATTGGAGAAGAGTGCATGCTCAGCCCCTTACTTCTAGGCCTCCACGGAAACACTGCTGATTTCACTCTAACCCACCGTCAACCAACAAAGACAGGGTAGCACAGAAGGAGGACATATCCACACAAAGGAGAGAAGGCATCCCCAAGGCTGCTGCACATGCATGCGCACCAAAGACATATGTCATCACAAACAACGTGACTGGAAAGAACACTCCTACTTCTCCAGAAGTGGCCAAGCTACTACCACATCTCTGCTGTGATCACCCACTGGTGAATTTACCCCTGGACCGTGCACACCCAGCTCCAACCACTGATATGCTGGCTGGCTCTGCCCCAGATTTGCTGACACTATTTCCCAAGGATTCTCTCTCAGTAGTGTAAAATGCCACCGTAATTCCAAGTGAATGAACCCAAAAGTCATCCTACAGCAGGCAGTAGTTTAATGTAGTTTATTTAATGCTGAGAGGACCTCTGCAGAGCTAGGAGCTGGGAAGTATCAAGCATAACAACTTGAGCCTCCCTACAGTATGATATAAGCTAAGTTTAAGTTTGGCTGCATTTTAACTCCTGTCCTAAATCCAAGTTTAAGGTCTTTGCCTAGAGCCAAGACATTATCGTTTGGCTAACAACACATACCAGCTCCGAGTTTACAAAACAAAAAAAGTCTTCACAGTCCAACATGGTTTTCATTCCTTTTCGACATGCCTTGATCAGAGCGGATGCAGGGAGCCCTACCAGAATCCTTAGGTAGGGAAGAACAAAAACAAAATTGAGGTTAACATCAGGAAGAGAATCAGACTCCACACTCCTGGGGCACATGCCTTTTTGATATTTGGGGAGTCTAAGATATCTCAAACATGTTGACAGAAACTGCACATGGAATTTTCCCAGTTGCCCAGGAAAAAAAATGCATTTCAATGATACACGCACTACTTTCAAAGATACCATCAATGGCTCAAAACCAGGAATGCACACCTAGGTTACAGCAGCAAAAAGAGTAATTAACAATGGTTAACACAAGTGGTGGCATTAAGAGTGTTGCTGGCTGTAAATAAGAGTCCATGAAGACGCATGGTCTTTGAAATCCAATCTAGTGGCAGGGACAACTCGTCGCTCAAGATGGCACACTGAAATGCAGTTAATGCATGTTGGTACCAGGGAGTAAGCATCTCTTGCACAACCGGTACCGTGACATAAAGTGTCATTTTCACTTGCTGTGGAATAAGAGGGGAGGCTACCCATCTGCGCAGGGACACACCATAATTCCTTCGAACAGCAGTTTTGTTTGAGGCATTCTCAGCCGTCAGAGCTGCATTTACCTTCTATGCAGCAGCAGCTCCTGCTGCCTCCATAGCTGCTCACCCAAAGCAGAGCCATGTTCTCTGTCTTTCAGTCTTTCCTGGAGAATCTCAAACAGGAAGTGTCTCCGGGCATCCAAGCATCCAGAAGTTAACTTGCGCCTACACCCCAGCTCCAGCACCATCTCCTAAAGAGGGAGATGGTGGGAAAACAGTTTGTCAGGGCTACACACTAGTTTGCATTCAAATCCTCTATGTTTCTCTGAAGTAACACAGAGAGATCAAGAAGAAAACTCTCAATTTCCATGCTACTGCTCACATGCGAGAACTGAACATCAGCCTTACATACACCAACGTATCAGGAAATACTTTGACTGAGCAAATTCAAGGATTGAACATACAGATACACATCAAAATCTGAAGTCACCTGCAGCTTGCAGAGAATATCAGGATTGACTATCATCTTAGATTGGCCACAGCTACCCAGGTCCAACCTGAAATTAAGAGACACACCAGGTAACTAACTCTGTTAGCTCAGGAAGATAACACAATTCAAGTAAAGTGAAATGGCTTTAGATGAACATAAAGCTCTAACATTAGTGTTCCTTAAATAAGCTGTAGGCAAGACAGCAACTCTCCTCTAACCCTCCCTCCTTATTTTCCAGCTTTAGCCACCTTCTCAGGGGCACTGATGCCTGTCTGGCTGAACAAATCTGAATACAAATTCAACTTTAAAAAAAAAAAACAACAACCAAAAAACCAGACCAGGTACTATCTGTGACTGCAACCTCAGACCTCTGTCACCTAAAGCAAGATTCTTATGCAAAGACTGGTGACTCATGCAGAGCCACCTCCCAGCTTTCACTTCCAGCCAGACCTGTGAGAAGGGAATCACCTCCACAGCCCCACGTCAGGCACAAGCTCACAGCTCCTAGCTTGCAAGGTCATTAGCAGAACCATTGCTTCTGCAGAAATTCAAGCCATGACACAGAATACCTTTGTGAGGAATCCAGAATGGTATTGATAATAATGCCACATGCCTTCTCCAGGTCTCCGTCACAGCCACCAGAAGTGGAAGGTGCAGGAAGATACCATTGATAGATGGCCCAATAATGGAAATCCTGTCTGCAGTATTGAAGAGAAGTCAGGAAATCTATCACAACATTTTAATGGTGCCCTTCCCTTGATGTAAAAGGAAGTTCACCCACCCAGTGGAATGACAGATAAAAGCACCCACTTAAGTACAGGTATAAAAAAATCATCCACCAGACACCACATGTCCTAGTGTCAGTCATCTCTTGCTTCCAGAAACAGCAAAGTTTTCTGAAAAGTTATTCGGAAGGACTGCACATGCAAGCCAGAGGTTATCTCAGTGAACTTCCTCAAGTTAAAACACACGCCTCCTTCTAGCGTTGCTTGAACTATGGACAAACCGTAGTAGCTGACAGGCATTTGTGTCCCACAGCAGCTTTTTTATTTACTTCCTGATCTTCAATGCTTTTTCCTAATTTGGGTGGAAACGACTCGAACTACTCCTTTTTCAACAGAGCTCCTCTGCACTTACCTTTCTGAAGCAGATAGAATATCCTTCTCAGGGCACACTTCCAGCTCCAACAACAGCCACTCTCTGAAAGACAACTGGGAAAAGCAATGATGTGGAGGAAGAGGTCAGACCAGCAAGACAAGTAACTTGTGCAAAACAGCCACCTTCTTCCCAACATAAAACCCACCTTCACCCATACCCAGACACAATCTCATGCAGATTAAGAGATATGAAACAGGAGACATCAACCCAAAAAAGTTCATGTACTGTTTCCCTTGTAAGAAAACGAAACTAAACCCCGCTGGCATTCAAAAACTGACTCAAAGCAAGAATATAAAGCATCTCTCGCACAGACCCACACATACCCACCCCTTCGACATTTTCAAACATGCTCATCTTCTTGAAGTCTAGATACAAGAATTAATGTATGTTATTAGAAATTAATGCTAAAATGAACAAAGCACCATAGTCAGACAGACTGGTATAAGCATCAAAGAAAGGTTATAATGCAAAGGTATTTTACCCTTGTACATCAAGCTAGCCAAGCATAAGGAGTCATTCTAGTAACATGACAAACTCCTCTGCACAAAGACAAACTGGTTTTATATAAACTAGGTTAAAAAAAGAAATCCTGTCAAATCAGATACATAGCAAGGATGGCATAAAGAGAATAGCCAAGATGTTAACCTGCTTCACGGCAAGGCAGAGCCACACAATCCAAGATACACAGGTGGTTCAGGAGAACACTGACATTTAGACCAAAGCACAAAAAAACCAAAAAGCATGTACTTTCAGTCCTTTGATTCACCGTCACTTCATAGACAGTACACAGTAGGAAGCGAAGGTTATGGACAGGCCTTTTCTCTTCAGCTTCTGATCCATTTCTTACTGATGCAGTATACCTTGCCAAGCTTTCTGCTTTTGCAATGAGCAGGACACAAAAGCTTTACCTCTAGTTATCTATTTCTACCTTCTCATCACCATCAAAATCTACAAACAACATTGAGCCCATAACCTAGCACACACGACACCTTCAGCTGTCAGACCAGCTTTTCAGGCAGTAAGTTTTTACAGGAAGCATTTTATCACCTATAAGGAAACTGCAGATCTGAAAAAAACACCCAAAAATTACAGCGTGAACTTAAGTAATGGAAAAGATTTATACCTGGAATGTTTTTTCCTTCAAGAGCTCTTGAAAGCGTGCTTGCTTCCATAAACAAAGGCTGGCTCTTTTGTAGTTCAGAGAGGGGCATGACAAGGAACTCCAGATTAGGTCAGGTTTAGCCTCCTCGCACAGGATCCCCCGAGCTTCTAAGCTCAGCCGTGGCATGATGTACTGCAGCTGAAAAAGACATAAGCCCCCTGCACATTTCCATCACAAAAAAAGGCCTAGTGCAACCTCTGGTTGTGTGAAACTGCCAAACAAGCAAACACACAGAGTGGTAAAACGGGAGGGTACAAAGATGCATTTTTATACAGTTTTCTTCGTACAAGTTATAGTTACACAGGGGTCTGCAGCAAGCAATTGAACTGAAACCAATCTTTCTCATAAGTAATAGCAAAACTTTTTTCCTTTTACCTTCTTAACAAGGCTAGGAGGAAGCAAGGCACACAAATCTCCATGAGAATAGGATGAAAACTTGCACATGAGATAAGACGCTGCTGCAGTGCAAAACCTGAAAGAGAAAAAGAAAGAACTCCATTATCTGGTTGGTTCAATCATATCTGTTCCCAGTCATAAAAGTCTAGAGTCAAAACAAAGACTGAGTGTTAAAAATGCTTTTAACCAACATGTTCCAAACCTATTTGGTTTTGGGACCACTTATATTTATATGCTCCCAACCCCAGGTACATTAATGGCACAAATTTCAGAAGCAGAGACTAAAAAAAACTTTGACAGCATCCAGTCAGTCCTTCTTCCAGCAAGCAGCAGGATCATCAGGATGCTATTTCATGCAGGACCACCACCAGCCTGTTTCTCTGCATAGCACCTCTGTGCAGCACAAACATCTACACATGCTCTGGAAATCCTCCGCAGGAGCACAGGAGTGTTGCCAGCATCCCTCCAGCAAAGCTAAACCCATCACCTGGGGAAGCAAGGATGTGGTGGATGCATGATCTCACCTCATGCAGAAGACCAACGACTCTTTTGTCCTGCATGCTAGCAAGCAGTTCCAGTACTCAGAAAGGGAAAGGACCTTTCCAGGAACAGGCTGAGAAATTCCAAAATTGGCTTCCACTTCAGGAATTAAGGCTCTGGATTCACTTAAATGGATCACAAAAGCTGCTAGTCCTAAAATATGAGCATCATTCAGGGAAGGACCCTGCAAGCCAAAGATAAGTAGAGAACTGAAGAGAGACAGATGTCTCATTTGTAACAAAACAACCTTTTTCAGAACAAAACACTCATAATCAGTCAAGTAGCAAAACATTGCTTCTGCCCATTGCTAATGTGTAGCAATGTCAATTTACCAGATGAGAGATACCAGTTACACCAAAAATGTTCTCCCTTCCTTGAAACTGTGCAGCTATCTTTGGTCAACCCTCAGAAAAATCAGTATGTTTCTGTAACACAGTAGCTGGAAGCAACTGGCTGTAAGTTCAGCCCAGAATTTCAGACTCAAGGTTTTTTAGTTTCTGTGACAGCTAATCCAGCCTATCAGCCTTTTAATTTCACCTCTGCAATATCACAGGGTAAAGGAAATAAAAACAACAGTGCTGTAAAAGAAAACTATGCATTACTGCACCCCAGATTTGGGGGTCTTACTTTTATTTTTTTAAAAGGGGTGTACAATTGAATTATTGGTGAATTAGTGGTGGAAGTTTAGGAATCAAACATTCTACTATTTTTCTTTTGGCTTGTTCATAAACTTGCTTATTTTAGCTTCTGTTAAAATAGATCTCTGAATGCATTAACCTTCTACAGTAGTATTTCTGTAGGAAAACATTCAGCTAACATTCGTGAGAGCAAGTCAGTATAACTTGGCTGAAAAGAGTTTTGGTTTTTGTGGGGGTTTTTGGTGTTTTGGTTGTTGTTTTTTTTTTTAAGCTTGAAAGATAGTCAAGTCCCTCCATGGTGCAGTCCAGACAGGTACATGCCCCACAGCCCAGGAAATGGAGGTAGGATAACCTTTAGTACACTATAACCATATGATTGTTGGTTGGAAAACTAACCTGATGATAAATAAGCTGGCAGAGCCTGCCCAAAAGAGCAGGTAAGAGATTCCTGTGTCCACACACCATCTTCACAAACAAGGAGAGACATGGGCCCTGCCTGCAGAAGGTAAAAAACACATGCTCATTTTACCTTTTATCCCCAATACAGGAAGAGGTATTTAAAAATACTTAAACACCGTGAACCTGAGCCATACTTGTTTGTAAATACAGGATAATTATCATTCCATGTATATGCTCGAAGGAAGTGTCACCTTTGGGATATCTGAACAGAGTAACCCTACACAAAGACACGAACACCACCAGTGCCCTGCCTCCAATACTTGATAACATGTAGTCAAAGAGGTGTTCTGAGATGATAACAAGGAGGAGGAAGCTGCCTGGGGCACAGTTAGCTTTTTTTCAGACAGAAAGCACAAGGTAAACAGAAGCAGAGCAATAAATGGGATCAAAAAAACAAAGCAAGAGCAAAAAGGAATTAATACAATAAGATCCTGTTGCGAAACAGAGGGAAGGAGGGACTTTCCCACTCAGCTGACAGAAAAAAACATCCTCAGGGGTGACTGAATGGGGAGTTGGATTTAGAAACAATTTCCTGGGACACTTGTTTATCCCAGCTACTTTTCAGCCCAGGTTTTCAATACAGCTTCATCTGCTCCAGGGCAAAATAGTGTTAAACAGAGGGGAAAAGATGCACCAGCTGCCAAAGTGCACTGCACTCCAGAGAGGCAGCCACCTAGTTCAGTACTGTTGGTGGCTGGGATTGCAGGCAGCTTGTCAGTACATTGTTGTTTTCCAACAAAGCAATTTTACACTGAAATGTTGACCATAATGTTTACAGACTTCTGTCACACTGTGAAGGAGATTGCTATTAACAGTCCTTCCAGTGGCAGAGGAGTGCTACCACTCCCTCAGGTAGCCAGAATCAAAAAAAAACAGGCCAGAATCAAACCGAGTCACTTCCAAGGGGACAGGAGGTAGAGAGAAGGTGTATCGTGCTGCTCTTCTTGTGCCTGCAGCATTAGACTTCATGCCTCACTCATTTCATATTAGGTATGGCATTAGGGATGAAGGTTGAACGTGCCAAAAGCACCGAACACACCAGAAGACACCCAAAAGACACATCAGTATGAGCTGTCAAAGAAAAGCATGTTCTCCTCCCCTGATCTCTAGCATCAGCCAGCAGGTAATTCTTGGACAAAAAGAACTTGCTTCATTCCCCACCCCCACCACTGAGCTGAAATCACCAACCTGATCACCTAGTATTTGTAGGAAGTTTTTATATGTTGTCACAGAGCACAAAGCAGAGCCAAATGCCACTTTTTCTGAAGGGATCAGTTAAAAACAGAGAAGAAACGTGTTTTATTTATGCATATGCATTAAAGTGCATTAGTTCTTAGACTACAAAAACTCAGAATAAAGCAGCCTGCAAACACCAGCCTGGCATAGTGGGTATGAACAACCAGAAGTCCTTCCTCACCCCTGGCCAAGTGTTAGAGCTCTAGTGTATTAACCAGTTTTTATTTCCCTATTTTACTTGCATCTTACCTGTCAGGAGGGTTAAAATAGGAAGCAGCTATTAGGTTTTGGCAGAATGATGTCAGCAGAAGATCGACAACCTGGAATTAGAGACACACTGCTAATTCCTACTTGTTGGGATGGATATCTAGATCTAGTTGTCTGCTTCGTATATATTGTTTCCTGACAGTAAAATAGGGAGACAGATCAGATAATTACATTTGCTACAAGTTGTACAGATCCACTAGCACTAAGAAGAGATGAAAAATTAAGTCCCTAACAGCCCAGGAATGATCCCAGCACACAACAAACTTCTAGACAAGCCTGGTGAAGAAAGCTTAGCTCATCACAGGTCTGCTCTGATAGAATATGTCTCTAGATCTCACCATTAGACATCCAACAGCTTCCAGGAGGTTAAAACATACAGTAATCTCTGCAGGGCAAAACAAGGTAGACAAAAAGAAGTGTATTTCCTGTTTTCACAGACAAATCAGCCTTTCACATGGACTATCCAGCTGCACTTTTAACCTACAGAACCCCACTCATTTCTCACCCCAGGCCCAGTGGTACTCACACCCTTATGGCAGGGTTCCAACCTTGGGGCAGAAATGTCAACTTGGATTGGAGAATTCAAAGCAGCAGCTTCGTTCTGATCACTGCTGTGGCCCAAGACAGTTGCCAGTCTGTCGGAAATCACTGCAATCTGTGCTGGTACATCTGTGGGAAGGTAACAGGAGAAGAGGAGAACCAGGATAGAAGACATGAAATATTTACAACTCCAGACAGTAGGAAGAAGAGCAAGTGAAATAAATATTCTAATTGATCAGGGCCCACACCAGAAACAGCCTTCAAAAGGGGGCCCCGAGTCACCAGGCAAGCCCTAGGAATGGGGCTGCCCATCTTGGCAAAGATCAGTGTGGTACCAAGTGATCATTGCAAAGATGCAGACCTAAAGCTCTGAACAGAAGCACCGGAAATACATCAGACATTAAAATATACATATATATTCATAGCTGAAAGGATTATACAGATCTGAAAGATGACGATCTTCAGGTACCCGTGGCAAGTAACTACTGCTGTTGCTTTGGCTAGCATTAGCCACATTTTATTAACCCAGCTTTTGTAACAGTCAATTATGGGTAGCTATAACTTGCCTTCCTGCATACCTGCATATTTAGCTTGGTCCACAGTCAGCATCCTTAGTTCAGCCAGTTCAGCCTTCAGCTGCTCAATTGGCTCTTTGGAATGGCTGCTCTCTGCTTGCGATTCATCTAGACAAGAAGAGAGGGAAATGCAACACATTATCCCCACCTTTGTACATTATATCAGTTCATAACATGCATTCAGCAGTCTCTCCATACATTTTCTGTAAAAGCAGTATTTCCTTTTCTATAAGCTATAACAGAACCCCAAACTGTCAATCTGTCACATATACAGCTTTGTTTTTACATTCAAAAATGTGCTATTTGGTTAATCATTTATGAGTTTACACATAGTTGCAGAAATGAATTCAGTTTTCAAAGACAAGAGGCAAAAGAGTTCTCCTTTCAGAGTTTTCTTTCTACTTGCTTTAGTTCTCTGTCCCTCAAAGAAACATTTGTTGTCCTCAAAAGACTGGAACCAGTCTCAAAATACAGAGACAGACATTACAGCATGAATACTACATCATTAGCTTCTCCTCACGCCAACACCATGCAACGTCTCCAGATGTTACATGTTACTCTATTCAGGTTTTTGTTTAAAAGAAATAAAAAGAAATTCTTTCTACCACTAGAAAGAGAATGCCACCAGCAACAAGCTGCCACAGTGCAGCCCAAAAACCCCACCCATACAGTTTGTTAGGCAGCAACAGCGTCTTGTACACAGCTCAGAAATAACTCAACCATGAACAAGAGAAGTAAATAACAAAGGTTAAAATTAATACTTGGTATAAACACACTGTAAAGCAACAAGGTGTTAGGAGACTGCTGAGTCACCTTTATGTGCAAGAGTGAGCACTACCAACCAGGGCACGCTTAAAGCCGGCCAATATTCAATCCTACCCTAAATCCAGTCTCTGTGCAAAAGCCCCAGGGATGGATCAGGATGCAGGGGACAGAATCAGGGCACAGGGGACACGAGAGGACACAGATGAAGCTGATGCGGATGCAGGGGACAGGATCAGGACACAGGGGACACGGCTCAGACTGTACCACTAGAGGTCACTGGCAATTCAAGGACTCCTGCAGAGAGCCCTGGCTACCCCCTGGGATCCTGCCGATCCCGATCCCCGCAGGCAGGGATCCTTCATCCCTGCCGGTTGCCAGGACAACCTCCGCAGCCAGACTGCTGCACATCTGCGGTTCCCCAGGACTGCTTTGTCACACCTCTCGAGCTACAGCATCTCCAGAATGCTTCAAACGCCTGAGTGCCCCAAGTAGGAGTCAATTACAGATTCGCCGCTGTACACAGAGCACACTTATCTCCACCGCACTCCGGCGACGATCTCTGCTCACTAGTCTGACCTTCTCATTTCATACAAACCTGTGGTGAGGACATCACCCATTTTAAGATGGGTTTGAAACACCCACTTGCTGAAAGAGGCAGAAGAGCTCATTAAATACCTATTACACCAACACACACTGCACCAGCAATGTGGCTACAGTGATGAGACCTGAAATTAGTGGGGCACTCCCACCCAAACACATATAAACTATGCAATCCCTTCACCGCTGGCTCCAGTCCTCGCCCCTCCTGTTTCCCCAGATCAGTCACACAGAGCAATCCATTCTTAAAAGAGGGTGATGGTGAATTCAGACAGCACAAGTGCCATTGCGCAAGGGAATCGACACTGCAGGTTCACACCCCGGGCTAGCCAGAGCTGAGGAGCATTCAAGCTGCAAACGCTGATTCATGGAGATGTATCTGAGCTAGATTTAAATCAGCTAGCTCAGACATCATCTGCAGCCTCAGCACAGCACACAGCTCCGCATGGACTGCAAAAATCCCACCCAAGCAGGGTAGGCAGAGAAAGTCATTATGAGAGTAACTATTTAACATCTCAGTAAGACATAAAGAATGTACACATATTTACGTATAGATTAAAGACCTAGTCAGCCATAATTTTTTTGAACATTTTCAATTCAGGAGGGCATCAATGGAAAAATTATCTTTTCTTCAAACTGATCCATAAGTAAATGTATTTTTTACCTTGTAACATTTTCTCCTTCATAGCACGACAGGCTTGCATGTACGTGGAGTACAAGTTCAAGGGTATTTTATCAGCTCTATAATAATAAGACATTTATTATACCACATAACCACATTCAAACTTCAGCTTTATTAAATATAAGCATAAACAACAGCTATGCCGTGAAATGTAATTAGAAGCTCCATCTCCATACAGAGCATCTGAAGCATTTTTTAATCATCATCTGACACAAGGGCCAGAAATTTATATCCAAGGCTTTTGCAGCAAGTATTATACATGTGTAACACACACTACACAAAACCAATATTATATATATTATTAATGCATGCATTAATACCTAGTTCATATATAGTACGCATCTAAGATCACGTAAGAGTGTAAGTTATGTGACATGCAGTATTCACACATCTAAAACACTAATGTGATGGAGAGCAAAGTTTGACCTCCGACACCTGCTGGGCAGGCCCTCAGTATTAAAACCATATTACATGAGGCTCCTAGAACTCATCTGCTTCTCTTAGAATTTTAAAAAAATGATCCAGTCTTTAATTTTAGAGTTTGACTGGAATGACAAGGCAGGACTAAATGCCTCATTTGTAGATACTGTTGCCAACATTTTTTTTTCATGATAGGTTACACAGGGATTACTGAACTTAAAATAAAGCTGTTTCTGCAATGCAGAAAAGCACTTTTAAACATGCATACAGGGCAAGCTTGAGTTCTGAGGGGGGCTGCATTCTCCTGGGGCATTACCCTGGTGTCCTTAAGAGCAGCTCATAAAGAAGCATCAACAGACATATAAGTTTTTTCTTTCACTTTTCCCATATGCTCTCTCAAAGAGAGGTGAGCCTTTCACAGGGGGGCTCATCTTCCTGGTGAAGTTTTATACACAGCAGTATTCTCCAGAGTTTGCATAAAAATATATCTGGCCTGCAGTCAGAGGGCTGCATGTGACGACTCCTAGATAATGGTTTCACAGTGGCTATAGGGCTAATTACAGAACTGAAGATATTCGCCTATACAGATAAGCTACCCCATCCACAACCTGCAAGCCACAAGCCTGGGCACGAAGCCCTGCCAAGAGGGTTAGCCAACACTCAGCGTTTTGTAAACAGTGTCAAAGTCTCCGATAAACTGACGTAAAGTCAAATGTTCTGAAGGGAAAGTCCAGAAGCACAGAAAATAACACTGGGAAGTCTCAATACCTCTTTAAAGAATCTATAAAAGCCATGCGTGCGTCTGGGGTTTTAGGGAGCTGCAATAGAAAAACAAGCAGGTTAGGCAGAAATTACCCATTTACAAACACACATCTAAATGGGAGGATCAAAAAAAAGCCAAAACCAAATACTAACCACACGTGGCCTGAGCAAAGCAGGAAGAAACCAGGAAGTATAATATGGTCGCCTGAAAATACTGAGACAGAAAATAAATATAGCAAAATATTAACAATGCCAAAGCTGCGAAGTGCCATCTCATTACTTCAAGAATTAGGCTCCTGCAGATAAGAAATATTCGTGGTGACATGAACAACCACAGACAAATCAAGTTCAGATTAGCCAAGAGTTATTAGTTTCTTTAATTTTGCTTTTTCTTTATTATAACAACCGTGGACTTCTCGTGCAGGTGTGCATATGCCTTTTTGCTCTCTGCACAACTAGCCTCTATTTAGATGACTATGGAGGAAGTGGATAACACAGAAGGAATTTCCCCAAACCTTCATTGCGCCCACATCCTCAATTTTTCTTGTTATTTTCATTTGGACTTGGCTTTCATTATTATTATTGTAGCTAAAACCAAGAAGAGTTGAAAAGCACACGGTACCTGGCTTCTATCACAGATGTTGGTATCTTCCTTGAGTTTTCAAATATCTGAAGGGCCTTTTCAACATCACGAAGTGCCTGGCCCTGGGGCTGGCTCATGCAAGTAACAACAAGAGAAACACATTGTGAGAAATCAAGGATGACTATGATCTTCCCTTCTTGTCTGTGCTGTGAAGGGAAGTGACTGAACGAAGGCAATTGAATAACAAGAACTACCTGATGTGCAGAGTAAAACTGCAGGATAGAGACACAGGGCCTGAACCATCGGCCTGCCTCAATAAGGCTGTAATTTATAACAGCTGTTCTGGGACAGCTCAAAGGTCCGTGTAGTTCTGTACGCACCTCTTACAGCAACTGCAGCAGCTACTCCTGGTTAACATCACATTGTTTTTCAGTTGGCCCCCATGGGGACAGTATCTTTTCTGTTCTGAATATGGTTTATTGTTATTCCATTTTAGTTTGTACACTTGGAATCAAGACCCATAATCTTTGCTTCCAGTCTGTGCTACTACACTGCAGGCAGGACTGCCGCCCTGAGTTACTCTTGTTTGAGCCATAAGACATCTTAAGATTGCAACCACCTGTGCCAGTTTCTCAACTGACAAACAGATCAGAGTTGGAAGAAATTAAATTAAATTTTCACTTACGACTTTCAGTTCATCACAAGACTAGATTTCATTGCAGTATATGCTCTGGTCAACTGGCAGAGCTAACGTAGCCCCAGTTCCTGCAAGCCTGTGCTCTCCATCCCCGCACCACACAACAACATCAGATCTCCCTTTGTCCCTTAAACCCCCTCCCACAGAATTTTCCATTTGTTTACTATAACCCTCAGTACAGGATGGGAAAGAGGTAGCCAGCAATTCCCTACTTCCAACAGCGGGTGCTGACTGGAGGGCTAATGTAGGTGTTGCTTGGCCAGTAGCTAGCTGGCTAATTACCAAGTTCCTCTGCAGCCTCATCACAGTCTATTTGTCCCCCAGGTAAGTAGTTTTCATGAAATCTGGGGAGAGCCTGCGTATTTACAGCCGCTAACCCCTCCATCTTAAAGCGGGAAAAGATTCAGCAGCGTGCTCGAGCTTGGTAGGAATGGCAAAGAGGTTGATAGCCTAAGCTCTTTTCCAGGGCAAAAGGGGCATGACTGAGGAGAAGACTGTCAGGCCAGCAGTACCTGCACAGATTCATCTGTGGAAGACAAGTCTTCATACAGCCCCATATCTTCTATAGCAACCTGTGTGATGTTATGGAGAGATGCACATGGTCACAACACAGCTAGTATTTTGACAGACCCAGAAAGAACTCTCTTCAAAGAGACAATTTTTACTAACCTTGAGGTCAGCCAGTCTGGTTTTAGCCAGAGTGATGTACTCCAAGAGAATCGACCGATGTTTTGTTGGCACAAAAGGTGGGTACATTATATGGACCTGAAATATGAAAATCACAAGGTTTTCCATTTTTAAAGGAAATTAGTGTAAAATTCTGCTTAATGTTTACCGTCATTTACCTCAAACATTCCCCACAGAAGATGTTATTGTTTTAAGAAAAGCCATTTTCATGGCAACTAACATGCAATTTTTCCCAACAACCACCACTAAACACTTCAGTGAACTTCTTTGAATTCAACTCCATGAAAGGAACTCTCCTTGTTGTCAAGTAAACAAAAGAATTTTCTGCTTCCTTATTTCAGGAAGAAAATGTTTTGAATAATGTATCAGAAGTAATGCAATTACTATAACATCATCAATAATATGCTGAACCCAGTCAAAGACATATAATGCAATTACTGTAATAACAATAATAATAAGCTGAACCTAGTCAAAGACTAGTCAAAGTACATCCACTTTGGAGCAGTTCTTTATTGGTTTTTAGAAAACAATCTCTATTAGCATCTCCTCACCTTCAAGTACGGTGCTGCTTCAAAGGGCACTAGCTCTGACAAGAACTCAAAGAGGAAGACCAGAGCTTTCTTACTGCTCCCATGGTGACCACCAGCATTCCCAAAGGAAGCCTGAAACAGAGGAAAATGACAATGCAGCCCCTTTCAGCGTAGAAAGAATCCCCATCCCAGCAATGCTGTACCTCAGTGCACAACTCCCAGACATCCATTACAGATGTCTGTTTGCTGTCAAGAGAATCTTTCTGCAGATAAGTTTCTACAGAAGTTTTCTTTTGAGTTTCATTGTCCGGTTTCCAGAAAGCCTGCCATGTCACGCTCAACATTTTGATGTGCTACCATAAGAACACTTAGAGGAGTTAAACAAAGCAACACCAAAATGCACCAGAGGATTGAGAGCCATGAGGGAACCACAAATCTGCAGGTTTCTGCACAGGTTTATCTGGGCGTTATATGGAAAAGAATCCAGTTTGAGACTACATGGAACACAACTAGTTTACCTTTTGATACATCCTGAACACTCTATCAGCAAAGGCTGAGCTTAGATTTGCAAACTCATACAAAGGAATTTACAGCTTTAAATTATGTGGAGATTTGCATACCTAAAATACCTAAATGTTTACAACTGGAAGCTAACAGCCAATTATCTTTAAGGTCAAACACAGCAATTACAGCTGCATGCAAACATCCAGGAAACAGGAATGCTTCATCTGCAATAACCCACAACTTATGCAATAACAACTGTGTTGGTTATCAAGATACTGAAATACATCCAAGATTATGATTGTAACAGGAATTACACGTCTGCATTCCTGACAAGTAACTAGAGAAGGCAAGATGGACTTAAAATATGAAAGAAAGGAAAATCAAAGCAAGCCAAATAAATACATTCTTTCCAGACAAAAAGGCAGTAATAAATACTAACTTGCTCCTAATACCAATACAATCACTTACTACTCTTTCTTTTTTCCCCTCTCTCTCTCTCTCTCTCTCATTCCTGGCAATCTTGTTTGAAACCAGGCTTTTGCTGTGCAGCAGAATATTCCTTACATGCAGGTTTCCTCACATAATTAATAATTACCAGTCGGGCCTCATTTAGTCTTACCTTAAACCATTCCGAGTAAGGCATGAACACAGCAGGCCCCTCTAGAGCAGCCTGACGAGCTATCAGGAACGCAGTGATCATATTTTCCATATCATAATTCCCAAAGGCCTTTATCAGGAGATGGCTCAGTAGATCTAGAAACATAAAACACTAACCTCAAATCTTGCTCTCGACAACTGTGCTGTAACTTTATATAGTAAATGAAGACAAATATCTGTGATAAACATGTGCCAAATGAAGAAGGATGTGTATTGCAGCTTGGGGAACCTTTAGGACTTGCTTATACTTTTTTCATACACTTTCAACAGCCAAATACTCTTGGATTCCAACCTGCAGGAATTGTAGGGGTCCAGCAATGAGATGATCAGTAAGCAACTCTAACAAACAAGGTCTGCTAGCAAAGGCGAGATAGAAGAACTAAGCTTCAGTAATTGCTACTCAAATTAATACTTAAGATAATTATCAAAACCATTATTAGCTGCACACAAAGTTTGAGAAGTGTCAGGCACAAGGCCTGGCGTTCATGTTGCCACTGACATGGAACGTTTGAAAGGAAAAGCAGATTTTCTGCTGTTCTTTTCCATGCAGTGATCTCAAAACAGCAACCACAAATGACTATGCTGCTACACCAGTCAGTGTAGTACACCAGTACCCTTCAGTACCTGGAAAGCAGTAAGCACACACTAGCTTGCAGGCTTGCCAGTACCTCCTTACCTTTGAACAGTTGCTCAGCCTCAGCTTGACAGACTACCAACGTGGAAACACAGGAGAGGACATGCTGCCAGTTCACTTCACGAGTCTCCAGGACTTGCTGCAGCTGGCTGATCGACTCCTTTGCACTGAATGCCACAAACAGCTGGAAGAGTGATAGCAATTCGTTTTAGCTATGACATACAGCCACCCGTAAGAGTGAATCAGACTGTCAAGACTAACACGCAGATGTCTTTTGCATAACTTTTGAAAAAGCTATCCTGTGTGCATCTTTTGCATCAGCTTTCCAGGGTGAGATACCATCCTGGCTTGGAACCAGCATTGGCTAAAATAAACAGTAATATCCCAATTCTTTCAGAAGTCATGTCATATTCTCTAACAATAAAAATTCACATCTTAATGAGAACAAAGACGGTAATTGAAAAGCTTTGCATGAACAGAAATCCTTGTAGTACTTTCTCTTCATGCTTCCTCCTGCCTACAACTTCTGGCAGCTGGTTCAGATTCTGCGACTGAAACGCAGTATTTTTAAATAATCTCATTTGGGTATTTCAATGAGTATAAACCCAATGTAATAAAGTTCTCTTTGTGAAACCTGGAAGACCTACTTTGCGATACAATGTAGTAAGCAGTGAACAAGTCCTTGTGAAGCTCCACTCTTTCTGCATACGAATGGCATCAGACACTGTACCCAGAAAGAGAAAATTTTACTCTTCAGCAATAGATTTTAAAATACCCCCAAAACACATAAAGTTAACCAAGATACATTAAAAACTGCTCACAGAAGTCCTCTCTCACCCACTTGTCTTCGGAACACCAGCAACAAGGACCCTGCCATTTTGCTATGAGAACGTCATCTCAAAGCTGTTCCTTCAATCACACATTCATAGGCCAACATAGTGTGTGCACAGGGAATCATCAAGGAATTGTCTTTTTCTTCAATAATCTCTTCCAGCTGGAAACCAGCAATGACATGGCTCTCCCACACAACAGGCAAGCAGCTCTAGATCATAGCTTAGCGTGACTTTACCAGAGATTCTGGGACCTAAACATATTTCTTCCCAAAAACATCAAGCTTCACAACTAGAAGGATTCTATCTTCTGCCTTTACAGATTAGGAGCCTTCCTGCCTTTATCTCTAATCTATCAAAAGAAACCCCTCATCAGTAGGGAAAGGCCACATCTTGTGCGTAAACCCACACACAGGGGCCACACTAGTTTAGCCCCAAGCTCGCTCTGCAGCACCACCTCTCCCGCCCCATTTCTCCTTTGGCCAGAACTGTTCCCAGAGGTCAGAGATCTCCCACATCTACTCCGTAAAGGCTGCTCATAGATATTACTCCCAATATCTGTTCACAAGCTGCTGGCCGAAGCTCTGTTTGAAGGCACTGATTTTCCATCTGAAGTTTTCTCCTGAACTACAGCCCTCTAAAGTCTAGATTAATTTCTTTTTTGGTATGATCTGGTACCCTGTTTATATAGACCTGGGAAAAAGCTAGAGAGTCAGGCACTTCTCTGGCTCTGATTCCTCCAGGCTGGACTCCATTCAGCAAGGTTTGGGTGGGAGGAAACTCCAGACACACAATAACGCACCCTGGAGACATTCACTTCTCCCCGTCTATTCCTACCTTTCAACAACGGGTTGTAGGTAAGAACCTCGGTCAGGGTGTGTCTAAAAAACTGCTGCAAGGAATCCGGATGAACTGCACTTTTATAAACTGACACACTGAACACATTCAGCCTACAAATGACAAGGAAATATTCAGGAACAATGCACAGGACATATGATCAACCAGGTACTGATTAGGATGAATGCCTAGTTTTTCTTTTATATCTATCTTATCAAATTGCCAGATATATACTTTTTCATACGGTTTGTTTTGTGTTTTTTTTAAATCTATTGGTTACTCAGTTTATGTAGATATCAGCTTTACAAACTTGAGTTTAACATATACCCCTGCACAGGACAGGACTGAAGGCTGGGATGTACAAAGTACTTTAAACAGGTTTAGAAGCAGGAATTGGAGGAGATGACAGCACCTTCCAGTTGTCTCTGCGCAGAAGCAGAGTGAGAAACCTTGAGAGGGGAAACTCACCGTGTGCCGAGAGGGTGCTCCAAGATTGGTTCCAACACTGCTAGAACACCCTTTCCTACCTGATGCTTATCTTTTTTAAAGCATTTTCATTTGCACATATTTTATTAGAAAGGAGAATACTAAACATAAGGGGAAACAACATTTCCCCCTGTTTCAGTAACAAATGTAACAGTGGATAAAAAACCTCCTCCTGCCATTCTTTGGAGGAACAGCATTTCTTACCAGAACCTCATTGCTTGCAATGTGGAAACGTCTTCTTGCTTCTCTTTACCAACAGCATCAAGCACCCCTGTAACCCAAAATAAAGACACAAAACCACAATAAGAGATATGGAAATTGTAGGAACTGTGACACTAAAGAACACGCAGGAACTAACAGGAGCAAGCACTTTGTGCACCTTTAAGAAGGTGACCCCATTAGGGAAATGTGCAGAAGCCATTCAACAGTGCTAAATTCTTATAAATTTTTTTAAAAAGTGACACAGACTCGAAAACTATTAACACTAACCTTGAACCAATTTAAAACCATTCCCAAGAATGTGCTAATAATTAAGCCATTTAAAAATGCACATAAATTAGTATTTCATTTCCAAACCCAATCCTAATTGTGCATCTGCAAGTGTGAATGCTGCAAAGCTGCACAAGAAGAGACTCTGTCTGGAGGCAGGGATTTGCACAAGCAAGCTTTGAATTAACCACCCCTGGAAAGAACGGTCTTAACCGCCCTCGCCGAACAAAGAGCATGCTGCTGGGAGTGCCATGCATTTGTAACAGCAGTAGGACTTCACATTTGCTTAGCAGAAATTCCTCCAAAAGCTAGAGCTGTCCTAAAATGACTGGTAAGAGGTCAAACAGGTTGGCAGCTTGCACAGCACGGTGTCTTGATGATCAGCCCATACCACTCAAAGGCCACATACTAAGAGACTCTGCTTTACAGCCTGCTGCAGCAGCACTTTTTCTGTTTCTGTTTCTTTTTCTGTTTTAAACCTACCTTTAAAAGCCTCCTCTTTTAACTGTTAAAAGTTTGTTTTGTTTATTAAGATCTTTCAGTGAAGCACCCCGAAAAGGAAATTTACTGGGCTGGGGCAGCAAAACAGGTGTCCCTCACGTGCCTTTCATAAGGCAGTCCAGAGTGTCAGCATGTAATGCTCTCCTCTCCTGCTGAGGAATACTTTAAGGTTAAGTAGGGGAGAATGGAGAAAAGGAGATAAACTCTACTTATCTTCAGGCACAGGAGTTCAATATAGCAAGATCATTACTGTGAAGCACAGTGCTCCCATGCTACTCTTCCCTGTCCTTCTCTGCCTCTGAAGGTCGTCATTAATAGTGAATCATTTTACATAAAGGATCCTAATGTTCTTCAAAGCAGCTGATTAGTTAAGTGAAACTCCTCAAAGGTGACCTAAAAGTATGCACTAATAAAAATACCTTATATAAAATTCATTTAATACAATTTCAGACACACAGACTGCAAGTCAGCCAGTGGCAGTGCAAGCTGCACAAACATGAAGGTCAAACGAAGAACGGGTTAGCAGAGTCCTGCCTGCCTGCCAACAGTCTGCTTCCTTCCCCCAAAATCCCCCTAGTCCAGTGTTTATAAGGGTTATTTTTCAACTACCAACACTGTTAAAGGGCCACCCAAGATGGGACTCATACATATTAAATAATAAAGCACTTCTCTTACAGCTTTCCCTTTCTAGAAGCACTCCAAAGGCTGTAAAGCATCTCTGGTCTACAGACAACGACCCCTGTGAGGCATGGGGTAAGGCTGGCAGTGCCCGCGGGAAGAGATACACAAGGGAGGGAGCAGTGCTGGTGTTGCGTCCTGGCTTTTGGTCACCTTACAGCAGGGGGAAAGCTCTAACCTCTGCAGCAGCACTGAGCATGTTGCTGAAAGACGCCAGCAAGAAAAGTGGTAAAGTGCTGTCACTAAGGAGACAGGCAAGTAACTACAGCCACCCAGTCTGATTATATTAATACATTGGCGCAGGGCACACAAGGTGTAAGCGAGCTTTTCCTCTGCTGTACAGCAGATAGAGCAACCTACCATGAAGATCATCCATGACACAAGACAAAAATAACCCTCATGTGTGTTGTCTTTCTGCATCGGGATTTGCAATGCAAATCAGACACTACTACGCTTGAGGTCACAGCAGCAGCAGCAGGACTGCCCAGGCCAAGACAGGCACGTTGTCTGTGGCACAGTTCTTGCAGACTGGCCATTTAAAGATTACACGTGTACATTATATGTCTTTGCTCAGCATAAAATAATCAATGATAGGTTTCACAAAACATTAGTCTGCAAATCCAAACTGCAACCCAGCAAAACAGCTTACATGCATGGGACTTCATAAATTCAAATTTACTAAGCAGAAAAAGTTATCCTAGCCTACCCTCTGTGCTACAACTGCTTCAAATCAAACTTGTTAAAAATCAGCTCAGATATCTACCTGATGCTGCAGCTGGGAGCATCAAAAAGAACTGGCATAAAAGGCAGGAAATTACCTGCAGTGTTAGGAGACACTCACCTTACAAGAGTGAAGGGGAAAAGCAGAGGCACATAAAATCAGCGACAAATATGCACAACAGAGGAAAAGCATCCCAGGCAAAGGATTTCTCCTTAGAGATTTAACAGTGTCCTTAGAGATTTAACAACGAACAAGCAACATAAGTCTAGCAAACATCAGTGACTGCACAAAGCTACAAATCACAAAAACACTTACATGTCAACATTCTTTGCAAGACAGCATGACAGATCTGTACAAAATTGACAAATTAAGACCATTTAAAATTTAAAAGCGCTGCAGTTATATACAGAAAAAGTAAACTGGCTCAAAGAAAGAGTTTTGTCCCTCTTAGTTTAAAGCTTAACTTTTACCTCAGGCTCTACTGTAGAACAGATGCTTGCCCTCTGTCTATTGTATTTCCCATGGTTACCAGCATTCCACGTCTCACATTCAATCGGAAAAAAACGAGCAATCAAGGTGTAACCGAGGAAGCTTTAAAAAACCTTGGTGAGCTTAAAAGTCTCTGTTCTGGTCTCACCATTTCCTTCTCACCCACTCCAGCACCTGGACCACCACCCTTTCTTTGCTGTTCTAATACTCAGCAAGGCACGGAGGTATAGAATGGAACTACTTAAACAACTGTTCATAAATAGGTTAATTTTGTCCTTACATAGGGGACCTTCTTGAATTCCAGCTTCCTTCCCAGAGCTGAAGTTTGCTGAAAGCCACTCTGAAGAAACACAATCACAAAGTCTGTAAATCAAGAAAGAATTAGTGTTTCAGCATCCCCCTTTCAATATACTTGCTCTTTTGCCTCCCCATCTCGGTTTCCCAGGAAGACTAGTGTCTGAAAAGCAGCAGTCAGCTGGAATCATTTATTTTCTTGGACTAAAATGACTCCCAGGCAAAAGGACCTAGAACAATGGATGAAAGGAGCACAGAAACTTAAAGGATTTTAAACGCTAAAGAATTCACAGGTCTTCTGCTCTATTACCACTGCAAAACTCATACGGGTTGTACCTGACCAACTGCACGGGTCCAAAGATCTGACTACAGCTCTTCAATCAAATTACGTAGGGATTTTTTTTTTCTAAACAAAACCACAAAGTAAGTAATAGAAAATGAGAGGGAGAAAATGGAACTGTTAAACATTTCTGGTCCAAAGTATCTCAGACACTTAGCAGAAGCATCACATTCTCAATGTGTGGCCCCACACACCTCGCAGTTACGCTTTCTTGCCATATTGTAACTCCAAGGGATATAGAAATTCAAGCCAATTATCTTTTAAGGGGGAAAAAATTTGCTAAATTCACAAAATATAAAAACGTATTTCCCCTCACTGAAACAAGGTAAGAAAATGCAAAGCAAGGCCCCTGTTCTTACACCTCCAAGCTTTTGATTCATACAGCCCTTGCTGCAAGCTGTGCAGACCAGCAGCCAGGCCCTGCTCCACCAGCACCCAGTTGAGAGCCTTGCCTGAGAGAACACGCCCAGCGAGTGCTGCATCCTCTGAGGACTCCTCCGCCTGCTTACAGAGGCCACAAAGGCTGCTGCACAGCCACTCCACCGCAGCTGGGGCAGCTGGGTTGCTGAGAACAAACAAAAGCACATTCATTTCAATCCTTCCTGCTTTTTCTAAGGCTTGTTTTTTTCCCCACCACCCTCTCTCAGACTCAGGAAAGAGCCTTCTGTGCAGAGCTCTGCCCTAGATGTGGCATTTCATTTATTTGATTTGGACCAGCAAGAGCTTTATTGGCTTTATAAAAAGATTCCACAACAAACACATCCAAAGGAAAATATACATGTGAAACTGAGTGTTCAAATATTTCCTCATCTCTGACACTGAAGTATTTTGGTTTAGAAAGTTTTGCTAGAAGAAAGACTTTAGTTCTGATTTATAAGATACTTGGACAAAAATTATTAAAATAAATAATTAAGCTCTTAATCTATCCCTTTGGTTGCCTTAAATTTGAAGCACAGCAGGCACTGAAGGCTTTTTTTCCTATCACATTAACAGACAAGCAAACCAATATCAAAACCCTAAAAGATCGCTGTAACATTCCTTTGACATCATAAGAAAACAACCCGAACATCACAAAGGATAACTGGTTTTAGTTGTTAGGTCTGTATTGGGGGAGAAAAAATAAATCAATTCTTAGGATAACTGTTCTCTGGAGACCTGTTAAACCTTAATAAACTGTAAGGTTTTATGAAGATGGAAGCACATGGCTTCTGCAAAGCAAGACTTCTCATCAAGCACTAATTTTTACAGGCTTTCCAAAGCAGAGCCATAGGCATGGCCAGATGAACTGAAGGAGCTGGGTTACAGAGCCCTCTCCCACACAGTGTGGTAACCACCCACATGCAGCTATCTGTGCCAGCGAAACAAAGCACGAGATGAAACATCACCTAGGACAGTCTGCAGTGGTGGTTGTCACTGAACCATTCTGCTTCACATTGTGGCTGATTCAGTAGCCCTCAAATCAGCCACTGCACCTTAAACTGCACTAATTAACCTAGAGTAACCTCTCAAACCCGGGTAACTTCTTAAATCCTGCTAATCTGATCACTTGCCAGCATCTGACTATATTCTTAGTCCAGAATACTTATAACTAATCCTCGATTACATTTCAATAGGCTTTAAGAGATTAAATACATCTGCAAGCCTATAAACCTCTGTTTACCTCTCCAGCAGCTCCCCCAGTCCAACGATGCCGTCTCTGTGCAGATGCCACACAGCTTCCAGCACTGGAGGGTCCTAATGAGATGTCACAATTAGGTCACAGTCTGCATTTTGCAGTAAACTTAACATTTGGGTGATGTAAATTATATATCAAAAAATAAAACTAAGTTCCATTTATTCAGACTATCCAGAACTTACTAAAATTTTAAAACAACAACATAGGAAATACCATATGAGGAAAGATTATATTTGATTTTTCCTTCCTATAAATTTTGAATGGCTGTGGGTTGTAGATGCATCATCATTTTAAGTTTTAATGGTTAAGTAACAATTATATCCATCTTTGCCCCCCTGGAATAATGCTGATTCTACATATTCAGAGAGGCAGTGGATATCCCAGGAAACAGGTAACATCACAAAGTTTCAAGTCTTGTTAATTTAGATCCAGAAACAGATTAGAGAATTACCACTTAGCCTGTTGAATGTTTATTAGTCTCTGTGGAGCGAGTGCTGCTCTCAAATCTATTTCCCAATAACAGACTACAAAAAGACACTGCAACTGTACGGGCAGAGAGGCCGATGGACACAGAGGAAAATCAAACACCACATGAGCCATCCTGCTTCTAAACACCAGGCTCGCTGTTGGCAAAATCAGCACAAGGCACTGCTTCTGTGCGGATGAAACTGCCACCCTGCTTTCCTTCCTGCACCATCCCTTCCAGCTCCTGCCTGGAACAGTGTGTCCTGGAGAGTGTCCTGTGCCAGCAAAACAGGACTGTGGGGTGCACCTGGCAGGGAAAACTGTGCAGCAGCAGCAGCAGCAACTTCTGCTCATTCCAGCCTCCCTACAAAAATGGTCCCAGACAGAAACAAAATCTTCACTCCTCATGAAGGAAGAGGTACTTGGGAGTCTTGGGCACACAAGTCACTCCAAAGAAAAACCAAAGCTCCATGAGCTTTCTGCAACGACCAGCAGCTGCCTCATAGCATGACCCTAGACTTGCCTACACACTTTGTCTTTGACAACTTAATTCTTTACCATAACAATCTCAATTACACAGCAGCACTTGATGTCTGTGTCTACCTGAGAATGAGGAGATCTTAATCAGCCTACAAAATATACAGGATTCTATTTTCAGCCCAGGATCCGACACTTGAGACTACAGCATGCCTGTTTATCCTGGCAGACCGGCCTCTTCCTTCTTTCCCACCAGAGCAGTGAGCAGACAGAACTGTCCTGCTCACAAGACGTTCTTAACTCCACTTAGAGCACCACTTATCTTAGAAAACAAACCACCCAAATGAAATCAAAACAACACATTTGTGAAGCAATGCAACCTGTTACCTGCTATCATATTTCTCTCAAGCCATTTTCTGCATGAACTCACTTAGGCTTATCACCATTCCCAGAGAACCAGAATGCCAGAGACACACTGAATATTGCTGGCAAAGTACATAAAGGACTTCTGGGACTGTGCCTTCCCACAGCCAGCTGGGAGCTTCTACACTGCCTGGTTAATTGATCTGAATTGCTTAGCCCAGACAGCAAACTTGCATGCCAACTGATGGAAAGTTACTAGTGTATTTCATTGAGAACAGTAAGGCAGTGACACTAAATAGGAAAAAAAACTATACCCCCAAACTATCTCTTACCTGTGGTGTCACCTCAGATGATTTTAATCCCTTTACCCATGCTGTAACTCCAGACACCGTATTGCCATTCCCTTCCTAGCAGGTTCCCAGTGAGAACCAGCCATGCAGAGTACAAACAGGAACAGTTAAACAACTGCTTCAGAGAGGCAGGAGTGCTGCTTGCCTAGCTCCCCAAAACCAGTACATGACCACCAAGATGCTGTCAACTCTCCTTTGTGGCAGTCTTTCTGAAGCGGCCACACAAAGCAAATCCTTGTACAGAGACAAGGAAGCTCCCAGTGAACTTGCTTTAAAATAAACAAAACAAAAAAACCCAACACCATTTATAAGTCAGTTCATGCTTTTGAAAGGTCAGAAAGACCACATTCATTCTCAGGAGGAGTTCATGACTGCAGCTAATCAGAGCAGGGATGAGCAGTTGCAAGACTGCTCTAGGTCACCAAAAAAACCCAGCGAGGGAAACTGAACAGAAATCACAGCACTTCAACAGTCCATTTAGCAGTTATCCCTGGCCTTGATGGGAGAGGAGGGTTGAAAACACGCTACCACATCCCACAGATTAAGTCTGTGTGAGGTCTGTCTGTAACACAGCAATGTTTCTCCATGAGTTCTTACCTTCATTTTCCACATTTCTTGACAGAAGAGTGGGCAACAGAACACATTGTTCACCAGTAAATCCTTGACCGTTTGAAGCAAGCAAGACAACCTCTTCTGGAATTACCCCAGAAATGAAGCAGAAATAATTGCCTTTGTAAATAACACGTTCCTAGAAAACCAATTTGTTGCTTTTCCCTGTTTACTGTTTTTTAAAAGCTTGAATGGTAGAGAGGATTCATGGGAAAGGCCCAAACTTTTCATCTTAAGGCTTAGCTAAAGCAGCCAGGCTGACAGCAGTGGCACCTGACATCTCCTCAGAGGCAACTTGAGCCAGCAGTCACGGCACAGCTTTTGCACAGATGGCCATCCCACAACTGGCCACACTGCAAACTGAGACAATCAATAAAAACGGAATCACGCATTGAAGAGACTGAGTCTGAGGTACACCAGAGGTGATAACATAGGATCTGCTTAGAGAGACCTGTGTAACACTGCACTTCAGCAACAAACAAAAAACTTCATTTCCAAGCTGTCAAAACCAGCTGCTTTCCTGTAGAGGAGAACGCTGTACTTCTGTGAGCATATTGGACACAGAAATTAATAATCATCCACTCAAGTCCTACACACTTGGGTGACTATCAGAACAGATAAACTGGATTTAAAGTCAAACCTAACATCACTGTTTTCTTGATAAATTAAATGTAAACCTTTTCCCTTACTCTCTGGTCCAAGTTCAGCAGTGGGACTTGAGAGGGGCCAGCAGAAGCCTGGCAGATCCGCTCGATGCTGGTAACAGCATTTTTGGCTGCCAAGATTGCTGTGGGCACACCCAATCTTGAGGCCTGTTCCTGCAGAACAGAGACTAAACAAACCAAAGCAGAAAGCTGTCAGCATGGGAGAGGAAAAAAAGGGTTAAAAAACGTGACTATGAAGACATAAGTCCCAAGTCTTAAACCCCTTCTGGCAGAGATGTAATTTGCAGCAATGGACAAATCATTTTCATTTCTATGTATCGTTCCTTTACTGTACATAAAAATAAGGGCAGAAAAACCACAGAGAGGGAATACTCCTTGCTAACCACAGATTTTTGTATTTTAGTCTTGTGGGGCTTACAGTTACACTTTCAAATAACCAAAATACTCAACAATCAGACTCTTGCCAGGTGCATCATCACCAGACAAGTAAGAAACAAGTAGCTGGATGGGAGACCAGAACAATGAAAAGAAAGTAAAACTGGGATTGTAATACTTAACAGGCAAAACTTCAGTACATGATTTCCCAAATCTGTCTCTAATAGATATGCGCTTTCACTCACCTATAAATGGTTCTGACGATACTTCCTGGTGCTCTGCACTATCCTGTCCAGCTGGTTTGGCTGAACCCTCCACCTGGAAGCCAAAGAAAAATGTAACAGCCTTAGGTGTCTCTGACACACATTCACAAACCTATTCCCTCTAAAGGATACTGAGCAGCTCTGGCATTCTTGGGGGCTGGAGCAACTGAACTGAAACTAACACCAAGCTCCCACACCATCACAGTAAACAAAGATTTTAGGGCACCTTACAAGAAGCATATGTATAGTTATCATCATTTTCTGCAAAGAAAAGGAGATAGAAATCAAAGTTACTTGTCCCCAGTCACCCAACAGATCAGCAGCAGCACCAGGAACAGAATTTCTATCCTGGAATAGAAATATTATGCAGACAAATAAACATCGTTGTGGCTGAACTGTGGGAAGCATTTGAATTGTCTATTGCAGTTATCAAAGCCAAAAGCTCTCTCCAGTGTGTGAGCAGAAGGTAGAACATGTCCAAGTCAGAATGTTGGCTCAAGCATCTATATAGGCAAATTACAGAGGTTTTCATAAAGACAGTCACCTTAATCAAAAATGGCTGGTAACTCAGAGAAAACCCAAGCAACTCCAGATATTATTTTTTTCTCTCTAGAACAAGAAGTCGGTTCTAACCCCAAGAAAAAGGTGGCAGATTTCCCTCTGTCCCAAATCCAAACCATACTTGACCATTTTTAGTCTATAACAATAAAACATAGAAGGATAAAGGAAAAAAATAATCTCATTTCTGCAACACAGACCTCTCAACTTCAGCTTACTCCTACGGTGCCGTTCTTTCTTTTCACATACCATGAAAACTGTGTTCCCAGGACATTCACTCTACAGTTGCCATAAGAAGGGCCCTGGAACCCACCTCCAGCTGGGATCTCCTGTGATTCCCAGCCTGACCGTTACACCCTGAACCATTGTGCTCCTACCTCCAAGAGGAGGTCGTTCAGGTTCTGATGGTGATCCAGAAGGCGCAGAGCCGCTTCCTGGAGCTCCGCTCCACTCCCAAAGGCACTTTTTCTTTTCCTGGCTCTCCCTGCTGAGAAATATGGATTTCTTTTATAACCACAGCTTGCTCCAACAGCACCCCCGAGGACACCTCGCTCTCTGCTGCTGCAGCACACATCTTGGACAGAGCAAAGGCAGCCCCAGCCAGACCCTGGTTAGTCAGCAGTGTGACAGGAGCAGTGCGGGATGTTTCTGCCTGCTGCTCCGGCAGCTCTGCAGGTAAAGCCCCACGGCCTTCAGCACAAGCAGCCAAAGCCCTGCCAGGCACTGTCAGCCATCGGCCTCCAAAGGCCCTCAGCCCAAAGCAACCAAGGTGCTGCCCTGACACCCCCAGCCCAGGACGGGAGGTGCAGCAGGGCCGCAAGAAGGCCACCAGCCTTTGGGAGAGGGGTTCTGGGGGGAGCAGGGCTGAGGAGAGCTGAGGCGAGGGGCTGCCAGGAGCCCAGAGCACCAGGCAGGCCGGAGGATGGGGGTCTATGAGGGCAGAGAGGATACATTCATCCCACCCTTCCCCTCTGCTGTCCCTGCAGGAAGCACCAGGTCAAGAGCTCTCTCAGAGAAGCCCCGGCACCACCTCAGCCCGGACCTACCCAGCAGGTCCCGCCACGTCCTCCCGCCTGGGCCGGCCATGGCGGCGGGCCCGCTCGCTCCCCGCCGAACCAACCTGCCCGCCCTGCGCCGCCATTGGCCGCCCGCCGGGGGGACAGGCGCTTCCCATTGGCTGGAAGCACGGCGTGGTCCCGCCCGCCCCCTCCGCCCTCTTGGTAGTGGCGGAGGCGGCGGCAGCCATGTTGGGGAGAGTGGGTGGTGTCGCTCGGCGGGGCGGGATGGGCGAGGTGGGATGCGCTAAGGTAGGGCGCGGTGAGGGGCACACGTCCCGCTACGAAGGCTGTTTGCGGCAGTGTGTGTAGGACAGGGTGGCTCAGGCCGCAGCCGCGACATGGTCGCCAGGAGAAGGGGTCTCCCCTGAGAGGCCGACGCTCACCCTGAGGCCTGGCTGTGGGGGGCTTAGCACAGCAGCAACTGATACCCCCACAGACTGGCGGGGCCAGGGCCACCAGGGCTGGGGGCAGCCATCCACATCTCAGGCCTCTTCCTGGTGCAGCAGCCCTGGGACCAGGTCCTGTCACCAGCTCCAACAGTGTTTCCCTGCTCCCAGCCTGATTCTCCTTGCAGAGAGCTCCTTGCAGCCCTGCTTCCCTCAGGGATGCTTCCCTGCGTGCCCATTGTACCGCCCAGGGAAGGCGACAAGAACTCCTAAGGGCAGAAATCCCCAGCCGCACACAACTGGGCATTGCTGGGGGCAATAAAGGTTTCAGAGGGAGCAGTGTGGAATTCCCACAGGGATTTTCCCTGCTTGCCTCTCATCTTACCCCTCTTGGAGATGAACCGCTGCTGGTTAGCTGCCCTTAGCGTGCCCTGCAGAGGGTTCGGAGCAGAAGGTGGTAATTTGTTTTGATAAGGATGGCAGCGTACAGGCAGATGAACAACCCCAGGGTATTCACCATCAGGAAGCTAGCTTCTGTTTGCAGACGTTAAAAATGCTGTGCTGGAATTGGCCATGGGATGTTTTTATTGCAGTGCTGGCCATGGGAGCAGGTGAGTCAGCAGCACTTGCTGCCGAGAGCTGGAGAAAGTCCTTCCAGGCAGCACAAGGCTCCGGGTCTGCACTGGCAGTGCAATGGGCTCCCACAGCCAGCCTGCTGCCACACCAGGGGGCTGCGGAAAGTCACCGCAGCACTGAATCTCAGCCCGGAGACAGCAAGTGAAACCCTTTCCAGAATCACATTTCTGAATCCCTTTAAACCCCCGGTGCCATCATCAAATTTGCAGCAGCCCTGGGTTTTGGAGGGGCTGTTCATCCCTCCTGTGCCCCCCTGAGCTCTGGTGCTGACTGGGGAGCTGAGGGAGCCCTGAGCCAGCAAAGCAAATCAAAACCTCTCCTGCAGCAGCCCTGCCGGTGGGGGACATCTGCAAAGGGCTCATTTTGCACATGGTGGGAATGGCCTACGCAGGGGAACGGAGGACATGGTGACAGCTGAGGGAGCGGAGGCACGGGTGGGAGCCTGGCTGTGGGAGGTGGCACCTCCATGTTGTCCCTGGGAAGGGACAGACGGGAGGAATGGGCTCCAAGGGGAGTGGGAGTACTGCATCAGATGGGAGGTCAGTACTGAGGAATCGAGGGAGGTTAGAGACAGTAATTAATGTGATTAAGAAGCTGGAAGGACTCATCTGCAATAAAACGAAATATTTGCATTGGGGGAGAAAGGAAAGGGGAAGGGAAGGGACCTGCCTCCAAATATCTCAGAGATGAATGGGGAAGAAGAAAAGGAATTACTTAGCAAGGTACAAAGAGATACGAAAAGGAGAGCGTGGGGTGGGGCAGGGAGGGTAATTTTGGCTGGAGGTGAAGGGAAGCTGCCTGCCTCTGAGCTCTCAGGTGGGCACTGCACAGCCCGGGGGGCTGAGCTGAGCTCCAGCCACCAGCACACATCCCAGGAACGTGGGGGCTCAGGGCCACCAGGATGTCCCCTGTCCTGTCGTGCCCGAGCGTCCCTGGCTCCCTGCAAACAGGCTGGTACCCGTGTCCCATGTGTTGCACAGCCCCTCGCCCCTGCGGTCTCGCCCTGTGGGCTAGGGGAGCCATTGCCTGCAGGTGGAAAGGGAACAGAAAATGTCTGTTCTCAACACTGCTGGCCAGTCTCTGTGGCCTCACTGGTTTACTGGCCTGCAAAGAGCCACGCTCGCTGTATTTAATACCGCAATGCATTATCTGTGAGGTATGCTGAGTTAATGCAGTCTGCACCAAGAACTGGTTTTAATTAAAATATTAATGAAGAAGACTCTAGAAAGGAAATGGAGCTTTAACAAACACTCTGATTCAGTCTCTCTGCCTCTCCAGCCCCTGAGCCGTTGCAGTACCTTGCTCTCCTCCCGCAGGGCAGATCTGGCAGGGGCTGGCCCAGGGTCCCTAAGGTAGGACTGGCAGCTCTGGAGGAGGGCAGGAGAGCCGGCAGGCTCACTTCCCTTGTTCAAAGAAAGACTCAGCCTGGCTGTTCGCACCCAGACAAGAGGAGTGCAAAACCCCAGAACCTATGCAGTAAAACTGACTCCGCAAAGTGGGTGGCTTTGCAGAATCCCGCCTGATCCATTCAAGCACCACAGCCATGAGCCACACTTGCCTGGGTGGAATGGGCTTGTCTGTGTCCTGGGTCTTCCTCGGCTGCAGCTGAGGACAGGGCTGGCCCTCAGCGCTCACAGCCCCCATGGCTTTCATCAGGAGCACTTGTGCTCCTGCAAAGGGATCACCCGGCATGGCTGGCCGCAGCAGGCTGACTGACCTGGAGCTCAGGTTTCTGGGGTGCTCCAGAAGTTTATTTATGCAGAGAAGAGACTGGGGAGCTCTTACAGCGTCTGTGCCCCAGGAGCCTGGTGCCTCCTGACAGACAGTGGTGCTGCAGACCTGCTTCCACCCCAGACCAGGTGGCTCATTTGACTTGGGGCTGGCTGGAGCTTTTCAGGGAACCAGAAAGTCTGGGAGCAGCAAGTGCTGCATTACACCGGGCACAGTCAGGGACTTGCCTCTGGTTTGACCAAAGAAGAAAAACGAGGAGGAAACCATCACCGTGATGGCCAAGGCGATAAGAAACCCTCTGAGGGGTCACAGGGAGGTGCAGCCAAGACCTCAGCATCACTGTGTGGAGCCAGAGGCCACACTCCAGGCAGCGACACCAGGAAGCTCCTTGAACTCTGGCCACATCTGAGGACAGCACGCAACAAGAGCAAGCTACCGTGTAAAACTCTCTTTCATGGCCCCCAGTTTATTGCAGCATCTGAGGAAAGTGGAATAGGTGCATCCAACCTCGTGAGTTCTCTGAGTGCTCCTCTGAGGTTTCTGTGGCTTTGTAAGGATTTTTTTTTGCATGTGACAGATGAAACCCGTGTGAATATGTTAAACAAACGGGGCTCACAGCACACAGCCCTGCTGCAGGCTGCTGGGGAAGGGCTCTGCCCTCTGTCGCAGCTCTGTGGCCATTTCGCTGGGGCATGTCCTGCTTCACTGCCGAGGGTGGCCAGCAGCCAGGAAATCTAACCCTGCTGGAGTGCTATGCAACCATTTCCCAACCTCTTCATTGTTTTTTTTCTCCCTATTTCTTTCATTTTTAATTATATTTCCCCTGTGCACATACACACTTGGCTTTTGTTGATATTTTCCGAGACAGTAGCTTTTAATTACATCTTGATCTTATATTAATTACAGTTTTACCCATAGCAAAGGACTTTGTGCTTTATAATTCAAATGGATTCCCATGAATCCTGCAGGTTGGGTTATCGCTGCCTTCAAACGCTGCACAACCTCCCCGCTCCCATCCCCGACGGTGCCGCTCTGGCTGTGTCCAGAGGCACTGGCAGGTGTGTGTGGCGCAGGAAAGCCGGCAGCCAGCTCAGCACAGCACACGCAGCTTTCCTCCCCCTAAAGTCGCTTCCCAAGCAGGCTCCAAAGCCAGCTGATTACAGGGTAAATGTCACATTCAAATCTCCCATGTTGGTGAGGAAAGCCAGACCCAGACGTCCAGCACCGCAGCCAAGAGCTGCTCCCGGGGGACCAGAGCCGTGCGGCTCTCCTGCAACGCGCAGATCCAGCCAGGGATCCCAATGTGCTCCTCATCCCCTGCAATGTGCTCCTGCCCCAGCAATGGTGCATTTTGGTAAAACCAAGATGTGCAGACACTTTGGATCACCTGCATCCATCCTCCCCCTTCCCAAAGCCCAGGGCACTGTGCAGGGCTGTGATTCCCAGCTGTCTGACCCTGCTTTCCCATTTCCTTCCCCAGAGACAGAGATGACACTGCTCAGGATCTCCGAGACGGGCATTTCTCCACCACGGCGTTGCAGGCACCATCCCAGGCTCTTTGCTGGAGGTCTCTGGCCCCAGGACAGCTCTTTGGCCGTGTGGAGTAGATGAGAACCCATGTGGTGGCTCTATCCCGCTCCCAACCGTGCCAGCACGGCTCCGGAATTCGCCCCAGTTTATGCTCATGGGTTAATGGGGCTGAGACGCGGTTTTATGCTTCTTCCATCATGGAAATGGGAATCTCATCATGACAAAAGCTTTAATTTGCTCTAACTGACCTTTCATGGGCCTTTCTGCTCTGCTAGGACCATCCTGCCCACACCGTGGGTCTGGAGGGACCTGCTGGTGCCTGGGCATGAGCCAGCTATCAGCACCGTGCCATGCCAGCCTTTCCAGCTGCTGCAGGGCATTGTCCCCACCCACTGTGTTCCCATGGGACACTGTCCCCCTGGAGGTTCCAGGTCCCCATCCCGGTGCCTTCAGCCACCGTGCCATGCTGAGCCATGCCAAGCCCTGCCGTGCTGTAAGAAGCCATGCTAAGCCCTGCCAAGCTGTGCTAAGCCTGGATGAGCCCTGCCAAGCTGTGCCAAGCCATGCCAAGCCCTGCCGAGCCTTGCCGTGCAGAGCCCTGCTGAACCACGCCAAGCCCTGCCGAGCCTAGCCGTTCAGAGCCGAGCCTTGCCGAGCCGAGCCGAGCCTTGCCGAGCCGTGCCAAGCCCTGCTGAGCCGTGCCAGGCATGCCGAACCCTGCCGATCCTTGCCGTGCCAAGCCGAGCCGTGCCAAGCCGTGCCAAGCCCTGCCGAGCCTTCCGAGTCCTGCCGAGCCTTTCGGAGCCGTGCCGAGCCCTGCCGAGCCCTGCCGAGCCTTGCCGTGCCTCTCGGTACCGCTCCGTCCAGCGCGCCGCCTCCCGGTGGGCCCCCCCGGCGGCGGCAGTCGGTGGCGCGGGCGGGGCCCAGGCGCGGGGGCGGTCCGATCCGCCGCCAGCTGCTCCGCTCCGCTCCGCGCCGCCGCGCCGCGCCCCCCGCCCCTCCCGGGGCCCCGCCCGCCCGGTGCGGCGGCGGCGGCGGCGGGCGGCGGCGGCGGCGCGCGGGGATGGGGCGATGGCGCGGGCGGGCGGCGGGGCCCCGCGGGAGCTGTCCCTGGAGGAGGTGCTGAAGTGCTACGAGCAGCCGCTGAACGAGGAGCAGGCCTGGGCGCTCTGCTTCCAGAGCTGCCGCGCCGCCGCCGCCGCCGCCGCCCCCGCCGCGCCTCTCCGCACCGCCGACATCCGCCTCCGCGGCGACGGGAGCGTCGTCCTTCCCGCCCCGCCGCCCGGTAAGCGACCGCCGCAACGCGGGGTGGAACCGGGAGCGGCCGCACGGGGAGCGGGGCTGCGCCGGTGCTGTTTACCGGCACCGCCACGGGGTGCTGCACCGCCCTGGGGCTCGGGGATACCAGCACGGGGAGGGGGGCACCCGCAGTGGAGCCGGCGAGAGGGAGCGGCACCGGTGGAGAAGGGCCGGTACCGGCAGCGGAGGGATGGGCAGAGGTAGCGGCACCGCCGGGGAGGGGGGGCAGGCACTGCCGTCGCCGTCGCCGGCAGCAGGGGACCGGTGCGGCACTGGGGGCACCGGCTGCGGCACCGGAGAGACTGAGAGGACGAGCAAGAGGGCTGGCACCGGGGAGCAGGAAGGCGGTACCGGCACCGGCAAGGACGGAGGCGAGTCCCCAGCCCCGGCCCTAGCAAGGAACCAGCGCACCAGCATCGGCACCGGCGCTGGCACGGCCAGGGACCATCGCTGGCACTGCAGTTACCGGCGCAGGCCGTGGGCTGGTGGCCCGAGGGGCAGGGCTGGAGTGGCACCGGCAGAGCCTGGCCGGCTGATCTGGTGAGGCTGGCCCCGGGCTGGGGGGTGTGCAGAGTGCCCGTGGGTGCGGGGTTCACCGGCCCGGACCCCACCGCGGGGCTGCAGGACACCCGGCAAGGACAGACCGACAGGCGCGGGGACACACACCTGCAGGTGCACGGCATAGAGCCAGGCACACCGCCTGCACACACCTGCACCCCCAGACCCCGCAGGGGACACTGTCCACTGCCTGGTGTGTCCCTGCGGTCCCCCGGGAGTGGCGGTTTGGGGCAGCACCGTCGCTGACCTTCGGACTGTCAGCCGTGCCCTCTCTGCGGGCGGCTGGCGCTGCCGGGCAGGGCCGTGGCGGTTCCGGCCTGTGTCAGGCTCGGCCGGCTGCCAGCAGCAGAGCCGGCTGGTGCGGTGTGAGCACCCGTGTGCCTAATGACAGACACGGCAAATGGCTTCGCCCGTCTTGCCCTGTGGGGAGGCCAGGGTGCCCAGAGACGGTGCCCGGTGCCTGGCGCTGTCAGACGCTGCAGGGTCTCCTGGGGTCTTGTGGACGGACAGGGACACTGCAGTGTCATGGCATGTCCTTACTGCTGGTGGCCGGGCAGAAATGTTCTCAGTGGCAGGGGACAAGCTGAGCCAGGGGAGATGGGAGATGGGGAGCGGGGTGCAGGAGGCTCATGGGGCCTGGGGCGCATGGGGCAGCTCCGTGCCCAGGGCAGGGCCACACACTGCCATGGCACGTGGCTGTGGCAGCTAGGCACGGTGTGGTCACACCAGCTCCACCGGTTGCACATGGGAATAGCCCCACACCCTTCCCTGAGCCACTGTCAGTGCCACCGTGCTGCCTCCTGCTCCCCAGTCCTTCCTGTGCCAGCCTGAGCCACCTCCCCAGGGACAAATCTGGGCCCTTCACAGTGAAGCCCAAAGCTGGAAGGGCTCCAGGTGCCTCCCAGAGCCGCGGCAGGTGGTGGCACCAGCCTGGCACAGGGCTTGGCAGCTCCACCCAGGCACAGGACAGAGTCCGGGTCAGATGAGATGGCAGCACCCGCCTGAGCTGCTCTAGTTCCTCATCCCATGGGAACTTCCTCCAGCAGCTGGAGGGAGCTTCTGGGACCAGCCAGGCTCAGCCCACTGGCCCAGCTCCTGCCAGTTCACCGAGCCATGGACAGCGAGAGGGGCTTCGGCCAAGCATCAGATCCGGGGTGCCGATGTCACTATCCCAGGGGATGTGCTGCCACATCCTCTCCCAGCTAGGGCAGAGCATCCCAGGGCTGGCAGTGCAGCGGGAGCCAGGCATAGCCTGGGGTGCGGGAGTGATGTTGGGCTTATGTGTGGCATGGCATGGCTGGACCCTGCATCTCCACCACTCGCACTGCCCTTCCCGAGCAGCACCTGGCCTGGCTGGCACATTGCTGATACACAGCCAGCACATGGCCGTCACATTCTTGCGGCTGCTGCTCGCTGCCACATCGATCAGCTAAATGGACAGCTAATGGCCGGTGCTTCCCTGGGCTGGGGAAGGAGCTCTGCAGCTGCTATCAGGAAAGTGGAGCTGGGGGCATCAGAGCACTGTCCTTGGGGATGATGAAAAAGCCACTCCTGCTCCTCATCCTGTGGCCCTCTAGCTGCCAGGGAGGTCTGAGCTGCCCACGAGCACCTCATGGGCTCGTGTGTGTGTAGGCACAGTGCTATGTGTATATGCGATAGTCTGGCTGTGCTGTCTCTGCAGTGGGAAGCAGCATTGTTGGGCACAAACACAAGGACACAAATCACTGCAGCGCATACCAGGCATCCATGTCATGTCCTTTGGGTGATCTGTGAGTCCTCACTGCACCCCTGCCTCCTGGCTCATGCTGCCAAGTGCCCACACTGCTGGTGTCCACACCAGTGCCCACACTGCCAGTGCCCACACTGCTAGTGCCCACAGCCCAGCAGGGTGTAGGGGACATCTCCCTGCAGGTGCAGAGCTCTCAGCTCCCTTCAGCTGCAGGGCTGAGTGATAAAGGGGTGACACTGCCCCTGCTATGTGCCTTCTGGGTCTGGCTGGAGGCAGTGGACTGAGTGGCTAGTGCCTGTTTGGGCTCGTTGCCCAGGGCCAGTGGGTGCTGTGATGCTGAGTGAGGCTCACCATGCTCGGCTGGGCAGGGTGGGCAACAGAGACTGTGCCACCAGCTCGTAACCAGCACTGCCGATGCCAAGACTCAACACGTAGGTCACCGTTGTCCCATGGAGCCATGTCCTGAGGCTATGTCAGGATGGGTCCAGCTAGGGATGGGGGACCCAGTTTGGGGTAGGAGCTACTGAGGCTGGGACCCACTCAGGGTCACCCTGCCAGGTCCCCACAGCTGAGGCTGGGTGGGTGCAGCAGCCCTGGGGTGTGGGACAGGAGGTGATGCTTGGGTGGGATGCCCAGCATGGGGCTGCAGATGCTAGTGGTGACTCTGCCCTTCTCCCCCTAGAGCTGCCGCCGCTGCTGACGCCCTCTGCTGAAGCCCAGGTATGTGGGGGCTGGACGCCTGTCCAGCCCTGCTGCAGCTTGCTGGTGACCTGGCCCATCTGCTGTCACACCCCAGCACGGGGGTCCCTGGGTGGGCATGGCCACCTGTCCCCCCCTTGCCCTGCAGTGATGGGTTCCTGGGGTGCCGTAAGGGTGAGACCCAGCACCCATGTCTGAGGCAGCGGGGGGCAGCTGGTGCTGGTCATGTGTGCCGAGGGGCTCCTCCCAGTGCGGCCAGTGCTGGGGTCCAGCCGGGGCCCTGCCAGTGCCATCTCCCCTCAGATGGTGCAGTCGTTGGGCTTCGCCATCTACCGGGCACTGGACTGGGGGCTGGATGAGAACGAGGAGCGGGAGCTGAGCCCACGGCTGGAGCAGCTCATCGACCTGATGACCAACAGCGACTCGGAGGACAGTGGCTGCGGCACGGCCGATGAGGGCTACGGGGGGCAGGAGGAGGAGGAGGAGGGGGGCGAGGGGCCGCTGCGCGCCGTGCGCACCTTTGGGCAGGCCATGCAGTGCTGTGCCGCCCGCCTGGCTGACCCCGCCGAGGCCCAGGCGCACTACCAGGCTGTCTGCCGGGCTCTCTTTGCCGAGACCGTGGAGCTGAAAGCCTTCCTCGCCAAGATCCGCGATGCCAAGGAGGTGAGTGCAGGCACCTGCCAGCACAGCCGGCACCACTGCCTGGCCGGGGAAACCACCCATGAGCCCAAAACACTGGGGCGTGCACGGTGCTCCTCTCTGCACCCCAACCAGGGCTGCCAGCTCCCTCTCCCGGGGTGCTGTGCCATGGTACCCCTGGCTCCCACCTGCCCTGGGCTGGTGCCGGCATGGACAGCTCATAGCAGGGATGGGGGTGCACATCAGAGCTGTGGCCCTGTGGCATGGTCCCAGCCGGACCCTCGGTGCCGCTGGGCACTGGGGCAGGGTGACGGCGTCTCGTGCCATGGCAGATGCTGCAGAAGCTGAAGGAGGACGAGGAAGCGGAGGAGCGGCCAGCAGCGGAGCTGGGCAGTTTGCGCAACACCGACTGGGTACGGCAGCATGGCCAGGTGCGGGGGGCTGTGCCGCAGCCATGTGGGAGCTGATGCCATGTCTGTCCGTCCACCAGGCTCGGCTGTGGGTGCAGCTGATGCGGGAGCTGCGGCACGGTGTGAAGCTGAAGAAGGTGCAGGAGAAGCAGTTCAACCCACTGCCCACTGAGTACCAGCTCACCCCCTTCGAGATGCTCATGCAAGACATCCGTGCCCGCAACTACAAACTCCGCAAAGTCATGGTGAGCATGGCCAGGGTGAAACCATGCCAGTCCCCTGCCCTGCTGCCATGCCACCCTGGCATTGACACTGCCCGTGGCCCCTCTGCCAGGTGGATGGAGACATCCCCCCCCGGGTGAAGAAGGACGCCCATGAGCTCATCCTCGACTTCATTCGCTCCCGGCCCCCACTGAAGCAGGTGAGTGCCAGCACCGGCACACCGCCATGGCATGGCAGTGCCCAGCCTGGGCTTGGCAGGTCGCATGGATGCCATGCCCACCCGGCTGGGTGCCCTGCGGGTGGTCGTCCCTAAGCCACAGCCACCACTTGAGGTCCCTTCGGTGTATCCTGCAGGCATCGGAGCGGCGGCTGCGGCCCCTGCCCCAGAAGCAGAGGACGCTCCATGAGAAGATCCTGGAGGAGATCAGGCAGGAGAGGAAGCTTCGGCCTGTGGAGACTCCATACCATGGCCAGAAAGGTACCAGCATTCCCTCCCTGCCAGGCTGCTGGCCACGCACCCGGCACCAGGGCAGGTCCCTGCTGTGCCAGGGCTGAGCCCCATCCTGGTCCACAGGCTACAGCTCCCTGCCCTGCATCCCCCACGCCTGCTCGGGCCGCCTGGCCTCCAGCTCCTGCCTCGAGCTCTCCCGGTCCCCAGTGACTGCACCAGCACGCCCACGGCCACGTGTCCTGCTCAAGGCACCCACCCTGGCTGAGATGGAGGAGATGAACGTCTCCGAGGCAAGAGAGGGGACACAGCAGCGCCCACACTGCTGGTGCCTGTGCTGCCAGTACCTGTGCTAGTGCTCACATTGCTGGTGCCCGTGCTGCCAGTACCTGTGCCAGTGCTCACACTTCCAGTACCCCTGCTACTGGTGCCCGTGTTCCCAGTGCCTGTGCCAGTACACACACTGCTAGCTCCCATGCTGCCAGTGCCCGTGCCAGTGCTCACACCACTGGTGCCCATGCTGCTGGTGCCTGCAGCCCAGGGGGGTGCAGGGGGCATCTCCCTGCAGGTGCAGAGCTCTTAGCTCCCTCCAGCCCTGAGGCTGAGGGGTAAAGGGGTGACCCTTCCACCCCCGCAGTGTGCCTCCTGGGTCATTGGGGAGGGTGGAGGCTGGGGGGACACGGGAGTACAGGAGGGGTGAGAGGGTCCCTGGGGTGACACTGTGCCCATGGCCCTGCAGGAGGAGGACTCCCCGGGCACAGAGGTGCCACTGAAGCGGGACCGCTCCTTCTCAGAACATGACCTGGCACAGCTGCAGAGCCAGCTGGGGGGCAGCCAGGCTGCGCCCCAGGAGCCAGAGCCGCTGCAGCCGGAGCCCCGACCCCGCTCAGGTACCTGCCGGAGGTCCCCAGCCCCGCAGAACCTCCGTCCCCGGGGTGGCTGTGCTGTGCCCTGCGGCAGGGCTGGCACTGGGCAGCGTGGCCTTGCCACGGCCTCCCTGTTCCCCCTGCAGGCTCCGTCCCTGCCAGCTGCCACCCGCTGCCGGACGGCTCAGCACTGCCCCGGGCTGCCCTCGGTGCTGTGGAGGAGAGGCCGGAGGATGGATCCAGCGCAGCCCCCAGCACCAGCTCCAAGCATCTCTGGCTGGTGAGTGCTGGTAGTAGGGCTGGGCCAGGCTGGGGACACCAGGGCTGGGGATACCGTGAGAATGTGACCATGGGCACACAGCAGTCTGGCATGAGGGCACAAAGTACCTGGGGAGTCCCCATGGCCTCCCCGCTCCCTCTGCTCAGGATGTGGGGCTTAAGACATGCCATGCCATGTGCCCTATATCCATGCTGGGACACTGCTGGTGTTGGGGACTCTCTGACCGTGCTGGGGATGCTTTGCTGGTGCCAGGATCTTTTGCCCATGCCAGGAGGCGCTGCCCACGGCACAGGGATGCTCTGGTCCCCACCGTGCGCTGCAGCCCTGTGGCAGACCGGGTTGACGTCCCCACTTGCCCGCAGGAGTTCAGCCACCCGGTGGAGAGCCTAGCCCTCACCGTGGAGGAGATGATCAACGTGCGCAGGGTGTTGGTCAAGGCCGAGATGGAGAAGTTCCTGCAGAGCAAGGAGCTGTACAGCAGCCTGCGGAAGGGGAAGGTGGGAGCTGGGGCCAGAGGGGCTGAGTGCTGCCTGCCCGGCCCCCGGCTCTCACCCCGCTCTGCCCACAGGTCTGCTGCTGCTGCAGGGCCAAGTTCCCCCTCTTCTCCTGGCCCGCAGCATGCCTCTTCTGTAAGCGGTGAGTGCCGTGCCATGCCACAGGGCTGGGAGGGTGGCAGGGGGGTCCCCGCCATGGTCCCGCTCACCAGCTTCTCTCTGTCCCCCCAGGTCTGTATGCAGCTCCTGCAGCCTGAAGGTAAGGGCCTGGCTCTGGCCAGTGCCAAGGTGTCCCTGTCCTGCTTCCTCCCTGTCCCTGTCCTGCCCCATCTCTGTCCCTGTCCTGCCCTGATGCCTGCACACCTGGCAGATGAAGATGCCTTCCAAGAAGCTGGCTCACATCCCTGTCTACGCGTTGGGCTTCGAGAGCCTCCCAGGCTCACTGCTGGCCAAAGCCCTGCCACTGCGGAGGCGAGAGACCTTCCAGTGAGTGTCACAGCCCTGAGCCTTCCTCCCCCCACCTCCTCCCCTCCTCCCCTCGGTTGCGCCGGGGCTGACGGTGCACCCTGTGCCACAGCTCGCTCCCGGGCACGTGCTGGCGCCGGGTGGAAGAGGAGTTCCCCCACATCTACGCCCAGGGCTCTGTCCTGCGTGACATCTGCAGCGACTGCGCCGGCTTTGTCACCGATGTCATCTGCTCCAGCCGCCGCAGCGTGGCCGTCCTCAACGCTGCGCCACGCCGCACCAAGGCCCGCTCCCTCTACGGCGACTCGTGGCACAAGTGAAGGGCCCGGCGCAGGGGTGCCAGCTGCCCCGACGTAGACCCTGCTCGTGGCCACCTGGATGTACATATATACATAGGATGTATACATACAGCCTCTATATTTATATACCTGACGGACCAGGGGGTGGCGTGGGCCAGCGGCACGGCAGGGTGCCTGCTGTCCCCTCCTGTCCCCGCCACTGGTGGGACGCTGGCATGGCCCCGGGGGGCGGATTGTGCCACGGGCACCACTGCTGCCAGTCCCGCTCCTCTGGCCCTGCTGCTGTGCCAGGCCCGGTGTGCCAGGCGGGTGCCGGGATGCCCAGCGCCGTGGCTGGCGCGGCCACTCTGTATGTCCCCCGGCTAATAAACCCGCTGGGCTGCCCCGGGGCCACGTGGCTGTTCCTGCGTGGGTGGGTGGGCTGGCGTGGAGGGCGCACGCACCCCCCCCGGTCTGGGGCGGGTGGCCCACCACCCCCAGCACCCCACCGTGGCCCACCTGAACGTGCTCCCCCCCCGGCCGCCCCTCCTGCCCCCCCTGCTGTGCCCCACGCGTGATCCCACACACGGCTCGTGGGAACACCCCATGCTGGCCCCCGCGCCACTGTGTGCCCCCGGCCGCCGGGCTCCCCCCGGCTTGTCCCAGGGTCCCACACGTGTCCCCGGGCCGTGTCTCGCCGTGGGGAAGGGCACGGTGCCCGCGCACCCGCCGCGACATATTTCACGCGGTGCTGGCGCGGGACGCGAAGCAGGCCCCGGCCGCCGCACACTGCGCCTGCGCACTAGGGGCGGGGCGGGGCGGCGAGGGCGGGGCGCGCCGGCGTGCTGAGGGCCGGGCGCATGCGCAGTGGGCGGGGCGGCGCAGGCGCGGGGGCAGCGGCGCGCGCAGGCGCAGTGTGGCGCCGGGCTCCATGTCGCGGCGGGCGCTGAGGCGGCTGCGGGGCGAGCAGCGGGGTCAGGAGGAGCCGGGCCTGGGGCAGCTGGGCCTGGAGGCTGGGCCTGAGCCCGGACGGGAGGGGTCGCCCCCAGCCATCCCTGGGAGGGGATGCCGCGGGTCCGCCCGCACTGGTGTCAGCAACCGCTTCGAGCTGGTGAGCGGGGACGGTGCTGGGGGAGAGGCTGGGGCCTGCGGGGTGTGTGCGCGTCTGTGCGCGTGTGTGCCGGGGCTGAGGGGACTGGGGCTGCAGGAGGGGACAGCGGGGGGGGCAAGGGCGGCTGGAGGGGACAGCTTGCGGGGGCAGGAGCTGCAGGAGGGGACAGCTTGAGGGGGCAGGGCGCAGTTACTTGGGGGTTGGTTGAGAGTTGTCAGTGACTGTGAGGGGGTCATTTGGGGACAGGGACTGGGAGTGTGTGGGGTGACTGGGGGGTACAGAGAGGCTGGGTGGCAGTAGCTGAGAGGGGGGCAGTGACCCGGGGGGCAGTGGCTGGGTGGGAGTGACAGAGATGGCAGTTTGTGGGAGGAAGTGATTTGGGGTCAGTGACCAGGGTGGGACTGACGGGTTTGGGGTGGTGGGTGACAGAGAGGGCCTGGGGGATGCTCAGCTGAGGGGGATGTGAGCTGAAGGGTAGGAAAGGAAAGGAAAGGAGCTGGGGGTGAGATGGGGGGCATAGGGAGGGCTTGGGGGCAGCAACTGGGGCTGAACTGGGCAGGAGTTGGAGGCAGGCCTGAGAGGGGCTGGGTGGTCTGGGTTGCGATGTTGTCAGAGCCGCGCTTGAGTATTGGGTTGGTCAGGTAGTGGATGAAACTGTTTTTGGGAATATTCCTGCCGCTTTCCCAACCTCACAAGATCCCAGTGCCGGAGGTCAGCAGTCAGGCAGGCCCTGGGGGCACAGATGGGTCCTTGGGGTGACAGAGCCTGGTCCTTCTTCTCTGGGCACCTTGGCCAGCCCCAGTGGTTCCCTGTCCTTCCCCAAGGCTTGGCTGTGCAAGCGTAGGCAAGGCTGGTTTGGGGGCTCTTCCCGAGGAAGACCAGAGTCCAGATAGGGCCGTGCTTTTTTTCTGCTGGCCATGTTACGCAGTGGACGTGTCATTGTGGCCTTGCACTCGCTTCCAGCAAGTTGATGGCTGCGGAGCTGTTCACGTGCCTGCTGGGTGACACACTTGAAGTGAGGGGTTGTCCCCATCTGTCTGCTGGAGAAGTCAGGCAGGCAGCTGAGGCCTGTGCTGCTTCTGCGACTTGTTTATCTTCCGTTTGCAGGTGGAAGTAGAACAGATCGGATCCCTGGGGAGTTCTGTCGCGTGGGGAGCAGGAGAGGGCAGAGCACAGTCCCACACCAGCTTTTTCTGCAGCTTGTCTGTCTGTTTGCACAGATCACTGCCGAGGAGTTGGAGGATGAGCCACCATCCAGAGAAGAGCGAGTGGATGCCCGACTCGGCGAGCAGGATGCAGGAGAAGGGAACAACAAAGGGGCTGTAACTGAAGAGACTGAAGGCGATGGGCAGGGAGATGGGGAGGAGGCAGAGCAACCGGACCAAACGGTAACTAAACCACAGGTATCTGGTAATGATGGCAGTTGTCACATGAGGTGCAGAGAGAAGGTTTCTTATCTCCCTGCTTCTGTGCGTGCTGAGGAGCTTTGTGGTGACCGGCAAGAGTTTCTTTTCCCTTGCGCCTGGGTTTTGTCAGAGGCTGAGGATGTGAGCGTCAGGGGAGGGACACACACGAGGAGCTTAAACCCAGGTGCTTGGTGCTCCAGGTCTGGAGGAGAGCGAGCAGCTCCAGAAGAAGAAGTGCTGAGGCTTGTGTTTGTGCCTAGGGTCTGGGGAGATTTTACAGCTGCAGAGGGGAGGTTCCTGAGGAAGGCCTTGTGTTGTGTCCTGACGAGCACCGAGGTCAGGCAGAGTGCATGAGAAGGAAAATACCATGGGGCTTTGAAACAGGCATTGCTTCTCTACTCCCTTCGCTGCGCAATTAATTAAGCTCTGCATCGTATGTGGGGCTGGGCTGATGGGTAAATGCCCAGTGAAGCGTTTGTTTTGGAGTATGTGAAGACTCCAAGGAATGTAAACTAAATGCTGAACTTGCTCTTCCCTGTAGCGAGCTGAGCTGTTTTGTTGTTGTTTTGTGTTGATTTTCCTCCTGTGATCTGTATCTGCTCAGGAATGTCTCCTTGCGGAAGAATATAAGGAAAGGGGCGCTTTAATTAACAATTTGACATTGCAAGTCTAGCCTGTATCGCACTGGAGATGCGGGTCGAGGGGGTTGAAGGGGGATTGGCCCCCTGGCCTCACCCACTAGAACATAGCATTTGGGCTGTGTGCCCATAGGTTTGGGTACCAGAGGAGCAAAGGCCACCATCAGTGCATGGTCCAGCTGTGCTGGTGGCATCATGCAGCTCAGGGGCTTCACCATGTTCTGGGTGTACGGTGTGGTCTCTGCTCAGTTGGTTCCCACGTGAGCAGTGGCTCCAGCAGGCCCTGACCGGGTGAGTTTGCGTAAGCCCTGCAGGGTGCACCTGCTGCTTCTCTCAGAGCTTCCCTGGGTAGGAGCGTGGGAGCCCTCAGCAGGCCTCTCCCTGCCATTTGACAGAGCCACATTAGGGCTGCGTGTTCCCCTGGCTCTGAAATCAGCTCAGGAGCTGTGGGGTTGTTCCAGGAATGCTGTTACTTACTGTATTACCTGTGTAGATCCTGGAAATGTGCTGCTCATTTCTGTACACCCTGGGGAAGAGTCAGCGCGGACAGCAGTGTGCCTGCCTGTTGTGTTAGGGAATACCGTGCAGCGTTGTGAGCTGAAGAGGCTGTGTCTGCAGCGAGAGGAGCCCGTATTGCCTGGTGCATTCAGGCAGGTGTTGGTTTCTGTGGAAATCAGAGTGACTGGTAGTTTCTAGTGGTTTCATGCTTGCTGGAAAGACAGATGCAAAGTTTATCTTGGAGACTGAAGGAGAGCTGAAATGTTTCTTCCACACCTGGTCTATCTAAACTTTCTTGCTTGATTTTGTAGTCTCGGATGCTGATATGAAAGTCAGGTGAGGTTTAACCTTAACGTTTGTAAACTTCTGGTGTTGTAAACCTTTGGTGCTTTCCTCCATTTTCTCCTTCTGTCTTAATTTCCACTTGCTGACAGACGTGAAAGGGTAAATACTGGTTTCATTTAAGGGCTGTCTTGGTGTGCTGATTCCTGTGGGAAATACTTTTATCCTCATGGAGCTTTCATCCCTGCAGTCCGTGGGCATGCTCTGACAGCCGTTCCGTTTGTCTTTGCAGCCTGTGTTGAGCAACAAGCCACGAAAGAAAAGAAAGAAAAGGAAAACCAAGAAATCCTCAGCAGGGGAGACTCTGGTATGTCTGCATTTGCTCTGAGAGTTAGTGACTGTGCTGACTTCTACGTCGGGGTTGACAGAGTGGCAACTGCGAGGTGCTTGCAGCAAAGATTGAGGCAAAAATGCTCCTTTTTGCATTGTACTCATTTAAAATTATAAAATGGCAACAGCAGCTTTTGACTGCAGTGCTTCAAGCAGCTGGACTGGCACAGCTCTGCTGCAGATGCTTAGGGCTGAAATCCTCACAGTGGTGGCATCTTCTTTCATCTCTGCTCCAAGGCTTCACACAGTTGGGGGTACTGTGCGAAGAATGTTGCCGTTTTCATTATATTTTCCTTGCCCTACTTAGGTAGCTCTCCTGGCTCTGCAGAGCCATACGGAGCTCTTGCTGCCAGCCGTTGTTCACGTTCCCTTCTCCCCTGCACGTGGCCGCACACCTTCTCTGTAGTTTGATGTCTGATAGCTGAATGCTGACAGGAACGTCTGCTAGTGCGTTATCAGCAAATGCACTGCCAAGTGCTCTTCCTGTGGGACCTGCTCGATCCCCTCAGTGGTGAAGGGAGCAAGAGGACAGTGATTCTTTCGGTGCTGTCCACCCCTAAGGAAACGTGCTTGGAGAGTGAGAACTTCATCCAGTGTCTGTGTGTGGTGTGGATGAAACTGAGGCAAATGTGCATGCTTGAATATACTTTACCTACTTGAGCAAGACTAGAAAACTGAATGGAATACAGTCATTGGTCTTTTAAATTCAACAGCGAGAAAATTCAAGTGGGTGCTAGTTTTCTGCTAAGATTTAGGAGTCTAACTATTCCCTCGAGGGAGATCCTTTGTTAAACATCCTAAGCCACAGCATGCTGAAATGCTGAGCAGGTGAGCTGTGGCTGCGGTGTAAGTGCCTGGCTGGCCACCTCCTCCCTGGGAAATCAGCTGAGAGAGCTCAGGAGCGAAAATCTGATCACAGAGCCCATTTCCCAGTCTGAGAATGAGTGATAGAGCCTACAGCTGGCAGATGTTACCCTAGGCAAACTTTATACTGAGAAACAAGCAGTTTGATTTGCTAACTAGAGATAATGCTGCCTTGTTTCAAGTACTGAAGTGCAAAGCACAATACAAGCTTTTCATGTATCCACTCCATGCGGAGTGGCTATATTTAGCTGGAAAAGGCAAGCTTGCAGTGCTGTTTGGGTGTCATGAATGGAATTCCGTGTTCCACCCACATACATCATGAGGAGGATGTGAAACAGCCACATAAGAAATGTGTCACTTGGTATTTGTGGGGAAAATATAGAGGAAAATCAGGATAAAAGTGTTATACAACTGTGGAATGTGTGCTGTTGGGTGTATTCTTGGCTTGTTAGAAGATGGGGAAAGCCAGAGTGCAGTATGTTAGAGCTGGTTTAAAATCATGAGCCTTTGATACGTTATTACAAGGGTCACAGCAGTAACATAGTGTTTCCATGGGAAGTAGATGGCAAAGGCTGAGTATTTAAATACTTATGATTAAAATCAGCACTCCAACATTTTGTGATATTATATGAATTGTAATATAAATAAACCAGACAAAGTCCAGCGAAAGCTGGGTGGAAAGGGGCAGACCAGACACCCTGCCAGCTGTTGCCCACGCTCGATGTATTCAGCTGGTGCGTTCAGATTGACGATGGTGTGAAGAGCAACAGCCCTGTGACACCCTGAGTGAGCAGCCAGCCCTTTCAGGGGCAGCTGGGGAGGGAAGGGGGGCTCTGGGTGGGATTCCTGAGGGAATAGGGAGTATTGACTGGAGAGCTGGAGGCCTTGATAAGACAGTATCTGCACAGCCAAGCTGGGCGATGGGGTAGCAGCCTGGTGAGCAGCGGGGGCTGTGTGAGTATCACAGAGATAGGGACAAGCTGAAGTACCTGGAGGCAGCTGGGTGTGATCTCTGCTGGGTGACCTGCCTGCTGCGGTCTCATTCTGTAATAACTACCTTGTCTTTGCATGTGCCTATCTTAAGGAAGACAATGACCTGGAAGACATCGACAGCCTGCTGGAGAAGATTGAGGATACCAGCGGGCTATCACAGCAGACCCAGAGTGGAATAATTGCTGACAGTAGGCCTCTGCTCTATGTAGAACACAGGTAGTAAGTACTTCCTTACTGGTCTTGGCTTTGGGTGTGGCAGGGGTATCTGTTCCCCTGAGGAATGAAGTTGGGAACCTCCCAGTGCGATCTGGCCATGAATTCAGGATTGCTTGAAAGGTGTTGTGGCGATGGTTGCACACATCCCCATTTCTAACCGTTGATCTTGGAGCTGCATTCGGTTTTGAGTGGTGACTGGTATTCTCAAGCATGGTTTGAGCGGGCAACTGGATCAGATTAGCCTCCAGAGGTGCCTTCCAGCCTAAAATACTCTATGACTCTGTAGAGAATCTCTGCAGAGCTGTTGAGAGCCTGGATGCATAAAGCTTTGACAGCAAATTTGCCTGGCCAGGTGACTGGCCGCACTCAGACGGGTGCTGTGAGCAGCACACGCCAGTACAGCATGTGCCATCCTCCAAGGAGGGCTGAGCAGTGCCAGAAGCTAATTTCACCAGGAAAGCAAGTTAGACTTGTCTAACCTTTCTCTCATGTCACCACCAACAAAGTGGACTAAGTGCCCAGCATGTCCAAGAGCTGAAGAATAAATCCACCTCCAACTCAAGATCTGTAACATCTGGGCCTGCGTCACACTGGGAAGCCTGTTGGGAACGGGCTGGGTGGTGTGTCCGGCGTGTTTCAGAGCCCTGGGCTGGTGCAGGCACTGGCAGCTCTTTCTGTTGTTGTAGAAAACATTTACGCTTGTAGCTGGGACAAATTACCAGTCTCAGTTTTAAAACCTCCAGTTGTGCTGCATCAAAACTTGAGTCTAGGCTGATGAGCACTTGGTGCTAGCACAGCCTGTTCAGTGACACTGCAGTGAAGCCAGAATATGTGTTTACCTAGAGGTAGTTTTAAGCTTCAGTGCCTTCTCTGGTCAAGTAAACATTATTCAGAAGCCTCTGAGAGCTGGATAATCTCAGAGTGGGTGAGCGTTGGCAGTGCTGGATTTCAGCCTTCTCTCGCCCTCTCTTCAAGCCCTGCTCACTGGAAAACCCCTCTTAAATATGCCTGCCTTCTCTGGGCCAAATGTTACATCAAGAAAACTGTAGGTGTTGTCATGCTTTTGATACAAGATCTTTGTATTAAAAAAAAAAAAAGTATTTTAATTCTTGCCAGCCTCCATACAGTGGTTAGGGTGCTTGGCCCAAACGGCAGGCTGCCGCTGCTAGACTCGCAGCAGGTATCTGCTGTTTTCCGGGCAGGAGTGCCCCAAGCATGTGCTCCTGAAGCGAGGCTGTCCTGGCCATATCCCGGACTGAGGCCCCAGCTGCCTGGAGAGGGCAGCAGAAGTATTCCCTAGCTCAGCACCTTCCTTGGAGCAGAGCAAGAAGGAAGCGTGCATCTGATTTGAACAGGGCTTTCGATGCCTCCTGTTCTGACCATTTCTAGTCTCCTTTCTGTGTTATATCAGATCACGGGGGTGTGTGACAGTTTGGGGGCTTGGCCAGTGACAGACTGAGGTTCGGAGCACTTGGTGTTGGTGGAAAGGACTCGAGTGTGAGATTTCTGCCTACGTTTAACTGATGGTAGCTTTTCTTGTTTCAACATTCTCAGAAACTTGAATCCAGAGAACGAATTGAAGAGATATTTTGGGGCTCGCGCTGTTCTTGGTGATCAGAGGTTAGTCCAGAATTTAATATTAAAACCCTTTCAAAGTCCACATCGCTGTGTCTGTCCTTCCCTTGGTATGGTTTACTGAGCCCCTGGTGCCACACCCGGGCAGGAACGCCAGGGTTCAGGGTGTCTTGGGTTCGAGGTGTCTTACTCATTTAATAGTTGCTTGTTGGGACAGTAGAGTAGTGTTTTGTGTCTGGTGTGTGTGAGGAGGGGAGTAAGACTTTTCCAGGCTTTTGCTAGCATTTTATTTTTCTTCTGTCAATTTCCCCTCTCATTTATTGTCAAAGCACCCTTCTAAAGTCATTTCACTCAAACTCATGGGCTCTTAGACCGTTTTTTGGGTTTTTTTTGTCCAGCATTTGTCTCTTGTTGCTATTCCAAAGTCTCTGATGCCTTACAGAGTGGACCCTGAATACTCTCCAGGGGATCTCAGGCACTTGCTTTCAGGGCCCTGGGGAAACTACTGCTTCCTGGGTGTGAGGTCTCTATGCAGTTATCCATGGCACTGTGGTCAGTGTTACCCAGAAAATCCCTGCTTTCCTGAGCTGGTTGAAAAATGTGCATATGAGAAGGGTGTAAGCTTAGAGCAGTGATGGTGGAAGCAGAGGCCTTCTCTGAGAAAGTCTGTGGAAGGATGTTTAGTGTTTGAGGAAGGAGCAGCAGTCTCTTAGTGGGAAGAGGTGGCTTGCTTAGGGTAGCCATAATTTCTGAATTCCTCCTGCCCTGAGCCAGTAAATTGGTTGCATTTGTGACTATGGCTTAAACTAAACCAGCTGATGTTTGAAGGCACGGCTGGGAAGAGAGATGAGTCAGAGGAATATGGGGCTCTCTTAATTGGACCTGGGAAGCTGTTTGAAGCAAAGAGGCAGCTGAGAACTTGGCAGGAACAAAAACAGGGGAGAGAAACTATTGAAGTGGAAATGCTGGAGGCACTGGCTGGCCCAGAGATTAATGGTTCAAGTAAGGCATGAGCCTGAGTGAAGCTATGTTGTGTCTTGAAGGCAAACATGGTAAAGCTCTGGGAGAAAGCTCTGTGTGGCAGAGCTGCAGCTGGGGAAGAAGTTGGATCTCTTCTTTTCCGCCCCACCCCCCGCCCTTGAATCACCCTTTTTCTGGCTGGTTTCAGCCCTCCTCATTCTATTGGTACAGATAAATTGTGACCTGTTGTGTTTATTTCCTCAGGCCAAGGCAAAGGCAGCGCCAGTATGTCCGCAGCACGTGGCTGACAGCTCCCAAGAACACCTGGCCACGCTACAGCAAAACAGGTGAGGCTTTTGGTGCCACCTCCCAGAGCACCAGGCTGCCACTAAGCCAACAGGGTGCGTCGGTCCCATGCCTGTGTTGGCACGGATGGCTGCTCCTGCCAGCCTGGCTTTCCTAGAGCCTCAGCGCACGGGAACTGGAGCTGCTTTCATCGTTCTGGCCCAGGCTTTACACTGGCTGATGCAGAAAGGGAACTGCTTGTTGGAAATGGATGGAAATAGCTGATGGAAATAGCTCCTTTCTTCACAGGGAGAAATCTGTTGTATTGCATCTTAGCATTTGAGGGGAGGTTTTTTTCCCCTTATTGGAGGTAGCAGGTGATGAATACTTCCCTTCTTAACAGCAGTATTGCTGGATAACAAGAAGAATCTGTGGGGAGAGCAAGCTGCCTGGGCTTCTTGGGTGGGTTTTGGGCTTTAACACACGAGAGGAGGGAGAGGAGTGAAATTCTGTGGGAATTCCTAGAAACGCTTCTGGCTTTGCACCCAGTGATGTAATGAGCTTTCTGTGTAATAAGAAGGCAGAAGAGCTCTTGCCGCTGTGCTCGCAGGCTGGCAGCAGTGGTACCCACGTCTCCCGTGCACCCTCTAGGTATTGCCATGCAGCTGGTGGACACCAGGAGGGGAGTGCAGTACTTCACATTCGAACACCATCGCGAGTACCAGCAAGTGCAGTTCAAGTTCTTGGACGCTGTAGAGTCCATGGACCCCAACAACATTGTGGTATGTTGTGAAATCAGGTTGCCCGTGCTGTTGTCTGCTGCATTCCTGTGGCCCCTTTCCCTGGCAGGGCAGGTGGGCTGATGCATCCCCAGCACTTATTTTTTTGCCAGTCTAGTGTTGAGTGGTAGAGCCCTGTGCCCTCTCTGTGTGGGGCGAGAAAGCAGAGCTTGGCAAGCAACGCTGCCACCTTATAAGGTAAGTGACCACCTTGGTGCAAATGAGGTCCAGTGGCTGGTGGCCGAGCCTTGGTGGCTCTGCCTGAAAGCGTGCCAGGTAGCCATCTGGAAGAGGAGCCCACAGGAACTGACCGTTTGACTGGACGTGTAGGAATAAAGCTCCCTTGTCTCAGCTCTTCAGCTGGGAAAGGAAAAATATTGTATAAACCAGTCTTTAAATGGGAATCTAAACTAACAGCTGTTCTATTTATAAACTCTTGAATGGATGAAAAATGTGTCTTTTCTTGGTATTTCAGCAAAACAGTCTTTGTGTTGAAAGTTTTTCATGCATGTCCAAGCTCATTAAACTGTATGGTAACATTTATGGTTTCTAGTGATAAGCAACAGTAAAATTGCTCTGCACCCCACTGAACCATAACTGAGATATTTTTGCTCTGAAAACCCTGGGCGCATGAGCTCGGATACATGCCCTGCAGAAGTTTCTTAAAGAGGCCATTGTCTACTAAATAGTTTACTTCCTCCTGCTTTCCCACCCTCTGCTCATGGCCACTGCTCTCTCCAGCTCATCAATTCTGCCTGCTGACTGGACTGCGGGATTCTCATTAAATAATGCAGGGTAGTTCCTATGCAGCAGTGATCGACCCGAGAGCCGGTGTCCTCAGGATGGCTGAAATGCTGTCTCACACGGCCATGCAGAGCAGGATGGGTTTTCCATGGTACATTTTAGTCTTTATGTCCCTGTTAAGTGAGTCTGCCTATGTTTGAAGATATTCCTGTAAGACACCGTTAGCCTTCCATTTTTCTGTTAAGGGTAGAATCTTAACAGATGGGTTTGCTGATGCCAGAGGTACTTCAAACCCCCAAACAGTTTTTCTGTGATAACCAGAGTCTCCGCTTAGCTGGAGCCCGGTTCTGCCTTGCTGCTGTGGTTTCAGCATGCAGAACAGTATTTTGGGGGGGGGGTTCTGCTCAGTGAGTGTGTTTTCTGCTCTTGCTAGTGGGTTAAAACAGTCTTGCTGGTGAAGTTTTAAGTGTATTAAGAGCACTTTTTCCCATCACCGTGACCCTAGGTGCTCCATCCCTTCCAGAAAGGAGGACTAGAAAGGAACTTAAGAGGAAGCAAGGAAGGAGTAAAACATCAGGCAGGTGGTGCTGAGGCAAAGGTGCTGGGCTGGGCCGGCCTAGAACATAAAGGCTTTGTACTGTAGGTGGTCGTGCTGGCCACTACCCTGCAGATGTACAACTTCTGGAGCTTTTGAAGCTGTATTTTTCAGTTTTGAGGGAATGAAAAAAAAGTCCGGAAACTAAACCATGAGGGGATTTGAAGTAGCTTTGGTATTTTCATAGTGAAACTGAGTTTTAGGTGGTTGGAAAAGGTAGATCATTTATAATATAATTAGTGAAAGGGTTTTAGGTGTGGTTAAACGTCTGTTCTGAAGCCTGGAAAAAAATGGTTTTAACCCATTGCCATTCAGGAGCTGGATCATCGAATTGTAATAGATGTGCGAAAATGTCCTCTCAGCACCCAGAGGAAGCAAAAGCCTGACCCAAATGCTCAGAATTGTTAAGGGGTAGAGAATAAAACAACAATTTAATTATGCCTGCTGCCTGCATCTTGAATAGTGTGTGCAGCTCTGGGCCTTCACCTTCAAAAGGATATGGTGGAGTGGGGAGAGATTTGGAGGAGAACAGAAAAGATGATCAAAGGCTGGGCCGGGCCTCAGCACTGGAAAAGCTGGGTTGGCTGGGAGAGAGCTGCCTGAGGGAGGCTGCGATCGAGGGCTCGGATCCTGCGTGGGGCGGGGAGAGACAGCGAGCTCCCTGCTGTCCTTTCCAACACGGGGACGGGACGTTCTTTGCATTGTGTGCCCAAGCGGTGGCTTCCTGTGTCATATAGCTGAGGTGTGGGAAAGGTACCTGGGTCAGTAAGTGAACAAATTCACGAGAGGCGATGCCGTTAACATAAAAGGCATCTCTGACAGTGGGGGTCCCTGAGCCCCTAAAAGTTGGCAACTTAGATGTGCTGGGAGCCTTCACGTGTTCCCAGCTTCATGCCCTCTTTCTCAGGCGCCTGCTTTTGGAGACAGGGCACAACAGACCTCTGCTTTCATCCATCACGGCCGTTCTTGGGCTCTTTTAATCCATAGTTTCAGCCTTTCATGTGAGGTGTGTCCCCAGCCTTACACTGCAGTCTGAGCCTTGGCGCTCTGATGGTGTGGGACAGGATTTCTTCCCCTTCAGGCCCAGGGGCAAGAACAGCCCCTCTCTCTTATTTGTGGTGTCAGGGTGTTTGCCTCCCTGCCATGCTTACGGATCTTGCCTCCTAGGCAGTGTGCATAAGAAACCAGTGATTTGTGCCATCGTGTAATCAAGCTCATGCTCTTCTGCAGCTGCTGCTTCAGATGAACCCGTACCATGTGGACTCCCTTCTGCAGCTCAGTGACGTGTGCCGGATGCAGGAGGATCAGGAAATGGCCCGCGATCTTGTAGGTAAGAGCTGAGGTGAGAAGCAGATGTCCTGGCTTGAATTAATAATCAAAGGCTTTTGGTTCAGTTTTGGTTTTGTTTCGGAGAGAAGCAGCAAAGCAGGAGGGTTGGTTTGGCTCTGTGTTTGACTTGGGCCATGAGAGCTCAGACTTGCATCATCCTACAGGCCAGCAGCTGTTGCAGGGGGCTTTCATATAGAGCTGGGCACGTGTGTCTGGGGAAAGGCACATCGGCATTCGTCTTCAGGTTGTGTGGACGTGGCAGGGTCCCACTTGTAGGACATTCCTTGCAGGAGGAGGATCTGATTTGGTAGCTGTGAGCAAACAGCAGGACGAGAGGCTGCTCTGGGGAGCCTGCCCAACCCTGCGGGCCAGCCTGCCTCACCTGCCTCTGACCAGTGTCAGGCTGTGCTCCATGGGGCACCGCAGGCTGCCTGGGGCAGGGGTCATCCTGGGGGCTGGCCGCTCCTCGGACTGCGGTGCTGCAGTCTCTGGTGTCAGATGTGCTGTTTGATAACCGGGGCATGTGCTCTACAGCATGACAGGAGGGGCTAGAGGTGAAGTGAGGACAGGATCTTTGGCTTCCTCATGTGAAGATAATTCTGGCAGAGGCAGCTGTAGCAGCTTCAGTCTCAGACCTCCAGAAGAATTGCTTTTCACAACCAGAGCATGATCTAATGCCCACAGAAGGGAACAGGGCTCGCTTGCCTGGGTATCTCTTGCAGCCACATACCCTGAAGTAGCTTCGTGCCTTGCCGGGTTGCGAACAAACTTATTTCATGTGTGCCGGAGCCCTCAATTATTGGTGTCTTCTGGGCTAAATCAACTGTTTTGTGAGCACTGGGGCTGCATGGTGTGCCGGGGTTGTGGTGTGCCCTGACACTGTCCTCGCTGTCTGCAGAGCGGGCGCTGTACAGCCTGGAGTGCGCCTTCCACCCCGTCTTCAGTCTCACCAGTGGGACCTGCAGGCTGGACTACCGGCGGCCAGAGAACAGGTAGGCGGCACGGCACGCCTGCCTGCCCTGTGTCTGCCGGAGAGCCGTCGCGGCGTACCCTGGCCTACTTTAGACACAGAGACCCAGATTCACAATGTCTGCTGGGTCATCCACGCTGGCGGGGGGACCTTGAATATCCCTTTCTGTCGGAACAGGCTTGGCCATCAGTGGCAGTGCCCCTCAGCAAGGCAGCAGCATGGCTCCTGAGATGGGTGCTGGGGAGCAAGCAGCTCTTGCACTGAAGTTTCTTTACAAAGCATCCTCTTTCCTGAGGGATTTCTTACTGGAGCAGTAGCTGTTCCTCCCCGTCGCATCCTTCTTGTGTGATTAGTACCTCTTAGCCCAAGGTGGCACTTGGTTTTGTCACAAAAACGCTGCATGTGTATGGCTGTGCTTGGTCACTTGTGTGCTGCCTGCTCGGCATTTGTCCCCAGCACTCGCACTGCTCCTGGCCTGGCTCTTTACGTAGTGACAGCTCTGCAGCTGTGGGGAAAGGTGACTTTATTCTGGGAATTTTCCAGTCAGCTGATCCAAGTCATCTCTTCCAAACTGCTGTACCTAGAGATTGCTCATGTTTCCAGTACCTGCTCGCTGACGGGCTTCGTGCCATCTGTGACCTGAACACTGTGATCCGTAACACCAGTTTGGGTGTTGGTCCTCCCACTGTGTGTGTTGTGCACACTCTGTGTCACCGTCCCTGCACAACTGGGTGGGCTGGGCCAAGGCAGGGTGTGGACTTTGGGGATTTGCTTGTTTTCTGTTGTTTGAGTTGTCAGCCCCAGTCTGCAGAGCAGGCCACTGGTTTGCTGTCCCTATACTTGCACAAAGAGATATAAAATATAAGAGATGGGAACATGGAGGGGTCTGTGGCACCCCATACTGCAGCAGGCCAGGTTCCCTGGTCCCCCCTGGCTGCACAGCAGCACTGATGCTCAGGGGGCAAGGAGCTGGGGCGGACCACGTGTCCTCATTCTTGAGTGGCCCAAGGTGCTTCTCTCCAAGTCTGGCTTCTAAAACCTGTTGCTGTTCCCCCCACAGGGCTTTCTTCCTGGCTCTCTTCAAGCACCTGATGTTCCTGGAAAAGAGAGGCTGTCCCCGTACAGCCCTGGAGTTCTGCAAGCTGATACTGAGGTAGGTGCCCCTGCTGCGGGCTGCATCCCTGTGGGATGGGGCAGGGTGTCTCAGGCTTGGGAGAACACAAAAAAACCCAGAGGGGTACTGCTGCTCCCAGGCTTGGTGGGGACTTGTTCCCGCTCCCTGTAGATGCAGCGTCACAGGTCAGTTTTGGGCACATGCTCTTCTCTGTGGTGCTGCTTTGGAGGGAGGTGATTGTTGAGAAGGAGGCTTAAATAGATGGTACCTGGGTGGCCCTTGCTCTTGGCTGCTGAGCTGGTTGTTATAGCAGAGCTCAGAGTCTCTGCAGACAGATGTGTACGACAGTGGCTTCAGCCAGCTCGGTTTGTGGCCATTGATCCTCCTGCCAGGTGGTGATGGGGACTGTTGCCCCTCTGCAGCGCTGCAGACCAGGCAGGGCGTTGCACCGTCATCCTGGCCATGAGAGAACAATCGTGTTCCCGTTATCTCCACTTGCTGAGTCACAGAAGCTCTTTGGATGCTAGCGGGAAAGTCTTGTTGGACTTAGAAATGAGGGCAGCTATTTCAGCTTTTGTGACACTGATATTGTTTCCTCCCCTTGCATTCGCCTCCCTCTGAAGCCTTGATCCAGAGAACGACCCACTATGTGTGCTGCTGCTGATTGATTTTCTGTCCCTCCGAGCTAGAGAATACACCTTCCTGACCCGCATGTTCCAGGAGTGGGAGGTGAGTTGCCAGCAGGCAGCCCTGGTGAGAGTGGAGGGCAGAGAGGGGAGGGCTGGTTCCTGGGGCTCTCCCTGCCTGGGCTGGCAGCCTGTGCCACAGAGCCGTGAGGGTTTTGTAACCCCATTGGCCCTTTGAGGGCTGTCTCACAGCCAGGCTGGCATCCCAACAGCATCCGTATGACCCGTAAAGGCTGGGGTGTACGTTCTTGTAATCCTGGTACCCCACAAACAGTTGTACAAACTCAAAATTGCTTACTCAGTTGTGGGGGCACCAAGTCAGCGGATGGAAAGTAACTTAATTCAGCAAGCAAGAAACCCCACCCTGTGTGCAGCCCGGCCACATCGAGATCATTCTGCATAGCATCATTTCTCAGTAAATATCTCTCTCTGATCCTGCAGAGTCACCGGAATTTGTCCCAGCTGCCCAATTTCGCCTTCTCGGTGCCGCTGGCCTATTTGTTCCTGAGCCAGCAGGAGGAGCGCTCGGAGCTGGAGCTAAGCCAAGCCCGGGAGAAAGCCACCCAGCTCATCCAGCTCGCATTGATCATGTTCCCAAGCGGTAAGTCTGTCCCCACCGGTAAGTCCGTCCCCGCAGGCTTTGTTACTGTCTTCATCTGTGAGAGCGAAGGCTGGATTCCAGGCAGTCAAATGCGGAGGCAGCAGTTTGCCTGTGGGTTGCAAATGGTGTTTGCCTCTGTTTGTGGGAGATGGGAGCTGTGACTCAGAGTGTGATGCAGCTCAGGCAGGCTGGCAGTGGCAGGTACTGCTGTACCTACACCTGGGGTGGTGGTGGTGGTGGTGGGATTCAGCCTTCCCGCAGCGTGGCGAGGCGGTGCGAGGAACCAGGTAGTGCCCCTGCAACCCTGAGCCCTCTGTGTGTTAGGAAGAGATCAGTGATTGTTCCTCCCTGCTGCGCACCCTCCTCCGAGCAGCTGATGCCCCTTCATTAGAGATGGTCACGAGCGTGCAAGGTGGGGGAGGATGAGAACCAGAGTCTTGGAGCAGGAAAATATTTCACCCCAGGGTTGCCCAGACCAGAGACAGCAAGTCTCTCTTGGCTTTCCCTCCAAGACACTGCTCTGCTTTAGATGTGCTCTCTATGGGCGCTCGTCACTCTTGCTTTCATCCAGTTGGTGCTGCTGTCCATGAAAGGAGATACACAGCCCCTCTGGGCCCAGAGCAGGGTGTGTCTTTATAGGCAGGAATAACCAGCTCTCGAACAGAGGTTTAGTTTGTGTTGGCTGAAACCATCATTTTTCCTTCTTGTCACGGTGACTGAAATAAAACCCTTGTTCAAGTTCCAAGGCCAGCAGTATTAAGTGCAGAAAATTGCACCTTATTTTACTGGGGTGGGGGGGAAGTTTGTTTTCTTTTTTGTTTACTGTGGATATTTCCATTATTCACACAGAGATCAAATGCAGCATAACCCCCAGCAGCATCCTTGCACCCTCCTTGCATGGGTCCTGGCTGCCGTGACCGGGTGCATGTTCTGTGGTGCTGCTCGCCAGGCTGTTGAAAGCAAGCTCTCTGACTTTTCCCTGCAGTTCTGATGCCTTTGCTGGATCACTGCAGCGTGCAGCCTGATGCCAGGGTTGCGTCCCATTCCTTCTTTGGGCTGAATGCTCAGATAAGGTAAGCCCTGGAGATGTTCTCAGTTAAAGAGAAGGAATCCGTTTTGCTGGTAGTGGGGCTTCTGCTTGCTCAGGCAGCTAATGGAGTTACAAAGCTGCGTAGGAGAATATTTGGTTTTCCTGAGTAGGCTGTTAGATGCTTCGGTAATGGATTTCTAAAACGGCCACCAGATAATGCTAATAGACCCACCTCACCTTAATGTGGATGGGTCAGAAGTTCATACTGAAGCTTGTTGGTACATGTAGTAAGAGAGAACAACGTATGTGTGCTCTGGGGGCAGGCTGTCTCCTGCCAGTCTGGATTTCCCTGGCACGTGGTCCTCCTAAACATGCGAACGGTCTCCCCCTCAGGTCAGGGCAGCGTTAACTTTGATCTCATGGCTATGCTTATCCCAAAAATAGACGGAGGCAGAAAAACTGGTGAAGGTAGATGGAAAAAGCAAAGGAGGGAGCCTGTGATTCCTCTCTTTGTGTTCTCACGCTGAAGCATGGTGCAGAGACAAGCCCTTGCCAGCCCACACAGGGACCTGCTGGCGGGAAGGAGGAGAGTGCCCTGAGTAACAACTGTCTCCCGTAGCCAGCCTGCCGCCTTGAACCAGCTGACATCCCTCTACGTGGGAAGGACTCACTCCCTGTGGAAGGACCCAGCTGTCATGGCATGGCTGGAGACCAACGTCCATGAGGTGTTGCGCATGGTGGATGCGCGGGACCCGCTGGTGGAGGAGTCTGAGCACAAGTGAGTGCAGCAGGCAGAGGTGAGCGGCTCTCGTAGCAGGCGTGGGTGCTGGAACACGCGGACGGAGGGGGCCAGGGAGCTCTGCACGCCAGAGGAGCTCTGTCCTGGGCAGCAGCAGCGCCGGGGCTTGCTCAGAGCCCCACAGCTGCCTATCCGACGGCGGCTGCTTGATGCCAAGGATTACACTGTGGGGCTGGGAAGGACTCTTCTTCCGTACTTTGCCCAAATGTGAATGAAGAGCTGTACCTCTCACTGGGGAGCATGTGCTGTGCTGGCTTCCCCCAGCCTGGGCTGTGCGTGTGCCCTGGAAATCACCCAGAGAGGGCAGAGGGGCTGGCTGGGGAAAGTGGGGGGATGGCCGTGTAGCTCACAGGATTTACTGCACAGGGCAGGTGAGTGCTTAGGAACGCTTTCCAGCTCTGAGAAGCGGGAGGGGGAGGCGTATGGGCTTGTCCTAAACCAAAGTTTGGTCTGCTGACCTGGTGAGAGGGGTCTGTACAGCGTCCCTGAGCTGTTCCGCTCTTTCCTCCGGAGGTCAGCAGCTGCCAAGCGACTTCAGCTTTGCCTTAAGCTGGCTCGGTCCGATACGGTGCGAGCCCCCAGAGCCAGGAATGACGCTGGCGATGCACCTAGAGAAGCACAAAGGGAACTCTGGCTATGCTGAGGTGTACTCGGTGCAATCCTCTGTGTGTCCCCTCCCTGCTTTAGGAGGAAGATGCGGTACCAGAGTGCACCCAGGAATATCTACCGGCACATCATCCTCTCGGAGATGAAGGAGGCCACAGCAGCTCTGCCTCTGGTGAGGGGCCCTGACGGGGCGTGGGCAGCGCTGTGGCATGATGGCACTCGCATCCCTGCTGCATGTGTGGATGCTGGGCATGTCTTAAACCCCAGCCACCAGCAAGAACCATCTGCTTGACCTCAAAGTGTCCTCCCTGTGTGCCCAGCTTCCCAGGACAGCACACAGGGGCATGTGTGGGCAGGCCAGGCCGGCCGGCTCTGTTGTGCTCCCCGAGACAAAGGGCTGTCCATCTGGTCTAACCATCTCCATGCCTTGGTGTTTGCTGCTGCTGGTGATGCAGCCTTCACCCCTTCTTTCTTCTTCCCCCCTACAGGAGGTGACCTCGCAGCCTGTGATGGGGTTCGACCCCCTACCCCCTTTGGACTCCATCATTTCCTACACCAGACCAGACAGGTACCTTCTCCACCCCTTGTTTCAGCACTGGCACAGCCAGCATGTTCCTGGCACACCCTCAGCCCCGGGCCTGGGTGCACGTGGGCGCTCGGAGCCAACGTCCTCCTCCATCCCGGCGGAAGAGCTGCCTGGCTTGTGGCGCTGGCCAACGGGCAGAGCGTACAGGCAGGACTGGTCCTGCTGCTTTTCCCTGGTGGTCACCGGTGAAGGCAGCAGCTGGCTTTTCGCAGCCATTGAGACAAAGGCCACTGAAAAGCTTTGGCTGTTTCTTAACTGAGGTGGGTTGGGGTAAATACAGGTCCAAGCGCAGCCAGCTGTGCTGCGTGCGGACCGTTCGGGTGAAGCCCGTACTTGTCCTGTGCACGGTCAGCTTGGAGCAAACCTGGTAGTGCTTTTAATGACTGCTTTGCCTGGAGGCTGGCCAGCTGCTGGCTGCCTGGGGTAAGAGATCCCCAAGACCCCCCCCAACACCCTGCTTCGGGGCTGGGTATTGGGGGGTGGGGGTGGGGGGTGTCTGTGTGTTGGTCCAGACAGCATGGCACTCTCCAGCATCCCTGTGCTGTCTCAGCCCCAGCGAGAGGCTGAGTACCAAACTGCCCCCTTAACTATGGTGTGACTTCTGTCTTTCAGAACGAATCATCCATCCAACGAAAGCACTTTATCTCTCTTCTTCCGATCGCTGCTGCCAAATTTTAACTTGCAGGTATGTGCAGTCAGCGGCTGCGGGTAGATGGGAGCAGGCTTTTGCTGTCGGTACACAGAAGTTTGCACTGCACAGTGTCTCTGTGAAGGGAGTGGCTCTTGGCATATGCAGTGTGTAAACGTCAGGTTGCGGAGCAGCCTGATGCTTTTTGGCAAGCGGCATTGTCTCTGTCCCTGCTTGCTGCAGCCAGGCAGGCAGCTCGCTGCCTGGCTGCTCCAGCTCGGCTCTGTTGCAGGGGGACATCAGGCACGACGGGGATGAAGAGGCTGGAGCAGGGCAGGACCTTAACCAGGGGGTGAATAGGCTCATGGCAGCCATGCGGGACATGCTGGCAAACATCCAGTTTCAGGAACCCCCCCGAGATGACAATCCTGAAGGCGACGGGGACTGGGACTGAGCCAAGAGTGCACATCTGCCCCAACCCCACCCCTCTGTAATCACCCCCCCCAACTTTGTGTCGCACTCTAATAAAGTCACACAAACTGCAAGCGCCCACTCTGGCTGCGGGGATGGGCTCTGTCTTGGGGCGGGGGGCTGCTTTCGCGTCTCGGCGGGGGGTGAGGACTGTCTGAACATGGCAGAGCTAATCTATAGCAGCTGTCCCTCGGCCCCAAGTCAGCTTAGTCCCCTTCTGGCCTCTGCCAAGCACATTTGCTGTCCTGCTCCCCTGCCTGCTCTTCTGGTCTCGGTTCAATGGCCGGGGGCTCGTTTCCCCTCTCGGGCGGCTCCTGAGCGAGCCGCGCTGCCCTTTGTGCTTCCCCCAGCCTGAAGCCTCCTTCCCTCCATGAGACACTCCGGGCCCTGGCGGCGCTGGGCCTTCCAGCTAGCTGACGGAGGGCTTGGGGTCCCCACTTCAGCATGGTCCCTGGGGGCACAGAGGAAGGAGCTGTGCTCTGGTAGGGGCTCACTGGGGGCTGCAGCTACCGGAGGTGTGTGGGGAGCGGCTCTTCCTTCTGCTGCAGCCATGCGATCATGCTGGGAGCAGAAAGGATCTCCCTCTCCTTTGTTTTCTCCCTCCATCCCTTGTTTTCCCCACCTTCACCTTGTAAAGCCAGGAATGAGGTCAGCTGCACTCAAACCCTTAACTCATCCTTGCTGCCTGCAAAGCATTTTTTCAGTTTTCTGCTGTGTAACGGTGTATATGTGCCTCTAATGCTGAGCTAGGCTGCGCTGCCCGGAATAAATCCCCCCCCCCTCCTCCTGCAGCGCCTGCCGCGTCCCCTCCCCAGGGAACAGCCTGCATGGCAGGGCTGGGGCTGGGGGGCTGCCCCACAGACCCCAGGGCTCAGGCCAGCCCCAGCCCCACCGGCGTGTCCAAATCCTGCAGCACGGGAGCCCCGGCCGCTCCCTGTGCCGTACGTTCGCATCACTTGGATTTGCAGACTCGGCATTTTCTAGCTCTGCTCTCAAAGCCTCTGTTGATAAAGCTAAAAATTCACGGCACGTACTGGCGTGCTCTTTAGCCGAGCAGCAGCCGGGAAGGGGGGAAGCCGGTGGCTGCTGGTCCAGATTCATCCTGCTTGCGTTTCCCTGGGGGTGAGCGCTCCTCGCCCGGCACCAGGGCTGTGCGTGTTCCGGCTTTGGCTTGACGCATGGCACGTGTTAGCCATGGCTCCCTGCCGTGCCAGCACTCGGGGTGAGTAAGGCGCCGCAGCAGCCTGGGACCCCAATCCCAGCGCATCCAGCTGAGCTGCTTTCATCTGTGCCGGAGCCGGGGGCTGCTCCATGCTATGGGGAAGGGTTCCCGTCCCTGGTGCCCCACAGGAAGGAGAAGCAGTCAGTGGGAACGACTGCAGGATCAGCCTTTTCATGCAGCTGTGAATGGCCCTTTGGCAGCTGAGCGGCTCCAGGCATCAACACCAACCAAAGGCACATGATGGTCAGATGGGTCCCATGTCCCCCAGCCTGCCCAGGCTCCCTCCGGCGCCGAGCTTTGCCGGGGTGTGGGCACGGCATCGCATTTAATTGTGCCTCTGACGATCCCTATCGAACCCATTGCCCACCCCACTGTAAAACATCTTCCCTGGGGTTGAGCGAGGTGAGGCCCGTGATGGGGATGGGGCTCCCAGCCCCACACACAGGGACTGGGAGGGGCCGCTTGGCTCCTGTGGGTGGAGGGTCCCACTGGGGTCCCCAAGGTGCATGGGCACCCCAGGGCATGCAGGACCCCAGAGTGCAGGGACCTCCCAAGGGCCTGCAGTGCCCCAGGGTGCAGGGATCCCCTTGGCACGAACAGGACCCCAGGACATGTGGGGGCCCCAAGGTGCACAGTCCCCCTGGGCATGGAGGGTCCCTATGGCACACAGCCATAGATGCATGCCCCAGAGGTGTGGGGAACCCCCCCAGGGCACGTGGGACCCCCAGGCACGTGGTGACCCCAAGCAGTTGGGCTCCCTAGGGCAATGCTGAGGGTCTGGCAGCCCCAGCCTCCGCAGCGGCTCCCCTCACTGCTGGGGTGCGGCCGTCACGCAGGTGCCCACCCTCCTCGGGAGGAGGAGCTGTGGGAGCCAGCTTTAAAGTGGGGCAGAGAAAGGGCCCTTTCTTCCCCATCACCCCGGGCCGGCAGGCGCGTGGCTGCGGGGACACCAGGCAGGGCTGGTGAGAGGGCAGCTGCGACTCTGGTCCTGGCAGCTGCCGGAGGTCCTGGCAGGCACATGGCATCCCTACCACGTCCCTAGGTGGTGGGACCCCCTGTCCCCAGTCCCTCTGCATCCCCTTGGCCTCGCTGCTGGGCACTGCGGAAGCACTGGTGGGGCACCACGAGGGCTCGCAGGTTCTGCAGGGGGCCGTGCGGCTGAGGCTGGGGCCATGTCGACGCTGGCCCCCCTGCGCCTGCTGCGCGAGCCCTGGAACGCCAGTGAGGGCAACCAGAGCAATGCCACGGCCGGGGCTGGTGGCGCCTGGTGCCAGGGGCTCGACATCCCCAATGAGCTCTTCCTTGTGCTGGGGCTGGTGAGCCTGGTGGAGAACCTGCTGGTGGTGGCCGCCATCCTGAAGAACAGGAACCTGCACTCGCCCACATACTACTTTATCTGCTGCCTGGCTGTCTCCGACATGCTGGTGAGCGTCAGCAACCTGGCGGAGACGCTCTTCATGCTGCTGATGGAGCACGGTGTGCTGGTGATCCACGCCAGCATCGTCCGCCACATGGACAACTTCATCGACATGCTCATCTGCAGCTCCGTTGTGTCTTCCCTCTCCTTCCTGGGGGTCATCGCTGTGGACCGCTACATCACCATCTTCTACGCCCTACGCTACCACAGCATCATGACGCTGCAACGGGCCGTGGTGACCATGGCCAGTGTCTGGCTGGCCAGCACTGTCTCCAGCACCATCTTCATCACCTACTACAACAACACCACCATCCTCCTCTGCCTCATCGGCTTCTTCCTCTTCATGCTGGTCCTCATGCTGGTGCTCTACATCCACATGTTCGCCCTGGCCCGCCACCACCTCCACAGCATCTCCAGCCAGCAGAAGCAGCCCACCGTCTACCGCAGCAGCAGCCTGAAGGGAGCTGTCACACTGACCATCCTCCTGGGCGTCTTCTTCATCTGCTGGGGGCCCTTCTTCTTCCACCTCATCCTCATCGTCACCTGCCCCACCAACCCCTTCTGCACCTGCTTCTTCAGCTACTTCAACCTCTTCCTCATCCTCATCATCTGCAATTCCGTGATCGATCCCCTCATCTACGCCTTCCGGAGCCAGGAGCTGCGGCGGACGCTGCGGGAGGTGGTGCTGTGCTCCTGGTAGGCAGCGGGACGCAGGTAATGGCACGGCCGCCCCCGCCCCGGGCCGCACGGACTGGACAGGACACGCCACGGGTCACCCCCCCCCCGCCCCGCCCGGCCCGCCCCGGCCCGGCCCGGGGGCTCCCGGTACTCCCGGTACCCAAAAAAAGGCTCTTTGCAGTGATGCTGTGCTGCCCCCGCCGAGCCGCAGGGGGGTCGGCCCTGCCCGGCACCAGCGTTCCTTCGAAGCTCAGTTGCTCCCGGTTGACGCCGTCAGGCCGCGGCCGCCTGCCCCGGGGCTGGAGCGGGGGGCACCGGCGGGGCGCCGGAGCGGCCGCGGGGCGGCGGGAGGCCGGTGCCGGGCGGGGGCGCGGGGGGCAGCCCCCAGAAACCCCCCCCGCCTCGCCGCCGCCTTTGTTCTCGGGCCGCGCCCGCCCCGGCCCCGTGGGGGCTCCCGGCTCCAGGGACCCCCGGGGCAGCCCCGCCGTGCCCCTCCGGTGGCGGGACGCGGGTTGGGGGGCTGGGGTGGTGGATGCGTGTCCCCCCGACCCGCCGCCCCGGGATGCTCCCGCCGTTCCTGCGCGGGCCCGCCGCCCCCCGCGGGTCCCGGGGTCCCCCCGCGCACGGGGGCGGCTGCCCCCGGCGGGTGCGGGTCCCCCCGTGCCCCGGGGTGCCCGACCGGGGCGGGGCGGGGCGGGGCGCGCGGCGGCGCCGGTGCCGCAGGGGCTGTTACAGCGCTGCGGCGGCGGCCGCCGATTGGCTGCGGGGCGGCGGTGACGTCAGCGGCCGGCCCGGTGCGGCGCGAGGTGCCTATAAAGGAGACGGCGGCGGCGGGGCCGCCCCCCGCGCTCCCGGTGCCGCTCCGCTCCGCTCCGGCTCCCGCTCCCGTCCCGGTCCCGCTCCGCTCCGCTCCGGCCCGGCAGCACCATGAGGGAGATCGTCCACATCCAGGCGGGGCAATGCGGCAACCAGATCGGCGCCAAGGTAACGGCAGCCCCGCCCCGCCGCTGCGGAGCCCAGCGGCGGACAAAGACCCCCACCCCACCCCCATCCCCGGTCCCCTCCCTTGCCCCCCCTCCCGCCGCACCGGGCGGACAAAGAGCCCCGCCCCCCCCATACACAACCCCCGGTGCCTTTGTCCGCCGCCGCCCTTCAGCACCGCGGACAGCGCTGCGGGCCGCCCCGCCGCCAGGGGGCGCCCCCCGCCCGCCCCGCCCGGCTCGGGGCGGGGCACGGCGCCCCCGCTGAGCCCCTGTACCCCCAGTTCTGGGAGGTGATCAGCGACGAGCACGGCATCGACCCCAGCGGCAACTACGTGGGGGACTCCGACCTGCAGCTGGAGCGCATCAGCGTCTACTACAATGAGGCCTCCTGTAAGCGACCACCCCCACGGAGCCCCTCCACCTCCGGACACTCCCCGGGCGGGGGGGGGGCGTCCCTTCTGCTCCCCCCCAAGCAGGCAGGTCCTGGGTGTGCTGGGGTGGGACAAGAGGCAGGTGGCCGCACCCACCCCGCAGGTTTAGGGGGGGCTTTGGAACCCAGCCCCGTGAGACCCCCGCTAGGGGGGAAGAAGGATGCACCCATCTCCATGGAACCCCCATGGTTTCGGGGGGACATGGCATGTGCACCCAGCCCCACGGGATCCCCATGGTCTGGGGAGGGACACCGACACGTGGGACCCCTGTGGTTTGGGGGGGACGCAATACATGCCCCCAGCCCCACAGGGACCCTGTGCTTGGGGGGGGGACACATGACCCATGCCCCATGGAACCCCAGGGTTTAGGGGGGACACAAGCCATGCTCCCACCCCAGTGGGACCCCCAGGGTGGGTGGGTGGGAGGGGAGCGGCAGGTCCCCTCCTGGCACAGGGTCTCTTGCAGCTCACAAGTACGTGCCTCGTGCCATCCTGGTGGACCTGGAGCCGGGGACGATGGACAGCGTGCGCTCAGGTGCCTTCGGCCACCTCTTCCGCCCAGACAACTTCATCTTCGGTAGGTCCCTGGGGGAGGGGGATGGCGTCACCCACGTCCCCGGACCCCTCATGGGCTGTCCCCGTCCCCGGGGCGCTAGATGGGTGCAACCCCACCTGCGCCGCGGGGCCGGCATGGCCGGCATGCTGCCAGCCCTTTGCAGTTGCTTCCCACCCCGCCCCAGCGTCAGATGTTGCCGATGCCGCCGGCAGCAGCGCCCCGTCCCCTCCCCGGCGTGGGCGCGGGGGTGCCGGCAGCCATCGGATGCCTCTTTTTTTCCCCCACCCCGGCAGGGCAGAGTGGGGCCGGGAACAACTGGGCCAAGGGACACTACACGGAGGGGGCCGAGCTGGTGGACTCGGTGCTGGACGTGGTACGGAAGGAATGTGAGAACTGCGACTGCCTGCAGGGCTTCCAGCTGACCCACTCGCTGGGCGGCGGCACCGGCTCCGGCATGGGCACCCTCCTCATCAGCAAGGTGCGAGAGGAGTATCCTGACCGCATCATGAACACTTTCAGCGTGGTGCCATCCCCCAAGGTGTCAGACACGGTGGTGGAGCCCTACAACGCCACGCTGTCCATCCACCAGCTGGTGGAGAACACGGATGAGACCTACTGCATCGACAACGAAGCCCTCTATGACATCTGCTTCCGCACCCTCAAGTTGGCCACCCCCACCTATGGCGACCTCAACCACCTCGTCTCAGCCACCATGAGCGGCGTCACCACCTCCCTCCGCTTTCCTGGCCAACTCAATGCTGACCTCCGCAAGCTGGCCGTCAACATGGTGCCCTTCCCCCGTCTCCACTTCTTCATGCCGGGCTTCGCCCCGCTGACAGCCCGCGGCAGCCAGCAGTACCGCGCCCTTACTGTCCCCGAGCTCACCCAGCAGATGTTTGATGCCAAGAACATGATGGCCGCCTGCGACCCCCGCCATGGCCGCTACCTCACCGTGGCCACTGTCTTCCGAGGCCGCATGTCCATGAAGGAGGTGGACGAGCAGATGCTGGCCATCCAGAGCAAGAACAGCTCCTACTTCGTGGAGTGGATCCCCAACAACGTCAAGGTGGCCGTCTGTGACATCCCTCCCCGGGGGCTCAAGATGTCCTCCACCTTCATTGGCAACAGCACAGCCATCCAGGAGCTCTTCAAACGCATCTCGGAGCAGTTCACGGCCATGTTCCGTCGCAAGGCCTTCCTCCACTGGTACACGGGTGAGGGGATGGACGAGATGGAGTTCACCGAGGCCGAGAGCAACATGAATGACCTGGTGTCCGAGTACCAGCAGTACCAGGATGCCACGGCCGAGGAGGAGGGCGAGATGTATGAGGACGACGAGGAGGAGTCGGAGGCGCAGGGCGCCAAGTGATGCCCGTCGCCTGCCGCCCGCAGCCCCCCAGCTTCGCGCTGCTGCACCCCCCGGGCCCCGGCCGGGCTGCCCCCACGTGCCCCTTCAGTGTCTCCTGACCCCGTCCCTCCTGAGCCGGCTCGGCCCCCTGCCCTCCCTTCCTGCCTCCCCCCCTTTTCGTTTTTTACTGGTTCGTGTCTATTATTTTTTTTGAATACTTAATAAATTTATTGCTGTCCAGGTACCACCTGTCTGCAGCTCCCGGGGGGGGACAGGACACACAGTACTGGGGGCACCTCGGGGGGCTCAGCCCCCCCTCCCCATTCCCATCAAGAGGCAGGGGGGCGGTTGGGGACCCACTGTGTGCCCCACAGACCCAGTGCCCTGGGGTGCAGGTGTCACCTTCCCTGGGTGTGGTGCCTGTGCCTTTGTCCCCACTGTCAACCCCCTCCACCTTGGGGCAGGGGCTGTCCCCTTCCCCATGCCAGGGCAGCGCTGGCCCTTTGTCACCCCCACCTGAGGTGGGGCCCAGACCCCGAGGTGCCCCCCCAGGGCTGAGCATGGGTCTGACTTCAGGGGCCCCCAGCTCCAGCCTGGGCACTGAGCCCCGGGGGGGGGGGGGGGGGGGGGGGGGCGCAAGAGCTAGGCTGGGCTGCCGCTCCCTCCCGGGGGCAGAGAGGAGGGGCTGGGGGCTCTGGGGCCAAGGCACCATTGGGATGGGGACTATGGGGTTGGGGGCTATTGGGATGGGGACTATGGGGCGAGGGGTTATAGGAACAAAGGGCTGGGGGCTCTGTGGCCAGGGTGCTATAGGGGTGGGGACTGTGGGGCTGGGGGCTATAGGGACAAAGGACTGTGGGGCTGGGTGCTCTGCAGCCAGCGCTATAGGGATGGCGATTATGGGTCTGGGGGCTCTGTGGCCAGGGTGCTATAGGGATGGGGCTGGGGGCTATAAGGACAAAGGACTGTGGGGCGGGGGGCTACAGGGACAAAGGACTGTGGGGCGGGGGGCTCTAGGGACCGGGAGCCGTGGGGCGGGGGTCTCTGGGGCGGGGAGCATGGAGCAGGGGGCAGGGGGTAGGAGGAGCCGGGGGGCCGTGCAGGCGGGTCCGGTCCCCGCGGCGCCGCCGCCGGTGTCCCCCCGCCCCACCCGCGGCGCGGCCCCCGCCCGGACGCTGCGCACTGCGCTCCTCCGGCCGGCAGGGGGCGGTAGCGCGGCGGGGCGGGGCTGGCGGGGGCGGGTCGCGGAGGGGCGGGGCTGGCGGCGGCGCGCGGCGGGCGGTGAGGGGGGGGCGCTGCCGGCCCAGGGCCCGCGCGGGGGGGGGCCGGGACCCCGCGGGGGGCTGCAGCGGGGCCGGAATGGGGGGGCCGTGGGCCGAGGCGGGCGGGGGGGCGGGGGCACGGGCCGGCCCACGCGTGCCCGCGGCCGGCTGAGGCGGTGCCCCGCGTCCCGCAGGGCAGGCGGCGATGGCGTACGACGAGCGGCTGGCCCGCTTTCGCCAGGCCCACCTCAACCCCTTCAACAAGGCCCCCGAGCAGCAGGAGCGGCCCGACGGGGGGGGCCCCGCCCCAGGTGGGTGCTGACCCCCCCCACCCTCTACCTGCCCCACGGCGGGGGCGGGCGGCGGTCCCAGCCCCCCCGCCCTCGGCCCGTTGCAGCCCGGCAGACGGAGCCGTGCCCCGGGGACCCCGAGGGTGCCCTGGACCTGGGCCTGGCCGAGGACCACTTCTCCCGGCCCGTGGTGAGTGGGGCTGGGGGCGGGCGGGGCGGGGAGCGGGCGTGCGGGTCTTGGGAAGGGGCGTGTGTGGGCTGGGGAGGGGGAGGTGGGGAGGGGTTGTCTGGCCTGGAGAGGGGGCATGTGGGGCTGGAGCGGGGGTGTATAGGGTGGGGAGAGAGGCGTGTGGGGCTGGAGAGGGGATGGATAGAGTGGGGAGGGGGGGGTGTGGGGCTGGGGAGGGGTGTGTGGGGTGGAGGGCCACCGACCCACCCGCCCCCCGCCGCTGCCGCAGGGCCTGATCCTGGCGCCGGACGTACAGCAGCTGCGGCAGGCCATCGAGGAGTGCAAGCGGGCCATCCTGGCGCTGCCCGAGCACTCTGAGCGCCAGAAGGACGCTGTGGTGCGGCTCATCCACCTCCGCCTCAAGCTGCAGGAGCTGAAGGTGGGGCCGGCACCAGGCCGGGGGGCTCTGTGGGGCTGGGGAGGGCGCAGCTCTCACACCCGCCCCCCTCCGCAGGACCCCAGCGAGGATGAGCCCAACATCCGGGTGGTCCTGGAGCATCGCTTCTACAAGGAGAAGAGCAAGAGTGTGAAGCAGATGTGTGACAAGTGCAGCACCATCATCTGGGGCCTCATCCAGACCTGGTACACCTGCACAGGTGGGGCCGGGACACCCCCCCCCCAGCCCCACATCCCCATCCCCCTGCTGACGGCTGCCCGTCTGTCTGTCCGGCGCCCCCAGGCTGCTACTACCGGTGCCACAGCAAGTGCCTGCCGCTGGTGAGCAAGCCCTGTGTGCGGGCCAAGGTCAGCCATCAGGCTGAGTACCAGCTCAGCATCTGCCCCGAGAGCGGGCTGGACAGCCAGGACTACCGCTGTGCCGAGTGCCGTGCCCCCGTCTCCCTCCGTGAGGCTGCGCCACCACGGCGGGGGGCTGGGGAACTGCTTGGGGCTGTGGGGCCGTGGGGCTAGGCGCCCCTGGGGAGCTCTGGGGGGTTGGGGGCAGGACAATGTGTGGGGCTGGGCTCCGTTGGCGACTGTGTGGGGCTGGGGGCTCTGGGGGCCTGGGGGCTAGGGCTGCCCGGGGTTGGGGGCTGTGGATGTGTGGGGCTGGGCTCCTTTGGGGACGGTGGGGGGCCAGGAACTGGGGGATGTGTGGGGCTGGGGGCTCTGGGGGCCTGGGGGCTAGGGCTGTCTGGGGCTGGGGGCTGTGAATGTGGGGGGCTGGGCTTCTCTGGGGGCTGCATGGGGCTGGGGGAACTGAAGGCTGGGGCGCTGTGTGGGGCTGGGAGCTGAAGGGCTCCATGGCACATGGGAAGGGGACATTGGGGTCCTGCTGTGTTCCCGGCTGCTGCTGTGTGTCCCACGGGGCTGCATGGCATGGGGCGGGCAGGGTGCGGTGCTGGTACATGTGCCAACATGTGTGCCGGCGTATGTGCCGCTGCAGGGGGGGTGCCCAGCGAGGCCCGGCAGTGCGACTACACCGGCCTCTACTACTGCAGCAGCTGCCACTGGAACGATCTGGCCGTCGTGCCCGCCCGTGCCATCCACAACTGGGACTTCGAGCCACGCAAGGTGCCTGTGGTGGGGGCTCAAGGGCACTGGAGGGACCATGACCCTGGTCATGGGGGTCCCTGGGGGCTGTGTCCCTGGGTGGAGGTCACTTGGAGGGCTGTGTCCCTGGTCATGGGGGTCCCTGGGGGCCGTGTCCCTGGGTAGGAGTCACTTGGGGGGCTATGTTGCTGATAATGGGGGTCCCTGGGGGCTGTGTCCCTGGTGATGGGGTCCCTGGGCAGTGGTGCCGAGGCTCCCCGGGATCGTGATGGTGGGGACAGCTGGGTGCCGGCGGGGTGATGGTGGCCCCAACCGCGGGTGGGCAGGTGTCACGCTGCAGCATGCGGTACCTGGCGCTGATGGTGTCGCGGCCGGTGCTGAAGCTACGGGAGATCAACCCGCTGCTCTTCAACTACGTGGAGGAGCTGGTGGAGATCCGGGTGAGTGCAGCAGGGTCTGCCCCTGCCACCGCCCTTTTCCCTGGCTTGGTCCCATTCCTGTCCCCATTCCCATCCCCGTTCCTGTCCCGTTTCCCTGCAGAAGCTGCGCCAGGACATCCTGCTCATGAAGCCCTACTTCATCACCTGCAAGGAGGCGATGGAGGCGCGGCTGCTGCTGCAGGTCAGGCCGCGTGGGCGGCCAAACTGGGAAGACCCTGGGATGGTGGGGGGACCTGGGACAGGCCTGATGGTGACAGGCTGTCCGCCTGCAGCTGCAGGACCGGCAGCACTTTGTGGAGAACGATGAGATGTACTCGCTGCAGGACCTGATCGACATCGAGGCCGGGCGCCTGAGCTGCTCCCTGACAGAGATCCACACGCTCTTTGCCAAGCACATCAAGCTGGACTGCGAGGTGAGCCGGCACCGGGGGGCAGACTCAGCCGTGACCCACGGCGTGGCTCCCGTGGGGCCAGCACCACGCGGCGGTGGAGGTGGCGGGGTCCCCGCTGAGCACCTTTGGGACCCTCTGCCCGCTCCCACCGTAGCGCTGCCAGGCAAAGGGCTTTGTCTGCGAGCTCTGCAAGGAGGGCGACGTGCTCTTCCCCTTCGACAGCCACACCTCCGTCTGCACCGACTGCTCCGCCGTCTTCCACCGGTACTGGCACCCACTGGAGGCAGCCGCTTCCCCCCCGGCCCGGTGATGTGGCAGTGGGCAGGGGGCACGTGGGTGGCACTGGAGCCAGGGCAGTGGGTGACCCAGGGTGGCCTGGTGGTGGGTGGGTGGCCGGGTGGTGGGATGACCGGGGGGGAGGGGTGGGGGGGGTGAAGGGGCAGTGGGTAGGTGACCTGACAGCGGAGTGATCCAGCGACCTGGCACTGTCCCCTCCCTGCAGGGACTGCTACTACGACAACTCCACCACCTGCCCCAAGTGCGCCCGGCTGAGCCTGCGCAAGCGGTCCCTCTTCCAGGACCCTGGCACAGAGGCAGAGCCCTGAGGGGGGGCCTCTGGCCCCACAGCTGCCCCACGGCTGTGTGGGGCTGGGGTGGCTCTGCGAGGCAGCTGGGACCACCTGCCCGTGGGGTCAGCAGCGCTGCGTGGGCCTGGACCCTGCGGTGGGGGGGGGCCGCTGCCGGTCCCCAGCCCCACGGGAGGTGCCAGGTCCCGGTTAACCGACATAGTGGGGACCACCCCAGGCTCTACGGGCTGCCCTAGGCCCGGGCCGGGCAGCACGGGGGGGCAGGGCCCCCCGCCAGCTCCAAACAGACACTACCGGGATAATGCTGGTGACTGCGGGGGGGAAACACCCGGTTCCCGCCCCCTGGCCGGGGCCGGGACCGAGCCCCCTGGGGCCGGGGCTGGGCCGGCGGGGCGGGGCCGCGGCCGCCCCGTCTTTCCTGTAGCATTAACGAGGCCTCTTTGCGCAACCCAGCACTCGTCTACCTGCTTTGGCTCGGCGGCGGCATCGGGGCCGGGGGCGCACCGGGGCCGGCGGGCGTGTGCGGTACCGGAGCCCGAGGCAGCGGCGCTGGGAGAGGCCGAGCCATCGCTCGGGAGCGGCAGGCCGGGGTCTACCCGCCGGGGCCGGGGCTCCGCAGGGCGGGAAGGAAGCACCGGGGCAGACCCTGGGCTGAGCCGCCCCGGCCCCGGGTGTGCGGGCGGGCCCCGGTGCCGCCCTGCAGGCCGCTGCGGGGCGCGTCGCGTTATGTGGCGTCATCAGCGTGCGGCGCGGCAGCCGGAGCGGCACCGGGAGCCGCCGGGTCCACCTCCCGGTGCCCTCTGCCCCACCCCCCCTTGCGGCGACGGAGACGGGCAGAGGCACGGCGGTGGTGGTCGGTCGGTTTTACCGGAACACAGCGCTGCTACATGAGGCCCAGGCGGGCACCGGCCGCGCTGGGCGGCCCCGGCCCCGCGCTGCGCCGGCTCCCCGCGGCGGGGACGGCGCTTGCCCCTTCCCTGCCACCCGCAGAACAGCGGGCACGCCGGCTTACCGGCTGTGCCCGGCCCCGGGCCACCCCCGCCGGCTGGCGGCCGCCTCTGCCCGGGGCCGGGCCGCGGTGCCCCGCCACGCCAGTCCTGTGCCCCGCCCCTGCAGGCAGGGCGGCGGGGACGGGCCCCAGCCGCGCTCGGGGCGGAGCCACCGGCCCCGGTGTGTCCCCGGCGTCCGTGCCCCGGTGTGTCCCCGGCGTCCGTGCCCCGGTGCCGGGGCAGCCCTTAGGGCTCCCGCGGCCGCTCGGCAGGCAGGCAGGCGTCCGGGGGTCCTGGTGGCAGCTCCGGGTCGCTGAGGTGCTTTTTCTCCCGGCCCTGCTCCCGGGCGCGGGTCCAGGAGGGCGAGCGCAGGTACCCGGCCCGCGGCACGGCCTGCAGCTGCAGCCCTGCAGGGACAGACGGCTCAGGGATGGACGGATGGACGGGCCGGGACGGACAGGCTGCGGCTGGCCCCACTCGCTCACCGCCGGGCAGTTCTCCGGCCACGTTCTCCTCGTCTGAGTCGGCGAAGACCTCAGCCAGCTCTTGGTCCGACACGTCGGTCAGCTCCGTCAGGTCCAGCAGGTCGAAGTGCACCTCCAGCGAGGAGACGCTGCTCAGGGGCTCTGCGGGCAGCCGGCCACGCTCGGGCACCCGGCCACTGCCCGATGGGGCACCCTGGGGACGGGCTGAGGGGCTGATGCTTGGGGACCCAGGCAGCCGGTGGGAGAAAGAGGGGCTTGGCAGGGGCAATGGCTGGCAGGGGAGCTCAGGGACAGGCAGGGGATGCTGGGGACAGGCAGGGACCCCAGGGACAAGCAGGGGATGCTCAGGGCAGGCAGGGGACCCTTAGGACAGGCAGGGGATGCTAAGGACAGGCAGGGGTCTGCAGAGGCTGGCAGAGACCCTGGGGACAGGTAGGGGACCGCAGAGGCCCCCAGGGACAGGCAGGGGATGCCCACACAGGGCCACACTCACGTCTGCGCTCGGTGACCTGCAGCAGGCTGGTGCTGGGGATGGGGATGCCACCCTGCTCCTCTGCGGGGGCTCCGGGGGTCTCTGGTGCTGGGCCGTGAGTGGGGGTCCCCACCGGGTGCTCTGTGGCCAGGGTCTCCTTGCCAAGCTCTGCCATACCCACATTTGCCATATCAGTGATGGCACTCCCTCCTGGAGCCCTGCCAGCCCCTCATGGGGTGTCATGAGGTGTCCTGGCAGGGAGGGACAGGGTCAGTGGGACCCCCAGAGGGGCCCAGGGGGATGGGTAGAGCTGCCCGGGGCCCCATGCTGGCAGCTGGCATCCTGCGACCCTGCCCCGCACAAGCCTTTTGTGTCGGTGAGACAAAAGCATGGCCTGTGCCGGAGCCCAGACAAGGGACTGTTTGTCTCCCCGCAAGAGCCAGCGGGGCCAAGGCAGCCGTGGTGGTGGCACAGCCGTGCCTGGGCACCCCTCAGGGGCAAGCGGGTGCTGAGGATGCTGAGGGAGCAGCAGCACCTGGTCCCCGGCCCACCCGAGGTTGGTGCTGAAGCAGGATTGACCCAGCTGTGCCCCAGCACCACGGGCCACGCCATCACCGTGCTGCAGTGTGAGATGGTACCGGGATGGGCTCAGCGTGGGCTGGGCATCTCCTTCCCCGTGGTGCCGGTGGGGCAGAGGACAGAAATTCCCCCGACCCGAAGGAGCTGGGATAGGGAAAGGGGCATTACAGGGAACAGTTTAGTTCCTCCTCCTGGCACACGGAGCTGCAGGGACACCCACACCCTGGCCCAGCACCGGCTTTGCTGCCTCCTGACCCCGCAAGGTGGGACCAGGCACCCCATGCTGCTGGCACCTTCCCTGCGGCTGGGAAATGGGGTTCCCACCCGCTGTGCTGCTGGGAAGAGCTCCCCGGGGTTTGGGGGGAGGGCACACGGGGGCTGCCCTCTCCTGCTGTCCCACCCCACAGATTGCCACTGTGCTCGGCTCCAGTGGAGCCGGTGACGTGGTGGTGTCACTACCCAAAGTGTGTCCTCCCCTGCCCACCAGCAGGCTCCTGGCCCCCCTCTGCCCCCGAGCCCCCACGCACCAGGGTGCTGGTCCCTGCCGCAGAAATCCCCTCTGGCCTCGGCCTGCATGGTCACACCGCGCCGCCAGCCACGCCGCCAGCCACACTGCCCCGCTCCGGCCTGGGCTCACCGGCTGCCTGGCGGGGAGCGGGACCAGCATCAGGGCTCCCTCCCGCACGCCGCTCTGCTGACTCACGTCAAACCGCAGAGCCAGGCAGCAACCGGCCCCGGCCACCCCACCACCACCGGCCACACTCCTGCCGCTGCCTGGCCCAGTGGCACTGTCCCCCCGAAGCGGTGGCCCAGGAGGGCACTGCCAGGGCTGACACTGTGACAGGGGTCATGGCACAGCTGTGTGCGGGCACACACAGGAGGGATGGGTGTGCGTGGGAGCCCTGGCACCACCTGTGTCACCAGGCAGGACCCCACTGCAGCCCGCTGCTGCAGCCCCCCGCTGCAGTCCCCTCCCAGTAGCAGGGCCCCCCCAGCTCCACTGGGACAGCCACCACCCCATCCCTGAGTGCCCCAGCCTGCCGCACTGCTCCACCAGCACTGGCACACCTGCACGGGGGGGGTCTGCCCCGGCACCCCCCTGCCTCTGCCTGCCCCACCAGCGGCACCCCGTACCCTGGGCTGGCTCCCCACTGCGCTGCCGCCCCTCCCTCCCCAATACCCTTTGCAGCCCCAGCTGCATCCCCCCATTACACCCCCCATTCCACACACCGTGTCGCATTCCCCCGGTTGCGCCCCCCGGTTGCACACACACCTCCGGTTGTACCCCGCTGTTGCACACACCCCCATTGCACTCCCCGGTTGCACACACCCCAGCTGCACACCCTGGTTGCAGCCCCCGTTGAACTCCCCTATTCCACACACCCCCGGTAGCAGCCCCCAGTCGCACACATCCCCGACTGCACCCCCCGGGGTTGCACCTCCCCATTGGACACACACACCCCGGTTGCACCCCCCCTCTGCACACACACACGGTTGCACACACCCCCATTGCGCACACACCCCCATTGCAAGCACACCCCATCGCACCCCCCCGCCCTACATCCCGCTGTGCCCCCGGCCCCTCCGCGCCCCACGGGGTCCGGCCCGGTTCCGCCCGCTGCGGGCTCCCGCCCGGTCCGTGACCACGGTGCTGGGCGCTCCGGTCCTGCCCCCTCGGCCCCCCCGCCCTCGGCCCGGCCCCCCCTCCCCGCCCTCACCTGCGGTGCCGGCCGCTCCCGGAGCCTCCATGGGCCGGGGCCGGGGCCGGGGCCGGTGCTGGGCGGGGCGGGCCCGGTGCCAGCCCGCAGCCCGCACGGTCCTGCCCGCCGCGGCGGGGGCGGGGCTGGAGGCGGGGCGAGGGGGGGCACAGGACCACCCTGCCCTGGGGGACCGGCGGCACCGCGGGTCCGGCAAGGGGAGGGGACACGGGGGGTGGCTGGCCGGGGGCGGGGACAGAGCTGCCCTGAGGGGGGGCACCACGCAGAACCGGGAGTGCGACGGGGGGCCCGGGCGTGCGGCGGGGTCTGGGCCGCGGAGGGGGGGGCCGGGGCACTGGGGGGACCGCAGCTGCGGGGCCAGGGGCCGGGGCGCGGCGGACGGGCAGCCCGGGATGCGGAGCGGCGGGGCCGGGCACGGCGGGGCTCCGGTTGCCCCCCCGCCCCGGGCCGGAGCCGGCCCCGCCGCCGTTGCTAAGGCGGGGCTTCGCGTTGCTAGGGGGCGTGGTCGACCCCTGCGCGCCTCTCGCGAGATTTACCCGCCCGTTGCCTGGAGACCGCGGCGTCAGCGGCAGCCGCCATGGTGAGAGCGGGGTCGGGCCGGGAGCTCGGGAAAAGGGAGCCCGGGGGAGCCTGCCCCTGCCCCTGCCTGGGGCCGGGAGGGCAGGCAGAGGGGCCTGGCCCCCTCATGGGGAGGGAGCCCGGAGGGTTGGGGGGCGACCTGGCCTGCTGTTGGGGAGGGAGCCCGGAGGGCTGGGAGGGGGGGCAGTTTGGCCTGCCTCGCTCTTGGGGAGGGAGCCCCCAGGGCTGAGGGGGCCCAGCCCGTGCTTGAGGAAGGGAGGGAGCCCCTTGGCACCATGCACAGCACTGCGGTGACACTCGTGAGGCATCTGTTTGGGTAGGTGTGCCTAGGGGTTCACTGCAGAGCTGAGCTGGCAGCGGCAGAGCATGAGCTACCGGTGTCCTGGGGGGTCTCGGAGGCTCCTCTCCAGGGACCGTCACTCTTCTTATCCTGCCTCTGCCGTGAGAGCAGGTATGCTTTGTGGCCTGGGGTGGTGCAGGGGCGCTGAGCAGCACAGCTTCCTACTGGCACCAGAGCCACATGCACGCACCATGTGCATTTTGCTTTCTTTCCTTAGGCACCTAAAAAGAAGGCAGAAAAGAAGACAGAAAAGAAGACAGAAAAGAAGACAGAAAAGAAGACAGAAAAGAAGACAGAAAAGAAAGTGAAAGGGAGCAAAGCTCCAGCAGTGGTGGATGGCTTGTCCCCAGTGGAGATGAGCAAGGAGCAGGTGAGAGATCCCCCATCTCCCAGACCACCCCCGGGTATGAGGGTGTTGCTGCTTGCAAGAACAGTGCTTGGGACCCCTGCTCGATGCCTGGCTCTGGCGACAACAGGTGGAAGAGGGTGACAAAGACAAGCAGTCAGGGTTCAGTTTGCAGCCTGACACCTGTCTGGGCTGTGTGTGGGGCTTCTCGCTGTCCCTGGAAGGAGCAGCCATCTCATCCTACCCTCCCTTGCGCTGGTCCGGGGCACACTGCTCTGCAGCCTTGTGCCCCCACTGCTTTCTCCCTGACTCCATAACCCCAGCACCCAGCTCAGCCAGGTGATGGGCTTAGCCTGGAGTTCTGTGATTACAGCCTGTTGTGCTCTCAGTGACGTTGCTGCTGAGGCAGGAGGCTCCCATAGGCTTGGGGAGGGCAGGCAGAGGTGGAAGGTGCAGCTGCTGCCCCTTGGTTGCTCCAAATCCAGCTTGTTTTGCTGGTTGTCCTACAAACAGAGGAGGACATGGCTGTGGCCTGGGGACCTCGCTCCTAGGATAAGATCTTGCACATCTCAGTGCAAGCAGTGTGCCCAAGTGGCCAAGAAGGCCAGTAGCACACTGGCCAGTACCAGAAATAGTGTGACCAGCAGGACTAGGGCAGCGGTTGTCCCCCTGTGCTCAGCACTGGTGAGGCTTTCCCTCCAATCCTGTGTTCGGTTTTGGTTCCCTCACTGCAAGGGGGACATAAAAGTACTGACATGCATCCAGAGAAGGGCAACGAAGCTGGTCAAGGGTCTGGAGCGCAAGTCCTCTGAGAAGCGGCTGAGGGAACTGGCGTTGTTTAGCCTGGAGAAGAGGAGACTGAGGGGAGACCTTATCACTGTCTACAACTCAACTACCTGAAAGGAAGTTGTCCCACCTTGGTCTCTTCTCCCAAGTGACAAGCAATAGGACAAGAGGAAACAGCCTCAAGTTGCGCCAGGGCAGGTTTAGATTGAATATTAGGGAAAGTTTCTTCACCAAAAGGGTTGTCCAGCACTAGAACAGGCTGCCCAGGCAAATGGTGGAGTCATTTTAAATGAGGGATTTAAAAGGTATGTAGATGTGGTGCTTAGGGACATAGTTTAGTGGTGGGCTTGGTGGCATTATGTTAATGGTTGGACTCTATGATCTTAAAGGTCTTTTCCAACTTAAATGATTCTATGATGCAGTAGTATTTAGGCACCTGAGAATGGTGTTAGCAGACACTGCGAGATGGAATATGAGAGCCCAGGCTACTTACAGTAGGATAAAGTTTTGTTACTCCTTTTCTAGAGGCTGATGGGTTCTGTCAGGCCCAGGGTGTTAGGGCTCCTCCCCTTCTCTCCTGCGCTTCTCTATCCCAGTAACAGCCACTGTGTCCTGCCAAGTTTGTGACATGGCTTGCCACGGGTGTCTTGCAAAAGCAGCTGTCCAAGGCCTCCTTGTCCCTTTCCCTCCTTTTCTCTTGGCTTTGCAGCTGCAGAAGCATGTTGTGCGCCTCCGGGAGGAGCTGGACCGGGAACGGGAAGAGCGCAACTATTACCAGCTAGAGCGTGACAAGATTCACACCTTCTGGGAGATCACCCGCCGGCAGCTGGAGGAGAAGCGAGCAGAGCTGCGGAACAAGGACCGGGAAATGGAGGAGGCAGAGGAGCGGCATCAAGCGGAGATCAAGGTGGGAGGGGAGAAAGCTCGGAGGTGTTGTGAGTGCCTCAAGCTCCTGGTGAGCCTCAGGCAGCTCTAAAGAGGAGAGGGAAAGAGGAAGAGGAGGAGGAGCTGGGTGGGATGCAAGCCAGGAGCATCTGGGCCAATATTCCAGCTCCGGGTGTCTCCTGCTGAAGCCCCTCACCTGATCCATGGCTCGTCTTTAGGTTTACAAGCAGAAGGTGAAGCACTTGTTGTACGAACACCAGGAAAACCTCACCGAGGTGAAGGTGGAGCGCACTCTGTCCATAAAGCAGGCCCAGAATGATCACTGGGCCCAGGAAATAGAGCTGCGGAAAGGCATGGGCTCCTTGAGAGTGGAGCTGAAGGAGCAGGAGCGGGCACATGAGGCGGTGGTGAAAAACCTGTGTCTGGTACGTCCTGGGCTGGGCCAGAGCTGTGTGAGGTACCTCTGCCATAGAGGGAGGTGGTGGGGCCTCAGGCTGAGCCCCCGCAGCCCCAGCTTGTGAGCATGAGCCTGCCTCCCTGGCTCTCTCCGTGGGGTGGGGTTCCCTGCAAGCCCTGGTAACCGATGCACTAGAAAGTCAGTGCAGGAATGGGGAGAAAGCATTCCTGGGTAGCTCCTGTGAAACTCCTCTCCTGCAGCAGGGAGCTGTGAGAGTAACTGGAGAACCTACAAGCTTCCTTTTGCTTGGATAATGTGGGAATGGTGGCATGGCAGGAGACTTTCCCAGGGAGCAGGAGAGAATCCCTTGGGATGTGGCTGACTCAGGATTTGGTTGTCTGCCTCTTATGCATAGTTTCTCCCTAACAGAAACAAAAGGAGGAGATCACCCAGCTGTGCAACGACTTTGAGGGACAACTGAAAGGTCAGGATGTGCATATAGGCTCTTCGTGAGCTCCCTTTGTCAGCGTGCAGGGGAAGGCTCCCCTGAGCTCTGCTGGGCTGCTGGTCTCCCTAGCAGAGCCTTAAGAAAGGAGGATGGTTTTTCCCTAGTTCTGGCTGTTTTTTCCCCCCGTTCTGGCCAGTTTTACCCCAATTCTTGCTCCTCTGTGCTCTGGGGCTGCTGGACCCCAGCATCGTGTGAATGGAACGAGGGCATGTGCCCGTGGTGCGGGCTGAGGGGTGCAGGCAGGGTGCCTGTCACTGCTGCCACACTGTACCACTGCAGGCAGCTGCCTGGTAGTACTTCTCCAGCCTGTGGAGTAGGGTGGCTGGAGGAGCCCTTGCAGAGTCCTCGCTCCAACGTCCTCCTTGGAGGACGTTTCAGGTTCACATGGACTGACTTGGAGCTTTTCCATGCCCTCTTTCCAAGGATGCTATTTCTGGGCTCTGCTTACCATGGTCCCAGCATAACTGTTCCACACGCTGGTGGCAGCTGCGGTGACGCTGCTAATCAGCATCTTGTCCTCAAGTAATGCCACAGTGGCATGCACCAGGCTGGTGCTGGCTAACAGACCTGGAGTGCATCACGTGGCGTCTCCAGGAGGTCCTCACTCGGCCCCCTGTGTGCTCCCCTAGAGATTGAGGCCAAGTACACCAAGAAGATGCAAATGCTGCGGGATGAGCTTGAATTGCAGAGGAAGACTGAGATCCACAACATGGAGGAGAGGAAGAACAACCACATCAGCGAGCTGATGAGGAACCATGAGAAAGCCTTCAGTGACATCAAGAACTACTACAGTGATATCACCACCAAAAACCTGGCCTTCATCAACTTGCTGCAGGTACTGTCTGCCCCTCTGCTGCAGCCTGCGTGGCCTGCAACGTCACCCTTCCACCATGGGACTGTGCCTCTGAGGATTTCACCCAGATCTGGCCAGTTCCCAGTGGTGATGTAGGTGCAGCCGGTCTCTTAAGGGTTTTACACTCTTACATGAGTGTAGTTCTAGAGCACAGGGAGATGGGTCTTGCTGGGCCAGCAGCGGGAGGGTATCCTGACAGTGTGGGAAGCTCTGAGAGGCAGGGCAGCCCCCAGGAGTTGGCACTCGTGTTCCCAAGAACAGGAGCAGATGGAGGAGGTGAAGAAGAGAGAGAATCACTTGGCAAAGGAGAATACAAACATACTGCTCCAGAACAACAAGCAGAAGGAGTCCCTACAGCAGGTCCAGGAACAGGTGTCTGAGCTGCGGAAGAAGTTGGCCCACTATGACAAGGACAAGGCAGCCCTGATGGTGAGTGGCCAGCCTTGTCCTGGCTCTTCCCTGGAGGGAGTCGCTCAGCAGTGACCTCTGCCGCTTGGCTTGGCCAGATGCCTGAGCAAAGTCCTTCAAGTCCCTCTCCACCCAGCTGGGTGTCTGTAAGATCTCAGGTGGGACTCCCGGGACTCTGGCAGCAAGAAACTGGAGTAGCCCCTGCTGCACAGAGGGAAGGGAGTTGGTGTTGGGTGGTGCTTGTTTTTTCTTACCCACATCTCTGCTGATCACTCTCCTCCCTTGCCAAAACACTTCCCCCCCACCTCCCAGAGAAACCCGTGCTCTTTAACTGTCCCTTCCCATTTGCAGAACACAAAAGCCCTTCTGAAAGTCACCCAGAAGGAACTGAAGGATCTTCGGTGGGAACACGAAGTACTGGAGCAGAGGTTTGTTAAGGTGAGAGCTGCAGGTGGGGCTGGGCATCCCACTTCCCTCTCCAAACTCTGTCCCCTCCACAGAGGACTGGGTGTTGAGGGCTTAGCAGAGAGTCTGCGCTTAGCCGAGGGCTTTCTGAAGCTCTAATCCAGAGCTGCGCGATAACTGCTGCTTCCAACAAAGCTTCTCACAGCTTTGGCGTCTCCCACGGTCAGCAGACAGGCCTGGCCTTGTACTTTGCTAAGCAGTCATGCACGCTCTGGCAGTTCCCTCCCGGCCTGCGAGGGACTGGCCGCAGCAGCGGCTTGGGGGCAGAGCCATGGGGAGAGATTGTCACAGGCCACCCCCAACCCTCCCTCCACCAGCCTCAGCTCGCTCCCTCCTTCTGCCAGTGTTGAGGGGTCGCCCCCCCCCCCAGCTTGTTGTGCCGGGGCAGCTCCAGATAAGTCCTGTAGACTGAGTTGTCTCAGACTCAGCCTTTTCCCCCCTGCGCCCCCCCGGCTAACCCAGATAAGTCTGCTGAGGCAGAAGGGAGCTCATTTGCAATTCGTAGAAATCCCCAGGAATATGAACATTGATCTGAGGCCTCGTTAACAATCCATCATTAAGGCAGCAACATATTCAGTGCATTCAGAAATAGGCTTTGGAGGAGAGATCGTGTCCTAATTAGGACACATTAACTAGCTGTGAGCCAGGGATTCCTGCCAGCTGCGAGGAGGAGAGACCCCCGTGTGCTGCAGGGCCCTCTCTGTGGTCTGAAATAGTGCCCAGCGGGCCCGCTGGCCCGTCCTGTTGGCTGCTGGGGTCATCCCATGTCCAGCAGGGAGGAGGAAGCAGAAGTGCAGGTGCTGAGGGGGTGCCAGCCATGCAGGGAAGCTGTGCTGCCACACCTGCCTGCCCTGCAGGCCGCAGGTGCTGCAGGCAGCGGCTGGGTGCTGGCTGGAGCAGGCAGGGCCGAGCTGCCGGACCAGTTTGATGCTAGCCCTGGGTGGCCGCCAGCCCGGGGGTCCTGGGGGTGGTGTGAAGACATGCTGTCTTTGGGAGCAGGTGCAGGCGGAGCGAGATGAGCTCTACCAGAAGTTCACCAAAGCCATTAACGAAGTGCAGCAGAAAACAGGGTTCAAGAACCTGCTCCTGGAGCGCAAGCTGAAAGGACTCCTCAGTGTCCTGGAGAAAAAGGAGGCGGAGCTCAGCGAGGTCCTTGCAGCCTCCAACCTCGACCCGAGCGCAATCTCCTTGGTCTCGCACAAGCTGGAGGTACCATGTGCCACTGTGGGGCTGAGTGGAGGCTGGCCTTGGGGGGCAGGGGCTGCTCAGGGCTGGTCACAGACCTTGGAGCGTGCCAGTCCCCGTCCTACATAGCTGTGGTTGCCACATCACTCATTCCTGGTGCTCCTGGGGCCATGTGCAGTGCTGCAGGGCACTCCGGCTCTCCCTTGAGAGCAGAGTGTGTGGGTGTCGGGGTTTGGCACTGATCTGTCCCTCAGGTGGGGCCTGTTTCGAGGAGAATGGCCCCAGGCCGAGCAGCGCTCCCTGGCACTCTGGTGCGGAGCAGCCAGCTGTGAGCAGGGGTCTGTCAGCAACACGGGGTGCTCTGTGCAGGGGCAGCCATAGCTGGTGAACCTCCCCTGGCCTCCCTGCCTGCAGGGAAGGCGCACCCGGGTTCCCAGGGGCTCAGCAGCATCTGCCTTGCGCTAAAAATACATACGCAGAAAGCCTCGGTGCAGAGACCCACATTCCTGGAGCCTGCCGCAGCCGTAACCGGAGAAGCAGCACTTGCTTGGGCTTGGGTTGAGACAGGGGACGTGGGTTCTGGGCTTGGCTTGGCCACCACCCTGGTGCCATCCCGCACCAGCCTGTCCCCATCCAGGTCCCCTCCGTGGCAGGTGGCACGAAGCTTGTGGGCACCCTCTTGCCGGGGTGCCCTGGGGGTGCATGCAGCAGCGGCCAGGCTTGGGGCCTGTAGGACAGGGCAGCGGATGTGGCACTTCTCTAGCAGGTGTCACAGCCGCAGGAAGGAAAACACATTCCTGGGAAGGCGTCACGGTGTCCAACTCTCCTGCAGCTGCTGGGGTCCAGGAATTCCTCTGCGCAGCTGCCTCCAGCGTCTTTGTGGGGAGCCTCTCTGTAATTCCCCTGGTGCCACAACGGCAAGGCGGTGCTGCTGGAGCAGGTGCTGCCATCGCCTCCCCTGCTGTGCAGCGGGGCAGGCGATGATGGCAGGGCTGTGCTGGCGCTTGTAGCGTTGGTCAGGGAGATCCCTTGCCTCTGCCTGGGGCTGGCTGTCCCTGGCAGTGTTAGCTCGAAGGGGGCAGGGTGGTGGCTGCCTGCCAGGCTGTGCTGCGAGCTGCTCCGCATGAGCTGGGCCCTGGTGCCAGCCCGGCAGCCACACAGCAGCTCCTCCGTGCACCCTGCCACGCTGCTCCCGCCTGTGCCACGGCCACCGTGCTGCCGAGGCTGAGCAGCCGCTGCCTAACGCACCGTCTCCCTTTGCAGGACATGCTCAATTCCAAGAACTCCACCATCAAGGACCTGCAGTTCCAGCTGGCCCGAGCCTGTAAGGTAAGGGAAGGGGCTGGGGGCGATGGCTGTGGCTTACCGGGGTGGAAATGGGACCTGCTGCCCCAGGCCATGCACAGAGTGCAGGGAAGGGGACTCGAGCAGCCCAGCTGAGCTGCTTCGTGCCCTGGGCCAGGCAGGCCCCAGCCAGGCCAGTGTCCCCTGCAAAGGCAGGCACGTTGGGTGTTCCCCACCCGCCCCGGTGAAGGGGCTGCAGGGAGCCCCTGCCCAGGCGTGGAGGGGCTGGGTTGGAGCTGGGCTTCGGGCTGACTGGGGAGCACTTCTCTTGCAGGCACACAATGACATGCTGCAGACGTTTGAGGCAAAGCTGACAGCCTTTGGCATCCCCCTGGACAACCTGGGCTTCAAGCCCCTGGTGAACCCCGTGCCGGGGCAGGTGCTGGGGCAGGGCCCTGCGGGACTCGTTGCTGTGCCCACCTGACCCCAGCCCCCACCGAGGGACCACTGTGCCACGCAGGGAGTGGGGCCGTGCCCCTCGTGCTCTGACAGACCCCAGCGAGCCTTCTGCAGGACCCAGAGGACCCTCTCTCCCCTCCCCAAGGGGCGTGTTTCCACCAGAGCAGCCCCCTGCTCCTGCTGCGGGAGATGCCGGCTGCAGGCAGCTGCCAGCCGGGGTGGCTCTGACCAAGTGATGCCAGCATGGCCCAGGACCACGGCACAGCTGGGGGGGTCCTGGCATCCCACACACCAGACTGGGTGGAGCAGGGGGCCCATGTAGGGCCCCCCCAGGCTCCTGAGCTGGCCTCCCTGGCTGTGTTGCCTCTCGGTCTCCCCTCCTCTCCCCGCCCCTGCTGAGAAGCCATTTGTGTACTGCCTCCGGGAAGGTGATTTTTTTCTTTTAAGACAAGCGGTGCTGTTTGAAGCCTTTAATGGTGTCAGTAGCGTAGTTTCCTGCGTCCCTGGGGGGAGGATGTGCCTTTCCCCTAACTGCCCCGGTACGTTGTGTAGGAGTAGGGGCTGATCAGCAGTGGGATGTGCAGCTTCTGGGAGGCGTCGGTGATGGTGAACACAACCTGGGGGAGAGTGAGGAGGCAGAGGCTGCGATTTCCCTCCGGCAGGCTCAGCTAGCCAGAGCTGGGCTCTGGGGGATGCTCGGAGTGGAGCCGGCAGCTCCCAAAAGCCTGGCTGCAGCACCTGGACCCCTGCTCCGGTCCCAGTGTGGTGGCAGCTGGCTCCTGGGGCCCCATCCACCTGCTCCCCGTGCTCCGTACCTCCACAAAGGGGTAGAAGCTGGCGTGCCCCAGGCCCTGCCAGTACGCTGCCGTCTCAAAGCGCAGCTTGTAGGTGCCGGCCTTGGCCTGTCCCACAGCCAGGAGGGGCAGGCAGCGCCCGTCCGCATCTGTCCACCTGCAATCAGAAGGAGCAAGCCCTGCCACCGCAGCCGTCCCCAGCTCCGAGGGACGCCCCTGGCAGCTGGCTCGCCAGGGAACAGGCACCAGCCTCCTCTGCCTGTAGCGCTGCCACCGGCTCTCCTACCTCTGCACCAGCTCCGTCCACTGCTGCCCCGGCTCCTGCAGCTGGGACAGCCGGATAGCCAGGCCCGCGGCCGGCAGCCCCGTCGCCGTGTTCAGCACGTGGGTGGTCAGGGGGCCATTCGCCATCTCGGGGGGGTCTTTAGCCTGGGGCAGAGGAGTAAGCGAGGCTGGGATGTGTGCTGGCAGCGCTGCCTGCCTCCCCGCTCCTCTGTGCCGCGGCTGCCCATGCCACAGCCGAGCCCCCAGCCCCTCTCCAGAGGGACCCTTGCTCACAGTACTGGTGTACCACCTCCCTGCAGCCAGGGCTGTCCCAGCAGAACCCTCTGTCCCCAGCACCCTGCTGTGTCCCAGGGCAGGGACACGTGTCCTTCCTGTGTCATGGGGCTCAGTTCCGTCGGTGCCAGGGCCCTGCCCACAGCCCAGCTGCCGCTCCCCCCCGGGCACTGCCGCTGCCTGCAGCATGGGCACCTGCCAGGTTGCTGCCAGCACAGGGGGGTGCTGCATGCCCGGGGCAGCACCGGGCCGCCACGCATCCGTCCGTCCCAGCGGGCCGTGGCATGGTGGCTGCAGCTGGCCTGCACCCAGGGAACAGCCCTGTCCCTGTCCGTGTGGGTGGACATTAACCCTGCAAGCACGCCAGAGCTCCTGGGGCCAGTGGTGCGGGGCCAAGGGCAGCGCTGGCGGGGGCAGCCGGGCCCCTTCCCCTCTGGGAGCCCCCAGATTGTGCTTGACAGGGTGGGAGCGCGACACAGGGGCTGCATCCTGCGGCTCCAGCACTGCTGCCAGCTGGGCAGGGCCAGGCTCCCTCCCTGGAGCGGGGCTGGCTCTTGCTGCGTCCCGGCACGCCAGCTCCAGGCCTCGGCTGCTGGCTGAAGCGAGGATGCCGGTGAGGCATGGCGGCGAGCACCAGTGCCCGGCTGCTTACCTGGCTTCCCTCCGTCCTGCCCGACCAGGAGCCCACAGCTGGTGACACTGTGCAAAACGCCATCCCCTGCACCGGCCACCCTTCCCAGCGCCGCAGCCTCTCCCCAGGGAGCTGGTGAGGCTGGATGCCGCTATCCCGGCACAGGCCACAGCAGCACCGGGCACTCCGCCCCGGCTGGGCCGAGCCAGCACAGGTGGCTTCCCCCTGGGAGGTGTGCCCCAGAGCCATACCAGCACCCACGCTCCAGCAGCACCGCGGCCCCGGGGTTGGTGGACCGGAGCCCAGTGGGACGTCGGGGCACCGGGCCAGGAGGAGCCACGGCAGAGCTGCCATCCCAGCCTCGCCTTCCTCCTTGGAAAGCGCCCGGAGCGCATTGGCGCTGCGGCAGACGGCCACATGGGCGCTGCCAGGAACCGGCAGCAGCTCCACCGTGGTGGACCCCTGGCTGTCCACCTGCCGTGGGGGCACGGGGGTGGTCTCAGCACCTCACCTGCACTTTAATGAGGACGGTGGCAGTGGCCTGCAGCCCGTACCCGTCCATGTCAGCCGCCTGGACCTCCAGGGTGTATTCAGGGACCACCTGCAGCGAGAGGCTGTGTCACCCCTCAGCAGGGGGGCGAGAGTCAGGTTTGGGGTGGCCTGGGGCTCACCTGTGCTACTAGCCCTGCAGCAGTCACGAAGATTGCCCCGGTGCTCGGGTTGATGGCAAACATGTGGGGCTGGGGCCAGCCCGGCGTCTGGCGCAGGATGGAGTAGAACACAATACCATTGTTGGAGTTCACCATGTCGTCCTGGTCCGTGGCCAGCACCTGCAGCACATGGGTGCCTGGCAGCAGGCAGTTATCGGTGACATGTCCCCTGTGCCCCCGGCGATGCCTCCTGCTCAGTGGCATCGCTCTCACCTGGCTCAGCCCCCTCCAGCACGGTGCCATTGAAAACTGCCTGGGTGAAGATGGGCCGGTTGTCATTCTGGTCTGTGACGGTGATGATGATCTCCATGGGGTCCTCCACAGGCTGCCCGTTGGCCGACACGGCGTGGGAGAAGAGCTGCGAGGGGCACCGTCAGCTCGTGTGCGGCCCCAGGGACCATCCCCTCCCCATCCCGGCCCCCCCACTCACGATGTATTTATCAATCTCCTCCCGGTCCAGCGGCTTCGTCACTTCCAGCCACCCCGTCTCCCGCTCGACAGTGAAGACGCCCACGGGGGGGGTGTCCGCCCCCTGCCCCGTGATGCTGTAGAAAACTGTGGTCTCCTTGTTCTTGTTGGATTTGATCTGGCAGCGCGGCAGAAGGGGGGGTTAGGGGGGTCCCAGTGCTCTGGGGACCCCCCCTGCCCTGCGCCCCGATCCCCTGTACCTGCACCAGCTTCTTGGGGAAGGGTCCCCGCTCGTTCTCAGGGCAGTTGATGGGGGGGATGACCCAGTCCCTCTTCTGCCGCTGGAGGCCATGGCCATGCTCAGGGAAGACCAGCATGTCCTGTGGGATGGTGAGTGGGGCTGAGCGGCTGCAGGGAGGGGGGCAGAGCGCTGCCCAGGGGCTGGGGGGGCTCTCCACCTGCCCCCCCGCCCCCCCAGATGTGCAGCAGCCCCCTGCCCCCATCGCATGGTCCTACCAGCAGGAGGAGGAGGGAGAAGGTGCAGGGTGACATGGCTCCAGCTGCACTGACTGCTCCTCTGGGTGCCAGCTGGGAACGTTGGCTGTGACCTTGGCCCAGTCCTGCCGGGAGAGGCAAGTGCGCAGGCGGGGGCCCAGCCGGCAGTGCCAGCACGGAAGGGGACCCGGGGGGACCCACGCAGGTGCCCAGCACACCCAGAGGTGGTGGTGGTGGGCTCCAGGCACCCCTCAACAGCCCCATGCACCGCAGGGTGCTGAGGATCCATTGGGCCCTTGGAGACACCACACCCAGTGGGCTGCAGCCCTCGGGCAATGCCCAGGGCCGGGTGCCCCCCCCCAGGGCGCCGGGAAGGGGGGCAATGCTGCGGCTGGTGCCCGACGGGACCCTCGGCAGGATGAGCGCCCCGATCCACCCGGCAGCGGGCCGGGAGGCGCCGGAAGAGCCGCCGGTGCCGCTGGGTGCTGGGTGTCCTGGGGGGTCCCCAGGGGTCGGGCTGCGGCACCGGGGGCGGGGGGCGTGGCGGGGGTCCCGGAGGCTCGGGGCGGGGGGGCCGCAGGCCGGGGCGGTACCTGCGCGGCCGCCTCACCTGGAACCAGCGCGCTGCGGCGGCGGCGGCGGCGGGCGGGGCGGGGCGGGGCGGGGCGCGGCGGGGCGGGGCGGTGACCAGCGGCGGCAGCGGACGGGCCATGCGGGGGCCGCGCTCCGGGCTCTGCCCGCTCTTCATCCTCATCATCCTCCTCCTTCTCCTCCCGCTCCTCCCGGCGGCCGCCGCCCCCCCGGCCCGGACGTGTGTTCCCCGGGGGCTGCGCCGCGGGCCGCTCCCGGCACCAGGTAACCGGCGCCGTCGGGGCGCGGCTCCGCCCGGCCCCCCGGGATGCGCAGCTGGGCCCGCACCGGGATCGGGGCGCCGGTGGGACGGGCGGGGTTGGGGGCGGCGGGACCCCCCCCTCGCTGCAGCGCTCGGTCCCGCCTTGCTCCTCCCGGGCTTGTGGGGCCGGCTGTGCCCCCCCCCTTCCCGCCCCGGGCCGTGGGGTCGGTGCTTTTCGGGGGGGGGCGGCGTTCCTAGAGGGTGGGGGCGGTTGGGGTTCCCGGGGAGCTGGGCCGTGGGCCTGGCGGGGCTCCTGTGCTCCCCCGGGCGGCCGGGGCTCGTTACAGGGCTGTGCCCCCCTGGGTGATGGGCTGCGGGTGCCCCCCGGCAGCGGGAGGTTGGGGCGGGGGGCTGGCCGCTACCGGCGCCCCTGGCCCAGCCATGGGGCACCCACCGGGGCAGAGCCGGGTCCCCGCAGGGTGGGTGCCCCGGGGCTGGGCTGGGACTTGCCGCCGCCGGTGCCGGCGGGTGCCCCGGGGCAGCGGGGCTGGGCTCGCCTTATGGCGCGGAGCACGGAAAGCACCTCTCGGGGAGCGCTCCGCCGGGCCCGCCGCTGGGGACCCCCTCGGTGGGCAGCATGGGGCCCGGGGCACCGGCGGGCTGGGCACGGGGGGGGGATCCTGACCCCGGGCGGCCCCTCGGCAGGGAGCAGCAAGCCGTGCCGCGGCTGGGGAGTGGGGCTGGGGGATGCCCGGGGCTCCTGCTGCTGCGGTGTGGGGCAGCCGTGGGGCACAGCCCTCCTTACCCCGCTCCCCGGCTCCCACAGCCCCGCTGCCCGTCCTCCCGGCCGCTCAGCCTCCGGAGCTGGCTGAGCCCCGATAATCCCCTAATCCTGCCTCTGGGCCGTGTCCAGCCCCGGCGATGCAGCGTGGTCCTGGGCGGGGGGGCTGTGCTGAGCCCCATGCCCTGGCCATGGGCGGCTGTGAGCCCCGAGGGGGGTGACACACCGGGTGGGAGGCCGGGGCAGGGCTCTGCCTGTTCAGGAATTTCCCCGTCATCTACAAAACAAAGCCGAAACTTCCAGCCTGCTCCTGCGCCGCTCCCGGCAGCCCCCGCCCGACCTGCTGGAGCCTGGGGGGCCGGGGGTGCTGGGACTGCTGGCGGGGGGCGGCGGGACGGACACACGACGACGGGCTGCGGGACGGGTCCCCCCACAGCCCCTGACCCCCTCCCTCTTGCAGCGAGCCCCAGCGGGACCGAGGAGCCCGACGTTGACGTTGGGGTGCAGAAGGATGGGGGCCCCGCACCACCTGGGGTGGCCAGGGTGCTCGCTGTACCCCCCCGGGGTGCTGCTGGCTGGCCAGACCCTGCCCCACTTCTTGCGCGGAGCAGGCGCTCCCCCCAGGTAACGCTGCCTGTCTGCCCCCCAAACCCTCCTGAACCCACCGGCTGGCTGCACGCTCACCTGCCCCCCCACCCCCAGGAGCTCCGTGGGGCTCGTGCCGCTCCCAGGAGGCAGAAGCGGGACTGGGTGATCCCCCCCATCAAGGTTCCTGAAAACGAGAGGGGCCCCTTCCCCAAAAAGCTAGTTCAGGTATGGGGGGCTCGGTCTGGACAGGGGGGTGGGGGCCCAGGCACCAATGTGGGTGCTGGGGAGGGGTCTGTCCCCCCTGTGTTGGGGCAGGGTGTGATGCTGCTGGGGGGGTGGGTTGCTGACTGCCCCCTCCCCGCGTCTGCTCCCAGATCAAATCCAACCGGGACAGGGACACCAAGATCTTCTACAGCATCACGGGGCAGGGGGCAGACGCCCCCCCTGAGGGCATCTTCACCATAGAGAAGGAGTCAGGCTGGATGAAGGTGACGCAGCCGCTGGACCGGGAGCGCATCGATAAGTATCACGTAGGTCCCTGCCAGGGGACGCCGGTGCGGCGCTGTGCCAGCATGCTGCACTGCTACGCCTGCTCACCCCTCTACCCCACAGCTCTTCTCCCATGCCGTGTCTGAGAATGGCAAACCGGTGGAGGAGCCGATGGAGATCATAGTCACGGTGACAGACCAAAATGACAACAAGCCCCAGTTCACACAGGAGATCTTCAGGGGCTCCGTGCCAGAGGGCGCTTTGCCGGGTAGGACCCTGTGCCACGGTGAAGCTCTGCCTCCCACTGGCCACGTCCCTTGGGGAGAGCCCTGGGACCGTCCCCATGGGGGATATGGGTGCTCTGTCATCCCCCCCTGCACCCCACTCATCAGGACATCCCATCCCCAGGCACCTCTGTGATGCAGGTGACCGCCACGGATGCGGATGACGCAGTGGAGACCTACAACGGTGTCATCGCCTACTCCATCCTCAGCCAGGAGCCACGGGAGCCACATCCCCACATGTTCACTGTCAACAGGGCCACCGGCGCCCTCAGCGTCATCGCCAGTGGCCTTGACCGGGAGGTGGGCTCTGTGGCACTGCAGGGTGGGCGGCCCCAGCCCCGAGCAGGGGGCTGACATAGTGTCTCTGTCCACCGCAGCGTGTGCGGGAGTACACGCTGACAGTGCAGGCGGCTGACCTGGATGGCGACGGGCTGACCACGACAGCACTGGCAGTGATCGAGATCGCAGACATCAATGACAACGCCCCTGAATTTGATCCTAAAACGGTAACGTGGGGTCCCCCCGGCAGGACCCTCTCCCCATGGGCTGGTGCCCGGCGGGCTGTGGTGCTGATGGTGCCTCCAAACCACAGTACGAGGCGGCCGTGCCGGAGAACGAGGCTGGGCGGGAGGTGGCCCGGCTGGCTGCCACTGACCTGGATGAGCCGAACACGCCGGCGTGGCGAGCCATCTACTCCATCCTGCGCGGCAACGAGGGAGGTGTCTTCACCATCACCACGGACCCCGCCAGCAATGAGGGTGTCCTCCGCACCATCAAGGTGGGTGTCCGTCCGTGCGTGTCCACTGTGTCCCACCTTGCAGCCCATGACGCAGTGCTGCCTGTCTCCTTCCCTCTCCTAGGGTCTGAACTATGAGGCCAAGAAGCAGTTTGTGCTCCACGTGGTTGTGGCCAACGAGGCCCCCTTTGCCGTGAAGCTGCCTACAGCCACCGCCACTGTGACTGTCAACGTGGAGGATGTCAACGAGGCACCTGTCTTCGATCCGCTGGTGCAGCTTGCCCAGGTGCCCGAGGACGTGCCGCCAGGGCAGACCCTTGCCTCCTGCATGGCCCAGGACCCTGACAAAGGCCAGGGGCAAAGGATCAAGTGAGTAGGGCCGGGGCTGGGGTTGAGGTCTAGGGAGTCCCCGCTACCCCTTGGCCATGGCACCAGCTCCCCTCTGCCCCCCAGGTACCTGGTGGGGCATGACCCGGCGGGCTGGCTGACCGTGCACCCTGAGAACGGCCTCGTGATGGCACGGGACCACCTGGACCGCGAGTCCCCCTTCACCAAGAACAGCACCTACACCGCCATACTGCTGGCCGTGGACGATGGTGAGGGCCATGAAAGGGGCCATTGTTCCCCCTTTCCCACGTGAGGGACGTGTGCTGCCATCACTGGGAACCACATCCTGGCTCCAGCACAGAGCAGTGCCAGGGGCTGCCTGTCGTCCTCCCCTGCTCCGGGCATCCCTGTCCCCAGGAGGGGCCTGGTTTTGGAGGATCCCCCCTCCAGTGTCGCTCCTCCCCGCAGGCTTGCCGCCCGCCACAGGCACCGGCACCCTGCTCCTCACCCTGCTGGACGTCAATGACCACGGCCCCGAGGCCGAGCCCCGGGACATCACCGTCTGCAACCGCAGCCCCCAGCCCCAGGTCCTCACCATCACCGACCGGGACCTGCCCCCCAACACCAGCCCCTTTCGTGCCGAGCTCACCCATGGCTCTGGGGACAGCTGGGCCGCGGAGGTCGGTGGCGAAGGTAATGTCGGGGGAGGGGAGCGGATGTTCAGCCTGAGACAGGCTGTGCTGTGGTGGTGTTACCAGTGTGTCCTCCGCTATGAGCCGCCCATCTCATGCAGGTGACACAGTCACCCTGCGGCTAGTGGCACCGCTGGAGCCAGATCTCTACAGTGTCTACCTGCGGCTCCTGGACCGGCCGGGCAAAGCCCAGCTCACAGTCATCACCGCGCGGGTCTGTGACTGTGAGGGGCCAACACAGAGCTGTCCCCAGAGATCCCAGCCTGCCACTGGCCTGCCCTTCGTCCTCGCTGCCCTGGGTGCTCTCCTGGCCTTGCTGCGTGAGTGGGGGGTCCGGGGGGTCCTGGTGCTGCGGGGCTGCACCCTGCTGTGGGGCAGAGCCCAGGGGGTGCGACCCTGCTGACGCCACTGCTCCTCCCCCCAGTCATGCTGCTGCTGCTGCTGCTCTTCATGAGGAGGAGGAAGGTGACGAAGGAGCCGCTGCTGCTGCCCGAGGACGACACACGGGACAATGTCTTTTACTATGGAGAGGAGGGTGGCGGGGAGGAGGACCAGGTGGGTGCACTGTGGGGGCTGGTGCCGGTACGGGCAGCCTGACCCTGCCCCCCCCTCCCCAACGTTTGTGTGTCCATGTCCCCCCCAGGACTACGACCTGCGACAGCTGCACCGGGGCCTGGACGCCCGCCCCGAGGTGCTGCTCCGCAATGACGTGGCCCCCACCCTCCTGCCGGCCCCCCAGTACCGGCCCCGACCCGCCAACCCCGACGACATCGGCACCTTCATCGAGGAGGTGAGCCCCAGCCTGTGTGGGGACCGGGGTGGTGGTTTGGTGCTGTCCCCCACACCCGTGCAGTGTCCCCAGCCTGGGGGGGGGGGGGGGACAGGCACTGACCCCTCTGCCCCCCACCCAGAACCTGAAGGCGGCAGACACGGACCCCACGGCCCCCCCCTACGACTCCCTGCTGGTGTTTGACTACGAGGGCAGCGGCTCAGAGGCCACCTCGCTCAGCTCCCTCAACTCCTCTGCCTCCGACCGCGACCAGGACTACGACTACCTCAACGACTGGGGCAGCCGCTTCAGGAAGCTGGCAGACCTCTACGGCGGCGGGGAGGACGACGACTAGGACCCCTCTTCCCCCTGCCCCATGCCTTACCGCTGCCTGTGCCTTGGGGCTGCCCCGTCCTGCTGTGCCCCCTCCCCAGCGGCAGCCCCCTCGCCTTCCTCTCTGTTTTTCTTCTTCTTTTTTTTTTTTTTTTTATTTTTATTTTTTAAATGTATGAAATAAAGGTAGTGTGATGCTACGGACGAGGTGAGCAGGTGCTGGTGTAAGTTTTAATAAAGGATGTGGTGGCTTTTTTTAGATGCTCCAGCTTCTGCATGGCTTTGTGCCCTAGCTGAGGGGGAGCCAGGAGCTGCTGCCCGCCCTGGGCGTTGGTGCTGACCCCAGCCCCACTGTGCCCCCCCAGCCCCTTGCCCACAGCAGTGCTTCCCCACATGTGTGGTGCCTGTGGGCACGGTGGTAGCACCACCTGTCCCGGGGACAGTGCCCGTGGCCCCCCAACAGCGGGGCCCCCCCAGCGTGTCCCTGTCCCTGCAGGGTGCGGTGCCACTGTGGGTGAGCACCGGCAGGGCACTGAGCCCCCCACCCTTTGCACTGTGGGAGCAGCACCCGTGGCACCGGGCATTTGTGGGGACAACCCCCCCTTGACTTTGCAGTTCCCCCCGTGCTGGAGCCCTGACCCCTGCAGCTTCCCCCCCCGAGGTGACCATCACCCCTTGCGGGGCAGCCCCCGGCCGTGGGGGACCCCGGCCACGCAGCTACCAGCCATAAATCCCTCCACCGGGGGGGCCGCGGGCTCTACTGCTGTACGTGGGCAGGGGGCAGCCCCCTGCCCGCCCCCGGCCGGGGGCTCAGCCCGGGACATCCCCAGCACCGGGCGCTTCTCACCAGCCCCGGGCTCAGCCCCGTGGGGCGGCCGGTGGCAGCGGGGGTCCCTGCCGGTTTCTCCGTGGCGTGGGGCCACCCCGGCCGTCCCGTGTGTGGGGACAAGGAGGGGTCCTGGCGGGGCCGGGGCCTGCAGCACCCGGGGGGGCGTTTGCCCCCCCGGGGCCGTGGGGTGGGTGCGCTCAGGGTCGCTCCCGGCTCCGGGCACTCAGCGGCACCGACGGGGCTCCCGCAGCCGGGGGATGCCGGGCCGGGGCACGGGGTTACCGGAGGTACCGGGGTCCGGGGGCGGGGGCGGGCGGGGCGGTGCCGCCTCCCGTCGGGGCGGAGCGCGGCGGGGCGGTTCCCGGGGTGGGGGCCGGCACCTGCAGGCGGGACCGGGACCGGGCCCAGGACCGAGATCGGGATCGGGATCCACCTGCGGCTCGGCGGGGGCAGCGCCCCGATCACTCCGGCACCGACAGCAGCACCGGCAGCGGCACCGAGCCATGGGGCGGTGGGGGGGCTGCGCGGCCCCGCTCTGCCTCCTCCTGCTCCTGCTCCAGGTGAGGGACGGGACGGGACGGGACGGCGGGACCCGGGACGGCGGGACCCTGCCCGGGACTGACCCCTCTCTCCGGGCAGGCCGACCACCGGCTGTGTGAGCAGTTCGTGCCGTGCCAGCCCGGCTTCACCGCGGAGACCTTCAACCTCACGGTGCCCCGGGACAGCGTGGTGGCGGGGCAGGTGCTGGGGCGAGGTAAGGCGGGGAGCCGTGGGGACGGACGGGCGCGGGGCACTGGGGTGGTCCTGGGGACGGGCTGGGTGCACGGCGCTGGATTTGGCAACGGTGGACGAAGCCGTGGTTCCGTGCCTGTGTGGTGCCGGGGTGGCGATGGGGATACTCTCCACCTGACTCTGTGGGTGGCTGTGGAGGACAGGGCCATGGGGCTGGCCCCACAGCAGTGGGGACAGGCTGGGTGCACACTGCCACAGGTGGCACTTGCGGACACAGCCGTGGCAAGGGGCTGGGGCAGCGTGGGTGCCCGTGCTCCCATGGCGGCGGGACGGTGGTGCGGCGCGGGGGCAGCGGGTGCCTCTCCCTGGGTGCGCCGGTGCGGGCGGTGCTGACTCAGGCGGCACAGGCCTGTTGGGGCCGGCGTGCTGGAGCATGGGGCCACACCGGCACCGTCCTGGTCCTGCCCCACACCTCGCCTGGCCGTGGGGACCCAGCACCCCGGGTTTGCAGGGGCAAACACCTGCCCTTCGCAGCCAGTGCAGGTTCCCCGGGCAGCCTTCGGCGTGGGGACGGTGGTGTCTCACCATGCCAGCGTAAAAGCCCCGTCTCACCGCGGTGGGTGCCGGCAGTGAGCTCTGCCTGCGTGGCTGTGCCGGGCTGGGCCCCAGCCTGGGTTGCCAACCGCACACCGAGCCATGGCAGCCATGTGCTGGGGTGCTGCCGGCTCTGGGTGCACAGGGAGGCGCCAGGGAAGCGGGTGCTGGGGACCTGCTGCCGCTTTGGGGTGCCCTGTGCATCCCACCCCCCAACCCATGGGTGCTGGGAGGCCACACGGTGGCTGGATGCAGGCTCCCAGGGCAGCACTGGGGTGTCGCCATGGTTGATGGTGGTGCTGGCACCATGGTCTGCCGGGGGCAGCTGGGGCTGGGAGTGCAGAGCACCACACTGGGGGCTCCTAAACCCCCCCGGTGGCAGAAGAGCTTCGCCTGGGCTGCGGGTATGCAGCTGGGAGCTGGACCCTGCCCCACACCTCAGGAATTGCTGGTTTGTTAGCTTTCTGGTTGATCATTAACAAAGCTGCAGTAGCCCTGGTCTCCATTGGAGCAGTGCCCAACATCAGGGTGATGGGCAGCCACAAGGCCTCAGCGTCTCCTCACTGCTTAGGGCTGGTCCCCAGAGCATAGGGCTGGTCCCCAGAGCCGCAACCTGCTGGAAATTCCTCATCCCACCACCAGCACTTCCAGTTTTGGGTCCTGGGTGGAAACGGGGTGTGGGAGGAGGGAAGATGTCTGCTCATATGGGTCGTGTGCCAGCCTGGTGATGCCCGGCCATACCATGGTGATGCCCTGCCATGAAGGTGGACAAGCGTGGTGGGTGCTTGGCAATGCCATGCCACACAGCACGCCAAAACCCGCAACCAGGCTGCAGTGAGGGTGGGCTGACGAGCTGGCCTGTAATTAGGCTGATGAGTTGAGCGCAGTGTTTTCCCTCCAGCAGGTCAGGACAGGCCCCGCACAGCGCTGGGGCTGGGGAGACGAACACCTGCGTGGGGGTTGCGGCGTCCCCGGGGCTGGGCCAGGACCCCGCCGCTCTGCTCAGCGGGTGGTGGTGGGGTCTTTGGGGTGGCAGTGGGGGTCTCTGGGGTGGCAGGGCCCTGCAGGACATGGCAGGGGCTGGGACGCTTCCCTGTCAGCCCTGGGTGGGGGAACCTCAAGTCTGAAGTCACAGCGAAACTTGGGTGACGTCAGTGGGCGCGCTCACAGGATGCGGCGCTCGCAGCACCTTTGCCCTGGCTGCCCACAGGCTGACGTGACCCACCCCCCGTCGCCAGCTTGCACCCCGGAACTGCCGTGCTTGCACAACCCACGCAGACCAGGCACCACCGGGGTGGTGACAGCCGGCAGCAGAGGGTGGTAGCATTGCCACAGCTCTGCCCGTGAGTCAGTCTGTGCCCAGCCCTGGTGAGACACCATGGGACGCAGGGTGGCTTGGTGGGCTGCTCCGGTCCCCATCCCGGTGCAGGGTCTCATCCCTCTGCCCTGGTTGGTAGTCTGGTAACGCAGGGTCTGGCTGCCCCAGTGCCCCGTGGGTGGTGGCGAGGGTCTGGAAGGGGGGGACACCTCCAAGGGACCCCCATCCAGCTCTCCTGGCCTCCTGCCCCTCTGCAGGAGGAGAGGAGAGGGGCCCCCGGCTGCCAGCCCCGGGGAGGGGAGGGTTACAGAAGGCTTTCCTTCAACTGAGGAGCTGGAACCACTGGAAAAACAGGTTGTGCACGGCCAGGTGGGAAGGGGGGGAGCGGGCGGGCGCTGAGTGCTCCTTGCACCTATTTGGCGTGGGGCTGAGCGCCGAGCACTCACTGCACCCAGTGAGGGGCTGGGGGCTGAGCACTGCCCACTTGCCGCTCCCATCCGGCACGGTGCCAGGTCCCAAGTGCCAAGTACTGTGCCTGTGCCCATAGGTGCTGGGGTGCCTCTCCCCACCGCCGGCCCCCGCTGCGGCAGCACCCGGCCTGCCCTGGCACGATCCTGCCCAGCCAGCCCCACCGGCTCCCCTGGCCCACAGCCTTTGCCGGGGGTCCCACCGTGGGGCTGAGCTGGGCTGGCATCGTGCCGGCGGGTCCTCCCTGGCTGCCTGGGCTGGGTTGGGAGCACCGTGGTGGGCAGGGGGGGCAGCCCCCAGCCCAGGGCCTGGCAATCGCTCCCCACCTGCCTCCATCCTGCCGGCACCTCCGAATTCCTGGGCTGCAAGTGGGCTGACGTAAGGGCAGTGGGACCAGCAACGGCAGCGCCAGCCCCAGCAGTGGCCTCGTGCCCGGCGTTCGGGCGTGCTCGCTGCCTCCCACCCCAGGCACGTTGCCTTCCTGTGGCACAGCCCCGGCACCCACTCTGCACGGTGTGGGTCACGCCAGGGCCGGTGGCGGCAGCGCTGGCAGGGACCCCAGCCCGGGTGCTGCTAGTTCAAACAAACCATCTCGCAGACAAAGGGTGTTTGTTCAGGAGATCCCGGCAGCGAGGCACCCGCTCATGTGATGCCTGCTGACTGCCGCTGCGCTGCTCGCAGCCTCCCCCCGGGCTGGCCATGGCCCCCGTGTGCTGGTCCTGGCTCATACTGTGCCCCAGCAGAGTGCCAAGCTGGTGACACCAGGACACTGTTTGTCCTAGTCAGTGGTGGGTGCCTGCTGTCCCTGGGGCCTCCCTGCAGCAGAGGTGTCGGAGGTCCCAAAGGGTTCCTGGGCAGGTTGAGTGCCCCAGCTGTCACCCAGCGCCATGGGTGCACTGGGGCCAGTACCTTTCAGCCCCACGGGTTAATGTTCCCCTCCTGCAGTGGGTCGCAGCCTGGGCTGTCCCTGCTGCAGACGTGTGGCCATGGTCCCCAGACGTGTGGGGGCTCAGGGACACTGCATGGGTCCTCAGGCACTGGGGCACCGTAACCCACCAGCCTGCAGTGCCCTGTGGATCATCCCTGGCAACACACATGGCCCCCCCTGGCCCGGCTGCCGGGGCACTGGGTGCCAGCGCAGGTGAGTGGGTGCTGCCGTGCTGCCCTTGTTTTTATTTGAAAAGCAGACAGAGCAGCAGTACCCACTGCCACAGGCGTGGCACAGTGACATGCCACATGTGGGGATGTGTTGTGCCGCATGTGGGGATGTGCTGTGCCACAGGGATGCACCATGCACGGGGATGTGCTGCATGGCAGGGATGTGCCATGTGCGGAGATGGGCTGTGCACAGTGCCGTGTGCGGGGATGTGCTCCACACAGCGGGGACACGCTGTGCTGAGTGCCATTTGCCCCGTTGTGACAGGCTGCCAGGGATCCCACAGCACGGCAGGTTGTGCTGTGCCGTGTCCTGCACCAAAGCCACAGCAGGGATGCACTGTGTGTCATGCCATACACCCTGCTCGTGCCCAGGATGGGATCCTGGTAGGGCATGTGGCACTGTGCATGTTGTGTCCCCACTGCACCTGTGACCCCACGGTCCCCCCGAGCCTCCAAGCTGTGGCCATCATGCATGTGCCCATGCCCATGCACTGTCCTGCGCCCTCCTGCTCTGCTGCCTGCCTGTCCCATGGTGTCTGGCCTCCTGCCCTGCCCTCACCAGCTCCCCCCCGGGCAGCACCAGCAGCCCCCTGCCCACTCACTCTCCCTGTCCCCAGTGAGCTTTGTGAACTGTGGTGAGCAGCAGCGTGCCATGTACCTCTCGGATGACACACACTTCAGGGTGAGCAGGGATGGTGTCATTTCTGCAACCCGGCCCCTGCAGCTCCAGCGGCAGGAGATCAGCTTCTCTGTCTACGCATGGGACATCTTGGGCAAGAAGCATTCGACCAGGGTGACCCTGCGCAGGTGGTGGCATCATCGCCTCCACCAGCACCAGGTAAAGTGCAGCTCCTCTCCCTGGAGTCGCTGCACCCCCCTCCCCAGGGCAGGTTGTGCAGAAGGTTTGGCGAGGTGCTGGCACTGAGCTGAGCTGCTCTCCCTGCAGGACGCAGCGCCTGACGTGCTGGTCTTCCCTAAGCACCACCATGGCCTCCAGCGGCAGAAGAGGGACTGGGTCATCCCCCCCATCAACTGCCCCGAGAACGAGCGGGGACCCTTCCCCAAGAAGCTGGTGCAGGTACAGGGGATCGGGGCGCAGGGCAGGGGGGGTCCCCAGAGCACTGGGACCCCCCTAACCCCCCCTTCTGCCGCGCTGCCAGATCAAATCCAACAAGGACAAGGAGACCACAGTTTTCTACAGCATCACGGGGCAGGGGGCGGACACCCCCCCCGTGGGCGTCTTCACCATTGAGCGGGAGACGGGGTGGCTAGAGGTGACGAAGCCGCTGGACCGGGAGGAGATCGATAAATACGTCGTGAGTGGGGGTCCGGGATGGGGAGGGGATGGTCCCTGGGGCCGCACACGGGCTGACGGTGCCCCTCGCAGCTCTTCTCCCACGCCGTGTCGGCCAACGGGCAGCCTGTGGAGGACCCCATGGAGATCATCATCACCGTCACAGACCAGAATGACAACCGGCCCATGTTCACCAAGCAAGTCTTTGTTGGCTATATTGAGGAGAACGCAAAGCCGGGTGCGTGGGGGACTGGCTTGCCGTGGGCCCTGTGGCTGGAACCATGCAGGGCGCTGAGCCGGAGCTGTGCCAAGGTGTCCAGCTGGTTTCGTCTGATGAGTAAAATCCCCCCTGCTTGTCTCTGTGTCCAGGCACATCTGTGATGACCGTGAACGCCACAGATGCAGATGATGGGGTCAATGTGAACAACGGCATCATCAACTACTCCATCCTCAGCGAGGAGCCCAAGAGTGCGCAACGGATGTTCACCATTGACCCGGAGAAGGGCATCATCAGTGTCATCGGCACCGGGCTGGACCGAGAGGTGGGAACCCTCGCTGTGTCTCAGGGGACTGTGCACCAGCTCTGCAGTGGGACTTGCCGTGGGGAGCCAGGGATGCTGGAGCCCCAGGGTCTGGGCCAGTCTGGGGATTTGCCATCCCTGGGTCACTGCCCTGCTCTGGGGTGTCTGCAGCCCCAAGTCCATTTGGGATCCGCGCTAGGGACATTGCAGGGGCCCCCAGCTGTGCTGAGTCCCGGGGGCGGGTGGACTCCCAGTCGTTTGGGTGGGCAGTGGGGACGCTGGCAAGTGTCTGTGCTGGTGATGAATACCACGACTGGAGAAGGGTGGAAGAGCCGGCAGGTGATGTCCCCCCTAGAGAAGGGGGACATGCTGGACCCTACCCCTGCCCTAACCATGGTGATTTTGACTTGTAGACCACTCCCAACTACACACTGATCATCCAGGCTGCGGACCAGGAGGGCAGTGGCCTGACCAACACTGCCACCGCCATCGTGGAAGTCACCGACGCAAACGACAACCCTCCCATCTTCAACCCCACCTCGGTACCCGCGCCAGCTCCTGCGAGCCACTGCCCTCGCCGGGCCACCACGGCACGAGTCCCTGCACCCACCCCATGGTGGTGCCCAGGACCGTGCGGGTGACCATCCCTGTCCCCTCTCTTGCAGTATGAGGGGATGGTGAATGAAAATGAGGTGGGGGTGGTAGTGGCCCGGCTGCACGTGATGGACGGGGACATGCAGGGCTCCCCTGCCTGGCAAGCTGTCTACCGCATCAAGAGCGGAGACCAGGATGGTGACTTCAGCATCACCACCGACCCCAAAACCAACGATGGCATCCTGAAAACCGCCAAGGTGGGTCCTGCTGCTGCACAGCCGCCCTGGCACCAGCTGCCTCCCTGCCAGTGCTACCCAGCTCCTCTCTCCTGCCCCCCTCCAGGGCCTGGATTACGAGACCAGAAGCCGGTATAACCTCGTGGTGACAGTGGAGAATGCCGTCCCCTTCACCGTGCCCCTGCCGCTCTCCACAGCCAGTGTCCTGGTGTTGGTTGGAGATGTGAATGAAGCCCCTGTTTTCGTGCCCCCAGTTAAGAGGGTGGAGGTGATGGAGGATCTGCCACCGGGGCACCAGGTCACCTCCTACACTGCCCAGGACCCGGACAAGGATCAGAGGCAGAAAATCACGTGAGTGGGGGGGTGTTGGGGGTGGGGGGGGGCACGCTGCGGTGCCCGAAGGGCTGCACTGTGCCACACGCTGCATCCCTCCTGCTGAACCCTCGCGTGTTCCAGGTACCGCATGGGCAGTGACCCCGCGGGGTGGCTGGCCATCGACCCTGAGAACGGCATCGTCACGGCAGCCCAGCCGCTGGACCGGGAGTCAATGCACGCCATCAACAGCACCTACAAGGCCATTGTCCTGGCGGTGGACAGTGGTGAGGAGCGCCCTGCCTTGCCCTTTGGGAAGGGGCTGTTGCTGCCTGCCCGTGTGCTGAGGCAGGGGCCAGGACTCCCTCCCGAGGTGCCTTGCTAACCCCTGGTCCTGCAGGGTCGCCGGATGCCACTGGCACAGGGACGCTGCTCCTTCTCCTCCAGGATGTGAACGACAATGGGCCCATGCCAGAGCCCCGGATCTTTGACATCTGCAACCGGCAGCCTGAGGAGCAAACGCTGAACATTGTCGACAAGGACCTGCCCCCCAACACCTACCCCTTCCAAGCAGGGCTGGAGCACGGCTCTGGTGCCAACTGGACTGTCAGGGTGATTGAACAAGGTAAGTGCCACCTAGTCTGGCCTGGCCACCTGCCCTCAGCATGGGGTGGTGAGGAGGCACCGAGCAAGGGCCAGATCCCAGGTCCCCTTGGCTTTCTGTGCTCCCCCAAGCGCAGCTGGTGCTGGCCCCCATGATGGGCATCAGGTTGGGGAACTGCCACATGCAAAGCTCTGCACTGGTGCCGAGGGTGTCCCCAAACCGAGGAGGGGGGACCTGTCTCTGAGCCCAGCTCCTCTCTCTGGTGCAAGACCTGCTGGTGCTGAAGCTGGTGAAGCAGCTGGAGCCGGGGGAGTACAGCATCTTCCTGAAGCTGACGGATGGCCAGGGCAAGGTGCAGGTGACGCCAGTCAAAGCCCAGGTGTGCGACTGTGAAGGGCCAGCCAAAAACTGTGAGCGGCGAGCGTACATTGCTAGTGGCGTGGGCATCCCCACCATCCTGGGCATCCTGGGTGGCATCCTGGCGCTGCTGAGTGAGTACCACAGGATGGGGATGGGACGGGGCTGGAGCCACCCTCACCCTGCTGCCCTGACGCCGGTGCACTCTGCTTGCAGTCCTGCTGCTGCTGCTGCTGCTCTTTGCCAGGCGCAGGAGGGTGGTGAAGGAGCCACTGCTCCCACCTGAGGATGACATGCGGGACAACGTCTACCACTACGACGAGGAGGGTGGTGGTGAGGAGGACCAGGTGAGACGACTGTGCCAGGCTGGACCCTGCCCGCCAGGTCCCTGTGGCACTCTCCTCCTTCACACTCCAGGTCCCAGAGTAGCAGTGCTCGTGCCCATCCTTAAGCGTTGTTTCCCCATGTTCCCCCACTCTGTCCCCATGCAGGACTATGACCTGAGCCAGCTGCACCGGGGCCTGGATGCCCGCCCCGAGGTGATCCGCAATGATGTGGCCCCTCCACTGATGACTGCCCCCCAGTACCGGCCCCGGCCTGCCAATCCTGACGAGATTGGGAATTTCATCGATGAGGTGAGCCCCAGCCCCAGCCCCACACAGTGCTCTGGGAGGGGACTGGGAGGGGTGGAACCCCCATCCATGCGGGCACCATCAGGACACCGCCAGCCGGCAGTGTCCCCAGCCTGGGGGGGGGGACAGGCACTGACCCCTCTGCCCCCCACCCAGAACCTGAAGGCGGCAGACACGGACCCCACGGCCCCCCCCCTACGACTCCCTGCTGGTGTTTGACTACGAGGGCAGCGGCTCAGAGGCCACCTCGCTCAGCTCCCTCAACTCCTCTGCCTCCGACCGCGACCAGGACTACGACTACCTCAACGACTGGGGCAGCCGCTTCAGGAAGCTGGCAGACCTCTACGGCGGCGGGGAGGACGACGACTAGGACCCCCCTGGCCCCGGCCCGGCTGGCAGCCACCCGTTGCAGGTGGCTCACCTCGTTTCACCCCAGCAGAGTCATGTTGCTCTTTGCCTGGGGGGCGGCCAACCCCCCTCCACATTCCCTCAACCTGGTGTCCACATCCCTCTTGTTCAGCATAGGGAAAGCTTGGGGTCACCAGGGCTAGGGGGGAGGTTAAGGAGCCTGTGTGTTTCCTGTCTCTCCTCAGCTCCAGGCAGGGCATGGAGCCATTTGGTCTGTTCCCCGTCCTGGAGCCGAGGTGCTCCTGGCTGTGTGGGCCAGGATCAGCTCCTCTTCCCTGGCAGGGACAGGCCCCCCGCCGCCTTCCTCCCTTTGCCGCAGGGGAAAAAAGGGTTTCTCTGGCACTCCGAAATACCTCGTGCTCCCAGCCCCGACACAACCACTGACCTGCTGCCATGCTCAGATCATGAACCTGGTGCCAGAGAAGTGGGGTGGTGGGCACCATGCCTCTGCCAAAGTGGGGCGAGGTGATCAATAAATGCAGACCAAAGATGTGCCATCACATGCTATACGTGAGGGAATTACATTTTATAATATAAATATAGGCAGATTTCTATTTTTCTGTATCCCAGATTATGATATGATTTCCTCCTGTGTCATGCCAGGTGTAATTATTGTGCAGTCAATGAAAGACACTTTCGGAAATCAAATGGCTTTACTGAAATTCTGAACTCTGTGTTTAGCTGTTGTCATTGTTTGTATGTTTTGTCATGGGAAAAGGGTCTGATGTGCTAGGAAACGAGCAATGATCTAGAGTTAATTGATTGCACGGTTTTTATATAAAATTGAAATAATAAATTGTTTTAAGAAAACCAAAACTCCTTTTCACTGTCTGCAGCTCTGCTGGTTTCACTCTGTGTGTCTGTGCTTAGAGGCTGGCCTGCCCTGCAAAGAGCAATTCCTCGGTGTAGTTGTGGCTGCTGCTGCCTCCAAAGTGCAGATGGCAAATGCCCAGTGCTGTGTAACAGGAACGGATCCATACTGGAGCACGTGTTTTCCCATCATCAGGGGCCGTGAGGAGGCAGGGCTGGCAGTTAACAGCAGGGCAGGGTTTTGCCTTGCACTGAGTCTACCTGGACAGGCCCTAGGGAAAGAAGAGCAAGGTGTGGCGTGAAAACTGGGCTTGTGCCGCCTTGTGATGGTGGCCATGTGTGCGCAAAGCCTGGCCCAATGCCCTGCCCCACTGACCTGCAAGGGCCACACAGCAGAGCCGAGGCTGTTAGCAAGCCTGTGGGATCACTGATGTTTGTCCAAGCCTGTAATTGCTGTGACCTCACCTCAGAGGCCCTGCCTGGTAAGGAAACACAGAAGAGTAACACGCCCTGCAGTCCTTGAAGGCTTTCAAACATGCAGCAGCTTAGAATTCAGTCATCCTGCCTTGTTACAGTCTCGGACAAGCAAATTGCTAACTGACGGTCTTTGCAACACGCACGTAAGCTGCCTGTTCCAAAGGTAGGTCTGGCCACTGACCCTGAGAGCAGGCAGTAATGCCCATCTTGCACGCTGCTGTCTCCACATGCTGAGTGTGATCTGCAGATGGCTTTGGGCTCAGCCTTTGGAGATAGAATTGCTCGTTTCTTTCTGGAAGCTGCTAACTTTTGCTGGATTCAGCTAGAGCTCATGCTCAGCACAGGGGTGAGCCTTGGGGTGGGAGCTCTCCCGAAGTACCTGACCTGCCAGAGGGGCTGGTGCTGTTGAGCCCTGTGGGGAGCCGGCTGGGATAGGGGCCTACGCGGCCGGCCTCACACCCCGCTGCCAGGTCAGGCCTGGCCTGGCTGGGTAGGAGCCAGCCGTGTCCCCTGAACTCCACCGGCGAGGAGAACGTGAGCTCCTGAGCTAGCGTGACCGAGGGCTGCACTCGCTGCCGTGCCTTGCTACCTCCGACTACACCGGGGCGGGCAGCGGCGGCCGCGCTGCCCTCGGGCCAGGCCCCAAGAATGGCGCCGCGCCGCGCCGCGCCGCGCCGCGCCCCGCCCCGCCCCGCCCCGCCCCGCCCAAGATGGCGGCCGGCGGTGCTGCCCCGCCCCTTGCCCGACCGCCCCAAGATGGCGGCGGAGAGCCGCGCCCCGCCCCTTCACGGCGGCGCCAAGATGGCGGGCGGCGCGGGGCCGGAGACGGGCACGGAGCTGGAGCGGGTGGTAGAAGCGCTGGAGCTGCTGCTGCGGCCCCCCGCCGGGCCCGGTGAGCGGGATGGTGCGGCCGGGCCTGGCCCCGAGCTGCGGCCGGAGACGCTGCGCAGCAACGCGGCGGCGCTGGCGGAGAGGCTGCGGCGGGAGCCGGGCTGGGCGGCGCTGCGCGGCCTGCGCGATGCTGTGCTGGCCCGGAGCCCCGCGCTGGCCGCCGGGGCGGCGGCGGAGGCCGAGCCGGGCTGGGCCGTCGCCTGCGGGCTGCTGGCGCTGCTGCTGTGTCTCAGGGAGCGGTTGGCCGCGCTCGCCGCCGTCCCCGCCGCCCGCGGGCCCGGACCCGGGGCCGCTCCGCCGCCCAGCGCCGACACGCTGAGCGTGGCGCAGGGCCGGTCGGTGGCGCGGGCGCTGCGGGCCGCCGTGGGCCTGGGCCTGCTGCCCTACCTGCCACCGGGTGTGGGGCAGCGCCCGGGCCCCCCCGCGTCCCCCTCGGTACTGCCGGCCATCTGCGGGGCCCGGCTCCTCACCGCCACCACCGCCTTGACCGAGGTGGCCCGGCACCCCGCGCTGGGCAGCCCGCTCCTCGCCCGCCATCTCGGCCTCCTCCTCGCCAGCCTCTGCCTGCTGGGCCACGGCCCCACCGCCCACAGCCAGGTCCGTGGGCCCCCTCCTCCCGCTCCCCCGGTGTGGCCGGTGCCAGCACAGGCACCCAGCCCCACCAGGAACACGTCGGGGTCGCCAGCTTCGCCCGAGCCTGCGGCCATGCCAGGCTCCATGTGCCAAGCCCTGCGGCTGCCGGCCCCGTGCGAGGGAAGAGGGGCTGGAGGGGCACCGGCCCGCTATCGGGTCCAGTGCCAGCAGCCACGCTCTCCTCACCGCCCTGGGGTTTGTTTTTCCAGAGTGTTCCGGAAGCGGAGCGAGCATGGTGCCGGGAGGCCCTGCGGGACATCCTGGACCGTGTCTACCAGCCACTGGCGGTGCGGGAGCTGCTGGTCCTGCAGGGCCGGCCCAAGCAGGTACTCGGCAGCACGGCCATCCCCGGTGCAGGGCACGTACCGCTCACGGTGCTGGGGCCGTGCCTTCCCATGCTCTGAGGGTACCGTTGCCACTCTCCTGGAAATCTTAAGCCCTAAAAACTGGTTTAGTGCCGCAGCCCCATCCCGGAACGCCGCGTGAGTGCACGAGTGAAGCAGCTTGGGCGCATGTTGCTCACACGGCAGCGGCACAGGCCCCGCTGTTCGGGGGTGTGTGGCTGAACCCGGGGCTCTCACCGCGGCACGTGCTGCCTTGGCTCGGTAGTTACACCCGCTGCACCTGGCCAAGCAAAGCGCCTTCTCTTCCAGAACCTGCCCCTTTCCACTTGAAGGGGCGAAGTGGTGCTGCCTCGGCACTGGCTGCTGTTGGTGGCCGTTTCAAAGGCTGCTTCATGGCAGCAGGGAGGAGGAGGCGGCGACATCTTAGCGTTGTTTTTAGAAAGTCCCTAGGGAAGGCACCATGTCCTGGCTCCAGGCAGGTGCTGTGGGTGGGTGCGTGCCCACTTGCCATGTCACGGTTTGGGGTCAGGGCAAGAGGAGCTGCTGGTGCGCACGCAGGTGCCGCTGGGTTGCTGGCTTAGGCACACTCGGTGCTGCACACAGACCCTCTGGCTGGAGCCACACGCGATTCCTGAGCAGGCAGAAGCTGGCTGTCCCATGTGCACAGGCTGCAGAGGGTCTGTGCAAGGGGCTTGCTTGTGCAGGGCAGTTCTCGCGGTGTGTGCTATGGTTCCTCTGCTCAAAAGCAGGAGACTTCTTGTTCAACAAAAGCCAAGCTGACGTCCCAAGCTGATACTTGGACAATGCCCTTAATAACACGTTTTAACTTTGGGTCAGCCCTGAAGTGGTCAGGTTGTTGGACTAGATGATCATTGTGGGTCCCCTCCAACTGAAAATATTCTATTCTATTCTATCCCCCTCAGCGCGGTGGTGCTGGCCTGCCTTGCTCCTCAGGGTGTCTGAGCAAGCACCTCCGTTAGAATCGCTCATTTTGTGGGTTGGCAACCTCTGGACAGCTGTGCTGTTTTTACTGTCTGGGGGGGATTGCTTTGCTCGACCAGCGAGCCTGCAGGCTCACAGGGCTGTCTCCACTGCCCAGGGCACCATGCTGGGTCCTGGCAGGGGTCACTGCTGCAGACCCCTTACCTGCATCAAACCCAACGTGTCCCCAAAGCCCCCTGTGCACTGTTTTAGTAATGCGGCATTGGGAGCTGCTGCCTGACCCTGAGAGCCTTTAATTAAAGGAGGGAAACTCTGCACGAGGGGATGCTTCTGGGGAGGCTGGCCTCTCTCATGACGCCCTAATTTGCTTCGTGCCGCTGGATGAAGCAGCGATTTATTTAAAATGTTTCCCTGTCCTGTGCTCCTGTCTGGTCTCAAGTCCTGCAGGGCAGGGTGCAGGCTGTTTGCCTGTTAGCGGGGGTTTGCACAGGAGTGTGCAGATACTCTCCTTACCCTGCTCCTTTGTTTCCTTTCAGAGTCCCCTCTCTCCTGGGGAAGAAACAAAGCCGGCCCTTGTGCGGGCTCCAGCGTGGCTGCGACGCCTTTGTGGTCAGCTGCTCTCTGAGAGGCTAATGAGACCCAGCGGGGTTCAGTCTGTGGTTCGGGGCATCATGGAAGGAACAGGCGGTGAGTAGGGTGCTCTAACGCTGCTATTGGCTTCCAGGATTGCAGATTAAAAGAGACCGTGATGATGTGTCTGAGACGTTTCATCCCACGAGAGGCCCAGGAAAGACGGTGCCATCAGAGCACTGAAATGGGAAACAGCTTTTGTCAGGCCAAGCTGTGTAACACTCGCTCAGCTTTTGCCTCTGGCTACGCTGAACTCCCAAATGGTGAATGCCTTCTACTGTACATGCCTTTGGTTCCGAGTACACCATCACGTTTGAGGTCCAGACTGAAAGCCTCTCAGCTCATTTAGTCTGTTTATGCCTCCGTGGGGTCGCACCCTGTGTGTGTACGGAGCGCAGTTTGTTCTGAGGAGCTGTGTGGGTGCCAGTTTGGTGGGAGCCGTGAGTGGAGTGAGACCTGTTCCTCTCCAGGGCTTGGCAGTCTTGCTTCTCAGCTCTCTGTTGCCTGCCATGGAGGGAAACTGTTGCTCTATAAAAGCTGAATCCCACAGTTTTTAGTGCCAAAGCCGCCTCCAGCCAATACCAACCTGATGACACTGTCCAAGCATGACCTCCCTCCACATTTTCTCTTGTACGCCTATTTGCAGAAGTTATTTCCCGTTATCAAAGGTCTTGGACAATAATTTTTCCCCTTCTATCATTAAGTTAAGGTGTCTTCTGAAAGATGCTTGGTTTAAAGAGAATAGTAAAAGGTAGAAATCCAGTTTTTGGCCAGAAACATCTGGCGTCAGCCAAAACTGGTCCTGTCGTTTGCTGTCAGTCTGAGCTGATCTTGGCTTTCTGCTGGTGTAGCAGGTGGCGCTGGTGCTGAAGCAGCAGCTGTGGACTGGAGAAAATGTGACATGGTTGCAAAGATCCTGGCTTCCTGCCCACAGCAGTGCCTTTCCCTCGAGGACTACTACAGACTGGTATGCCCCCAGGTAGGTCCCTCTCTTCCCCTCCCCATGGCACGCTGGCTCTGGCTGGGAACGTGGAGCCAGCTCCCAGCTTGGAGAGTGCCGAGTACTGTCACTTCTGCTTGTGCGTGACCTGGCTTGAGCCAGGACAACATGGAGATGTTTTTCTGCTGCTCTGGCAGTGGGATGTGTTTCCACCCTACTCTTGAATTTTCCATATTTGATTGAAATGCTGGATGGCGTTGCCTGATCGCACGAGCTGTTCAGCACTGCGCTGCAGGGAGCTCTCTGCTGTCGAGCTCTCGCTTCCAGCCTTTGGCTATAGGAGTAGTGCAGGCTCTTGGTTTGAGCCCAGAAATGCATCTTGTGTCAACGTGTACGGGAAGAAGACCGGCCCTTCCATATGTGGAATGTTGTGCCAATCGTCCAGCAAAGCAGCATAGAGGAGGCTCTGTAAACTCTGCTGCTGGCTGCAAGGTGTCAGCCTGCCCCTCTTCTGAGGGACTGCTGATCTTTGTTCCTTTATCGTGGATGTGCCTTCCAGATTCTGGACTTGCTGCACATCCAGGACAAGCTGACAGCACGCCAGTTCCAGCGAGTGGCCACCACGACGCTGCTCACCATGGTGAAAGAGCACCCTCAGCTGGCACAGAAGTACCTGCTCCAGCCCTTGTTGGCACCGCTCCTGCGATGCTCTGAGACAGCAGGTACCAGCTGGTCTCTGCGGAGCCCTAGACTGGGGAAAGAGTCTAGTTTCTCTTCTCACCGATCTTTGTCTTTCCATCAGAATTTTTGTGGGTCAGTGGCTGGGCGCTGAGCGTGCAAGCCCAGCTGTGTCAGTTGTGAGCATATCTGTGTGACTGAGTGCACCATATTTCCTAGCACTTGAGTCAAATTACTGTAGTGTAAAAGCCAAGTCGCGGGGCTTTTGCCATGTGCTCTTTGGGAAACTTTCCCAGTCTGACAGTCTCGTTCTGGGCTTCCGGATGGAAGTCGTCGGTTCCCCACGCTGACCGAGCAGCTCTCTGGGGAATAATCCATCAAGAAGTTGTGGTCTGTTTTGATTTGCTTGTAACCTTGCGGAGTTTACAACACTGCAGTGATATTTAGCACAGCTAACGAGGGCTTTTCGGTTCCCATGCTGCCTTGATGGAGGGAAGGCAAGAGAACTATCAAAGTGCTTTCTGGTGCTGGGCATGGGGGGATTGCTGTTCTGCTGGAGGCTCCTCTGCATGTTGGGGGTGCTGATATTTCTGCCTTTTGTTTTCAGAGCTAGCAGTGGAAGATTTGTCAGCAGGGAGCGTGCTGGTGACAGAGGCAGAACTCAGCAGCTGTGTGGAAGATGTGCTCAAGGTATCGTGTTTGATTCAGGCCTGAGAGCAGGCAAGAAGACTACTCTTAAGAAAGATCTGGCTTGAGCCTTTCTGAGCAGTTCACTGTGTGTTAGACCATGAGAAAAATCTGTGTCCTGCAGTCGTGATGCTGAGGCGAGGCCAAGAGCTGCGCAGAATAACCTCGTGTGCAGCACTGCACTGGCAGGATTGCAGCTTTATGCTGAATACCAGAGGCACAGCCCAAACCCATTCAAGTGTTCTCACCCCAAAAGGTTCTGTGAGATGGCAGTGAGCTCTTGCTGACTATTTTTTCCCCAGTGTCTTTCTGGTGTGTCAAAGAAGAGTCTGAGCAGTGGGCTGGTAGCCAGGAGTCTCCATGGTGCTTTCATATCCTCTTTCTCCGTGAGCTGCAGCAAGACTTTGCGAGCATTGCTAAATTGTGCAGCTTCTACAGGCTCGTTGCATTTGGGTTTGCTGTCAGAGCAGCTTCAGGACTTGGGCTGTGATGGTAGAGCAGGCAGCATGGCCAGTAGGAGGTCCTAGCCAGGAGTACCACTGGGCTGGCACACGTAGCCTCAGGCTGTCGATCCCAGTCTGAGACGATTCCACTCACCTTCCAGTGATGCCACACCTTCCAGTGTCAGAGTTGTGCAGCTGGTCAGAGGGAAGGATGGATTGTAGGGAATCCCGCAAGTACTGAATCTTCAGAGGATGCCTGAGCTCGCTTCCCAAGCTGTTGCTGGTCCCCCTCTTCTTAGTGCCTCAGTTTCCTTCCTGTAGGGTGTGGATAATCTGGCTCATGCTGAGCCTGGTGTTACCTTCGTGGGAGGGAGAACCTGCCAGGAGCTGCTCTCCCTGCCTCTGAGGTCTGCAGAGGGCAGCCTGAGTCAAGGTGCTGGAGCTGGAAGTCTTTCTACAGCTCCTGCAGTATTAACCCCTTGTGGAGGGATGGGCAGCAACCAGCTCTTGTGTTGGGCCAAAATGCTTCTGAATGAGTGACCTGGAAAAGAGGGCACCAAGGTATCGGCAAGCAGCCGGCTGTGCTGGACCGCTCAGCCCTGCAGCGAGGACAGCTTGGCAGCGACTCTTGGCTCGTCGCTCGGTGGTTGTGCAGCCAGCTGGCAGTGAGGCATTTGCAGTGGGCACTAAGAAGTGAGCAGATTCGGTGCAGCTCTGAGGCTGGTGAGCTGTCACTGGGGTGAAAAAGAGTGAAGGCGATCTCTGAGGCTTCACAGAGCCACAGGGAGAGGTGGGAGAGCTGGTGCAGTTGTGCTGGTGGCTGTTGTTAGGAAGCAGAGAGCGTGCAGGTATGAGAAAAGGAGGGTGGGAAGCAACTCAACAGCTTAGTGGCTGTGTCCTCACCTCAGGTGTCCCAAAAAGAGGGGGGACACTGCTGCTGGTCCCTGTGGGGTGTCCCCAGTGGTTCATCTTCCCCTGCTGATCTCTGTTGGGGGCTAAAGGCATTACAGTCTCTCTAGTTGTGTTGGACAAGTAAAAGTAAATTGATAATAAGTAAAGAAAAATGAGTATCCTGTTTTGCAGGGACCATTCTGAGCTGAACCATGTGACACATGGGTTTCTGTGTGCATGAAGTAAATTTTAACACTGTGGGTGGGTAGTCCTTCAGCTGCTGTTGGGTGTCCAGCTACTTCCTCTGGAGCTGCTCTTGGTGCACAGTACCTGGAGGCAGCTGTGGGGCTTCAGCGCTGCTCTGTGTGCCCGGCTGCCGAAGCAGGAGGGATTGCTGAAGCTCAGAAAATGGAAGGAAACTCGGGTTTCATCAGGGAAATGCTCTGGCTTTGGCAGCAACAGACCTTCCGTGTTAGAGGAATCGTCTTGTGGGCAAGACAGTGCAGGTTTAGCACCTTCTGCAGAGCTCCTTCCTGCAAGGGGTCCCTTGGAGCGACAAGTGGGGTGTTCGGGAGTGTCAGTCTTGGCTCTGGCATTTGGGGAAGAGGTGGGGTACATTCTTGTGCTCCTTATGAAGGAACAGGGCTTTTTGAGGAGGCCTCTCTTCGGAAACCTTCCCTCGTAGCTCCTTTTTTTCTGCTGTTCCCACCAGTATCACCAGTGCCGTGCTGCAGGCTTCACTGCCTGCCCTGACAGCAGCCCAGCTTTCTGCTGTGTTCCAACCAAGAAGGACACCTCCAGCCCAGGAATTAAAATTTAAGAAGCTGGTGACTTGCTCACTGGCATGCCCCTAGGCAGGCTAAGCTCTTAAATGCTGTGATTGTTGTAGTATTTTGCGTAGTAATGATCTGTTGTAACTAGCTGGCAGGCAGAGACCAGTCTGGAGGGCTGCTCTGTGGCTGCTGTTCACAATGCGAGTGCTGGGGGAGTCTGGGGCGGATCCCTCCTTAATGACATAGCGCTGGAGGCCTGACAGCAGCCAGATTAGTGATGGAGACTCCAGCCTGCAGATTTGTGGGGGTTTCTTGCTTAGCAAGTGTCATTTGATGCTGAGTGAGAAACCGTCCTTGGGGCTTCATCAGAGAGGCTTTGTGTAGAAAAGGTTCTGGTCAGGAAGAATGGCTCCACAGGGATTAGCACGGGGGAAAAAAGGTTTGTTTGCATCAATACAGCAGGGCAGAACTTTATCAGGACAATCTCCCTCCTACCTGGGTTGTCACACTGCCTGGAGCAGGCAAGAGCTCTTTGGTCTGTCCTCAGGGCACTTCCAGCCCTGGAGCAGGTGACTGCTCTCCAGCTGTGGAGGTCAGAGGTGTGGGGAGTGTCCTGGTGCCTGGTGTGAAGGGGCGGCATCTTCCGAGCAGGTAGTTCGTCAGCTGACACAGTTGGAAGTCCCTTGGAGAGCTTTTGAAAAGACTTCACCACCGCTGCCTGTACCCGGCTTTTTTCAAAGCTAAAAGCTATGGCGGGGAGATGGAGCCTACTAAAACGAGGACCTGAACACAACAACCCTGAGTAAACCCTGAGTCCAGCTGCACAAGGCTTTGTATTTAACTATTTTCTAGACCAGGTTTTCCCAGCGTTATGACTTTGAAAGCATCCTACCTGGCTTTTAGCTGTGGACAGTTCCTTTAAAAGGATTCAAAAGGAAATACAATGTCATAAGACTCCTGTGAGTGGTTTTCTTGTGCTCTGTGGGCAGCAGGTAGGACTTGTGTGCAGTGAGCTGGTAACAGTGGCTTTCCTGGGAAGGGTGTGTTCATTTCATGGAGGGCATTGAGGGTAATTTGGGAGGCTGCTGCCTGAGACAGGAAGAAGGTGCATGGCCCTGCAATGTCTGCAGAGCCCTTGCAGCCTAACTGGGCACACATCAGCCCAGCTGTCCTGCTAGGGTACTGATCTCTGTGTTTGAGATTTGGCTCTAGGTGCAGTATTTCCGTAAAGATTTGCTAATTCAAAGGTGCCTGTTGCATCTCTGTAATGCAAGACCTTACCCCTAAGCAGCAGACTTCCTGAATAGCTGGCTGCAGTGTTCCTGTAGCTTGGAGCCCTGCTGTGGTTAAGCAAATGCTAGGAGAAAGGTGGTGCTGAAGGCTGCTTTTAATACAGAATATGGCATAATCAGGGAGAGCAGGCTCCAGACTGAAAGAAACCGAGGCTGAAAACCCTCTGCCATCCTCTCTGGTGGCAGCCGTTCTGCACACAGACATGCTTTCTGTCCTTCCCTTTGCCTTCCCTCTGCTCCATGCAGGTGTTTGAGACTCTTCCCTCTGCCCTTCTCTCCGTAGGTGTATGTGGTTGGAAATGACAGCTCGAGCCTGCTGCTGCAATCCTTACAATCAGTCCTGGGAGTGGTTTTTTCCCTCTATTCCTTTGCCAAGCAGAATGTGTCATACTTACGGTAAGGGAAGGATTGTGCACAGCTTCTTCTAGGGTTTCATCTTCTCTGTTCTGCCCACCTCCAAAGGACATACTCTATATGGGCACGTACAGAAACCGAGATGAATTTTCTCATCCTTGTGAGCTCTGGTTCAGAGTAGGCAGTAACTGCAGGTGTACACATGGTACACAACCTTACTGGCATGATCTGTGCCTGAGGAAGCAGTTTTTGTCTTCCCTGAAGCCAGAATGTTCGGTGTAGAGGCAAGCGTGCCCTGTGGAAGCCTTGAGAGTGCAGTTTAACTCGTAGTGCCTGCCTAGACCAGGGACTGTGATTGTGGATGGAAATGGTGGTGGCTGGGACCTGGCTGGGTGTCGAAGGGATCTAGAAAAAGGATAAAAACTGAATAAAACAACTCGAGCACTGGCTCTTGGAAATAGAAAATCATTCTTCTCCTATCTGAGATCACTGTCTTCCAACACATACAGGACCTGCCTCTTGGCAGCTGTCCCTCATGCTGTGCCCAGCCCCCCCCCCCCCGCAACTGACTTATGATGGTAAGCACCACGTGTGTCAGTTGTGGTGTCAGGGACAGTGGTGACCAGGTGCTGGCTGTCATCTCTCCTTTCTCTTCCCAGGCTTTCCCTGGGCTCCCCTGTGTTTGGGCCAGCCTAGTAAATACACTCCTGGTGGGTTTACAGTTTGGTGATGCTGGCATGTGGGTACTGGAGGGTTTCCCTAAAAGGTCTGTGTAGACACGGCCTCTGCTATTATTAAAGAGATCGTTAATCACTTCAAAGAGTAGTGAGTGCTGTGGCAAGTTTGTAGAACAAGCCAAGTTAACACTGCTGCTGGGTGATCAGAGTCACTGCTCTCTTTGCAAAGGAATTTGGCAGGGGTAACTAAAACCACAGCTGCCTGGAAGTGTTCAGGTTTCCAGACCTCTGGCACAGCACAGCGCTGCTACTCCACCTCATTAACCTGCATCTTTCCTTGGCATTTCCCACGCCACCTTACAGTGCTCCCCGTCTCCTTCCTCCTCTTTCCTTGGCACAGCTGACAGCTCTGTGCTTTGTCACATCGGCGTGAAGCACCAGGCAGGGTGTGCTGAGGCTGCGTGGAAGTGGCTGTCCTTGTACAGACATGCTGTTCAGACAGAGTGCTGCCTTCCTTGCTGGGCTGAGATCTTGAAGGACCAAAATCCTTCCATCTGGGAACACAGAAGGACGGGATGCGCTGCTGATCCCATTATAAACTGGCACAAATGCCTTCAGCTGCCAGAGCTGTCAGCCAGCACATCCCAAGGAGTGCCCGTGGTCACTCCAGAGCACTCTTGTCTTTTCCTTTGCCCTGAGACGTGTGGTCTCATTGTAGTGCTGGTGTGCAGGGAGGGGTGCAGCGGGCAGAGAAAGGTCACCAATTGCTTTCTCTTTCCTTGCCAGCTCCCCATGCCAGGAGATCCTGCTGTGGTTCCTAGAGAAGTCGGAGCGAGATGTGTCGCTGTCTGTGCTGGAAGGCTTTGCAGGGCTGAACAGCAGTGTGCACGTCCTCCACCCACGGTGCCGGCTCTGTGCGGGCAGTGAGGGTGGTGCCACCATTGCGGTGGAAGAGACCGTCAGGTGAGTGCTTTTGGGGCAGTGCCAGGTGTGGGGGGCGGTCCCCAGGTGTCATTCAGCACATAGGGCATTTCACAGCATGCCTGGCAGGGAGAGCCCAGGCGAGCGTGGGCCTCCTGGTGCCATCCCACCACAGCCTCATCCCCCCCCACCGCCCCAGCTAGCCAGCTGTCTGTGCCAAGCTCGGGCAGGCGATGCTTCCACACAGCCTCTGGGTTCCCTGTACGTGGCACAGAGCCGTAACCCCCAGCCCAAAAAGCAGCACGCTCTGTCTGAGCACTAGTGTGCTCTGCCTGCGTGCTTTTCCTGAGTCCTGCCTGCAAGGTGTCTGGGAATGGGACGTGCTTCGTCAGTCTTAGTGCTCCTCAAATTTAACTTCCACCCTCCAGCCTGAGCCTGGCTCGTGGCAGATCACGCTGCGTGGAGCGAGTAGAATCCCTCGGGCACAGGTGGCACCATCGCAGCGAGGGCTCTAGCAATGCCAGTGTCGCGGAGCCAGCGACTCAACTCCCCTCCTGCTCTTGCAGATGGTCTCTAAAAGTAGAGGCAGACTGTGGCATGTGGGGAATAAACTACAGCCATTAGACTCCAGCCACGCAAACCGGGACTGTTCAGCAGTGTGACATTTGGTTTCACAAGAGGGGTAGCTGTTAGCTGGCAGGTAGGAGCCCAGGGCAGTCTATCGAGCAGGCAGAGCCCACAGCTCCTGCCCAGGAGTGTCCATGGGGTGGGTGTGCCCAGAGCTGTGTGCACCTGTAATGAAACCCTATACAAATACACTTGCTTTGGTTTCATTTCAATCCATTCCTGACCTGAATTAGAAGAAGGTCTGCCCTGGGGTCTGCGCTGGTTAAACTGGGTGTACTTTCAAATTACTCCTTAACAGCCCTGGCTCTGCCTGGGTCTGTCCTACTTTTATGGCTATGACCACTGCATGAATTAGCCAGCGCTAATCCTGTTCTTCATAGGATGGCTGGATTAAACATGTGTTTTGCACTCATGGTTTCTGTTAATGTTACTCCTTTAATGAATGCAGGTTACTTAATAAACCGAGGGCATGATCACGTACGTAGACCAAATGAACTGAGCAATAGTTTGCCTCCAGGCTTCTGCTTTGTGGTAGTGCTGTGAAGGAAAGTTTCCAAGAGAAGGCAGAAGTGAGATTTCACCTTGCCGTGGAGTAGTTTAGAGCCAGCCCTGGAGAGGGTCTGGGTATGTCTGTGTATCACTGTGACACAGTGATCTGTTTCAGCGATGAAGATGAGGCCCTCTACCAGAAGATTTCCTCCGAGCAGCGCCATGTGGAGGACTTGGTGGAGCTCTTGTCTCACTGCCAGAAGAGTGGTCTAGCTGGAGACTTCTTCATCTGCTGTCTGAAGGTGAGGGCAGGCAAGTCTCTGGTTGGGGCACATCTGTGGGAATGGTTTCCCTGGGCCAGGTGGTCTGCGTTGCAGGTGGCAAGGGAGACCGATCGGCCTGTACATGCCTCCGGAGCACTGAGCCGGAGTACAGCATGCGGTGGAGCAGTCCTGCTATGTGTTGGGCAGCAATGCCTAGGAGAGCTAGGAGAGCGAGGCAACCCTGGTCCCTGCAAAGATTAACCCTTGTTCCCCCAGGCTCTTTTGACAACAGGAGCATGCCTGAAGTTTAATGGTGTGTTCGAGGCTGTGAGTAATCCTTGTTGCTTCCTTGGCTCTAGCAGAGGGGCCCTGGCACCTGCTTCCTTTGATCATGAAAGAGCCCCTGTAGTTCCCTCCTGTCCTTGCCTGGTCTGGGCTGTGCTTTCTGTGCCCTTGCTGGCAGGTGAAGCCCTAGCCCATAGTCACACAGGGTTTGCAGCATCCTGGGTGTAGGGATACTGCTGTGAATACAGGTGGGACACCCAGGAGCTGTGGGCAGCTCTCGGAGACCTTGATGTACTGAGTGGAAGGTCCTGATCACATGAGGAGTCAGCATGAGCTCTGCAGAGGGGATGGGAGGGTATTTTGTGAGTGTCTTTGTGAGCAGCCACTGCCAAAAGCAAGGCTGCGAGCAGAAACGGCGAGCCTCACAGCCCAGAGGACAGTTGGCCCTAGGAGAAGTGTTCTGTGCGGTGTCCATAGGGACAGAGGTTTGCAAGGGTCTGGCAAAGGTCTGCTGTACCCAGCACCACTGGTGTGGTGACCACAGTGTTCCTGGCACCAGTTTGCCTGTTTAACTGTTGCCTCTCTGTGTCGTGTGCTTCTTTCCTGGCAGGCGCTGACTCACGTGGCTGCAGAGGACGAGGCGACTTTGAACTCGGATGTGGAACCTGGAAGGAGTCTCCTGGAGCTGGAGCAGTACCATGCCGGGCAGAGGAGGAAGCTACAGGTCCTGCAGCTGGTGGCCACACTGTGTGAGAGCGTCTCAGACACCGTGTTCACAGATGTTGCTCAGGTTGGTCATGGCAAGGCCCTGGGGGATTGGCAGCTGGAGCGCGTGGCAGAGCAAGCTCTGGGCCACTGGGCTCTAAGGAGACAATGGCTGAAAAACAGCTGGAGAAAGCTAGAACGTCTGCGGGAAAAGCAGTTTGATTCAGTTGCAAGTGTCTCAACAAGGCACCATCCTACGCAGTGCCAGCAGGAGGGACTGCCAGCTGCAGAGACAGGAGGGAGCAGCCCAGCAGACGTCTCCATATTTGTGTCCATGGTTGAGTATTGAAAGCCAAGAGAGTAGTCTGTGTGTTAATCAAAACTCCGACTTAGCAGCATCTCATCTTTATTTTAAGCAAAATTTATTCCCAAGTTTAACAAAGCTTAAAGACATCTGTACCCGACAGACTTCTTAAACGAGTGCTTGCTGCCTGTCCGTGGCGTTGGTGCCCGTTTTTTCTGGCACATCTCGGTAGCCACCTCCAGGAGCTGCGGTGGCTGGGCTGCCAGCCGGACAAACACCGCACGACACCGCTGCTGCGGTGTTGCTCTTTGGTCCCCAAACAGGCCATTTGTGGCTTTTCTTTGGTTTCTGCTGCTGGGGTGCCCACACCGGGTGGTATGTCCGGTCATCAGGCTTGGCATGACTGTGCTTATACAGTTGTCACTTTTCCATGTTTTCGTGAATACACAGCTGCAGAATTTATTAAATATTGTAATTTCAAAGACAAACTGGGTCTTCTTGAACCTGGTACCAGAAAGGATTGTTAAAATACAGCACTGCTGTCTGCCCTGAGCCCACAGTGCAGCAGCGCTGAAGCAGGTTGACTGTCCTGCGCCATGCCAGGTCGGGAAGGCTGTTGGGCACCGAGGGCAGCATGGTGTTCCCTGGCTGATCATAACTTCCTTATCCTGGTTTTTTGGTTTTTTTTTTGCTTTAACTCCATGACCTGTTTATACCAGTTAACTGACTGGCTTGAGCAGAGGCAGTCGCTGCTAGCACAGGTTTCCTCACTTTTCTCTGTTGGGACAAAGGAGTCTTTGTGTGCGCTCTGCAGCGACAGAGGGGACCCAGCCGGTGTCACTGCAGCGCCCGCCGGTGCAGCCGCAGCCAGCGCTGCTTTGTCCTCACCTGCCTCTCCATTGCAGCCACCCACACGGGACTGGCTCCACTCCCTGGGTCAGAAAGTCAGGGTGGGAAACGGGGAAAGATTTTGTCAGGTTTCTGGGTCCAGTCATGAGTCTCGTATAAAAAGAAACGCAGACAAAAAAGCCATTATACTTCCACCTGGGGGTTGTATTTCAGGCAGGGCTCCCTCGGGTTGGGACAGGCAGTAGCAGAGCTGATTTTAAGCAGGTTCTGCAGCACAAGGTTCCTTCAGGGTGTTTGTTCTTGCTGTGGGCACTCTGGTATGTGGCTTTGTGCTTAATCAGGTTGGAGCAGGGGCATCCCAAAGCCAGACCCCAGTAATGGCAGCAGCTGTGGACCCCCGCAGCTGCGCAATTTATTTTATTTACATTGTCTCACCCTCACAACCAAGTTTCATGAGATTGATGTGATTTCCTTGATACCCCAAGGATGTTTTCCTTCTGCATGAGACAGAAATGTGCCCCGGTGGTTTATTTTTTCAAGCTTTTTTACCCTTCCAGATTAAGGTGGGGTTTTTTCCCTTCTGGATTAGTTATTGGTTTTGGGGTTTTTTTTACTCTTTGTTTTTCTCAGTAGCTATCTACTGATTATTTATTCATGATGATTCTAGTTTTTGCATTAAACATAATTTCAATCCATTCAGCTTGTGTGTCACTGTTTTGTGAGAGCAGGTGTTCTGACACTTGTTTTTACTTTCTTGCTCTTTGGTGGCATTTCTTCTCTGGACTAATCAGCCCAGAAGGTACCGAAGCCTTTTCCGCAGCCCCTCCCAGCCAGCCTCCCTCCTTCCTGCAGTAGGGATGTGCTTAATGAAGCTGGCAGGGATCAGTTCTCCTGCTGATGAGGAAACATTGCCTGCACCCAGTGCCTGTGCCCTGGAGGCTGGAAATGTGGGGTTTGGTGCAATATAGTACCTTGTTGCCCTCATACTGTGTTTTCCAAAGCAGGAGTTAAATAGTTCCTTTTTTGCAACACGCCTGTTACGTAGAAGTGACCCCGATCCAGCTCCATCCCAGCATGGCTGGGTGCCACTGCAGCCGGGGAGCTTGCCCTGAGCCATGCGGTGCCAGCACAGCTGGCAAAGGCGTGGAGAAAATAAACTCACTGATTTCAGCGTCTGTTAGAAAGGCAGAAAGCCTGTGGGGTCGAACACGTCTGTGTCAAGAAGGCAGATGCCAGCCAGGCCTGGATCAGTAGGGGTTTGGAGGAAAAAAAAAAAAATAGTAGTATGGTGACAAAATCATGAAATGAGTGACACTTGTGGTAAATGGCCCAGCTCAAGCATCAGCTGCGCGTGGGTAGATGGTGCCTGGCCCTGGGAAGCTGTGGGACGGGAGCTGGAGCCCTGTGAAGCTGTCCTGGGCAAGGGCTGGGAGCAGCAGGCGCAGGGAAGGGGCTGTGCTCTGCCCCGGCGCTCGCGGGGCGTGCAGGCAGGCGTGCTTTTTGTTGGAGTGGGTCTGAGCCACGCTCATTCCCTGCTCGCTCGGTGTCTGGCTGTCACCGCAGTGCTGCATGCTGGCTGGCTGCAGCCCCGGTGCCTTCTCAGAGCCATGTGCTCTTTAGCTCTCGCTCTCTTTTCAGTTCTCTACTCCAATTTTCCAAGCCCAAGCCTTTCTCTAGCACAATTTCACACGAACCCTTCAAGTTTCCCAGTTGTTGCCACCACCCCAGTCTTCCCTCTCAGATCCATCTGGGTTGCCTTCCCAGCTCCCCTCCCAGAGCACCGCAGTGGTGGAGCAGGGACAGAGGAGGCAGGGAAGGTGCTGGGCTGCCTACCCCTGCTCCTGCAGCCCCCACAGGGGCTTCTGCTGCCAAGAAGAACTGTCACCTTGTCCTGTGGCTGCGGCAGACAGGCAGTGTGAGCTTGCCCAGCCTGTGCTGGAGCATGGCAGCTGATGGACTGGGCTGTCTGGCTCAGCCACCCTCCAAGCCCTGTTCCCAAAACCCTTACCCACCAGTTCAGACAGCCCAGTGCAGGGCGGGGGTCTGCCATCCCGGGAAATCAGCCTGTCTGTGCTACTGCTGGAAGAGTGGGCAGTGGTTCGGGGGCTCCAGCACCCTCAGAGCAGCAGTAGGAGCCCAGGCTCCCACCTGCATCCTCAGTGCATCCCCAGCTGGGCTGCACCAGCACCCCAGCTGTCCCACAGCTAACTGGGGCTCCCCGGTGCTGCTTGAGCCCCCTCACCTGAGCAGGGGGATGGCAGAGGAGCTGGGAAGGTGCTGGAAATGTGACTGAGATGGGTCTGAGGGGGAAGGTTGGGATGGTGGCAACAATAGGGCAACACAAAGGGTTTGTACGAAATAGCACTAAAGAGGCTTGTGCTCAGTAAATAGATGCAGAAACAGCGAGAGCTAAAGAGTGTGCGGCCGCGGGGGGTACCCCGAGGTGTGGGCAGGGGCAGGCAGCGGCAGTCCAGGACCACCCTGGGGATCCCCCCCTTCTAACTGTTCTTCCCCATGCTCTCCACTGGCAGGTGGAGGCGTTCGTGGCAGCCACGCTGCAGCGAGCCTGCGTCAGCTCGGCACGGGGCCCCGGCGCCGCGGCGGAGGCGCAGACCCTCGCCATGGCCATGGGGCTTGTGGCCACCATGCTGGGCGGAGCCGTCCAGGTGAGGGGGCGAAGCTGGGGTGCTCAGCGGCCTTGGGTGCGGGGAGGGGTGAGACTGGGCACCGTCCAGGCACCGAGGGGTGCTGCAGCCGGTAGCGTGCTCCCTGGGTTGGGGTCACTCTTCAGTCCCAGCTTGTATGTGTCTGTGTAAATATATCGATCTATATATTATTTTTCCCCTGGAGTGGTGCCGGGGCGCTGGCTGAGGGTTTGCTCCTGGCAGGGCACCCCCGAGAGCTCGGTTAATTAATTTATAATCCAAAATCTCCTTCGAGAAGGTGCTGACAGAGCAGTGCAGTCACATACGGCATCTTTAAATACCAGCACTGCACCCTCTGCATCCTTACACATCCACAGGCTCCATCTCCGGAGCGCAACAAACTTCCCGGAGTGCACTGTACCATTTTTGCAAATCCTCTGTAGAAGCGGCACATCGCTGCGTTACGCTGTTACACGGCGTCAGCTGAACTGCCATCGGGGAGCAACCGCATGTTCATTACCGCGCTGCAATCACTCCAGCTTGCATTTACATCACTGAGCTGCCGGGGTTGCTTCATTCCCAGACTTGCCCAAAGGAAAATCCAACTGTTAATGGAAAAAGATAATTTATTGTGTCTATTGCTAAATTTCTAACATTGGGAAAAGAACGTTATTTAGTTGGAGAAAACTTAAAACCAGAGTCTTGTGGCTCTAATGGGCCCCCTCCCAGGCAAGCGCTGCTCCTGCTCTGGCGTTAATGGGAACAACTTAACTTGGCAAATTGAACACAGAAGGTTTTGGAGGCAGCTGCAAAGCTGTTTGGGTTTCAATAGCCAAGGTTTTTATGCAATCATCCAAAAGCTCCCCAAAATCTCTGCTAAAGCATCAATTTTCGGATCTTACAGCCCAGATTTTGCTGTAGGATTTAAATCCAGGGTAGGGCAGGAACATCTCCTCAGGCACTGCAGCTTCCAGACCATGGCAGCTGCCTTGCCTGGAGCTTCCTTCCAGGCAGGGCTGAAGGCAAACCCCACACGCTGCTGGCAAGGTGGTGGGAGGGATGTCCCTGACAGCCGTGATGCTGAGCGAGAGGATCCCGCATGGACACGGCTCTCCTTTGGGCCCTTGTCCTTCCCACCTTCTCCCACAGCACCCTGGGGCCAGGCTGATGCGGTCGTGGCTGCTGCCGGCTTCTGTCCTGCCAAAGATGCCGCAGCTGGGATCAACGCTGGGGCCATGGGGCATGGCTGTCAAGAGGAGCTTGTGGTGCCGGGAGCCTGGCTCTTGTGGTGGGGATGGAAGGTGGCCAGCTTGGCGCTGCCCTGGGGCTACAAAATGGTCCCTGGGGCTCACGCACCCCTGGGCTACCTGCCTGCCTTGCCAGGAGCATCCAGGGCGCGACCCTCCATTGCAGTGGTGCCAGCACAGCTTCTCTCCCCCCTGCAGCTGCAATCCAGTGACTTTGCAGTGCTGAAGCGGCTGGTGCCGTTGCTGGAGGAGCTCTCCCGCACCTACCCCGATCCCCTCACCCAGGAGCTGGCCGCGGACCTGCGCATCGCCATCTGCACCCACGGCGCCTTCTCGCCTGCGACGGTGGGTGCCGCTGCTGACGGCGTGCTGGGGAAGAAGCCAGGGATGGGAATGCAGAGCCCTGCTGGCATCCCTGGCAGACCCCCAGGCCCAGGGAGTGGCCCGACGCTGCCACAGCACAGCCGCAGCAGCCCCTCAGCTCCCAGGGAGAGGAGTGAAGAGCAGAGCATGTGCCACGAGCCTGGTGCTGTGGGTCCCGCTCCAGCCCCCTGTGCCGACAGCCCGGCTCCGGCCGGACTCCAGGAGATCCTGGTATCAGCATACGACCCCCAGCCCCCAGGGCGGGCAGCTGCCCTGCGCCACCTCGCCAGCCTGATCACACAGCGGGATCCCGAAGCGCTTCAGCTTCAGGAGAAACTCCTGCAGGTACCAGGCTCCTGCCGTGGTCCCTGTCCTGCGCCGTGGTGCAGAGCTGGGGCTGAGCATGCTGGCAGGCTGGGGACAGTCCGTGTTGTCGGTGCCCTCCGACCTTGCCATCACTGTTGGCTGATGGCGCCAGGCGAGCGCCACTGCCAGCCCGGTGTGGGGCTGCTGCCAATGGTGCTCCCCCTTTCCTTGCAGGTGTTCCTGGAGAATTTGCAGCACGAGGATGCCTTCGTCTACCTCTCGGCCATCCAAGGTGAGCAATGCCTGGCTGAGGTGAGTGCTGTTGCTTTGTAGGAGAGGGTTTTGTGCTGGGGGGGCTTTGGGCAGTGAGAGCAAAGAGCAGCGGAGCTGCAGCCGGACTGGGGACTCGGCGTCTCCTGCTCTGCCAGACTGTGTCTGGAGCTGCATGCGGGCTCTGCGCTGCGCTCCCAAAGCCAGCAGGCTTCGTCTCCCAGCTGTGCTTACTCAGTGGATAATGAGTTCATTTACCCTCTGACCAAACTGCTGATCTGCCCAGACCACAAGTGCCTCCTTGGTGGAGCCAGAGCCTGAGGCAAGGGCACCCTGGGCAGCTTCACCCTCGGGCATCCCCTGGCTGGAGGACACCCAGGATCTGGTCACCATCCCAGTGCCAGGTCTGTGTCAGCGGCCTGGGGCTGCTGTTTTGGCATGGTGTGGGCACAGCCCTGGCCCCCTGGCCCTGCACTGGCCAACATTTTGGATTGCTGATCTGTTCAGCTGAGGCTGGCAGAGGTGTGGGGGCCGTGGGGACCCACTGTTGCTCCCTCAGGGCTCTGCCACATCCATCCCCATGGCCAAGGCGGTAACTACCAACCGGTGCCAGCCACCCGTGCAGATGTGGAACCATGGAAGCATTTTCCAAGTTGGTTCACCGATTCATGGCCTCACAACTTGTTAGCCCCACTGAGAGGGGAGAGCACTGGCAGGCACACATCCAGCCCTGGTGCTGATCCTGGCCCCGCAGGCGGGAGGTGGAGGGCAGCAGGCTGGCAGGGGAGTGGCTTGCCACTCTGCTTGCTGCTGGCTGCCCTCCTCCCCAGCCGAGTTGCTGCTGGGGGCACCAAGTGTGGCTGCCGCTCGCACCACTTCCCGGGAAACCCTTGGGTCCACACTTGCTCCAGCACGCTCAGCACAGCCCCATGGCAGCGAGCTGCCTGTTGGGATTCGCAGGCAGGTGCCTCCACACCCAGGATGGCAGGGGCATCTGGAGCAATGGCCGCAACGGCAGGTCACGGTACACCGGGTTGCGTGGAAGGGAGGTGCCATTGCCATGGCCCAAAGCGATACTGGTGCTGCCAGGACCCCGGCTGCCGTTGGGTACGTAACCTTCAGCAGCAGCCGGGAAAGGAGCTTATCAGGCAGCGTGCTTCCCTCTGCCTGTATGGTCTTGAGTGGGACGGGCTTGTCCTTGCCCTGCAGGTGAAACACAAACGCTTCAACCATCCAGGGGTGATTAATACACCCTGTGCAGCTGCCTCCGTGTTTCACAGCCTGGCTGCAGTCGTGATTAACCCTGATGCGGTTCCTTGCGGCGGTGACTCACCCAGCTGATGCCGCGCTGGCAGCGGTAGCTGTGGTGTGCCATGCGTGGTGCTGGCAGCTGTGCCAGGTGGGCTCCCCACTGCCCCGGCTGGGCTCCCTGCTGCATCGGCAGCGCCTGCCCTCCAGCCAGCTGTGCTGGGGCTGGGACCACAGCTGGCTTTTGTGGCACTGCTGGTTATCACAGAGCCCGGCTCTGGCGAGGAGAGGTGGCTGCCCCATCAGATGTGCCCGGGCTTGCAGAGGGTAAGCCACACTGGGCGCCCTCCGATAACTGGGGAATGGGGTTGGAGGTGAAGGCGGCTGCTCCCGGGGGGCAGGGGAGCTGGGGCTCACCGTGACTCAGCGCTTGGCACTGCCAGGGCAACCACTGCTCCTCGCTCTTTCGTTGGAGAGCAACTGCCTTTCCCCATCGGAGAGGCACCCGCCACCCAGGGAGCCCGGTGCTGCCAGAGCCCTGCCTGGTGCTTGGCCCCAGCCTGCATCTCTACAGGGATGGCAAAGCCAGCGCAGCCCCATGACATAGCCCAGCCTGCATCCCATGTCTGGGGTCTCACCCCTCTTCATCCCCACGGAGACATGGCAGGTGCGGGGCACACTCGGGCTCTGGCTCCCAGCCTGGGCCAGGCAAACCCAGGGGTTCTGTGGGGCCCTGCTGGGGACAAGGACGCAGCAGCAGCTTGTGGCTGATGGCCAGGAGCTGGGAGCAGTGACCAGACACTGCACCCAAGCATCACCTGCAGTACCCGCCTGCCTCAATGCTGGGCCAGCCTGGGGCGAGCCCCACAGCATCCGACGGCTGGCATGCCGAGTCAACGCTCAGTCAACGAACATTAACCAGCAGCAATTAGTGGGCACCTGCTGCCAGCTGCTAAATTATTTATTTTTCAGCTTGGTACCCAACCAGGCCCAGTGCTGGGCTGCCTCCGTGCTGCAACTTTGCGCAGAGGGGCTGTGGGACGTGCCATGGGACTGGGGTGGTGCGGGGGGTCCCATGGGCGATGGATGCACTGAGGGTGTCAGGGTGGCACAGCCGCTGACCTGGTTCCTCTGCCCAGGGTGGTGGCACGTGCCATCCTCATGCTGGCCCTGACCCCCGCTTTCCTTCTGCTCTCCCCCTAGGCGTTGCCCTGCTCTCCAGCGAGTACCCGGAACGGATCCTGCCTGTCCTGCTGGCACGGTACAGGTGCCCGGCGCAGGGCACGGAGGACACCATGGCTGCCGTCACCAGGATGAAGCTGGGCGAGGTGCTGATGCGCGTCATCCAGGCGCTGGGTGAGTCTGCAGCCGCGTCCGTGAGCGTGGCGATGCTGGGCGCTGCCAGCAGCCGTGGCACCGCTCAGCCCCTCGCTGCTTTCTGCTGTGCCACCAGCTCCAAGGGGTAAAGCCCATCGGAGCTTTTTGTTGTCCAAAGGTGAGACCCCACCATGGGGGGGTCTGGCAGCCGAAGGCTGGGGTTTGCCGGCAGGCGGGCGCAGGCGGTGATCCCTGCCAGCAGCCCCCCGTCCCCTCAGCCAGCAGCGCTGGGCTCGGAGGCTGCTGGGAAGCGCCCGGACACGCAGGGCTGAGGGGTAAAAGCTGGATGAGGCCTTTCCGGCAGCCGCTGTTGGGGCATGTCCTAAAACGCCGTGTCTTATTCCTCAGCAGAGGCCAGGCCAGTGGGAGCGTGCAGCCAGAGCTCTCCACGGCGGGGGAAGGCAGCAGCCGACGTCCCTGCTGCCGGGGCAGCTGCGCGAGGGTCCCTGGTCACCGGCTGGGTGCTTTGTTCCCCAGCCAGCCGTGGCAGGGCAGACCTCCTCCTGCAGAGCCCAGGCCACCCAGCACTGGGGCTCCCCTGGGGCCTGTGCCACATGCTGGCTACCCAGCTTGCTGGAGCTCTCCTCCGGGGCACGGCTACCACCGTAACGTCCCCTTGGCATGGTGGCACCCCTGAGCTCGACTGGCATCCCACCGAGGCCAGTGCTCCATGGGCCAGGTTGTGCCACTCTGCTGCCGGGATGGGGACAGGGCATCCTACGGGCCAGCAATCCCATCGTCTCCCCGTGAGCTCCAGCAAGTGGTGTGAGCAGTGGCAGAGCCTTTTGGTCTCTGAAGGCCCCTGGGTGATGTCCGTGCGTCCAGCCCTTGCCTTGCTTGGCGCTGCAGCTGCACCGCGCTGGGGTTCCCTCGGCAGCTGCCCGCGGCGCGGCTGGCAGTGGGACGGTGGGCACGGCCTCCGCTGCAGCTCTCCCCGCTCCCCATGGTGCCTCTGCCGCAGGCAGCAACTCTGGCACGTCCCAGCTCGCCTGCATATTTATAGAATAAATCGCATGAAGTTGTTTTTGTTGCAAAGCTTCAGGATTTAAGAGCAAGGATTTATCCAGCACTTCCAGAAATGCTTTGCTCTGTGCAGCAGTGCCGCCGTGGTTCAGAGCTCTCCTGCTGCCTGGGGACCACCATGCCTCCCACCTGCCCCATCCCTGCATGCCATCCCACTGGAGTGGCTTTTTCCTATTCAGGAGGGGATTTTGCAGCAGGCACCTGTCACCCGGCAAACGGCCGGTGTGGGCAGCGTGGCTGGAAGTGCCCGGCAGCCCCATCCCAGATGTGTGGCAGCCCCATCCTGAGCACGCAGTGCCATTCCTCTGCATCCAGCAACGCAGGGCCAGGCACCGCACGGGGGTTCATGGAGACCTTCCACCGACCCGATTAGCTTTCGCTGCAAACCCATGAAATCTGCTCTGGGTGCACCACGGCAGACCTCTTCCCTTCTTCATCAGGGAGCATGTGCCTTGCTTGCTGCAGAAGGGGAAACGCTTCATGTTCTTTCTGTGACCGTCTGGCACAGGGCTGGTGTGCTGTTGGCTTTAGAGGAGATGCATCATGCTCAGACCATCCAGCACTGCTCAGGCTGCCGTACTGACTCCTGGGGTGCAAGCACGGAGCAGGCTGTGTTCCCAAGCGGTGTGGCCGTCCTTGGCTTCACCACACTGCCCTGAGCTCTCCCACCCAGTGCCGTGCAGGAGCCGTGCCTGCCCTTCTGAGTGCACCGTCCTTTAGTAGCAGGGAGGGCCACGTAGGAGGAGTGAAGCTACAACAGGGTGGTCCTACAGAAGGACGTGGCTGCCTGCTGCCTCTCCTGCTCCTACCCAGCTTTGGCCATCACATGCAGTATGTCCCCTCCTGGCACACAGCCGGTGCTGCCAGGCTGTTGGCATGCTAGTGGTGCAGGGGCCAGTCCCCAGCCCCTCGCCGCAGTGGGTGATGGGGTCCCTCCACTGCCCCCACAACTTATTCCTGCCCTGCATCCCACCTCAGAGCTTCCAGAACTTGGGAGAACCAGGAAACCACCGAGCTCACGGGCTGGCAAGCCTGCCAGAGCTTCCTTTCCTCCATTACTGCCAGGCGAGTGCCGCCCCACACTCTCTCGCCGGAGCTGTGCCCGTGCCGTGGGGTGCATGGCCACCAGCCATCCAGCTTGCACGGGAGGACCGTGCGCCGGGGTGACTGTGCATGCTGGTCACGGGCTCTGCTAATTAGGCGGCTCACACATCTGCGGCACCGCCATGTGCTAATTGGCATGGGGGGTTGTGCGGCTGAATTATGTGAGAATTTGGGCTTCACACTTCGTTTCTGTGGGCACCTCTGAACGGCCCCCTGGGAGCTGGGGAGATGTGGGGTGTTCTGGACAGCCCCAGACAAAGCTCTTTGCTGTGGGGTGTGTGCCGTTGGGGTTTACTGGCACCCCGGGGGACTGTGCCGTGGTGTTCTCATCTCTGGCACCATGGCGGGTCCCTGCTGAGGCTCTGTCTGCCTTGCTCAGAGCTGTGCCTGGGTCCCTGTGCTGGGCACAAGCTGTGCTCCAGATATTGCACCCAGCTGTTGCACAGTGCTGCAAGGGGGGGACCCAACCCAGCTGCTCCTGACGGAGCCGGGGCTTTGGCAGGAAGGGGCTGGGAATTTTTCCTTGCCTGTGACATGCCACTCTGCTCTCTCTTGCAGGGGACATGGTGTTCAAGCACCGGGAGCCGCTCATCCAAGCCTTCCTGCAGGGCACACGGGACGCTGACAGCACGCTGCGGGCCAGCAGCCTCTCCAACCTGGGCGAGCTCTGCCAGCGCCTCGGCTTCCAGCTGGGCTCCGTCCTCCAGGAGGTACCAGCTCTGTCCTGGCACTGCTGGCCCCTTCCCCAGCTCCCTGCCTGGGGAGTGTGGGGCCATCGCTTGTTAATGAGGGTGGTTCGTTAGCGGCTGGCAGGGCTGCTGAATGCTCACTGCTGGGAACACAACAGCCTGGAGGTTTCCATAAAGGACATGAGTGATATTTGCTGATATTGCGGAGTATAAAAGTCATTGGACCTGAAGCAAACACAGGAAATTCTAGCCCTGATTTTTAGAGCTAAAAGCTATCAGCTTTTAGCTCTGTCTTTTTAGCTCTATCTTTTTAGAGCTATCAGCTAAAGATATGGCGTGTTCGATCCTGGGAAGCGATAGCCCAAGGAACAGGCGGCGGTGCCTGCTCCACCCATGGCAATCCCACGGCAGGAGGAGACCTGGGGCACAGTTAGTACCTGCTGGAGGCACCTCCTGCTGCTTGACAAGACCTTGTTACCCTTCCCGTTATCACCACCCAGCTGATGGCTGGCAGGGTCCTGGCCCTCGCCCTGGCTGCAGGCTCCTGGTGAGATGCGGCTGCCGGAGCCACCAGAGCTGTGGTCCCAGCGTGCTGAGCCCAGCTCTCGGGGGTCTTCTCCCCAGAGGGTTTTGAGGGGGCTTGCTGGGAGCCACTAGCGTCACGGTCCGGCAGACCTTGAGCTGCTGGGTCTGTGCCCCCATGGGATGCTTCCTGGAGCAGGAGGGAGGTCAGGAGACTTCAGGGATGCAGCACTTGGGCTTCTTTCCCCAGTCCCTGCTCACAGCCGCTCGGCATCGGTGGGGTACCGGGAGCGTTTGATGAGATGCCAATGCACCACATGCTGCTATTTTGGGAAAGCGCTAGCTCTGCTAATTCTCCCGGCTGTCACTGCCGAGGGTTTAATTAGGTTCCTTCAACTCTTGCCTGCTTTTTTACAAAGCTTTCCAAGGCATCTGCGTGCCGCTTGGCCCCTGCCAGAGGGAGGGCTGCTCAGTGCCCTGTGCCTCGCAAAAAGCAGATCCCCTGGGCTAGGTGCTAGCAGGGGAACGCGCGGCTGCCCCAGGCTGGGCACGGGGGTCCCATCCTCATCCTCCAACCCCAGGCTACCGAGGGACATCCCCACCAGCGTGGCTGGCTACTCTGCTGGGTCCCTCCACGTCCCCCTGACCTTGCTGACAGCCCCCCTGCCCTTTCCCCACAGGTCACCTCCTGCTTGACGGCCATCGCCAAGACGGACCCCAAGGCGGAGGTACGAAGAGCCGCTGTGCATGTGGTGGTGGTGCTGCTGCGGGGTCTCAGCGAGAAGGCCACCGAGGTGGGTCATCTCCCCACTTGTCCCCAGGGCAGGGGCAGCCCCTGCCAGGCGCCTGGGCATCCCCAGGCACCAGCACAGTGGTCCTTGGGGACAGCCCCTGCCCCGTGTGGGCTGCAGGGCTCATTCCCAGGCAGCTTCCAGGGAAAGTCCTGTGGAACCGGGACCTTCAGCTGGTGCCTCCCCCACCAAAGGGCCCCCTCAGTGCTGGATCCTTCCCGGGGCAGAGGGCACTGCACAGGGACATCCTTCTGAGCTGCTTGGCCGTGCCGTGGGGCAGTGCCAGCTGTCGGGAACTGTAGGAGTTGTTCATCACTGATTTGACTTGGAAATGCCCAGTTTTTCCGTGAGCTGTGGCCTCCCTCCCCACTTCCCAGCAACAAGCGTGTTGGAACTCAGCTCCTGTGGAGGAAGCGGCCAGTTCCCCACGGGAATCCCCACAGCGGGGATCTCAGCTTCTCCTCATGCCCCCACGCAGGAGGGATGCCGCAATGTGCCGCTGTGCTGGACTGCGCTGCTGGCGTGTGAGGAAACTGAGTCACAGGAGGGCCAGGGCTCATGCCTGGGGCAGTGTGGTGGTGCTGGTGGTGCAGCCATGTCCTGGCACTGGCAGCGCTGGTGGAAGGGGCAGCACCGCGCCTGCTGGGGCACGCAGAGGGTTGCGTTTCGGCTTATTGCGGGTGCAGGTGAGATGCCGGCAGGTGCTGACACTTCTGCCCACTCTGCCCAGGTGCTGCGTGACGTCCTGCGGGATCTCTACCGCCTGCTGAAGCACGTGGTGGTGGCTGAGCCTGACGGTGCAACAGTGCTGCATGCCCAGCTGGCGCTGGAGGAGCTGGACGCGGTGATGAGGAGGGTCCTTTTCCCTGCACAGACACTGGAGAAGAAGATCATGGTGCTGCCATAGCGGGGCTGGGGCAGCAGAAATGAACTCTTCCTGCTCCAGCACCGGGGCCAAGCGGCTCCCCAAGGGGAAGGGTTCGCTGTGCCCTCAGGACGCTGCCGGCAGGTGCCAGCAGGGAGGAAACCGCAGCCTGGGGAGGGTGGGCAGCCACCCCCAGGCTCCCTGCAGCCGGGGCGGTGTGGGCTCGCTGGGATGGGGCAGAGGATTAAAAAAGAGACATGCTCAGCCTTGTGCCTGTGACGTCTCTGGGAGCTGCGCAAAGCTCCTGGGTGCCATTGTGGCCATGTCCCGGCCTGTGGCTGGGCTCTGCTCGCCCTTGTGTGCTTGAGGTGGCGGCAGTGGCAGAGGCCCTGGCGAGCCCCTGCGTCCCACGGAAGGGTGGGCATCTGCCCCCAGACCAGCCCTGCGCTGGGTGGGCAGCTGGCAGGAGCAGTGCCTTGGGTTCCCGCGCGGCCGACCGGCACCGGGTGCTGTGGGTGCCTCTGAGGGGAGCCAGGAGAAGAGGGGGCTCTGCCGCCTGCACCCCCAGTGTGGGCAGCCATGCACCCCACGGGCTGGCAGGCCCCCAGGACCCTTCCTGGACCCCCCCCCCCCCCGGCACAATGCTCACACTGCAGGGGTGCCGGAGGGTCCCGGGACCACCAAGCCGGCCAGCAGCTATTGCACACTTGCACACTCGCTGCCAGGTGCCCACAGGCGTGGAGGGAGCAATTCTGGGTGCCAGCCCGGGGCGAGGGACGGAGACAATCCCTGGAGGCAACAGCTCAGCCGGTTTCTAAATGTGGTTTTTGCCAAATCCAAGTGATTTTCCTGGGGCAGGGGGCTGCCGAGGGGGATGGAGCCACCATTGCCAAGCCCCTGCCCAGCCAGCACGGGAGGGCTTCGCTGCGGACCCGACCCCTCTGGGGAAGGCCCTGCTGCAGCACTGCCCACCCTGCCTGCGCCCGTTCCTGGAGTCTCCCTCGCCGTGGGCTCTGGGGACGGGGCCCTTCCCCTGCCGCACCGGCAGCTCCCTCTGTGCCAGGGCTGCCATGTGTGCTGGGATCACACCCAGGGCTGCAGGACCCTGCAGGGTGCCTGGCCGGGACCACCGCTCGCTGCCGTGTGCCTGGGGACATCCCAGCACCAGGGTCACCCCTCTCGCTCTGGTCGGGGCAGCCCCCATGGGTGCTGCAGCACCGCGGGGCCTGCTCCTGTGCTGGAGCTGCTGTGCACACACCGGGCAGGGGAAACGAGGATGGGGGTGCTGTGGGGTCACACCAGAGCCCTTAGGGACCCATCCCAGAGCTCCCCCTCCCTGGGCAGCCCCCAGCCCCGCTGCGCACAGCCCTGGGTACCCATTTGCCAGCTGCCCCATGTCGTGTTGTGCTGAATGGTGCGAGGGGCCCAGCACCCCTCTTCCCTCCAGGCTGGAGGTGCTGAGCTCTGTCTCCACCCCCAGTGAAGGCGCCTGCACCAGGCCCACACCTCACCGTGTCTGCCGTGCCGTGCCGTGCCGTGCCGTGCGTGCCGAGCCGTGCCGTGCCATGCCGTGCGTGCCAAGCCGTGCCACTTGGCTGGGTGTGCACGGGCAGCGGGGAACACATGGTGCTCACCAGAGAGTGGCAGTGACCGAGCACTCCTCGCTCTCACTGCTGCCAGCCCGCACCAGTGCCGGTGCCGGGCCATGGGCACACGGCACACACTGGGATGCTGCTGTACTGGTGGTGCCTGCCCAGGGCCTGCTGCCAGCGGCAGGGGATGGTTTTTGAATGAAAAGTCTTCTTTGACGGTGCTGGCTGGGCACCGTCTGGCCATCCTGCCACAGGGAACAAGGAGGTGGCTGTGCCGGAGGAGGAGGGAGTTTGGTTCCCACCTTGGGCAGTGCTCCAGCCACCGGCCGGCAGCAGGGACAGGCACCCGGCAGCTGTGGGTGCACCGGAAGGTAAGGGGCCACGGGGTGACCCCGGGGCTGGGTCCTTGCTGAGGGGTATGGGGAGGGCTGTGGAGTGGGGACATGCTGCCCCTGTCCCCCTCCCCGCTTCCCACAGATGGGCGCCTGCAGCCGCGGGGACCCCGGCAGAACAGCAGCAGCGGCACAGCACAACCACAGCAGGTCTGACTGGGCTGTGCTTGGCCTCACACCACCACAGCCCACTGCTGCTGGGCTCAGCCAGGCCACATGTGAGCCCCGCCAGTGGTACTGGGGGTCCCGGCACATCCCTGCTGCGTCCATGGGCTCACCAGTTCCTTACCACCCACTCTGGGCACTGCTCCGGCACCTACCAGGGGGATTTTCCAGCACTGCGGTGCTGGGGATCTCAGCCAAGGGGGGCCTGCCTGGCTGGGGTGCTCCCACCAGAGGGGTCCCCTTCCCCAGCTCCCAGGGCGAGGAGGCTGTGGGCCGGAGCCCAGCACTGCCTCGCTCCAGCTCCCAGCCCAGCAGGACGAGGAGCCCCGTATCAGGGTGAGGAACCCAGGATTCGAGCCCAAAGCCGAGGCTGCAGCTCCTCTGGGCTCAGCGTGGTCCCTCCCGGCACTGGCTGTCCCCTGCCATCAGCCCGGTGCAGGGACACATCCTCGCCGTGGCCCTAGTCCTGCCCTGGGACCCACTGGCCATGTGGACAGGTGACGTGGCAGGCCCTGGCCATTCCCAGGTGACTCTTAACCGTGGGGGGACACAGAGGCATGGGGAGGTGACGCGTGTTACACGTGGGCATCATGAGAGGGGCCCCAAGAGTGGGGCAGGGGGAGACAGAGTGACCCTGGGGTGCCATGGGGGGGCCCCAAGGTGGCCCCGTGGCGCTCGGCAGGATGAGCTGTGGCTGGTCCCCAGCCGCGGTGCTGTGCGGTGCCCGTGGTGCCTACGGATGCGCCGGGGGATGCCGGTGTCGGGGGATGCCCGTGCTGCACCAGTGCTGGGCAACACCGGTGCCAGTGCAGCAGCTGCGCCGGGATATGTCGCTGCCGGTGCAGTAGCCGCGCCGGGCGATGTCGGTGCCGGTGCCGGTGCAGCAGCAGCGCCGGGCGATGCCGGTGCCGGTCACTGCTCCCGCAGTGCGGGGCTGGGGCCGGTGCCAGGTGCTGCCGGTGCCGGCCGGGCCCCGGCGGGCTGCGGGTGGAGCTGGTGCTGGTGCCGGCGGTGCCGGCGGTGCCGGTGCCGGTGCCGGGCGGGGCCCCCGCGGGCTGCGGGCGGTGCCGGCCCCGCCGCGGTATAAAGGGGCCGCGCGGGCCAGGCCAGGCTCACAGCAGCGGCGGCGGCGGCCGGGGCGAGCGGCGGCACCGGCACCACCACGGTGAGTCCCGGTCCCGGTCTCTCCTTCCCCCTGCCGGCCCCGGCTCGGGGTGTCCCCGCCCCCGCCGTGCTGCGAGACCGGCGGCGGCACCGGGAGAGCGGAGCCGGCACCGGGGGGCTGCGGGGCCCGGGGGCGGTCCTGCGGGGGCTGCCCGGGGGGAGCTGCCGGTGGCACGGGGGTCCCCGGGGCTGGCTCTGCGCCCTGCCCGCACCCCCTGCCCTGTTCATGCGCGCCCCCTCCCCTCCCCCGTCTCCTGCCCCCCCGCTCCCGCCCGCGCCCCCCGCCCCGCGGTGCAGCTCTGCAGTCCCCACCGCTGCCGGTCGGGAGCGGGTGCCCGCTGCCTGCCCGTGCCGCCCGCGCTGCCTGTTCCCCCGTCCCCATCCCACAGCGAGGCGGGGGTCCGGCTGCTGCCATCGCCGGTGCTGGGGGTCCCGCTGCAGGCGGTCGGGGTGGCCATGGGCAGGGGGGGTGTCTCTCCTCTGGGGACACCCTGGGGCCGGGAACCCAACGTCCCTGTGCCCTTCCCTGTCCTCTAGCCCGGGAGCAGGCTTGTCCCTGCTGGGCTGTGGGTGCCAGCACCCTGCACAGTGGGATGCTTGAGACCCCCACTCCCCGCCTGCCCCTGTAGAGCCACCGGTAAGGTCTCAATCCCAGACCGGTGATCGGCGAGGGATGGGGTGACCGTGGGGCAGCAGACAAGTGCGGTCTCCCCACTTCCCCCTTTGGGGAGCCAAGCAGGGGGCCCCGTCGTGGGCTGCCCCCCTGGCCCTGCCCTGACGCTGCCTGTGTCCCCCCAGATGCCAGTGAGCCTCTCCACAGCCCTGCGCGTCGTCGGGACCAGCCTCTTCGCCCTGGTGGTGCTCGGCGGCATCCTTGCTGCCTACGTCACGGGGTACCAGTTCATCCACACAGAGAAGCACTACCTCTCCTTCGGGCTCTACGGGGCCATCCTGGGGCTGCACCTCTTCATTCAGAGCCTCTTCGCGTTCCTGGAGCACCGGCGCATGCGGGGTGAAGGGCAGCCGGTGCAGCTGGGGCGCTCGGTGGCCCTCTGCATTGCTGCCTACCAGGAAGATCCCAACTACCTGAAGAAGTGCCTGCGCTCCGTCAAGCGCATCGCCTTCCCCGACCTCAAAGTGGTGATGGTGGTGGATGGTAATGGCCCCGACGACACCTACATGCTGGACATCTTCCATGACGTGATGGGCTCGGAGCACTCAGGCAGCTACGTCTGGAGGAGCAACTTCCACGCATGGGGCGAGGGAGAGACCGAGGCTGGGATGCGGGAAGGGCTGGCCCGCGTCCAGGCGCTGGTGCGCGGCACCACATACTCCTGCATCCTCCAGAAGTGGGGCGGGAAGCGGGAGGTGATGTACACGGCCTTCCGAGCACTTGGAGACTCCGTGGACTATATCCAGGTGGATGCATGGGCTGGGCAGGGGGGGGATGCAGGCAGCCAGTGCTCTGCCTGCGTGGCTGGGCAGAGGGGCTGTGGGTGGAGCAGGAGTGGCCCAGTGAGCCTGCGGCAGCACCCGCCTGCCTGGCGCTGGATCTGGCCCCGTGCACCGGCTGCAAGCCGACACCGGGGCTGGGGGTGAACTGCCACCAGGGTGGCCCAAGGCGTTGAGCCCTGCCCGCACTGCTGCCCACGAGGGTTTCACATCACCTCCTCCACTCATCCCCTGCCCCGGGCTGGTGTCACCCTGTGGGACTGTGGCACGGTGTGGGGTGCCAGGGCCAATGCATGGGGGAGGGGTGGTGACCAGGGCATGTCCCACCACTGTGCCAGTGGCTGGGGCATGTGGCAGGGCTGGGTGGCCCGGGGCAGTGGTGGCCGGGCACCATGGAGCACTCCGCTCCCTGCCACCGCCTGCCGGTCTCTGAGGCTCTGCCTCGTCTCGCCGGCTGCGGCTCAGGCTTGCCTGGCTGCGGGCTGGGCTGTCTGCCGGGCGCGCGTGGGTGGCAGGAGCGGGGCTCGACGTTCCCTCTGCCCCCAGGTGTGTGACTCAGACACGGTGCTGGACCCCGCCTGCACCGCCGAGATGCTCCGCATCCTGGAGGCTGACCCCCGTGTCGGCGGCGTCGGTGGCGACGTCCAGGTACCCTGGCTGCAAGGGAGGGCACAAGGTGGTGGGGGATGCAGCAGTGCTGGGGGGGGTTGCAGTGCCAGGGCTCACATCCGTCCCCTCCCCAGATCCTGAACAAGTACGACTCGTGGATCTCCTTCCTGAGCAGCGTGCGGTACTGGATGGCCTTCAACGTCGAGCGTGCCTGCCAGTCCTATTTTGGCTGCGTGCAGTGCATCAGCGGGCCCCTGGGCATGTACCGCAACACCCTGCTGCAGCAGTTCCTTGAGGACTGGTACCACCAGACCTTCCTGGGCAGCAAGTGCAGCTTTGGGGATGACCGGCACCTCACCAACCGCGTGCTCAGCCTGGGCTACCAGACCAAGTACACGGCTCGCTCCAAGTGCCTGACGGAGACGCCCACTCGCTACCTGCGCTGGCTCAACCAGCAGACCCGCTGGAGCAAGTCCTACTTCCGCGAGTGGCTCTATAACGCCCTGTGGTTCCACAAGCATCACCTCTGGATGACCTACGAGTCAGTGGTGACCGGCTTCTTCCCCTTCTTCCTCATCGCCACCGTTATCCAGCTCTTCTACCGCGGCCGCATCTGGAACATCCTCCTCTTCCTGCTGACTGTGCAGCTGGTGGGCATCATCAAAGCCACCTACGCCTGCTTCCTGCGGGGCAACGCAGAGATGATCTTCATGTCCCTTTACGCCCTCCTCTACATGTCCAGCCTGCTGCCTGCCAAGATGTTTGCCATCGCCACCATCAACAAGTCGGGCTGGGGCACGTCGGGGCGCCGGACCATCGTGGTTAACTTCGTGGGGTTGCTGCCAGTATCCGTGTGGGTGGCGGTGCTGCTGGGTGGGCTGGCCTACACCGCCTACAGCCAGGACCTCTTCAGCGAGACAGAGGTGGCCTTCCTCGTCTCGGGTGCCATCCTCTACGCCTGCTACTGGGTGGCCCTGCTCACCCTCTACCTGGCTATCGTCGCCCGGCGCTGTGGCAAGCGGCAGGAGCAGTGCGGGCTGGCCTTCGCTGAGGTCTGACCATGGGGGAGAGCCGGGGTGGCCCTGTGTGCTGGGGTGACCACTACCGGTCCCCTCCTCGCCTGGCACTGAGCCGCCAGGTGCTGGGCAGCGCTGAGCGCGCCCACCATGGCGTTTCTGATCAAGTCTTGCTTTTTTTTGTTGTTGTTTTGGTTTTTCATATTTTTCCTTTTTTCTGTACTAAGCTGGCTGGGGAGAGGCTAAGCTGGGGCTGCCAGTCACCAGCTGGGCACAGCCTTGGTGCTGCAGGGGTGATGGCAGCATCCCCCCCCCCATGCCATACAGAGTATCCCAGTGCGCTGTATGGAGCACTGCTGGCCGGGCTCCCCTCACCCCACCACCGCGGCTGGGTCCTCCACCCTTCGGTGCTTTCTACAGGGACTTCTTAGTCCCACCTCCATGGTGCTACAGCAAAACAGCCCCATGCAGTACTGTCTCTGGCTGGCACCGTGCCAGCACAGCTGGCTGGTGCTGCCTGCCTCTGCCCCCCACAGCTGTTTGTATGTGCGGGCATGTACCCATAGGGAGCCCCCCCACATCCCCCTCAGCCCCTTTCAGGGGGGTCTGGCTGCCCCAGGAGGGCAGCACTTCCCTTCAGCTTTGCCAAAGAGCCAGGGGGGGACCCCAGCATGCAGAAACAGGGGAAACTGGGGCCATGGCTTGGCCAGTGTCACCATGGCCCCTGGTGACCCCTTGGTTTCAGCCAAGCCATGGCCCCATCATACCAACCCTGCTGCCTTCCCAGCATCTGTCTAGACAGTGGGGAGACACTGGGTTTTCAGCTTGGGCATGCAGAGGAGGGCGGAGAAGAGCCAGTTCCCAACCTTTCCCTTCCCCAGGAAACTCACGCGGTTGTCTCCCCTGGGCCCTCTTTTTTTCAGGGCTTAAAAATCTTTCTACAACTGAGCTTTTAGATTGTTTTGTTTAATTTAATACAAGGTTTTTTAGACTTTTGTAGCTCTTTGGTATTCATACTTATTGCTACTTGTTTGTAAATCTATTTATTTTTTAACCTGCGGGTTTTTTTTCATATTTTGGAAAAGCCTGTTTTTTATATCCTGATGGATTTGTCAAAATAAAGACTTGCACCGAGGAAGGCTGGTGTGTGGGGAGAAGGGTGATGGCTCTAGTTCCCCCTGCCCTGGCACCATCAGGTGACTCAAGCGATGTTGAGGCAGAGTCCCTGTCTGGCACATGCTGTCCCCACAGCTGCAGGGGGGGGACATATCATGCTGGGGAGTGATTCCCCATGCTGATAACACTGTGGCTCCCTGCTGCAGGCAGGATGACAGGCAGAGCTGGCAGTGCACTGGGAATAGCCAAATCCAGGTACCGAGGGCAGCCCCACAGCTCCAGCCCTGCCTGGGCTTGAAGCATCCCTGCTCACCAGGACTCATCTCACCTGGGACGGTAGCTGGGCTTGTGCCCTAGAGGTCTCAGAAATGGAGTCATTACAGGGGGAACAAGTGTCCCAGGAATTGCTCTGGGTGCCCGGATGCAGCACCCCAAGGTGGCCCTGGGAACCCCCTGTGCAGGACCGGGATGAGGCTGGAGCTGGCCCTGGATCTCCCCGAGTCCTGGCTGCAGTGCTTGGTGCTGCCTGGCAGCAGAGTAGAGCTCGTGGCCGCCAGTCTGGCTCCTCACACTTTCTTAGGTACGTTGGTGATGATGGGCTTGGGGCGGGTTTTGAAGAGGAGCTTGGTTTTGATGAGGGCAGTGACGGTGTAGCGGGTGTGTGGCCCCACCGGGCTGGGCTCACCAGCTCCCTGCTTCACCAGGACAGCAAAAGGCTTCTCCAGCTGCACCACCTTCCCATAGAGGATGTGGTGGCCCACGATGAGCACGGGGACCCCCTAGAGAGAACAGCAAGAGGGTGAGGGTGGACAGGGCCCCCACCCCCGGTGGCGTGGCACAGCAGTAGGCTGCCTCACCTCGCAGGTATAATGCAGGTCTCCCAGGAGGCTCCCTGCCAGCCCGCCGCTCTGCCGGGGCTCCACCTCTCCCTGCAGCTCCACCAGCACCCACTGCGCCAGGCCTCCAGCACCCGCACTGCGGGCGAGAGAGGCAGCTTTCACCCTGCGGCTCCAGCCCTGCCTGGGGCTGCGAATGCAGAGCCGGGTGCCGCGGGGGGCAGGATCCGGCCCACCGGGGCCGTGCAGCCTGCGGTGGCCTCACCTGGAGATGACGATCTGCACCATGTTCCGGGCCCTGCAAAGTGCCCGCAGAGACAGTCAGCACGGGGATGTTGGGGGCAGTCCCTGCTGCGGCGGGAGCCCCCCAGCCCCAGTACCCGTCCCCCCCAAACTCCGCACCCCCGGGCCCTCAGCCCGCCCGGGCCCCAGCCCCCCATGCCCAGACATGAGGGACCCTGCTGCCCCCCCGGGCCCCAGAGCCCGCCCCCCCCCCCCGCCATGCCCAGACATGGGGGTCCTGCCGCGCCCCCGGGCCGCGGCGGCAGTTGCGCGGAGCGCTGGTGCCCTCCAGCGGCCCCGGAGGTGCGGGCCCGGGCCGGGGCAGCCCGGCCGAGCCGCTCGGCGGGCCGGGCCTCTCCCGCCTCCCGCTCCCCGCCCAGCCCAGCCCAGCGCCGGCCGTTCCCCGCGGCCCCCGGCCCGGCCCCGCCGCCCCGAACCCGCACTCCCAGCTCCGGCAGCGCCCGAATCTCCCGCCGCGCCGCGCTTCTGCTTCCGCTTCCGGCCGCGCGCCCGCCCCGTGCCGGGGGAGCACTTCCTGTTCCGGGGCGGCGCGCACGTGGGGCTGTGCGGGGCGGGGCGGGGCCGGGGCCGGGGGCGATGGGGGAGTTCGAGGTGCACCGGGTGCGGTTCTTCGGCCTGGTGCCGGCGGGCGTGCGCTGCCTGGCCTGGCATCCCCGCGGCGGCCGCCTGGCCCTGGCGCGCATCGACGGCACCGTCGAGATCTACAACTTCGCCGCGAACTACTTCCAGGAGAAGGTGAGGGGGGCGGGCAGCGCCGCGCCGCGCCGGGCCGCGCCGGGCCGGGGTAACGGGCGTCCCTCGCCAGGTCATCCCCGGGAGCGACGCCCGCTCGGTGGAGGCGCTGTGCTGGGCGGCGGGAGAGCGACTCTTCGGGGCCGGCCTCGGCGGGGAAGTCACCGAGTACGACCTGGCCCGGCTGTGCGTGGCGCGCTCCGTGGACGGCTGCGGGGGGCCCATCTGGAGCATGGCGGCCAACAGCAGCGGCACGCAGCTGGCGGTGAGTGCTACCGGCGCCGGGACGGCTTTTCCAGCCCAGCCCCGGAGCAGGGTGCGCCGGCAGAGGGAGAGGGTCTGACCGCCCCGCTGGCGCTGACCGCCCCTCCCGCAGATCGGCTGCGAGGACGGCTCCGTTAAGCTCTTTCAAGTCGTATCCGGGGGCATCGAATTTGAGCGGAACCTGGACAGGCGGAAAGGTGGGTCCGAGAGGGCTCGGTGCCACAGTGGCATCGTCCCTCCGTCCCTCCTGGCTACCCAGTCCCGCTGACCGAGGTGCCGCGGGTCCACAGGGTCACATCCAGAGCTTCCTTCCCCACAGGCCGTATACTGTGCCTCTCCTGGCACCCATCGGGCACTCACATAGCAGCTGGCTCCATCGATGTTTTCCGCGTGCTCAACGTCTCTTCAGGTAACTCGTGCCCCAGGGGGTGAGCAGGTCCGGTCCCCTGGGACTGACAGCACCTGCCCACCCTATGCTCTAGGGGGGTCCCCTTGCCACACCCAACTGTCCTTCCCCCATCTCAGGCCAAACCGTGCAGAGGATCATGGTGAACTACCACGTACAGAAGGTGAAGCGTGAGTGCATCGTGTGGAGCATTGCCTTCCTCTCCAGCGGCACCGTCGTCACCTCAGACTCCTTCGGGAGGGTGCAATTCTGGGACTGGGAACAAGGGACGCTGCTGGAGTCCCACACTGTCAGCACCTCGGCTGTCCTCTCGCTGGCTGTGTCGGAGGTAGGCGAGTCCCCCCCGTGTCCTCTCCGGGCAGCCAGGCACCCGTCAGCTCTCCTGTGTGCTGGGCCGGAGGTGCTCAGGTGGGAGCTGCCTGGCTCAATGCCTTTGGCTAGGAGCGAGGCTGCTGGTCCCTGCCTGCTTCCTGGCAGCGCCCTCTCGTTCTTCCTGGTCCACACTGGCAAACCCCGTTCCCGTTTCTCTCACCAGAAGGAGGACAGCATCGTTGTGGGTACCTCAACTGGGGCCACCTACCAGTTTCAGCTGCTGCCAGTGAAGATGGGCAGCCTGGAGAAACGCTGGGTGCGGACAAAGCCCTTCCAGCATCACACCCATGACGTGCGAGCTGTGGCACACAGCTCGGTGGCTCTCATCTCCGGAGGTAGGACTGGCTGGGGTCATGGGGAGGGCTTGGGGCTCTCCCCCCAGTACCAGTTCGGCTGACTTCTGCTTGGCTTCCAGGCCTGGACGCCCAGCTGGTGATCCGCCCGCTGATGGAGAAGGTGCAGAAGAAGGGCTATGATGCAGCACTCCGTAAAATCACCTTCCCTCATGTGAGTGCTGCTCTCTGTAGGGTCTCATGACTAGGGAGGCAGGCTGGCAGGGTTGGATCTCCCTGCCCCACTGGGTCCCCTCCCTGGTGCATCTGGAGGCTCCTACTATGGAGGAGGTAGAAGTTGGTAAGCTCGTCTTGCTGGTCCTGCTGGGTCTCCACCTCCAGGCTCACATCCCACAGGACCCGAGTCCTTCCTTTCCCCCACCCCAGAGTCTCCAGCCCCCAGGGCAATTCAGCTTTGGCCCAGCCCTTTCTGCCAGTCTGTGGGTTCATGACAGTCTGCCCATTTCTTCATGCAGCGACGCCTTGTCTCCTGTGCCAGGAAAGCCCGGCTGCTCCTATTCCAGTTCTCCCAGCATCTGGAGCTCTGGAGACTTGGCTCCACTGATGAGACTGGTGAGTTGCAAGGCCTAACTCTCTGGTGCAAGCCCTGTGGCAGAGCCTGCGCTGCCTACAGGATTTTGGGTATGAAACAGTCTTGCTGCTTGGGCAGTGGAGGGGTGGCTTAGCCCAGGCCCCTTCCTCCCCACAGCCCGGTGCTGGTGATACTCACAGGCAGAGCTGTGTTTCCCAGCACAGCGTGTGCCTGTGCATGGGCTGCACTGCCGCTGTGAGGCTGTGCTTCCAGCGAGCTGGGCCAGGCCCTGGGGAGTTCAGCCTTGGGGAAGTGT